>NW_027140908.1:0-1494937 GCF_036365525.1 Heterodontus francisci | reverse complement strand
TGGTAAAAGTGTATGTCTTTGTTACTGGGTGTCAGAGTGTTTCTGTGTTACTGGGTATCAGTGTATGTCTTTGTGACTTGGTATCAGTGTACGTCTTTGTTACTGGGTTTCAGTGTGTGTCTTTGTTGCTGGGTGTCGGTGTGTGTCTTTGTGACTTGGTGTCAGTGTATGTCTGTGTTACTTGGTGTAAGTGTTTGTCTTTGTTACTTGGTGTAAGTGTATGTCTTTGTTACTTGGTGTCAGTGCATGTCTTTGTTACTTGGTGTCAGTGTGTGTCTGTGTTACTGGGTATCAGTGTATGTCTTTGTGACTTGGTATCAGTGTATGTCTTTGTTACTGGATGTCAGTGTGTGTCTGTGTTACTGGGTATCAGTGTATGTCTTTGTGACTTGGTATCAGTGTATGTCTTTGTTACTGGGTGTCAGTGTGTTTCTGTGTTACTGGGTATCAGTGTATGTCTTTGTGACTTGGTATCAGTGTATGTCTTTGTTACTGGGTGTCAGTGTGTGTCTGTGTTCCTGGGTATCAGTGTATGTCTTTGTGACTTGGTGTCAGTGTATGTCTTTGTTACTGGGTGTAAGTGTGTGTCTTACTGACTTGGTGTCAGTGTATGTCTTTGTTACTTGGTGTAAGTGTGTGTCTGTGATACTGGGTATCAGTGTATGTCTTTGTTACTTGGTGTCAGTGTATGTCTGTGTTACTTGGTGGAAGTGTATGTCTTTGTGACTTGGTGTCAGTGTATGTCTGTGTTACTGGGGGTCAGTGTGTGTCTGTTTTACTGGGGGTCAGTGTGTGTATCTGACTGGGTGTCAGCGTGTGTCTGTGTTACTGCGTATCAGTGTATGTCTTTGTTACTTGGTGTCAGTGTATGTCTTTGTTACTTGGAGTAAGTGTGTGTCTGTGTTACATGGTGCAAGTTTGTGTCTGGTTTCCTGGGTATCAGTGTTTGTCTTTGTGACTTGGTGTCAGTGTATGTCTTTGTTACTTGCTGTCAGTGTATGTCTTTGTTACTTGGTGTCAGTGTATGTCTGTGTTACTTGGTGTAAGTGTGTGTCTTTGTTACTTGGTGTAAGTGTGTGTCTGTGTTACTGGGTATCAGTGTATGTATTTGTTACTTGGTGTCAGTGTATGTCTGTGTTACTTGGTGTAAGTGTGTGTCTGTGTTACTCGGTATCAGTGTATGTCTTTGTGACTTGGTGTCAGTGTATGTCTTTGTTACTGGGTGTCAGTGTGTGTCTTTGTGACTTGGTGTCAGTGTATGTCTTTGTTATTTGGTGTAAGTGTGTGTCTGTGTTACTGGGTATCAGTGTATGTCTTTGTTACTTGGTGTCAGTGTATGTCAAAATAATTGGTGTCAGTGTATGTCTTTGTTACTTGGTGTCAGTGTATGTCTGTGTTACTTGGTGTAAGTGTATGTCTTTGTGACTTGGTAAAAGTGTATGTCTTTGTTACTGGGTGTCAGAGTGTTTCTGTGTTACTGGGTATCAGTGTATGTCTTTGTGACTTGGTATCAGTGTACGTCTTTGTTACTGGGTTTCAGTGTGTGTCTTTGTTGCTGGGTGTCGGTGTGTGTCTTTGTGACTTGGTGTCAGTGTATGTCTGTGTTACTTGGTGTAAGTGTTTGTCTTTGTTACTTGGTGTAAGTGTATGTCTTTGTTACTTGGTGTCAGTGCATGTCTTTGTTACTTGGTGTCAGTGTGTGTCTGTGATACTGGGTATCAGTGTATGTCTTTGTGACTTGGTATCAGTGTATGTCTTTGTTACTGGATGTCAGTGTGTGTCTGTGTTACTGGGTATCAGTGTATGTCTTTGTGACTTGGTATCAGTGTATGTCTTTGTTACTGGGTGTCAGTGTGTTTCTGTGTTACTGGGTATCAGTGTTTGTCTTTGTGACTTGGTATCAGTGTATGTCTTTGTTACTGGGTGTCAGTGTGTGTCTGTGTTCCTGGGTATCAGTGTATGTCTTTGTGACTTGGTGTCAGTGTATGTCTTTGTTACTGGGTGTAAATGTGTGTCTTACTGACTTGGTGTCAGTGTATGTCTTTGTTACTTGGTGTAAGTGTGTGTCTGTGATACTGGGTATCAGTGTATGTCTTTGTTACTTGGTGTCAGTGTATGTCTGTGTTACTTGGTGGAAGTGTATGTCTTTGTGACTTGGTGTCAGTGTATGTCTGTGTTACTGGGGGTCAGTGTGTGTCTGTTTTACTGGGGGTCAGTGTGTGTATCTAACTGGGTGTCAGCGTGTGTCTGTGTTACTGCGTATCAGTGTATGTCTTTGTTACTTGGTGTCAGTGTATGTCTTTGTTACTTGGAGTAAGTGTGTGTCTGTGTTACATGGTGTAAGTTTGAGTCTGTTTTCCTGGGTATCAGTGTTTGTCTTTGTGACTTGGTGTCAGTGTATGTCTTTGTTACTTGCTGTCAGTGTATGTCTTTGTTACTTGGTGTCAGTGTATGTCTGTGTTACTTGGTGTAAGTGTGTGTCTTTGTTACTTGGTGTAAGTGTGTGTCTGTGTTACTGGGTATCAGTGTATGTATTTGTTACTTGGTGTCAGTGTATGTCTGTGTTACTTGGTGTAAGTGTGTGTCTGTGTTACTCGGTATCAGTGTATGTCTTTGTGACTTGGTGTCAGTGTATGTCTTTGTTATTGGGTGTCAGTGTGTGTCTTTGTGACTTGGTGTCAGTGTATGTCTTTGTTATTTGGTGTAAGTGTGTGTCTGTGTTACTGGGTATCAGTGTATGTCTTTGTTACTTGGTGTCAGTGTATGTCAAAATAATTGGTGTCAGTGTATGTCTTTGTTACTTGGTGTCAGTGTATGTCTGTGTTACTTGGTGTAAGTGTATGTCTTTGTTACTTGGTAAAAGTGTATGTCTTTGTTACTGGGTGTCAGAGTCTTTCTGTGTTACTGGGTATCAGTGTATGTCTTTGTGACTTGGTATCAGTGTACGTCTTTGTTACTGGGTTTCAGTGTGTGTCTGTGTTCCTGGGTATCAGTGTATGTCTTTGTGACTTGGTGTAAGTGTATGTCTTTGTTACTGGGTGTCAGTGTGTGATATTGTGACTTGGTGTCAGTGTCTGTCTTTGTTACTTGGTGTAAGTGTGTGTCTGTGATACTGGGTATCAGTGTATGTCAGTGTATCAGTGTATGTCTTCGAGACTTGGTGTCAGTGTATGTCTTTGTTACTGGGTGTCAGTGTGTGTCTGTGTTACTGTCATTCAGTGTGTGTTTCTAACTGGGTGTCAGTGTGTGTCTGTGTTACGGGGTATCAGTGTATGTCTTTGTTACTTGGTATCAGTGTATGTCTTTGTTACTGGGTGTCAGTGTGTTTCTGTGTTACTGGGTATCAGTGTATGTCTTTGTGACTTGGTGTCAGTGTATGTCTTTGTTACTGGGTGTCAGTGTGTGTCTTTGTGACTTGGTGTCAGTGTATGTCTTTGTTACTTGGTGTAAGTGTGTGTCTGTGTTTCTGGGTATCAGTGTATGTCTTTGTTACTTGGTGTCAGTGTATGTCAAAATAATTGGTGTCAGTGTATGTCTTTGTTACTTGGTGTCAGTGTATGTCTGTGTTGCTTGGTGGAAGTGTATGTCTTTGTGACTTGGTATCAGTGTACGTCTTTGTTACTGGGTTTCAGTGTGTGTCTGTGTTCCTGGGTATCAGTGTATGTCTTTGTGACTTGGTGTAAGTGTATGTCTTTGTTACTGGGTGTCAGTGTGTGATATTGTGACTTGGTGTCAGTGTCTGTCTTTGTTACTTGGTGTAAGTGTGTGTCTGTGATACTGGGTATCAGTGTATGTCTTTGTTACTTGGTGTCAGTGTATGTCTGTGTTACTTGGTGTAAGTGTGTGTCTGTGTATCAGTTTATGTCTTCGAGACTTGGTGTCAGTGTATGTCTTTGTTACTGGGTGTCAGTGTGTGTCTTTGTGACTTGGTGTCAGTGTATGTCTGTGTTACTGCGGGTCAGTGTGTGTCTGTGTTACTGTCATTCAGTGTGTGTTTCTAACTGGGTGTCAGTGTGTGTCTGTGTTACTGGGTATCAGTGTATGTCTTTGTTACTTGGTATCAGTGTATGTCTTTGTTACTGGGTGTCAGTGTGTTTCTGTGTTACTGGGTATCAGTGTATGTCTTTGTGACATGGTATCAGTGTATGTCTTTGTTACTGGGTGTCAGTGAGTGTCTGTGTTCCTGGGTATCAGTGTATGTCTTTGTGACTTGGTGTCAGTGTATGTCTTTGGTACTGGGTGTCAGTGTGTGTCTTTGTGACTTGGTGTCAGTGCATGTCTTTGTTACTTGGTGTAAGTGTGTGTCTGTGATACTGGGTATCAGTGTATGACTTTGTTGCTTGGTGTCAGTGTATGTCTGTGTTACTTGGTGTAAGTGTGTGTCGGTGTATCAGTGTATGTCTTTGTGACTTGGTGTCAGTGTATGTCTTTGTTACTGGGTGTCAGTGTGTGTCTTTGTGACTTGGTGTCAGTGTATGTCTGTGTTACTGTGGTTCAGTGTGTGTCTGTGTTACTGGGGGTCAGTGTGTGTTTCTAACTGGGTGTCAGTGTGTGTATGTGTTACTGGGTATCAGTGTATGTCTTTGTGACTTGGTATCAGTGTATGTCTTTGTTACTGGGTGTCAGTGTGTTTCTGTGTTACTGGGTATCAGTGTATGTCTTTGTGACTTGGTATCAGTGCATGTCTTTGTTACTGGATGTCAATGTGTGCCTGTGTTCCTGGGTATCAGTGGATGTCTTTGTGACTTGGTGGCAGTGGATGTCTTTGTTACTTGGTGTAAGTGTGTGTCTGTGATACTGGGTATCAGTGTATGTCTTTGTTACTTGGTGTCAGTGTATGTCTGTGTTACTTGGTGTTAGTGTGTGTCTGTGTTACTGGGTATCAGTGTCTGTCTTTGTTACTTGGTGTCAGTGTGTGTCTCTGTTACTTGGTGTAATTGTATGTCTTTGTTACTTGGTGTCAGTGTATGTCTGTGTTACTTGGTGTTAGTGTGTGTCTGTGTTACTGGGTATCAGTGTCTGTCTTTGTTACTTGGTGTCAGTGTATGTCTGTGTTACTTGGTGTAAGTGTGTGTCTGTGTATCAGTGTATATCTTTGTGACTTGGTGTCAGTTTATGTCTTTGTTACTGGGTGTCAGTGTATGTCTTTGTGACTTGGTGTCACTTTATGCCTTTGTTACTCGGGGTCAGTGTGTGTTTCTAACTGGGTGTAAGTGTGTGTCTGTGTTACTGGGTATCAGTGTATGTCTTTGTTTCTTGGTGTAAGTGTATGTCTTTGTTACTTGGTGTCAATGTATGTGTTTGTGACTTGGTGTCAGTGTGTGTCTGTGTTACTGGGTGTCAGTGCATGTCTTTGTTACTAGGTGTAAGTGTATGTCTGTGTTACTCGGTGTTAGTGGATGTCTTTGTTACTTGGTGTAAGTGTGTGTCTGTGTTACTTGGTGTCAGTGTATGTCTGTGTTACTTGGTGCAAGTATGTGTCTTTGTTAATGGTGTAAGTGTATGTCTTTTTTATTTGGTGTCAGTGTGTGTCTGTGTTACTGGGTATCAGTGTATGTCTGTGTTACTGTATATCAATGCGTGTTACTGGGTGTCAGTGTGTGTCTGTGACACTACGTGTCAGTATTTAGTTTAGTTTCGAGATACAGCACTGAAACAGGCCCTTCGGCCCACCGAGTCTGTGCCGAACATCAGCCAACCATTTATACTAATCCTACACGAATCCCATATTCCAATAACATCCAAACCGGTCCCTATATATTTTCCTACCACCTAACTATACTCGGGGCAATTTATAATGGCCAATTAACATACCAACCTGCAAGTCTTTGGCATGTGGGAGGAAACCGGAGCACCCGGAGGAAATGCACGCAGACACAGGGAGAACTTGCAAACTCCACACAGGCAGTACCCAGAATCGAAGCCGGTCCCCTGGAGCTGTGAGGCTGCAGTGCTAAGCACTGCGCCACTGTGCCACCCAGTGTGTATCTGTGTTACTGGGTGTCAGTGTATATATTTGTTACTTGCTGTCAGTGTGTGTCTGTGTTACTGGGTGTCAGTGTGTTTGTTTGTCTTACTGGCTGTCAGTGTGTGTCTGTTTTACTTGGTGTAAGTGTGTGTCTTTGTTACTTGGTGTCCGTGTGTGTCTGTGTTACTGGGTATCAGTGTTTGTCTTTGTGACTTGGTATCAGTGTATGTCTTTGTTACTGGGTGTCAGTGTGTGTCTGTGTTACTGGGTATCAGTGTATGACTTTGTGACTTGGTATCAGTGTATGTCTTTGTTACTGGGTGTCAGTGTGTGTCTGTGTTCCTGGGTATCAGTGTATGTCTTTGTTACTGGGTGTCAGTGTGTGTCTTTGTGACTTGGTGTCAGTGTATGTCTTTGTTACTGGGTGTCAGTGTGTGTCTGTGTTACTGGGTATCAGTGTATGTCTTTGTGACTTGGTATCAGTGTATGTCTTTGTTACTGGGTGTCAGTGTGTGTCTGTGATCCTGGGTATCAGTGTATGTCTTTGTTACTGGGTGTCAGTGTGTGTCTTTGTGACTTGGTGTCAGTGTATGTCTTTGTTACTTGGTGTAAGTGTGTGTCTGTGATACTGGGTATCAGTGTATGTCTTTGTTACTTGGTGTCTGTGTATGTCTGTGTTACTTGGTGTAAGTGTGTGTCTGTGTATCAGTGTATGTCTTTGTGACTTGGTGTCAGTGTATGTCTTTGTTACGGGGGGTCAGTGTGTGTCTCTGTTATTGGGGGTCAGTGTGTGTTTCTAACTGGGTGTCAGTGTGTGTCTTTGTTACTGGTTATCAGTGTATCTCTTTGTTACTTGGTGTAAGTGTGTGTATTTGTTACTTGGTGTCAATGTATGTGTTTGTGACTTGGTGTCAGTGTATGTCTTTGTTACTGGGTGTCAGTGCATGTCTGTGTTACTTGGTGTAAGTGTATGTCAAAATACTTGGTGTAAGTGTATGTCTGTGTTACTCGGTGTTAGTGTATGTCTGTGTTACTTGGTGTCAGTGTATGTCTTTGTTACTGGGTGTCAGTGTGTGTCTGTGTTACTGGGTATCAGTGTATGTCGTTGTGAATTGGTATCAGTGTATGTCTTTGCTACTGGGTGTCAGTGTGTGTCTGTGTTCCTGGGTATCAGTGTATGTCTTTGTTACTGGGTGTCAGTGTGTGTCTTTGTGACTTGGTGTCAGTGTATGTCTTTGTTGCTGGGTGTCAGTGTGTGTCTGTGTTACTGGGTATCAGTGTATGTCTTTGCGACTTGGTATCAGTGTATGTCTTTGTTACTGGGTGTCAGTGTGTGTCTGTGTTCCTGGGTATCAGTGTATGTCTTTGTTACTGGGTGTCAGTGTGTGTCTGTGATACTGGGTATCAGTGTATGTCTTTGTTACTTGGTGTCCGTGTCTGTCTGTGTTACTTGGTGTAAGAGTGTGTCTGTGTATCAGTGTATGTCTTTGTAATTTGGTGACAGTGTATGTCTTTGTTACTGGGTGTCAGTGTGTGTCTTTGTGACTTGGTGTCAGTGTATGTCTGTGTTACGGGGTGTCAGTGTGTATCTGTGTTATTGGGGGTCAGTGTGTGTTTCTAACTGGGTGTCAGTGTGTGTCTGTGTTACTGGGTATCAGTGTATGGCTTTGTTACTTGGTGTCAGTGTATGTATTTGTTACTCGGTGTCAGTGTATGTGTTTGTGACTTGGTGTCAGTGTATGTCTTTGTTACTGGTGTCAGTGCATGTCTTTGTTACTTGGTGTAAGTGTATGTCAAAATACTTGGTGTAAGTGTATGTCTGTGTTACTCGGTGTTAGTGTATGTCTTTGTTACTTGGTGGAAGTGTGTGTCTGTGTTACTTGGTGTCAGTGTATGTCTGTGTTACTTGGTGTAAGTATGTGTCTTTGTTACTTGGTGTAAGTGTATGTCTTTGTTACATGGTGTCAGTGTGTGTCTGTGTTACTGGGTATCAGTGTATGTCTGTGTTACTGCATATCAGTGCGTGTTACTGTGTGTCAGTGTGTGTCTGTGTTACTGGGTATCAGTGTATGTCTTTGTGACTTGGTATCAGAGTCTGTGTTTGTTACTGGGTGTCAATGTGTGTCTGTGTTCCTGGGTATCAGTGTATGTCTTTGTTACTGGGTGTCAGTGTGTGTCTTTGTGACTTGGTGTCAGTTTATGTCTTTGTTACTTGGTGAAAGTGTGTGTCTGTGATACTGGGTATCAGTGTCTGTCTTTGTTACTTGGTGTCAGTGTATGTCTGTGTTACTTGGAGTCAGTGTGTGTCTGTGTATCAGTGTATGTCTTTGTGACTTGGTGTCAGTGTATGTCTTTGTTACTTGGTGTAAGTGTGTGTCTGTGATACTGGGTATCAGTGTATGTCTTTGTTACTTGGTGTCAGTGTATGTCTGTGTTACTTGGTGTAAGTGTGTGACTGCGTATCAGTGTATGTCTTTGTGACTTGGTGTCAGTGTATGTCTTTGTTACTGGGTGTCAGTGTGTGTCTTTGTGAAATGGTGTCAGTGTATGTCTTTGTTACTGGGTGTAAGTGTGTGTCTTTGTGACTTGGTGTCAGTGTATGTCTTTGTTACTTGGTGTCAGTGCATGTCTTTGTTACTTGGTGTCAGTGTGTGTCTGTGTTACTGGGTATCAGTGTATGTCTTTGTGAAATGGTGTCAGTGTATGTCTTTGTTACTGGGTGTAAGTGTGTGTCTTTGTGACTTGGTGTCAGTGTATGTCTTTGTGACTTGGTGTCAGGGTATGTCTTTGTTGCTGGGTGTCGGTGTGTGTCTTTGTGACTTGGTGTCAGTGTATGCCTGTGTTACTTGGTGTAAGTGTGTGTCTTTGTTACTTGGTGTAAGTGTATGTCTTTGTTACTTAGTGTCAGTGCATGTCTTTGTTACTTGGTGTCAGTGTGTGTCTGTGTTACTGGGTATCAGTGTATGTCTTTGTTACTTGGTATCAGTGTATGTCTTTGTTACTTGGTGTCAGTGCATGTCTTTGTTACTGGGTGTCAGTGTGTGTCTGTGTTCCTGGGTATCAGTGTATGTCTTTGTTTCTGGGTGTCAGTGTGTGTCTTTGTGAATTGGTGTCAGTGTATGTCTTTGTTACTTGGTGTCAGTGTGTGTCTGTGTTACTGGGTATCAGTGTATGTCTTTGCGACTTGGTATCAGTGTATGTCTTTGTTACTGGGTGTCAGTGTGTGTCTGTGTTCCTGGGTATCAGTGTATGTCTTTGTTACTGGGTGTCAGTGTGTGTCTGTGATACTGGGTATCAGTTTATGTCTTTGTTACTTGGTGTCAGTGTATGTCTGTGTTACTTGGTGTAAGTGTGTGTCTGCGTATCAGTGTATGTCTTTGTGACTTGGTGTCAGTGTATGTCTTTGTTACTGGGTGTCAGTGTGTGTCTTTGTGACTTGGTGTCAGTGTATGTCTGTGTTATGGGGGGTCAGTGTGTGTCTGTGTTGCTGGGGGTCAGTGTGTGTTTCTAACTGGGTGTCAGTGTCTGTCTGTGTTACTGGGTATCAGTGTATGTCTTTGTTACTTGCTGTAAGTGTATGTCTTTGTTACTTGGTGTCAGTGTATGTGTTTGTGAATTGGTGTCAGTGTATGTCTTTGTTACTGGGTGTCAGTGTATGTCTTTGTTACTTGGTGTCAGTGTATGTCAAAATACTTGGTGTAAGTGTATGTCTGTGTTACTTGGTGTAAGTGTATGTCTTTGTTACTTGGTGTAAGTTTGTGTCTGTGTATGTCTGTGTTACTTGGTGTCAGTGTATGTCTTTGTTACTGGGTATCAGTGTATGTCTTTGTGAATTGGTGTCAGTGTATGTCTTTGTTACTGCGTGTCAGTGTGTGTCTTTGTGACTTGGTGTCAGTGTATGTCTTTGTTACTTGGTGTAAGTGTGTGTCTGTGTTACTGGGTATCAGTGTATGTCTTTGTTACTTGGTGTCAGTGTATGTCTTTGTTACTGGGTTTCAGTGTGTGTCTTTGTGACTTGGTGTCAGTGTATGTCTTTGTTACTTGGTGTAAGTGTGGGTCTGTGTTACTGGGTATCAGTGTATGTCTTTGTTACTTGGTGTCAGTGTTTGTCTTTGTTACTGGGTGTCAGTGTGCGTCTTTGTGACTTGGTGTCAGTGTATGTCTTTGTTACTTGGTGTAAGTGTGTGTCTGTGTTACTTGGTGTCAGTGTATGTCTGTGTTACTTGGTGTAAGTATGTGTCTTTGTCACTTGGTGTAAGTGTATGTCTTTGTTACAGGGTGTCAGTGTGTGTCTGTGTTACTGGGTATCAGTGTATGTATTTGTGACTTGGTATCAGTGTGTGTCTTTGTGACTTGGTGTCAGTGTATGTCTTTGTTACTGGGTGTCAGTGTGTGTCTGTGTTACTGGGTATCAGTGTATGTCTTTGTGACTTGGTATCAGTCTATGTCTTTGTTACTGAGTGTCAGTGTGTGTCTGTGTTCCTGGGTATCAGTGTATGTCTTTGTTCCTGGGTGTCAGTGTGTGTCTTTGTGACTTGGTGTCAGTGTATGTCTTTGTTACTTGGTGTAAGTGTGTGTCTGTGATACTGGGTATCAGTGTATGTCTTTGTTACTTGGTGTCAGTGTATGTCTGTGTTACTTGGTGTGTGTGTGTCTGTGTATCAGTGTATGTCTTTGTGACTTGGTGTCAGTGTATGTCTTTGTTACTGGGTGTCAGTGTGTGTCTTTGTTACTTGGTGTCAGTGTATGTCAAAATACTTGGTGTAAGTGTATGTCTTTGTTACTTGGTGTAATTGTATGTCTTTGTTACTTGGTGTTTGTGTATGTCGTTTTTACTTGGTGTCAGTGTATGTCTGTGCTACTGGGTATCAGTGTATGTCTTTGTGACTTGGTGTCAGTGTATGTCTTTGTTACTGGGTGTCAGTGTGTGTCTTTGTGACTTGGTGTCAGTGTATGTCTTTGTTACTTGGTGTCAGTGTATGTCAAAATACTTGGTGTAAGTGTGTGTCTGTATTACTGGGTATCAGTGTATGTCTTTGTTACTTGTTGTCAGTGTATGTCAAAATACTTGGTGTAAGTGTATGTCCTTGTTACTTGCTGTAATTGTCTGTCTTTGTTACTTGGTGTAAGTGTATGTCTTTGTTACTTGGTGTCAGTATATGTCTTTGTTACTTGGTGTCAGTGTGTGTCTGTGTTACTGGGTATCAGTGTATGTCTTTGTGACTTGGTATCAGTGTATGTCTGTGTTACTGGGTATCAGTGTATGTCTTTGTGACTTGGTATCAGTGTATGTCTTTGTTACTGGGTGTCAGTGTATGTCTTTGTTACTGGGTGTCAGTGTATGTCTTAGTTACTGTTTATCAGTGTTTCTCTGTGTTACTGGGTGTCAGTGTGTGTTTGTTTGTGTTACTGGGTATCAGTGTATGTCTTTGTGACTTGGTATCAGTGTATGTCTTTGTTACTTGGTGTCAGTGTATGTCTTTGTGACTTGGTGTCAGTGTATGTCAAAATACTTGGTGTCAGCGTATGTCTTTGTTACTGGGTGTCAGTGTGTGTCTGTGTTACTTGGTGTCAGTGCATGTCTTTGTTGTTGTTGATCAGTGTTTCTCTGTGTTACTGGGTGTCAGTGTGTGTTTGTTTGTGTTACTGGGTGTCAGTGTGTGTCTGTGACACTAGGTGTCAGTATTTAGTTTAGTTTAGAGACACAGCACTTTAACAGGCCCTTCCGCCCACCGAGTCTGTGCAGACCATCAACCACCCATTTATACTAATCCTACACTAATCCCGTATTCCTATCACATCCCCACCTGTACCTATATATTTCCCGACCACCTACCTATACTAGGGGCAATTTATGATGGTCAATTAACCTATCAATCTGCAAGTCTTTGGCATGTGGGAGGAAACCGGAGCACCCGGAGGTAACCCACGCAGACACAGTGAGATCTTGCAAACTCCGCACAGGCAGTACCCAGGATCGAACCCGGGTCCCTGGAGCTGTGAGGCTGCAGTGCTAATCACTGCGCCACTGTGCCGCCCAGTGTGTGGTCTGTGTTACTGGGTGTCAGTGTATGTCTTTGTTACTTGGTGTCAGTGTATGTCTGTGTTACTTGGTGCAATTGTGTGTCTGTGTTACTGGGTGTCAATGTGTGTCTGTGTTACTTGGTGTAAGTCTGTGTCTTTGTTACTTGGTGTCAGTGTATGTCTGTGTTACTGGGTGTCAGTGTATGTCTTTGTTACTTGGTGTCAGTGTATGTCTGTGTTGTTTGGTGTAATTGTGTGTCTGTGTTAATGGGTGTCAATGTGTGTCTGTGTTACTTGGTGTAAGTCTGTGTCTTTGTTACTTGGTGTCCGTGTGTGTCTGTGTTACTGGGTGTCAGTGTATGTCTTTGTTACTGGGTGTCAGTGTATGTCTTTGTTACTTGGTGTAAGTGTGTGTCTGTGTTGCTGGATGTCAGTGTATGTCTGTGTTACTTGGTGTAAGTGTGTGTCTGTGTTACTGGGTGTCAGTGTATGTCTTTGTGACTTGGTGTCAGTGTATGTCTTTGTTACTGGGTGTCAGTGTGTGTCTTTGTGACTTGGTGTCAGTGTATGTCTTTGTTACTTGGTGTCAGTGTATGTCTGTGTTACTTGGTGTAATTGTGTGTCTGTGTTACTGGGTGTCAATGTGTGTCTGTGTTACTTGGTGTAAGTCTGTGTCTTTGTTACTTGGTGTCCGTGTGTGTCTGTGTTACTGGGTGACAGTGTATGTCTTTGTTACTTGGTGTAAGTGTGTGTCTGTGTTACTGGGTGTCAGTGTATGTCTGTGTTACTTGCTGTAAGTGTGTCTGTTTTACTGGGTATCAGTGTATGTCTTTGTTACTTGGTGTAAGTGTGTGTCTGTGTTACTGGGTGTCAGTGTATGTCTTTGTGACTTGGTGTCAGCGTATGTCTTTGTTACTGGGTGTCAGTGTGTGTCTGTGTTACTTGGTGTCAGTGCATGTCTTTGTTGTTGTTGATCAGTGTTTCTCTGTGTTACTGGGTGTCAGTGTGTGTTTGTTTGTGTTACTGGGTGTCAGTGTGTGTCTGTGACACTAGGTGTCAGTATTTAGTTTAGTTTAGAGACACAGCACTTTAACAGGCCCTTCCGCCCACCGAGTCTGTGCAGACCATCAACCACCCATTTATACTAATCCTACACTAATCCCGTATTCCTATCACATCCCCACCTGTACCTATATATTTCCCGACCACCTACCTATACTAGGGGCAATTTATGATGGTCAATTAACCTATCAATCTGCAAGTCTTTGGCATGTGGGAGGAAACCGGAGCACCCGGAGGTAACCCACGCAGACACAGGGAGAACTTGCAAACTCCGCACAGGCAGTACCCAGATTCGAACCCGGGTCCCTGGTGCTGTGAGGCTGCGGTGCTAACCACTGCGCCAAGCTGCCTCCCCCACCCCCAGTGTGTGCCTGTGTTACTGGGTATCAGTGTATGTCTTTGTTACTTGGTATCAGTGTATATCTGTGTTACTTGGTGTCAGTGTGTTTGTTTGTGTTACTGGGTGTCAGTGTGTGTCTGTGTTACTTGGTGTAAGAGTGTGTCTTTGTTACTTGGTGTCCGTGTGTGTCTGTGTTACTGTGTGTCAGAGTATGTCTTTGTTACTGGGTGTAAGTGTGTGTCTGTGTTACTGGGTATCAGTGTCTGTCTTTTTTACTTGGTGTAAGTGTGTGTCTGTGTTACTGGGTATCAGTGCATGTCTTTGTTACTTGGTGTCATTGTATGTCTGTGTTTCTTGGTGTAAGTGTGTGTCTGTGTTACTGGGTATCAGTGCATGTCATTGTTACTTGGTGTCAGTGTATGTCTGTGTTACTTGGTGTAAGTGCGTGTCTTTGTTACTTGGTGTAAGTGTATGTCTTTGTTACTTAGTGTCAGTGTGTGTCTGTGTTACTGGGCATCAGTGTATGTCTTTGTGACTTGGTATCAGTGTATGTCTTTGTGACTTGGTGTCAGTGTATGTCTTTTTTACTGGGTGTCAGTGTATGTCTTTGTTACTTGGTGTCAGTGGATGTCAAAATACTTGGTGTAAGTGTCTGTCTTTGTTACTTGGTGTAATTGTCTGTCTTTGTTACTTGGTGTCAGTGTATGTCTGTGTTACTTGGTGTAAGTGTGTGTCTTTGTTACTTGGTGTAAGTGTATGTCTTTGTTAGTTGATATCAGTGCATGTCTTTGTTACTTGGTGGCAGTGCATGTCTGTGTTACTTGGTGTCAGTGTGCTTGTTTGTATTACTGGGTGTCAGTGTGTGTCTGTGTTACTTGGTGTAAGTGCGTGTCTGTGTTTCTGTGTATCAGTGTATGTCTTTGTTACTTGGTGTCAGTGCATGCCAAAATACTTGGTGTAAGTGTGTGTCTTTGTTACTTGGTGTAATTGTCTGTCTTTGTTACTTGGTTTCAGTGTATGTCTTTGTTACTTGGTGTCAGTGTATGTCTTTGTTACTTGTTGTCAGTGTGTATCTGTGTTACTGGGCATCAGTTCATGTCTTTGTTACTTGGTGTCAGTGTATGTCTGTGTTACTTGGTGGAAGTGCGTGTCTTTGTTACTTGGTGTAAGTGTATGTCTTTGTTACTTAGTGTCAGTGTGTGTCTGTGTTACTGGGCATCAGTGTATGTCTTTGTGACTTGGTATCAGTGTATGTCTTTGTGACTTGGTGTCAGTGTATGTCTTTTTTACTGGGTGTCAGTGTATGTCTTTGTTACTTGGTGTCAGTGGATGTCAAAATACTTGGTGTAAGTGTATGTCTTCGTTACTTGGTGTAATTGTCTGTCTTTGTTACTTGGTGTCAGTGTATGTCTGTGTTACTTGGTGTAAGTGTGTGTCTTTGTTACTTGGTGTAAGTGTATGTCTTTGTTAGTTGGTATCAGTGCATGTCTTTGTTACTTGGTGTCAGTGTATGTCAAAATACTTGGTGTAAGTGTATGTCTTTGTTACTTGGTGTAATTGTCTGTCTTTGTTACTTGGTGTCAGTGTATGTCTGTGTTACTTGGTGTAAGTGTGTGTCTTTGTTACTTGGTGTACGTGTATGTCTTTGTTACTTGGTGTCAGTGTATGTCTTTGTTACTTGGTGTCAGTGTGTGTCTGTGTTACTGGGCATCAGTGTATGTCTTTGTGACTTGGTATCAGTGTGTGTCTTTGTGACTTGGTGTCAGTGTATGTCTTTTTTACTGGGTGTAAGTGTGTGTCTGCGTTACTGGGTATCAGTGTATATCTTTGTTACTTGGTGTCAGTGTATGTCAAAATACTTGGTGTAAGTGTGTGTCTTTGTTACTGGGCATCAGTGTATGTCTTTGTGACTTGGTATCAGTGTATGTCTTTGTTACTTGGTGTCAGTGTATGTCTTTGTTACTGGGTGTCAGTGTGTGTCTGAGTTACTTGGTGTCAGTGCATGTCTTTGTTGTTGTTGATCAGTGTTTCTCTGTGTTACTGGGTGTCAGTGTGTGTTTGTTTGTGTTACTGGGTGTCAGTGTGTGTCTGTGACACTAGGTGTCAGTATTTAGTTTAGTTTAGAGACACAGCACTTTAACAGGCCCTTCCGCCCACCGAGTCTGTGCAGACCATCAACCACCCATTTATACTAATCCTACACTAATCCCGTATTCCTATCACATCCCCACCTGTACCTATATATTTCCCGACCACCTACCTATACTAGGGGCAATTTATGATGGTCAATTAACCTATCAATCTGCAAGTCTTTGGCATGTGGGAGGAAACCGGAGCACCCGGAGGAACCCACGCAGACACAGTGAGATCTTGCAAACTCCGCACAGGCAGTACCCAGGATCGAACCCGGGTCCCTGGAGCTGTGAGGCCGCAGTGCTAACCACTGCGCCACTGTGCCGCCCAGTGTGTGGTCTTTGTTACTTGGTGTCAGTGTATGTCTGTGTTACTTGGTGTAATTGTGTGTCTGTGTTACTGGGTGTCAATGTGTGTCTGTGTTACTTGGTGTAAGTCTGTGTCTTTGTTACTTGGTGTCAGTGTATGTCTGTGTTACTGGGTGTCAGTGTATGTCTTTGTTACTTGGTGTCAGTGTATGTCTGTGTTGTTTGGTGTAATTGTGTGTCTGTGTTAATGGGTGTCAATGTGTGTCTGTGTTACTTAATGTAAGTCTGTGTCTTTGTTACTTGGTGTCCGTGTGTGTCTGTGTTACTGGGTGTCAGTGTATGTCTTTGTTACTGGGTGTCAGTGTATGTCTTTGTTACTTGGTGTAAGTGTGTGTCTGTGTTGCTGGGTGTCAGTGTATGTCTGTGTTACTTGGTGTAAGTGTGTGTCTGTGTTACTGGGTGTCAGTGTATGTCTTTGTGACTTGGTGTCAGTGTATGTCTTTGTTACTTGGTGTCAGTGTATGTCTGTGTTACTTGGTGTAATTGTGTGTCTGTGTTACTGGGTGTCAATGTGTGTCTGTGTTACTTGGTGTAAGTCTGTGTCTTTGTTACTTGGAGTCCGTGTGTGTCTGTGTTACTGGGTGACAGTGTATGTCTTTGTTACTTGGTGTAAGTGTGTGTCTGTGTTACTGGGTGTCAGTGTATGTCTGTGTTACTTGCTGTAAGTGTGTCTGTTTTAATGGGTATCAGTGTATGTCTTTGTTACTTGGTGTCAGTGTATGTCTTTGTTACTGGGTGTCAGTGTGTGTCTTTGTGACTTGCTGTCAGTGTATGTCTTTGTTACTTGGTGTAAGTGTGTGTCTGTGTTGCTGGGTATCAGCGTATGTCTTTGTTACTTGGTGTCAGTATATGTCTTTGTCACTGGGTATCAGTGTATGTCTTTGTGACTTGGTTTCAGTGAATGTCTTTGTTACTGGGTGTCATGTATGTCTTTGTTACTGTGTATCAGTGTTTCTCTGTGTTACTGGGTGTCAGTGTGTATTTGTTTGTGGTACTGGGTGTCAGTGTGTATCAGTGACACTAGGTGTCAGTATTTAGTTTAGTTCAGAGATACTGCACTTAAACAGGCCCTTCGGCCCCCCGAGTCTGTGCCGACCATCAACCACCCATTTACACTAATCCTACACTCATCCCGTATTCCTATCACATCCCCACCTATCCCTATATATTTCCCTACCACCTATCTATACTAGGGGTAATTTATGATGGCCAATTAACCTATCAACCTGCAAGTCTTTGGCATGTGCGAGGAAACCGGAGCACCGGGAGGAAACCCACGCAGACACAGGGAGAACTTGCAAACTCCTCACAGGCAGTACCCAGATTCGAACCCGGGTCCCTGGTGCTGTGAGGCTGCGGTGCTAACCACTGCGCCAAGCTGCCTCCCCCACCCCCAGTGTGTGCCTGTGTTACTGGGTATCAGTGTATGTCTTTGTTACTTGGTATCAGTGTATATCTGTGTTACTTGGTGTCAGTGTGTTTGTTTGTGTTACTGGGTGTCAGTGTGTGTCTGTGTTACTTGGTGTAAGAGTGTGTCTTTGTTACTTGGTGTCCGTGTGTGTCTGTGTTACTGTGTGTCAGAGTATGTCTTTGTTACTGGGTGTAAGTGTGTGTCTGTGTTACTGGGTATCAGTGTCTGTCTTTTTTACTTGGTGTAAGTGTGTGTCTGTGTTACTGGGTATCAGTGCATGTCTTTGTTACTTGGTGTCATTGTATGTCTGTGTTTCTTGGTGTAAGTGTGTGTCTGTGTTACTGGGTATCAGTGCATGTCTTTGTTACTTGGTGTCAGTGTATGTCTGTGTTACTTGGTGTAAGTGCGTGTCTGTGTTACTTGGTGTAAGTGTATGTCTTTGTTACTTAGTGTCAGTGTGTGTCTGTGTTACTGGGCATCAGTGTATGTCTTTGTGACTTGGTATCAGTGTATGTCTTTGTGACTTGGTGTCAGTGTATGTCTTTTTTACTGGGTGTCAGTGTATGTCTTTGTTACTTGGTGTCAGTGGATGTCAAAATACTTGGTGTAAGTGTATGTCTTTGTTACTTGGTGTAATTGTCTGTCTTTGTTACTTGGTGTCAGTGTATGTCTGTGTTACTTGGTGTAAGTGTGTGTCTTTGTTACTTGGTGTAAGTGTATGTCTTTGTTAGTTGATATCAGTGCATGTCTTTGTTACTTGGTGGCAGTGCATGTCTGTGTTACTTGGTGTCAGTGTGCTTGTTTGTATTACTGGGTGTCAGTGTGTGTCTGTGTTACTTGGTGTAAGTGTGTGTCTTTGTTACTTGGTGTCCGTGTGTGTCTGTGTTACTGGGTGTCAGTGTATGTCTTTGTATTACTGGGTGTCAGTGTATGTCTTTGTTACTTGGTGTAAGTGCGTGTCTGTGTTTCTGTGTATCAGTATCTGTCTTTTTTACTTGTTGTAAGTGTGTGTCTGTGTTACTGGGTATCAGCGTATGTCTTTGTTACTTGGTGTCAGTGCATGTCAAAATACTTGGTGTAAGTGTGTGTCTTTGTTACTTGGTGTAATTGTCTGTCTTTGTTACTTGGTGTCAGTGTATGTCTGTGTTACTTGGTGTAAGTGTGTGTCTTTGTTACTTGGTTTCAGTGTATGTCTTTGTTACTTGGTGTCAGTGTATGTCTTTGTTACTTGTTGTCAGTGTGTATCTGTGTTACTGGGCATCAGTGCATGTCTTTGTTACTTGGTGTCAGTGTATGTCTGTGTTACTTGGTGTAAGTGCGTGTCTTTGTTACTTGGTGTAAGTGTATGTCTTTGTTACTTAGTGTCAGTGTGTGTCTGTGTTACTGGGCATCAGTGTATGTCTTTGTGACTTGGTATCAGTGTATGTCTTTGTGACTTGGTGTCAGTGTATGTCTTTTTTACTGGGTGTCAGTGTATGTCTTTGTTACTTGGTGTCAGTGGATGTCAAAATACTTGGTGTAAGTGTATGTCTTCGTTACTTGGTGTAATTGTCTGTCTTTGTTACTTGGTGTCAGTATATGTCTGTGTTACTTGGTGTAAGTGTGTGTCTTTGTTACTTGGTGTAAGTGTATGTCTTTGTTAGTTGGTATCAGTGCATGTCTTTGTTACTTGGTGTCAGTGTATGTCAAAATACTTGGTGTAAGTGTATGTCTTTGTTACTTGGTGTAATTGTCTGTCTTTGTTACTTGGTGTCAGTGTATGTCTGTGTTACTTGGTTTAAGTGTGTGTCTTTGTTACTTGGTGTACGTGTATGTCTTTGTTACTTGGTGTCAGTGTATGTCTTTGTTACTTGGTGTCAGTGTGTGTCTGTGTTACTGGGCATCAGTGTATGTCTTTGTGACTTGGTATCAGTGTATGTCTTTGTGACTTGGTGTCAGTGTATTTCTTTTTTACTGGGTGTAAGTGTGTGTCTGCGTTACTGGGTATCAGTGTATATCTTTGTTACTTGGTGTCAGTGTATGTCAAAATACTTGGTGTAAGTGTGTGTCTTTGTTACTGGGCATCAGTGTATGTCTTTGTGACTTGGTATCAGTGTATGTCTTTGTTACTTGGTGTCAGTGTATGTCTTTTTTTACTGGGTGTCAGTGTGTGTCTGTGTTACTTGTTGTCAGTGCATGTCTTTGTTACTTGGTGTAAGTGTGTGTCTGTGTTACTGGGTATCAGTGTATGTCTTTGTTACTTGGTGTCGGTGTATGTCTGTGCTACTTGGTGTAAGTGTGTGTCTGTGTTACTTGGTGTAAGTGTATGTCTTTGTTAGTTGATATCAGTGCATGTCTTTGTTACTTGGTGGCAGTGCATGTCTGTGTTACTTGGTGTCAGTGTGCTTGTTTGTATTACTGGGTGTCAGTGTGTGTCTGTGTTACTTGGTGTAAGTGTGTGTCTTTGTTACTTGGTGTCCGTGTGTGTCTGTGTTACTGGGTGTCAGTGTATGTCTTTGTATTACTGGGTGTCAGTGTATGTCTTTGTTACTTGGTGTAAGTGCGTGTCTGTGTTTCTGTGTATCAGTATCTGTCTTTTTTACTTGTTGTAAGTGTGTGTCTGTGTTACTGGGTATCAGCGTATGTCTTTGTTACTTGGTGTCAGTGCATGTCAAAATACTTGGTGTAAGTGTGTGTCTTTGTTACTTGGTGTAATTGTCTGTCTTTGTTACTTGGTGTCAGTGTATGTCTGTGTTACTTGGTGTAAGTGTGTGTCTTTGTTACTTGGTTTCAGTGTATGTCTTTGTTACTTGGTGTCAGTGTATGTCTTTGTTACTTGTTGTCAGTGTGTATCTGTGTTACTGGGCATCAGTGCATGTCTTTGTTACTTGGTGTCAGTGTATGTCTGTGTTACTTGGTGTAAGTGCGTGTCTTTGTTACTTGGTGTAAGTGTATGTCTTTGTTACTTAGTGTCAGTGTGTGTCTGTGTTACTGGGCATCAGTGTATGTCTTTGTGACTTGGTATCAGTGTATGTCTTTGTGACTTGGTGTCAGTGTATGTCTTTTTTACTGGGTGTCAGTGTATGTCTTTGTTACTTGGTGTCAGTGGATGTCAAAATACTTGGTGTAAGTGTATGTCTTCGTTACTTGGTGTAATTGTCTGTCTTTGTTACTTGGTGTCAGTATATGTCTGTGTTACTTGGTGTAAGTGTGTGTCTTTGTTACTTGGTGTAAGTGTATGTCTTTGTTAGTTGGTATCAGTGCATGTCTTTGTTACTTGGTGTCAGTGTATGTCAAAATACTTGGTGTAAGTGTATGTCTTTGTTACTTGGTGTAATTGTCTGTCTTTGTTACTTGGTGTCAGTGTATGTCTGTGTTACTTGGTTTAAGTGTGTGTCTTTGTTACTTGGTGTACGTGTATGTCTTTGTTACTTGGTGTCAGTGTATGTCTTTGTTACTTGGTGTCAGTGTGTGTCTGTGTTACTGGGCATCAGTGTATGTCTTTGTGACTTGGTATCAGTGTATGTCTTTGTGACTTGGTGTCAGTGTATTTCTTTTTTACTGGGTGTAAGTGTGTGTCTGCGTTACTGGGTATCAGTGTATATCTTTGTTACTTGGTGTCAGTGTATGTCAAAATACTTGGTGTAAGTGTGTGTCTTTGTTACTGGGCATCAGTGTATGTCTTTGTGACTTGGTATCAGTGTATGTCTTTGTTACTTGGTGTCAGTGTATGTCTTTTTTTACTGGGTGTCAGTGTGTGTCTGTGTTACTTGTTGTCAGTGAATGTCTTTGTTACTTGGTGTAAGTGTGTGTCTGTGTTACTGGGTATCAGTGTATGTCTTTGTTACTTGGTGTCGGTGTATGTCTGTGCTACTTGGTGTAAGTGTGTGTCTGTGTTACTGGGTATCAGTGTATGTCTTTGTTACTTGGTGTAAGTGTGTGTCTGTGTTACTGGGAATCAGTGTATGTCTTTGTTACTTGGTGTAAGTGTATGTCTTTGTTACTTGGTGTCAGTGTATGTCTTTGTTACTTGGTGTAAGTGTGTGTCTGTGTTTCTGGGTTTCAGTGTGTGTCTGTGTTACTTGGTGTAAGTGTGTGTCTTTGTTACTTGGTGTCCGTGTGTGTCTGTGTTGCTGGGTGTCAGTTTATGTCTTTGTTACTTGATTTCAGTGTATGTCTTTGTTACTTGGTGTAAGTGTGTGTGTGTGTTACTGGGTATCAGTGTCTGTCTTTGTTACTTGGTGTAAGTGTGTGTCTGTGTTACTGGGTATCAGTGTATGTCTTTGTTACTTGGTGTCAGTGTATGTCTTTGTTACTTGGTGTAAGTGTATGTCTTTGTTACTTGGTGTCAGTGTATGTCTTTGTTACTTGGTGTAAGTGTGTGTCTGTGTTTCTGGGTGTCAGTGTGTGCCTGTGTTACTTGGTGTAAGTGTGTGTCTTTGTTACTTGGTGTCCGTGTGTGTCTTTGTTACTGGGTGTCAGTGTGTGTCTTTGTGACTTGCTGTCAGTGTATGTCTTTGTTACTTGGTGTAAGTGTGTGTCTGTGTTGCTGGGTATCAGCGTATGTCTTTGTTACTTGGTGTCAGTATATGTCTTTGTCACTGGGTATCAGTGTATGTCTTTGTGACTTGGTTTCAGTGAATGTCTTTGTTACTGGGTGTCAGTGTATGTCTTTGTTACTGTGTATCAGTGTTTCTCTGTGTTACTGGGTGTCAGTGTGTATTTGTTTGTGGTACTGGGTGTCAGTGTGTATCAGTGACACTAGGTGTCAGTATTTAGTTTAGTTCAGAGATACTGCACTTAAACAGGCCCTTCGGCCCCCCCGAGTCTGTGCCGACCATCAACCACCCATTTACACTAATCCTACACTCATCCCGTATTCCTATCACATCCCCACCTATCCCTATATATTTCCCTACCACCTATCTATACTAGGGGTAATTTATGATGGCCAATTAACCTATCAACCTGCAAGTCTTTGGCAAGTGGGAGGAAACCGGAGCACCGGGAGGAAACCCACGCAGACACAGGGAGAACTTGCAAACTCCGCACAGGCAGTACCCAGATTCGAACCCGGGTCCCTGGTGCTGTGAGGCTGCGGTGCTAACCACTGCGCCAAGCTGCCTCCCCCACCCCCAGTGTGTGCCTGTGTTACTGGGTATCAGTGTATGTCTTTGTTACTTGGTATCAGTGTATATCTGTGTTACTTGGTGTCAGTGTGTTTGTTTGTGTTACTGGGTGTCAGTGTGTGTCTGTGTTACTTGGTGTAAGAGTGTGTCTTTGTTACTTGGTGTCCGTGTGTGTCTGTGTTACTGTGTGTCAGAGTATGTCTTTGTTACTGGGTGTAAGTGTGTGTCTGTGTTACTGGGTATCAGTGTCTGTCTTTTTTACTTGGTGTAAGTGTGTGTCTGTGTTACTGGGTATCAGTGCATGTCTTTGTTACTTGGTGTCATTGTATGTCTGTGTTTCTTGGTGTAAGTGTGTGTCTGTGTTACTGGGTATCAGTGCATGTCTTTGTTACTTGGTGTCAGTGTATGTCTGTGTTAATTGGTGTAATTGCGTGTCTGTGTTACTTGGTGTAAGTGTATGTCTTTGTTACTTAGTGTCAGTGTGTGTCTGTGTTACTGGGCATCAGTGTATGTCTTTGTGACTTGGTATCAGGGTATGTCTTTGTGACTTGGTGTCAGTGTATGTCTTTTTTACTGGGTGTCAGTGTATGTCTTTGTTACTTGGTGTCAGTGGATGTCAAAATACTTGGTGTAAGTGTATGTCTTTGTTACTTGGTGTAATTGTCTGTCTTTGTTACTTGGTGTCAGTGTATGTCTGTGTTACTTGGTGTAAGTGTGTGTCTTTGTTACTTGGTGTAAGTGTATGTCTTTGTTAGTTGATATCAGTGCATGTCTTTGTTACTTGGTGGCAGTGCATGTCTGTGTTACTTGGTGTCAGTGTGCTTGTTTGTATTACTGGGTGTCAGTGTGTGTCTGTGTTACTTGGTGTAAGTGTGTGTCTTTGTTACTTGGTGTCCGTGTGTGACTGTGTTACTGGGTGTCAGTGTATGTCTTTGTATTACTGGGTGTCAGTGTATGTCTTTGTTACTTGGTGTAAGTGCGTGTCTGTGTTTCTGTGTATCAGTATCTGTCTTTTTTACTTGTTGTAAGTGTGTGTCTGTGTTACTGGGTATCAGTGTATGTCTTTGTTACTTGGTGTCAGTGCATGTCAAAATACTTGGTGTAAGTGTGTGTCTTTGTTACTTGGTGTAATTGTCTGTCTTTGTTACTTGGTGTCAGTGTATGTCTGTGTTACTTGGTGTAAGTGTGTGTCTTTGTTACTTGGTTTCAGTGTATGTCTTTGTTACTTGGTGTCAGTGTATGTCTTTGTTACTTGTTGTCAGTGTGTATCTGTGTTACTGGGCATCAGTGCATGTCTTTGTTACTTGGTGTCAGTGTATGTCTGTGTTACTTGGTGTAAGTGCGTGTCTTTGTTACTTGGTGTAAGTGTATGTCTTTGTTACTTAGTGTCAGTGTGTGTCTGTGTTACTGGGCATCAGTGTATGTCTTTGTGACTTGGTATCAGTGTATGTCTTTGTCACTTGGTGTCAGTGTATGTCTTTTTTACTGGGTGTCAGTGTATGTCTTTGTTACTTGGTGTCAGTGGATGTCAAAATACTTGGTGTAAGTGTATGTCTTTGTTACTTGGTGTAATTGTCTGTCTTTGTTACTTGGTGTCAGTGTATGTCTGTGTTACTTGGTGTAAGTGTGTGTCTTTGTTACTTGGTGTAAGTGTATGTCTTTGTTAGTTGGTATCAGTGCATGTCTTTGTTACTTGGTGTCAGTGTATGTCAAAATACTTGGTGTAAGTGTATGTCTTTGTTACTTGGTGTAATTGTCTGTCTTTGTTACTTGGTGTCAGTGTATGTCTGTGTTACTTGGTGTAGGTGTGTGTCTTTGTTACTTGGTGTACGTGTATGTCTTTGTTACTTGGTGTCAGTGTATGTCTTTGTTACTTGGTGTCAGTGTGTGTCTGTGTTACTGGGCATCAGTGTATGTCTTTTTTACTGGGTGTCAGTGTGTGTCTGTGTTACTTGTTGTCAGTGCATGTCTTTGTTACTTGGTGTAAGTGTGTGTCTGTGTTACTGGGTATCAGTGTATGTCTTTGTTACTTGGTGTCGGTGTATGTCTTTTTTACTGGGTGTAAGTGTGTGTCTGCGTTACTGGGTATCAGTGTATATCTTTGTTACTTGGTGTCAGTGTATGTCAAAATACTTGGTGTAAGTGTGTGTCTTTGTTACTGGGCATCAGTGTATGTCTTTGTGACTTGGTATCAGTGTATGTCTTTGTTACTTGGTGTCAGTGTATGTCTTTTTTACTGGGTGTCAGTGTGTGTCTGTGTTACTTGTTGTCAGTGCATGTCTTTGTTACTTGGTGTAAGTGTGTGTCTGTGTTACTGGGTATCAGTGTATGTCTTTGTTACTTGGTGTCGGTGTATGTCTGTGCTACTTGGTGTAAGTGTGTGTCTGTGTTACTGGGTATCAGTGTATGTCTTTGTTACTTGGTATAAGTGTGTGTCTGTGTTACTGGGAATCAGTGTATGTCTTTGTTACTTGGTGTAAGTGTATGTCTTTGTTACTTGGTGTCTGTGTATGTCTTTGTTACTTGGTGTACGTGTGTGTCTGTGTTACTGGGAATCAGTGTATGTCTGTGTTACTTGGTGTAAGTGTGTGTCTTTGTTACTTGGTGTCCGTGTGTGTCTGTGTTGCTGGGTGTCAGTTTATGTCTTTGTTACTTGATTTCAGTGTATGTCTTTGTTACTTGGTGTAAGTGTGTGTGTGTGTTACTGGGTATCAGTGTCTGTCTTTGTTACTTGCTGTAAGTGTGTGTCTGTGTTACTGGGTATCAGTGTATGTCTTTGTTACTTGGTGTCAGTGTATGTCTTTGTTACTTGGTGTAAGTGTATGTCTTTGTTACTTGGTGTCAGTGTATGTCTTTGTTACTTGGTGTAAGTGTGTGTCTGTGTTTCTGGGTGTCAGTGTGTGCCTGTGTTACTTGGTGTAAGTGTGTGTCTTTGTTACTTGGTGTCCGTGTGTGTCTGTGTTGCTGGGTGTCAGTTTATGTCTTTGTTACTTGATTTCAGTGTATGTCTTTGTTACTTGGTGTAAGTGTGTGTGTGTGTTACTGGGTATCAGTGTCTGTCTTTGTTACTTGGTGTAAGTGTGTCTGTGTTACTGGGTATCTGTGTATGTATTTGTTACTTGGTGTCAGTGTATGTCTGTGTTACTTGTTGTAATTGTGTGTCTGTGTTACTGGGTATCAGTGTATGTCTTTGTGACTTGGTGTCAGTGTATGTCTTTGTTACTTGGTGTATGTGTGTGTCTGTGTTACTGGGTATCAGTGTATGTCTTTGTTACTTGGTGTATGTGTGTGTCTGTGTTGCTGGGTATCAGTGTATGTCTTTGTTACTTGGTGTAAGTGTGTGTCTGTGTTACTGGGTTTCAGTGTATGTCTTTGTTACTTGGTGTCAGTGTATGTCTTTGTTACTTGGTGTAAGTGTATGTCTTTGTTACTTGCTGTCAGTGTATGTCTTTTTTACTTGGTGTAAGTGTGTGTCTGTGTTATTGGGTGTCAGTGTGTGCCTGTGTTACTTGGTGTAAATGTCTGTCTTTGTTACTTGGTGTCCGTGTGTGTCTGTGTTACTGGGTGTCAGTTTATGTCTTTGTTACTTGAAGTCAGTGTATGTCTTTGTTACCTGGTGTAAGTGTGTGTCTGTGTAACTGGGTATCAGTGTCTGTCTTTGTTACTTGGTGTAAGTGTGTGCCTGTGTTACTGGGTATCAGTGTATGTCCTTGTTACTTGGTGGCAGTGTATGTCTGTGTTACTTGGTGTCAGTCTATGTCTGTGTTACTTGGTGTAAGTGTGTGTCTTTGTTAGTTGATGTCAGTGTATGTCTTTGTTACTTGGTGTAAGTGTGTGTTTGTGTTACTTGGTGTAAGTGTGTGTCTGTGTTACTTGTTGTCAGTGTATGTCTTTGTTACTTGGTGTCAGTGTATGTCCGTGTAACTTGGTGTCAGTGTGTTTGTTTGAGATACTGGGTGTCAGTGTGTGTCTGTGTTACTTGGTGTAAGTGTGGGACTTTGTTACTTGGTGTCTGTGTGTGTCTGTGTTACTGGGTGTCAGTGTATGTCTTTGTTACTGTGTCTCAGTGTATGTCTTTGTTACTTGGTGTAAGTGTGTGTCTGTGTTACTGGGTGTCAGCGTCTGTCTTTGTTACTTGGTGTAAGTGTGTGTCTGTGTTACTGGGTATCAGAGTATGTCTTTGTTACTTGGTGTCAGTGAGTGTCTGTGCTACTTGGTGCAAGTGTGTGTCTGTGTTACTGGGTGTCAGCGTCTGTCTTTGTTACTTGGTGTAAGTGTGTGTCTGTGTTACTGGGAATCTGTGTATGTCTTTGTTACTTGGTGTCAGTGTATGTCTTTGATACTTGGTGTAAGTGTATGTCTTTGTTACTTGGTGTCAGTGTATGTCTTTGTTACTTGGTGTAAGTCTGTGTCTGTGTTGCTGGGAATCTGTGTATGTCTTTGTTACTTGGTGTCAGTGTATGTCTTTGTTACTTGGTGTAAGTGTATGTCTTTGTTACTTGGTGTCAGTGTATGTCTTTGTTACTTGGTGTAAGTGTGTGTCTGTGTTTCTGGGTGTCAGTGTGTGTCTGTGTTACTTGGTGTAAGTGTGTGTCTGTGTTACTGGGTATCAGTCTATGTCTTTGTTACTTGGTGTCCGTGTTTGTCTGTGTTGCTGGGTATCAGTCTATGTCTTTGTTACTTGGTGTCAGTGAGTGTCTTTGTTACTTGGTGTAAGTGTGTGTCTGTGTTACTGGGTGTCAGCGTCTGTCTTTGTTACTTGGTGTAAGTGTGTGTCTGTGTTACTGGGAATCTGTGTATGTCTTTGTTACTTGGTGTCAGTGTATGTCTTTGTTACTTGGTGTAAGTGTATGTCTTTGTTACTTGGTGTCAGTGTATGTCTTTGTTACTTGGTGTAAGTGTGTGTCTGTGTTTCTGGGTGTCAGTGTGTGTCTGTGTTACTTGGTGTAAGTGTGTGTCTTTGTTACTTGGTGTCCGTGTTTGTCTGTGTTGCTGGGTGTCAGTTTATGTCTTTGTTACTGGGTGTCAGTGCATGTCTTTGTTACTTGGTGTCAGTGTGTGTGTGTGTGTTACTGGGTATCAGTGTCTGTCTTTGTTACTTGGTGTAAGTGTGTGTCTGTGTTACTGTGTATCAGTGTATGTCTTTGTTACTTGGTGTAGGTGTCTGTCTTTGTTACTTGGTGTAAGTGTATGTCTTTGTTACTTGGTGTCAGTGTATGTCTTTGTTACTTGGTGTAAGTGTGGGGCTGTTTATCTGGGTGACAGTGTGTGTCTGTGTTACTTGGTGTAAGTGTGTGTCTTTGTTACTTGGTGTCCGTGTGTGTCTGTGTTGCTGGGTGTCATTTTATTTCTTTGTTACTTGATTTCAGTGTATGTCTTTGTTACTCGGTGTAAGTGTGTGTGTGTGTTACTGGGTATCAGTGTCTCTCTTTGTTACTTGGTGTAAGTGTGTGTCTGTGCTACTGGGTATCAGTGTATGTATTTGTTACTTGGTGTCAGTGCATGTCTGTGTTACTTGGTGCAATTGTGTGTCTGTGTTACTGGGTATCAGTGTATGTCTTTGTGACTTGGTGTCAGTGTATGTCTTTGTTACTTGGTGGATGTGTGTGTCTGTGTTACTGGGTATTAGTGTATGTCTTTGTTACTTGGTGTAAGTGTGTGTCTGTGTTACTGGGTATCAGTGTATGTCTTTGTTACTTGGTGTCAGTGTATGTCTTTGTTACTTGGTGTAAGTGTATGTCTTTGTTACTTGGTGTCACTGGATGTCTTTGTTACTTGGTGTCAGTGTGTGTCTGTGTTACTGGGTGTCAGTGTGTGCCTGTGTTACTTGGTGTAAATGTATGTCTTTGTTACTTGGTGTCCGTGTGTGTCTGTGTTACTGGGTGTCAGTTTATGTCTTTGTTTCTTGAAGTCAGTGTATGTCTTTGTTACTTGGTGTAAGTGTGTGTCTGTGTTACTGGGTATCAGTGTCTGTCTTTGTTACTTGGTGTAAGTGTGTGCCTGTGTTACTGGGTATCAGTTTATGTCTTTGTTACTTGGTGGCAGTGTATGTCTGTGTTACTTGGTGTAATTGTGTGTCCATGTTACCGGGTATCAGTGTATGTCTTTGTGACTTGGTGTCAGTGTATGTCTTTGTTAGTGGGTGTCAGTGTGTGTCTTTGTGACTTGGTGTCAGTGTATGTCTTTGTTACTTGGTGTAAGTGTCTGTCTGTGTAACTGGGTATCAGTGTATGTCATTGTTACATGGTGTAAGTGTGTGCCAAAATACTTGGTGTCAGTGTATGTCTTTGTTACTGGGTGTCAGTGTGTGTCTTGGTGACTTGGTGTCAGTGTATGTCTTTGTTACTTGGTGTAAGTGTGTATCTGTGTTTCTGGGTATCAGTGTATGTCTTTGTTACTTGGTGTCAGTTTATGTCTCTGTTACTTGGTGTAAGTGTGTGTCTGTGTTAATGGGTATCAGTGTCTGTCTTTGTTACTTGGTGTAAGTGTGTGTCTGTGTTACTGGGTATCAGTGGATGTCTTTGTTACTTGGTGTCAGTGTATGTCTGTGCTACTTGGTGTAAGTGTGTGTCTGTGTTACTGGGTATCAGTGTATGTCTTTGTTCCTTGGTGTAAGTGTGTGTCTGTGTTACTGGGAATCAGTGTATGTCTTTGTTACTTGGTGTCAGTGTATGTCTTTGTTACTTGATTTCAGTGTATGTCTTTGTTACTTGGTGTAAGTGTGTGTGTGTGTGTTACTGGGTATCAGTGTCTGTCTTTGTTACTTGGTGCAAGTGTGTGTCTGTGTTACTGGGTATCAGTGTATGTCTTTGTTACTTGGTGTCAGTGTATGTCTTTGTTACTTGGTGCAAGTGTATGTCTTTGTTACTTGGTGTCAGTGTATGTCTTTGTTACTTGGTGTAAGTGTGTGTCTGTGTTTCTGGGTGTCAGTGTGTGCCTGTGTTACTTGGTGTAAGTGTGTGTCTTTGTTACTTGTTGTAATTGTTTGTCTTTGTTACTTGGTGTCAGTGTATGTCTTTGTTACTTGCTGTCAGTGTATGTCTTTTTTACTTGGTGTAAATGTGTGTCTGTGTTATTGGGTGTCAGTGTGTTCCTGTGTTACTTGGTGTAAATGTGTGTCTTTGTTACTTGGTGTCCGTGTGTGTCTGTGTTACTGGGTGTCAGTTTATGTCTTTGTTACTTGAAGTCAGTGTATGTCTTTGTTACCTGGTGTAAGTGTGTGTCTGTTTTGCTGGGTGTCATTTTATGTCTTTGTTACTTGATTTCAGTGTATGTCTTTGTTACTTGGTGTAAGTGTGTGTTTGTGTTACTGGGTATCAGTGTCTGTCTTTGTTAGTAGGTGCAAGTGTGTCTGTGTTACTGGGTATCTGAGTATGTATTTGTTACTTGGTGTCAGTGTATGTCTGTGTTACTTGTTGTAATTGTGTGTCTGTGTTACTGGGTATCAGTGTATGTATTTGTTACTTGGTGTCAGTGCATGTCTGTGTTACTTGGTGCAATTGTGTGTCTGTGTTACTGGGTATCAGTGTATGTCTTTGTGACTTGGTGTCAGTGTATGTCTTTGTTACTTGGTGGATGTGTGTGTCTGTGTTACTGGGTATTAGTGTATGTCTTTGTTACTTGGTGTAAGTGTGTGTCTGTGTTACTGGGTATCAGTGTATGTCTTTGTTACTTGGTGTCAGTGTATGTCTTTGTTACTTGGTGTAAGTGTATGTCTTTGTTACTTGGTGTCACTGGATGTCTTTGTTACTTGGTGTCAGTGTGTGTCTGTGTTACTGGGTGTCAGTGTGTGCCTGTGTTACTTGGTGTAAATGTATGTCTTTGTTACTTGGTGTCCGTGTGTGTCTGTGTTACTGGGTGTCAGTTTATGTCTTTGTTTCTTGAAGTCAGTGTATGTCTTTGTTACTTGGTGTAAGTGTGTGTCTGTGTTACTGGGTATCAGTGTCTGTCTTTGTTACTTGGTGTAAGTGTGTGCCTGTGTTACTGGGTATCAGTTTATGTCTTTGTTACTTGGTGGCAGTGTATGTCTGTGTTACTTGGTGTAATTGTGTGTCCATGTTACCGGGTATCAGTGTATGTCTTTGTGACTTGGTGTCAGTGTATGTCTTTGTTAGTGGGTGTCAGTGTGTGTCTTTGTGACTTGGTGTCAGTGTATGTCTTTGTTACTTGGTGTAAGTGTCTGTCTGTGTAACTGGGTATCAGTGTATGTCATTGTTACATGGTGTAAGTGTGTGCCAAAATACTTGGTGTCAGTGTATGTCTTTGTTACTGGGTGTCAGTGTGTGTCTTGGTGACTTGGTGTCAGTGTATGTCTTTGTTACTTGGTGTAAGTGTGTATCTGTGTTTCTGGGTATCAGTGTATGTCTTTGTTACTTGGTGTCAGTTTATGTCTCTGTTACTTGGTGTAAGTGTGTGTCTGTGTTAATGGGTATCAGTGTCTGTCTTTGTTACTTGGTGTAAGTGTGTGTCTGTGTTACTGGGTATCAGTGGATGTCTTTGTTACTTGGTGTCAGTGTATGTCTGTGCTACTTGGTGTAAGTGTGTGTCTGTGTTACTGGGTATCAGTGTATGTCTTTGTTCCTTGGTGTAAGTGTGTGTCTGTGTTACTGGGAATCAGTGTATGTCTTTGTTACTTGGTGTCAGTGTATGTCTTTGTTACTTGATTTCAGTGTATGTCTTTGTTACTTGGTGTAAGTGTGTGTGTGTGTGTTACTGGGTATCAGTGTCTGTCTTTGTTACTTGGTGCAAGTGTGTGTCTGTGTTACTGGGTATCAGTGTATGTCTTTGTTACTTGGTGTCAGTGTATGTCTTTGTTACTTGGTGCAAGTGTATGTCTTTGTTACTTGGTGTCAGTGTATGTCTTTGTTACTTGGTGTAAGTGTGTGTCTGTGTTTCTGGGTGTCAGTGTGTGCCTGTGTTACTTGGTGTAAGTGTGTGTCTTTGTTACTTGTTGTAATTGTTTGTCTTTGTTACTTGGTGTCAGTGTATGTCTTTGTTACTTGCTGTCAGTGTATGTCTTTTTTACTTGGTGTAAATGTGTGTCTGTGTTATTGGGTGTCAGTGTGTTCCTGTGTTACTTGGTGTAAATGTGTGTCTTTGTTACTTGGTGTCCGTGTGTGTCTGTGTTACTGGGTGTCAGTTTATGTCTTTGTTACTTGAAGTCAGTGTATGTCTTTGTTACCTGGTGTAAGTGTGTGTCTGTTTTGCTGGGTGTCATTTTATGTCTTTGTTACTTGATTTCAGTGTATGTCTTTGTTACTTGGTGTAAGTGTGTGTTTGTGTTACTGGGTATCAGTGTCTGTCTTTGTTAGTAGGTGCAAGTGTGTCTGTGTTACTGGGTATCTGAGTATGTATTTGTTACTTGGTGTCAGTGTATGTCTGTGTTACTTGTTGTAATTGTGTGTCTGTGTTACTGGGTATCAGTGTATGTCTTTGTGACTTGGTGTCAGTGCATGTCTTTGTTACTTGGTGTATGTGTGTGTCTGTGTTACTGGGTATCAGTGTATGTCTTTGTTACTTGGTGTAAGTGTGTGTCTGTGTTACTGGGTATCAGTGTATGTCTTTGTTACTTGGTGTAAGTGTGTGTCTGTGTTACTGGGTTTCACTGTATGTCTTTGTTACTTGGTGTCAGTGTATGTCTTTGTTACTTGCTGTCAGTGTATGTCTTTTTAACTTGGTGTAAGTGTGTGTCTGTGTTATTGGGTGTCAGTGTGTGCCTGTGTTACTTAGTGTAAATGTGTGTCTTTGTTACTTGGTGTCCGTGTGTGTCTGTGTTACTTGGTGTCAGTTTATGTCTTTGTTACTTGAAGTCAGTGTATGTCTTTGTTACTTGGTGTAAGTGTGTGTCTGTGTTACTGGGTATCAGTGTCTGTCTTTGTTACTTGGTGTAAGTGTGTGCCTGTGTTACTGGGTATCAGTGTATGTCCTTGTTACTTGGTGGCAGTGTATGTCTGTGTAACTTGGTGTCAGTCTATGTCTGTGTTACCTGGTGTAAGTGTGTGTCTTTGTTAGTTGGTGTCAGTGTCTGTCTTTGTTACTTGGTGTAAGTGTGTGTTTGTGTTACTTGGTGGAAGTGTGTGTCTGTGTTACTTGTTGTCAGTGTATGTCTTTGTTACTTGGTGTCAGTGTATGTCTGTGTAACTTGGTGTCAGTGTGTTTGTTTGAGTTACTGGGTGTCAGTGTGTGTCTGTGTTACTTGGTGTAAGTGTGGGACTTTGTTACTTGGTGTCTGTGTGTGTCTGTGTTACTGGGTGTCAGTGTATGTCTTTGTTACTGTGTCTCAGTGTATGTCTTTGTTACTTGGTGTAAGTGTGTGTCTGTGTTACTGGGTGTCAGCGTCTGTCTTTGTTACTTGGTGTCAGTGTGTGTCTGTGTTACTGGGTATCAGTGTATGTCTTTGTTACTTGGTGTAAGTGTGTGTCTGTGTTACTGGGAATCTGTGTATGTCTTTGTTAATTGATGTCAGTGTATGTCTTTGTTACTTGGTGTAAGTGTATGTCTTTGTTACCTGGTGTCAGTGTATGTCTTTGTTACTTGGTGTATGTGTGTGTCTGTGTTTCTGGGTGTCAGTGTGTGTCTGTGTTACTTGGTGTAAGTGTGTGTCTTTGTTACTTGGTGTCCGTGTTTGTCTGTGTTGCTGGGTGTCAGTTTATGACTTTGTTACTTGATTTCAATGCATGTCTTTGTTACTTGGTGTAAGTGTGTGTGTGTGTGTTACTGGGTATCAGTGTCTGTCTTTGTTACTTGGTGTAAGTGTGTGTATGTGTTACTGGGTATCAGTGTATGTCTTTGTTACTTGGTGTCAGTGTATGTCTTTGTTACTTGGTGTAAGTGTATGTCTTTGTTACTTGGTGTCAGTGTATGTCTTTGTTACTTGGTGTCAGTGTGTGTCTGTTTATCTGGGTGTCAGTGTGTGTCTGTGTTACTTGGTGTAAGTGTGTGTCTTTGTTACTTGGTGTCCGTGTGTGTCTGTGTTGCTGGGTGTCAGTTTATGTCTTTGTTACTTGATTTCAGTGTATGTCTTTGTTACTTGGTGTAAGTGTGTGTGTGTGTTACTGGGTATCAGTGTCTGTCTTTGTTACTTGGTGTAAGTGTGCGTCTGTGTTACTGGGTATCAGTGTCTGTCTTTGTTAGTAGGTGCAAGTGTGTCTGTGTTACTGGGTATCTGTGTATGTATTTGTTACTTGGTGTCAGTGTATGTCTGTGTTACTTGGTGGATGTGTGTGTCTGTGTTACTGGGTATCAGTGTATGTCTTTGTGACTTGGTGTCAGTGCATGTCTTTGCTACTTGGTGGATGTGTGTGTCTGTGTTACTGGGTATCAGTGTATGTCTTTGTTACTTGGTGTAAGTGTGTGTCTGTGTTACTGGGTATCATTGTATGTCTTTGTTACTTGGTGTAAGTGTGTGTCTGTGTTACTGGGTTTCACTGTATGTCTTTGTTACTTGGTGTCAGTGTATGTCTTTGTTACTTGCTGTCAGTGTATGTCTTTTTTACTTGGTGTAAGTGTGTGTCTGTGTTATTGGGTGTCAGTGTGTGCCTGTGTTACTTAGTGTAAATGTGTGTCTTTGTTACTTGGTGTCCGTGTGTGTCTGTGTTACTGGGTGTCAGTTTATGTCTTTGTTACTTGAAGTCAGTGTATGTCTTTGTTACTTGGTGTAAGTGTGTGTCTGTGTTACTGGGTATCAGTGTCTGTCTTTGTTACTTGGTGTAAGTGTGTGCCTGTGTTACTGGGTATCAGTGTATGTCCTTGTTACTTGGTGGCAGTGTATGTCTGTGTAACTTGGTGTCAGTCTATGTCTGTGTTACTTGGTGTAAGTGTGTGTCTTTGTGAGTTGGTGTCAGTGTCTGTCTTTGTTACTTGGTGTAAGTGTGTGTTTGTGTTACTTGGTGTAAGTGTGTGTCTGTGTTACTTGTTGTCAGTGTATGTCTTTGTTACTTGGTGTCAGTGTATGTCTGTGTAACTTGGTGTCAGTGTGTTTGTTTGAGTTACTGGGTGTCAGTGTGTGTCTGTGTTACTTGGTGTAATTGTGGGACTTTGTTACTTGGTGTCTGTGTGTGTCTGTGTTACTGGGTGTCAGTGTATGTCTTTGTTACTGTGTCTCAGTGTATGTCTTTGTTACTTGGTGGAAGTGTGTGTCTGTGTTACTGGGTGTCAGCGTCTGTCTTTGTTACTTGGTGTAAGTGTGTGTCTGTGTTACTGGGTATCAGTGTATGTCTTTGTTACTTGGTGTCAGTGTGTGTCTGTGCTACTTGGTGCAAGTGTGTGTCTGTGTTACTGGGTATCAGTGTATGTCTTTGTTACTTGGTGTAAGTGTGTGTCTGTGTTACTGGGAATCTGTGTATGTCTTTGTTACTTGGTGTCAGTGTATGTCTTTGTTACTTGGTGTCAGTGTATGTCTTTGTTACTTGGTGTATGTGTGTGTCTGTGTTTCTGGGTGTCAGTGTGTGTCTGTGTTACTTGGTGTAAGTGTGTGTCTTTGTTACTTGGTGTCCGTGTTTGTCTGTTGCTGGGTGTCAGTTTAGGACTTTGTTACTTGATTTCAGTGCATGTCTTTGTTACTTGGTGTAAGTGTGTGTGTGTGTGTTACTGGGTATCAGTGTCTGTCTTTGTTACTTGGTGTAAGTGTGTGTCTGTGTTACTGGGTATCAGTGTATGTCTTTGTTACTTGGTGTCAGTGTGTGTCTGTGTTCCTGGGTGTCAGTGTGTGCCTGTGTTACTTGGTGTAAAAGTATGTCTTTGTTACTTGGTGTCCGTGTGTGTCTGTGTTACTGGGTGTCAGTTTATGTCTTTGTTTCTTGAAGTCAGTGTATGTCTTTGTTACTTGTTGGAAGTGTGTGTCTGTGTTACTGGGTATCAGTGTCTGTCTTTGTTACTTGGTGTAAGTGTGTGCCTGTGTTACTGGGTATCAGTGTATGTCTTTGTTACTTGGTGGCAGTGTATGTCTGTGTTACTTGGTGTAATTGTGTGTCCGTGTTACTGGGTATCAGTGTATGTCTTTGTGACTTGGTGTCAGTGTATGTCTTTGTTACTGGGTGTCAGTGTGTGTCTTTGTGACTTGGTGTCAGTGTATGTCTTTGTTACTTTGTGTAAGTTTCTGTCTGTGTAACTGGGTATCAGTGTATGTCATTGTTACTTGGTGTAAGTGTGTGTCAAAATACTTGGTGTCAGTGTATGTCTTTGTTACTGGGTGTCAGTGTGTGTCCTGGTGACTTGGTGTCAGTGTATGTCTTTGTTACTTGGTGTAAGTGTGTGTCTGTGTTTCTGGGTATCAGTGTATGCCTTTGTTACTTGGTGTCAGTTCATGTCTCTGTTACTTGGTGTACGTGTGTGTCTGTGTTACTGGGTATCAGTGTCTGTCTTTGTTACTTGGTGTATGTGTGTGTCTGTGTTACTGGGTATCAGTGTATGTCTTTCTTACTTGGTGTCAGTGTATGTCTGTGCTACTTGGTGTAAGTGTGTGTCTGTGTTACTGGGTATCAGTGTATGTCTTTGTTACTTGGTGTAAGTGTGTGTCTCTGTTTCTGGGTGTCAGTGTGTGTCTGTGTTACTTGGTGTCAGAGTGTGTCTGTGTTACTGGGTGTCAGTGTGTGCCTGTGTTACTTGGTGTAAATGTATGTCTTTGTTACTTGGTGTCCGTGTGTGTCTGTGTTACTGGGTGTCAGTTTATGTCTTTGTTACTTGTAGTCAGTGTATGCCTTTGTTACTTGGTGTAAGTGTGTGTCTGTGTTACTGGGTATCAGTGTCTGTCTTTGTTACTTGGTGTAAGTGTGTGTCTGTGTTACTGGGTATCAGTGTATGTATTTGTTACTTGGTGTCAGTGTATGTCTGTGTTACTTGGTGTAATTGTGTGTCTGTGTTACTGGGTATCAGTGTATGTCTTTGTGACTTGGTGTCAGTGTATGTCTTTGTTACTTGGTGGATGTGTGTGTCTGTGTTACTGGGTATCAGTGTATGTCCTTGTTACTTGGTGTAAGTGTATGTCTTTGTTAATTGGTGTCAGTGTATGTCTTTGTTACTTGGTGTCAGTGTGTGTCTGTGTTACTGGGTGTCAGTGTGTGCCTGTGTTACTTGGTGTAAATGTTTGTCTTTGTTACTTGGTGTCCGTGTGTGTCTGTGTTACTGGGTGTCAGTTTATGTCTTTGTTTCTTGAAGTCAGTGTATGTCTTTGTTACTTGGTGTAAGTGTGTGTCTGTGTTACTGGGTATCAGTGTCTGTCTTTGTTACTTGGTGTAAGTGAGTGCCTGTGTTACTGGGTATCAGTGTATGTCTTTGTTACTTGGTGGCAGTGTATGTCTGTGTTACTTGGTGTAATTGTGTGTCCGTGTTACTGGGTATCAGTGTATGTCTTTGTGACCTGGTGTCAGTGTATGTCTTTGTTACTTGTTGGATGTGTGTGTCTGTGTTACTGGGTATCAGTGTATGTCCTTGTTACTTGGTGTAAGTGTATGTCTTTGTTACTGGGTGTCAGTGTGTGTCTTTGTGACTTGGTGTCAGTGTATGTCTTTGTTACTTGGTGTAAGTGTCTGTCTGTGTAACTGGGTATCAGTGTATGTCATTGTTACTTGGTGTAAGTGTGTGTCAAAATACTTGGTGTCAGTGTATGTCTTTGTTACTGGGTGTCAGTGTGTGTCTTGGTGACTTGGTGTCAGTGTATGTCTTTGTTACTTGGTGTGTGTGTCTGTGTTTCTGGGTATCAGTGTATGTCTTTGTTACTTGGTGTCAGTTTATGTCTCTGTTACTTGGTGTAAGTGTGTGTCTGTGTTACTGGGTATCAGTGTCTGTCTTTGTTACTTGGTGTAAGTGTGTGTCTGTGTTACTGGGTATCAGTGTGTGTCTTTGTTACTTGGTGTCAGTGTATGTCTGTGCTACTTGGTGCAAGTGTGTGTCTGTGTTACTGGGTATCAGTGTGTGTCTTTGTTACTTGGTGTAAGTGTGTGTCTGTGTTTCTGGGTGTCAGTGTGTGTCTGTGTTACTTGGTGTCAGTGTGTGTCTGTGTTACTGGATGTCAGTGTGTGCCTGTGTTACTTGGTGTAAATGTATGTCTTTGTTACTTGGTGTCCGTGTGTGTCTGTGTTACTTGGTGTCAGTTTATGTCTTTGTTACTTGAAGTCAGTGTATGCATTTGTTACTTGGTGTAAGTGTGTGTCTGTGTTACTGGGTATCAGTGTCTGTCTTTGTTACTTGGTGTAAGTGTGTGCCTGTGCTACTGGGTATCAGTGTATGTCTTTGTTACTTGGTGGCAGACTATGTCTGTGTTACTTGGTTTAGTTGTGTGTCTGTGTTACTGGGTATCAGTGCATGTCTTTGTGACTTGGTGTCAGTGTATGTCTTTGTTACTGGGTGTCAGTGTGTGTCTTTGTGACTTGGTGTCAGAGTATGTCTTTGTTACTTGGTGTAAGTGTCTGTCTGTGTAACTGGGTATCAGTGTATGTCATTGTTACTTGCTGTAAGTGTGTGTCAAAATACTTGGTGTCAGTGTATGTCTTTGTTACTGGGTGTCAGTGTGTGTCTTGGTGACTTGGTGTCAGTGTATGTCTTTGTTACTTGGTGTAAGTGTGTGTCTGTGTTTCTGGGTATCAGTGTATGTCTTTGTTACTTGGTGTCAGTTTATGTATCTGTTACTTGGTGTACGTGTGTGTCTGTGTTACTGGGTATCAGTGTCTGCTTTTTTACTTGGTGTAAGTGCGTGTCTGTGTTACTGGGTATCAGTGTATGTCTTTGTTACTTGGTGTCAGTGTATGTCTTTGTTACTTGGTGTCAGTGTATGTCTTTGTTACTTGATTTCAGTGTATGTCTTTGTTACTTGGTGTAAGTGTGTGTGTGTGTTACTGGGTATCAGTGTCTGTCTTTGTTACTTGGTGTAAGTGTGTGTCTGTGTTACTGGGTATCAGTGTATGTCTTTGTTACTTGATGTCAGTGTATGTCTTTGTTACTTGGTGTAAGTGTATGTCTTTGTTATTTGGTGTCAGTGTGTGTCTTTGTTACTTGGTGTCCGTGTGTGTCTGTGTTGCTGGGTGTCAGTTTATGTCTTTGTTACTTGATTTCAGAGTCTGTCTTTTTTACTTGGTGGAAGTGTGTGTGTGTGTTACTGGGTATCAGTGTCTGTCTTTGTTACTTGGTGTAAGTGTGTCTGTGTTACTGGGTATCTGTGTATGTATTTGTTACTTGGTGTCAGTGTATGTCTGTGTTACTTGTTGTAATTGTGTGTCTGTGTTTCTGGGTATCAGTGTCTGTCTTTGTGACTTGGTGTCAGTGTATGTCTTTGTTACTTGGTGTATGTGTGTGTCTGTGTTACTGGGTATCAGTGTATGTCTTTGTTACTTGGTGAAAGTGTGTGTCTGTGTTACTGGGTATCAGTGCATGTCTTTGTTACTTGGTGTAAGTGTGTGTCTGTGTTACTGGGTTTCAGTGTATGTCTTTGTTACTTGGTGTCAGTGTATGTCTTTGTTTCTTGGTGTAAGTGTATGTCTTTGTTACTTGGTGTAAGTGTATGTCTTTGTTACTTGGTGTTAGTGTATGTCTTTGTTACTTGGTGTCAGTGTATGTCTTTTTTACTTGGTGTAAGTGTGTGTCTGTGTTACTGGGTATCAGTGTATGTCCTTGTTACTTGGTGTAAGTGTATGTCTTTGTTACTGGGTGTCAGTGTGTGTCTTTGTGACTTGGTGTCAGTGTATGTCTTTGTTACTTGGTGTAAGTGTCTGTCTGTGTAACTGGGTATCAGTGTATGTCATTGTTACTTGGTGTAAGTGTGTGTCAAAATACTTGGTGTCAGTGTATGTCTTTGTTACTGGGTGTCAGTGTGTGTCTGTGTTACTGGGTATCAGTGTCTGTCTTTGTTACTTGGTGTAAGTGTGTGCCTGTGTTACTGGGTATCAGTGTATGTCCTTGTTACTTGGTGGCAGTGTATGTCTGTGTAACTTGGTGTCAGTCTATGTCTGTGTTACTTGGTGTAAGTGTGTGTCTTTGTGAGTTGGTGTCAGTGTCTGTCTTTGTTACTTGGTGTAAGTGTGTGTTTGTGTTACTTGGTGTAAGTGTGTGTCTGTGTTACTTGTTGTCAGTGTATGTCTTTGTTACTTGGTGTCAGTGTATGTCTGTGTAACTTGGTGTCACTGTGTTTGTTTGAGTTACTGGGTGTCAGTGTGTGTCTGTGTTACTTGGTGTAAGTGTGGGACTTTGTTACTTGGTGTCTGTGTGTGTCTGTGTTACTGGGTGTCAGTGTATGTCTTTGTTACTGTGTCTCAGTGTATGTCTTTGTTACTTGGTGGAAGTGTGTGTCTGTGTTACTGGGTGTCAGCGTCTGTCTTTGTTACTTGGTGTAAGTGTGTGTCTGTGTTACTGGGTATCAGTGTATGTCTTTGTTACTTGGTGTCAGTGTGTGTCTGTGCTACTTGGTGCAAGTGTGTGTCTGTGTTACTGGGTATCAGTGTATGTCTTTGTTACTTGGTGTAAGTGTGTGTCTGTGTTACTGGGAATCTGTGTATGTCTTTGTTACTTGGTGTCAGTGTATGTCTTTGTTACTTGGTGTAAGTGTATGTCTTTGTTACTTGGTGTCAGTGTATGTCTTTGTTACTTGGTGTATGTGTGTGTCTGTGTTTCTGGGTGTCAGTGTGTGTCTGTGTTACTTGGTGTAAGTGTGTGTCTTTGTTACTTGGTGTCCGTGTTTGTCTGTTGCTGGGTGTCAGTTTATGACTTTGTTACTTGATTTCAGTGCATGTCTTTGTTACTTGGTGTAAGTGTGTGTGTGTGTGTGTTACTGGGTATCAGTGTCTGTCTTTGTTACTTGGTGTAAGTGTGTGTCTGTGTTACTGGGTATCAGTGTATGTCTTTGTTACTTGGTGTCAGTGTATGTCTTTGTTACTTGGTGTCAGTGTGTGTCTGTGTTACTGGGTGTCAGTGTGTGCCTGTGTTACTTGGTGTAAAAGTATGTCTTTGTTACTTGGTGTCCGTGTGTGTCTGTGTTACTGGGTGTCAGTTTATGTCTTTGTTTCTTGAAGTCAGTGTATGTCTTTGTTACTTGTTGGAAGTGTGTGTCTGTGTTACTGGGTATCAGTGTCTGTCTTTGTTACTTGGTGTAAGTGTGTGCCTGTGTTACTGGGTATCAGTGTATGTCTTTGTTACTTGGTGGCAGTGTATGTCTGTGTTACTTGGTGTAATTGTGTGTCCGTGTTACTGGGTATCAGTGTATGTCTTTGTGACTTGGTGTCAGTGTATGTCTTTGTTACTGGGTGTCAGTGTGTGTCTTTGTGACTTGGTGTCAGTGTATGTCTTTGTTACTTTGTGTAAGTTTCTGTCTGTGTAACTGGGTATCAGTGTATGTCATTGTTACTTGGTGTAAGTGTGTGTCAAAATACTTGGTGTCAGTGTATGTCTTTGTTACTGGGTGTCAGTGTGTGTCCTGGTGACTTGGTGTCAGTGTATGTCTTTGTTACTTGGTGTAAGTGTGTGTCTGTGTTTCTGGGTATCAGTGTATGCCTTTGTTACTTGGTGTCAGTTCATGTCTCTGTTACTTGGTGTACGTGTGTGTCTGTGTTACTGGGTATCAGTGTCTGTCTTTGTTACTTGGTGTATGTGTGTGTCTGTGTTACTGGGTATCAGTGTATGTCTTTCTTACTTGGTGTCAGTGTATGTCTGTGCTACTTGGTGTAAGTGTGTGTCTGTGTTACTGGGTATCAGTGTATGTCTTTGTTACTTGGTGTAAGTGTGTGTCTCTGTTTCTGGGTGTCAGTGTGTGTCTGTGTTACTCGGTGTCAGAGTGTGTCTGTGTTACTGGGTGTCAGTGTGTGCCTGTGTTACTTGGTGTAAATGTATGTCTTTGTTACTTGGTGTCCGTGTGTGTCTGTGTTACTGGGTGTCAGTTTATGTCTTTGTTACTTGTAGTCAGTGTATGCCTTTGTTACTTGGTGTAAGTGTGTGTCTGTGTTACTGGGTATCAGTGTCTGTCTTTGTTACTTGGTGTAAGTGTGTGTCTGTGTTACTGGGTATCAGTGTATGTATTTGTTACTTGGTGTCAGTGTATGTCTGTGTTACTTGGTGTAATTGTGTGTCTGTGTTACTGGGTATCAGTGTATGTCTTTGTGACTTGGTGTCAGTGTATGTCTTTGTTACTTGGTGGATGTGTGTGTCTGTGTTACTCGGTATCAGTGTATGTCCTTGTTACTTGGTGTAAGTGTATGTCTTTGTTAATTGGTGTCAGTGTATGTCTTTGTTACTTGGTGTCAGTGTGTGTCTGTGTTACTGGGTGTCAGTGTGTGCCTGTGTTACTTGGTGTAAATGTATGTCTTTGTTACTTGGTGTCCGTGTGTGTCTGTGTTACTGGGTATCAGTGTATGTCTTTGTTACTTGGTGTCAGTGTATGTCTGTGTTACCTGGTGTAAGTGTGTGTCTGTGTTACTGGGTGTCAGTGCATGTCTTGGTTACTTGGTGTCAGTGTATACCTGTGTTACTTGGTGTAAGTGTGTGTCTTTGTTACTTGGTGTAATTGTATGTCTTTGTTACTTGGTCGCAGTGTATGTCTGTGTTCCTTGGTGTCAGTGTATGTATGTGTTACTTGGTGTAAGAGTGTGTCTGTGTTACTGGGTGTCAGTGTGTGTCTGTGTTACTTGGTGTAAGTCTGTGTCTTTGTTACTTGGTGTCCGTGTGTGTCTGTGTTACTGGGTGTCAGTGTATGTCTTTGTTACTGGGTGTCAGTTTATTTCTTTGTTACTTGGGGTAAGTGTGTGTCTGTGTTACTGGGTGTCAGTGTATGTCTGTGTTACTTGGTGTAAGTGTGTGTCTGTGTTACTGGGTATCAGTGTATGTCTTTGTGACTTGGTCTCATTGTATGTCTTTGTTACTGGGTGTCAGTGTGTGTCTTTGTGACTTGGTGTCAGTGTATGTCTTTGTTACTTGGTGCAAGTGTGTGTCTGTGTTACTGGGTATCAGTGTATGTTTTTGTTACTTGGTGTCAGTGTATGTCTGTGTTGCTTGGTGTAAGTGTGTGTCTGTGTTACTGGGTGTCAGTGTGTGTCTGTGTTACTTGGTGTAAGTGTGTGTCTTTGTTACTTGGTTTCCGTGTGTGTCTGTGTTACTGGGTGTCAGTGTATGTCTTTGTTACTGGGTGTCAGTGTATGTCTTTGTTACTTGGTGTATGTGAGTGTCTGAGTTACTGGGTGTCAGTGTATGTCTTTGTTACTTGGTGTAAGTGTGTGTCTGTGTTACTGGGTATCAGTGTATGTCTGTGTTACTTGGTGTAATTGTATGTCTTTGTTACTTGGTGTCAGTGTATGTCTTTGTTACTTGGTGTCAGTGTATGTCTTTGTTACTTGGTGTCAGTGTGTGTCTGTGTTAATGGGTATCAGTGTATGTCTGTGTTACTTGGTGTCAGTGTATGTCTTTGTTACTTGGTGTCAGTGTATGTCTGTGTTAATGGGTATCAGTGTATGTCTTTGTTACTTGGTGTCAGTGTATGTCTGTGTTACTTGGTGTAAGTGTGTGTCTGTGTGACTGGCTGTCAGTGCATGTCTTTGTTACTTGGTGTCAGTGTATATCTGTGTTACTTGGTGTAAGTGTGTGTCTTTGTTACTTGGTGTAATTGTATGCCTTTGTTACTTGGTGTCAGTGTATGTCTGTGTTACTTGGTGTCAGTGTATGTCTTTGTTACTTGGTGTAAGTGTGTGTCTGTGTTACTTGGTGTAAGTGTGTGTCTGTGTTCCTGGGCATCAGTGTATGTCTTTGTTACTTGGTGTCAGTGTATGTCTGTGTTGCTTGGTGTAAGTGTGTGTCTGTGTTACTGTGTTTCAGTGTGCATCTGTGTTACTTGGTGTAAGTGTGTGTCTTTGTGACTTGCTGTCCGTGTGTCGGTATTACTGGGTGTCAGTGTATGTCTTTGTTACTGGGTGTCAGTGTATCTCTTTGTTACTTGGTGTAAATGTGTGTCTGTGTTACTGGGTATCAGTGCATGTCTTTGTTACTTGGTGTCAGTGTATGTAAAAATACTTGGTGTAAGTGTATGTAAATGATACTTGGTGTAATTGTCTGTCTTTGTTACTTGGTGTAAGTGTGTGTCTTTGTGACTTGTTGTCAGTGTCTGTCTGTGTTACTGTTTATTAGTGTTTCTCTGTGTTACTGGGTGTCAGTGTGTGTTTGTTTGTGTTACTGGGTGTCAGTGTATGTCTTTGATACTTGGTGTAAGTGTGTGTCTGTGTTACTGGGTATCAGTGTCTGTCTTTTTTACTTGGTGTAAGGGGGTGCCTTTGTTACTTGGTGTCAGTGTAAGACTGTGTTACTTGGTGTAATTCTATGTCATTGTTACTTGGTGTAAGTGTGTGTCTGTGTTACTTGGTGTAAGTGTGTGTCTGTGTTCCTGGGTATCAGTCTATGTCTTTGTTACTTGGTGTCAGTGTATGTCTGTGTTAGTTGGTGTAAGTGTGTGTCTGTGTTACTGGATGTCAGTGCATGTCTTTGTTCCTTGGTGTCAGTGTCTTTCTGTGTTACTTGGTGTAAGTGTGTGTCTTTGTTACTTCGTGCAATTGTATGTCTTTGTTACTTGGTGTCAGTGTATGTCTGTGTTACTTGGTGTCAGTGTATGTCTTTGCTACTTGGTGTAAGTGTGTGTCTGTGTTACTTTGTGTAAGTGTGTGTCTGTGTTCCTGGGTATCAGTGTATGTCTTTGTTACTTGGTGTCAGTGTATGTCTGTGTTACTTGGTGTAAGTGTGTGTCTGTGTTACTGGGTATCAGTGTATGTCTTTGTTACTTTGTGTCAGTGTATGTCTGTGTTGCTTGGTGTAAGTGTGTGTCTATGTTACTGGGTGTCAGTGTGTGTTTGTGTTACTTGGTGTAACTGTGTATCTTTGTTACTTGGTGTCCGTGCGTGTCTGTGTTACTGGGTGTCAGTGTCTGTCTTTGTTACTGGGTGTCAGTGTATGTCTTTGTTACTTGGTGTAAGTGTGTGTCTGTGTCACTGGGTGTCAGTGTATGTCTTTGTTACTTGGTGAAAGTGCGTGTCTGTGTTACTGGGTATCAGTGTCTGTCTTTGTTACTTGGTGTAAGTGTGTGTCTGTGTTACTGGGTATCAGTGTATGTCTGTGTTACTTGGTGTAAGTGTATGTCTTTGTTACTTGGTGTCAGTGTATGTCTGTGTTAGTTGGTGTAAGTGTGTGTCTGTGTTAATGGGTATCAGTGTATGTCTTTGTTACTTGGTGTCAGTGTATATCTGTGTAACTTGGTGTAAGTGTGTGTCTGTGTTACTGGGTGTCAGTGCATGTCTTTGTTACTTGGTGGAAGTTTGTTTCTGTGTTACTTGGCGTAAGTGTCTGTCTGTGTTCCTGGGTATCAGTGCAAGTCTTTGTTACTTGGTGTCAGTGTATGTCTGTGTTACTTGGTGTAAGTGTGTGTCTGTGTTACTGGGTATCAGTGTCTGTCTTTGTTACTTGGTGTATGTGTGTGTCTTTGTTACTTGCTGTAATTGTATGTCTTTGTTACTTGGTGTCAGTGTAAGTCTGTGTTACTTGGTGTAATTGTATGTCTTTGTTACTTGGTGTAAGTGTGTGTCAGTGTTACTTGGTGTAAGTGTGTGTCTGTGTTCCTGGGTATCAGTCTATGTCTTTGTTACTTGGTGTCAGTGTATGTCTGTGTTAGTTGGTGTAAGTGCGTGTCTTTGTTACTTGGTGTAATTGTATGTCTCTGTTACTTGGTGTCAGTGTATGTCTGTGTTACTTGGTGTCAGTGTATGTCTTTGTTACTTGGTGTAAGTGTGTGTCTGTGTTACTTGGTGTAAGTGTGTGTCTGTGTTCCTGGGTATCAGTGTATGTCTTTGTTACTTTGTGTCAGTGTATGTCTGTGTTGCTTGGTGTAAGTGTGTGTCTGTGTTACTGGATGTCAGTGTATATCTGTGTTACTTGGTGTAAGTGTGTGTCTTTGTTACTTGGTGTAATTGTATGTCTCTTTTACTTGATGTCAGTGTATGACTGTGTTACTTGGTGTCAGTGTATGTCTTTGTTACTTGGTGTAAGTGTGTGTCTGTGTTACTTGGTGTAAGTGTGTGTCTGTGTTCCTGGGTATCAGTGTATGTCTTTGTTACTTTGTGTCAGTGTTTGTCTGTGTTGCTTGGTGTAAGTGTGTGTCTGTGTTACTGGGTGTCAGTGTGTGTCTGTGTTACTTGGTGTAAGTGTGTGTCTTTGTTACTTGGTGTCCGTGTCTGTCTGTGTGACTGGGTGTCAGTGTATGTCTTTGTTACTGGGTGTCAGTGTATGTCTTTGTTACTTGGTGTAAGTGTGTGTCTGTGTTACTGGTGTCAGTGTATGTCTTTGTTACTTGGTGTAAGTGTGTGTCTGTGTTACTGGGTATCAGTGTCTGTCTTTGTTACTTGGTGTAAGTGTGTGTCTGCGTTACTGGGTATCAGTGTATGTCTTTGTTACTTGGTGTAAGTGTGTGTCTGCGTTACTGGGTATCAGTGTATTTATTTGTTACTTGGTGTCAGTGTATGTCTGTGTTACTTGGTGTAAGTGTGTGTCTGTGTTACTGGGTATCAGTGTCTGTCTTTGTTACTTGGTGTATGTGTGTGTCTTTGTTACTTGCTGTAGTTGTATGTCTTTGTTACTTGGTGTCAGTGTAAGTCTGTGTTACTTGGTGTAATTGTATGTCTTTGTTACTTGGTGTAAGTGTGTGTCAGTGTTACTTGGTGTAAGCGTGTGTCTGTGTTCCTGGGTATCAGTCCATTTCTTTGTTACTTGGTGTCAGTGTATGTCTGTGTTAGTTGGTGTAAGTGTGTGTCTTTGTTACTTGGTGTAATTGTATGTCTCTGTTACTTGGTGTCAGTGCATGTCTGTGTTACTTGGTGTCAGTTTATGTCTTTGTTACTTGGTGTAAGTGTGTGTCTGTGTTACTTGGTGTAAGTGTGTGTCTGTGTTCCTGGGTATCAGTGTATGTCTTTGTTACTTTGTGTCAGTGTTTGTCTGTGTTGCTTGGTGTAAGTGTGTGTCTGTGTTACTGGGTGTCAGTGTGTGTCTGTGTTACTTGGTGTAAGTGTGTGTCTTTGTTACTTGGTGTCCGTGTCTGTCTGTGTGACTGGGTGTCAGTGTATGTCTTTGTTACTGGGTGTCAGTGTATGTCTTTGTTACTTGGTGTAAGTGTGTGTCTGTGTTACTGGGTGTCAGTGTATGTCTTTGTTACTTGGTGTAAGTGTGTGTCTGTGTTACTGGGTATCAGTGTCTGTCTTTGTTACTTGGTGTAAGTGTGTGTCTGTGTTACTGGGTGTCAGTGTATGTCTTTGTTACTTGGTGTAAGTGTGTGTCTGCGTTACTGGGTATCAGTGTATTTATTTGTTACTTGGTGTCAGTGTATGTCTGTGTTACTTGGTGTATGTGTGTGTCTGTGTTACTGGGTATCAGTGTCTGTCTTTGTTACTTGGTGTATGTGTGTGTCTTTGTTACTTGCTGTAGTTGTATGTCTTTGTTACTTGGTGTCAGTGTAAGTCTGTGTTACTTGGTGTAATTGTATGTCTTTGTTACTTGGTGTAAGTGTGTGTCAGTGTTACTTGGTGTAAGCGTGTGTCTGTGTTCCTGGGTATCAGTCCATTTCTTTGTTACTTGGTGTCAGTGTATGTCTGTGTTAGTTGGTGTAAGTGTGTGTCTTTGTTACTTGGTGTAATTGTATGTCTCTGTTACTTGGTGTCAGTGCATGTCTGTGTTACTTGGTGTCAGTGTATGTCTTTGTTACTTGGTGTAAGTGTGTGTCTGTGTTACTTGGTGTAAGTGTGTGTCTGTGTTCCTGGGTATCAGTGGATGTCTTTGTTACTTTGTGTCAGTGTATGTCTGTGTTGCTTGGTGTAAGTGTGTGTCTGTGTTACTGGATGTCAGTGTATATCTGTGTTACTTGGTGTAAGTGTGTGTCTTTGTTACTTGGTGTAATTGTATGTCTCTGTTACTTGGTGTCAGTGTATGTCTGTATTACTCGGTGTCAGTGTATGTCTTTGTTACTTGGTGTAGGTGTGTGGCTGTGTTACTTGGTGTAAGTGTGTGTCTGTGTTCCTGGGTATCAGTCTATGTCTTTGTTACTTTGTGTCAGTGTATGTCTGTGTAGCTTGGTGAAAGTGTGTGTCTATGTTACTGGGTGTAAGTGTGTGTCTTTGTTACTTGGTGTCCGTGTGTGTCTGTGTGACTGGGTGTCAGTGTATGTCTTTGTTACTTGGTGTAAGTGTGTGTCTGTGTTACTGGGTTTCAGTGTATGTCTTTGTTACTTGGTGTCAGTGTATGTCTGTGTTAATGGGTGTCAGTGTATGTCTTTGTTACTTGGTGTCAGTGCATGTCTGTGTTACTTAGTGTAAGTGTGTGTCTGTGTTACTGGCTGTCAGTGCATGTCTTTGTTACTTGGTGTCAGTGTATATCTGTGTTACTTGGTGTAAGTGTGTGTCTTTGTTACTTGGTGTAATTGTATGTCTTTGTTACTTGGTGTCAGTGTATGTCTGTGTTACTTGGAGTCAGTGTATGTCTTTGTTACTTGGTGTAAGTGTGTGTCTGTGTTACTTGATGTAAGTGTGTGTCTGGGTTCCTGGGTATCAGTGTATCTCTTTGTTACTTGGTGTCAGTGTATGTCTGTGTTGCGTGGTGTAAGTGTGTGTCTGTGTTACTGGGTGTCAGTGTGTATCTGTGTTACTTGGTGTAAGTGTGTGTCTGTGTTAATTGGTGTCAGTGTATGTCTGTGTTACTTGGTGTAAGTGTGTGTCTTTGTTACTTGGTGTAAGTGTATGCCTGGTTTCCAGGGTATCAGTGTATATCTTTGTTACTTGGTGTCAGTGTACGTCTGTGTTACTTGGTGGAAGTGAGTGTCTGTGTTACTGGGTATCAGTGTATGTCTGTGTTACTTGGTGTAAGTGTGTGTCTTTGTTACTTGGTGTCCGTGTGTGTCTGTGTTACTGGGTGTCAGTGTATGTCTTTGTTACTGGGTGTCAGTGTATGTCTTTGTTACTTGGTGTAAGTGTGTGTCTGTGTTACTGGGTATCAGTGTCTGTCTATGTTACTTGGTGTAAGTTTGTGTCTGCGTTACTGGGTATCAGTGTATGTATTTGTTACTTGGTGTCAGTGTATGTCTGTGTTACTTGGTGTAAGTGTGTGTCGGTGTTACTGGGTATCAGTGCCTGTCTTTGTTACTTGGCGTAAGTGTATGTCTTTGTTACTTGGTGTCTGTGTATGTCTGTGTTAATGGGTATCAGTGTATGTCTTTGTTACCTGGTGTCAGTGCATGTCTGTGTTACTTGGTGTAAGTGTGTGTCTGTGTTACTGGCTGTCAGTGCATGTCTTTGTTGCTTGGTGTCAGTGCATATCTGTGTTACTTGGTGTAAGTGTGTGTCTTTGTTACTTGGTGTAATTGTATGCCTTTGTTACTTGGTGTAAGTGTGTGTCTGTGTTCCTGGGTATCAGTGTATGTCTTTGTTACTTGGTGTTAGTGTATGTCTGTGTTGCTTGGTGTAAGTGTGTGTCTGTGTTACTGGGTGTCAGTGTATGTCTTTGTTACTTGGTGTCAGTGTATGTAAAAATACTTGGTGTAAGTGTATGTAAATGTTACTTGGTGTTATTGTCTGTCTTTGTTGCTTGGCGTAAGTGTATGACTGTTACTTGGTGTCAGTGTATGTCTTGGTTACTTGGTGTAATTGGCTGTCTTTGTTACTTGGTGTAAGTGTGTGTCTTTGTTACTTGGTGTAATTGTATGTCTTTGTTACTTGGTGTCAGTGTCTGTCTGTGTTACTGTTTATTAGTGTTCCTCTGTGTTACTGGGTGTCAGTGTGTGTTTGTTTGTGTTACTGGTTGTCAGTGTATGTCTTTGTTACTTGGTGCAAGTGTGTGTCTGTGTTACTGGGTATCAGTGTATGTCTTTGTTACTTGGTGACAGTTTATGTCTGTGTTACTTGGTGTAAGTGTGTTTCTGTGTTACTGGGTATCAGTGTATGTCTTTGTGACTTGGTATCATTGTATGTCTTTGTTACTGTGTGTCAGTGTGTGTCTTTGTGACTTGGTGTCAGTGTATGTCTTTGTTACTTGCTGTAAATGTGTGTCTGTGTTACTGGGTATCAGTGTATGTCTTTGTTACTTGGTGTCAGTGTATGTAAAAATACTTGGTGTAAGTGTATGTAAATGTTACTTGGTGTTATTGTCTGTCTTTGTTACTTGGCGTAAGTGTATGCCTTTGTTACTTGGTGTCAGTGTATGTCTTGGTTACTTGGTGTAATTGTCTGTCTTTGTTACTTGGTGTAAGTGTGTGTCTTTGTTACTTGGTGTAATTGTATGTCGTTGTTACTTGGTGTCAGTGTCTGTCTGTGTTACTGTTTATTTGTGTTCCTCTGTGTTAGTGGGTATCAGTGTCTGTCTTTGTTACTTGGTGTAAGTGTCTGTCTTTGTTACTTGGTGTAATTGTATGTCTTTGTTACTTGGTGTCAGTGTAAGTCTGTGTTACTTGGTGTAATTGTATGTCTTTGTTACTTGGTGTAAGTGTGTGTCTGTGTTACTTGGTGTAAGTGTGTGTCTGTGTTCCTGGGTATCAGTCTATGTCTTTGTTACTTGGTGTCATTGTATGTCTGTGTTAGTTGGTGTAAGTGTGTGTATGTGTTACTGGGTATCAGTGTATGTCTTTGTTACTTGGTGTCAGTGTATATCTGTGTTACTTGGTGTAAGTGTGTGTCTTTGTTACTTGGTGTAATTGTATGTCTTTGTTACTTGGTGTCAGTGTATGTCTGTGTTACTTGGTGTAAGTGTGTGTCTGTGTTCCTGGGTATCAGTCTATGTCTTTGTTACTTGGTGTCAGTGTATGTCTGTGTTAGTTGGTGTAAGTGTGTGTCTGTGTTACAGGCTGTCAGTGCATGTCTTTGTTACTTGCTGTCAGTGTATATCTGTGTTACTTGGTGTAAGTGTGTGTCTTTGTTACTTGGTGTAATTGTGTGTCTTTGTTACTTGGTGTCAGTGTATGTCTGTGTTACTTGGTGTCAGTGTATGTCTTTGTTACTTGGTGTAAGTGTGTGTCTGTGTTACTTGGTGTAAGTGTGTGTCTGTGTTCCTGGGTATCAGTGTATGTCTTTGTTACTTGGTGTAAGTGTGTGTCTGTGTTACTGGGTGTCAGTGTATGTCTTTGTTATTTGGTGTCAGTGTGTGTCTGTGTTACTGGGTATCAGTGTCTGTCTTTGTTACTTGGTGTGTGTGTGTGTGTGTCTGTGTTACTGGGTATCAGTGTATGTCTGTGTTAATTGGTGTAAGTGTATGTCTTTGTTACTTGGTGTTTGTGTATGTCTGTGTTAATGGGTATCAGTGTATGTCTTTGTTACTTGGTGTCAGTGCATGTCTGTGTTACTTGGTGTAAGTGTGTGTCTGTGTTACTGGCTGTCAGTGCATGTCTTTGTTACTTGGTGTCAGTGTATATCTGTGTTACTTGGTGTAAGTGTATGTCTTTGTTACTTGGTGTAATTGTATGCCTTTGTTACTTGGTGTCTGTGTATGTCTGTGTTACTTGGTGTCAGTGTATGTCTTTGTTACTTGGTGTAAGTGTGTGTCTGTGTTACTAGGTGTAAGTGTGTGTCTGTATTCCTGGGTATCAGTGTATGTCTTTGTTACTTGGTTGTTAGTGTATGTCTGTGTTGCTTGGTGTAAATGTGTGTCTGTGTTACTGGGTGTCAGTGTGTATCTGTGTTACTTGGTGTAAGTGTGTGTCTTTGTTACTTGCTGTCCGTGTGTCTGTGTTACTGGCTGTCAGTGTATGTCTTTGTTACTGGGTGTCAGTGTATGTCTTTGTTACTTGGTGCAAGTGTGTGTCTGTGTTACTGGGTATCAGTGTCTGTCTTTGTTACTTGGTGTAAGTGTGTGTCTGTGTTACTGGGTATCAGTGTATGTCTTTGTTACTTGGTATCAGTGTCTGTCTTTGTTACTTGGTGTAAGTGTGTGTCTGTGTTACTGGGTATCAGTGTATGTCTTTGTTACCTGGTGTCAGTGCATGTCTGTGTTACTTGGTGTAAGTGTGTGTCTGTGTTACTGGCTGTCAGTGCATGTCTTTGTTACTTGGTGTCAGTGTATATCTGTGTTACTTGGTGTAATTGTATGCCTTTGTTACTTGGTGTCAGTGTATGTCTGTGTTACTTGGTGTCAGTGTATGTCTTTGTTACTTGGTGTAAGTGTGTGTCTGTGTTACTTGGTGTAAGTGTGTGTCTGTGTTCCTGGGTATCAGTGTATGTCTTTGTTACTTGGTGTTAGTGTATGTCTGTGTTGCTTGGTGTAAGTGTGTGTCTGTGTTACTGGGTGTCAGTGTGTATCTGTGTTACTTGGTGTAAGTGTGTGTCTTTGTTACTTGCTGTCCGTGTGTCTGTGTTACTGGGTGTCAGTGTATGTCTTTGTTACTGGGTGTCAGTGTATGTCTTTGTTACTTGGTGCAAGTGTGTGTCTGTGTTACTGGGTATCAGTGTCTGTCTTTGTTACTTGGTGTAAGTGTGTGTCTGTGTTACTGGGTATCAGTGTATGTCTTTGTGACTTGGTGTCAGTGTATGTCTTTGTTACTGGGTGTCAGTGTGTGTCTTTGTGACTTGGTGTCAGTGTATGTCTTTGTTACTTGCTGTAAATGTGTGTCTGTGTTACTGGGTATCAGTGTATGTCTTTGTTACTTGGTGTCAGTGTATGTAAAAATAATTGGTGTAAGTGTATGTAAATGTTACTTGGTGCAATTGTCTGTCTTTGTTACTTGGTGTAAGTGTATGCCTTTGTTACTTTGTGTCAGTGTATGTCTTGGTTACTTGGTGTAATTGTCCGTCTTTGTTACTTGGTGTAAGTGTGTGTCTTTGTGACTTGGTGTCAGTGTCTGTCTGTGTTACTGTTTATTAGTGTTCCTCTGTGTTACTGGGTGTCAGTGTGTGTTTGTTTGTGTTACTGGGTGTCAGTGTATGTCTTTGTTACTTGGTGCAAGTGTGTGTCTGTGTTACTGGGTATCAGTGTCTGTCTGTGTTACTTGGTGGAAGTGTGTGTCTTTGTTACTTGGTGTAATTGTATGTCTTTGTTACTTGGTCTCAGTGTAAGTCTGTGTTACTTGGTGTAATTGTATGTCTTTGTTACTTGGTGTAAGTATGTGTCTGTGTTACTTGGTGTAAGTGTGTGTCTGTGTTCCTGGGTATCAGTCTATGTCTTTGTTACTTTGTGTCAGTGTATGTCTGTGTTAGTTGGTGTAAGTGTTTGTATGTGTTACTGGGTATCAGTGTATGTCTTTGTTACTTGGTGTCAGTGTATATCTGTGTTACTTGGTGTAAGTGTGTGTCTTTGTTACTTGGTGTAATTGTATGTCTTTGTTACTTGGTGTCAGTGTATGTCTGTGTTCCTTGGTGTAATTGTGTGTCTGTGTTCCTGGGTATCAGTCTATGTCTTTGTTACTTGGTGTCAGTGTATGTCTGTGTTAGTTGGTGTAAGTGTGTGTCTGTGTTACTGGCTGTCAGTGCATGTCTTTGTTACTTGCTGTCAGTGTATATCTGTGTTAATTGGTGTAAGTGTGTGTCTTTGTTACTTGGTGTATTGTTTGTCTTTGTTACTTGGTGTCAGTGTATGTCTGTGTTACTTGGTGTCAGTGTATGTCTTTGTTACTTGGTGTAAGTGTGTGTCTGTGTTACTTGGTGTAAGTGTGTGTCTGTGTTCCTGGGTATCAGTGTATGTCTTTGTTAATTGGTGTAAGTGTGTGTCTGTGTTACTGGGTGTCAGTGTATGTCTTTGTTATTTGGTGTCAGTGTGTGTCTGTGTTACTGGGTATCAGTGTATGTCTGTGTTACTTGGTGTAAGTGTATGTCTTTGTTACTTGGTGTCTGTGTATGTCTGTGTTAATGTGTATCAGTGTATGTCTTTGTTACTTGGTGTCAGTGCATGTCTGTGTTACTTGGTGTAAGTGTGTGTCTGTGTTACTGGCTGTCAGTGCATGTCTTTGTTACTTGGTGTCAGTGTATATCTGTGTTACTTGGTGTAAGTGTGTGTCTTTGTTACTTGGTGTAATTGTATGCCTTTGTTACTTGGTGTCTGTGTATGTCTGTGTTACTTGGTGTCAGTGTATGTCTTTGTTGCTTGGTGTAAGTGTGTGTCTGTGTTACTGGGTATCAGTGTCTGTCTTTGTTACTTGGTGTGTGTGTGTGTGTCTGTGTTACTGGGTATCAGTGTATGTCTGTGTTACTTGGTGTAAGTGTATGTCTTTGTTACTTGGTGTCTGTGTATGTCTGTGTTAATGGGTATCAGTGTATGCCTTTGTTACTTGGTGTCAGTGCATGTCTGTGTTACTTGGTGTAAGTGTGTGTCTGTGTTACTGGCTGTCAGTGCATGTCTTTGTTACTTGGTGTCAGTGTATATCTGTGTTACTTGGTGTAAGTGTGTGTCTTTGTTACTTGGTGTAATTGTATGCCTTTGTTACTTGGTGTCTGTGTATGTCTGTGTTACTTGGTGTCAGTGTATGTCTTTGTTACTTGGTGTAAGTGTGTGTCTGTGTTACTTGGTGTAAGTGTGTGTCTGTGTTCCTGGGTATCAGTGTATGTCTTTGTTACTTGGTGTTAGTGTATGTCTGTGTTGCTTGGTGTAAATGTGTGTCTGTGTTACTGGGTGTCAGTGTGTATCTGTGTTACTTGGTGTAAGTGTGTGTCTTTGTTACTTGCTGTCCGTGTGTCTGTGTTACTGAGTGTCAGTGTATGTCTTTGTTACTGGGTGTCAGTGTATGTCTTTGTTACTTGGTGCAAGTGTATGTCTGTGTTACTGGGTATCAGTGTCTGTCTTTGTTACTTGGTGTAAGTGTGTGTCTGTGTTACTGGGTATCAGTGTATGTCTTTGTTACTTGGTATCAGTGTCTGTCTTTGTTACTTGGTGTAAGTGTGTGTCTGTGTTACTGGGTATCAGTGTATGTCTTTGTTACCTGGTGTCAGTGCATGTCTGTGTTACTTGGAGTAAGTGTGTGTCTGTGTTACTGGCTGTCAGTGCATGTCTTTGTTACTTGGTGTCAGTGTATATCTGTGTTACTTGGTGTAAGTGTGTGTCTTTGTTACTTGGTGTAATTGTATGCCTTTGTTACTTGGTGTCAGTGTATGTCTGTGTTACTTGGTGTCAGTGTATGTCTTTGTTACTTGGTGTAAGTGTGTGTCTGTGTTACTTGGTGTAAGTGTCTGTCTGTGTTCCTGGGTATCAGTGTATGTCCTTGTTACTTGGTGTTAGTGTATGTCTGTGTTGCTTGGTGTAAGTGTGTGTCTGTGTTACTGGGTGTCAGTGTGTATCTGTGTTACTTGGTGTAAGTATGTGTCTATGTTACTTGCTGTCCGTGTGTCTGTGTTACTGGGTGTCAGTGTATGTCTTTGTTACTGGGTGTCAGTGTATGTCTTTGTTACTTGGTGCAAGTGTGTGTCTGTGTTACTGGGTATCAGTGTCTGTCTTTGTTACTTGGTGTAAGTGTGTGTCTGTGTTACTGGGTATCAGTGTATGTCTTTGAAACTTGGTGTCAGTGTATGTCTTTGTTACTGGGTGTCAGTGTGTGTCTTTGTGACTTGGTGTCAGTGTATGTCTTTGTTACTTGCTGTAAATGTGTGTCTGTGTTACTGGGTATCAGTGTATGTCTTTGTTACTTGGTGTCAGTGTATGTAAATATACTTGGTGTAAGTGTATGTAAATGTTACTTGGTGTAATTGTCTGTCTTTGTTACTTGGTGTAAGTGTATGCCTTTGTTACTTGGTGTCAGTGTATGTCTTGGTTGCTTGGTGTAATTGTCTGTCTTTGTTACTTGGTGTAAGTGTGTGTCTTTGTGACTTGGTGTCAGTGTCTGTCTGTGTTACTGTTTATTAGTGTTCCTCTGTGTTACTGGGTGTCAGTGTGTGTTTGTTTGTGTTACTGGGTGTCAGTGTATGTCTTTGTTACTTGGTGCAAGTGTAAGTCTGTGTTACTGGGTATCAGTGTCTGTCTCTGTTACTTGGTGTAAGTGTGTGTCTTTGTTACTTGGTGTAATTGTATGTCTTTGTTACTTGGTCTCAGTGTAAGTCTGTGTTACTTGGTGTAATTGTATGTCTTTGTTACTTGGTGTAAGTATGTGTCTGTGTTACTTGGTGTAAGTGTGTGTCTGTGTTCCTGGGTATCAGTCTATGTCTTTGTTACTTGGTGTCAGTGTATGTCTGTGTTAGTTGGTGTAAGTGTGTGTATGTGTTACTGGGTATCAGTGTATGTCTTTGTTACTTGGTGTCAGTGTATATCTGTGTTACTTGGTGTAAGTGTGTGTCTTTGTTACTTGGTGTAATTGTATGTCTTTGTTACTTGGTGACAGTTTATGTCTGTGTTACTTGGTGAAAGTGTGTGTCTGTGTTACTGGGTATCAGTGTATGTCTTTGTGACTTGGTATCATTGTATGTCTTTGTTACTGGGTGTCAGTGTGTGTCTTTGTGACTTGGTGTCAGTGTATGTCTTTGTTACTTGCTGTAAATGTGTGTCTGTGTTACTGGGTATCCGTGTATGACTTTGTTACATGGTGTCAGTGTATGTAAAAATAATTGGTGTAAGTGTATGTAAATGTTACTTGGTGTAATTGTCTGTCTTTGTTACTTGGTGTAAGTGTATGCCTTTGTTACTTGGTGTCAGAGTATGTCTTGGTTACTTGGTGTAATTGTCTGTCTTTGTTACTTGGTGTAAGTGTGTGTCTTTGTGACTTGGTGTCAGTGTCTGCCTGTGTTACTGTTTATTAGTATTTCTCTGTGTTACTGGGTGTCAGTGTGTGTTTGTTTGTGTTACTGGGTGTCAGTGTATGTCTTTGTTACTTGGTGCAAGTGTAAGTCTGTGTTACTGGGTATCAGTGTCTGTCTCTGTTACTTGGTGTAAGTGTGTGTCTTTGTTACTTGGTGTAATTGTATGTCTTTGTTACTTGGTCTCAGTGTAAGTCTGTGTTACTTGGTGTAATTGTATGTCTTTGTTACTTGGTGTAAGTATGTGTCTGTGTTACTTGGTGTAAGTGTGTGTCTGTGTTCCTGGGTATCAGTCTATGTCTTTGTTACTTGGTGTCTGTGTATGTCTGTGTTAGTTGGTGTAAGTGTGTGTATGTGTTACTGTGTATCAGTGTATGTCTTTGTTACTTGGTGTCAGTGTATATCTGTGTTACTTGGTGTAAGTGTGTGTCTTTGTTACTTGGTGTAATTGTATGTCTTTGTTACTTGGTGACAGTTTATGTCTGTGTTACTTGGTGAAAGTGTGTGTCTGTGTTACTGGGTATCAGTGTATGTCTTTGTGACTTGGTATCATTGTATGTCTTTGTTACTGGTTGTCAGTGTGTGTATTTGTGACTTGGTGTCAGTGTATGTCTTTGTTACTTGCTGTAAATGTGTGTCTGTGTTACTGGGTATCAGTGTATGTCTTTGTTACTTGGTGTCAGTGTATGTAAAAATAATTGGTGTAAGTGTATGTAAATGGTACTTGGTGTAATTGTCTGTCTTTGTTACTTGGTGTAAGTGTATGCCTTTGTTACTTGGTGTCAGTGTATGTCTTGGTTACTTGGTGTAATTGTCTGTCTTTGTTACTTGGTGTAAGTGTGTGTCTTTGTGACTTGGTGTCAGTGTCTGTCTGTGTTACTGTTTATTAGTGTTTCTCTGTGTTACTGGGTGTCAGTGTGTGTTTGTTTGTGTTACTGGGTGTCAGTGTATGTCTTTGTTACTTGGTGCAAGTGTGTGTCTGTGTTACTGGGTATCAGTGTCTGTCTGTGTTACTTGGTGTAAGTGTGTGTCTTTGTTACTTGGTGTAATTGTATGTCTTTGTTACTTGGTCTCAGTGTAAGTCTGTGTTACTTGGTGTAATTGTATGTCTTTGTTACTTGGTGTAAGTATGTGTCTGTGTTACTTGGTGTAAGTGTGTGTCTGTGTTCCTGGGTATCAGTCTATGTCTTTGTTACTTGGTGTCAGTGTATGTCTGTGTTAGTTGGTGTAAGTGTTTGTATGTGTTACTGGGTATCAGTGTATGTCTTTGTTACTTGGTGTCAGTGTATATCTGTGTTACTTGGTGTAAGTGTGTGTCTTGGTTACTTGGTGTAATTGTATGTCTTTGTTACTTGGTGTCAGTGTATGTCTGTGTTCCTTGGTGTAATTGTGTGTCTGTGTTCCTGGGTATCAGTCTATGTCTTTGTTACTTGGTGTCAGTGTATGTCTGTGTTAGTTGGTGTAAGTGTGTGTCTGTGTTACTGGCTGTCAGTGCATGTCTTTGTTACTTGCTGTCAGTGTATATCTGTGTTAATTGGTGTAAGTGTGTGTCTTTGTTACTTGGTGTAATTGTTTGTCTTTGTTACTTGGTGTCAGTGTATGTCTGTGTTACTTGGTGTCAGTGTATGTCTTTGTTACTTGGTGTAAGTGTGTGTCTGTGTTAATTGGTGTAAGTGTGTGTCTGTGTTCCTGGGCATCAGTGTATGTCTTTGTTACTTGGTGTAAGTGTGTGTCTGTGTTACTGGGTGTCAGTGTATGTCTTTGTTATTTGGTGTCAGTGTGTGTCTGTGTTACTGGGTATCAGTGTATGTCTGTGTTACTTGGTGTAAGTGTATGTCTTTGTTACTTGGTGTCTGTGTATGTCTGTGTTAATGCGTATCAGTGCATGTCTTTGTTACTTGGTGTCAGTGTATATCTGTGTTACTTGGTGTAAGTGAGTGTCTTTGTTACTTGGTGTAATTGTATGCCTTTGTTACTTGGTGTCTGTGTATGTCTGTGTTACTTTATGTCAGTGTATGTCTTTGTTACTTGGTGTAAGTGTGTGTCTGTGTTACTGGGTATCAGTGTCTGTCTTTGTTACTTGGTGTGTGTGTGTGTGTGTCTGTGTTACTGGGTATCAGTGTATGTCTGTGTTACTTGGTGTTAGTGTATGTCTTTGTTACTTGGTGTCTGTGTATGTCTGTGTTAATGGGTATCAGTGTATGTCTTTGTTACTTGGTGTCAGTGCATGTCTGTGTTACTTGGTGTAAGTGTGTGTCTGTGTTACTGGCTGTCAGTGCATGTCTTTGTTACTTGGTGTCAGTGTATATCTGTGTTACTTGGTGTAAGTGTGTGTCTTTGTTACTTGGTGTAATTGTATGCCTTTGTTACTTGGTGTCTGTGTATGTCTGTGTTACTTGGTGTCAGTGTATGTCTTTGTTACTTGGTGTAAGTGTGTGTCTGTGTTACTTGGTGTAAGTGTGTGTCTGTGTTCCTGGGTATCAGTGTATGTCTTTGTTACTTGCTGTCCGTGTGTCTGTGTTACTGGGTGTCAGTGTATGTCTTTGTTACTGGGTGTCAGTGTATGTCTTTGTTACTTGGTGCAAGTGTGTGTCTGTGTTACTGGGTATCAGTGTCTGTCTTTGTTACTTGGTGTAAGTGTGTGTCTGTGTTACTGGGTATCTGTGTATGTCTTTGTTACTTGGTATCAGTGTCTGTCTTTGTTACTTGGTGTAAGTGTGTGCCTGTGTTACTGGGTATCAGTGTATGTCTTTGTTACCTGGTGTCAGTGCATGTCTGTGTTACTTGGTGTAAGTGTGTGTCTGTGTTACTGGCTGTCAGTGCATGTCTTTGTTACTTGGTGTCAGTGTATATCTGTGTTACTTGGTGTAAGTGTGTGTCTTTGTTACTTGGTGTAATTGTATACCTTTGTTACTTGGTGTCAGTGTATGTCTGTGTTACTGGGTGTCAGTGTATGTCTTTGTTACTTGGTGCAAGTGTGTGTCTGTGTTACTGGGTATCAGTGTCTGTCTTTGTTACTTGGTGTAAGTGTGTGTCTGTGTTACTGGGTATCAGTGTATGTCTTTGTGACTTGGTGTAAGTATGTGTCTGTGTTACTTGGTGTAAGTGTGTGTCTGTGTTCCTGGGTATCAGTCTATGTCTTTGTTACTTGGTGTCAGTGTATGTCTGTGTTAGTTGGTGTAAGTGTGTGTATGTGTTACTGGGTATCAGTGTATGTCTTTGTTACTTGGTGTCAGTGTATATCTGTGTTACTTGGTGTAAGTGTGTGTCTTTGTTACTTGGTGTAATTGTATGTCTTTGTGACTTGGTGACAGTTTATGTCTGTGTTACTTGGTGAAAGTGTGTGTCTGTGTTACTGGGTATCAGTGTATGTCTTTGTGACTTGGTATCATTGTATGTCTTTGTTACTGGGTGTCAGTGTGTGTCTTTGTGACTTGGTGTCAGTGTATGTCTTTGTTACTTGCTGTAAATGTGTGTCTGTGTTACTGGGTATCAGTGTATGTCTTTGTTACTTGGTGTCAGTGTATGTAAAAATAATTGGTGTAAGTGTATGTAAATGTTACTTGGTGTAATTGTCTGTCTTTGTTACTTGGTGTAAGTGTATGCCTTTGTTACTTGGTGTCAGTGTATGTCTTGGTTACTTGGTGTAATTGTCTGTCTTTGTTACTTGGTGTAAGTGTGTGTCTTTGTGACTTGTTGTCAGTGTCTGTCTGTGTTACTGTTTATTAGTGTTTCTCTGTGTTACTGGGTGTCAGTGTGTGTTTGTTTGTGTTACTGGGTGTCAGTGTATGTCTTTGTTACTTGGTGCAAGTGTGTGTCTGTGTTACTGGGTATCAGTGTCTGTCTTTGTTACTTGGTGTAAGTGTGTGTCTTTGTTACTTGGTGTAATTGTATGTCTTTGTTACTTGGTGTCAGTGTAAGTCTGTGTTCCTGGGTATCTGTCTATGTCTTTGTTACTTGGTGTCAGTGTATGTCTGTGTTAGTTGGTGTAATTGAGTGTATGTGTTGCTGGGTATCAGTGTATGTCTTTGTTACTTGGTGTCAGTGTATATCTGTGTTACTTGGTGTAAGTGTGTGTCTTTGTTACTTGGTGTAATTGTATGTCTTTGTTACTTGGTGTCAGTGTATGTCTGTGTTACTTGGTGTAAGTGTGTGTCTGTGTTCCTGGGTATCAGTCAATGTCTTTGTTACTTGGTGTCAGTGTATGTCTGTGTTAGTTGGTGTTAGTGTGTGTCTGTGTTACTTGGTGTAAGTGTGTGTCTTTGTTACTTGGTGTAATTGCATGTCTTTGTTACTTGGAGTCAGTGTATGTCTGTGTTACTTGCTGTCAGTGCATGTCTTTGTTACTTGGTGTAAGTGTGTGTCTGTGTTACTTGGTGTAAGTGTGTGTCTGTGTTCCTGGGTATCAGTGTATGTCTTTGTTACTTGGTGTCAGTGTATGTCTGTGTTACTTGGTGTAAGTGTGTGTCTCTGTTACTGGGTATCAGTGTTTGTCTTTGTTACTTTGTGTCAGTGTATGTCTGTGTTGCTTGGTGTAAGTGTGTGTCTGTGTTACTGGGTGTCAGTGTGAGTCTGTGTTACTTGGTGTAACTGTGTGTCTTTGTTACTTGGTGTCCGTGTGTGTCTGCGTTACTGGGTGTCAGTGTATGTCTTCGTTACTGGGTGTCAGTGTATGTCTTTGTTACTTGGTGTAAGTGTGTGTCTGTGTTACTGGGTGTCAGTGTATGTCTTTGTTACTTGGTGTAAGTGTGTGTCTGTGTTACTGGGTATCAGTGTCTGTCTTTGTTACTTGGTGTAAGTGTGTGTCTGTGTTACTAGGTATCAGTGTATGTCTGTGTTACTTGGTGTAAGTGTATGTCTTTGTTACATGGTGCCAGTGTATGTTTGTGTTAGTTGGTGTAAGTGTGTTTCTGTGTTAATGGGTATCAGTGTATGTCTTTGTTACTTGGTGTCAGTGTATGTCTGTGTTACTTGGTGTAAGTGTGTGTCTGTGTTACTTGGTGTAATTGTATGTCTTTGTTACTTGGTATCAGTGTATGTCTGTGTTACATGGTGTCAGTGTATGTCTTTGTTTCTTGGTGTAAGTTTGTTTCTGTGTTACTTGGTGTAAGTGTGTGTCTGTGTTCCTGGGTATCAGTGTATGTCTTTGTTACTTGGTGTCAGTGTATGTCTGTGTTACTTGGTGTAAGTGTGTGTCTGTGTTACTGGGTATCAGTGTATGTCTTTATGACTTGGTGTCAGTGTATGTCTTTGTTACTTGGTGTCAGTGTATGTCTGTGTTACTTGGTGTAAGTGTGTGTCTTTGTTACTTGGTGTAAGTGTATGTCTGTGATCCTGGGTATCAGTGTATGTCTTTGTTACTTGGTGTCAGTGGATGTCTGTGTTACTTGGTGTACGTGTGTGTCTGTGTTACTGGGTGTCAGTGTGTGTCTGTGTTACTTGGTGTAAGTATGTGTCTTTGTTACCTGGTGTCCGTGTGTGTCTGTGTTACTGGGTGTCAGTGTATCTCTTTGTTACTGGGTGTCAGTGTATGTCTTTGTTACTTGGTGTATGTGTGTGTCTTTGTGACTTGTTGTCAGTGTCTGTCTGTGTTACTGTTTATTAGTGTTTCTCTGTGTTACTGGGTGTCAGTGTGTGTTTGTTTGTGTTACTGGGTGTCAGTGTATGTCTTTGTTACTTGGTGCAAGTGTGTGTCTGTGTTACTGGGTATCAGTGTCTGTCTTTGTTACTTGGTGTAAGTGTGTGTCTTTGTTACTTGGTGTAATTGTATGTCTTTGTTACTTGGTGTCAGTGTAAGTCTGTGTTCCTGGGTATCAGTCTATGTCTTTGTTACTTGGTGTCAGTGTATGTCTGTGTTAGTTGGTGTAATTGAGTGTATGTGTTGCTGGGTATCAGTGTATGTCTTTGTTACTTGGTGTCAGTGTATATCTGTGTTACTTGGTGTAAGTGTGTGTCTTTGTTACTTGGTGTAATTGTATGTCTTTGTTACTTGGTGTCAGTGTATGTCTGTGTTACTTGGTGTAAGTGTGTGTCTGTGTTCCTGGGTATCAGTCAATGTCTTTGTTACTTGGTGTCAGTGTATGTCTGTGTTAGTTGGTGTTAGTGTGTGTCTGTGTTACTTGGTGTAAGTGTGTGTCTTTGTTACTTGGTGTAATTGTATGTCTTTGTTACTTGGAGTCAGTGTATGTCTGTGTTACTTGCTGTCAGTGCATGTCTTTGTTACTTGGTGTAAGTGTGTGTCTGTGTTACTTGGTGTAAGTGTGTGTCTGTGTTCCTGGGTATCAGTGTATGTCTTTGTTACTTGGTGTCAGTGTATGTCTGTGTTACTTGGTGTAAGTGTGTGTCTCTGTTACTGGGTATCAGTGTTTGTCTTTGTTACTTTGTGTCAGTGTATGTCTGTGTTGCTTGGTGTAAGTGTGTGTCTGTGTTACTGGGTGTCAGTGTGAGTCTGTGTTACTTGGTGTAACTGTGTGTCTTTGTTACTTGGTGTCCGTGTGTGTCTGCGTTACTGGGTGTCAGTGTATGTCTTCGTTACTGGGTGTCAGTGTATGTCTTTGTTACTTGGTGTAAGTGTGTGTCTGTGTTACTGGGTGTCAGTGTATGTCTTTGTTACTTGGTGTAAGTGTGTGTCTGTGTTACTGGGTATCAGTGTCTGTCTTTGTTACTTGGTGTAAGTGTGTGTCTGTGTTACTAGGTATCAGTGTATGTCTGTGTTACTTGGTGTAAGTGTATGTCTTTGTTACATGGTGCCAGTGTATGTTTGTGTTAGTTGGTGTAAGTGTGTTTCTGTGTTAATGGGTATCAGTGTATGTCTTTGTTACTTGGTGTCAGTGTATGTCTGTGTTACTTGGTGTAAGTGTGTGTCTGTGTTACTTGGTGTAATTGTATGTCTTTGTTACTTGGTATCAGTGTATGTCTGTGTTACATGGTGTCAGTGTATGTCTTTGTTTCTTGGTGTAAGTTTGTTTCTGTGTTACTTGGTGTAAGTGTGTGTCTGTGTTCCTGGGTATCAGTGTATGTCTTTGTTACTTGGTGTCAGTGTATGTCTGTGTTACTTGGTGTAAGTGTGTGTCTGTGTTACTGGGTATCAGTGTATGTCTTTATGACTTGGTGTCAGTGTATGTCTTTGTTACTTGGTGTCAGTGTATGTCTGTGTTACTTGGTGTAAGTGTGTGTCTTTGTTACTTGGTGTAAGTGTATGTCTGTGATCCTGGGTATCAGTGTATGTCTTTGTTACTTGGTGTCAGTGGATGTCTGTGTTTCTTGGTGTACGTGTGTGTCTGTGTTACTGGGTGTCAGTGTGTGTCTGTGTTACTTGGTGTAAGTATGTGTCTTTGTTACCTGGTGTCCGTGTGTGTCTGTGTTACTGGGTGTCAGCGTATCTCTTTGTTACTGGGTGTCAGTGTATGTCTTTGTTACTTGGTGTATGTGTGTGTCTGTGTTACTGGGTATCAGTGTCTGTCTTTGTTACTTGGTGTAAGAGTGTGTCTGCGTTACTGGGTATCAGTGTATGTATTTGTATCTTGGTGTCAGTGTATGTCTGTGTTACTTGGTGTAAGTGTGTGTCTGTGTTACTGGGTATCAGTGTTTGTCTTTGTGACTTGGTGTCAGTGTATGTCTTTGTTACTGGGTGTCAGTGTGTGTCTTTGTGACTTGGTGTCAGTGTATGTCTTTGTTACTTGGTGTAAGTGTGTGTCTGTGTTACTGGGTATCAGTGTATGTCTTTCTTACTTGGTGTCAGTGTATGTCAAAATACTTGGTGTAAGTGTATGTCTTTGTTACTTGGTGTAATTGTCTGTCTTTGTTACTTGGTGTAAGTGTATGTCTGTGTTACTTGGTGTAAGTGTGTGTCTTTGTTACTTGGTGTAAGTGTATGTCTTTGTTACTTGGTGTCAGTGCATGTCTTTGTTACTTGGTGTCAGTGTGTGTCTGTGTTACTGGGTATCAGTGTATGTCTTTGTGAAATGGTGTCAGTGTATGTCTTTGTTACTGGGTGTAAGTGTGTGTCTTTGTTACTTGGTGTCAGTGTATGTCTTTGTGACTTGGTGTCAGGGTATGTCTTTGTTGCTGGGTGTCGGTGTGTGTCTTTGTGACTTGGTGTCAGTGTATGTCTGTGTTACTTGGTGTAAGTGTTTGTCTTTGTTACTTGGTGTAAGTGTATGTCTTTGTTACTTGGTGTCAGTGCATGTCTTTGTTACTTGGTGTCAGTGTGTGTCTGTGTTACTGGGTATCAGTGTATGTCTTTGTGACTTGGTATCAGTGTATGTCTTTGTTACTGGATGTCAGTGTGTGTCTGTGTTACTGGGTATCAGTGTATGTCTTTGTGACTTGGTATCAGTGTATGTCTTTGTTACTGGGTGTCAGTGTGTTTCTGTGTTACTGGGTATCAGTGTATGTCTTTGTTACTTGGTGTAAGAGTGTGTCTGCGTTACTGGGTATCAGTGTATGTATTTGTAACTTGGTGTCAGTGTATGTCTGTGTTACTTGGTGTAAGTGTGTGTCTGTGTTACTGGGTATCAGTGTTTGTCTTTGTGACTTGGTGTCAGTGTATGTCTTTGTTACTGGGTGTCAGTGTGTGTCTTTGTGACTTGGTGTCAGTGTATGTCTTTGTTACTTGGTGTAAGTGTGTGTCTGTGTTACTGGGTATCAGTGTATGTCTTTCTTACTTGGTGTCAGTGTATGTCAAAATACTTGGTGTAAGTGTATGTCTTTGTTACTTGGTGTAATTGTCTGTCTTTGTTACTTGGTGTAAGTGTATGTCTGTGTTACTTGGTGTAAGTGTGTGTCTTTGTTACTTGGTGTAAGTGTATGTCTTTGTTACTTGGTGTCAGTGCATGTCTTTGTTACTTGGTGTCAGTGTGTGTCTGTGTTACTGGGTATCAGTGTATGTCTTTGTGAAATGGTGTCAGTGTATGTCTTTGTTACTGGGTGTAAGTGTGTGTCTTTGTTACTTGGTGTCAGTGTATGTCTTTGTGACTTGGTGTCAGGGTATGTCTTTGTTGCTGGGTGTCGGTGTGTGTCTTTGTGACTTGGTGTCAGTGTATGTCTGTGTTACTTGGTGTAAGTGTTTGTCTTTGTTACTTGGTGTAAGTGTATGTCTTTGTTACTTGGTGTCAGTGCATGTCTTTGTTACTTGGTGTCAGTGTGTGTCTGTGTTACTGGGTATCAGTGTATGTCTTTGTGACTTGGTATCAGTGTATGTCTTTGTTACTGGATGTCAGTGTGTGTCTGTGTTACTGGGTATCAGTGTATGTCTTTGTGACTTTGTATCAGTGTATGTCTTTGTTACTGGGTGTCAGTGTGTTTCTGTGTTACTGGGTATCAGTGTATGTCTTTGTGACTTGGTATCAGTGTATGTCTTTGTTACTGGGTGTCAGTGTGTGTCTGTGTTCCTGGGTATCAGTGTATGTCTTTGTGACTTGGTGTCAGTGTATGTCTTTGTTACTGGGTGTAAGTGTGTGTCTTACTGACTTGGTGTCAGTGTATGTCTTTGTTACTTGGTGTAAGTGTGTGTCTGTGATACTGGGTATCAGTGTATGTCTTTGTTACTTGGTGTCAGTGTATGTCTGTGTTACTTGGTGGAAGTGTATGTCTTTGTGACTTGGTGTCAGTGTATGTCTGTGTTACTGGGGGTCAGTGTGTTTCTGTTTTACTGGGGGTCAGTGTGTGTATCTGACTGGGTGTCAGCGTGTGTCTGTGTTACTGCGTATCAGTGTATGTCTTTGTTACTTGGTGTCAGTGTATGTCTTTGTTACTTGGAGTAAGTGTGTGTCTGTGTTACATGGTGCAAGTTTGTGTCTGGTTTCCTGGGTATCAGTGTTTGTCTTTGTGACTTGGTGTCAGTGTATGTCTTTGTTACTTGCTGTCAGTGTATGTCTTTGTTACTTGGTGTCAGTGTATGTCTGTGTTACTTGGTGTAAGTGTGTGTCTTTGTTACTTGGTGTAAGTGTGTGTCTGTGTTACTGGGTATCAGTGTATGTATTTGTTACTTGGTGTCAGTGTATGTCTGTGTTACTTGGTGTAAGTGTGTGTCTGTGTTACTCGGTATCAGTGTATGTCTTTGTGACTTGGTGTCAGTGTATGTCTTTGTTACTGGGTGTCAGTGTGTGTCTTTGTGACTTGGTGTCAGTGTATGTCTTTGTTATTTGGTGTAAGTGTGTGTCTGTGTTACTGGGTATCAGTGTATGTCTTTGTTACTTGGTGTCAGTGTATGTCAAAATAATTGGTGTCAGTGTATGTCTTTGTTACTTGGTGTCAGTGTATGTCTGTGTTACTTGGTGTAAGTGTATGTCTTTGTGACTTGGTAAAAGTGTATGTCTTTGTTACTGGGTGTCAGAGTGTTTCTGTGTTACTGGGTATCAGTGTATGTCTTTGTGACTTGGTATCAGTGTACGTCTTTGTTACTGGGTTTCAGTGTGTGTCTTTGTTGCTGGGTGTCGGTGTGTGTCTTTGTGACTTGGTGTCAGTGTATGTCTGTGTTACTTGGTGTAAGTGTTTGTCTTTGTTACTTGGTGTAAGTGTATGTCTTTGTTACTTGGTGTCAGTGCATGTCTTTGTTACTTGGTGTCAGTGTGTGTCTGTGTTACTGGGTATCAGTGTATGTCTTTGTGACTTGGTATCAGTGTATGTCTTTGTTACTGGATGTCAGTGTGTGTCTGTGTTACTGGGTATCAGTGTATGTCTTTGTGACTTGGTATCAGTGTATGTCTTTGTTACTGGGTGTCAGTGTGTTTCTGTGTTACTGGGTATCAGTGTATGTCTTTGTGACTTGGTATCAGTGTATGGCTTTGTTACTGGGTGTCAGTGTGTGTCTGTGTTCCTGGGTATCAGTGTATGTCTTTGTGACTTGGTGTCAGTGTATGTCTTTGTTACTGGGTGTAACTGTGTGTCTTACTGACTTGGTGTCAGTGTATGTCTTTGTTACTTGGTGTAAGTGTGTGTCTGTGATACTGGGTATCAGTGTATGTCTTTGTTACTTGGTGTCAGTGTATGTCTGTGTTACTTGGTGGAAGTGTATGTCTTTGTGACTTGGTGTCAGTGTATGTCTGTGTTACTGGGGGTCAGTGTGTGTCTGTTTTACTGGGGGTCAGTGTGTGTATCTGACTGGGTGTCAGCGTGTGTCTGTGTTACTGCGTATCAGTGTATGTCTTTGTTACTTGGTGTCAGTGTATGTCTTTGTTACTTGGAGTAAGTGTGTGTCTGTGTTACATGGTGCAAGTTTGTGTCTGGTTTCCTGGGTATCAGTGTTTGTCTTTGTGACTTGGTGTCAGTGTATGTCTTTGTTACTTGCTGTCAGTGTATGTCTTTGTTACTTGGTGTCAGTGTATGTCTGTGTTACTTGGTGTAAGTGTGTGTCTTTGTTACTTGGTGTAAGTGTGTGTCTGTGTTACTGGGTATCAGTGTATGTATTTGTTACTTGGTGTCAGTGTATGTCTGTGTTACTTGGTGTAAGTGTGTGTCTGTGTTACTCGGTATCAGTGTATGTCTTTGTGACTTGGTGTCAGTGTATGTCTTTGTTACTGGGTGTCAGTGTGTGTCTTTGTGACTTGGTGTCAGTGTATGTCTTTGTTATTTGGTGTAAGTGTGTGTCTGTGTTACTGGGTATCAGTGTATGTCTTTGTTACTTGGTGTCAGTGTATGTCAAAATAATTGGTGTCAGTGTATGTCTTTGTTACTTGGTGTCAGTGTATGTCTGTGTTACTTGGTGTAAGTGTATGTCTTTGTGACTTGGTAAAAGTGTATGTCTTTGTTACTGGGTGTCAGAGTGTTTCTGTGTTACTGGGTATCAGTGTATGTCTTTGTGACTTGGTATCAGTGTACGTCTTTGTTACTGGGTTTCAGTGTGTGTCTTTGTTGCTGGGTGTCGGTGTGTGTCTTTGTGACTTGGTGTCAGTGTATGTCTGTGTTACTTGGTGTAAGTGTTTGTCTTTGTTACTTGGTGTAAGTGTATGTCTTTGTTACTTGGTGTCAGTGCATGTCTTTGTTACTTGGTGTCAGTGTGTGTCTGTGATACTGGGTATCAGTGTATGTCTTTGTGACTTGGTATCAGTGTATGTCTTTGTTACTGGATGTCAGTGTGTGTCTGTGTTACTGGGTATCAGTGTATGTCTTTGTGACTTGGTATCAGTGTATGTCTTTGTTACTGGGTGTCAGTGTGTTTCTGTGTTACTGGGTATCAGTGTTTGTCTTTGTGACTTGGTATCAGTGTATGTCTTTGTTACTGGGTGTCAGTGTGTGTCTGTGTTCCTGGGTATCAGTGTATGTCTTTGTGACTTGGTGTCAGTGTATGTCTTTGTTACTGGGTGTAAATGTGTGTCTTACTGACTTGGTGTCAGTGTATGTCTTTGTTACTTGGTGTAAGTGTGTGTCTGTGATACTGGGTATCAGTGTATGTCTTTGTTACTTGGTGTCAGTGTATGTCTGTGTTACTTGGTGTAAGTGTATGTCTTTGTGACTTGGTGTCAGTGTATGTCTGTGTTACTGGGGGTCAGTGTGTGTCTGTTTTACTGGGGGTCAGTGTGTGTATCTAACTGGGTGTCAGCGTGTGTCTGTGTTACTGCGTATCAGTGTATGTCTTTGTTACTTGGTGTCAGTGTATGTCTGTGTTACTTGGTGTAAGTGTATGTCTTTGTGACTTGGTGTCAGTGTATGTCTTTGTTACTTGGTGTAAGTGTGTGTCTGTGATACTGGGTATCAGTGTATGTCTTTGTTACTGGGTGTCAGTGTGTTTCTGTGTTACTGGGTATCAGTGTTTGTCTTTGTGACTTGGTATCAGTGTATGTCTTTGTTACTGGGTGTCAGTGTGTGTCTGTGTTCCTGGGTATCAGTGTATGTCTTTGTGACTTGGTGTCAGTGTATGTCTTTGTTACTTGGAGTAAGTGTGTGTCTGTGTTACATGGTGTAAGTTTGAGTCTGTTTTCCTGGGTATCAGTGTTTGTCTTTGTGACTTGGTGTCAGTGTATGTCTTTGTTACTTGCTGTCAGTGTATGTCTTTGTTACTTGGTGTCAGTGTATGTCTGTGTTACTTGGTGTAAGTGTGTGTCTTTGTTACTTGGTGTAAGTGTGTGTCTGTGTTACTGGGTATCAGTGTATGTATTTGTTACTTGGTGTCAGTGTATGTCTGTGTTACTTGGTGTAAGTGTGTGTCTGTGTTACTCGGTATCAGTGTATGTCTTTGTGACTTGGTGTCAGTGTATGTCTTTGTTATTGGGTGTCAGTGTGTGTCTTTGTGACTTGGTGTCAGTGTATGTCTTTGTTATTTGGTGTAAGTGTGTGTCTGTGTTACTGGGTATCAGTGTATGTCTTTGTTACTTGGTGTCAGTGTATGTCAAAATAATTGGTGTCAGTGTATGTCTTTGTTACTTGGTGTCAGTGTATGTCTGTGTTACTTGGTGTAAGTGTATGTCTTTGTTACTTGGTAAAAGTGTATGTCTTTGTTACTGGGTGTCAGAGTCTTTCTGTGTTACTGGGTATCAGTGTATGTCTTTGTGACTTGGTATCAGTGTACGTCTTTGTTACTGGGTTTCAGTGTGTGTCTGTGTTCCTGGGTATCAGTGTATGTCTTTGTGACTTGGTGTAAGTGTATGTCTTTGTTACTGGGTGTCAGTGTGTGATATTGTGACTTGGTGTCAGTGTCTGTCTTTGTTACTTGGTGTAAGTGTGTGTCTGTGATACTGGGTATCAGTGTATGTCAGTGTATCAGTGTATGTCTTCGAGACTTGGTGTCAGTGTATGTCTTTGTTACTGGGTGTCAGTGTGTGTCTGTGTTACTGTCATTCAGTGTGTGTTTCTAACTGGGTGTCAGTGTGTGTCTGTGTTACTGGGTATCAGTGTATGTCTTTGTTACTTGGTATCAGTGTATGTCTTTGTTACTGGGTGTCAGTGTGTTTCTGTGTTACTGGGTATCAGTGTATGTCTTTGTGACTTGGTGTCAGTGTATGTCTTTGTTACTGGGTGTCAGTGTGTGTCTTTGTGACTTGGTGTCAGTGTATGTCTTTGGTACTTGGTGTAAGTGTGTGTCTGTGTTTCTGGGTATCAGTGTATGTCTTTGTTACTTGGTGTCAGTGTATGTCAAAATAATTGGTGTCAGTGTATGTCTTTGTTACTTGGTGTCAGTGTATGTCTGTGTTGCTTGGTGGAAGTGTATGTCTTTGTGACTTGGTATCAGTGTACGTCTTTGTTACTGGGTTTCAGTGTGTGTCTGTGTTCCTGGGTATCAGTGTATGTCTTTGTGACTTGGTGTAAGTGTACGTCTTTGTTACTGGGTGTCAGTGTGTGATATTGTGACTTGGTGTCAGTGTCTGTCTTTGTTACTTGGTGTAAGTGTGTGTCTGTGATACTGGGTATCAGTGTATGTCTTTGTTACTTGGTGTCAGTGTATGTCTGTGTTACTTGGTGTAATTGTGTGTCTGTGTATCAGTTTATGTCTTCGAGACTTGGTGTCAGTGTATGTCTTTGTTACTGGGTGTCAGTGTGTGTCTTTGTGACTTGGTGTCAGTGTATGTCTGTGTTACTGCGGGTCAGTGTGTGTCTGTGTTACTGTCATTCAGTGTGTGTTTCTAACTGGGTGTCAGTGTGTGTCTGTGTTACTGGGTATCAGTGTATGTCTTTGTTACTTGGTATCAGTGTATGTCTTTGTTACTGGGTGTCAGTGTGTTTCTGTGTTACTGGGTATCAGTGTATGTCTTTGTGACATGGTATCAGTGTATGTCTTTGTTACTGGGTGTCAGTGAGTGTCTGTGTTCCTGGGTATCAGTGTATGTCTTTGTGACTTGGTGTCAGTGTATGTCTTTGGTACTGGGTGTCAGTGTGTGTCTTTGTGACTTGGTGTCAGTGCATGTCTTTGTTACTTGGTGTAAGTGTGTGTCTGTGATACTGGGTATCAGTGTATGACTTTGTTGCTTGGTGTCAGTGTATGTCTGTGTTACTTGGTGTAAGTGTGTGTCGGTGTATCAGTGTATGTCTTTGTGACTTGGTGTCAGTGTATGTCTTTGTTACTGGGTGTCAGTGTGTGTCTTTGTGACTTGGTGTCAGTGTATGTCTGTGTTACTGGGGTTCAGTGTGTGTCTGTGTTACTGGGGGTCAGTGTGTGTTTCTAACTGGGTGTCAGTGTGTGTATGTGTTACTGGGTATCAGTGTATGTCTTTGTGACTTGGTATCAGTGTATGTCTTTGTTACTGGGTGTCAGTGTGTTTCTGTGTTACTGGGTATCAGTGTATGTCTTTGTGACTTGGTATCAGTGCATGTCTTTGTTACTGGATGTCAATGTGTGCCTGTGTTCCTGGGTATCAGTGGATGTCTTTGTGACTTGGTGGCAGTGGATGTCTTTGTTACTTGGTGTAAGTGTGTGTCTGTGATACTGGGTATCAGTGTATGTCTTTGTTACTTGGTGTCAGTGTATGTCTGTGTTACTTGGTGTTAGTGTGTGTCTGTGTTACTGGGTATCAGTGTCTGTCTTTGTTACTTGGTGTCAGTGTGTGTCTCTGTTACTTGGTGTAATTGTATGTCTTTGTTACTTGGTGTCAGTGTATGTCTGTGTTACTTGGTGTTAGTGTGTGTCTGTGTTACTGGGTATCAGTGTCTGTCTTTGTTACTTGGTGTCAGTGTATGTCTGTGTTACTTGGTGTAAGTGTGTGTCTGTGTATCAGTGTATATCTTTGTGACTTGGTGTCAGTTTATGTCTTTGTTACTGGGTGTCAGTGTATGTCTTTGTGACTTGGTGTCACTTTATGCCTTTGTTACTCGGGGTCAGTGTGTGTTTCTAACTGGGTGTAAGTGTGTGTCTGTGTTACTGGGTATCAGTGTATGTCTTTGTTTCTTGGTGTAAGTGTATGTCTTTGTTACTTGGTGTCAATGTATGTGTTTGTGACTTGGTGTCAGTGTGTGTCTGTGTTACTGGGTGTCAGTGCATGTCTTTGTTACTAGGTGTAAGTGTATGTCTGTGTTACTCGGTGTTAGTGGATGTCTTTGTTACTTGGTGTAAGTGTGTGTCTGTGTTACTTGGTGTCAGTGTATGTCTGTGTTACTTGGTGCAAGTATGTGTCTTTGTTAATGGTGTAAGTGTATGTCTTTTTTATTTGGTGTCAGTGTGTGTCTGTGTTACTGGGTATCAGTGTATGTCTGTGTTACTGTATATCAATGCGTGTTACTGGGTGTCAGTGTGTGTCTGTGACACTACGTGTCAGTATTTAGTTTAGTTTCGAGATACAGCACTGAAACAGGCCCTTCGGCCCACCGAGTCTGTGCCGAACATCAGCCAACCATTTATACTAATCCTACACGAATCCCATATTCCAATAACATCCAAACCGGTCCCTATATATTTTCCTACCACCTAACTATACTCGGGGCAATTTATAATGGCCAATTAGCATACCAACCTGCAAGTCTTTGGCATGTGGGAGGAAACCGGAGCACCCGGAGGAAATGCACGCAGACACAGGGAGAACTTGCAAACTCCACACAGGCAGTACCCAGAATCGAAGCCGGTCCCCTGGAGCTGTGAGGCTGCAGTGCTAAGCACTGCGCCACTGTGCCACCCAGTGTGTATCTGTGTTACTGGGTGTCAGTGTATATATTTGTTACTTGCTGTCAGTGTGTGTCTGTGTTACTGGGTGTCAGTGTGTTTGTTTGTCTTACTGGCTGTCAGTGTGTGTCTGTTTTACTTGGTGTAAGTGTGTGTCTTTGTTACTTGGTGTCCGTGTGTGTCTGTGTTACTGGGTATCAGTGTTTGTCTTTGTGACTTGGTATCAGTGTATGTCTTTGTTACTGGGTGTCAGTGTGTGTCTGTGTTACTGGGTATCAGTGTATGACTTTGTGACTTGGTATCAGTGTATGTCTTTGTTACTGGGTGTCAGTGTGTGTCTGTGTTCCTGGGTATCAGTGTATGTCTTTGTTACTGGGTGTCAGTGTGTGTCTTTGTGACTTGGTGTCAGTGTATGTCTTTGTTACTGGGTGTCAGTGTGTGTCTGTGTTACTGGGTATCAGTGTATGTCTTTGTGACTTGGTATCAGTGTATGTCTTTGTTACTGGGTGTCAGTGTGTGTCTGTGATCCTGGGTATCAGTGTATGTCTTTGTTACTGGGTGTCAGTGTGTGTCTTTGTGACTTGGTGTCAGTGTATGTCTTTGTTACTTGGTGTAAGTGTGTGTCTGTGATACTGGGTATCAGTGTATGTCTTTGTTACTTGGTGTCTGTGTATGTCTGTGTTACTTGGTGTAAGTGTGTGTCTGTGTATCAGTGTATGTCTTTGTGACTTGGTGTCAGTGTATGTCTTTGTTACGGGGGGTCAGTGTGTGTCTCTGTTATTGGGGGTCAGTGTGTGTTTCTAACTGGGTGTCAGTGTGTGTCTTTGTTACTGGTTATCAGTGTATCTCTTTGTTACTTGGTGTAAGTGTATGTATTTGTTACTTGGTGTCAGTGTATGTGTTTGTGACTTGGTGTCAGTGTATGTCTTTGTTACTGGGTGTCAGTGCATGTCTGTGTTACTTGGTGTAAGTGTATGTCAAAATACTTGGTGTAAGTGTATGTCTGTGTTACTCGGTGTTAGTGTATGTCTGTGTTACTTGGTGTCAGTGTATGTCTTTGTTACTGGGTGTCAGTGTGTGTCTGTGTTACTGGGTATCAGTGTATGTCGTTGTGAATTGGTATCAGTGTATGTCTTTGCTACTGGGTGTCAGTGTGTGTCTGTGTTCCTGGGTATCAGTGTATGTCTTTGTTACTGGGTGTCAGTGTGTGTCTTTGTGACTTGGTGTCAGTGTATGTCTTTGTTACTGGGTGTCAGTGTGTGTCTGTGTTACTGGGTATCAGTGTATGTCTTTGCGACTTGGTATCAGTGTATGTCTTTGTTACTGGGTGTCAGTGTGTGTCTGTGTTCCTGGGTATCAGTGTATGTCTTTGTTACTGGGTGTCAGTGTGTGTCTGTGATACTGGGTATCAGTGTATGTCTTTGTTACTTGGTGCCCGTGTCTGTCTGTGTTACTTGGTGTAAGAGTGTGTCTGTGTATCAGTGTATGTCTTTGTAATTTGGTGTCAGTGTATGTCTTTGTTACTGGGTGTCAGTGTGTGTCTTTGTGACTTGGTGTCAGTGTATGTCTGTGTTACGGGGTGTCAGTGTGTATCTGTGTTATTGGGGGTCAGTGTGTGTTTCTAACTGGGTGTCAGTGTGTGTCTGTGTTACTGGGTATCAGTGTATGGCTTTGTTACTTGGTGTCAGTGTATGTATTTGTTACTCGGTGTCAGTGTATGTGTTTGTGACTTGGTGTCAGTGTATGTCTTTGTTACTGGTGTCAGTGCATGTCTTTGTTACTTGGTGTAAGTGTATGTCAAAATACTTGGTGTAAGTGTATGTCTGTGTTACTCGGTGTTAGTGTATGTCTTTGTTACTTGGTGGAAGTGTGTGTCTGTGTTACTTGGTGTCAGTGTATGTCTGTGTTACTTGGTGTAAGTATGTGTCTTTGTTACTTGGTGTAAGTGTATGTCTTTGTTACATGGTGTCAGTGTGTGTCTGTGTTACTGGGTATCAGTGTATGTCTGTGTTACTGCATATCAGTGCGTGTTACTGTGTGTCAGTGTGTGTCTGTGTTACTGGGTATCAGTGTATGTCTTTGTGACTTGGTATCAGAGTCTGTGTTTGTTACTGGGTGTCAATGTGTGTCTGTGTTCCTGGGTATCAGTGTATGTCTTTGTTACTGGGTGTCAGTGTGTGTCTTTGTGACTTGGTGTCAGTTTATGTCTTTGTTACTTGGTGAAAGTGTGTGTCTGTGATACTGGGTATCAGTGTCTGTCTTTGTTACTTGGTGTCAGTGTATGTCTGTGTTACTTGGAGTCAGTGTGTGTCTGTGTATCAGTGTATGTCTTTGTGACTTGGTGTCAGTGTATGTCTTTGTTACTTGGTGTAAGTGTGTGTCTGTGATACTGGGTATCAGTGTATGTCTTTGTTACTTGGTGTCAGTGTATGTCTGTGTTACTTGGTGTAAGTGTGTGACTGCGTATCAGTGTATGTCTTTGTGACTTGGTGTCAGTGTATGTCTTTGTTACTGGGTGTCAGTGTGTGTCTTTGTGAAATGGTGTCAGTGTATGTCTTTGTTACTGGGTGTAAGTGTGTGTCTTTGTGACTTGGTGTCAGTGTATGTCTTTGTTACTTGGTGTCAGTGCATGTCTTTGTTACTTGGTGTCAGTGTGTGTCTGTGTTACTGGGTATCAGTGTATGTCTTTGTGAAATGGTGTCAGTGTATGTCTTTGTTACTGGGTGTAAGTGTGTGTCTTTGTGACTTGGTGTCAGTGTATGTCTTTGTGACTTGGTGTCAGGGTATGTCTTTGTTGCTGGGTGTCGGTGTGTGTCTTTGTGACTTGGTGTCAGTGTATGCCTGTGTTACTTGGTGTAAGTGTGTGTCTTTGTTACTTGGTGTAAGTGTATGTCTTTGTTACTTAGTGTCAGTGCATGTCTTTGTTACTTGGTGTCAGTGTGTGTCTGTGTTACTGGGTATCAGTGTATGTCTTTGTTACTTGGTATCAGTGTATGTCTTTGTTACTTGGTGTCAGTGCATGTCTTTGTTACTGGGTGTCAGTGTGTGTCTGTGTTCCTGGGTATCAGTGTATGTCTTTGTTTCTGGGTGTCAGTGTGTGTCTTTGTGACTTGGTGTCAGTGTATGTCTTTGTTACTTGGTGTCAGTGTGTGTCTGTGTTACTGGGTATCAGTGTATGTCTTTGCGACTTGGTATCAGTGTATGTCTTTGTTACTGGGTGTCAGTGTGTGTCTGTGTTCCTGGGTATCAGTGTATGTCTTTGTTACTGGGTGTCAGTGTGTGTCTGTGATACTGGGTATCAGTTTATGTCTTTGTTACTTGGTGTCAGTGTATGTCTGTGTTACTTGGTGTAAGTGTGTGTCTGCGTATCAGTGTATGTCTTTGTGACTTGGTGTCAGTGTATGTCTTTGTTACTGGGTGTCAGTGTGTGTCTTTGTGACTTGGTGTCAGTGTATGTCTGTGTTATGGGGGGTCAGTGTGTGTCTGTGTTGCTGGGGGTCAGTGTGTGTTTCTAACTGGGTGTCAGTGTCTGTCTGTGTTACTGGGTATCAGTGTATGTCTTTGTTACTTGCTGTAAGTGTATGTCTTTGTTACTTGGTGTCAGTGTATGTGTTTGTGAATTGGTGTCAGTGTATGTCTTTGTTACTGGGTGTCAGTGTATGTCTTTGTTACTTGGTGTCAGTGTATGTCAAAATACTTGGTGTAAGTGTATGTCTGTGTTACTTGGTGTAAGTGTATGTCTTTGTTACTTGGTGTAAGTTTGTGTCTGTGTATGTCTGTGTTACTTGGTGTCAGTGTATGTCTTTGTTACTGGGTATCAGTGTATGTCTTTGTGAATTGGTGTCAGTGTATGTCTTTGTTACTGCGTGTCAGTGTGTGTCTTTGTGACTTGGTGTCAGTGTATGTCTTTGTTACTTGGTGTAAGTGTGTGTCTGTGTTACTGGGTATCAGTGTATGTCTTTGTTACTTGGTGTCAGTGTATGTCTTTGTTACTGGGTTTCAGTGTGTGTCTTTGTGACTTGGTGTCAGTGTATGTCTTTGTTACTTGGTGTAAGTGTGGGTCTGTGTTACTGGGTATCAGTGTATGTCTTTGTTACTTGGTGTCAGTGTTTGTCTTTGTTACTGGGTGTCAGTGTGCGTCTTTGTGACTTGGTGTCAGTGTATGTCTTTGTTACTTGGTGTAAGTGTGTGTCTGTGTTACTTGGTGTCAGTGTATGTCTGTGTTACTTGGTGTAAGTATGTGTCTTTGTCACTTGGTGTAAGTGTATGTCTTTGTTACAGGGTGTCAGTGTGTGTCTGTGTTACTGGGTATCAGTGTATGTATTTGTGACTTGGTATCAGTGTGTGTCTTTGTGACTTGGTGTCAGTGTATGTCTTTGTTACTGGGTGTCAGTGTGTGTCTGTGTTACTGGGTATCAGTGTATGTCTTTGTGACTTGGTATCAGTCTATGTCTTTGTTACTGAGTGTCAGTGTGTGTCTGTGTTCCTGGGTATCAGTGTATGTCTTTGTTCCTGGGTGTCAGTGTGTGTCTTTGTGACTTGGTGTCAGTGTATGTCTTTGTTACTTGGTGTAAGTGTGTGTCTGTGATACTGGGTATCAGTGTATGTCTTTGTTACTTGGTGTCAGTGTATGTCTGTGTTACTTGGTGTGTGTGTGTCTGTGTATCAGTGTATGTCTTTGTGACTTGGTGTCAGTGTATGTCTTTGTTACTGGGTGTCAGTGTGTGTCTTTGTTACTTGGTGTCAGTGTATGTCAAAATACTTGGTGTAAGTGTATGTCTTTGTTACTTGGTGTAATTGTATGTCTTTGTTACTTGGTGTTTGTGTATGTCGTTTTTACTTGGTGTCAGTGTATGTCTGTGCTACTGGGTATCAGTGTATGTCTTTGTGACTTGGTGTCAGTGTATGTCTTTGTTACTGGGTGTCAGTGTGTGTCTTTGTGACTTGGTGTCAGTGTATGTCTTTGTTACTTGGTGTCAGTGTATGTCAAAATACTTGGTGTAAGTGTGTGTCTGTATTACTGGGTATCAGTGTATGTCTTTGTTACTTGTTGTCAGTGTATGTCAAAATACTTGGTGTAAGTGTATGTCTTTGTTACTTGCTGTAATTGTCTGTCTTTGTTACTTGGTGTAAGTGTATGTCTTTGTTACTTGGTGTCAGTATATGTCTTTGTTACTTGGTGTCAGTGTGTGTCTGTGTTACTGGGTATCAGTGTATGTCTTTGTGACTTGGTATCAGTGTATGTCTGTGTTACTGGGTATCAGTGTATGTCTTTGTGACTTGGTATCAGTGTATGTCTTTGTTACTGGGTGTCAGTGTATGTCTTTGTTACTGGGTGTCAGTGTATGTCTTAGTTACTGTTTATCAGTGTTTCTCTGTGTTACTGGGTGTCAGTGTGTGTTTGTTTGTGTTACTGGGTATCAGTGTATGTCTTTGTGACTTGGTATCAGTGTATGTCTTTGTTACTTGGTGTCAGTGTATGTCTTTGTGACTTGGTGTCAGTGTATGTCAAAATACTTGGTGTCAGCGTATGTCTTTGTTACTGGGTGTCAGTGTGTGTCTGTGTTACTTGGTGTCAGTGCATGTCTTTGTTGTTGTTGATCAGTGTTTCTCTGTGTTACTGGGTGTCAGTGTGTGTTTGTTTGTGTTACTGGGTGTCAGTGTGTGTCTGTGACACTAGGTGTCAGTATTTAGTTTAGTTTAGAGACACAGCACTTTAACAGGCCCTTCCGCCCACCGAGTCTGTGCAGACCATCAACCACCCATTTATACTAATCCTACACTAATCCCGTATTCCTATCACATCCCCACCTGTACCTATATATTTCCCGACCACCTACCTATACTAGGGGCAATTTATGATGGTCAATTAACCTATCAATCTGCAAGTCTTTGGCATGTGGGAGGAAACCGGAGCACCCGGAGGTAACCCACGCAGACACAGTGAGATCTTGCAAACTCCGCACAGGCAGTACCCAGGATCGAACCCGGGTCCCTGGAGCTGTGAGGCTGCAGTGCTAACCACTGCGCCACTGTGCCGCCCAGTGTGTGGTCTGTGTTACTGGGTGTCAGTGTATGTCTTTGTTACTTGGTGTCAGTGTATGTCTGTGTTACTTGGTGCAATTGTGTGTCTGTGTTACTGGGTGTCAATGTGTGTCTGTGTTACTTGGTGTAAGTCTGTGTCTTTGTTACTTGGTGTCAGTGTATGTCTGTGTTACTGGGTGTCAGTGTATGTCTTTGTTACTTGGTGTCAGTGTATGTCTGTGTTGTTTGGTGTAATTGTGTGTCTGTGTTAATGGGTGTCAATGTGTGTCTGTGTTACTTGGTGTAAGTCTGTGTCTTTGTTACTTGGTGTCCGTGTGTGTCTGTGTTACTGGGTGTCAGTGTATGTCTTTGTTACTGGGTGTCAGTGTATGTCTTTGTTACTTGGTGTAAGTGTGTGTCTGTGTTGCTGGATGTCAGTGTATGTCTGTGTTACTTGGTGTAAGTGTGTGTCTGTGTTACTGGGTGTCAGTGTATGTCTTTGTGACTTGGTGTCAGTGTATGTCTTTGTTACTGGGTGTCAGTGTGTGTCTTTGTGACTTGGTGTCAGTGTATGTCTTTGTTACTTGGTGTCAGTGTATGTCTGTGTTACTTGGTGTAATTGTGTGTCTGTGTTACTGGGTGTCAATGTGTGTCTGTGTTACTTGGTGTAAGTCTGTGTCTTTGTTACTTGGTGTCCGTGTGTGTCTGTGTTACTGGGTGACAGTGTATGTCTTTGTTACTTGGTGTAAGTGTGTGTCTGTGTTACTGGGTGTCAGTGTATGTCTGTGTTACTTGCTGTAAGTGTGTCTGTTTTACTGGGTATCAGTGTATGTCTTTGTTACTTGGTGTAAGTGTGTGTCTGTGTTACTGGGTGTCAGTGTATGTCTTTGTGACTTGGTGTCAGCGTATGTCTTTGTTACTGGGTGTCAGTGTGTGTCTGTGTTACTTGGTGTCAGTGCATGTCTTTGTTGTTGTTGATCAGTGTTTCTCTGTGTTACTGGGTGTCAGTGTGTGTTTGTTTGTGTTACTGGGTGTCAGTGTGTGTCTGTGACACTAGGTGTCAGTATTTAGTTTAGTTTAGAGACACAGCACTTTAACAGGCCCTTCCGCCCACCGAGTCTGTGCAGACCATCAACCACCCATTTATACTAATCCTACACTAATCCCGTATTCCTATCACATCCCCACCTGTACCTATATATTTCCCGACCACCTACCTATACTAGGGGCAATTTATGATGGTCAATTAACCTATCAATCTGCAAGTCTTTGGCATGTGGGAGGAAACCGGAGCACCCGGAGGTAACCCACGCAGACACAGGGAGAACTTGCAAACTCCGCACAGGCAGTACCCAGATTCGAACCCGGGTCCCTGGTGCTGTGAGGCTGCGGTGCTAACCACTGCGCCAAGCTGCCTCCCCCACCCCCAGTGTGTGCCTGTGTTACTGGGTATCAGTGTATGTCTTTGTTACTTGGTATCAGTGTATATCTGTGTTACTTGGTGTCAGTGTGTTTGTTTGTGTTACTGGGTGTCAGTGTGTGTCTGTGTTACTTGGTGTAAGAGTGTGTCTTTGTTACTTGGTGTCCGTGTGTGTCTGTGTTACTGTGTGTCAGAGTATGTCTTTGTTACTGGGTGTAAGTGTGTGTCTGTGTTACTGGGTATCAGTGTCTGTCTTTTTTACTTGGTGTAAGTGTGTGTCTGTGTTACTGGGTATCAGTGCATGTCTTTGTTACTTGGTGTCATTGTATGTCTGTGTTTCTTGGTGTAAGTGTGTGTCTGTGTTACTGGGTATCAGTGCATGTCATTGTATGTCTGTGTTACTTGGTGTAAGTGCGTGTCTTTGTTACTTGGTGTAAGTGTATGTCTTTGTTACTTAGTGTCAGTGTGTGTCTGTGTTACTGGGCATCAGTGTATGTCTTTGTGACTTGGTATCAGTGTATGTCTTTGTGACTTGGTGTCAGTGTATGTCTTTTTTACTGGGTGTCAGTGTATGTCTTTGTTACTTGGTGTCAGTGGATGTCAAAATACTTGGTGTAAGTGTCTGTCTTTGTTACTTGGTGTAATTGTCTGTCTTTGTTACTTGGTGTCAGTGTATGTCTGTGTTACTTGGTGTAAGTGTGTGTCTTTGTTACTTGGTGTAAGTGTATGTCTTTGTTAGTTGATATCAGTGCATGTCTTTGTTACTTGGTGGCAGTGCATGTCTGTGTTACTTGGTGTCAGTGTGCTTGTTTGTATTACTGGGTGTCAGTGTGTGTCTGTGTTACTTGGTGTAAGTGCGTGTCTGTGTTTCTGTGTATCAGTATCTGTCTTTTTTACTTGTTGTAAGTGTGTGTCTGTGTTACTGGGTATCAGTGTATGTCTTTGTTACTTGGTGTCAGTGCATGTCAAAATACTTGGTGTAAGTGTGTGTCTTTGTTACTTGGTGTAATTGTCTGTCTTTGTTACTTGGTTTCAGTGTATGTCTTTGTTACTTGGTGTCAGTGTATGTCTTTGTTACTTGTTGTCAGTGTGTATCTGTGTTACTGGGCATCAGTTCATGTCTTTGTTACTTGGTGTCAGTGTATGTCTGTGTTACTTGGTGGAAGTGCGTGTCTTTGTTACTTGGTGTAAGTGTATGTCTTTGTTACTTAGTGTCAGTGTGTGTCTGTGTTACTGGGCATCAGTGTATGTCTTTGTGACTTGGTATCAGTGTATGTCTTTGTGACTTGGTGTCAGTGTATGTCTTTTTTACTGGGTGTCAGTGTATGTCTTTGTTACTTGGTGTCAGTGGATGTCAAAATACTTGGTGTAAGTGTATGTCTTCGTTACTTGGTGTAATTGTCTGTCTTTGTTACTTGGTGTCAGTGTATGTCTGTGTTACTTGGTGTAAGTGTGTGTCTTTGTTACTTGGTGTAAGTGTATGTCTTTGTTAGTTGGTATCAGTGCATGTCTTTGTTACTTGGTGTCAGTGTATGTCAAAATACTTGGTGTAAGTGTATGTCTTTGTTACTTGGTGTAATTGTCTGTCTTTGTTACTTGGTGTCAGTGTATGTCTGTGTTACTTGGTGTAAGTGTGTGTCTTTGTTACTTGGTGTACGTGTATGTCTTTGTTACTTGGTGTCAGTGTATGTCTTTGTTACTTGGTGTCAGTGTGTGTCTGTGTTACTGGGCATCAGTGTATGTCTTTGTGACTTGGTATCAGTGTATGTCTTTGTGACTTGGTGTCAGTGTATGTCTTTTTTACTGGGTGTAAGTGTGTGTCTGCGTTACTGGGTATCAGTGTATATCTTTGTTACTTGGTGTCAGTGTATGTCAAAATACTTGGTGTAAGTGTGTGTCTTTGTCACTGGGCATCAGTGTATGTCTTTGTGACTTGGTATCAGTGTATGTCTTTGTTACTTGGTGTCAGTGTATGTCTTTGTTACTGGGTGTCAGTGTGTGTCTGAGTTACTTGGTGTCAGTGCATGTCTTTGTTGTTGTTGATCAGTGTTTCTCTGTGTTACTGGGTGTCAGTGTGTGTTTGTTTGTGTTACTGGGTGTCAGTGTGTGTCTGTGACACTAGGTGTCAGTATTTAGTTTAGTTTAGAGACACAGCACTTTAACAGGCCCTTCCGCCCACCGAGTCTGTGCAGACCATCAACCACCCATTTATACTAATCCTACACTAATCCCGTATTCCTATCACATCCCCACCTGTACCTATATATTTCCCGACCACCTACCTATACTAGGGGCAATTTATGATGGTCAATTAACCTATCAATCTGCAAGTCTTTGGCATGTGGGAGGAAACCGGAGCACCCGGAGGAACCCACGCAGACACAGTGAGATCTTGCAAACTCCGCACAGGCAGTACCCAGGATCGAACCCGGGTCCCTGGAGCTGTGAGGCCGCAGTGCTAACCACTGCGCCACTGTGCCGCCCAGTGTGTGGTCTTTGTTACTTGGTGTCAGTGTATGTCTGTGTTACTTGGTGTAATTGTGTGTCTGTGTTACTGGGTGTCAATGTGTGTCTGTGTTACTTGGTGTAAGTCTGTGTCTTTGTTACTTGGTGTCAGTGTATGTCTGTGTTACTGGGTGTCAGTGTATGTCTTTGTTACTTGGTGTCAGTGTATGTCTGTGTTGTTTGGTGTAATTGTGTGTCTGTGTTAATGGGTGTCAATGTGTGTCTGTGTTACTTAATGTAAGTCTGTGTCTTTGTTACTTGGTGTCCGTGTGTGTCTGTGTTACTGGGTGTCAGTGTATGTCTTTGTTACTGGGTGTCAGTGTATGTCTTTGTTACTTGGTGTAAGTGTGTGTCTGTGTTGCTGGGTGTCAGTGTATGTCTGTGTTACTTGGTGTAAGTGTGTGTCTGTGTTACTGGGTGTCAGTGTATGTCTTTGTGACTTGGTGTCAGTGTATGTCTTTGTTACTTGGTGTCAGTGTATGTCTGTGTTACTTGGTGTAATTGTGTGTCTGTGTTACTGGGTGTCAATGTGTGTCTGTGTTACTTGGTGTAAGTCTGTGTCTTTGTTACTTGGAGTCCGTGTGTGTCTGTGTTACTGGGTGACAGTGTATGTCTTTGTTACTTGGTGTAAGTGTGTGTCTGTGTTACTGGGTGTCAGTGTATGTCTGTGTTACTTGCTGTAAGTGTGTCTGTTTTAATGGGTATCAGTGTATGTCTTTGTTACTTGGTGTCAGTGTATGTCTTTGTTACTGGGTGTCAGTGTGTGTCTTTGTGACTTGCTGTCAGTGTATGTCTTTGTTACTTGGTGTAAGTGTGTGTCTGTGTTGCTGGGTATCAGCGTATGTCTTTGTTACTTGGTGTCAGTATATGTCTTTGTCACTGGGTATCAGTGTATGTCTTTGTGACTTGGTTTCAGTGAATGTCTTTGTTACTGGGTGTCATGTATGTCTTTGTTACTGTGTATCAGTGTTTCTCTGTGTTACTGGGTGTCAGTGTGTATTTGTTTGTGGTACTGGGTGTCAGTGTGTATCAGTGACACTAGGTGTCAGTATTTAGTTTAGTTCAGAGATACTGCACTTAAACAGGCCCTTCGGCCCCCCGAGTCTGTGCCGACCATCAACCACCCATTTACACTAATCCTACACTCATCCCGTATTCCTATCACATCCCCACCTATCCCTATATATTTCCCTACCACCTATCTATACTAGGGGTAATTTATGATGGCCAATTAACCTATCAACCTGCAAGTCTTTGGCATGTGCGAGGAAACCGGAGCACCGGGAGGAAACCCACGCAGACACAGGGAGAACTTGCAAACTCCTCACAGGCAGTACCCAGATTCGAACCCGGGTCCCTGGTGCTGTGAGGCTGCGGTGCTAACCACTGCGCCAAGCTGCCTCCCCCACCCCCAGTGTGTGCCTGTGTTACTGGGTATCAGTGTATGTCTTTGTTACTTGGTATCAGTGTATATCTGTGTTACTTGGTGTCAGTGTGTTTGTTTGTGTTACTGGGTGTCAGTGTGTGTCTGTGTTACTTGGTGTAAGAGTGTGTCTTTGTTACTTGGTGTCCGTGTGTGTCTGTGTTACTGTGTGTCAGAGTATGTCTTTGTTACTGGGTGTAAGTGTGTGTCTGTGTTACTGGGTATCAGTGTCTGTCTTTTTTACTTGGTGTAAGTGTGTGTCTGTGTTACTGGGTATCAGTGCATGTCTTTGTTACTTGGTGTCATTGTATGTCTGTGTTTCTTGGTGTAAGTGTGTGTCTGTGTTACTGGGTATCAGTGCATGTCTTTGTTACTTGGTGTCAGTGTATGTCTGTGTTACTTGGTGTAAGTGCGTGTCTGTGTTACTTGGTGTAAGTGTATGTCTTTGTTACTTAGTGTCAGTGTGTGTCTGTGTTACTGGGCATCAGTGTATGTCTTTGTGACTTGGTATCAGTGTATGTCTTTGTGACTTGGTGTCAGTGTATGTCTTTTTTACTGGGTGTCAGTGTATGTCTTTGTTACTTGGTGTCAGTGGATGTCAAAATACTTGGTGTAAGTGTATGTCTTTGTTACTTGGTGTAATTGTCTGTCTTTGTTACTTGGTGTCAGTGTATGTCTGTGTTACTTGGTGTAAGTGTGTGTCTTTGTTACTTGGTGTAAGTGTATGTCTTTGTTAGTTGATATCAGTGCATGTCTTTGTTACTTGGTGGCAGTGCATGTCTGTGTTACTTGGTGTCAGTGTGCTTGTTTGTATTACTGGGTGTCAGTGTGTGTCTGTGTTACTTGGTGTAAGTGTGTGTCTTTGTTACTTGGTGTCCGTGTGTGTCTGTGTTACTGGGTGTCAGTGTATGTCTTTGTATTACTGGGTGTCAGTGTATGTCTTTGTTACTTGGTGTAAGTGCGTGTCTGTGTTTCTGTGTATCAGTATCTGTCTTTTTTACTTGTTGTAAGTGTGTGTCTGTGTTACTGGGTATCAGCGTATGTCTTTGTTACTTGGTGTCAGTGCATGTCAAAATACTTGGTGTAAGTGTGTGTCTTTGTTACTTGGTGTAATTGTCTGTCTTTGTTACTTGGTGTCAGTGTATGTCTGTGTTACTTGGTGTAAGTGTGTGTCTTTGTTACTTTGTTTCAGTGTATGTCTTTGTTACTTGGTGTCAGTGTATGTCTTTGTTACTTGTTGTCAGTGTGTATCTGTGTTACTGGGCATCAGTGCATGTCTTTGTTACTTGGTGTCAGTGTATGTCTGTGTTACTTGGTGTAAGTGCGTGTCTTTGTTACTTGGTGTAAGTGTATGTCTTTGTTACTTAGTGTCAGTGTGTGTCTGTGTTACTGGGCATCAGTGTATGTCTTTGTGACTTGGTATCAGTGTATGTCTTTGTGACTTGGTGTCAGTGTATGTCTTTTTTACTGGGTGTCAGTGTATGTCTTTGTTACTTGGTGTCAGTGGATGTCAAAATACTTGGTGTAAGTGTATGTCTTCGTTACTTGGTGTAATTGTCTGTCTTTGTTAATTGGTGTCAGTATATGTCTGTGTTACTTGGTGTAAGTGTGTGTCTTTGTTACTTGGTGTAAGTGTATGTCTTTGTTAGTTGGTATCAGTGCATGTCTTTGTTACTTGGTGTCAGTGTATGTCAAAATACTTGGTGTAAGTGTATGTCTTTGTTACTTGGTGTAATTGTCTGTCTTTGTTACTTGGTGTCAGTGTATGTCTGTGTTACTTGGTTTAAATGTGTGTCTTTGTTACTTGGTGTACGTGTATGTCTTTGTTACTTGGTGTCAGTGTATGTCTTTGTTACTTGGTGTCAGTGTGTGTCTGTGTTACTGGGCATCAGTGTATGTCTTTGTGACTTGGTATCAGTGTATGTCTTTGTGACTTGGTGTCAGTGTATTTCTTTTTTACTGGGTGTAAGTGTGTGTCTGCGTTACTGGGTATCAGTGTATATCTTTGTTACTTGGTGTCAGTGTATGTCAAAATACTTGGTGTAAGTGTGTGTCTTTGTTACTGGGCATCAGTGTATGTCTTTGTGACTTGGTATCAGTGTATGTCTTTGTTACTTGGTGTCAGTGTATGTCTTTTTTTACTGGGTGTCAGTGTGTGTCTGTGTTACTTGTTGTCAGTGCATGTCTTTGTTACTTGGTGTAAGTGTGTGTCTGTGTTACTGGGTATCAGTGTATGTCTTTGTTACTTGGTGTCGGTGTATGTCTGTGCTACTTGGTGTAAGTGTGTGTCTGTGTTACTGGGTATCAGTGTATGTCTTTGTTACTTGGTGTAAGTGTGTGTCTGTGTTACTGGGAATCAGTGTATGTCTTTGTTACTTGGTGTAAGTGTATGTCTTTGTTACTTGGTGTCAGTGTATGTCTTTGTTACTTGGTGTAAGTGTGTGTCTGTGTTTCTGGGTTTCAGTGTGTGTCTGTGTTACTTGGTGTAAGTGTGTGTCTTTGTTACTTGGTGTCCGTGTGTGTCTGTGTTGCTGGGTGTCAGTTTATGTCTTTGTTACTTGATTTCAGTGTATGTCTTTGTTACTTGGTGTAAGTGTGTGTGTGTGTTACTGGGTATCAGTGTCTGTCTTTGTTACTTGGTGTAAGTGTGTGTCTGTGTTACTGGGTATCAGTGTATGTCTTTGTTACTTGGTGTCAGTGTATGTCTTTGTTACTTGGTGTAAGTGTATGTCTTTGTTACTTGGTGTCAGTGTATGTCTTTGTTACTTGGTGTAAGTGTGTGTCTGTGTTTCTGGGTGTCAGTGTGTGCCTGTGTTACTTGGTGTAAGTGTGTGTCTTTGTTACTTGGTGTCCGTGTGTGTCTTTGTTACTGGGTGTCAGTGTGTGTCTTTGTGACTTGCTGTCAGTGTATGTCTTTGTTACTTGGTGTAAGTGTGTGTCTGTGTTGCTGGGTATCAGCGTATGTCTTTGTTACTTGGTGTCAGTATATGTCTTTGTCACTGGGTATCAGTGTATGTCTTTGTGACTTGGTTTCAGTGAATGTCTTTGTTACTGGGTGTCAGTGTATGTCTTTGTTACTGTGTATCAGTGTTTCTCTGTGTTACTGGGTGTCAGTGTGTATTTGTTTGTGGTACTGGGTGTCAGTGTGTATCAGTGACACTAGGTGTCAGTATTTAGTTTAGTTCAGAGATACTGCACTTAAACAGGCCCTTCGGCCCCCCGAGTCTGTGCCGACCATCAACCACCCATTTACACTAATCCTACACTCATCCCGTATTCCTATCACATCCCCACCTATCCCTATATATTTCCCTACCACCTATCTATACTAGGGGTAATTTATGATGGCCAATTAACCTATCAACCTGCAAGTCTTTGGCAAGTGGGAGGAAACCGGAGCACCGGGAGGAAACCCACGCAGACACAGGGAGAACTTGCAAACTCCGCACAGGCAGTACCCAGATTCGAACCCGGGTCCCTGGTGCTGTGAGGCTGCGGTGCTAACCACTGCGCCAAGCTGCCTCCCCCACCCCCAGTGTGTGCCTGTGTTACTGGGTATCAGTGTATGTCTTTGTTACTTGGTATCAGTGTATATCTGTGTTACTTGTTGTCAGTGTGTTTGTTTGTGTTACTGGGTGTCAGTGTGTGTCTGTGTTACTTGGTGTAAGAGTGTGTCTTTGTTACTTGGTGTCCGTGTGTGTCTGTGTTACTGTGTGTCAGAGTATGTCTTTGTTACTGGGTGTAAGTGTGTGTCTGTGTTACTGGGTATCAGTGTCTGTCTTTTTTACTTGGTGTAAGTGTGTGTCTGTGTTACTGGGTATCAGTGCATGTCTTTGTTACTTGGTGTCATTGTATGTCTGTGTTTCTTGGTGTAAGTGTGTGTCTGTGTTACTGGGTATCAGTGCATGTCTTTGTTACTTGGTGTCAGTGTATGTCTGTGTTAATTGGTGTAATTGCGTGTCTGTGTTACTTGGTGTAAGTGTATGTCTTTGTTACTTAGTGTCAGTGTGTGTCTGTGTTACTGGGCATCAGTGTATGTCTTTGTGACTTGGTATCAGGGTATGTCTTTGTGACTTGGTGTCAGTGTATGTCTTTTTTACTGGGTGTCAGTGTATGTCTTTGTTACTTGGTGTCAGTGGATGTCAAAATACTTGGTGTAAGTGTATGTCTTTGTTACTTGGTGTAATTGTCTGTCTTTGTTACTTGGTGTCAGTGTATGTCTGTGTTACTTGGTGTAAGTGTGTGTCTTTGTTACTTGGTGTAAGTGTATGTCTTTGTTAGTTGATATCAGTGCATGTCTTTGTTACTTGGTGGCAGTGCATGTCTGTGTTACTTGGTGTCAGTGTGCTTGTTTGTATTACTGGGTGTCAGTGTGTGTCTGTGTTACTTGGTGTAAGTGTGTGTCTTTGTTACTTGGTGTCCGTGTGTGACTGTGTTACTGGGTGTCAGTGTATGTCTTTGTATTACTGGGTGTCAGTGTATGTCTTTGTTACTTGGTGTAAGTGCGTGTCTGTGTTTCTGTGTATCAGTATCTGTCTTTTTTACTTGTTGTAAGTGTGTGTCTGTGTTACTGGGTATCAGTGTATGTCTTTGTTACTTGGTGTCAGTGCATGTCAAAATACTTGGTGTAAGTGTGTGTCTTTGTTACTTGGTGTAATTGTCTGTCTTTGTTACTTGGTGTCAGTGTATGTCTGTGTTACTTGGTGTAAGTGTGTGTCTTTGTTACTTGGTTTCAGTGTATGTCTTTGTTACTTGGTGTCAGTGTATGTCTTTGTTACTTGTTGTCAGTGTGTATCTGTGTTACTGGGCATCAGTGCATGTCTTTGTTACTTGGTGTCAGTGTATGTCTGTGTTACTTGGTGTAAGTGCCTGTCTTTGTTACTTGGTGTAAGTGTATGTCTTTGTTACTTAGTGTCAGTGTGTGTCTGTGTTACTGGGCATCAGTGTATGTCTTTGTGACTTGGTATCAGTGTATGTCTTTGTCACTTGGTGTCAGTGTATGTCTTTTTTACTGGGTGTCAGTGTATGTCTTTGTTACTTGGTGTCAGTGGATGTCAAAATACTTGGTGTAAGTGTATGTCTTTGTTACTTGGTGTAATTGTCTGTCTTTGTTACTTGGTGTCAGTGTATGTCTGTGTTACTTGGTGTAAGTGTGTGTCTTTGTTACTTGGTGTAAGTGTATGTCTTTGTTAGTTGGTATCAGTGCATGTCTTTGTTACTTGGTGTCAGTGTATGTCAAAATACTTGGTGTAAGTGTATGTCTTTGTTACTTGGTGTAATTGTCTGTCTTTGTTACTTGGTGTCAGTGTATGTCTGTGTTACTTGGTGTAGGTGTGTGTCTTTGTTACTTGGTGTACGTGTATGTCTTTGTTACTTGGTGTCAGTGTATGTCTTTGTTACTTGGTGTCAGTGTGTGTCTGTGTTACTGGGCATCAGTGTATGTCTTTTTTACTGGGTGTCAGTGCATGTCTTTGTTACTTGGTGTAAGTGTGTGTCTGTGTTACTGGGTATCAGTGTATGTCTTTGTTACTTGGTGTCGGTGTATGTCTTTTTTACTGGGTGTAAGTGTGTGTCTGCGTTACTGGGTATCAGTGTATATCTTTGTTACTTGGTGTCAGTGTATGTCAAAATACTTGGTGTAAGTGTGTGTCTTTGTTACTGGGCATCAGTGTATGTCTTTGTGACTTGGTATCAGTGTATGTCTTTGTTACTTGGTGTCAGTGTATGTCTTTTTTACTGGGTGTCAGTGTGTGTCTGTGTTACTTGTTGTCAGTGCATGTCTTTGTTACTTGGTGTAAGTGTGTGTCTGTGTTACTGGGTATCAGTGTATGTCTTTGTTACTTGGTGTCGGTGTATGTCTGTGCTACTTGGTGTAAGTGTGTGTCTGTGTTACTGGGTATCAGTGTATGTCTTTGTTACTTGGTATAAGTGTGTGTCTGTGTTACTGGGAATCAGTGTATGTCTTTGTTACTTGGTGTAAGTGTATGTCTTTGTTACTTGGTGTCTGTGTATGTCTTTGTTACTTGGTGTAAGTGTGTGTCTGTGTTACTGGGAATCAGTGTATGTCTGTGTTACTTGGTGTAAGTGTGTGTCTTTGTTACTTGGTGTCAGTGTGTGTCTGTGTTGCTGGGTGTCAGTTTATGTCTTTGTTACTTGATTTCAGTGTATGTCTTTGTTACTTGGTGTAAGTGTGTGTGTGTGTTACTGGGTATCAGTGTCTGTCTTTGTTACTTGGTGTAAGTGTGTGTCTGTGTTACTGGGTATCAGTGTATGTCTTTGTTACTTGGTGTCAGTGTATGTCTTTGTTACTTGGTGTAAGTGTATGTCTTTGTTACTTGGTGTCAGTGTATGTCTTTGTTACTTGGTGTAAGTGTGTGTCTGTGTTTCTGGGTGTCAGTGTGTGCCTGTGTTACTTGGTGTAAGTGTGTGTCTTTGTTACTTGGTGTCCGTGTGTATCTGTGTTGCTGGGTGTCAGTTTATGTCTTTGTTACTTGATTTCAGTGTATGTCTTTGTTACTTGGTGTAAGTGTGTGTGTGTGTTACTGGGTATCAGTGTCTGTCTTTGTTACTTGGTGTAAGTGTGTCTGTGTTACTGGGTATCTGTGTATGTATTTGTTACTTGGTGTCAGTGTATGTCTGTGTTACTTGTTGTAATTGTGTGTCTGTGTTACTGGGTATCAGTGTATGTCTTTGTGACTTGGTGTCAGTGTATGTCTTTGTTACTTGGTGTATGTGTGTGTCTGTGTTACTGGGTATCAGTGTATGTCTTTGTTACTTGGTGTAAGTGTGTGTCTGTGTTGCTGGGTATCAGTGTATGTCTTTGTTACTTGGTGTAAGTGTGTGTCTGTGTTACTGGGTTTCAGTGTATGTCTTTGTTACTTGGTGTCAGTGTATGTCTTTGTTACTTGGTGTAAGTGTATGTCTTTGTTACTTGCTGTCAGTGTATGTCTTTTTTACTTGGTGTAAGTGTGTGTCTGTGTTATTGGGTGTCAGTGTGTGCCTGTGTTACTTGGTGTAAATGTCTGTCTTTGTTACTTGGTGTCCGTGTGTGTCTGTGTTACTGGGTGTCAGTTTATGTCTTTGTTACTTGAAGTCAGTGTATGTCTTTGTTACCTGGTGTAAGTGTGTGTCTGTGTAACTGGGTATCAGTGTCTGTCTTTGTTACTTGGTGTAAGTGTGTGCCTGTGTTACTGGGTATCAGTGTATGTCCTTGTTACTTGGTGGCAGTGTATGTCTGTGTTACTTGGTGTCAGTCTATGTCTGTGTTACTTGGTGTAAGTGTGTGTCTTTGTTAGTTGATGTCAGTGTATGTCTTTGTTACTTGGTGTAAGTGTGTGTTTGTGTTACTTGGTGTAAGTGTGTGTCTGTGTTACTTGTTGTCAGTGTATGTCTTTGTTACTTGGTGTCAGTGTATGTCCGTGTAACTTGGTGTCAGTGTGTTTGTTTGAGATACTGGGTGTCAGTGTGTGTCTGTGTTACTTGGTGTAAGTGTGGGACTTTGTTACTTGGTGTCTGTGTGTGTCTGTGTTACTGGGTGTCAGTGTATGTCTTTGTTACTGTGTCTCAGTGTATGTCTTTGTTACTTGGTGTAAGTGTGTGTCTGTGTTACTGGGTGTCAGCGTCTGTCTTTGTTACTTGGTGTAAGTGTGTGTCTGTGTTACTGGGTATCAGAGTATGTCTTTGTTACTTGGTGTCAGTGAGTGTCTGTGCTACTTGGTGCAAGTGTGTGTCTGTGTTACTGGGTGTCAGCGTCTGTCTTTGTTACTTGGTGTAAGTGTGTGTCTGTGTTACTGGGAATCTGTGTATGTCTTTGTTACTTGGTGTCAGTGTATGTCTTTGATACTTGGTGTAAGTGTATGTCTTTGTTACTTGGTGTCAGTGTATGTCTTTGTTACTTGGTGTAAGTCTGTGTCTGTGTTGCTGGGAATCTGTGTATGTCTTTGTTACTTGGTGTCAGTGTATGTCTTTGTTACTTGGTGTAAGTGTATGTCTTTGTTACTTGGTGTCAGTGTATGTCTTTGTTACTTGGTGTAAGTGTGTGTCTGTGTTTCTGGGTGTCAGTGTGTGTCTGTGTTACTTGGTGTAAGTGTGTGTCTGTGTTACTGGGTATCAGTCTATGTCTTTGTTACTTGGTGTCCGTGTTTGTCTGTGTTGCTGGGTATCAGTCTATGTCTTTGTTACTTGGTGTCAGTGAGTGTCTTTGTTACTTGGTGTAAGTGTGTGTCTGTGTTACTGGGTGTCAGCGTCTGTCTTTGTTACTTGGTGTAAGTGTGTGTCTGTGTTACTGGGAATCTGTGTATGTCTTTGTTACTTGGTGTCAGTGTATGTCTTTGTTACTTGGTGTAAGTGTATGTCTTTGTTACTTGGTGTCAGTGTATGTCTTTGTTACTTGGTGTAAGTGTGTGTCTGTGTTTCTGGGTGTCAGTGTGTGTCTGTGTTACTTGGTGTAAGTGTGTGTCTTTGTTACTTGGTGTCCGTGTTTGTCTGTGTTGCTGGGTGTCAGTTTATGTCTTTGTTACTGGGTGTCAGTGCATGTCTTTGTTACTTGGTGTCAGTGTGTGTGTGTGTGTTACTGGGTATCAGTGTCTGTCTTTGTTACTTGGTGTAAGTGTGTGTCTGTGTTACTGTGTATCAGTGTATGTCTTTGTTACTTGGTGTAGGTGTCTGTCTTTGTTACTTGGTGTAAGTGTATGTCTTTGTTACTTGGTGTCAGTGTATGTCTTTGTTACTTGGTGTAAGTGTGTGGCTGTTTATCTGGGTGACAGTGTGTGTCTGTGTTACTTGGTGTAAGTGTGTGTCTTTGTTACTTGGTGTCCGTCTGTGTCTGTGTTGCTGGGTGTCATTTTATTTCTTTGTTACTTGATTTCAGTGTATGTCTTTGTTACTCGGTGTAAGTGTGTGTGTGTGTTACTGGGTATCAGTGTCTGTCTTTGTTACTTGGTGTAAGTGTGTGTCTGTGCTACTGGGTATCAGTGTATGTATTTGTTACTTGGTGTCAGTGCATGTCTGTGTTACTTGGTGCAATTGTGTGTCTGTGTTACTGGGTATCAGTGTATGTCTTTGTGACTTGGTGTCAGTGTATGTCTTTGTTACTTGGTGGATGTGTGTGTCTGTGTTACTGGGTATTAGTGTATGTCTTTGTTACTTGGTGTAAGTGTGTGTCTGTGTTACTGGGTATCAGTGTATGTCTTTGTTACTTGGTGTCAGTGTATGTCTTTGTTACTTGGTGTAAGTGTATGTCTTTGTTACTTGGTGTCACTGTATGTCTTTGTTACTTGGTGTCAGTGTGTGTCTGTGTTACTGGGTGTCAGTGTGTGCCTGTGTTACTTGGTGTAAATGTATGTCTTTGTTACTTGGTGTCCGTGTGTGTCTGTGTTACTGGGTGTCAGTTTATGTCTTTGTTTCTTGAAGTCAGTGTATGTCTTTGTTACTTGGTGTAAGTGTGTGTCTGTGTTACTGGGTATCAGTGTCTGTCTTTGTTACTTGGTGTAAGTGTGTGCCTGTGTTACTGGGTATCAGTTTATGTCTTTGTTACTTGGTGGCAGTGTATGTCTGTGTTACTTGGTGTAATTGTGTGTCCGTGTTACCGGGTATCAGTGTATGTCTTTGTGACTTGGTGTCAGTGTATGTCTTTGTTAGTGGGTGTCAGTGTGTGTCTTTGTGACTTGGTGTCAGTGTATGTCTTTGTTACTTGGTGTAAGTGTCTGTCTGTGTAACTGGGTATCAGTGTATGTCATTGTTACATGGTGTAAGTGTGTGTCAAAATACTTGGTGTCAGTGTATGTCTTTGTTACTGGGTGTCAGTGTGTGTCTTGGTGACTTGGTGTCAGTGTATGTCTTTGTTACTTGTTGTAAGTGTGTATCTGTGTTTCTGGGTATCAGTGTATGTCTTTGTTACTTGGTGTCAGTTTATGTCTCTGTTACTTGGTGTAAGTGTGTGTCTGTGTTAATGGGTATCAGTGTCTGTCTTTGTTACTTGGTGTAAGTGTGTGTCTGTGTTACTGGGTATCAGTGGATGTCTTTGTTACTTGGTGTCAGTGTATGTCTGTGCTACTTGGTGTAAGTGTGTGTCTGTGTTACTGGGTATCAGTGTATGTCTTTGTTACTTGGTGTAAGTGTGTGTCTGTGTTACTGGGAATCAGTGTATGTCTTTGTTACTTGGTGTCAGTGTATGTCTTTGTTACTTGATTTCAGTGTATGTCTTTGTTACTTGGTGTAAGTGTGTGTGTGTGTGTTACTGGGTATCAGTGTCTGTCTTTGTTACTTGGTGCAAGTGTGTGTCTGTGTTACTGGGTATCAGTGTATGTCTTTGTTACTTGGTGTCAGTGTATGTCTTTGTTACTTGGTGCAAGTGTATGTCTTTGTTACTTGGTGTCAGTGTATGTCTTTGTTACTTGGTGTAAGTGTGTGTCTGTGTTTCTGGGTGTCAGTGTGTGCCTGTGTTACTTGGTGTAAGTGTGTGTCTTTGTTACTTGTTGTAATTGTTTGTCTTTGTTACTTGGTGTCAGTGTATGTCTTTGTTACTTGCTGTCAGTGTATGTCTTTTTTACTTGGTGTAAATGTGTGTCTGTGTTATTGGGTGTCAGTGTGTTCCTGTGTTACTTGGTGTAAATGTGTGTCTTTGTTACTTGGTGTCCGTGTGTGTCTGTGTTACTGGGTGTCAGTTTATGTCTTTGTTACTTGAAGTCAGTGTATGTCTTTGTTACCTGGTGTAAGTGTGTGTCTGTTTTGCTGGGTGTCATTTTATGTCTTTGTTACTTGATTTCAGTGTATGTCTTTGTTACTTGGTGTAAGTGTGTGTTTGTGTTACTGGGTATCAGTGTCTGTCTTTGTTAGTAGGTGCAAGTGTGTCTGTGTTACTGGGTATCTGTGTATGTATTTGTTACTTGGTGTCAGTGTATGTCTGTGTTACTTGTTGTAATTGTGTGTCTGTGTTACTGGGTATCAGTGTATGTCTTTGTGACTTGGTGTCAGTGCATGTCTTTGGTACTTGGTGTATGTGTGTGTCTGTGTTACTGGGTATCAGTGTATGTCTTTGTTACTTGGTGTAAGTGTGTGTCTGTGTTACTGGGTATCAGTGTATGTCTTTGTTACTTGGTGTAAGTGTGTGTCTGTGTTACTGGGTTTCACTGTATGTCTTTGTTACTTGGTGTCAGTGTATGTCTTTGTTACTTGCTGTCAGTGTATGTCTTTTTAACTTGGTGTAAGTGTGTGTCTGTGTTATTGGGTGTCAGTGTGTGCCTGTGTTACTTAGTGTAAATGTGTGTCTTTGTTACTTGGTGTCCGTGTGTGTCTGTGTTACTTGGTGTCAGTTTATGTCTTTGTTACTTGAAGTCAGTGTATGTCTTTGTTACTTGGTGTAAGTGTGTGTCTGTGTTACTGGGTATCAGTGTCTGTCTTTGTTACTTGGTGTAAGTGTGTGCCTGTGTTACTGGGTATCAGTGTATGTCCTTGTTACTTGGTGGCAGTGTATGTCTGTGTAACTTGGTGTCAGTCTATGTCTGTGTTACTTGGTGTAAGTGTGTGTCTTTGTTAGTTGGTGTCAGTGTCTGTCTTTGTTACTTGGTGTAAGTGTGTGTTTGTGTTACTTGGTGTAAGTGTGTGTCTGTGTTACTTGTTGTCAGTGTATGTCTTTGTTACTTGGTGTCAGTGTATGTCTGTGTAACTTGGTGTCAGTGTGTTTGTTTGAGTTACTGGGTGTCAGTGTGTGTCTGTGTTACTTGGTGTAAGTGTGGGACTTTGTTACTTGGTGTCTGTGTGTGTCTGTGTTACTGGGTGTCAGTGTATGTCTTTGTTACTGCGTCTCAGTGTATGTCTTTGTTACTTGGTGTAAGTGTGTGTCTGTGTTACTGGGTGTCAGCGTCTGTCTTTGTTACTTGGTGTCAGTGTGTGTCTGTGTTACTGGGTATCAGTGTATGTCTTTGTTACTTGGTGTAAGTGTGTGTCTGTGTTACTGGGAATCTGTGTATGTCTTTGTTAATTGATGTCAGTGTATGTCTTTGTTACTTGGTGTAAGTGTATGTCTTTGTTACCTGGTGTCAGTGTATGTCTTTGTTACTTGGTGTATGTGTGTGTCTGTGTTTCTGGGTGTCAGTGTGTGTCTGTGTTACTTGGTGTAAGTGTGTGTCTTTGTTACTTGGTGTCCGTGTTTGTCTGTGTTGCTGGGTGTCAGTTTATGACTTTGTTACTTGATTTCAGTGCATGTCTTTGTTACTTGGTGTAAGTGTGTGTGTGTGTGTTACTGGGTATCAGTGTCTGTCTTTGTTACTTGGTGTCAGTGTGTGTCTGTTTATCTGGGTGTCAGTGTGTGTCTGTGTTACTTGGTGTAAGTGTATGTCTTTGTTACTTAGTGTCAGTGTGTGTCTGTGTTACTGGGCATCAGTGTATGTCTTTGTGACTTGGTATCAGTGTATGTCTTTGTGACTTGGTGTCAGTGTATGTCTTTTTTACTGGGTGTCAGTGTATGTCTTTGTTACTTGGTGTCAGTGGATGTCAAAATACTTGGTGTAAGTGTATGTCTTTGTTACTTGGTGTAATTGTCTGTCTTTGTTACTTGGTGTCAGTGTATGTCTGTGTTACTTGGTGTAAGTGTGTGTCTTTGTTACTTGGTGTAAGTGTATGTCTTTGTTAGTTGATATCAGTGCATGTCTTTGTTACTTGGTGGCAGTGCATGTCTGTGTTACTTGGTGTCAGTGTGCTTGTTTGTATTACTGGGTGTCAGTGTGTGTCTGTGTTACTTGGTGTAAGTGTGTGTCTTTGTTACTTGGTGTCCGTGTGTGACTGTGTTACTGGGTGTCAGTGTATGTCTTTGTATTACTGGGTGTCAGTGTATGTCTTTGTTACTTGGTGTAAGTGCGTGTCTGTGTTTCTGTGTATCAGTATCTGTCTTTTTTACTTGTTGTAAGTGTGTGTCTGTGTTACTGGGTATCAGTGTATGTCTTTGTTACTTGGTGTCAGTGCATGTCAAAATACTTGGTGTAAGTGTGTGTCTTTGTTACTTGGTGTAATTGTCTGTCTTTGTTACTTGGTGTCAGTGTATGTCTGTGTTACTTGGTGTAAGTGTGTGTCTTTGTTACTTGGTTTCAGTGTATGTCTTTGTTACTTGGTGTCAGTGTATGTCTTTGTTACTTGTTGTCAGTGTGTATCTGTGTTACTGGGCATCAGTGCATGTCTTTGTTACTTGGTGTCAGTGTATGTCTGTGTTACTTGGTGTAAGTGCGTGTCTTTGTTACTTGGTGTAAGTGTATGTCTTTGTTACTTAGTGTCAGTGTGTGTCTGTGTTACTGGGCATCAGTGTATGTCTTTGTGACTTGGTATCAGTGTATGTCTTTGTCACTTGGTGTCAGTGTATGTCTTTTTTACTGGGTGTCAGTGTATGTCTTTGTTACTTGGTGTCAGTGGATGTCAAAATACTTGGTGTAAGTGTATGTCTTTGTTACTTGGTGTAATTGTCTGTCTTTGTTACTTGGTGTCAGTGTATGTCTGTGTTACTTGGTGTAAGTGTGTGTCTTTGTTACTTGGTGTAAGTGTATGTCTTTGTTAGTTGGTATCAGTGCATGTCTTTGTTACTTGGTGTCAGTGTATGTCAAAATACTTGGTGTAAGTGTATGTCTTTGTTACTTGGTGTAATTGTCTGTCTTTGTTACTTGGTGTCAGTGTATGTCTGTGTTACTTGGTGTAGGTGTGTGTCTTTGTTACTTGGTGTACGTGTATGTCTTTGTTACTTGGTGTCAGTGTATGTCTTTGTTACTTGGTGTCAGTGTGTGTCTGTGTTACTGGGCATCAGTGTATGTCTTTTTTACTGGGTGTCAGTGTGTGTCTGTGTTACTTGTTGTCAGTGCATGTCTTTGTTACTTGGTGTAAGTGTGTGTCTGTGTTACTGGGTATCAGTGTATGTCTTTGTTACTTGGTGTCGGTGTATGTCTTTTTTACTGGGTGTAAGTGTGTGTCTGCGTTACTGGGTATCAGTGTATATCTTTGTTACTTGGTGTCAGTGTATGTCAAAATACTTGGTGTAAGTGTGTGTCTTTGTTACTGGGCATCAGTGTATGTCTTTGTGACTTGGTATCAGTGTATGTCTTTGTTACTTGGTGTCAGTGTATGTCTTTTTTACTGGGTGTCAGTGTGTGTCTGTGTTACTTGTTGTCAGTGCATGTCTTTGTTACTTGGTGTAAGTGTGTGTCTGTGTTACTGGGTATCAGTGTATGTCTTTGTTACTTGGTGTCGGTGTATGTCTGTGCTACTTGGTGTAAGTGTGTGTCTGTGTTACTGGGTATCAGTGTATGTCTTTGTTACTTGGTATAAGTGTGTGTCTGTGTTACTGGGAATCAGTGTATGTCTTTGTTACTTGGTGTAAGTGTATGTCTTTGTTACTTGGTGTCTGTGTATGTCTTTGTTACTTGGTGTACGTGTGTGTCTGTGTTACTGGGAATCAGTGTATGTCTGTGTTACTTGGTGTAAGTGTGTGTCTTTGTTACTTGGTGTCCGTGTGTGTCTGTGTTGCTGGGTGTCAGTTTATGTCTTTGTTACTTGATTTCAGTGTATGTCTTTGTTACTTGGTGTAAGTGTGTGTGTGTGTTACTGGGTATCAGTGTCTGTCTTTGTTACTTGCTGTAAGTGTGTGTCTGTGTTACTGGGTATCAGTGTATGTCTTTGTTACTTGGTGTCAGTGTATGTCTTTGTTACTTGGTGTAAGTGTATGTCTTTGTTACTTGGTGTCAGTGTATGTCTTTGTTACTTGGTGTAAGTGTGTGTCTGTGTTTCTGGGTGTCAGTGTGTGCCTGTGTTACTTGGTGTAAGTGTGTGTCTTTGTTACTTGGTGTCCGTGTGTGTCTGTGTTGCTGGGTGTCAGTTTATGTCTTTGTTACTTGATTTCAGTGTATGTCTTTGTTACTTGGTGTAAGTGTGTGTGTGTGTTACTGGGTATCAGTGTCTGTCTTTGTTACTTGGTGTAAGTGTGTCTGTGTTACTGGGTATCTGTGTATGTATTTGTTACTTGGTGTCAGTGTATGTCTGTGTTACTTGTTGTAATTGTGTGTCTGTGTTACTGGGTATCAGTGTATGTCTTTGTGACTTGGTGTCAGTGTATGTCTTTGTTACTTGGTGTATGTGTGTGTCTGTGTTACTGGGTATCAGTGTATGTCTTTGTTACTTGGTGTAAGTGTGTGTCTGTGTTGCTGGGTATCAGTGTATGTCTTTGTTACTTGGTGTAAGTGTGTGTCTGTGTTACTGGGTTTCAGTGTATGTCTTTGTTACTTGGTGTCAGTGTATGTCTTTGTTACTTGGTGTAAGTGTATGTCTTTGTTACTTGCTGTCAGTGTATGTCTTTTTTACTTGGTGTAAGTGTGTGTCTGTGTTATTGGGTGTCAGTGTGTGCCTGTGTTACTTGGTGTAAATGTCTGTCTTTGTTACTTGGTGTCCGTGTGTGTCTGTGTTACTGGGTGTCAGTTTATGTCTTTGTTACTTGAAGTCAGTGTATGTCTTTGTTACCTGGTGTAAGTGTGTGTCTGTGTAACTGGGTATCAGTGTCTGTCTTTGTTACTTGGTGTAAGTGTGTGCCTGTGTTACTGGGTATCAGTGTATGTCCTTGTTAATTGGTGGCAGTGTATGTCTGTGTTACTTGGTGTCAGTCTATGTCTGTGTTACTTGGTGTAAGTGTGTGTCTTTGTTAGTTGATGTCAGTGTATGTCTTTGTTACTTGGTGTAAGTGTGTGTTTGTGTTACTTGGTGTAAGTGTGTGTCTGTGTTACTTGTTGTCAGTGTATGTCTTTGTTACTTGGTGTCAGTGTATGTCCGCGTAACTTGGTGTCAGTGTGTTTGTTTGAGATACTGGGTGTCAGTGTGTGTCTGTGTTACTTGGTGTAAGTGTGGGACTTTGTTACTTGGTGTCTGTGTGTGTCTGTGTTGCTGGGTGTCAGCTTCTGTCTTTGTTACTTGGTGTAAGTGTGTGTCTGTGTTACTGGGAATCTGTGTATGTCTTTGTTACTTGGTGTCCGTGTTTGTCTGTGTTGCTGGGTATCAGTCTATGTCTTTGTTACTTGGTGTCAGTGAGTGTCTTTGTTACTTGGTGTAAGTGTGTGTCTGTGTTACTGGGTGTCAGCGTCTGTCTTTGTTACTTGGTGTAAGTGTGTGTCTGTGTTACTGGGAATCTGTGTATGTCTTTGTTACTTGGTGTCAGTGTATGTCTTTGTTACTTGGTGTAAGTGTATGTCTTTGTTACTTGGTGTCAGTGTATGTCTTTGTTACTTGGTGTAAGTGTGTGTCTGTGTTTCTGGGTGTCAGTGTGTGTCTGTGTTACTTGGTGTAAGTGTGTGTCTTTGTTACTTGGTGTCCGTGTTTGTCTGTGTTGCTGGGTGTCAGTTTATGTCTTTGTTACTGGGTGTCAGTGCATGTCTTTGTTACTTGGTGTCAGTGTGTGTGTGTGTGTTACTGGGTATCAGTGTCTGTCTTTGTTACTTGGTGTAAGTGTGTGTCTGTGTTACTGTGTATCAGTGTATGTCTTTGTTACTTGGTGTAGGTGTCTGTCTTTGTTACTTGGTGTAAGTGTATGTCTTTGTTACTTGGTGTCAGTGTATGTCTTTGTTACTTGGTGTAAGTGTGTGGCTGTTTATCTGGGTGACAGTGTGTGTCTGTGTTACTTGGTGTAAGTGTGTGTCTTTGTTACTTGGTGTCCGTGTGTGTCTGTGTTGCTGGGTGTCATTTTATTTCTTTGTTACTTGATTTCAGTGTATGTCTTTGTTACTCGGTGTAAGTGTGTGTGTGTGTTACTGGGTATCAGTGTCTGTCTTTGTTACTTGGTGTAAGTGTGTGTCTGTGCTACTGGGTATCAGTGTATGTATTTGTTACTTGGTGTCAGTGCATGTCTGTGTTACTTGGTGCAATTGTGTGTCTGTGTTACTGGGTATCAGTGTATGTCTTTGTGACTTGGTGTCAGTGTATGTCTTTGTTACTTGGTGGATGTGTGTGTCTGTGTTACTGGGTATTAGTGTATGTCTTTGTTACTTGGTGTAAGTGTGTGTCTGTGTTACTGGGTATCAGTGTATGTCTTTGTTACTTGGTGTCAGTGTATGTCTTTGTTACTTGGTGTAAGTGTATGTCTTTGTTACTTGGTGTCACTGGATGTCTTTGTTACTTGGTGTCAGTGTGTGTCTGTGTTACTGGGTGTCAGTGTGTGCCTGTGTTACTTGGTGTAAATGTATGTCTTTGTTACTTGGTGTCCGTGTGTGTCTGTGTTACTGGGTGTCAGTTTATGTCTTTGTTTCTTGAAGTCAGTGTATGTCTTTGTTACTTGGTGTAAGTGTGTGTCTGTGTTACTGGGTATCAGTGTCTGTCTTTGTTACTTGGTGTAAGTGTGTGCCTGTGTTACTGGGTATCAGTTTATGTCTTTGTTACTTGGTGGCAGTGTATGTCTGTGTTACTTGGTGTAATTGTGTGTCCGTGTTACCGGGTATCAGTGTATGTCTTTGTGACTTGGTGTCAGTGTATGTCTTTGTTAGTGGGTGTCAGTGTGTGTCTTTGTGACTTGGTGTCAGTGTATGTCTTTGTTACTTGGTGTAAGTGTCTGTCTGTGTAACTGGGTATCAGTGTATGTCATTGTTACATGGTGTAAGTGTGTGCCAAAATACTTGGTGTCAGTGTATGTCTTTGTTACTGGGTGTCAGTGTGTGTCTTGGTGACTTGGTGTCAGTGTATGTCTTTGTTACTTGGTGTAAGTGTGTATCTGTGTTTCTGGGTATCAGTGTATGTCTTTGTTACTTGGTGTCAGTTTATGTCTCTGTTACTTGGTGTAAGTGTGTGTCTGTGTTAATGGGTATCAGTGTCTGTCTTTGTTACTTGGTGTAAGTGTGTGTCTGTGTTACTGGGTATCAGTGGATGTCTTTGTTACTTGGTGTCAGTGTATGTCTGTGCTACTTGGTGTAAGTGTGTGTCTGTGTTACTGGGTATCAGTGTATGTCTTTGTTCCTTGGTGTAAGTGTGTGTCTGTGTTACTGGGAATCAGTGTATGTCTTTGTTACTTGGTGTCAGTGTATGTCTTTGTTACTTGATTTCAGTGTATGTCTTTGTTACTTGGTGTAAGTGTGTGTGTGTGTGTTACTGGGTATCAGTGTCTGTCTTTGTTACTTGGTGCAAGTGTGTGTCTGTGTTACTGGGTATCAGTGTATGTCTTTGTTACTTGGTGTCAGTGTATGTCTTTGTTACTTGGTGCAAGTGTATGTCTTTGTTACTTGGTGTCAGTGGATGTCTTTGTTACTTGGTGTAAGTGTGTGTCTGTGTTTCTGGGTGTCAGTGTGTGCCTGTGTTACTTGGTGTAAGTGTGTGTCTTTGTTACTTGTTGTAATTGTTTGTCTTTGTTACTTGGTGTCAGTGTATGTCTTTGTTACTTGCTGTCAGTGTATGTCTTTTTTACTTGGTGTAAATGTGTGTCTGTGTTATTGGGTGTCAGTGTGTTCCTGTGTTACTTGGTGTAAATGTGTGTCTTTGTTACTTGGTGTCCGTGTGTGTCTGTGTTACTGGGTGTCAGTTTATGTCTTTGTTACTTGAAGTCAGTGTATGTCTTTGTTACCTGGTGTAAGTGTGTGTCTGTTTTGCTGGGTGTCATTTTATGTCTTTGTTACTTGATTTCAGTGTATGTCTTTGTTACTTGGTGTAAGTGTGTGTTTGTGTTACTGGGTATCAGTGTCTGTCTTTGTTAGTAGGTGCAAGTGTGTCTGTGTTACTGGGTATCTGAGTATGTATTTGTTACTTGGTGTCAGTGTATGTCTATGTTACTTGTTGTAATTGTGTGTCTGTGTTACTGGGTATCAGTGTATGTCTTTGTGACTTGGTGTCAGTGCATGTCTTTGTTACTTGGTGTATGTGTGTGTCTGTGTTACTGGGTATCAGTGTATGTCTTTGTTACTTGGTGTAAGTGTGTGTCTGTGTTACTGGGTATCAGTGTATGTCTTTGTTACTTGGTGTAAGTGTGTGTCTGTGTTACTGGGTTTCACTGTATGTCTTTGTTACTTGGTGTCAGTGTATGTCTTTGTTACTTGCTGTCAGTGTATGTCTTTTTAACTTGGTGTAAGTGTGTGTCTGTGTTATTGGGTGTCAGTGTGTGCCTGTGTTACTTAGTGTAAATGTGTGTCTTTGTTACTTGGTGTCCGTGTGTGTCTGTGTTACTTGGTGTCAGTTTATGTCTTTGTTACTTGAAGTCAGTGTATGTCTTTGTTACTTGGTGTAAGTGTGTGTCTGTGTTACTGGGTATCAGTGTCTGTCTTTGTTACTTGGTGTAAGTGTGTGCCTGTGTTACTGGGTATCAGTGTATGTCCTTGTTACTTGGTGGCAGTGTATGTCTGTGTAACTTGGTGTCAGTCTATGTCTGTGTTACTTGGTGTAAGTGTGTGTCTTTGTTAGTTGGTGTCAGTGTCTGTCTTTGTTACTTGGTGGAAGTGTGTGTTTGTGTTACTTGGTGTAAGTGTGTGTCTGTGTTACTTGTTGTCAGTGTATGTCTTTGTTACTTGGTGTCAGTGTATGTCTGTGTAACTTGGTGTCAGTGTGTTTGTTTGAGTTACTGGGTGTCAGTGTGTGTCTGTGTTACTTGGTGTAAGTGTGGGACTTTGTTACTTGGTGTCTGTGTGTGTCTGTGTTACTGGGTGTCAGTGTATGTCTTTGTTACTGTGTCTCAGTGTATGTCTTTGTTACTTGGTGTAAGTGTGTGTCTGTGTTACTGGGTGTCAGCGTCTGTCTTTGTTACTTGGTGTCAGTGTGTGTCTGTGTTACTGGGTATCAGTGTATGTCTTTGTTACTTGGTGTAAGTGTGTGTCTGTGTTACTGGGAATCTGTGTATGTCTTTGTTAATTGATGTCAGTGTATGTCTTTGTTACTTGGTGCAAGTGTATGTCTTTGTTACCTGGTGTCAGTGTATGTCTTTGTTACTTGGTGTATGTGTGTGTCTGTGTTTCTGGGTGTCAGTGTGTGTCTGTGTTACTTGGTGTAAGTGTGTGTCTTTGTTACTTGGTGTCCGTGTTTGTCTGTGTTGCTGGGTGTCAGTTTATGACTTTGTTACTTGATTTCAATGCATGTCTTTGTTACTTGGTGTAAGTGTGTGTGTGTGTGTTACTGGGTATCAGTGTCTGTCTTTGTTACTTGGTGTAAGTGTGTGTATGTGTTACTGGGTATCAGTGTATGTCTTTGTTACTTGGTGTCAGTGTATGTCTTTGTTACTTGGTGTAAGTGTATGTCTTTGTTACTTGGTGTCAGTGTATGTCTTTGTTACTTGGTGTCAGTGTGTGTCTGTTTATCTGGGTGTCAGTGTGTGTCTGTGTTACTTGGTGTAAGTGTGTGTCTTTGTTACTTGGTGTCCGTGTGTGTCTGTGTTTCTGGGTGTCAGTTTATGTCTTTGTTACTTGATTTCAGTGTATGTCTTTGTTACTTGGTGTAAGTGTGTGTGTGTGTTACTGGGTATCAGTGTCTGTCTTTGTTACTTGGTGTAAGTGTGCGTCTGTGTTACTGGGTATCAGTGTCTGTCTTTGTTAGTAGGTGCAAGTGTGTCTGTGTTACTGTGTATCTGTGTATGTATTTGTTACTTGGTGTCAGTGTATGTCTGTGTTACTTGTTGTAATTGTGTGTCTGTGTTACTGGGTATCAGTGTATGTCTTTGTGACTTGGTGTCAGTGCATGTCTTTGCTACTTGGTGGATGTGTGTGTCTGTGTTACTGGGTATCAGTGTATGTCTTTGTTACTTGGTGTACGTGTGTGTCTGTGTTACTGGGTATCATTGTATGTCTTTGTTACTTGGTGTAAGTGTGTGTCTGTGTTACTTTGTTTCACTGTATGTCTTTGTTACTTGGTGTCAGTGTATGTCTTTGTTACTTGCTGTCAGTGTATGTCTTTTTTACTTGGTGTAAGTGTGTGTCTGTGTTATTGGGTGTCAGTGTGTGCCTGTGTTACTTAGTGTAAATGTGTGTCTTTGTTACTTGGTGTCCGTGTGTGTCTGTGTTACTGGGTGTCAGTTTATGTCTTTGTTACTTGAAGTCAGTGTATGTCTTTGTTACTTGGTGTAAGTGTGTGTCTGTGTTACTGGGTATCAGTGTCTGTCTTTGTTACTTGGTGTAAGTGTGTGCCTGTGTTACTGGGTATCAGTGTATGTCCTTGTTACTTGGTGGCAGTGTATGTCTGTGTAACTTGGTGTCAGTCTATGTCTGTGTTACTTGGTGTAAGTGTGTGTCTTTGTGAGTTGGTGTCAGTGTCTGTCTTTGTTACTTGGTGTAAGTGTGTGTTTGTGTTACTTGGTGTAAGTGTGTGTCTGTGTTACTTGTTGTCAGTGTATGTCTTTGTTACTTGGTGTCAGTGTATGTCTGTGTAACTTGGTGTCAGTGTGTTTGTTTGAGTTACTGGGTGTCAGTGTGTGTCTGTGTTACTTGGTGTAAGTGTGGGACTTTGTTACTTGGTGTCTGTGTGTGTCTGTGTTACTGGGTGTCAGTGTATGTCTTTGTTACTGTGTCTCAGTGTATGTCTTTGTTACTTGGTGGAAGTGTGTGTCTGTGTTACTGGGTGTCAGCGTCTGTCTTTGTTACTTGGTGTAAGTGTGTGTCTGTGTTACTGGGTATCAGTGTATGTCTTTGTTACTTGGTGTCAGTGTGTGTCTGTGCTACTTGGTGCAAGTGTGTGTCTGTGTTACTGGGTATCAGTGTATGTCTTTGTTACTTGGTGTAAGTGTGTGTCTGTGTTACTGGGAATCTGTGTATGTCTTTGTTACTTGGTGTCAGTGTATGTCTTTGTTACTTGGTGTAAGTGTATGTCTTTGTTACTTGGTGTCAGTGTATGTCTTTGTTACTTGGTGTATGTGTGTGTCTGTGTTTCTGGGTGTCAGTGTGTGTCTGTGTTACTTGGTGTAAGTGTGTGTCTTTGTTACTTGGTGTCCGTGTTTGTCTGTTGCTGGGTGTCAGTTTAGGACTTTGTTACTTGATTTCAGTGCATGTCTTTGTTACTTGGTGTAAGTGTGTGTGTGTGTGTTACTGGGTATCAGTGTCTGTCTTTGTTACTTGGTGTAAGTGTGTGTCTGTGTTACTGGGTATCAGTGTATGTCTTTGTTACTTGGTGTCAGTGTATGTCTTTGTTACTTGGTGTCAGTGTGTGTCTGTGTTCCTGGGTGTCAGTGTGTGCCTGTGTTACTTGGTGTAAAAGTATGTCTTTGTTACTTGGTGTCCGTGTGTGTCTGTGTTACTGGGTGTCAGTTTATGTCTTTGTTTCTTGAAGTCAGTGTATGTCTTTGTTACTTGTTGGAAGTGTGTGTCTGTGTTACTGGGTATCAGTGTCTGTCTTTGTTACTTGGTGTAAGTGTGTGCCTGTGTTACTGGGTATCAGTGTATGTCTTTGTTACTTGGTGGCAGTGTATGTCTGTGTTACTTGGTGTAATTGTGTGTCCGTGTTACTGGGTATCAGTGTATGTCTTTGTGACTTGGTGTCAGTGTATGTCTTTGTTACTGGGTGTCAGTGTGTGTCTTTGTGACTTGGTGTCAGTGTATGTCTTTGTTACTTTGTGTAAGTTTCTGTCTGTGTAACTGGGTATCAGTGTATGTCATTGTTACTTGGTGTAAGTGTGTGTCAAAATACTTGGTGTCAGTGTATGTCTTTGTTACTGGGTGTCAGTGTGTGTCCTGGTGACTTGGTGTCAGTGTATGTCTTTGTTACTTGGTGTAAGTGTGTGTCTGTGTTTCTGGGTATCAGTGTATGCCTTTGTTACTTGGTGTCAGTTCATGTCTCTGTTACTTGGTGTACGTGTGTGTCTGTGTTACTGGGTATCAGTGTCTGTCTTTGTTACTTGGTGTATGTGTGTGTCTGTGTTACTGGGTATCAGTGTATGTCTTTCTTACTTGGTGTCAGTGTATGTCTGTGCTACTTGGTGTAAGTGTGTGTCTGTGTTACTGGGTATCAGTGTATGTCTTTGTTACTTGGTGTAAGTGTGTGTCTCTGTTTCTGGGTGTCAGTGTGTGTCTGTGTTACTTGGTGTCAGAGTGTGTCTGTGTTACTGGGTATCAGTGTATGTCTTTGTGACTTGGTGTAAATGTATGTCTTTGTTACTGGGTGTCAGTGTGTGTCTTTGTGACTTGGTGTCAGTGTATGTCTTTGTTACTTGGTGTAAGTGTCTGTCTGTGTAACTGGGTATCAGTGTATGTCATTGTTACTTGCTGTAAGTGTGTGTCAAAATACTTGGTGTCAGTGTATGTCTTTGTTACTGGGTGTCAGTGTGTGTCTTGGTGACTTGGTGTCAGTGTATGTCTTTGTTACGTGGTGTAAGTGTGTGTCTGTGTTTCTGGGTATCAGTGTATGTCTTTATTACTTGGTGTCAGTTTATGTCTCTGTTACTTGGTGTACGTGTGTGTCTGTGTTACTGGGTATCAGTGTCTGCTTTTTTACTTGGTGTAAGTGCGTGTCTGTGTTACTGGGTATCAGTGTATGTCTTTGTTACTTGGTGTCAGTGTATGTCTTTGTTACTTGGTGTCAGTGTATGTCTTTGTTACTTGATTTCAGTGTATGTCTTTGTTACTTGGTGTAAGTGTGTGTGTGTGTTACTGGGTATCAGTGTCTGTCTTTGTTACTTGGTGTAAGTGTGTGTCTGTGTTACTGGGTATCAGTGTATGTCTTTGTTACTTGATGTCAGTGTATGTCTTTGTTACTTGGTGTAAGTGTATGTCTTTGTTATTTGGTGTCAGTGTATGTCTTTGTTACTTGGTGTAAGTGTGTGTCTGTGTTTCTGGGTGTCAGTGTGTGCCTGTGTTACTTGGTGTAAGTGTGTGTCTTTGTTACTTGGTGTCCGTGTGTGTCTGTGTTGCTGGGTGTCAGTTTATGTCTTTGTTACTTGATTTCAGTGTCTGTCTTTTTTACTTGGTGGAAGTGTGTGTGTGTGTTACTGGGTATCAGTGTCTGTCTTTGTTACTTGGTGTAAGTGTGTCTGTGTTACTGGGTATCTGTGTATGTATTTGTTACTTGGTGTCAGTGTATGTCTGTGTTACTTGTTGTAATTGTGTGTCTGTGTTTCCGGGTATCAGTGTATGTCTTTGTTACTTGGTGTAAGTGTGTGTCTGTGTTACTGGGTTTCAGTGTATGTCTTTGTTACTTGGTGTCAGTGTATGTCTTTGTTACTTGGTGTAAGTGTATGTCTTTGTTACTTGGTGTAAGTGTATGTCTTTGTTACTTGGTGTTAGTGTATGTCTTTGTTACTTGGTGTCAGTGTATGTCTTTTTTACTTGGTGTAAGTGTGTGTCTGTGTTACTGGGTGTCAGTGTGTGCCTGTGTTACTTGGTGTAAATGTATGTCTTTGTTACTTGGTGTCCGTGTGTGTCTGTGTTACTGGGTGTCAGTTTATGTCTTTGTTACTTGAAGTCAGTGTATGTCTTTGTTGCCTGGTGTAAGTGTGTGTCTGTGTTACTGGGTATCAGTGTCTGTCTTTGTTACTTGGTGTAAGTGTGTGCCTGTGTTACTGGGTATCAGTGTATGTCCTTGTTACTTGGTGGCAGTGTATGTCTGTGTTACTTGGTGTCAGTCTATGTCTGTGTTACTTGGTGTAAGTGTGTGTCTTTGTTAGTTGGTGTCAGTGTATGTCTTTGTAACTTGGTGTAAGTGTGTGTTTGTGTTACTTGGTGTAAGTGTGTGTCTGTGTTACTTGTTGTCAGTGTATGTCTTTGTTACTTGGTGTCAGTGTATGTCTGTGTAACTTGGTGACAGTGTGTTTGTTTGAGTTACTGGGTGTCAGTGTGTGTCTGTGTTACTGGGTGTCAGTGTATGTCTTTGTTACTGTGTCTCAGTGTATGTCTTTGTTACTTGGTGAAAGTGTGTGTCTGTGTTACTGGGTGTCAGCGTCTGTCTTTGTTACTTGGTGTAAGTGTGTGTCTGTGTTACTGGGTATCAGTGTATGTCTTTGTTACTTGGTGTCAGTGTATGTCTGTGCTACTTGGTGCAAGTGTGTGTCTGTGTTACTGGGTATCAGTGTCTGTCTTTGTTACTTGGTGTAAGTGTGTGTCTGTGTTACTGGGTATCAGTGTATGTCTTTGTTACTTGGTGTCAGTGTATGTCTTTGTTACTTGGTGTAAGTGTATGTCTTTGTTACTTGGTGTAAGTGTGTGTCTGTGTTTCTGGGTGTCAGTGTGTGTCTGTGTTACTTGGTGTAAGTGTGTGTCTTTGTTACTTGGTGTCCGTGTGTGTCTGTGTTGCTGGGTGTCAGTTTATGTCTTTGTTACTTGATTTCAGTGTATGTCTTTGTTACTTGGTGTAAGTGTGTGTGTGTGTGTTACTGGGTATCAGTGTCTGTCTTTGTTACTTGGTGTAAGTGTGTGTCTGTGTTACTGGGTATCAGTGTATGTATTTGTTACTTGGTGTCAGTGTATGTCTGTGTTACTTGGTGTAATTGTGTGTCTGTGTTACTGGGTATCAGTGTATGTCTTTGTGACTTGGTGTCAGTGTATGTCTTCGTTACTTGTTGGATGTGTGTGTCTGTGTTACTGGGTATCAGTGTATTTCTTTGTTACTTGGTGTAAGTGTGTATCTGTGTTACTGGGTATCAGTGTCTGTCTTTGTTACTTGGTGTAAGTGTGTGCCTGTGTTACTGGGTATCAGTGTATGTCTTTGTTACTTGGTGTCAGTGTATGTCTTTGTTACTTGGTGTAAGTGTATGTCTTTGTTACTTGGTGTCAGTGTATGTCTTTGTTAATTGGTGTCAGTGTGTGTCTGTGTTACTGGGTGTCAGTGTGTGCCTGTGTTACTTGGTGTAAATGTATGTCTTTGTTACTTGGTGTCCGTGTGTGTCTGTGTTACTGGGTGTCAGTTTATGTCTTTGTTACTTGAAGTCAGTGTATGTCTTTGTTACTTGGGGTAAGGGTGTGTCTGTGTTACTGGGTATCAGTGTCTGTCTTTGTTACTTGGTGTAAGTGTGTGCCTGTGTTACTGGGTATCAGTGTATGTCTTTGTTACTTGGTGGCAGTGTATGTCTGTGTTACTTGGTGTAATTGTGTGTCTGTGTTACTGGGTATCAGTGTATGTCTTTGTGACTTGGTGTCAGTGTATGTCTTTGTTACTGGGTGTCAGTGTGTGTCTTTGTGACTTCGTGTCAGTGTATGTCTGTGCTGCTTGGTGCAAGTGTGTGTCTGTGTTACTGGATATCAGTGTATGTCTTTGTTACTTGGTGTCAGTGTATGTCTTTGTTACTTGGTGTAAGTGTGTGTGTGTGTTACTGGGTATCAGTGTCTGTCTTTGTTACTTGGTGTAAGTGTGTGTCTGTGTTACTGGGTATCAGTGTATGTCTTTGTTACTTGATGTCAGTGTATGTCTTTGTTACTTGGTGTAAGTGTATGTCTTTGTTATTTGGTGTCAGTGTATGTCTTTGTTACTTGGTGTAAGTGTGTGTCTGTGTTTCTGGGTGTCAGTGTGTGCCTGTGTTACTTGGTGTAAGTGTGTGTCTTTGTTACTTGGTGTCCGTGTGTGTCTGTGTTGCTGGGTGTCAGTTTATGTCTTTGTTACTTGATTTCAGTGTCTGTCTTTTTTACTTGGTGGAAGTGTGTGTGTGTGTTACTGGGTATCAGTGTCTGTCTTTGTTACTTGGTGTAAGTGTGTCTGTGTTACTGGGTATCTGTGTATGTATTTGTTACTTGGTGTCAGTGCATGTCAGTGTTACTTGTTGTAATTGTGTGTCTGTGTTTCTGGGTATCAGTGTCTGTCTTTGTGACTTGGTGTCAGTGTATGACTTTGTTACTTGGTGTATGTGTGTGTCTGTGTTACTGGGTATCAGTGTATGTCTTTGTTACTTGGTGTAAGTGTGTGTATGTGTTACTGGGTATCAGTGTATGTCTTTGTTACTTGGTGTAAGTGTGTGTCTGTGTTACTGGGTTTCAGTGTATGTCTTTGTTACTTGGTGTCAGTGTATGTCTTTGTTACTTGGTGTAATTGTATGTCTTTGTTACTTGGTGTAATTGTATGTCTTTGTTACTTGGTGTTAGTGTATGTCTTTGTTACTTGGTGTCAGTGTATGTCTTTTTTACTTGGTGTAAGTGTGTGTCTGTGTTACTTGGTGTCAGTGTGTGCCTGTGTTACTTGGTGTAAATGTATGTCTTTGTTACTTGGTGTCCGTGTGTGTCTGTGTTCCTGGGTGTCAGTTTATGTCTTTGTTACTTGAAGTCAGTGTATGTCTTTGTTACCTGGTGTAAGTGTGTGTCTGTGTTACTGGGTATCAGTGTCTGTCTTTGTTACTTGGTGTAAGTGTGTGCCTGTGTTACTGGGTATCAGTGTATGTCCTTGTTACTTGGTGGCAGTGTATGTCTGTGTTACTTGGTGTCAGTCTATGTCTGTGTTACTTGGTGTAAGTGTGTGTCTTTGTTAGTTGGTGTCAGTGTATGTCTTTGTAACTTGGTGTAAGTGTGTGTTTGTGTTACTTGGTGTAAGTGTGTGTCTGTGTTACTTGTTGTCAGTGTATGTCTTTGTTACTTGGTGTCAGTGTATGTCTGTGTAACTTGGTGTCAGTGTGTTTGTTTGAGTTACTGGGTGTCAGTGTGTGTCTGTGTTACTTGGTGTAAGTGTGGGACTTTGTTACTTGGTGTCTGTGTGTGTCTGTGTTACTGGGTGTCAGTGTATGTCTTTGTTACTGTGTCTCAGTGTATGTCTTTGTTACTTGGTGTAAGTGTGTGTCTGTGTTACTGGGTGTCAGCGTCTGTCTTTGTTACTTGGTGTAAGTGTGTGTCTGTGTTACTGGGTATCAGTGTATGTCTTTGTTACTTGGTGTCAGTGTATGTCTGTGCTACCTGGTGCAAGTGTGTGTCTGTGTTACTGGGTATCAGTGTCTGTCTTTGTTACTTGGTGTAAGTGTGTGTCTGTGTTACTGGGTATCAGTGTATGTCTTTGTTACTTGGTGTCCGTGTGTGTCTGTGTTTCTGGGTGTCAGTGTGTGTCTGTGTTACTTGGTGTAAGTGTGTGTCTTTGTTACTTGGTGTCCGTGTGTGTCTGTGTTGCTGGGTGTCAGTTTATGTCTTTGTTACTTGATTTCAGTGTATGTCTTTGTTACTTGGTGTAAGTGTGTGTGTGTGTTACTGGGTATCAGTGTCTGTCTTTGTTACTTGGTGTAAGTGTGTGTATGTGTTACTGGGTATCAGTGTATGTATTTGTTACTTGGTGTCAGTGTATGTCTGTGTTACTTGGTGTAATTGTGTGTCTGTGTTACTGGGTATCAGTGTATGTCTTTGTGACTTGGTGTCAGTGTATGTCTTCGTTACTTGTTGGATGTGTGTGTCTGTGTTACTGGGTATAAGTGTATTTCTTTGTTACTTGGTGTAAGTGTGCATCTGTGTTACTGGGTATCAGTGTCTGTCTTTGTTACTTGGTGTAAGTGTGTGCCTGTGTTACTGGGTATCAGTGCATGTCTTTGTTACTTGGTGTCAGTGTATGTCTTTGTTATTTGGTGTAAGTGTATGTCTTTGTTACTTGGTGTCAGTGTATGTCTTTGTTAATTGGTGTCAGTGTGTGTCTGTGTTACTGGGTGTCAGTGTGCGCCTGTGTTACTTGGTGTAAATGTATGTCTTTGTTACTTGGTGTCCGTGTGTGTCTGTGTTACTGGGTGTCAGTTTATGTCTTTGTTACTTGAAGTCAGTGTATGTCTTTGTTACTTGGTGTAAGTGTGTGTCTGTGTTACTGGGTATCATTGTCTGTATTTGTTACTTGGTGTAAGTGTGTGCCTGTGTTACTGGGTATCAGTGTATGTCTTTGTTACTTGGTGTCAGTGTATGTCTGTGTTACTTGGTGTAGTTGTGTGTCTGTGTTACTGGGGATCAGTGTATGTCTTTGTGACTTGGTGTCAGTGTATGTCTTTGTTACTGGGTGTCAGTGTGTGTCTTTGTGACTTCGTGTCAGTGTATGTCTTTGTTACTTGGTGTAAGTGTCTGTCTGTGTAACTGGGTATCAGTGTATGTCATTGTTACTTGGTGTAAGTGTGTGTCAAAATTCTTGGTGTCAGTGTATGTCTTTGTTACTTGGTGTAACTGTGTGTCTGTGTTTCTGGGTATCAGTGTATGTCTTTGTTACTTGGTGTCAGTTTATGTCTCTGTTACTTGGTGTAAGTGTGTGTCTGTGTTCCTGGGTATCAGTGTCTGTCTTTTTTACTTGCTGTAAGTGCGTGTCTGTGTTACTGGGTATCAGTGTATGTCTTTGTTACTTGGTGTCAGTGTATGTCTTTGTTACTTGGTGTAAGTGTGTGTCTGTGTTACTGGGTATCAGTGTGTGTCTGTGTTACTTGGTGTAAGTCTGTGTCTTTGTTACTTGGTGTCCGTGTGTGTCTGTGTTACTTGGTGTCAGTGTATGTCTTTGTTACTTGGTGTAAGTGTATGTCTTTGTTACTTGGTGTCAGTGTATGTCTTTGTTACTTGGTGTAAGTGTGTGTGTGTGTTACTGGCTATCAGTGTCTGTCTTTGTTACTTGGTGTAAGTGTGTGTCTGTGTTACTGGGTATCAGTGTATGTATTTGTTACTTGGTGTCAGTGTATGTCGGTGTTACTTGGTGTAATTGTGTGTCTGTGTTACTGGGTATCAGTGTATGTCTTTGTGACTTGGTGTCAGTGTATGTCTTTGTTACTGGGTGTCAGTGTGTGTCTTTGTGACTTGGTGTCAGTGTGTGTCTTTGTGACTTGGTGTCAGTGTATGTCTTTGTTACCTGGTGTATGTGTGTGTCTGTGTTACTGGGTATCAGTGTATGTCATTGTTACTTGGTGTCAGTGTGTGTCAAAATACTTGGTGTCAGTGTATGTCTTTGTTACTGGGTGTCAGAGTGTGTCTTTGTGGCTTGGTGTCAGTGTATGTCTTCGTTATTTGGTGTAAGGGTGTGTCTGTGTTTCTGGGTATCAGTATATGTCTTTGTTACGTGGTGTCAGTTTATGTCTCTGTTACTTGGTGTAAGTGTTTGTCTGTGTTACTGGGTATCAGTGTATGTCTTTGTTACTTGATGTAAGTGTGTGTCTGTGTTACTGGGTATCAGTGTATGTCTTTGTTACTTGGTGTCAGTGTATGTCTTTGTTACTTGGTGTATGTGTATTTCATTGTTACTTGGTGTCAGTGTGTGTCTGTGTTACTGGTTATCAGTGTATGTCTTTGTGACTCGGTGTCAGTGTATGTCTTTGTTACTGGGTGTCAGTGTATGTCTTTGTTACTTGGTGACAGTATGTGTCTGTGTGTCAGTGTATGTCTTTGTTACTATGTATCAGTGTTTCTCTATGTTACTGGGTGTCAGTGTGTGTTTGTTTGTGTTACTGGGTGTCAGTATTTAGTTTAGTGATACAGCACTGAAACAGGCCCTTCGGCCAAACGAGTCTGTGCCGACCATCAACCACCCATTTATACTAATCCTACACTACTCCCGTATTCCTATCACATCCCCATCTGTCCCGATATATTTCCCTACCACCTACCTATACTAGGGGCAATTTATAATGGCCAATTAACCTATCAACCTGCAAGTCTTTGGCATGTGGGAGGAAACCGGAGCACCCAGAGGAAACCCACGCAGACACAGGGAGAACTTGCAACCTCCGCACAGGCAGTACCCAGAATCCAGCCCGGGTGCCTGGAGCTGTGAGGCTGCTAACCACTGTGCCAATGTGCCGCCCAGTGTGTGTCTGTGTTACTGGGTATCAGTGTATGTCTGTGTTACTTGGTGCAAGTGTGGGTCTTTGTTACTTGGTGTAATTGTATGTCTTTGTTACTTGGTGTCATTGTCCGTCTGTGTTACTTGGTGTAAGTGCATGTCTTTGTTACTTGGTGTCAGTGTATGTCTTTGTTACTTGGTGTAAGTGTATGTCTTTGTTACTTGGTGTAAGTGTGTGTCTGTGTTTCTGGGTGTCAGTGTGTGTCTGTGTTACTTGGTGTAAGTGTGTGTCTTTGTTACTTGGTGTCCGTGTGTGTCTGTGTTGCTGGGTGTCAGTTTATGTCTTTGTTACTTGATTTCAGTGTATGTCTTTGTTACTTGGTGTAAGTGTGTGTGTGTGTTACTGGGTATCAGTGTCTGTCTTTGTTACTTGGTGTAAGTGTGTGCCTGTGTTACTGGGTATCAGTGTATGTCTTTGTTACTTGGTGGCAGTGTATGTCTGTGTTACTTGGTGTAATTGTGTGTCTGTGTTACTGGGTATCAGTGTATGACTTTGTGACTTGGTGTCAGTGTATGTCTTTGTTACTGGGTGTCAGTGTGTGTCTTTGTGGCTTCGTGTCAGTGTATGTCTGTGCTACTTGGTGCAAGTGTGTGTCTGTGTTACTGGATATCAGTGTATGTCTTTGTTACTTGGTGTCAGTGTATGTCTTTGTAACTTGGTGTCAGTGTATGTCTTTGTTACTTGGTGTAAGTGTATGTCTTTGTTACTTGGTGTCAGTGTATGTCTTTGTTACTTGGTGTCAGTGTATGTCTTTGTTACTTGGTGTAAGTGTATGTCTTTGTTACTTGGTGTAAGTGTGTGTCTGTGTTTCTGGGTGTCAGTGTGTGTCTGTGTTACTTGGTGTAAGTGTGTGTCTTTGTAACTTGGTGTCCGTGTGTGTCTGTGTTGCTGGGTGTCAGTTTATGTCTTTGTTACTTGATTTCAGTGTATGTCTTTGTTACTTGGTGTAAGTGTGTGTGTGTGTTACTGGGTATCAGTGTCTGTCTTTGTTACTTGGTGTAAGTGTGTGTCTGTGTTACTGGGTATCAGTGTATGTATTTGTTACTTGGTGTCAGTGTATGTCTGTGTTACTTGGTGTAATTGTGTGTCTGTGTTACTGGGTATCAGTGTATGTCTTTGTGACTTGGTGTCAGTGTATGTCTTCGTTACTTGGTGGATGTGTGTGTCTGTGTTACTGGGTATCAGTGTATGTCTTTATTACTTGGTGTAAGTGTGTGTCTGTGTTACTGGGTATCAGTGTATGTCTTTGTTACTTGGTGTCAGTGTATGTCTTTGTTACTTGGTGTAAGTGTATGTCTTTGTTACTATGTGTCAGTGTATGTCTTTGTTAATTGGTGTCAGTGTGTGTCTGTGTTACTGGGTGTCAGTGTGTGCCTGTGTTACTTGGTGTAAATGTATGTCTTTGTTACTTGGTGTCCGTGTGTGTCTGTGTTACTGGGTGTCAGTTTATGTCTTTGTTACTTGAAGTCAGTGTATGTCTTTGTTACTTGGTGTAAGTGTGTGTCTGTGTTACTGGGTATCAGTGTCTGTCTTTGTTACTTGGTGTAAGTGTGTGCCTGTGTTACTGGGTATCAGTGTATGTCTTTGTTACTTGGTGGCAGTGTATGTCTGTGTTACTTGGTGTAATTGTGTGTCTGTGTTACTGGGTATCAGTGTATGTCTTTGTGACTTGGTGTCAGTGTATGTCTTTGTTACTGGGTGTCAGTGTGTGTCTTTGTGACTTCGTGTCAGTGTATGTCTGTGCTACTTGGTGCAAGTGTGTGTCTGTGTTACTGGATATCAGTGTATGTCTTTGTTACTTGGTGTAAGTGTGTGTCTGTGTTACTGGGAATCAGTGTATGTCTTTGTAACTTGGTGTCAGTGTATGTATTTGTTACTTGGTGTAAGTGTATGTCTTTGTTACTTGGTGTCAGTGTATGTCTTTGTTACTTGGTGTAAGTGTGTGTCTGTGTTTCTGGGAGTCAGTGTGTGTCTGTGTTACTTGGTGTAAGTGTGTGTCTTTGTTACTTGGCGTCCGTGTTTGTCTGTGTTGCTGGGTGTCAGTTTATGTCTTTGTTACTTGATTTCAGTGTATGTCTTTGTTACTTGTTGTAAGTGTGTGTGTGTGTTACTGGGTATCAGTGTCTGTCTTTGTTACTTGGTGTAAGTGTGTGTCTGTGTTACTGGGTATCAGTGTATGTCTTTGTTACTTGGTGTCAGTGTATGTCATTGTTACTTGGTATAAGTGTATGTCTTTGTTACTTGGTGTAAGTGAGTGTCTGTGTTTCTGGGTGTCAGTGTGTGTCTGTGTTACTTGGTGTAAGTGTGTGTCTTTGTTACTTGGTGTCCGTGTGTGTCTGTGTTGCTGGGTGTCAGTTTATGTCTTTGTTACTTGTTGTCAGTGTATGTCTTTGTTACTTGGTGTAAGTGTGTGTGTGTGTTACTGGGTATCAGTGTCTGTCTTTGTTACTTGGTGTAAGTGTGTGTCTGTGTTACTGGGTTTCAGTGTATGTATTTGTTACTTGGTGTCAGTGTATGTCTGTGTTACTTGGTGTAATTGTGTGTCTGTGTTACTGGGTATCAGTGTATGTCTTTGTGACTTGGTGTCAGTGTATGTCTTCGTTACTTGGTGGATGTGTGTGTCTGTGTTACTGGGTATCAGTGTATGTCTTTGTTACTTGGTGTAAGTGTGTGTCTTTTTTACTTGGTGTAAGTGTATGTCTTTGTTACTTGGTGTCAGTGTATGTCTTTGTTACTGGGTGTCAGTGTGTGTCTGTGTTACTGGGTGTCAGTGTGTGCCTGTGTTACTTGGTGTAAATGCATGTCTTTGTTACTTTCTGTCCGTGTGTGTCTGTGTTACTGGGTGTCAGTTTATGTCTTTGTTACTTGAAGTCAGTGTATGTATTTGTTACTTGGTGTCAGTGTATGTCTGTGTTACTTGTTGTAATTGTGTGTCTGTGTTACTGGGTATCAGTGTATGTCTTTGTGACTTGGTGTCAGTGTATGTCTTCGTTACTTGGTGGATGTGTGTGTCTGTGTTACTGGGTATCAGTGTATGTCTTTATTACTTGGTGTAAGTGTGTGTCTGTGTTACTGGGTATCAGTGTATGTCTTTGTTACTTGGTGTCAGTGTATGTCTTTGTTACTTGGTGTAAGTGTATGTCTTTGTTACTTGGTGTCAGTGTATGTCTTTGTTAATTGGTGTCAGTGTGTGTCTGTGTTACTGGGTGTCAGTGTGTGCCTGTGTTACTTGGTGTAAATGTATGTCTTTGTTACTTGGTGTCCGTGTGTGTCTGTGTTACTGGGTGTCAGTTTATCTCTTTGTTACTTGAAGTCATTGTATGTCTTTGTTACTTGGTGTAAGTGTGTGTCTGTGTTACTGGGTATCAGTGTCTGTCTTTGTTACTTGGTGTAAGTGTGTGCCTGTGTTACTGGGTATCAGTGTATGTCTTTGTTACTTGGTGGCAGTGTATGTCTGTGTTACTTGGTGTAATTGTGTGTCTGTGTTACTGGGTATCAGTGTATGTCTTTGTGACTTGGTGTCAGTGTATGTCTTTGTTACTGGGTGTCAGTGTGTGTCTTTGTGACTTCGTGTCAGTGTATGTCTGTGCTACTTGGTGCAAGTGTGTGTCTGTGTTACTGGATATCAGTGTATGTCTTTGTTACTTGGTGTAAGTGTGTGTCTGTGTTACTGGGAATCAGTGTATGTCTTTGTAACTTGGTGTCAGTGTATGTCTTTGTTACTTGGTGTAAGTGTATGTCTTTGTTACTTGGTGTCAGTGTATGTCTTTGTTACTTGGTGTCAGTGTATGTCTTTGTTACTTGGTGTAAGTGTGTGTCTGTGTTTCTGGGAGTCAGTGTGTGTCTGTGTTACTTGGTGTAAGTGTGTGTCTTTGTTACTTGGCGTCCGTGTTTGTCTGTGTTGCTGGGTGTCAGTTTATGTCTTTGTTACTTGATTTCAGTGTATGTCTTTGTTACTTGTTGTAAGTGTGTGTGTGTGTTACTGGGTATCAGTGTCTGTCTTTGTTACTTGGTGTAAGTGTGTGTCTGTGTTACTTGGTGTAATTGTGTGTCTGTGTTACTGGGTATCAGTGTATGTCTTTGTGACTTGGTGTCAGTGTATGTCTTCGTTACTTGGTGGATGTGTGTGTCTGTGTTACTGGGTATCAGTGTATGTCTTTGTTACTTGGTGTAAGTGTGTGTCTTTGTTACTTGGTGTAAGTGTATGTCTTTGTTACTTGGTGTCAGTGTATGTCTTTGTTAATTGGTGTCAGTGTGTGTCTGTGTTACTGGGTGTCAGTGTGTGCCTGTGTTACTTGGTGTAAATGTATGTCTTTGTTACTTGGTGTCCGTGTGTGTCTGTGTTACTGGGTGTCAGTTTATGTCTTTGTTACTTGAAGTCAGTGTATGTCTTTGTTACTTGGTGTAAGTGTGTGTCTGTGTTACTGGGTAGCAGTGTCTGTCTTTGTTACTTGGTGTAAGTGTGTGCCTGTGTTACTGGGTATCAGTGCATGTCTTTGTGACTTGGTGTCAGTGTATGTCTTTGTTACTGGGTGTCAGTGTGTGTCTTTGTGACTTCGTGTCAGTGTATGTCTTTGTTACTTGGTGTAAGTGTCTGTCTGTGTAACTGGGTATCAGTGTATGTCATTGTTACTTGGTGTAAGTGTGTGTCAAAATACTTGGTGTCAGTGTATGTCTTTGTTACTGGGTGTCAGTGTGTGTCTTGGTGACTTGGTGTCAGTGTATGTCTTTGTTACTTGGTGTAAGTGTGTGTCTGTGTTTCTGGGTATCAGTGTATGTCTTTGTTACTTGGTGTCAGTTTATGTCTCTGTTACTTGGTGTAAGTTTGTGTCTGTGTTCCTGGGTATCAGTGTCTGTCTTTTTTACTTGGTGTAAGTGCGTGCCTGTGTTACTGTGTATCAGTGTATGTCTTTGTTACTTGGTGTCAGTGTATGTCTTTGTTACTTGGTGTAAGTGTGTGTCTGTGTTACTGGGTATCATTGTGTGTCTGTGTTACTTGGTGTCCGTGTCTGTTGTGTTGCTGGGTGTCAGTTTATTTCTTTGTTAATTGATGCCAGTGTATGTCTTTGTTACTTGGTGTAAGTGTGTGTGTGTGTTACTGGCTATCAGTGTCTGTCTTTGTTACTTGGTGTAAGTGTGTGTCTGTGTTACTGGGTATCAGTGTATGTATTTGCTACTTGATGTCATTGTATGTCTTTGTTTCTTGGTGTAAGTGTATGTCTGTGTTACTTGGTGTAAGTGTGTGTCTTTGTTACTTGGCGTCCGTGTTTGTCTGTGTTGCTGGGTGTCAAATTATGTCTTTGTTACTTGATTTCAGTGTATGTCTTTGTTACTTGTTGTAAGTGTGTGTATGTGTTACTGGGTATCAGTGTCTGTCTTTGTTACTTGGTGTAAGTGTGTGTCTGTGTTACTGGGTATCAGTGTATGTCTTTGTTACTTGGTGTCAGTGTATGTCTTTGTTACTTGGTGTAAGTGTATGTCTGTGTTACTGGGTGTCAGTGTGTGTCTTTGTGACTTCGTGTCAGTGTATGTCTGTGCTACTTGGTGCAAGTGTGTGTCTGTGTTACTGGGTATCAGTGTATGTCTTTGTTACTTGGTGTAAGTGTGTGTCTGTGTTACTGGGAATCAGTGTATGTCTTTGTAACTTGGTGTCAGTGTATGTCTTTGTTACTTGGTGTAAGTGTATGTCTTTGTTACTTGGTGTCAGTGTATGTCTTTGTTACTTGGTGTCAGTGTATGTCTTTGTTACTTGGTGTAAGTGTGTGTCTGTGTTTCTGGGTGTCAGTGTGTGTCTGTGTTACTTGGTGTAAGTGTGTGTCTTTGTTACTTGGCGTCCGTGTTTGTCTGTGTTGCTGGGTGTCAGTTTATGTCTTTGTTACTTGATTTCAGTGTATGTCTTTGTTACTTGTTGTAAGTGTGTGTGTGTGTGTTACTGGGTATCAGTGTCTGTCTTTGTTACTTGGTGTAAGTGTGCGTCTGTGTTACTGGGTATCAGTGTATGTCTTTGTTACTTGGTGTCAGTGTATGTCTTTGTTACTTGGTGTAAGTGTATGTCTTTGTTACTTGGTGTAAGTGTGTGTCTGTGTTTCTGGGTGTCAGTGTGTGTCTGTGTTACTTGGTGTAAGTGTGTGTCTTTGTTACTTGGTGTCCGTGTGTGTCTGTGTTGCTGGGTGTCAGTTTATGTCTTTGTTACTTGATGTCAGTGTATGTCTTTGTTACTTGGTGTATGTGTGTGTGTGTGTTACTGGGTATCAGTGTCTGTCTTTGTTACTTGGTGTAAGTGTGTGTCTGTGTTACTGGGTTTCAGTGTATGTATTTGTTACTTGGTGTCAGTGTTTGTCTGTGTTACTTGGTGTAATTGTGTGTCTGTGTTACTGGGTATCAGTGTATGTATTTGTGACTTGGTGTCAGTGTATGTCTTCGTTACTTGGTGTAAGTGTATGTCTGTGTTACTTGGTGTAAGTGTGTGTCTTTGTTACTTGGCGTCCGTGTTTGTCTGTGTTGCTGGGTGTCAGTTTATGTCTTTGTTACTTGATTTCAGTGTATATCTTTGTTACTTGTTGTAAGTGTTTGTGTGTGTTACTGGGTATCAGTGTCTGTCTTTGTTACTTGGTGACCGTATGTGTCTGTGTTACTGGGTATCAGTGTAAATATTTGTTACTTGGTGTCAGTGTATGTCTTCGTTACTTGGTGGATGTGTGTGTCTGTGTTACTGGGTATCAGTGTATGTCTTTGTTACTTGGTGTAAGTGTGTGTCTGTGTTACTGGGTATCAGTGTATGTCTTTGTTACTTGGTGTCAGTGTATGTCTTTGTTACTGGGTGTCAGTGTGTGTCTTTGCGACTTGGTGTCAGTGTGTGTCTTTGTGACTTGGTGTCAGTGTATGTCTTTGTTACCTGGTGTATGTGTGTGTCTGTGTTACTGGGTATCAGTGTATGTCATTGTTACTTGGTGTCAGTGTGTGTCAAAATACTTGGTGTCAGTGTATGTCTTTGTTACTGGGTGTCAGAGTGTGTCTTTGTGACTTGGTGTCAGTGTATGTCTTTGTTATTTGGTGTAAGTGTGTGTCTGTGTTTCTGGGTATCAGTATATGTCTTTGTTACTTGGTGTCAGTTTATGTCTCTGTTACTTGGTGTAAGTGTTTGTCTGTGTTACTGGGTATCAGTGTATGTCTTTGTTACTTGATTTCAGTGTATGTCTTTGTTACTTGTTGTAAGTGTGTGTATGTGTTACTGGGTATCAGTGTCTGTCTTTGTTACTTGGTGTAAGTGTGTGTCTGTGTTACTGGGTATCAGTGTATGTCTTTGTTACTTGGTGTCAGTGTATGTCTTTGTTACTTGGTGTAAGTGTATGTCTTTGTTACTTGGTGTAAGTGTGTGTCTGTGTTTCTGGGTGTCAGTGTGTGTCTGTGTTCCTTGGTGTAAGTGTGTGTCTTTGTAACTTGGTGTCCGTGTGTGTCTGTGTTGCTGGGTGTCAGTTTATGTCTTTGTTACTTGATTTCAGTGTATGTCTTTGTTACTTGGTGTAAGTGTGTGTGTGTGTGTTACTGGGTATCAGTGTCTGTCTTTGTTACTTGGTGTAAGTGTGTGTCTGTGTTACTGGGTATCAGTGTAAATATTTGTTACCTGGTGTCAGTGTATGTCTTCGTTACTTGGTGGATGTGTGTGTCTGTGTTACTGGGTATCAGTGTATGTCTTTGTTACTTGGTGTAAGTGTGTGTCTGTGTTACTGGGTATCAGTGTATGTCTTTGTTACTTGGTGTCAGTGTATGTCTTTGTTACTTGGTGTAAGTGTATGTCTTTGTTACTTGGTGTCAGTGTATGTCTTTGTTACTTGGTGTAAGTGTGTGTCTGTGTTACTGGGTGTCAGTGTGTGCCTGTGTTACATGGTGTAAATGTATGTCTTTGTTACTTGGTGTCCGTGTGTGTCTGTGTTACTGGGTGTCAGTTTATGTCTTTGTTACTTGAAGTCAGTGTATGTCTTTGTTACTTGGTGTAAGTGTGTGTCTGTGTTACTGGGTATCAGTGTCTGTCTTTGTTACTTGGTGTAAGTGTGTGCCTGTGTTACTGGGTATCAGTGTATGTCTTTGTTACTTGGTGGCAGTGTATGTCTGTGTTACTTGGTGTAATTGTGTGTCTGTGTTACTGGGTATCAGTGTATGTCTTTGTGACTTGGTGTCAGTGTATGTCTTTGTTACTGGGTGTCAGTGTGTGTCTTTGTGACTTCGTGTCAGTGTATGTCTGTGCTACTTGGTGCAAGTGTGTGTCTGTGTTACTGGATATCAGTGTATGTCTTTGTTACTTGGTGTAAGTGTGTGTCTGTGTTACTGGGAATCAGTGTATGTCTTTGTAACTTGGTGTCAGTGTATGTCTTTGTTACTTGGTGTAAGTGTATGTCTTTGTTACTTGGTGTCAGTGTATGTCTTTGTTACTTGGTGTCAGTGTATGTCTTTGTTACTTGGTGTAAGTGTGTGTCTGTGTTTCTGGGTGTCAGTGTGTGTCTGTGTTACTTGGTGTAAGTGTGTGTCTTTGTTACTTGGCGTCCGTGTTTGTCTGTGTTGCTGGGTGTCAGTTTATGTCTTTGTTACTTGATTTCAGTGTATGTCTTTGTTACTTGTTGTAAGTGTGTGTGTGTGTGTTACTGGGTATCAGTGTCTGTCTTTGTTACTTGGTGTAAGTGTGTGTCTGTGTTACTGGGTATCAGTGTATGTCTTTGTTACTTGGTGTCAGTGTATGTCTTTGTTACTTTGTGTAAGTGTATGTCTTTGTTACTTGGTGTAAGTGTGTGTCTGTGTTTCTGGGTGTCAGTGTGTGTCTGTGTTACTTGGTGTAAGTGTGTGTCTTTGTTACTTGGTGTCCGTGTGTGTCTGTGTTGCTGGGTGTCAGTTTATGTCTTTGTTACTTGATTTCAGTGTATGTCTTTGTTACTTGGTGTAAGTGTGTGTGTGTGTTACTGGGTATCAGTGTCTGTCTTTGTTACTTGGTGTAAGTGTGTGTCTGTGTTACTGGGTTTCAGTGTATGTATTTGTTACTTGGTGTCAGTGTTTGTCTGTGTTACTTGGTGTAATTGTGAGTCTGTGTTACTGGGTATCAGTGTATGTATTTGTGACTTGGTGTCAGTGTATGTCTTCGTTACTTTGTGTAAGTGTATGTCTGTGTTACTTGGTGTAAGTGTGTGTCTTTGTTACTTGGCGTCCGTGTTTGTCTGTGTTGCTGGGTGTCAGTTTATGTCTTTGTTACTTGATTTCAGTGTATGTCTTTGTTACTTGTTGTAAGTGTGTGTGTGTGTTACTGGGTATCAGTGTCTGTCTTTGTTACTTGGTGTAAGTGTGTGTCTGTGTTACTGGGTATCAGTGTAAATATTTGTTACTTGGTGTCAGTGTATGTCTTCGTTACTTGGTGGATGTGTGTGTCTGTGTTACTGGGTATCAGTGTATGTCTTTGTTACTTGGTGTAAGTGTGTGTCTGTGTTACTGGGTATCAGTGTATGTCTTTGTTACTTGGTGTCAGTGTATGTCTTTGTTACTGGGTGTCAGTGTGTGTCTTTGCGACTTGGTGTCAGTGTGTGTCTTTGTGACTTGGTGTCAGTGTATGTCTTTGTTACCTGGTGTATGTGTGTGTCTGTGTTACTGGGTATCAGTGTATGTCATTGTTACTTGGTGTCAGTGTGTGTCAAAATACTTGGTGTCAGTGTATGTCTTTGTTACTGGGTGTCAGAGTGTGTCTTTGTGACTTGGTGTCAGTGTATGTCATTGTTATTTGGTGTAAGTGTGTGTCTGTGTTTCTGGGTATCAGTATATGTCTTTATTACTTGGTGTCAGTTTATGTCTCTGTTACTTGGTGTAAGTGTTTGTCTGTGTTACTGGGTATCAGTGTATGTCTTTGTTACTTGATGTAAGTTTGTGTCTGTTTTACTGGGTATCAGTGTATGTCTTTGTTACTTGGTGTCAGTGTATGTCTTTGTTACTTGGTGTATGTGTATTTCTTTGTTACTTGGTGTCAGTGTGTGTCTGTGTTACTGGTTATCAGTGTATGTCTTTATGACTCGGTGTCAGTGTATGTCTTTGTTACTGGGTGTCAGTGTATGTCTTTGTTACTTGGTGACAGTATGTGTCTGTGTGTCAGTGTATGTCTTTGTTACGATGTATCAGTGTTTCTCTATGTTACTGGGTGTCAGTGTGTGTTTGTTTGTGTTACTGGGTGTCAGTATTTAGTTTAGTAATACAGCACTGAAACAGGCCCTTCGGCCAAACGAGTCTGTGCCGACCATCAACCACCCATTTATACTAATCCTACACTACTCCCGTATTCCTATCACATCCCCATCTGTCCCGATATATTTCCCTACCACCTACCTATACTAGGGGCAATTTATAATGGCCAATTAACCTATCAACCTGCAAGTCTTTGGCATGTGGGAGGAAACCGGAGCACCCAGAGGAAACCCACGCAGACACAGGGAGAACTTGCAACCTCCGCACAGGCAGTGCACAGAATCCAGCCCGGGTGCCTGGAGCTGTGAGGCTGCTAACCACTGTGCCAATGTGCCGCCCAGTGTGTGTCTGTGTTACTGGGTATCAGTGTATGTCTGTGTTACTTGGTGTAATTGTATGTCTTTGTTACTTGGTGTCATTGTCCGTCTGTGTTACTTGGTGTAAGTGCATGTCTTTGTTACTTGGTGTCAGTGTATGACTTTGTGACTTGGTGTCAGTGTATGACTTTGTTACTTGGTTTCAGTGTATGTCTTTGATAATTGGTGTAAGTGTGTGTCTGTGTTACTGGGTATCAGTGCATATCTTTGTTACTTGGTGTCAGTGTATGTCTGTGTTACTTGGTGTCAGTGTATGTCTGTGTTACTTGGTGTCAGTGTATGTCTTTGATACTTGGTGTCAGTGTATGTCTTTGTTACTTGGTGTAAGTGTGTGTCTTTGTTACTTGATGTAATTGTATGTCTTTTTTACTTGGTGTGAGTGAGTGTTTGTGTTACTTGGTGTAAGTGTGTGTCTGTGTTACTTGGTATAAGTGTATGTCTTTGTTACTTGATGTAAGTGTGTATCTGTGTTACTGGGTAACATTGTATGTCTTTGTTACTTGGTGTCAGTGTATGTCTGTGTTACTTGGAGTAAGTGTGTGTCTTTGTTACTTGATGTAATTGTATGTCTTTGTCACTTGGTGTCAGTGTATGTCTGTGTTACTTGCTGTAAGTGTATGTCTTTGTTACTTGGTGTCAGTGTATGTCTTTGTTACTTGGTGTCATTGTATGTCTTTGTGACTTGGTGTAAGTGTGTGTCTGTGTTACTTGGTGTAAGTGCGTGTCTGTGTTACTTGGTATCATTGTATGTCTTTGTTACTTGGTGTAAGTGTGTGTCTGTGTTACCGGGTAACAGTGTATGTCTTTGTTTCTTGGTGTCAGTGTATGTCTGTGTTACTTGTAGTAAGTGTGTGTCTTTGTTGCTTGGTGTAATTGTATGTAATTGTTACTTGGTGTCACTGTATGTCTTTGTTACTTGGTGGAAGTGAGTGTTTGTGTTACTTGGTGTAAGTGTGTGTCTGTGTTACTTGGTTTCAGTGCATGTCTTTGTTACTTGGCGTCAGTGTATGTCAGTGTTACTTGGTGTAAGAGTATGTCTTTGTTACTTGGTGTCAGTGTATGTCTTTGTTACTTGGTGTAAGCGTATGTCTTTGTTACTTGGTGTAAGTGTGTGTCTGTGTTACTTGGTATCAGTGTAGGTCTTTGTTACTTGGTGTCATTGTATGTCTTTGTGACTTGGTGTCAGTGTATGTCTTTGTTACTGGGTGTCACTGTATGTCTTCTTGACTATGTGTCAGTGTATGTCTTTGTTACTGGGTGTCAGTTTATGTCTATGTTACTTGGTGTCAGTGTATGTCTTTGTTACTTGGTGTCAGTGTATGTCTGTGTTACTTTGTGTAAGTGTGTGTCTTTGTTACTTGGTGGAAGTGTGTGTCTGTGTTACTGGGTATCAGTGTATGTCTTTGTTACTTGGTGTCATTGTATGTCGTTGTTACTTGGTGTAAGTGTGTGTCTTTGTTACTTGTTGTAACTGTATGTCTTTGTTACTTGGTGTCATTGTATGTCTGTGTTACTTGGTGTAACTGTATTTCTTTGTGACTTGGTTTCAGTGTAATTCTTTGTGACTTGGTGTCAGTGTCTGTCTTTGTTACTGGGTGTCAGTGGCTGTCTTCGTTCCTTGGTGTCAGTGCTTGTCTTTGTTACCGTGTGTCAGTGTCTTTCTTTGTGACTTGGTGTCAGTGTATGTCTTTGTTACTTGGTGTCAGTGTATGTCTTTGTTACTTGGTGTAAGTGAGTGTCTGTGTTACTGGGTAACAGTGTATATCTTTGTTACTTGGTGTCAGTGTATGTCTGTGTTACTTGGTGTAAGTGTGTGTCTTTGTTGCTTGGTGTAATTGTATTTCTTTGATACTTGGTGTCAGTGTATGTCTGTGTTACTTGGTGTAAGTGTGTGTCTTTGTTGCTTGGTGTAATTGTATGTCTTTGTTACTTGGTGTCAGTGTATGTCTGTGTTACTTGGTGTCAGTGTATGTCTTTGTTACTTGGTGTAAGAGTGTGTCTGTGTTACTGGGTATCAGTGTATGTCTTTGTTCCTTGGTGTCAGTGCATGTCTTTGTTACTGGGTGACAATGTATGTCTTCGTGACTTTGTGTCAGTGTATGTCTTTGTTACTGGGTGTCAGTTTATGTCTTTGTTACTTGGTGTCAGTGTATCTCTGTGTTACTTGGTGTAAGCGTGTGTCTTTGTTACTTGGTGTAAGTGTGTGTCTGTGTTACTGGGTATCAGTGTATGTCTTTGTTGCCTGGTGCAAGTGTGTGTCTGTGTTACTGGGTAACTGTGTATGTCTTTGTTACTTTGTGTCAGTGTATGTCTGTGTTACTTGGTGTAAGTGTGTGTCTGTGTTACTTAGTGTAAGTGTATGTCTTTGTTACTTGGTGTCAGTGTAATTCTTTGTGACTCGGTGTCAGTGTCTGTCTTTGTTTCTGAGTGTCAGTGTCTGTCTTCGTTACTTGGTGTCAGTGTTTCTCTTTGTTACCGTGTGTCAGTGTCTGTCTTTGTGACTTAGTGCCAGTGTATGTCTTTGTTACTTGGTGTCAGTGTATGTCTTTGTTACTTGGTGTAAGTGTGTGTCTGTGTTACTGGGTATCAGTGTATATCTTTGTTACTTGGTGTAAGTGTGTGTCTGTGTTACTGGGTATCAGTGTATATCTTTGTTACTTGGTGTAAGTGTGTGTCTGTGTTACTGGCTATCAGTGAATGTCTTTGCTACATGGTGACAGTGTATGTCTGAGTTACTTGGTGTAAGTGTGTGTCTTGGCTACTTGGTGTAATTGTATGTCTTTGTTACTTGGTGTCAGTGTGTGTCTCTGTTAGTCTTTGTTACTTGGTGTCAGTGTCTGTCTGTGTATGTCTTTGTTACTGTGTGTCAGTGTTTTTCCATGTTACTGGGTGTCAGTGCGAGTTTGTTTGTGTTCCTGGGTGTCAGTGTGTGTCTGTGTTACTTGGTGTAAGTGTTTGTCTTTGTTACTTGGTGTAAGTGTGTGTCTGTGTTACTGGGTATCAGTGTACGTCTTTGTGACTTGGTGTCAGTGTATGTATTTGTTACTGGGTGTCAGTGTATGTCTTTGTTACTTGGTGTCAGTGTATGTCTTTGTTACTTGGTGTCAGTGTGTGTCTTTGTTACTTGGTGTAATTGTATGTCTTTGTTACTTGGTGTCAGTGTATGTCTGTGTTACGTGGTGTAAGTGTATGTCTTTGTTACTTGGTGTCAGTGTATGTCTTTGTTACTTGGTGTAAGTGTGTGTCTGTGTTACTTGGTGTAAGTGTGTGTCTGTGTTACTTGGTATCAGTGTATGTCTGCGTTACTTGGTGTAAGTGTGTGTCTTTGTTACTTGGAGTAATTGTATGTCTTTGTTACTTGGTGTCAGTGTATGTCTGTGTTACTTGGTGTAAGTGTATGTCTTTGTTACTTGGTGTCAGTGTATGTATTTGTTACTTGGTGTAAGTGTGTGTCTGTGTTACTTGTTATCAGTGTATGTCTTTGTTACTTGGTGTCAGTGTATGTCTTTGTGACTTGGTGTCAGTGTATGTCTTTGTTACTGGGTGTCACTGTATGTCTTTGTGACTTTGTGTCAGTGTATGTCTTGGTTACTGGGTGTCAGTTTATGTCTTTGTTACTTGGTGTCAGTGTATGTCTTTGTGACTTGGTGTCAGTGTATGTCTTTGTTACTGGGTGTCACTGTATGTCTTTGTTACTGTGTGTCAGTGTTTCTCCATGTTACTGGGTGTCAGTGCGTGTTTGTTTGTGTTACTGGGTGTCAGTGTGTGTCTGTGTTACTTGGTGTAAGTTTATGTCTTTGTTTCTTTGTGTCAGTGTATGTCTTTGTTACTTGGTGTAAGTGTGTGTCTGTGTTACTTGGTGTAAGTGTGTGTTTGTGTTACTGGGTATCAGTGAATGTCTTTGCTACATGGTGACAATGTATGTCTGAGTTACTTTGTGTAAGTGTGTGTCTTTGTTACTTGGTGTAATTGTATATCTTTGTTACTTGGTGTCAGTGGATGTCTGTGTTACTTGGTGTAAGTGTGTGTCTTTGTTACTTGGTGTCAGTGTATGTCTTTGTTACTTGGTGTAAGTGTGTGTCAGTGTTACTGGGTAACAGTGTATGTCTTTGTTACTTGGTGTCAGTGTATGTCTGTGTTAATTGGTGTAAGTGTGTGTCTTTGCTACTTGGTGTAATTGTATGTATTTGTTACTTGGTGTCAGTGTATGTCTTTGTTACTTGGTGTAAGTGTGTGACTTTGTTACTGGGTATCAGTGTATGTCTTTGTTACTTTGTGTCAGTGTATGTCTGTGTTACTTGGTGTAAGTGTGTGTCTTTGTTACTTGGTGCAATTGTATGTCTTTGTCTTTGAAGTGACAAGATGGCTCCTGGGCTGGAAGCTCCCTAGGAAGCTCCCTTGCTGTTCAACTCTATCCATGGCCATCTGCTCCCATCCCTAACGTTTTCTCCCCCAATCTGCCCTCTTAAACTGTTTAAATTCCCCTGGCTCTTTAAATCAGTTCATTTTAGCCCTATCTAAAAGTTAACAGTTAGTTTAGTGTATGTTACCTGGGCCCACTGCCCTCCCCCAGCCACACCTGCTCTTTGTTTTCTCAATGAAAATGATCCGGATGAAACTGACGAGAACAGCTGCCGATACTTTAATCTCCGATCCTGCTGTCTTCACAGCCCAGAGTGTCTGCAGCCACGGTATGCGGTAAGTCCATTGAGGTGAAGAAGGAGCTGCGGGACCCGAGAGAAGTCCTGTGAAAAGGTGCCCCGAACACCCAAAACATCCACGAACGGCCCCCCCGGCCGCAACTTCAAAGCGCCCGCGGGAGATGGCTCGGAGAGCATCTGCAGCGCACTGTCGGCAATGCTGCATGCCTTTATTTAAACCACTGCAAAAAAAAAACCCTTAGCAAATGTAATCACCTCTAAATCTGCCAAATGATGCTTCACCTCCCGAAGGACGTGGATGAGCTTTCCGGACGTCGATGGTGGGCACTGAGGAAATGGCTTATTACCTGCACCAGATTCCACCCCCCCTCCCCCCCCCTTTACCCACCTTCCACCCCCCCCCACCCCCGTCCCCTTCCCTGCTCCACCCTCTCAGCTCACCCCCTCACAACCCCGTCCCAGCCCGCCCCCCCCTCGCACCATCTTCACCCCGCACACCCTTCCCCTGCACCCCCCCCACCCCCTCCCTCTACCCCTCCCCCTTGCATCCCCTCCTCCCACCGGCACCATCCTACACCTGTGTCGGGGCCCGAACAACCCCACTGCCTTGTGGGCGTCTCGGGAGAGACCAAGGCTAAGGGAGTAAACCCTAACAGAAAATCCGGAGCGGAACCCCGTAGGCGGTCATGTGTCACCTTTGGCATGTTTCCGGCAGTTCCTGCAGCCATACTGGTGCCAAACGTCGTGTGCTGCACTCCTTTGGACCCCACCAGAAAGGCCGAGAGGGGGGTTTTGACGACTGGGCAACTCTCAACCTCCATAAGTTTGCCCAGGCATGCGCCATGGAGAGGTCACTCCATAGTTGCCTCACAGCGACTGAAACAACACGGAAGGCAGCAGTTACGGGTCCAGATAAATTGGCGTAGAAACTGGGCGCCACGGGTTGCCTTTGTCGGTGGGAGAGGTCATTGCACCTCAATGGACAGCTACCGCCCGCCTCAAACCGGGCAGCCCCCGGTCAATAAGGTTCTGTCCCGCCACAGTCTGCCTGCTTCAATGGGTGCTTGGAGCTCAGGGTCATTGCCCGAAAGGTGGACTGATACACCGCACCAAACAACATGAAAAAAGGAAAGAAGGTACCAGCCCTTCGCTTTGCAAGCTGGAACGTCAGAACTATGTGCCCTGGCCTGTCGGAAGACCTTACACAAATCAACGATTCTCGGAAGACCGCCATCATTAACAACGAGCTCAGTAGACTCAATGTGGACATTGCAGCACTTCAGGAGACTCGCCTCCCCGCGAGTGGCTCTCTAGCAGAGCAAGACTACACCTTCTTCTGGCAGGGCAGGGATCCTGAAGAACCAAGACAGCATGGAGTGGGCTTCGCCATCAGAAACTCCTTGCTCAGCATGATAGAGCCTCCCTCAAATGGCTCGGAACGCATACTGTCCATCCGACTGCTCACCACCTCTGGTCCAGTACACCTACTCAGCATCTATGCTCCAACACTCTGTTCCGCACCTGAAGCTAAAGACCAGTTCTATGAACAACTCCATAACATCATTAGCAGCATCCCCAACACCGAACACCTATTCCTGCTGGGGGACTTTAATGCCAGGGTTGGGGCCGACCATGACTCATGGCCCTCCTGCCTTGGGCGCTATGGCGTTGGAAGGATGAATGAGAACGGGCAGAGACTGCTTGAGTTGTGTACCTATCATAACCTCTGCATCACCAACTCGTTCTTTCACACTAAACCCTGTCACCAGGTTTCATGGAGGCACCCAAGATCACGTCGTTGGCACCAGCTAGACCTCATTGTCACAAGGCGAGCCGCCTTAAACAGTGTTCAAATCACACGCAGCGTCCACAGTGCGGACTGCGACACCGACCACTCCCTGGTGTGCAGCAAGGTTAGACTCAGACCAAAGAAGTTGCATCATTCCAAGCAGAAGGGCCACCCGCGCATCAACACGAGCAGAATTTCTCACCCACAGCTGTTACAAAAATTTCTAAATTCACTTGTAACAGCCCTTCAAAACACTCCCACAGGGGATGCTGAGACCAAGTGGGCCCACATCAGAGACGCCATCTATGAGTCAGCTTTGACCACCTACGGCAAAAGTGCGAAGAGAAATGCAGACTGGTTTCAATCTCATAATGAAGAGCTGGAACCTGTCATAGCCGCTAAGCGCATTGCACTTTTGAACTACAAGAAAGCCCCCAGCGATTTAATCTCCGCAGCACTTAAAGAAGCCAGAAGTACTGCACAAAGAACAGCTAGGCGTTGCGCAAACGAATACTGGCAACACCTATGCAGTCATATTCAGCTGGCCTCAGACACCGGAAACATCAGAGGAATGTATGATGGCATGAAGAGAGCTCTTGGGCCAACCATCAAGAAGATCACCCCCCTCAAATCTAAATCGGGGGACATAATCACTGACCAACGCAAACAGATGGACCGCTGGGTTGAGCACTACCTAGAACTGTACTCCAGGGAGAATGCTGTCACTGAGACTGCCCTCAATGCAGCCCAGCCTCTACCAGTCATGGATGAGCTGGACATACAGCCAACCAAATCGGAACTCAGTGATGCCATTGATTCCCTAGCCAGCGGAAAAGCCCCTGGGAAGGACAGCATTACCCCTGAAATAATCAAGAGTGCCAAGCCTGCTATACTCTCAGCACTACATGAACTGCTATGCCTGTGCTGGGACGAGGGAGCAGTACCCCAGGACATGCGCGATGCCAACATCATCACCCTCTATAAAAACAAAGGTGACCGCGGTGACTGCAACAACTACCGTGGAATCTCCCTGCTCAGCATAGTGGGGAAAGTCTTTGCTCGAGTCGCTCTGAACAGGCTCCAGAAGCTGGCCGAGCGCATCTACCCTGAGGCACAGTGTGGCTTTCGTGCAGAGAGATCGACTATTGACATGCTGTTCTCCCTTCGTCAGATACAGGAGAAATGCCGTGAACAACAGATGCCCCTCTACATTGCTTTCATTGATCTCACCAAAGCCTTTGACCTCGTCAGCAGACGTGGTCTCTTCAGACTACTAGAAAAGATCGGATGTCCACCAAAGCTACTAAGTATCATCACCTCATTCCATGACAATATGAAAGGCACAATTCAACATGGTGGCTCCTCATCAGAGCCCTTTCCTATCCTGAGTGGTGTGAAACAGGGCTGTGTTCTCGCACCCACACTTTTTGGGATTTTCTTCTCCCTGCTGCTTTCACATGCGTTCAAATCCTCTGAAGAAGGAATTTTCCTCCACACAAGATCAGGGGGCAGGTTGTTCAACCTTGCCCGTCTAAGAGCGAAGTCCAAAGTACGGAAAGTCCTCATCAGAGAACTCCTCTTTGCTGACGATGCTGCTTTAACATCTCACACTGAAGAATGCCTGCAGAGTCTCATCGACAGGTTTGCGTCTGCCTGCAATGAATTTGGCCTAACCATCAGCCTCAAGAAAACGAACATCATGGGGCAGGATGTCAGAAATGCTCCATCCATCAATATTGGCGACCACGCTCTGGAAGTGGTTCAAGAGTTCACCTACCTAGGCTCAACTATCACCAGTAACCTGTCTCTAGATGCAGAAATCAACAAGCGCATGGGTAAGGCTTCCACTGCTATGTTCAGACTGGCCAAGAGAGTGTGGGAAAATGGCGCACTGACACGGAACACAAAATTCCGAGTGTATCAGGCCTGTGTCCTCAGTACCTTGCTCTACGGCAGCGAGGCCTGGACAACGTATGCCAGCCAAGAGCGACGTCTCAATTCATTCCATCTTCGCTGCCTTCGGAGAATACTTGGCATCAGGTGGCAGGACTATATCTCCAACACAGAAGTCCTTGAAGCGGCCAACATCCCCAGCTTATACACACTACTGAGTCAGCGGCGCTTGAGATGGCTTGGCCATGTGAGCCGCATGGAAGATGGCAGGATCCCCAAAGACACATTGTACAGCGAGCTCGCCACTGGTATCAGACCCACCGGCCGTCCATGTCTCCGTTATAAAGACGTCTGCAAACGCGACATGAAATCGTGTGACATTGATCACAAGTCGTGGGAGTCAGTTGCCAGCATTCGCCAGAGCTGGCGGGCAGCCATAAAGACAGGGCTAAATTGTGGCGAGTCGAAGAGACTTAGTAGTTGGCAGGAAAAAAGACAGAGGCGCAAGGGGAGAGCCAACTGTGCAACAGCCCCAACAAACAAATTTCTCTGCAGCACCTGTGGAAGAGCCTGTCACTCCAGAATTGGCCTTTATAGCCACTCCAGGCGCTGCTTCACAAACCACTGACCACGTCCAGGCGCGTATCCATTGTCTCTCGAGATAAGGAGGCCCAAAAGAAAAAAAGAAAAGATGTCTTTGTTACTTGGTGTCAGTGCATGTCTGTGTTACTTGGTGTAAGTGTATATCTTTGTTACTTGGTGTCAGTGTATGTCTTTGTTACTTGGTGTAAGTGTGTGTCTGTGTTACTGGGTATCGGTGTATGTCTTTGTTACTTCGTGTCAGTGTATGTCTTTGTGACTTGGTGTCAGTGTATGTCTTTGTTACTGGGTGTCACTGTATGTCTTTGTGACTTTGTGTCAGTGTATGTCTTTGTTACTGGGTGTCAGTTTATGTCTTTGTTACTTGGTGTCAGTGTATGTCTTTGTTACTTGGTGTCAGTGTGTGTCTTTGTTACTTGGTGTAATTGTATGTCTTTGTTACTTGGTGTCAGTGTATGTCTGTGTTACGTGGTGTAAGTGTATGTCTTTGTTACTTGGTGTCAGTGTATGTCTTTGTTACTTGGTGTAAGTGTGTGTCTGTGTTACTTGGTGTAAGTGTGTGTCTGTGTTACTTGGTATCAGTGTATGTCTTTGTTACTTGGTGTAAGTGTGTGTCTGTGTTACTGGGTAACAGTGTATGTCTTTGCTACTTGGTGTCAGGGTATGTCTGTGTTACTTTGTGTAAGTGTGTGTCTTTGTTACTTGGTGTAATTGTATGTCTCTGTTACTTGGTATCAGTGTATGTCTTTGTGACTTGGTGTCAGTGTATGTCTTTGATACTGGGTGTCAGTGTGTGTCTTTGTGACTTGGTGTCAGTGTATGTCTTTGTTACTTGTTGTTAGTGTGTGTCTGTGTTACTGGGTATCAGTGCATGTCTTTGTTACATGGTGTCAGTGTATGTCTGTTTTACTTGGTGTAAGTGTGTGTCTTTGTTACTTGGTGTAATTGAATGTGTTTGTTACTTGGTGTCAGTGTATGTCTGTGTTACTTGGTGTAAGTGTGTGTCTGTGTTACTTGGTATCAGTGTATGTCTTTGTTACTTGGTGTAAGTGTGTGTCTGTGTTACTGGGTAACAGTGTATGTCTTTGTTACTTGGTGTCAGTGTATGTCTGCGTTACTTGGTGTAAGTGTGTGTCTTTGTTACTTGGAGTAATTGTATGTCTTTGTTACTTGGTGTCAGTGTATGTCTGTGTTACTTGGTGTAAGTGTATGTCTTTGTTACTTGGTGTCAGTGTATGTATTTGTTACTTGGTGTAAGTGTGTGTCTGTGTTACTTGGTATCAGTGTATGTCTTTGTTACTTGGTGTCAGTGTATGTCTTTGTGACTTGGTGTCAGTGTATGTCTTTGTTACTGGGTGTCACTGTATGTCTTTGTGACTTTGTGTCAGTGTATGTCTTGGTTACTGGGTGTCAGTTTATGTCTTTGTTACTTGGTGTCAGTGTATGTCTTTGTGACTTGGTGTCAATGTATGTCTTTGTTACTGGGTGTCACTGTATGTCTTTGTTACTGTGTGTCAGTGTTTCTCCATGTTACTGGGTGTCAGTGCGTGTTTGTTTGTGTTACTGGGTGTCAGTGTGTGTCTGTGTTACTTGGTGTAAGTTTATGTCTTTGTTTCTTTGTGTCAGTGTATGTCTTTGTTACTTGGTGTAAGTGTGTGTCTGTGTTACTTGGTGTAAGTGTGTGTTTGTGTTACTGGGTATCAGTGAATGTCTTTGCTACATGGTGACAATGTATGTCTGAGTTACTTCGTGTAAGTGTGTGTCTTTGTTACTTGGTGTAATTGTATATCTTTGTTACTTGGTGTCAGTGGATGTCTGTGTTACTTGGTGTAAGTGTGTGTCTTTGTTACTTGGTGTCAATGTATGTCTTTGTTACTTGGTGTAAGTGTGTGTCAGTGTTAATGGGTAACAGTGTATGTCATTGTTACTTGGTGTCAGTGTATGTCTGTGTTAATTGGTGTAAGTGTGTGTCTTTGCTACTTGGTGTAATTGTATGTATTTGTTACTTGGTGTCAGTGTATGTCTTTGTTACTTGGTGTAAGTGTGTGTCTTTGTTACTGGGTATCAGTGTATGTCTTTGTTACTTTGTGTCAGTGTATGTCTGTGTTACGTGGTGTAAGTGTGTGTCTTTGTTACTTGGTGCAATTGTATGTCTTTGTTACTTGGTGTCAGTGTATGTCTGTGTTACTTGGTGTAAGTGTATGTCTTTGTTACTTGGTGTCAGTGTATGTCTTTGTTACTTGGTGTAAGTGTGTGTCTGTGTTACTGGGTATCGGTGTATGTCTTTGTTACTTCGTGTCAGTGTATGTCTTTGTGACTTGGTGTCAATGTATGTCTTTGTTACTGGGTGTCACTGTATGTCTTTGTGACTTTGTGTCAGTGTATGTCTTTGTTACTGGGTGTCAGTTTATGTCTTTGTTACTTGGTGTCAGTGTTTGTCTTTGTTACTTGGTGTCAGTGTATGTCTGTGTTACTTCGTGTATGTGTGTGTCTTTGTTACTTGGTGTAAGTGTGTGTCTGTGTTACTGGGTATCAGTGTATGTCTTTGTTACTTGGTGTCACTGGATGTCGTTGTTACTTGGTGTAAGTCTGTGTCTGTGTTACTGGGTGTCAGTGTATGTCTTTGTTACTTGATTTCAGTGTATGTCTTTGTTACTTGGTGTAAGTGTGTGTGTGTGTGTTACTGGGTATCAGTGTCTGTCTTTGTTACTTGGTGTAAGTGTGTGTCTGTGTTACTGGGTATCAGTGTAAATATTTGTTACTTGGTGTCAGTGTATGTCTTCGTTACTTGGTGGATGTGTGTGTCTGTGTTACTGGGTATCAATGTATGTCTTTGTTACTTGGTGTAAGTGTGTGTCTGTGTTACTGGGTATCAGTGTATGTCTTTGTTACTTGGTGTCAGTGTATGTCTTTGTTACTGGGTGTCAGTGTGTGTCTTTGCGACTTGGTGTCAGTGTGTGTCTTTGTGACTTGGTGTCAGTGTATGTCTTTGTTACCTGGTGTATGTGTGTGTCTGTGTTACTGGGTATCAGTGTATGTCATTGTTACTTGGTGTCAGTGTGTGTCAAAATACTTGGTGTCAGTGTATGTCTTTGTTACTGGGTGTCAGAGTGTGTCTTTGTGACTTGGTGTCAGTGTATGTCTTTGTTATTTGGTGTAAGTGTGTGTCTGTGTTTCTGGGTATCAGTATATGTCTTTGTTACTTGGTGTCAGTTTATGTCTCTGTTACTTGGTGTAAGTGTTTGTCTGTGTTACTGGGTATCAGTGTATGTCTTTGTTACTTGATGTAAGTTTGTGTCTGTGTTACTGGGTATCAGTGTATGTCTTTGTTACTGGGTGTCAGTGTATGTCTTTGTTACTTGGTGTATGTGTATTTCTTTGTTACTTGGTGTCAGTGTGTGTCTGTGTTACTGGTTATCAGTGTATGTCTTTGTGACTCGGTGTCAGTGTATGTCTTTGTTACTGGGTGTCAGTGTATGTCTTTGTTACTTGGTGACAGTATGTGTCTGTGTGTCAGTGTATGTCTTTGTTACGATGTATCAGTGTTTCTCTATGTTACTGGGTGTCAGTGTGTGTTTGTTTGTGTTACTGGGTGTCAGTATTTAGTTTAGTGATACAGCACTGAAACAGGCCCTTCGGCCAAACGAGTCTGTGCCGACCATCAACCACCCATTTATACTAATCCTACACTACTCCCGTATTCCTATCACATCCCCATCTGTCCCGATATATTTCCCTACCACATACCTATACTAGGGGCAATTTATAATGGCCAATTAACCTATCAACCTGCAAGTCTTTGGCATGTGGGAGGAAACCGGAGCACCCAGAGGAAACCCACGCAGACACAGGGAGAACATGCAACCTCCGCACAGGCAGTGCACAGAATCCAGCCCGGGTGCCTGGAGCTGTGAGGCTGCTAACCACTGTGCCAATGTGCCGCCCAGTGTGTGTCTGTGTTACTGGGTATCAGTGTATGTCTGTGTTACTTGGTGCAAGTGTGTGTCTTTGTTACTTGGTGTAATTGTATGTCTTTGTTACTTGGTGTCATTGACCGTCTGTGTTACTTGGTGTAAGTGCATGTCTTTGTTACTTGGTGTCAGTGTATGACTTTGTGACTTGGTGTCAGTGTATGACTTTGTTACTTGGTTTCAGTGTATGTCTTTGATAATTGGTGTAAGTGTGTGTCTGTGTTACTGGGTATCAGTGCATATCTTTGTTACTTGGTGTCAGTGTATGTCTGTGTTACTTGGTGTCAGTGTATGTCTTTGATACTTGGTGTCAGTGTATGTCTTTGTTACTTGGTGTAAGTGTGTGTCTTTGTTACTTGATGTAATAGTATGTCTTTGTTACTTGGTGTCAGTGTATGTCTTTGTTACTTGGTGTCAGTGTATGTCTGTGTTAGTTGGTGTAAGTGTGTGTCTGTGTTACTTGGTATCATTGTATGTCTTTGTTACTTGGTGTAAGTGTGTGTCTGTGTTACTGGGTAACAGTGTATGTCTTTGTTACTTGGTGTCAGTGTATGTCTGTGTTACTTGGTGTAAGTGTGTGTCTTTGTTACTTGGTGTAATTTTATGTATTTTTTACTTGGTGACAGTGTATGTCTTTTTTACTTGGTGTGAGTGTGTGTTTGTGTTACTTGGTGTAAGAGTGTGTCTGTGTTACCTGGTATAAGTGTATGTCTTTGTTACTTGATGTAAGTGTGTATCTGTGTTACTGGGTAACATTGTATGTCTTTGTTACTTGGTGTCAGTGTATGTCTGTGTTACTTGGAGTAAGTGTGTGTCTTTGTTACTTGATGTAATTGTATGTCTTTGTCACTTGGTGTCAGTGTATGTCTGTGTTACTTGCTGTAAGTGTATGTCTTTGTTACTTGGTGTCAGTGTATGTCTTTGTTACTTGGTGTCATTGTATGTCTTTGTGACTTGGTGTAAGTGTGTGTCTGTGTTACTTGGTGTAAGTGCGTGTCTGTGTTACTTGGTATCATTGTATGTCTTTGTTACTTGGTGTAAGTGTGTGTCTGTGTTACCGGGTAACAGTGTATGTCTTTGTTTCTTGGTGTCAGTGTATGTCTGTGTTACTTGGTGTAAGTGTGTGTCTTTGTTGCTTGGTGTAATTGTATGTCTTTGTTACTTGGTGTCACTGTATGTCTTTGTTACTTGGTGGAAGTGAGTGTTTGTGTTACTTGGTGTAAGTGTGCGTCTGTGTTACTTGGTTTCAGTGCATGTCTTTGTTACTTGGCGTCAGTGTATGTCAGTGTTACTTGGTGTAAGAGTATGTCTTTGTTACTTGGTGTCAGTGTATGTCTTTGTTACTTGGTGTAAGTGTATGTCTTTGTTACTTGGTGTAAGTGTGTGTCTGTGTTACTTGGTATCAGTGTAGGTCTTTGTTACTTGGTGTCATTGTATGTCTTTGTGACTTGGTGTCAGTGTATGTCTTTGTTACTGGGTGTCACTGTATGTCTTCTTGACTATGTGTCAGTGTATGTCTTTGTTACTGGGTGTCAGTTTATGTCTATGTTAATTGGTGTCAGTGTATGTCTTTGTTACTTGGTGTCAGTGTATGTCTGTGTTACTTTGTGTAAGTGTGTGTCTTTGTTACTTGGTGGAAGTGTGTGTCTGTGTTACTGGGTATCAGTGTAAGTCTTTGTTACTTGGTGTCATTGTATGTCGTTGTTACTTGGTGTAAGTGTGTGTCTTTGTTACTTGTTGTAACTGTATGTCTTTGTTACTTGGTGTCATTGTATGTCTGTGTTACTTGGTGTAACTGTATTTATTTGTGACTTGGTTTCAGTGTAATTCTTTGTGACTTGGTGTCAGTGTCTGTCTTTGTTACTGGGTGTCAGTGGCTGTCTTCGTTCCTTGGTGTCAGTGCTTGTCTTTGTTACCGTGTGTCAGTGTCTTTCTTTGTGACTTGGTGTCAGTGTATGTCTTTGTTACTTGGTGTCAGTGTATGTCTTTGTTACTTGGTGTAAGTGTGTGTCTGTGTTACTGGGTAACAGTGTATATCTTTGTTACTTGGTGTCAGTGTATGTCTGTGTTACTTGGTGTAAGTGTGTGTCTTTGTTACTTGGTGTAATTGTATGTCTTTGTTACTTGGTGTCAGTGTATGTCTGTGTTACTTGGTGTAAGTGTGTGTCTTTGTTGCTTGGTGTAATTGTATGTCTTTGTTACTTGGTGTCAGTGTATGTCTGTGTTACTTGGTGTCAGTGTATGTCTTTGTTACTTGGTGTAAGAGTGTGTCTGTGTTACTGGGTATCAGTGTCTGTCTTTGTTCCTTGGTGTCAGTGCATGTCTTTGTTACTGGGTGACAATGTATGTCTTCGTGACTTTGTGTCAGTGTATGTCTTTGTTACTGGGTGTCAGTTTATGTCTTTGTTACTTGGTGTCAGTGTATCTCTGTGTTACTTGGTGTAAGTGTGTGTCTTTGTTACTTGGTGTAAGTGTGTGTCTGTGTTACTGGGTATCAGTGTATGTCTTTGTTGCCTGGTGCAAGTGTGTGTCTGTGTTACTGGGTAACTGTGTATGTCTTTGTTACTTGGTGTCAGTGCATGTCTGTGTTACTTGGTGTAAGTGTGTGTCTGTGTTACTTGGTGTAAGTGTATGTCTTTGTTACTTGGTGTCAGTGTAATTCTTTGTGACTTGGTGTCAGTGTCTGTCTTAGTTTCTGAGTGTCAGTGTCTGTCTTCGTTACTTGGTGTCAGTGTTTGTCTTTCTTAACGTGTGTCAGTGTCTGTCTTTGTGACTTAGTGCCAGTGTATGTCTTTGTTACTTGGTGTCAGTGTATGTCTTTGTTACTTGGTGTAAGTGTGTGTCTGTGTTACTGGGTATCAGTGTATATCTTTGTTACTTGGTGTAAGTGTGTGTCTGTGTTGCTGGGTATCAGTGAATGTCTTTGATACATGGTGACAGTGTATGTCTGAGCTACTTGGTGTAAGTGTGTGTCTTGGCTACTTGGTGTAATTGTATGTCTTTGTTACTTGGTGTCAGTGTGTGTCTCTGTTAGTCTTTGTTACTTGGTGTCAGTGTCTGTCTGTGTATGTCTTTGTTACTGTGTGTCAGTGTTTTTCCATGTTACTGGGTGTCAGTGCGTGTTTGTTTGTCTTCCTGGGTGTCAGTGTGTGTCTGTGATACTTGGTGTAAGTTTATGTCTTTGTTTCTTTGTGTCAGTGGATGTCTTTGTTACTTGGTGTCAGTGTTTGTCTTTGTTACTTGGTGTAAGTGTGTGTCTGTGTTACTGGGTATCAGTGTATGTCTTTGTGACTTGGTGTCAGTGTATGTATTTGTTACTGGGTGTCAGTGTATGTCTTTGTTACTTGGTGTCAGTGTATGTCTTTGTTACTTGGTGTCAGTGTGTGTCTTTGTTACTTGGTGTAATTGTATGTCTTTGTTACTTGGTGTCAGTGTATGTCTGTGTTACGTGGTGTAACTGTATGTCTTTGTTACTTGGTGTCAGTGTATGTCTTTGTTACTTGGTGTAAGTGTGTGTCTGTGTTACTTGGTGTAAGTGTGTGTCTGTGTTACTTGGTATCAGTGTATGTCTTTGTTACTTGGTGTAAGTGTGTGTCTGTGTTACTGGGTAACAGTGTATGTCTTTGCTACTTGGTGTCAGGGTATGTCTGTGTTACTTGGTGTAAGTGTGTGTCTTTGTTACTTGGTGTAATTGTATGTCTCTGTTACTTGGTATCAGTGTATGTCTTTGTGACTTGGTGTCAGTGTATGTCTTTGATACTGGGTGTCAGTGTGTGTCTTTGTGACTTGGTGTCAGTGTATGTGTTTGTTACTTGTTGTAAGTGTGTGTCTGTGTTACTGGGTTTCATGGTATGTCTTTTTTACTTGGTGTAAGTGTGTGTCTGTGTTACTGGGTATCAGTGCATGTCTTTGTTACATGGTGTCAGTGTATGTCTGTTTTACTTGGTGTAAGTGTGTGTCTTTGTTACTTGGTGTAATTGAATGTCTTTGTTTCTTGGTGTCAGTGTATGTCTGTGTTACTTGGTGTAAGTGTGTGTCTGTGTTACTTGGTATCAGTGTATGTCTTTGTTACTTGGTGTAAGTGTGTGTCTGTGTTACTGGGTAACAGTGTATGTCTTTGTTACTTGGTGTCAGTGTATGTCTGCGTTACTTGGTGTAAGTGTGTGTCTTTGTTACTTGGAGTAATTGTATGTCTTTGTTACTTGGTGTCAGTGTATGTATTTGTTACTTGGTGTAAGTGTGTGTCTGTGTTACTTGTTATCAGTGTATGTCTTTGTTACTTGGTGTCAGTGTATGTCTTTGTGACTTGGTGTCAGTGTATGTCTTTGTTACTGGGTGCCACTGTATGTCTTTGTGACTTTGTGTCAGTGTATGTCTTGGTTACTGGGTGTCAGTTTATGTCTTTGTTACTTGGTGTCAGTGTATGTCTTTGTGACTTGGTGTCAGTGTATGTCTTTGTTACTGGGTGTCACTGTATGTCTTTGTTACTGTGTGTCAGTGTTTCTCCATGTTACTGGGTGTCAGTGCGTGTTTGTTTGTGTTACTGGGTGTCAGTGTGTGTCTGTGTTACTTGGTGTAAGTTTATGTCTTTGTTTCTTTGTGTCAGTGTATGTCTTTGTTACTTGGTGTAAGTGTGTGTCTGTGTTACTTGGTGTAAGTGTGTGTTTGTGTTACTGGGTATCAGTGAATGTCTTTGCTACATGGTGACAATGTATGTCTGAGTTACTTTATGTAAGTGTGTGTCTTTGTTACTTGGTGTAATTGTATATCTTTGTTACTTGGTGTCAGTGGATGTCTGTGTTACTTGGTGTAAGTGTGTGTCTTTGTTACTTGGTGTCAGTGTATGTCTTTGTTACTTGGTGTAAGTGTGTGTCAGTGTTACTGGGTAACAGTGTATGTCTTTGTTACTTGGTGTCAGTGTATGTCTGTGTTAATTGGTGTAAGTGTGTGTCTTTGCTACTTGGTGTAATTGTATGTATTTGTTACTTGGTGTCAGTGTATGTCTTTGTTACTTGGTGTAAGTGTGTGTCTTTGTTACTGGGTATCAGTGTATGTCTTTGTTACTTTGTGTCAGTGTATGTCTGTGTTACTTGGTGTAAGTGTGTGTCTTTGTTACTTGGTGCAATTGTATGTCTTTGATACTTGGTGTCATTGTATGTCTGTGTTACTTGGTGTAAGTGTATGTCTTTGTTACTTGGTGTCAGTGTATGTCTTTGTTACTTGGTGTAAGTGTGTGTCTGTGTTACTGGGTATCGGTGTATGTCTTTGTTACTTCGTGTCAGTGTATGTCTTTGTGACTTGGTGTCAGTGTATGTCTTTGTTACTGGGTGTCACTGTATGTCTTTGTGACTTTGTGTCAGTGTATGTCTTTGTTACTGGGTGTCAGTTTATGTCTTTGTTACTTGGTGTCAGTGTATGTCTTTGTTACTTGGTGTCAGTGTTTGTCTTTGTTACTTGGTGTAATTGTATGTCTTTGTTACTTGGTGTCAGTGTATGTCTGTGTTACGTGGTGTAAGTGTATGTCTTTGTTACCTGGTGTCAGTGTATGTCTTTGTTACTTGGTGTAAGTGTGTGTCTGTGTTACTTGGTGTAAGTGTGTGTCTGTGTTACTTGGTATCAGTGTATGTCTTTGTTACTTGGTGTAAGTGTGTGTCTGTGTTACTGGGTAACAGTGTATGTCTTTGCTACTTGGTGTCAGGGTATGTCTGTGTTACTTGGTGTAAGTATGTGTCTTTGTTACTTGGTGTAATTGTATGTCTCTGTTACTTGGTATCAGTGTATGTCTTTGTGACTTGGTGTCAGTGTATGTCTTTGATACTGGGTGTCAGTGTGTGTCTTTGTGACTTGGTGTCAGTGTATGTCTTTGTTACTTGTTGTAAGTGTGTGTCTGTGTTACTGGGTATCATGGTATGTCTTTTTTACTTGGTGTAAGTGTGTGTCTGTGTTACTGGGTATCAGTGCATGTCTTTGTTACAAGGTGTCAGTGTATGTCTGTTTTACTTGGTGTAAGTGTGTGTCTTTGTTACTTGGTGTAATTGAATGTCTTTGTTTCTTGGTGTCAGTGTATGTCTGTGTTACTTGGTGTAAGTGTGTGTCTGTGTTACTTGGTATCAGTGTATGTCTTTGTCACTTGGTGTAAGTGTGTGTCTGTGTTACTGGGTAACAGTGTATGTCTTTGTTACTTGGTGTCAGTGTATGTCTGCGTTACTTGGTGTAAGTGTGTGTCTTTGTTACTTGGTGTAAGTGTATGTCTTTGTTACTTGGTGTCAGTGTATGTATTTGTTACTTGGTGTCAGTGTATGTCTTTGTGACTTGGTGTCAGTGTATGTCTTGGTTACTGGGTGTCAGTTTATGTCTTTGTTACTTGGTGTCAGTGTATGTCTTTGTGACTTGGTGTCAGTGTATGTCTTTGTTACTTGGTGTAAGTGTGTGTCTGTGTTACTGGGTATCAGTGTATGTCTTTGTTACTTGGTGTCACTGGATGTCGTTGTTACTTGGTGTAAGTCTGTGTCTGTGTTACTGGGTGTCAGTGTATGTCTTTGTTACTTGGTGTCAGTGTATGTCTGTGCTGCTTGGTGTAAGTCTGTGTCTTTGTTAGTTGGTGTAAGTGTATGTCTTTGATACTTGGTGTCAGTTTATATCTGTGTTACTTTGTGTAAGTGTATGTCTTTGTTACTTGGTGTCAGTGTTTGTCTTTGTTACTTTGTGGAAGTGTGTGTCTGTGTTACTGGGTATCAGTGTATGTCTTTGCGACTTGGTGTCAGTGTATGTCTTTGTGACATGGTGTCAGTGTGTGTCTCTGTTAGTCATTGTTACTTGGTGTCAGTGTCTGTCTGTGTATGTCTTTGTTACTGTGTGTCAGTGTTTCTCCATGTTACTGGGTGTCAGTGCGTGTTTGTTTGTGTTACTGGGTGTCAGTGTGTGTCTGTGTTACTTGGTGTAAGTTTATGTCTTTGTTTCTTTGTGTCAGTGGATTTCTTTGTTACTTGGTGTCAGTGTTTGACTTTGTTACTTGGTGTAAGTGTGTGTCTGTGTTACTGGGTATCAGTGTATGTCTTTGTGACTTGGTGTCAGTGTATGTATTTGTTACTGGGTGTCAGTGTTTGTCTTTGTTACTTGGTGTCAGTGTATGTCTTTGTTACTTGGGGTCAGTGTGTGTCTTTGTTACTTGGTGTAATTGTATGTCTTTGTTACTTGGTGTCAGTGTATGTCTGTGTTACGTGGTGTAAGTGTATGTCTTTGTTACTTGGTGTCAGTGTATGTCTTTGTTACTTGGTGTAAGTGTGTGTCTGTGTTACTTGGTGTAAGTGTGTGTCTGTGTTACTTGGTATCAGTGTATGTCTTTGTTACTTGGTGTAAGTGTGTGTCTGTGTTACTGGGTAACAGTGTATGTCTTTGCTACTTGGTGTCAGGGTATGTCTGTGTTACTTGGTGTAAGTGTGTGTCTTTGTTACTTGGTGTAATTGTATGTCTCTGTTACTTGGTATCAGTGTATGTCTTTGTGACTTGGTGTCAGTGTATGTCTTTGATACTGGGTGTCAGTGTGTGTCTTTGTGACTTGGTGTCAGTGTATGTCTTTGTTACTTGTTGTAAGTGTGTGTCTGTGTTACTGGGTATCATGGTATGTCTTTTTTACTTGGTGTATGTGTGTGTCTGTGTTACTGGGTATCAGTGCATGTCTTTGTTACATGGTGTCAGTGTATGTCTGTTTTACTAGGTGTAAGTGTGTGTCTTTGTTACTTGGTGTAATTGAATGTCTTTGTTTCGTGGTGTCAGTGTATGTCTGTGTTACTTGGTGTAAGTGTGTGTCTGTGTTACTTGGTATCAGTGGATGTCTTTGTTACTTGGTGTCAGTGTAATTCTTTGTGACTTGGTGTCAGTGTCTGTCTTTGTTTCTGAGTGTCAGTGTCTGTCTTCGTTACTTGGTGTCAGTGTTAGTCTTTGTTACCGTGTGTCAGTATCTGTCTTTGTGACTTAGTGCCAGTGTATGTCTTTGTTACTTGGTGTCAGTGTATGTCTTTGTTACTTGGTGTAAGTGTGTGTCTGTGTTACTGGGTATCAGTGTATATCTTTGTTACTTGGTGTAAGTGTGTGACTGTGTTACTGGGTATCAGTGAATGTCTTTGCTACATGGTGACAGTGTATGTCTGAGTTACTTGGTGTAAGTGTGTGTCTTGGCTACTTGGTGTAATTGTATGTCTTTGTTACTTGGTGTCAGTGTGTGTCTCTGTTAGTCTTTGTTACTTGGTGTCAGTGTCTGTCTGTGTATGTCTTTGTTACTGTGTGTCAGTGTTTTTCCATGTTACTGGGTGTCATTGCGTGTTTGTTTGTGTTCCTGGGTGTCAGTGTGTGTCTGTGTTACTTGGTGTAAGTTTATGTCTTTGTTTCTTTGTGTCAGTGGATGTCTTTGTTACTTGGTGTCAGTGTTTGTCTTTGTTACTTGGTGTAAGTGTGTGTCTGTGTTACTGGGTATCAGTGTATGTCTTTGTGACTTGGTGTCAGTGTATGTATTTGTTACTGGGTGTCAGTGTATGTCTTTGTTACTTGGTGTCAGTGTATGTCTTTGTTACTTGGTGTCAGTGTGTGTCTTTGTTACTTGGTGTAATTGTATGTCTTTGTTACTTGGTGTCAGTGTATGTCTGTGTTACGTGGTGTAAGTGTATGTCTTTGTTACTTGGTGTCAGTGTATGTCTTTGTTACTTGCTGTAAGTGTGTGTCTGTGTTACTTGGTGTAAGTGTGTGTCTTTGCTACTTGGTGTCAGGGTATGTCTGTGTTACTTGGTGTAAGTGTGTGTCTTTGTAACTTGGTGTAATTGTATGTCTCCGTTACTTGGTATCAGTGTATGTCTTTGTGACTTGGTGTCAGTGTATGTCTTTGATACTGGGTGTCAGTGTGTGTCTTTGTGACTTGGTGTCAGTGTATGTCTTTGTTACTTGTTGTAAGTGTGTGTCTGTGTTACTGGGTATCATGGTATGTCTTTTTTACTTGGTGTAAGTGTGTGTCTGTGTTACTGGGTATCAGTGCATGTCTGTGTTACTTGGTGTCAGTGTATGTCTGCGTTACTTGGTGTAATTGTGTGTCTTTGTTACTTGGAGTAATTGTATGTCTTTGTTACTTGGTGTCAGTGTATGTCTGTGTTACTTGGTGTAAGTGCATGTCTTTGTTACTTGGTGTCAGTGTATGTATTTGTTACTTGGTGTAAGTGTGTGTCTGTGAGACTTGGTATCAGTGTATGTCTTTGTTACTTGGTGTCAGTGTATGTCTTTGTGACTTGGTGTCAGTGTATGTCTTTGTTACTGGGTGTCACTGTATGTCTTTGTGACTTTGTGTCAGTGTATGTCTTGGTTCCTGGGTGTCAGTTTATGTCTTTGTTACTTGGTGTCAGTGTATGTCTTTGTGACTTGGTGTCAGTGTATGTCTTTGTTACTGGGTGTCACTGTATGTCTTTGTTACTGTGTGTCAGTGTTTCTCCATGTTACTGGGTGTCAGTGCGTGTTTGTTTGTGTTACTGGGTGTCAGTGTGTGTCTGTGTTACTTGGTGTAAGTTTATGTCTTTGTTTCTTTGTGTCAGTGTATGTCTTTGTTACTTGGTGTAAGTGTGTGTCTGTGTTACTTGGTGTAAGTGTGTGTTTGTGTTACTGGGTATCAGTGAATGTCTTTGCTACATGGTGACAATGTATGTCTGAGTTACTTTGTGTAAGTGTGTGTCTTTGTTACTTGGTGTAATTGTATATCTTTGTTACTTGGTGTCAGTGGATGTCTGTGTTACTTGGTGTAAGTGTGTGTCTTTGTTACTTGGTGTCAGTGTATGTCTTTGTTACTTGGTGTAAGTGTGTGTCAGTGTTATGGGGTAACAGTGTATGTCTTTGTTACTTGGTGTCAGTGTATGTCTGTGTTAATTGGTGTAAGTGTGTGTCTTTGCTACTTGGTGTAATTGTATGTATTTGTTACTTGGTGTCAGTGTATGTCTTTGTTACTTGGTGTAAGTGTGTGTCTTTGTTACTGGGTATCAGTGTATGTCTTTGTTACTTTGTGTCAGTGTATGTCTGTGTTACTTGGTGTAAGTGTGTGTCTTTGTTACTTGGTGCAATTGTATGTCTTTGTTACTTGGTGTCAGTGTATGTCTGTGTTACTTGGTGTAAGTGTATGTCTTTGTTTCTTGGTGTCAGTGTATGTCTTTGTAACTTGGTGTAAGTGTGTGTCTGTGTTACTGGGTATCGGTGTATGTCTTTGTTACGTCGTGTCAGTGTATGTCTTTGTGACTTGGTGTCAGTGTATGTCTTTGTTACTGGGTGTCACTGTATGTCTTTGTGACTTTGTGTCAGTGTATGTCTTTGTTACTGGGTGTCAGTTTATGTCTTTGTTACTTGGTGTCAGTGTTTGTCTTTGTTACTTGGTGTCAGTGTATGTCTGTGTTACTTCGTGTATGTGCGTGTCTTTGTTACTTGGTGTAAGTGTGTGTCTGTGTTACTGGGTATCAGTGTATGTCTTTGTTACTTGGTGTCACTGGATGTCGTTGTTACTTGGTGTAAGTCTGTGTCTGTGTTACTGGGTGTCAGTGTATGTCTTTGTTACTTGGTGTCAGTGTATGTCTGTGTTGCTTGGTGTAAGTCTGTGTCTTTGTTAGTTGGTGTAAGTGTATGTCTTTGATACTTGGTGTCAGTGTATATCTGTGTTACTTTGTGTAAGTGTATGTCTTTGTTACTTGGTGTCAGTGTTTGTCTTTGTTACTTTGTGGAAGTGTGTGTCTGTGTTACTGGGTATCAGTGTATGTCTTTGCGACTTGGTGTCAGTGTATGTCTTTGTGACATGGTGTCAGTGTGTGTCTCTGTTAGTCTTTGTTACTTGGTGTCAGTGTCTGTCTGTGTATGTCTTTGTTACTGTGTGTCAGTGTTTCTCCATGTTACTGGGTGTCAGTGCGTGTTTGTTTGTGTTACTGGGTGTCAGTGTGTGTCTGTGTTACTTGGTGTAAGTTTATGTCTTTGTTTCTTTGTGTCAGTGGATTTCTTTGTTACTTGGTGTCAGTGTTTGTCTTTGTTACTTGGTGTAAGTGTGTGTCTCTGTTACTGGGTATCAGTGTATGTCTTTGTGACTTGGTGTCAGTGTATGTATTTGTTACTGGGTGTCAGTGTATGTCTTTGTTACTTGGTGTCAGTGTATGTCTTTGTTACTTGGTGTAATTGTATGTCTTTGTTACTTGGTGTCAGTGTATGTCTGTGTTACGTGGTGTAAGTGTATGTCTTTGTTACTTGGTGTCAGTGTATGTCTTTGTTACTTGGTGTAAGTGTGTGTCTGTGTTACTTGGTGTAAGTGTGTGTCTGTGTTACTTGGTATCAGTGTATGTCTTTGTTACTTGGTGTAAGTGTGTGTCTGTGTTACTGGGTAACAGTGTATGTCTTTGCTACTTGGTTTCAGGGTATGTCTGTGTTACTTGGTGTAAGTGTGTGTCTTTGTTACTTGGTGTAATTGTATGTCTCTGTTACTTGGTATCAGTGTATGTCTTTGTGACTTGGTGTCAGTGTATGTCTTTGATACTGGGTGTCAGTGTGTGTCTTTGTGACTTGGTGTCAGTGTATGTCTTTGTTACTTGTTGTAAGTGTGCGTCTGTGTTACTGGGTATCATGGTATGTCTTTTTTACTTGGTGTAAGTGTGTGTCTGTGTTACTGGGTATCAGTGCATGTCTTTGTTACATGGTGTCAGTGTATGTCTGTTTTACTTGGTGTAAGTGTGTGTCTTTGTTACTTGGTGTAATTGAATGTCTTTGTTTCTTGGTGTCAGTGTATGTCTGTGTTACTTGGTGTAAGTGTGTGTCTGTGTTACTTGGTATCAGTGTATGTCTTTGTTACTTGGTGTAAGTGTGTGTCTGTGTTACTGGGTAACAGTGTATGTCTTTGTTACTTGGTGTAAGTGTATGTCTGCGTTACTTGGTGTAAGTGTGTGTCTTTGTTACTTGGAGTAATTGTATGTCTTTGTTACTTGGTGTCAGTGTATGTCTGTGTTACTTGATGTCAGTGTATGTCTTTGTTACTTGGTGTCAGTGTATGTATTTGTTACTTGGTGTAAGTGTGTGTCTCTGTCACTTGGTATCAGTGTATGTCTTTGTTACTTGGTGTCAGTGCATGTCTTTGTGACTTGGTGTCAGTGTATGTCTTTGTTACTGGGTGTCACTGTATGTCTTTGTGACTTTGTGTCAGTGTATGTCTTGGTTACTGGGTGTCAGTTTATGTCTTTGTTACTTGGTGTCAGTGTATGTCTTTGTGACTTGGTGTCAGTGTATGTCTTTGTTACTGGGTGTCACTGTATGTCTTTGTTACTGTGTGTCAGTGTTTCTCCATGTTACTGGGTGTCAGTGCGTGTTTGTTTGTGTTACTGGGTGTCAGTGTGTGTCTGTGTTACTTGGTGTAAGTTTATGTCTTTGTTTCTTTGTGTCAGTGGATGTCTTTGTTACTTGGTGTTAGTGTTTGTCTTTGTTACTTGGTGTAAGTGTGTGTCTGTGTTACTGGGTATCAGTGTATGTCTTTGTGACTTGGTGTCAGTGTATGTATTTGTTACTGGGTGTCAGTGTATGTCTTTGTTACTTGGTGTCAGTGTATGTCTTTGTTACTTGGTGTCAGTGTGTATCTTTGTTACTTGGTGTAATTGTATGTCTTTGTTACTTGGTGTCAGTGTATGTCTGTGTTACGTGGTGTAAGTGTATGTCTTTGTTACTTGGTGTCAGTGTATGTCTTTGTTACTTGGTGTAAGTGTGTGTCTGTGTTACTTGGTGTAATTGTATGTCTCTGTTACTTGATATCAGTGTATGTCATTGATACTGGGTGTCAGTGTGTGTCTTTGTGACTTGGTGTCAGTGTATGTCTTTGTTACTTGTTGTAAGTGTGTGTCTGTGTTACTGGGTATCATGGTATGTCTTTTTTACTTGGTGTAAGTGTGTGTCTGTGTTACTGGGTATCAGTGCATGTCTTTGTTACATGGTGTCAGTGTATGTCTGTTTTACTTGGTGTAAGTGTGTGTCTTTGTTACTTGGTGTAATTGAATGTCTTTGTTTCTTGGTGTCAGTGTATGTCTGTGTTACTTGGTGTAAGTATGTGTCTGTGTTACTTGGTATCAGTGTATGTCTTTGTTACTTGGTGTAAGTGTGTGTCTGTGTTACTGGGTAACAGTGTATGTCTTTGTTACTTCGTGTCAGTGTATGTCTGCGTTACTTGGTGTAAGTGTGTGTCTTTGTTATTTGGAGTAATTGTATGTCTTTGTTACTTGGTGTCAGTGTATGTCTGTGTTACTTGGTGTAAGTGTATGTCTTTGTTCCTTGGTGTCAGTGTATGTATTTGTTACTTGGTGTAAGTGTGTGTCTGTGTTACTTGGTATCAGTGTATGTCTTTGTGACTTGGTGTCAGTGTATGTCTTTGTTACTGGGTGTCACTGTATGTCTTTGTGACTTTGTGTCAGTGTATGTCTTGGTTACTGGGTGTCAGTTTATGTCTTTGTTACTTGGTGTCAGTGTATGTCTTTGTGACTTGGTGTCAGTGTATGTCTTTGTTACTGGGTGTCACTGTATGTCTTTGTTACTGTGTGTCAGTGTTTCTCCATGTTACTGGGTGTCAGTGCGTGTTTGTTTGTGTTACTGGGTGTCAGTGTGTGTCTGTGTTACTTGGTGTAAGTTTATGTCTTTGTTTCTATGTGTCAGTGGATGTCTTTGTTACTTGGTGTCAGTGTTTGTCTTTGTTACTTGGTGTCAGTGTGTGTCTGTGTTACTGGGTATCAGTGTATGTCTTTGTGACTTGGTGTCAGTGTATGTATTTGTTGCTGGGTATCAGTGTATGTCTTTGTTACTTGGTGTCAGTGTATGTCTGTGTTCCTTGGTGTAAGAGTGTGTCTTTGTTACTTGGTGTAATTGTATGTCTTTGTTACTTGGTATCAGTGTATGTCTGTGTTACGTGGTGTAAGTGTATGTCTTTGTTACTTGGTGTCAGTGTATGTCTTTGTTACTTGGTGTAAGTGTGTGTCTGTGTTACTTGGTGTAAGTGTGTGTCTGTGTTACTTGGTATCAGTGTATGTCTTTGTTACTTGGTGTAAGTGTGTGTCTGTGTTACTGGATAACAGTGTATGTCTTTGTTACTTGGTGTCAGGGTATGTCTGTGTTACTTGGTGCAATTGTATGTCTTTGTTACTTGGTATCAGTGTATGTCTTTGTGACTTGGTGTCAGTGTATGTCTTTGTTACTGGGTGTCACTGTATGTCTTTGTGACTTTGTGTCAGTGTATGTCTTTGTTACTGGGTGTCAGTTTATGTCTTTGTTACTTGGTGTCAGTGTTTGTCTTTGTTACTTGGTGTCAGTGTATGTCTGTGTTACTTCGTGTATGTTTGTGTCTTTGTGACTTGGTGTAAGTGTGTGTCTGTGTTACTGGGTATCAGTGTATGTCTTTGTTACTTGGTGTCAGTGGATGTCGTTGTTACTTGGTGTCAGTGTATGTCTGTGTTGCTTGGTGTAAGTCTGTGTCTTTGTTAGTTGGTGTAAGTGTATGTCTTTGATTCTTGGTGTCAGTGTATGTCTGTTATACTTTGTGTAAGTCTATGTCTTTGTTACTTGGTGTCAGTGTTTGTCTTTGTTACTTTGTGGAAGTGTGTGTCTGTGTTACTGGGTATCAGTGTATGTCTTTGCGAACTTGTGTCAGTGTATGTCTTTGTGACTTGGTGTCAGTGTGTGTCTCTGTTAGTCTTTGTTACTTGGTGTCAGTGTCTGTCTGTGTATGTCTTTGTTACTGTGTGTCAGTGTTTCTCCATGTTACTGGGTGTCAGTGCGTGTTTGTTTGTGTTACTGGGTGTCAGTGTGTGTCTGTGTTACTTGGTGTAAGTTTATGTCTTTGTTTCTTTGTGTCAGTGGATGTCTGTGTTACTTGGTGTCAGTGTTTGTCTTTGTTACTTGGTGTAAGTGTGTGTCTGTGTTACTGGGTATCAGTGTATGTCTTTGTGGCTTGGTGTCAGTGTATGTATTTGTTACTGGGTGTCAGTGTATGGCTTTGTTACTTGGTGTCAGTGTATGTCTTTGTTACTTGGTGTCAGTGTGTGTCTTTGTTACTTGGTGTAATTGTATGTCTTTGTTACTTGGTGTCAGTGTTTGTCTGTGTTACGTGGTGTAAGTGTATGTCTTTGTTACTTGGTGTCAGTGTATGTCTTTGTTACTTGGTGTAAGTGTGTGTCTGTGTTACTTGGTGTAAGTGTGTGTCTGTGTTACTGGGTAACAGTGTATGTCTGTGTTACTTGGTGTAAGTGTGTGTCTTTGTTACTTGGTGTAATTGTATGTCTCTGTTACTTGGTATCAGTGTATGTCTTTGTGACTTGGTGTCAGTGTATGTCGTTGATACTGGGTGTCAGTGTGTGTCTTTGTGACTTGGTGTCAGTGTATGTCTTTGTTACTTGTTGTAAGTGTGTGTCTGTGTTACTTGGTATCATGGTATGTCTTTTTTACTTGGTGTAAGTGTGTGTCTGTGTTACTGGGTATCAGTGCATGTCTTTGTTACATGGTGTCAGTGTATGTCTGTTTTACTTGGTGTAAGTGTGTGTCTTTGTTACTTGGTGTAATTGAATGTCTTTGTTTCTTGGTGTCAGTGTATGTCTGTGTTACTTGGTGTAAGTGTGTGTCTGTGTTACTTGGTATCAGTGTATGTCTTTGTTACTTGGTGTAAGTGTGTGTCTGTGTTACTGGGTAACCGTGTATGTCTTTGTTACTTGGTGTCAGTGTATGTCTTCGTTACTTGGTGTAAGTGTGTGTCTTTGTTACTTGGAGTAATTGTATGTCTTTGTTACTTGGTGTCAGTGTATGTCTGTGTTACTTGGTGTAAGTGTATGTCTTTGTTACTTGGTGTCAGTGTATGTATTTGTTACTTGGTGTAAGTGTGTGTCTTTGTTACTTGGTATCAGTGTATGTCTTTGTTACTTGGTGTCAGTGTATGTCTTTGTGACTTGGTGTCAGTGTATGTCTTTGTTACTGGGTGTCACTGTATGTCTTTGTGACTTTGTGTCAGTGTATGTCTTGGTTACTGGGTGTCAGTTTATGTCTTTGTTACTTGGTGTCAGTGTATGTCTTTGTTACTGGGTGTCACTGTATGTCTTTGTCACTGTGTGTCAGTGTTTCTCCATGTTACTGGGTGTCAGTGCGTGTTTGTTTGTGTTACTGGGTGTCAGTGTGTGTCTGTGTTACTTGGTGTAAGTTTATGTCTTTGTTTCTTTGTGTCAGTGGATGTCTTTGTTACTTGGTGTCAGTGTTTGTCTTTGTTACGTGGTGTAAGTGTGTGTGTGTGTTACTGGGTATCAGTGTATGTCTTTGTGACTTGGTGTCAGTGTATGTATTTGTTACTGGGTGTCAGTGTATGTCATTGTTACTTGGTGTCAGTGTATGTCTTTTTTACTTGGTGTCAGTGTGTGTCTTTGTTACTTGGTGTAATTGTATGTCTTTGTTACTTGGTGTCAGTGTATGTCTGTGTTACGTGGTGTAAGTGTATGTCTTTGTTACTTGGTGTCAGTGTATGTCTTTGTTACTTGGTGTAAGTGTGTGTCTGTGTTACTTGGTGTAATTGTATGTCTTTGATACTTGGTGTCAGTGTATGTCTTTGTTACTTGGTGTAAGTGTGTGTCTGTGTTACTTGGTGTAAGTGTGTGTCTGTGTTACTGGGTAACAGTGTATGTCTTTGCTACTTGGTGTCAGGGTATGTCTGTGTTACTTGGTGTAAGTGTGTGTCTTTGTTACTTGGTGTAATTGTATGTCTCTGTTACTTGGTATCAGTGTATGTCTTTGTGACTTGGTGTCAGTGTATGTCTTTGATACTGGGTGTCAGTGTGTGTCTTTGTGACTTGGTGTCAGTGTATGTCTTCGTTACTTGTTGTAAGTGTGTGTCTGTGTTACTGGGTATCATGGTATGTCTTTTTTACTTGGTGTAAGTGTGTGTCTGTGTTACTGGGTATCAGTGCATGTCTTTGTTACATGGTGTCAGTGTATGTCTGTTTTACTTGGTGTAAGTGTGTGTCTTTGTTACTTGGTGGAATTGAATGTCTTTGTTTCTTGGTGTCAGTGTATGTCTGTGTTACTTGGTGTAAGTGTGTGTCTGTGTTACTTGGTATCAGTGTATGTCTTTGTTACTTGGTGTAAGTGTGTGTCTGTGTTACTGGGTAACCGTGTATGTCTTTGTTACTTGGTGTCAGTGTATGTCTTCGTTACTTGGTGTAAGTGTGTGTCTTTGTTACTTGGAGTAATTATATGTCTTTGTTACTTGGTGTCAGTGTATGTCTGTGTTACTTGGTGTAAGTGTATGTCTTTGTTACTTGGTGTCAGTGTATGTATTTGTTACTTGGTGTAAGTGTGTGTCTTTGTTACTTGGTATCAGTGTATGTCTTTGTTACTTGGTGTCAGTGTATGTCTTTGTGACTTGGTGTCAGTGTATGTCTTTGTTACTGGGTGTCACTGTATGTCTTTGTGACTTTGTGTCAGTGTATGTCTTGGTTACTGGGTGTCAGTTTATGTCTTTGTTACTTGGTGTCAGTGTATGTCTTTGTTACTGGGTGTCACTGTATGTCTTTGTCACTGTGTGTCAGTGTTTCTCCATGTTACTGGGTGTCAGTGCGTGTTTGTTTGTGTTACTGGGTGTCAGTGTGTGTCTGTGTTACTTGGTGTAAGTTTATGTCTTTGTTTCTTTGTGTCAGTGGATGTCTTTGTTACTTGGTGTCAGTGTTTGTCTTTGTTACGTGGTGTAAGTGTGTGTGTGTGTTACTGGGTATCAGTGTATGTCTTTGTGACTTGGTGTCAGTGTATGTATTTGTTACTGGGTGTCAGTGTATGTCTTTGTTACTTGGTGTCAGTGTATGTCTTTGTTACTTGGTGTCAGTGTGTGTCTTTGTTACTTGGTGTAATTGTATGTCTTTGTTACTTGGTGTCAGTGTATGTCTGTGTTACGTGGTGTAAGTGTATGTCTTTGTTACTTGGTGTCAGTGTATGTCTTTGTTACTTGGTGTAAGTGTGTGTCTGTGTTACTTGGTGTAATTGTATGTCTTTGATACTTGGTATCAGTGTATGTCTTTGTGACTTGGTGTCAGTGTATGTCTTTGATACTGGGTGTCAGTGTGTGTCTTTGTGACTTGGTGTCAGTGTATGTCTTTGTTACTTGTTGTAAGTGTGTTTCTGTGTTACTGGGTATCATGGTATGTCTTTTTTACTTGGTGTAAGTGTGTGTCTGTGTTACTGGGTATCAGTGCATGTCTTTGTTACATGGTGTCAGTGTATGTCTGTTTTACTTGGTGTAAGTGTGTGTCTTTGTTACTTGGTGTAATTGAATGTCTTTGTTTCTTGGTGTCAGTGTATGTCTGTGTTACTTGGTGTAAGTGTGTGTCTGTGTTACTTGGTATCAGTGTATGTCTTTGTTACTTGGTGTAAGTGTGTGTCTGTGTTACTGGGTAACAGTGTATGTCTTTGTTACTTGGTGTCAGTGTATGTCTGCGTTACTTGGTGTAAGTGTGTGTCTTTGTTACTTGGAGTAATTGTATGTCTTTGTTACTTGGTGTCAGTGTATGTCTGTGTTACTTGGTGTAAGTGTATGTCTTTGTTACTTGGTGTCAGTGTATGTATTTGTTACTTGGTGTAAGTGTGTGTCTGTGTTACTTGGTATCAGTGTATGTCTTTGTTACTTGGTGTCAGTGTATGTCTTTGTGACTTGGTGTCAGTGTATGTCTTTGTTACTGGGTGTCACTGTATGTCTTTGTGACTTTGTGTCAGTGTATGTCTTTGTTACTGGGTGTCACTGTATGTCTTTGTTACTGTGTGTCAGTGTTTCTCCATGTAACTGGGTGTCAGTGCGTTTTTGTTTGTGTTACTGGGTGTCAGTGTGTGTCTGTGTTACTTGGTGTAAGTTTATGTCTTTGTTACTTGGTGTCAGTGTTTGTCTTTGTTACTTGGTGTCAGTGTGTGTCTGTGTTACTGGGTATCAGTGTATGTCTTTGTGACTTGGTGTCAGTGTATGTATTTGTTACTGGGTATCAGTGTATGTCTTTGTTACTTGGTGTCAGTGTATCTCTGTGTTACTTAGTGTAAGTGTGTGTCTTTGTTACTTGGTGTAATTGTATGTCTTTGTTACTTGGTGTCAGTGTATGTCTGTGTTACGTGGTGTAAGTGTATGTCTTTGTTACTTGGTGTCAGTGTGTGTCTGTGTTACTTGGTATCAGTGTATGTCTTTGTTACTTGGTGTAAGTGTGTGTCTGTGTTACTGGATAACAGTGTATGTCTTTGTTACTTGGTGTCAGGGTATGTCTGTGTTACTTGGTGTAATTGTATGTCTCTGTTACTTGGTATCAGTGTATGTCTTTGTGACTTGGTGTCAGTGTATGTCTTTGATACTGGGTACCAGTGTGTGTCTTTGTGACTTGGTGTCAGTGTATGTCTTTGTTACTTGGTGTAAGTGTGTGTCTGTGTTACTGGGTATCAGGGTGTGTCTTTTTTACTTGGTGTAACTGTGTGTCTGTGTTACTGGGTATCAGTGCATGTCTTTGTTACATGGTGTCAGTGTATGTCTGTTTTACTTGGTGTACGTGTGTGTCTTTGTTACTTGGTGTAATTGTATGTCTTTGTGACTTTGTGTCAGTGTATGTCTTGGTTACTGGGTGTCAGTTTATGTCTATGTTACTTGGAGTCAGTGTATGTCTTTGTGACTTTGTGTCCTTGTATGTCTTTGTTACTGGGTGTCACTGTATGTCTTTGTGACTTTGTGTCAGTGTATGTCTTGGTTACTGGGTGTCAGCTTATGTCTTTGTTACTTGGTGTCAGTGTATGTCTTTGTGCCTTGGTGTCAGTGTATGTCTGTTTTACTTGGTGTACGTGTGTGTCTTTGTTACTTGGTGTAATTGTATGTCTTTGTTTCTTGGTGTCAGTGTATGTCTGTGTTACTTGGTGTAAGTGTGTGTCTGTGTTACTGGGTAACAGTGCATGTCTTTGTCACTTGGTGTCAGTGAATGTCTGTGTTACTTGGTGTAAGTGTGTGTCTTTGTTACTTGGTGTCAGTGTATGTATTTGTTACTTGGTTTAAGTGTGTGTCTGTGTTACTGGGTATCAGTTTAAGTCTTTGTTACTTGGTGTCAGTGTATGTCTTTGTGACTTGTTGTCAGTGTATGTCTTTGTTACTGGGTGTCACTGTATGTCTTTGTGACTTTGTGTCAGTGTATGTCTTGGTTACTGGGTGTCAGTTTATGTCTTTGTTACTTGGTGTAAGTGTATGTCTTTGTGACTTTGTGTCTGTGTATGTCTTTGTTACTGGGTGTCACTGTATGTCTTTGTGACTTTGTGTCAGTGTATGTCTTGGTTACTGGGTGTCAGCTTATGTCTTTGTTACTTGGTGTCAATGTATGTCTTTGTGCCTTGGTGTCAGTGTATGTCTGTGTTACTTGGTGTAAGTGTGTGTCTTTGTTACTTGGTGTCAGTGTATGTCTGTGTTACTTAGTGTAAGTGTGTGTCTTTGTTACTTGGTGTAATTGTATGTCTTTGTTACTTGGTGTCAGTGTATGTCTGTGTTACGTGGTGTAAGTGTATGTCTTTGTTACTTGGTGTCAGTGTGTGTCTGTGTTACTTGGTATCAGTGTATGTCTTTGTGACTTGGTGTCAGTGTATGTCTGTGTTACTTGGTGTAATTGTATGTCTCTGTTACTTGGTATCAGTGTATGTCTTTGTGACTTGGTGTCAGTGTATGTCTTTGATACTGGGTACCAGTGTGTGTCTTTGTGACTTGGTGTCAGTGTATGTCTTTTTTACTTGGTGTAACTGTGTGTCTGTGTTACTGGGTATCAGTGCATGTCTTTGTTACATGGTGTCAGTGTATGTCTGTTTTACTTGGTGTACGTGTGTGTCTTTGTTACTTGGTGTAATTGTATGTGTCTGTGACTTTGTGTCAGTGTATGTCTTGGTTACTGGGTGTCAGTTTATGTCTTTGTTACTTGGTGTCAGTGTATGTCTTTGTGACTTTGTGTCTGTGTATGTCTTTGTTACTGGGTGTCACTGTATGTCTTTGTGACTTTGTGTCAGTGTATGTCTTGGTTACTGGGTGTCAGCTTATGTCTTTGTTACTTGGTGTCAGTGTATGTCTTTGTGCCTTGGTGTCAGTGTATGTCTGTTTTACTTGGTGTAAGTGTGTGTCTGTGTTACTGGGTAACAGTGTATGTCTTTGTCACTTGGTGTCAGTGAATGTCTGCGTTACTTGGTGTAAGTGTGTGTCTTTGTTACTTGGTGTCAGTGTATGTATTTGTTACTTGGTTTAGGTGTGTGTCTGTGTTACTGGGTATCAGTTTATGTCTTTGTTACTTGGTGTCAGTGTATGTCTTTGTGACTTGTTGTCAGTGTATGTCTTTGTTACTGGGTGTCACTGTATGTCTTTGTGACTTTGTGTCAGTGTATGTCTTGGTTACTGGGTGTCAGTTTATGTCTTTGTTACTTGGTGTTAGTGTATGTCTTTGTGACTTTGTGTCTGTGTATGTCTTTGTTACTGGGTGCCACTGTATGTCTTTGTGACTTTGTGTCAGTGTATGTCTTGGTTACTGGGTGTCAGCTTATGTCTTTGTTACTTGGTGTCAGTGTATGTCTTTGTGCCTTGGTGTCAGTGTATGTCTGTGTTACTTGGTGTAAGTGTGTGTCTTTGTTACTTGGTGTAAGTGTGTGTCTGTGTTACTGGGTATCAGTGTATGTCTTTGTTACTTGGAGTCAGTGTATGTCGTCGTTACTTGGTGTATGTGTGTGTCTGTGTTACTGGGTGTCAGTGTATGTCTTTGTTACTTGGTGTCAGTGTATGTCTGTGTTGCTTGGTGTAAGTGTGTGTCTTTGTTACTTGGTGTCAGTGGATGTCTTTGTTACTTGGTGTCAGAGTTTGTCTTTCTTACTTGGTGTCAGTGTGTGTCTGTGTTACTGGGCAGCAGTGTATGTCTTTGTGACTTGGTGTAAGTGTATGTCTTTGTTACTGGGTGTCAGTGTATGTCTTTGTTACTTGGTGTAAGTGTGTGTCTGTGTTACTGGGTATCAGTGTATGTCTTTGTTTCTTGGTGTCAGTGTATGTCTTTGTTACTTGGTGTCAGTGTATGTCTTTGTTACTGGGTATCAGTGCATGTTTTTGTTACTTGATGTAAGTGTGTGTCTGTGTTACTAGGTATCAGTGTATGTCTTTGTTACTTGGTGTAAGTGTGTGTCTGTGTTACTGGCTATCAGTGCATGTCTTTGTTACATGGTGTCAGTGTATGTCTGTGTTACTTGGTGTAAGTGTGTGTCTTTGTTACTTGGTGTAATTGTATGTCTTTGTTACTTGTTGTCAGTGTATGTCTGTGTTACTTGGTGTAAGTGTATGTCTTTGTTACTTGGTGTCAGTGTATGTCTTTGTTTCTTGGTGTAAGTGTGTGGCTGTGTTACTTGGTGTAAGTGTGTGCCTGTGTTACTTGTTATCTGTGTATGTCTTTGTTACTTGGTGTAAGTGTGTGTCTGTGTTACTGGGTAACAGTGTATGTCTTTGTTACTTGGTGTCAGTGTATGTCGTCGTTACTTGGTGTATGTGTGTGTCTGTGTTACTGGGTGTCAGTGTATGTCTTTGTTACTTGGTGTCAGTGTATGTCTGTGTTGCTTGGTGTAAGTGTTTGTCTTTGTTACATGGTGTAAGTGTATGTCTTTGTTACTTGGTGTCAGTGTATGTCTGTGTTACTTTGTGTAAGTATATGTCTTTGTTACTTGGTGTCAGTGTTTGTCTTTGTTACATTGTGGAAGTGTGTGTCTGCGTTACTGGGTATCAGTGTATGTCTTTGTGACTTGGTGTCAGTGTATGTCTTTGTTACTGGGTGTCAGTGTATGACTTTGTGACTTGGTGTCAGTGTGTGTCTCTGTTAGTCTTTGTTACTTGGTGTCAGTGTCTGTCTGTGTATGTCTTTGTTACTGTGTGTCAGTGTTTCTCTATGTTACTGGGAGTCAGTGTGTGTTTGTTTGTGTTACTGGGTGTCAGTGTGTGTCTGTGTTACTTTTTGTAATTGTATGTCTTTGTTTCTTGGTGTCAGTGGATGTCTTTGTTACTTGGTGTCAGTGTTTGTCTTTCTTACTTGGTGTAAGTGTGTGTCTGTGTTACTTGGTATCAGTGTATGTCTTTGTGACTTGGTGTCAGTGCATATCTTTGTTACTGGTTGTCAGTGTATGTCTTTGTTACTTGGTGTAAGTGTGTGTCTGTGTTACTGGGTATCAGTGTATGTCTTTGTTTCTTGGTGTCAGTGTATGTCTTTGTTACTTGGTGTCAGTGTATGTCTTTGTTACTGGGTATCAGTGCATGTCTTTGTTACATGGTGTCAGTGTGTGTCTTTGTGACTTGGTGTCAGTGTATGTCTTTGTGACTTGGTGTAAGTGTGTGTCTGTTTTACTAGGTATCAGTGTATGTCTTTGTTACTTGGTGTCAGTGTATGTCTTTGTTACTGGGTGTCAGTGTATGTCTTTGTGACTTGGTGTCAGTGTGTGTCTCTGTTAGTCTTTGTTACTTGGTGTCAGTGTCTGTCTGTGTATGACTTTGTTACTGTGTGTCAGTGTTTCTCTATGTTACTGGGTGTCAGTGTGTGTTTGTTTGTGTTACTGGGTGTCAGTGTGTGTCTGTGTTACTTTATGTAATTGTATGTCTGTGTTACTTGGTGTAAGTGTATGTCTTTGTGACTTTGTGTCAGTGTATGTCTTGGTTACTGGGTGTCAGTTTATGTCTTTGTTACTTGGTGTCAGTGTATGTCTTTGTGACTTTGTGTCTGTGTATGTCTTTGTTACTGGGTGTCACTGTATGTCTTTGTGACTTTGTGTCAGTGTATGTCTTGGTTACTGGGTGTCAGCTTATGTCTTTGTTACTTGGTGTCAGTGTATGTCTTTGTGCCTTGGTGTCAGTGTATGTCTGTGTTACTTGGTGTAAGTGTGTGTCTTTGTTACTTGGTGTAAGTGTGTGTCTGTGTTACTGGGTATCAGTGTATGTCTTTGTTACTTGGAGTCAGTGTATGTCGTCGTTACTTGGTGTATGTGTGTGTCTGTGTTACTGGGTGTCAGTGTATGTCTTTGTTACTTGGTGTCAGTGTATGTCTGTGTTGCTTGGTGTAAGTGTGTGTCTTTGTTACTTGGTGTCAGTGGATGTCTTTGTTACTTGGTGTCAGAGTTTGTCTTTCTTACTTGGTGTCAGTGTGTGTCTGTGTTACTGGGCAGCAGTGTATGTCTTTGTGACTTGGTGTAAGTGTATGTCTTTGTTACTGGGTGTCAGTGTATGTCTTTGTTACTTGGTGTAAGTGTGTGTCTGTGTTACTGGGTATCAGTGTATGTCTTTGTTTCTTGGTGTCAGTGTATGTCTTTGTTACTTGGTGTCAGTGTATGTCTTTGTTACTGGGTATCAGTGCATGTCTTTGTTACTTGATGTAAGTGTGTGTCTGTGTTACTAGGTATCAGTGTATGTCTTTGTTACTTGGTGTAAGTGTGTGTCTGTGTTACTGGCTATCAGTGCATGTCTTTGTTACATGGTGTCAGTGTATGTCTGTGTTACTTGGTGTAAGTGTGTGTCTTTGTTACTTGGTGTAATTGTATGTCTTTGTTACTTGTTGTCAGTGTATGTCTGTGTTACTTGGTGTAAGTGTATGTCTTTGTTACTTGGTGTCAGTGTATGTCTTTGTTTCTTGGTGTAAGTGTGTGGCTGTGTTACTTGGTGTAAGTGTGTGCCTGTGTTACTTGTTATCTGTGTATGTCTTTGTTACTTGGTGTAAGTGTGTGTCTGTGTTACTGGGTAACAGTGTATGTCTTTGTTACTTGGTGTCAGTGTATGTCGTCGTTACTTGGTGTATGTGTGTGTCTGTGTTACTGGGTGTCAGTGTATGTCTTTGTTACTTGGTGTCAGTGTATGTCTGTGTTGCTTGGTGTAAGTGTTTGTCTTTGTTACATGGTGTAAGTGTATGTCTTTGTTACTTGGTGTCAGTGTATGTCTGTGTTACTTTGTGTAAGTATATGTCTTTGTTACTTGGTGTCAGTGTTTGTCTTTGTTACATTGTGAAGTGTGTGTCTGCGTTACTGGGTATCAGTGTATGTCTTTGTGACTTGGTGTCAGTGTATGTCTTTGTTACTGGGTGTCAGTGTATGACTTTGTGACTTGGTGTCAGTGTGTGTCTCTGTTAGTCTTTGTTACTTGGTGTCAGTGTCTGTCTGTGTATGTCTTTGTTACTGTGTGTCAGTGTTTCTCTATGTTACTGGGAGTCAGTGTGTGTTTGTTTGTGTTACTGGGTGTCAGTGTGTGTCTGTGTTACTTTTTGTAATTGTATGTCTTTGTTTCTTGGTGTCAGTGGATGTCTTTGTTACTTGGTGTCAGTGTTTGTCTTTCTTACTTGGTGTAAGTGTGTGTCTGTGTTACTTGGTATCAGTGTATGTCTTTGTGACTTGGTGTCAGTGCATATCTTTGTTACTGGTTGTCAGTGTATGTCTTTGTTACTTGGTGTAAGTGTGTGTCTGTGTTACTGGGTATCAGTGTATGTCTTTGTTTCTTGGTGTCAGTGTATGTCTTTGTTACTTGGTGTCAGTGTATGTCTTTGTTACTGGGTATCAGTGCATGTCTTTGTTACATGGTGTCAGTGTGTGTCTTTGTGACTTGGTGTCAGTGTATGTCTTTGTGACTTGGTGTAAGTGTGTGTCTGTTTTACTAGGTATCAGTGTATGTCTTTGTTACTTGGTGTCAGTGTATGTCTTTGTTACTGGGTGTCAGTGTATGTCTTTGTGACTTGGTGTCAGTGTGTGTCTCTGTTAGTCTTTGTTACTTGGTGTCAGTGTCTGTCTGTGTATGACTTTGTTACTGTGTGTCAGTGTTTCTCTATGTTACTGGGTGTCAGTGTGTGTTTGTTTGTGTTACTGGGTGTCAGTGTGTGTCTGTGTTACTTTATGTAATTGTATGTCTGTGTTACTTGGTGTAAGTGTATGTCTTTGTGACTTTGTGTCAGTGTATGTCTTGGTTACTGGGTGTCAGTTTATGTCTTTGTTACTTGGTGTCAGTGTATGTCTTTGTGACTTTGTGTCTGTGTATGTCTTTGTTACTGGGTGTCACTGTATGTCTTTGTGACTTTGTGTCAGTGTATGTCTTGGTTACTGGGTGTCAGCTTATGTCTTTGTTACTTGGTGTCAGTGTATGTCTTTGTGCCTTGGTGTCAGTGTATGTCTGTTTTACTTGGTGTACGTGTGTGTCTTTGTTACTTGGTGTAATTGCATGTCTTTGTTTCTTGGTGTCAGTGTATGTCTGTGTTACTTGGTGTAAGTGTGTGTCTGTGTTACTGGGTAACAGTGTATGTCTTTGTCACTTGGTGTCAGTGAATGTCTGCGTTACTTGGTGTAAGTGTGTGTCTTTGTTACTTGGTGTCAGTGTATGTATTTGTTACTTGGTTTAGGTGTGTGTCTGTGTTACTGGGTATCAGTTTATGTCTTTGTTACTTGGTGTCAGTGTATGTCTTTGTGACTTGTTGTCAGTGTATGTCTTTGTTACTGGGTGTCACTGTATGTCTTTGTGACTTTGTGTCAGTGTATGTCTTGGTTACTGGGTGTCAGTTTATGGCTTTGTTACTTGGTGTTAGTGTATGTCTTTGTGACTTTGTGTCTGTGTATGTCTTTGTTACTGGGTGTCACTGTATGTCTTTGTGACTTGGTGTCAGTGTATGTCTTGGTTACTGGGTGTCAGCTTATGTCTTTGTTACTTGGTGTCAGTGTATGTCTTTGTGCCTTGGTGTCAGTGTATGTCTGTGTTACTTGGTGTAAGTGTGTGTCTTTGTTACTTGGTGTAAGTGTGTGTCTGTGTTACTGGGTATCAGTGTATGTCTTTGTTACTTGGAGTCAGTGTATGTCGTCGTTACTTGGTGTATGTGTGTGTCTGTGTTACTGGGTGTCAGTGTATGTCTTTGTTACTTGGTGTCAGTGTATGTCTGTGTTGCTTGGTGTAAGTGTGTGTCTTTGTTACTTGGTGTCAGTGGATGTCTTTGTTACTTGGTGTCAGAGTTTGTCTTTCTTACTTGGTGTCAGTGTGTGTCTGTGTTACTGGGCAGCAGTGTATGTCTTTGTGACTTGGTGTAAGTGTGTGTCTGTGTTACTGGGTATCAGTGTATGTCTTTGTTTCTTGGTGTCAGTGTATGTCTTTGTTACTTGGTGTCAGTGTATGTCTTTGTTACTGGGTATCAGTGCATGTCTTTGTTACTTGATGTAAGTGTGTGTCTGTGTTACTAGGTATCAGTGTATGTCTTTGTTACTTGGTGTAAGTGTGTGTCTGTGTTACTGGCTATCAGTGCATGTCTTTGTTACATGGTGTCAGTGTATGTCTGTGTTACTTGGTGTAAGTGTGTGTCTTTGTTACTTGGTGTAATTGTATGTCTTTGTTACTTGTTGTCAGTGTATGTCTGTGTTACTTGGTGTAAGTGTATGTCTTTGTTACTTGGTGTCAGTGTATGTCTTTGTTTCTTGGTGTAAGTGTGTGTCTGTGTTACTTGGTGTAAGTGTGTGCCTGTGTTACTTGTTATCTGTGTATGTCTTTGTTACTTGGTGTAAGTGTGTGTCTGTGTTACTGGGCAACAGTGTATGTCTTTGTTACTTGGTGTCAGTGTATGTCGTCGTTACTTGGTGTATGTGTGTGTCTGTGTTACTGGGTGTCAGTGTATGTCTTTGTTACTTGGTGTCAGTGTATGTCTGTGTTGCTTGGTGTAAGTGTTTGTCTTTGTTACATGGTGTAAGTGTATGTCTTTGTTACTTGGTGTCAGTGTATGTCTGTGTTACTTTGTGTAAGTATATGTCTTTGTTACTTGGTGTCAGTGTTTGTCTTTGTTACATTGTGGAAGTGTGTGTCTGCGTTACTGGGTATCAGTGTATGTCTTTGTGACTTGGTGTCAGTGTATGTCTTTGTTACTGGGTGTCAGTGTATGACTTTGTGACTTGGTGTCAGTGTGTGTCTCTGTTAGTCTTTGTTACTTGGTGTCAGTGTCTGTCTGTGTATGTCTTTGTTACTGTGTGTCAGTGTTTCTCTATGTTACTGGGAGTCAGTGTGTGTTTGTTTGTGTTACTGGGTGTCAGTGTGTGTCTGTGTTACTTTTTGTAATTGTATGTCTTTGTTTCTTGGTGTCAGTGGATGTCTTTGTTACTTGGTGTCAGTGTTTGTCTTTCTTACTTGGTGTAAGTGTGTGTCTGTGTTACTTGGTATCAGTGTATGTCTTTGTGACTTGGTGTCAGTGTATATCTTTGTTACTGGTTGTCAGTGTATGTCTTTGTTACTTGGTGTAAGTGTGTGTCTGTGTTACTGGGTATCAGTGTATGTCTTTGTTTCTTGGTGTCAGTGTATGTCTTTGTTACTTGGTGTCAGTGTATGTCTTTGTTACTGGGTATCAGTGCATGTCTTTGTTACATGGTGTCAGTGTGTGTCTTTGTGACTTGGTGTCAGTGGATGTCTTTGTGACTTGGTGTAAGTGTGTGTCTGTTTTACTAGGTATCAGTGTATGTCTTTGTTACTTGGTGTCAGTGTATGTCTTTGTTACTGGGTGTCAGTGTATGTCTTTGTGACTTGGTGTCAGTGTGTGTCTCTGTTAGTCTTTGTTACTTGGTGTCAGTGTCTGTCTGTGTATGACTTTGTTACTGTGTGTCAGTGTTTCTCTATGTTACTGGGTGTCAGTGTGTGTTTGTTTGTGTTACTGGGTGTCAGTGTGTGTCTGTGTTACTTTATGTAATTGTATGTCTGTGTTACTTGGTGTAAGTGTATGTCTTTGTTACTTGGTGTCAGTGTATGTCTTCGTTACTTGGTGTAAGTGTGTGTCTGTGTTTCTTGGTGTAAGTGTGTGTCTGTGTTACTTGGTATCTGTGTATGTCTTTGTTACTTGGTGTAAGTGTGTGACTGTGTTACTGGGTATCAGTGTATGTCTTTGTGACTTGGTGTCAGAGTATGCCTTTGTTACTGGGTGTCAGTGTATGTCTTTGTTACTTGGTGTCAGTGTATGGCTGTGTTAATTGGTGTAAGTGTGTGTCTGTGTTACTGGGTATCAGTGTCTGTCTTTGTTACTTGGTGTATTTGTCCGTCTTTGTTACTTGGTGTAATTGTATGTCTTTGTAACTTGGTGTAAGTGTGTGTTTGTGTTACTTGGTGTCAGTGTATGTCTTTGTTACTTGGTGTAACTGTGTGTCTGTGTTACTGGGTATCAGTGTCTGTCTTTGTTACTTGGTGTCTATGTCTGTCTTTGTTACTTGGTGTAAGTGTGTGTCTGTGTTACTGGGTAACAGTGTATGTCTTTGTTACTTGGTGTCAGTGTATGTCTGTGTTACTTAGTGTAAGTGTGTGACTTTGTTACTTGGTGTAATTGTATGTCTTTGTTACCTGGTATCAGTGCATGTCTTTGTGACTTGGTGTCAGTGTATGTCTTTGTTACTGGGTGTCAGTGTATGTCTGTGTTACTTGGTGGAAGTGTGTGTCTTTGTTACTTGGTGTAATTGTATGTCCTTGTTACTTGGTATCAGTGCATGTCTTTGTGACTTGGTGTCAGTGTATGTCTTTGTTACTGGGTGTCAGTGTGTGTCTTTGTGACTTGGTGTCAGTGTATGTCTTTGTTACTTGGTGTAAGTGTGTGTCTGTGTTACTGGGTATCAGTGTATGTCTTTGTTACTTGTTGTAGGTGTGCGTCTGTGTTACTGGGTATCAGTGCATGTCTTTGTTACATGGTGTCAGTGTATGTCTGTGTTACTTGGTGTAATTGTATGTCTTTGTTACTTGGTGTCAGTGTATGTCAAAATACTTGGTGTAAGTGTATGTCTTTGCTACTTGGTGTAATTGTCTGTCTTTGTTACTTGGTGTCAGTGTATGTCTGTGTTACTTGGTGTAAGTGTGTGTCTTTGTTACTTGGTGTAAGTGTATGCCTTTGTTACTTGGTGTCTGTGTATGTCTTTGTTACTTGGTGTCAGTGTATGTCTGTGTTACTGGGTATCAGTGTATGTCTTTGTCACTTGGTGTCAGTGTATGTCTTTGTTACTTGGTGTAAGTGTGTGTCTGTGTTACTGGGTGTCAGTGTATGTCTTTGTTACTGGGTGTCAGTGTCTGTCTTTGTGACTTGGTGTCAGTGTATGTCTTTGTTACTTGGTGTCAGTGTATGTCTGTGTTACTTGGTGTAAGTGTGTGTCTGTGTTACTGGATATCAGTGTATGTCTTTGTTACTTGGTGTAAGTGTGTGTCTGTGTTACTGGGTATCAGTGTATGTCTTTGTGAAGTTGTGTCAGTGTATGTCTTTGTTACTGGGTGTCAGTGTCTGTCTTTGTGACTTGGTGTCAGTGTATGTCTTTGTTACTTGGTGTCAGTGTATGTCTGTGTTACTTGGTGTAAGTGTGTGTCTGTGTTACTGGATATCAGTGTATGTCTTTGTTACTTGGTGTAAGTGTGTGTCTGTGTTACTGGGTATCAGTGTATGTCTTTGTGAAGTTGTGTCAGTGTATGTCTTTGTTACTGGGTGTCAGTGTATGTCTTTGTGACTTGGTGTCAGTGTGTGTCTCTGTTAGTCTTTGTTACTTGGTGTCAGTGTCTGTCTGTGTATGTCTTTGTTACTGTGTGTCAGTGTTTCTCTATGTTACAGGGTGTCAGTGTGTGTTTGTTTGTGTTTCTGGGTGTCAGTGTGTGTCTGTGTTACTTTTTCTAATTGTATGTCTTTGTTACTTGGTGTCAGTGGATGTCTTTGTTACTTGGTGTCAGTGTTTGTCTTTGTTACTTGGTGTAAGTATGTGTCTGTGTTACTGGGTATCAGTGTATGTCTTTGTGACTTGGTGTCAGTGTATGTCTTTGTTACTGGGTGTCAGTGTATGTCTTTGTTACATGGTGTAAGTGTGTGTCTGTGTTACTGGGTATCAGTGTATGTCTTTGTTTCTTGGTGTCAGTGTAGGTCTTTGTTACTGGGTATCAGTGCATGTCTTTGTTACATGGTGTCAGTGTGTGTCTTTGTGACTTGGTGTCAGTGTATGTCTTTGTTACTTGGTGCAAGTGTGTGTCTGTGTTACTAGGTACCAGTGTATGTCTTTGTTACTTGATGTAAGTGTGTGTCTGTGTTACTGTGTATCAGTGCATGTCTTTGTTACATGGTGTCAGTGTCTGTCTGTGTTACTTGGTGTAAGTGTGTGTCTTTGTTACTTGGTGTCAGTGTATGTCTTTGTTACTTGGTGTAAGTGTGTGTCTATGTTAGTTGGTGTAAGTGTGTTTCAGTTTTACTTGGTATCAGTGTATGTCTTTGTCACTTGGTGTAAGTGTGTGTCTGTGTTACTGGCTAACAGTGTATGTCTTTGTTACTTGGTGTCAGTGTATTTCTGCGTTAATTGGTGTAAGTGTGGGTCTTTGTTACTTGGTGTAATTGTATGTCTTTGTTTCTTGGTGTCAGTTTCCGTCTTTGTAACTTGGTGTAAGTGTCTGTTTGTGTTACTTGGTGTAAGTGTCTGTCTTTGTTACTTGGTGTAAGTGTGTGTCTGTGTTACTGGGTATCAGTGTCTGTCTTTGTTACTTGGTGTCAGTGTCTGTCTTTGTTACTAGGTGTAAGTGTTTTTCAGTGTTACCTGGTGCAAGTGTGTGTCTGTGTTACTTGGTATCAGTGTATGTCTTTGTTACTTGGTGTAAGTGTGTGTCTGCGTTACTGGGTAACAGTGTATTTCCTTGTTACTTGGTCTCAGTGTATGTCTGTGTTACTTGGTGTACGTGTGTGTCTCTGTTACTTGGTGTAATTGCATGTCTTTGTGACTTGGTATCAGTGTATGTCTTTGTGACTTGGTGTCACTGCATGTCTTTGATACTGGGTGTCAGTGTCTGTCTTTGTTACTAGGTGTCAGTGTATGTCTTTGTTACTTGGTGTAAGTGTGTGTCTGTGTTACTGGGTATCAGTGTATGTCTTTGTTACTTGGTGTAAGTGTGTGTCTGTGTTACTGTGTATCAGTGCATGTCTTTGTTACATGGTGTCAGTGCATGTCTGTGTTACTTGGTGTAAGTGTGTGTCTTTGTTACTTGGTGTAATTGTATGTCTTTGTTACTTGGTATCAGTGTATGTCTTTGTGACTTGGTGTCAGAGTATGTCTGTGTTACTTGGTGTAAGTGTGTGTCTTTGTTACTGGGTGTCATTGTGTGTCTTTGTTACTTGGTGCCAGTGTATGTCTGTGTTACTTGGTGTAAGAGTATGTCTTTGTTAGTTGGTGTCAGTGTATGTCTTTGTTACATCGTGTAAGTGTGTGTCTGTGTTACTTGGTGTAAGTGTGTGTCTGTGTTACTTGGTATCAGTGTATGTCTTTGTTACTTGGTGTCAGTGTCTGTCTGTGTTACTTGGTGTAAGTGTGTGTCTTTGTTACTTGGTGTCAGTGTATGTCTTTGTTACTTGGTGTAAGTGTGTGTCTATGTTAGTTGGTGTAAGTGTGTTTCAGTTTTACTTGGTATCAGTGTATGTCTTTGTCACTTGGTGTAAGTGTGTGTCTGTGTTACTGGCTAACAGTGTATGTCTTTGTTACTTGGTGTCAGTGTATTTCTGCGTTAATTGGTGTAAGTGTGTGTCTTTGTTACTTGGTGTAATTGTATGTCTTTGTTTCTTGGTGTCAGTTTCCGTCTTTGTAACTTGGTGTAAGTGTCTGTTTGTGTTACTTGGTGTAAGTGTCTGTCTTTGTTACTTGGTGTAAGTGTGTGTCTGTGTTACTGGGTATCAGTGTCTGTCTTTGTTACTTGGTGTCAGTGTCTGTCTTTGTTACTAGGTGTAAGTGTTTTTCAGTGTTACCTGGTGCAAGTGTGTGTCTGTGTTACTTGGTATCAGTGTATGTCTTTGTTACTTGGTGTAAGTGTGTGTCTGCGTTACTGGGTAACAGTGTATTTCCTTGTTACTTGGTCTCAGTGTATGTCTGTGTTACTTGGTGTAAGTGTGTGTCTCTGTTACTTGGTGTAATTGCATGTCTTTGTGACTTGGTATCAGTGTATGTCTTTGTGACTTGGTGTCACTGCATGTCTTTGATACTGGGTGTCAGTGTCTGTCTTTGTTACTAGGTGTCAGTGTATGTCTTTGTTACTTGGTGTAAGTGTGTGTCTGTGTTACTGGGTATCAGTGTATGTCTTTGTTACTTGGTGTAAGTGTGTGTCTGTGTTACTGTGTATCAGTGCATGTCTTTGTTACATGGTGTCAGTGCATGTCTGTGTTACTTGGTGTAAGTGTGTGTCTTTGTTACTTGGTGTAATTGTATGTCTTTGTTACTTGGTATCAGTGTATGTCTTTGTGACTTGGTGTCAGAGTATGTCTGTGTTACTTGGTGTAAGTGTGTGTCTTTGTTACTGGGTGTCATTGTGTGTCTTTGTTACTTGGTGCCAGTGTATGTCTGTGTTACTTGGTGTAAGAGTATGTCTTTGTTAGTTGGTGTCAGTGTATGTCTTTGTTACATCGTGTAAGTGTGTGTCTGTGTTACTTGGTGTAAGTGTGTGTCTGTGTTACTTGGTATCAGTGTATGTCTTTGTTACTTGGTGTCAGTGTATGTCTTTGTTACATGGTGTAAGTGTGTGTCTCTTTGTTACTTGGTGTAAGTGTCTGTCAGTGTTACTGGGTAACAGTGTATGTCTTTGTTACTTGGTGTCAGTGTATGGCTGTGTTACTTGGTGTAAGTGTGTGTCTTTGTTACTTGTTGTAATTGGATGTCTTTGTGACTTGGTGTCAGTGTATGTCTTTGTAACTTGGTGTAAGTGTGTGTTTGTGTTACTTGGTGTAAGTGTATGTCTTTGTTACTTGGTGTAAGTGTGTGTCGGTGTTACTGGGTATCAGTGTATGTCTTTGTTACTTGGTGTCAGTGTCTGTCTGTGTAACTTGATGTAAGTGTGCGTCTGTGTTACTGGGTATCAGTGTATGTCTTTGTGACTTGGTGTCAGTGTATGTCTTTGTTATTGGGTGCCAGTGTGTGTCTTTGTGACTTGGTGTCAGTGTATGTCTTTGTTACTTGGTGTAATTGTCTGTCTGTTTTACTTGGTGTAAGTGTGTGTCTTTGTTACTTGGTGTCTGTGTATGTCTTTGTTACTTGGTGTCAGTGTATGCCTTTGTTACTTGGTGTCTGTGTATGTCTTTGTTACTTGGTGTCAGTGTATGTCTGTGTTACTTGGTGTAAGTGTGTGTCTGTGTTACTGGATATCAGTGTATGTCTTTGTTACTTGGTGTAAGTGTTTGTCTGTGTTACTGGGTATCAGTGTATGTCTTTGTTACTTGGTGTCTGTGTATGTCTTTGTTCCTTGGCGTGACTGTATGTCTTTGTTACTGGGTTTCAGTGTATGTCTTTGTAACTTGGTGACAGTGTGTGTCTGTGTGTCAGTGTATGTCTTTGTTACTGTGTATCAGTGTTTCTGTATGTTACTGGGTGTCAGCGTGTGTTTTTTTGTGTTACTGCGTGTCAGTATTTAGTTTAGTGATGCAGCACTGAAACAGGCCCTTCGGCCAACCAGGTCTGTGCCGACCATCAACCACCCATTTATACTAATCCTACACTAATCCCGTATTCCTATCACATCCCCAACTGTCCCTATATATTTCCCTACCACCTACCTATACTAGGGGCAATTTATAATGGCCAATTAACCTATCAATCTGCAAGTCTTTGGCATGTGGGAGGAAACCAGAGCACCCGGAGGAATCCCACGCAGACACAGGGAGAACTTGCAAACTCCGCAGAGGCATTACCCAGAATCGAGCCCGGGTCCCTGGAACTTGAGGCTGCTAACCACAGTGCCAATGTGCCGCCCAGTGTGTCTTTGTTACCTGGTGTAATTGTATGTCTTTGTTACTTGGTGTCTGTGTATGTCTTTGTTACTTGATGTAAGTCTGTGTTTGTGTTACTTGGTGTAAGTGTGTGTCTGTGTTACTTGGTATCAGTGTATGTCTTTGTTACTTGGTGTCAGTGTATGTCTTTTTTACTTGGTGCAATTGTATGTCTTTGTTACTGGGTATCAGTGTATGTCTTTGTTTCTTGGTATCAGTGTTTGTCTTTGTTACTGGATGTCAGTGCATGTCTTTGTTGCTGGTTGTCAGTGTATGTCTGTGCTACTTGGTGTAAGTGTGTGTCTTTGTTACTTGGTGTAATTGTATGTCTTTGTTACTTGGTGTCAGTGTATGTCTTTGTCACTAGGTGTAAGTGTATGTCTTTGTTACTTGGTGTCAGTGTATGTCTTTGTGACTTGGTGTCAGTGTATGTCTTTGTTACTGGGTTTCAGTGTATGTCTTTGTGACTTGGTGTCAGTGTATGTCTTTGTTACTTGGTGTCAGTGTATGTCTGTGTTACTTGGTGTAAGTGTGTGTCTGTGTTACTGGATATCGGTGTATGTCTTTGTTACTTGGTGTAAGTGTGTGTCTGTGTTACTGGGTATCAGTGTATGTCTTTGTGACTTGGTGTCAGTGTATGTCTTTGTTACTGGGTGTCAGTGTATGTCTTTGTGACTTGGTGTCAGTGTGTGTCTCTGTTAGTCTTTGTTACTTGGTGTCAGTGTCTGTCTGTGTATGTCTTTGTTACTGTGTGTCAGTGTTTCTCTATGTTACAGGGTGTCAGTGTGTGTTTGTTTGTGTTACTGGGTGTCAGTGTTTGTCTGTGTTACTTTTTCTAATTGTATGTCTTTGTTACTTGGTGTCAGTGGATGTCTTTGTTACTTGGTGTCAGTGTTTGTCATTGTTACTTGGTGTAAGTATGTATCTGTGTTACTGGGTATCAGTGTATGTCTTTGTGACTTGGTGTCAGTGTATGTCTTTGTTCCTGGGTATCAGTGCATGTCTTTGTTACATGGTGTCAGTGTGTGTCTTTGTGACTTGATGTCAGTGTATGTCTTTGTTACTTGGTGTAAGTGTGTGTCTGTGTTACTAGGTATCAGTGTATGTCTTTGTTACTTGGTGTGAGTGTGTGTCTGTGTTACTGGGTATCAGTGACTGTCTTTGTTACTTGGTGTCAGCGGCTGTCTTTGTTACTTTGTGTAAGTGTTTTTCTGTGTTACTTGGTGTAAGTGTGTGTCTGTGTTACTTGGTATCAGTGTATGTCTTTGTTACTTGGTGTAAGTGTGTGTCTGCGTTACTGGGTAACAGTGTATGTCCTTGTTACTTGGTGTCAGTGTATGTCTGTGTTACTTGGTGTAAGTGTGTGTCTTTGTTACTTGGTGTAATTGCATGTCTTTGTTACTTGGTATCAGTGTATGTCTTTGTGACTTGGTGTCAGTGTATGTCTTTGTTACTGGGTGTCAGTGTGTGTCTTTGTGACTTGGTGTCAGTGTATGGCTTTGTTACTTGGTGTAAGTGTGTGTCTGTGTTACTGGGTATCAGTGTATGTCTTTGTTACTTGGTGTAAGTGTGTGTCTGTGTCACTGTGTATCAGTGCATGTCTTTGTTACATGGTGTCAGTGTATGTCTGTGTTACTTGGTGTAAGTGTGTGTCTTTGTTACTTGGTGTAATTGTATGTCTTTGTTACTTGGTATCAGTGTATGTCTCTGTGACTTGGTGTCAGTGTATGTCTTTGTTACTGGGTGTCAGTGTGTGTCTTTGTTACTTGGTGTCAGTGTGTGTCTGTGTCACTGGATATCAGTGTATGTCTTTATTACTTGGTGTATGTGTGTGTCTGTGTTACTGGGTATCAGTGTATGACTTTGTGACTTGGTGTCAGTGTATGTCTTTGTTACTGGGTGTCAGTGTATGTCTTTGTGACTTGGTGTCAGTGTGTGTCTCTGTTAGTCTTTGTTACTTGGTGTCAGTGTCTGTCTGTGTATGTCTTTGTTACTGTGTGTCAGTGTTTCTCTATGTTACAGGGTGTCAGTGTGTGTTTGCTTGTGTTACTGGGTGTCAGTGTGGGTCTGTGTTACTTTTTCTAATTGTATGTCTTTGTTACTTGGTGTCAGTGGATGTCTTTGTTACTTGGTGTCAGTGTTTGTCTTTGTTACTTGGTGTAAGTATGTGTCTGTGTTACTGGGTATCAGTGTATGTTTTCGTGACTTGGTGTCAGTGTCTGTCTTTGTTCCTGGGTGTCAGTGTATGTCTTTGTTACTTTGTGTAAGTGTGTATCTGTGTTACTGGGTATCAGTGTATGTCTTTGTTTCTTGGTTTCAGTGTATGTCATTGTTACTGGGTATCAGTGCATGTCTTTGTTACATGGTGTCAGTGTGTGTCTTTGTGACTTGGTGTCAGTGTATGTCTTTGTTACTTGGTGTAAGTGTGTGTCTGTGTTACTGGGTATCAGTGCATGTCTTTGTTACATGGTGTCAGTGTATGTCTGTGTTACTTGGTGTAAGTGTGTGTCTTTGTTACATGGTGTAATTGTAGGTCTTTGTTACTTGTTGTCAGTGTATGTCTGTGTTACTTGGTGTAAGTGTATGTCTTTGTTACTTGATGTCAGTGTATGTCATTGTTACTTGGTTTAAGAGTGTGTCTATGTTACTTGGTGTAAGTGTGTGTCTGTGATACTTGGTATCAGTGTATGTCTTTGTTACTTGGTGTAAGTGTGTGTCTGTGTTACTGGGTAACAGTGTATGTCTTTGTTACTTGGTGTCAGTGTATGGCTGTGTTAATTGGTGTAAGGGTGTGTCTTTGTTACTTGGTGTAATTGTATGTCTTTGTTACTTGGTGTCAGTTTCCGTCTTTGTAACCTACTGTAAGTGTGTGTTTGTGTTACTTGGTGTAAGTGTATGTCTTTGTTACATGGTGTCAGTGTGTGTCTGTGTTACTGGGTATCAGTGTCTGTCTTTGTTACTTGGTGTCAGTGTCTGTCTTTGTTACTTGGTGTAAGTGTTTTTCTGTGTTACCTGGTGTAAGTGTGTGTCTGTGTTACTTGGTATCAGTGTATGTCTTTGTTACTTGGTGTTAGTGTGTGTCTGCGTTACTGGGTAACAGTGTATGTCCTTGTTACTTGATGTCAGTGTATGATGTGTTACTTGGTGTAAATGTGTGTCTTTGTTACTTGGTGTAATTGCATGTCTTTGTTACTTGGTATCAGTGTATGTCTTTGTGACTTGGTGTCAGTGTATGTCTTTGTTACTGGGTGTCAGTGTGTGTCTTTGTGACTTGGTGTCAGTGTATGTCTTTCTTACTTGGTGTAAGTGTGTGTCTGTGTTACTGGGTATCAGTGTATGTCTTTGTTACTTGCTGTAAGTGTGTGTCTGTGTTACTGTGTATCAGTGCATGTCTTTGTTACATGGTGTCAGTGTATGTCTGTGTTGATTGGTGTAAGTGTGTGTCTTTGTTAATTGGTGTAATTGTATGTCTTTGTTACTTGGTATCAGTTTATGTCTTTGTGACTTGGTGTCAGTGTATGTCTTTGTTACTTGGTGTAAGTGTGTGTCTGTGTTACTGGGTATCAGTGTATGTCTTTGTGACTTGGTGTCAGTGTATGTCTTTGTTACTGGGTGTCAGTGTATGTCTTTGTGACTTGGTGTCAGTGTGTGTCTCTGTTAGTCTTTGTTACTTGGTGTCAGTGTCTGTCTGTGTATGTCTTTGTTACTGTGTGTCAGTGTTTCTCTATGTTACAGGGTGTCAGTGTGTGTTTGTTTGTGTTACTGGGTGTCAGTGTTTGTCTGTGTTACTTTTTCTAATTGTATGTCTTTGTTACTTGGTGTCAGTGGATGTCTTTGTTACTTGGTGTCAGTGTTTGTCATTGTTACTTGGTGTAAGTATGTATCTGTGTTACTGGGTATCAGTGTATGTCTTTGTGACTTGGTGTCAGTGTATGTCTTTGTTCCTGGGTATCAGTGCATGTCTTTGTTACATGGTGTCAGTGTGTGTCTTTGTGACTTGATGTCAGTGTATGTCTTTGTTACTTGGTGTAAGTGTGTGTCTGTGTTACTAGGTATCAGTGTATGTCTTTGTTACTTGGTGTGAGTGTGTGTCTGTGTTACTGGGTATCAGTGACTGTCTTTGTTACTTGGTGTCAGCGGCTGTCTTTGTTACTTTGTGTAAGTGTTTTTCTGTGTTACTTGGTGTAAGTGTGTGTCTGTGTTACTTGGTATCAGTGTATGTCTTTGTTACTTGGTGTAAGTGTGTGTCTGCGTTACTGGGTAACAGTGTATGTCCTTGTTACTTGGTGTCAGTGTATGTCTGTGTTACTTGGTGTAAGTGTGTGTCTTTGTTACTTGGTGTAATTGCATGTCTTTGTTACTTGGTATCAGTGTATGTCTTTGTGACTTGGTGTCAGTGTATGTCTTTGTTACTGGGTGTCAGTGTGTGTCTTTGTGACTTGGTGTCAGTGTATGGCTTTGTTACTTGGTGTAAGTGTGTGTCTGTGTTACTGGGTATCAGTGTATGTCTTTGTTACTTGGTGTAAGTGTGTGTCTGTGTCACTGTGTATCAGTGCATGTCTTTGTTACATGGTGTCAGTGTATGTCTGTGTTACTTGGTGTAAGTGTGTGTCTTTGTTACTTGGTGTAATTGTATGTCTTTGTTACTTGGTATCAGTGTATGTCTCTGTGACTTGGTGTCAGTGTATGTCTTTGTTACTGGGTGTCAGTGTGTGTCTTTGTTACTTGGTGTCAGTGTGTGTCTGTGTCACTGGATATCAGTGTATGTCTTTATTACTTGGTGTATGTGTGTGTCTGTGTTACTGGGTATCAGTGTATGACTTTGTGACTTGGTGTCAGTGTATGTCTTTGTTACTGGGTGTCAGTGTATGTCTTTGTGACTTGGTGTCAGTGTGTGTCTCTGTTAGTCTTTGTTACTTGGTGTCAGTGTCTGTCTGTGTATGTCTTTGTTACTGTGTGTCAGTGTTTCTCTATGTTACAGGGTGTCAGTGTGTGTTTGCTTGTGTTACTGGGTGTCAGTGTGGGTCTGTGTTACTTTTTCTAATTGTATGTCTTTGTTACTTGGTGTCAGTGGATGTCTTTGTTACTTGGTGTCAGTGTTTGTCTTTGTTACTTGGTGTAAGTATGTGTCTGTGTTACTGGGTATCAGTGTATGTTTTCGTGACTTGGTGTCAGTGTCTGTCTTTGTTCCTGGGTGTCAGTGTATGTCTTTGTTACTTTGTGTAAGTGTGTATCTGTGTTACTGGGTATCAGTGTATGTCTTTGTTTCTTGGTTTCAGTGTATGTCATTGTTACTGGGTATCAGTGCATGTCTTTGTTACATGGTGTCAGTGTGTGTCTTTGTGACTTGGTGTCAGTGTATGTCTTTGTTACTTGGTGTAAGTGTGTGTCTGTGTTACTGGGTATCAGTGCATGTCTTTGTTACATGGTGTCAGTGTATGTCTGTGTTACTTGGTGTAAGTGTGTGTCTTTGTTACATGGTGTAATTGTAGGTCTTTGTTACTTGTTGTCAGTGTATGTCTGTGTTACTTGGTGTAAGTGTATGTCTTTGTTACTTGATGTCAGTGTATGTCATTGTTACTTGGTTTAAGAGTGTGTCTATGTTACTTGGTGTAAGTGTGTGTCTGTGATACTTGGTATCAGTGTATGTCTTTGTTACTTGGTGTAAGTGTGTGTCTGTGTTACTGGGTAACAGTGTATGTCTTTGTTACTTGGTGTCAGTGTATGGCTGTGTTAATTGGTGTAAGGGTGTGTCTTTGTTACTTGGTGTAATTGTATGTCTTTGTTACTTGGTGTCAGTTTCCGTCTTTGTAACCTACTGTAAGTGTGTGTTTGTGTTACTTGGTGTAAGTGTATGTCTTTGTTACATGGTGTCAGTGTGTGTCTGTGTTACTGGGTATCAGTGTCTGTCTTTGTTACTTGGTGTCAGTGTCTGTCTTTGTTACTTGGTGTAAGTGTTTTTCTGTGTTACCTGGTGTAAGTGTGTGTCTGTGTTACTTGGTATCAGTGTATGTCTTTGTTACTTGGTGTTAGTGTGTGTCTGCGTTACTGGGTAACAGTGTATGTCCTTGTTACTTGATGTCAGTGTATGATGTGTTACTTGGTGTAAATGTGTGTCTTTGTTACTTGGTGTAATTGCATGTCTTTGTTACTTGGTATCAGTGTATGTCTTTGTGACTTGGTGTCAGTGTATGTCTTTGTTACTGGGTGTCAGTGTGTGTCTTTGTGACTTGGTGTCAGTGTATGTCTTTCTTACTTGGTGTAAGTGTGTGTCTGTGTTACTGGGTATCAGTGTATGTCTTTGTTACTTGCTGTAAGTGTGTGTCTGTGTTACTGTGTATCAGTGCATGTCTTTGTTACATGGTGTCAGTGTATGTCTGTGTTGATTGGTGTAAGTGTGTGTCTTTGTTAATTGGTGTAATTGTATGTCTTTGTTACTTGGTATCAGTTTATGTCTTTGTGACTTGGTGTCAGTGTATGTCTTTGTTACTGGGTGTCAGTGTGTGTCTTTGTTATTTGGTGTCAGTGTGTGTCTTTGTTACTTGGTGTAAGTGTATGTCTTTGTTACTTGATGTCAGTGTATGTCTTTGTTACTGGGCGTCAGTGTGTGTCTTTGTGACTTGGTGTCAGTGTATGTCTTTGTTACTTGGTGTAAGTGTGTGTCTGTGTTACTGGGTATCAGTGTATGTCTTTGTTACTTGGTGTAAGTGTGTGTCTGTGTTACTGTGTATCAGTGCATGTCTTTGTTACATGGTGTCAGTGTATGTCAGTGTTACTTGGTGTAATTGTGTGTCTTTGTTACTTGGTGTAATTGTATGTCTTTGTTACTTGGTATCAGTGTATGTCTTTGTGACTTGGTGTCAGTGTATGTCTTTGTTACTGGGTGTCAGTGTGTGTCTTTGTTACTTGGTGTCAGTGTATGTCTGTGTTACTTGGTGTAAGTGTGTGTCTTTGTTACTTGGTGTAAGTGTATGTCTTTGTTACTTGGTGTAAGTGTGTGTCTGTGTTACTTGGTGTAAGTGTGTGTCTGTGTTACTTGGTATCAGTGTATGTCTTTGTTACTTGGTGTAAGTGTCTGTCTGTGTTACTGGGTAACAGTGTATGTCGTTGTTACTTGGTGTCAGTGTATGGCTGTGTTACTTGGTGTAAGTGTGTGTCTTTGTTACTTGGTGTAATTCTATGTCTTTGTTACTTGGTGTCAGTGTATGTCTTTGTAACCTGGTGTAAGTGTGTGTTTGTGTTACTTGGTGTAAGTGTATGTCTTTGTTACTTGGTGTAAGTGTGTGTCTGTGTTACTGGGTATCAGTGTATGTCTTTGTTACTTGGTGTCAGTGTATGTCTGTGTAACTTGGTGTAAGTGTGCGTCTGTGTTACTGGGTATCAGTGCATGTCTTTGTGACTTGGTGTCAGTATATGCCTTTGTTATTGGGTGTCAGTGTGTGTCTTTGTGACTTGGTGTCAGTGTATGTCTTTGTTACTTGGTGTAATTGTGTGTCTGTGTTACTGGGTATCAGTGGATGTCTTTGTTACTTGGTGTCAGTGTATGTCAAAATACTTGGTGTAAGTGTATGTCTTTGTTACTTGGTGTAATTGTCTGTCTGTGTTACTTGTTGTAATTGTGTGTCTTTGTTACTTGGTGTCTGTGTATGTCTTTGTTACTTGGTGTCAGTGTATGCCTTTGTTACTTGGTGTCTGTGTATGTCTTTGTTACTTGGTGTCAGTGTATGTCTGTGTTACTTGGTGTAAGTGTGTGTCTGTGTTGCTGGATATCAGTGTATGTCTTTGTTACTTGGTGTAAGTGTGTGTCTGTGTTACTGGGTATCAGTGTATGTCTTTGTTACTTGGTGTCTGTGTATGTCTTTGTTACTGGGTGTGAGTGTATGTCTTTGTTACTTGATGTCTGTGTACGTCTTTGATACTTGGAGTAAGTGTTTGTCTATGTTACTGGTTATCAGTGTATGTCTTTGTGACTTGGCGTAATTGCATGTCTTTGTTACTGGGTGTCAGTGTATGTCTTTGTAACTTGGTGACAGTGTGTGTCTGTGTGTCAGTGTATGTCTTTGTTACTGTGTATCAGTGTTTCTCTATGTTACTGGGTGTCAGCGTGTGTTTGTTTGTGTTACTGGGTGTCAGTTTTTAGTTTAGTGACACAGCACTGAAACAGGGCCTTCGGCCAACCAGGTCTGTGCCGACCATCAACCACCCATTTATACTAATCCTACACTAATCCCGTATTCCTATCACATCCCCACCTGTCCCTATATATTTCCCTACCACCTACCTATACTAGGGGCAATTTATAATGGCCAATTAACCTATCAATCTGCAAGTCTTTGGCATGTGGGAGGAAACCGGAGCACCCGGAGGAAACCCACGCAGACACAGGGAGAACTTGCAAACTCCGCACAGGCATTACCCAGAATCAGGCCCGGGTCCCTGGAGCTTGAGGCTGCTAACCACTGTGCCAATGTGCTGCCCAGTGTGTCTTTGTTACCTGGTGTAATTGTATGTCTTTGTAACTTGGTGTCTGTGTATGTCTTTGTTACTTGATGTAAGTGTGTGTTTGTGTTACTTGGTGTAAGTGCGTGTCTGTGTTACCTGGTATCAGTGAACAAAGATAATTACAGCACAGGAACAGGCCCTTCGGCCCTCCAAGCCTGCGCCGATCCAGATCCTCTCTCTAAACATGTCGCCTATTTTCTAAGCTTCTGTATCTCTTTTCTTCCTGCCCATTCATGTATCTGTCCAGATACATCTTAAAAGACTCCATCGTGCCCGCATCTACCACCTCCGCTGGCAATGCGTTCCAGGTGCCCACCACCCTCTGCGTAAAGAACTTTCCACGCATATCCCCCCTAAACTTTTCCCATTTCACTTTGATCTCGTGTCCTCTAGTAATTGAAACCCCCACTCTGGGAAAAAGCTTCTTGCTATCCACCCTGTCTATACCTCTCATGATTTTGTACGCCTCAATCAGGTCCCCCTTCAACCTCCGTCTTTCTAATGAAAATAATCCTAATCTACTCAACCTCTCTTCATAGCTAGCGCCCTCCATACCAGGCAACATCCTGGTGAACCTCCTCGGCACCCTCTCCAAAGCATCCACATCCTTTTGATAATGTGGCGACCAGAACTGTTCGCAGTATTCCAAATGTGGCCGAACCAAAGTCCTATACAACTGTAACATGACCTGCCAACTCTTGTACTCAATGCCCCTTCCGATGAAGGAAAGCATGCCGTATGCCTTCTTGACCACTCTATTTACCTGCGTTGCCACCTTCAGGGAACAGTGGACCTGAACACCCAAATCTCTCTGGACATCAATTTTCCCCAGGACTTTTCCATTTACTGTATAGTTCACTCTTGAATTGGATCTTCCAAAATGCATCACCTCGCATTTGCCCTGATTGAACTCCATCTGCCATTTCTCTGCCCAACTCTCCAATCTATCTATATTCTGCTGTATTCTCTGACAGTCCCCTTCACTATCTGCTACTCCACCAATCGTAGTGTCGTCTGCAAATTTGCTAATCAGACCACCTATACTTTCCTCCAAATCATTAATGTATATCACAAACAACAGTGGTCCCAGCACGGATCCCTGTGGAACACCACTGGTCACACGTCTCCATTTTGAGAAACTCCCTTCCACTGCTACTCTCTGTCTCCTGTTGCCCAGCCAGTTCTTTATCCATCTAGCTAGTACACCTTGGACCCCAAGCGCCTTCACTTTCTCCATCAGCCTGCCATGGGGAACCTTATCAAACGCCTTACTGAAGTCCATGTATATGACATCGACAGCCCTTCCATCATCAATCAACTTTGTCACTTCCTCAAAGAATTCTATTAAGTTGGTAAGACATGACCTTCCCTGCACAAAACCATGTTGCCTTTCACTGATGAGCCCATTTTCTTCCAAATGGGAATAGATCCTATCCCTCAGTATCTTCTCCAGCAGCTTCCCTACCACTGACGTCAGGCTCACCGGTCTATAATTACCTGGATTATCCCTGCTTCTTAAACAAGGGGACAACATTAGCAATTCTCCAGTCCTCCGGGACCTCACCCGTGTTTAAGGATGCTGCAAAGATATCTGTTAAGGCCCCAGCTATTTCCACTCTCACTTCCCTCAGTAACCTGGGATAGATCCCATCCGGACCTGGGGACTTGTCCACCTTAATGCCCTTTAGAATACCCAACACTTCCTCCCTCCTTATGCCGACTTGACTGAGAGTAATCAAACATCTGTTCCTAACCTCAACATCCGTCATGTCCCTCTCCTCGGTGAATACCGATGCAAAGTACTCGTTTAGAATCTCACCCATTTTCTCTGAGTCCAAGCATAACATTCCTCCTTTGTCCTTTAGTGGGCCAATCCTTTCTCTAGATACCCTCTTTCTCCTTATATATGAATAAAAGGCTTTGGGATTTTCCTTAACCCTGTTTGCTAAAGATATTTCATGACCCCTTTTAGCCCTCTTAATTCCTCGTTTCAGATTGGTCCTACATTCCCGATATTCTTTCAAAGCTTCGTCTTTCATCAGCCGCCTAGACCTTATGTATGCTTCCTTTTTCCTCTCAGCTAGTCTCACAATTTCACCTGTCATCCATGGTTCCCTAATCTTGCCATTTCTATCCCTCATTTTCACAGGAACATGTCTCTCCTGCACGCTAATCAACCTCTCTTTAAAAGCCTCCCACATATCACATGTGGATTTACCTTCAAACAGCTGCTCCCAATCTACATTTCCCAGCTCCTGCCGAATTTTGGTATAGTTGGCCTTCCCCCAATTTAGCACTCTTCCTTTTGGACCACTCTCGTCTTTGTCCATGAGTATTTTAAAGCTTACGGAATTGTGATCACTATTCCCAAAGTAGTCCCCTACTGAAACTTCAACAACCTGGCCGGGCTCATTCCCCAACACCAGGTCCAGTATGGCCCCTTCCCGAGTTGGACAATTTACATACTGCTCTAGAAAACCCTCCTGGATGCTCCTTACAAATTCTGCTCCATCTGGACCTCTAACATTAAGCGAATCCCAGTCAATGTTGGGAAAATTAAAATCTCCTATCACCACCACCCTGTTGCTCCTACATCTTTCCATAATCTGTTTACATATTTGTACCTCTATCTCACGCTCGCTGTTGGGAGGCCTGTAGTACAGCCCCAACATTGTTACCGCACCATTCCTATTTCTGAGTTCTGTCCATATTGCCTCACTGCTCGAGTCCTCCATAGTGCCCTCCTTCAGCACAGCTGTGATATCCTCTTTGACCAGTAATGCAACTCCTCCACCCCTTTTACCTCCCTCTCTATCCCGCCTGAAGCATCGATATCCTGGGATATTTAGTTGCCAATCATGCCCTTCCCTCAACCAGGTCTCAGTAATAGCAATAACATCATACTCCCAGGTACTAATCCAAGCCCTAAGTTCATCTGCCTTACCAAATACACTTCTTGCATTAAAACAAATGCACCTCAGACCACCAGTCCCTTTATATTCATCATCTGCTCCCTGCCTGCTCTTCCCCTTAGTCACACTGACTTCATTATCTAGTTTCTTACAGGCTTTTGTTACTACCTCCTCACTGTCAACTGACCTCAATTGGTTCCCATCCCCCTGCCACATTAGTTTAAACCCTCCCCAACAGCGTTAGCAAAAGCACCTCCAAGGACATTGGTTCCAGTCCGGCCCAGGTGTAGACCGTCCAATTTGTAATAGTCCCACCTTCCCCAGAACCGGTCCCAATGTCCCAAAAATCTGAAACCCTCCTTCCTGCACCATCTCTCAAGCCACGCATTCATCCTGACTATTCTTTCATTTTTACTCTGACTATCTCCTGAGATTACTACCTCTGAGTTCCTACTTTTTAACTTGGCTCCTAACTCCCTAAACTCTGCTTGTAGGACCTCATCCCGTTTTTTTACCTATATCATTTGTGCCTATGTGCACAATGACAACTGGCTGTTCACCCTCCCCCTTTAGAATGTTCTGTAGCCGATCTGAGACGTCCCTGACCCGTGCACCTGGGAGGCAACATACCATTCGGGAGCCTCGTTTTCGACCACAGAACCGCCTATCTACTCCCCTTACAATCGAATCCCCTACGACTATAGCCCTTCCACTCTTTTTCCCGCCCTTCTGAGCAGCAGAGCCAGCCATGGTGCCATGGACCTGGCTACTGCTGCCTTCCCCTGGTGAGCCATCTCCCTCAACAGTATCCAAAACGGTATACTTGTTTTGGAGGGAGATGACCGCAGGGGACTCCTGCGCTGCCTTCCTGCTCTTTCTCTGCCTTTTGGTCACCCATTCCCTTTCTCCCTCAGCAATCCTAATCTGCGGTGTGACCAATTCACGAAACGTGCTATCCACGACCTCCTCAGCATCGCGCATGCTCCAAAGTGAGTCCATCCGCAGCTCGAGAGCCGTCATGCGGTCTAACAAGAGCTGCAGCTGGACACACTTCCTGCAAGTGAAGGAGCCAGGGTCATCAGCCATGTCCCTGAGCTCCCACATTGAGCAAGAGGAGCATGATACGGGTCTGAGATCTCCTGCCATTTTTAATCTTAAGTTTAAACTTAGTTAAATGAAAAAGGAACGAAAAGTTTTTACCAATCACAATAAAACCGGAGAAATCGAAAAAGCCTTACCTTATAAACACCCCACCGAGTCCTTTTTTTTTTGGTTAGAGGAGGAGGGCGGGTGGGAGACACTACAAGTGTGGTGTCTCGGGTTCAGAAACCGCCCAAATATATAGTGTTTTACTTCCCCAGCAGCTCCCTGGCCTCCGCAGAAAAACACAAGGAAATTAAATTTACTTTCAAACTGACTTTCCCAGCTGCTCACTCGCTCACACGCGGCTCCCGAAAAAGCTGCTGCACTGAAAGGAAAGTTATTTTAAACCGCCCAAATATATAGTGTTTTACTTACCCAGCAGCCCCCTGGCCTCCGCCGAAAAACAAAAGGAAATTAAATTTACTTTCAAACTGACTTTCCCAGCTGCTCACTCGCTCACACGCTGCTCCCGAAAAAGCTGCTGCACTGAAATTGTGTGTCTGTGTTACTGGGTATCAGTGTATGTCTTTGTTACTTGGTGTCAGTGTATGTCTTTGTTACTTGGTGTCAGTGTATGTCTTTTTTACTTGGTGCAATTGTATGTCTTTGTTACTGGGTATCAGTGTATGTCTTTGTTTCTTGGTATCAGTGTTTGTCTTTGTTACTGGATGTCAGTGCATGTCTTTGTTACTGGGTGTCAGTGTATGTCTGTGCTACTTGGTGTAAGTGTGTGTCTTCGTTACTTGGTGTAATTGTATGTCTTTGTTACTTGGTGTCAGTGTATGTCTGTGTCACTAGGTGTAAGTGTATGTCTTTGTTACTTGGTGTTAGCTTATGTCTTGGTTACTTGGTGTAAGTGTGTGTCTGGGCTACTGGGTATCAGTGTATGTCTTTGTTACTTGGTGTCAGTGTATGTCTTTGTGACTTGGTGTCAGTGTATGTCTTTGTTACTGGGTGTCAGTGTATGTCTTTGTGACTTGGTGTCAGTGTATGTCTTTGTTACTTGGTGTCAGTGTATGTCTGTGTTATTTGGTGTAAGTGTGTGTCTTTGTTATTTGGTGTAAGTGTGTGTCTGTGTTACTGGGTGTCAGTGTGTGTCTTTGTTACTTGGTGTCAGTGTTTGTCTTTGTTACTGGGTGTCAGTGTCTGTCTTTGTGACTTGGTGTCAGTGTATGTCTTTGTTACTTGGTGTCAGTGTATGTCTTTGTTACTTGGTGTAAGTGTGTGTCTGTTTTACTGGGTATCAGTGTATATCTTTGTTACTTGGTGTAAGTGTGTGTCTGTGTTACTGGGTATCAGTGCATGTCTTTGTTACATGGTGTCAAAGTATTTCTGTGTTAGTTGGTGTAAGTGTGTGTCTTTGTTACTTGGTGTAATTGTATGTCTTTGTTACTTGGTGTCAGTGTATGTCTGTGTCACTAGGTGTAAGTGTATGTCTTTGTTACTTGGTGTTAGCTTATGTCTTGGTTACTTGGTGTAAGTGTGTGTCTGTGCTACTGGGTATCAGTGTATGTCTTTGTTACTTGGTGTCAGTGTATGTCTTTGTGACTTGGTGTCAGTGTATGTCTTTGTTACTGGGTGTCAGTGTATGTCTTTGTGACTTGGTGTCAGTGTATGTCTTTGTTACTTGGTGTCAGTATATGTCTGTGTTATATGGTGTAAGTGTGTGTCTTTGTTATTTGGTGTAAGTGTGTGTCTGTGTTACTGGGTGTCATTGTTTGTCTTTGTTACTTGGTGTCAGTGTTTGTCTTTGTTACTGGGTGTCAGTGTCTGTCTTTGTGACTTGGTGTCAGTGTATGTCTTTGTTACTTGGTGTCAGTGTATGTCTTTGTTACTTGGTGTAAGTGTGTGTCTGTTTTACTGGGTATCAGTGTATATCTTTGTTACTTGGTGTAAGTGTGTGTCTGTGCTACTGGGTATCAGTGTATGTCTTTGTTACTTGGTGTCAGTGTATGTCTTTGTGACTTGGTGTCAGTGTATGTCTTTGTTACTGGGTTTCAGTGTATGTCTTTGTGACTTGGTGTCAGTGTATGTCTTTGTTACTTGGTGTCAGTGTATGTCTGTGTTACTTGGTGTAAGTGTGTGTCTGTGTTACTGGATATCGGTGTATGTCTTTGTTACTTGGTGTAAGTGTGTGTCTGTGTTACTGGGTATCAGTGTATGTCTTTGTGACTTGGTGTCAGTGTATGTCTTTGTTACTGGGTGTCAGTGTATGTCTTTGTGACTTGGTGTCAGTGTGTGTCTCTGTTAGTCTTTGTTACTTGGTGTCAGTGTCTGTCTGTGTATGTCTTTGTTACTGTGTGTCAGTGTTTCTCTATGTTACAGGGTGTCAGTGTGTGTTTGTTTGTGTTACTGGGTGTCAGTGTGTGTCTGTGTTACTTTTTCTAATTGTATGTCTTTGTTACTTCGTGTCAGTGGATGTCTTTGTTACTTGGTGTCAGTGTTTGTCTTTGTTACTTGGTGTAAGTATGTATCTGTGTTACTGGGTATCAGTGTATGTCTTTGTGACTTGGTGTCAGTGTATGTCTTTGTTCCTGGGTATCAGTGCATGTCTTTGTTACATGGTGTCAGTGTGTGTCTTTGTGACTTGATGTCAGTGTATGTCTTTGTTACTTGGTGTAAGTGTGTGTCTGTGTTACTAGGTATCAGTGTATGTCTTTGTTACTTGGTGTAAGTGTGTGTCTGTGTTACTGGGTATCAGTGACTGTCTTTGTTACTTGGTGTCAGTGTCTGTCTTTGTTACTTGGTGTAAGTGTTTTTCTGTGTTACTTGGTGTAAGTGTGTGTCTGTGTTACTTGGTATCAGTGTATGTCTTTGTTACTTGGTGTAAGTGTGTGTCTGCGTTACTGGGTAACAGTGTATGTCCTTGTTACTTGGTGTCAGTGTATGTCTGTGTTACTTGGTGTAAGTGTGTTTCTTTGTTACTTGGTGTAATTGCATGTCTTTGTTACTTGGTATCAGTGTATGTCTTTGTGACTTGGTGTCAGTGTATGTCTTTGTTACTGGGTGTCAGTGTGTGTCTTTGTGACTTGGTGTCAGTGTATGGCTTTGTTACTATGGGGTAAGTGTGTGGCTGTGTTACTGGGTATCAGTGTATGTCTTTGTTACTTGGTGTAAGTGTGTGTCTGTGTCACTGTGTATCAGTGCATGTCTTTGTTACATGGTGTCAGTGTATGTCTGTGTTGCTTGGTGTAAGTGTGTGTCTTTGTTACTTGGTGTAATTGTATGTCTTTGTTACTTGGTATCAGTGTATGTCTCTGTGACTTGGTGTCAGTGTATGTCTTTGTTACTGGGTGTCAGTGTGTGTCTTTGTTACTTGGTGTCAGTGTGTGTCTGTGTCACTGGATATCAGTGTATGTCTTTATTACTTGGTGTGTGTGTGTGTCTGTGTTACTGGGTATCAGTGTATGACTTTGTGACTTGGTGTCAGTGTATGTCTTTGTTACTGGGTGTCAGTGTATGTCTTTGTGACTTGGTGTCAGTGTGTGTCTCTGTTAGTCTTTGTTACTTGGTGTCAGTGTCTGTCTGTGTATGTCTTTGTTACTGTGTGTCAGTGTTTCTCTATGTTACAGGGTGTCAGTGTGTGTTTGCTTGTGTTACTGGGTGTCAGTGTGGGTCTGTGTTACTTTTTCTAATTGTATGTCTTTTTACTTGGTGTCAGTGGATGTCTTTGTTACTTGGTGTCAGTGTTTGTCTTTGTTACTTGGTGTAAGTATGTGTCTGTGTTACTGGGTATCAGTGTATGTTTTTGTGACTTGGTGTCAGTGTATGTCTTTGTTCCTGGGTGTCAGTGTATGTCTTTGTTACTTTGTGTAAGTGTGTATCTGTGTTACTGGGTATCAGTGTATGTCTTTGTTTCTTGGTTTCAGTGTATGTCTTTGTTACTGGGTATCAGTGCATGTCTTTGTTACATGGTGTCAGTGTGTGTCTTTGTGACTTGGTGTCAGTGTATGTCTTTGTTACTTGGTGTAAGTGTGTGTCTGTGTTACTGGGTATCAGTGCATGTCTTTGTTACATGGTGTCAGTGTATGTCTGTGTTACTTGGTGTAAGTGTGTGTCTTTGTTACATGGTGTAATTGTAGGTCTTTGTTACTTGTTGTCAGTGTATGTCTGTGTTACTTGGTGTAAGTGTATGCCTTTGTTACTTGATGTCAGTGTATGTCATTGTTACTTGGTGTAAGAGTGTGTCTATGTTACTTGGTGTAAGTGTGTGTCTGTGTTACTTGGTATCAGTGTATGTCTTTGTTACTTGGTGTAAGTGTGTGTCTGTGTTACTGGGTAACAGTGTATGTCTTTGTTACTTGGTGTCAGTGTATGGCTGTGTTAATTGGTGTAAGTGTGTGTCTTTGTTACTTGGTGTAATTGTATGTCTTTGTTACTTGGTGTCAGTTTCCGTCTTTGTAACCTGGTGTAAGTGTGTGTTTGTGTTACTTGGTGTAATTGTATGTCTTTGTTACATGGTGTCAGTGTGTGTCTGTGTTACTGGGTATCAGTGTCTGTCTTTGTTACTTGGTGTCGGTGTCTGTCTTTGTTACTTGGTGTAAGTGTTTTTCTGTGTTACCTGGTGTAAGTTTGTATCTGTGTTACTTGGTATCAGTGTATGTCTTTGTTACTTGGTGTTAGTGTGTGTCTGCGTTACTGGGTAACAGTGTATGTCCTTGTTACTTGATGTCAGTGTATGATGTGTTACTTGGTGTAAGTGTGTGTCTTTGTTACTTGGTGTAATTGCATGTCTTTGTTACTTGGTATCAGTGTATGTCTTTGTGACTTGGTGTCAGTGTATGTCTTTGTTACTGGGTGTCAGTGTGTGTCTTTGTGACTTGGTGTCAGTGTATGTCTTTCTTACTTGGTGTAAGTGTGTGTCTGTGTTACTGGGTATCAGTGTATGTCTTTGTTACTTGCTGTAAGTGTGTGTCTGTGTTACTGTGTATCAGTGCATGTCTTTGTTACATGGTGTCAGTGTATGTCTGTGTTGATTGGTGTATGTGTGTGTCTTTGTTACTTGGTGTAATTGTATGTCTTTGTTACTTGGTATCAGTTTATGGCTTTGTGACTTGGTGTCAGTGTATGTCTTTGTTACTGGGTGTCAGTGTGTGTCTTTGTTACTGGGTGTCAGTGTGTGTCTTTGTTACTTGGTGTAAGTGTATGTCTTTGTTACTTGATGTCAGTGTATGTCTTTGTTACTGGGCGTCAGTGTGTGTCTTTGTGACTTGGTGTCAGTGTATGTCTTTGTTACTTGGTGTAAGTGTGTGTCTGTGTTACTGGGTATCAGTGTATGTCTTTGTTACTTGGTGTAAGTGTGTGTCTGTGTTACTGTGTATCAGTGCATGTCTTTGTTACATGGTGTCAGTGTATGTCTGTGTTACTTGGTGTAAGTGTGTGTCTTTGTTACTTGGTGTAATTGTATGTCTTTGTTACTTGGTATCAGTGTATGTCTTTGTGACTTGGTGTCAGTGTATGTCTTTGTTACTGGGTGTCAGTGTGTGTCTTTGTTACTTGGTGTCAGTGTATGTCTGTGTTACTTGGTGTAAGTGTATGTCTTTGTTACTTGGTGTAAGTGTATGTCTTTGTTACTTGGTGTAAGTGTGTGTCTGTGTTACTTGGTGTAAGTGTGTGTCTGTGTTACTTGGTATCAGTGTATGTCTTTGTTACTTGGTGTAAGTGTCTGTCTGTGTTACTGGGTAACAGTGTATGTCGTTGTTACTTGGTGTCAGTGTATGGCTGTGTTACTTGGTGTAAGTGTGTGTCTTTGTTACTTGTTGTAATTGTATGTCTTTGTTACTTGGTGTCAGTGTATGTCTTTGTAACCTGGTGTAAGTGTGTGTTTGTGTTACTTGGTGTAAGTGTATGTCTTTGTTACTTGGTGTAAGTGTGTGTCTGTGTTACTGGGTATCAGTGTATGTCTTTGTTACTTGGTGTCAGTGTATGTCTGTGTAACTTGGTGTAAGTGTGCGTCTGTGTTACTGGGTATCAGTGCATGTCTTTGTGACTTGGTGTCAGTATATGCCTTTGTTATTGGGTGTCAGTGTGTGTCTTTGTGACTTGGTGTCAGTGTATGTCTTTGTTACTTGGTGTAATTGTGTGTCTGTGTTACTGGGTATCAGTGTATGTCTTTGTTACTTGGTGTCAGTGTATGTCAAAATACTTGGTGTAAGTGTATGTCTTTGTTACTTGGTGTAATTGTCTGTCTGTGTTACTTGGTGTAATTGTGTGTCTTTGTTACTTGGTGTCTGTGTATGTCTTTGTTACTTGGTGTCAGTGTATGCCTTTGTTACTTGGTGTCTGTGTATGTCTTTGTTACTTGGTGTCAGTGTATGTCTGTGTTCCTTGGTGTAAGTGTGTGTCTGTGTTGCTGGATATCAGTGTATGTCTTTGTTACTTGGTGTAAGTGTGTGTCTGTGTTACTGGGTATCAGTGTATGTCTTTGTTACTTGGTGTCTGTGTATGTCTTTGTTACTGGGTGTGAGTGTATGTCTTTGTTACTTGATGTCTGTGTACGTCTTTGTTACTTGGAGTAATTGTTTGTCTATGTTACTGGTTATCAGTGTATGTCTTTGTGACTTGGCGTAATTGCATGTCTTTGTTACTGGGTGTCAGTGTATGTCTTTGTAACTTGGTGACAGTGTGTGTCTGTGTGTCAGTGTATGTCTTTGTTACTGTGTATCAGTGTTTCTCTATGTTACTGGGTGTCAGCGTGTGTTTGTTTGTGTTACTGGGTGTCAGTTTTTAGTTTAGTGACACAGCACTGAAACAGGCCCTTCGGCCAACCAGGTCTGTGCCGACCATCAACCACCCATTTATACTAATCCTACACTAATCCCGTATTCCTATCACATCCCCACCTGTCCCTATATATTTCCCTACCACCTACCTATACTAGGGGCAATTTATAATGGCCAATTAACCTATCAATCTGCAAGTCTTTGGCATGTGGGAGGAAACCGGAGCACCCGGAGGAAACCCACGCAGACACAGGGAGAACTTGCAAACTCCGCACAGGCATTACCCAGAATCAGGCCCGGGTCCCTGGAGCTTGAGGCTGCTAACCGCTGTGCCAATGTGCTGCCCAGTGTGTCTTTGTTACCTGGTGTAATTGTATGTCTTTGTAACTTGGTGTCTGTGTATGTCTTTGTTACTTGATGTAAGTGTGTGTTTGTGTTACTTGGTGTAAGTGTGTGTCTGTGTTACCTGGTATCAGTGAACAAAGATAATTACAGCACAGGAACAGGCCCTTCGGCCCTCCAAGCCTGCGCCGATCCAGATCCTCTCTCTAAACATGTCGCCTATTTTCTAAGCTTCTGTCTCTCTTTTCTTCCTGCCCATTCATGTATCTGTCCAGATACATCTTAAAAGACTCCATCGTGCCCGCATCTACCACCTCCGCTGGCAATGCGTTCCAGGTGCCCACCACCCTCTGCGTAAAGAACTTTCCACGCATATCCCCCCTAAACTTTTCCCATTTCACTTTGATCTCGTGTCCTCTAGTAATTGAAACCCCCACTCTGGGAAAAAGCTTCTTGCTATCCACCCTGTCTATACCTCTCATGATTTTGTACGCCTCAATCAGGTCCCCCCTCAACCTCCGTCTTTCTAATGAAAATAATCCTAATCTACTCAACCTCTCTTCATAGCTAGCGCCCTCCATACCAGGCAACATCCTGGTGAACCTCCTCGGCACCCTCTCCAAAGCATCCACATCCTTTTGATAATGTGGCGACCAGAACTGTTCGCAGTATTCCAAATGTGGCCGAACCAAAGTCCTATACAACTGTAACATGACCTGCCAACTCTTGTACTCAATGCCCCGTCCGATGAAGGAAAGCATGCCGTATGCCTTCTTGACCACTCTATTTACCTGCGTTGCCACCTTCAGGGAACAGTGGACCTGAACACCCAAATCTCTCTGGACATCAATTTTCCCCAGGACTTTTCCATTTACTGTATAGTTCACTCTTGAATTGGATCTTCCAAAATGCATCACCTCGCATTTGCCCTGATTGAACTCCATCTGCCATTTCTCTGCCCAACTCTCCAATCTATCTATATTCTGCTGTATTCTCTGACAGTCCCCTTCACTATCTGCTACTCCACCAATCGTAGTGTCGTCTGCAAATTTGCTAATCAGACCACCTATACTTTCCTCCAAATCATTAATGTATATCACAAACAACAGTGGTCCCAGCACGGATCCCTGTGGAACACCACTGGTCACACGTCTCCATTTTGAGAAACTCCCTTCCACTGCTGCTCTCTGTCTCCTGTTGCCCAGCCAGTTCTTTATCCATCTAGCTAGTACACCTTGGACCCCAAGCGCCTTCACTTTCTCCATCAGCCTGCCATGGGGAACCTTATCAAACGCCTTACTGAAGTCCATGTATATGACATCGACAGCCCTTCCATCATCAATCAACTTTGTCACTTCCTCAAAGAATTCTATTAAGTTGGTAAGACATGACCTTCCCTGCACAAAACCATGTTGCCTTTCACTGATGAGCCCATTTTCTTCCATATGGGAATAGATCCTATCCCTCAGTATCTTCTCCAGCAGCTTCCCTACCACTGACGTCAGGCTCACCGGTCTATAATTACCTGGATTATCCCTGCTTCTTAAACAAGGGGACAACATTAGCAATTCTCCAGTCCTCCGGGACCTCACCCGTGTTTAAGGATGCTGCAAAGATATCTGTTAAGGCCCCAGCTATTTCCACTCTCACTTCCCTCAGTAACCTGGGATAGATCCCATCCGGACCTGGGGACTTGTCCACCTTAATGCCCTTTAGAATACCCAACACTTCCTCCCTCCTTATGCCGACTTGACTGAGAGTAATCAAACATCTGTTCCTAACCTCAACATCCGTCATGTCCCTCTCCTCGGTGAATACCGATGCAAAGTACTCGTTTAGAATCTCACCCATTTTCTCTGAGTCCAAGCATAACATTCCTCCTTTGTCCTTTAGTGGGCCAATCCTTTCTCTAGATACCCTCTTTCTCCTTATATATGAATAAAAGGCTTTGGGATTTTCCTTAACCCTGTTTGCTAAAGATATTTCATGACCCCTTTTAGCCCTCTTAATTCCTCGTTTCAGATTGGTCCTACATTCCCGATATTCTTTCAAAGCTTCGTCTTTCATCAGCCGCCTACACCTTATGTATGCTTCCTTTTTCCTCTCAGCTAGTCTCACAATTTCACCTGTCATCCATGGTTCCCTAATCTTGCCATTTCTATCCCTCATTTTCACAGGAACATGTCTCTCCTGCACGCTAATCAACCTCTCTTTAAAAGCCTCCCACATATCACATGTGGATTTACCTTCAAACAGCTGCTCCCAATCTACATTTCCCAGCTCCTGCCGAATTTTGGTATAGTTGGCCTTCCCCCAATTTAGCACTCTTCCTTTTGGACCACTCTCGTCTTTGTCCATGAGTATTTTAAAGCTTACGGAATTGTGATCACTATTCCCAAAGTAGTCCCCTACTGAAACTTCAACAACCTGGCCGGGCTCATTCCCCAACACCAGGTCCAGTATGGCCCCTTCCCGAGTTGGACAATTTACATACTGCTCTAGAAAACCCTCCTGGATGCTCCTTACAAATTCTGCTCCATCTGGACCTCTAACATTAAGCGAATCCCAGTCAATGTTGGGAAAATTAAAATCTCCTATCACCACCACCCTGTTGCTCCTACATCTTTCCATAATCTGTTTACATATTTGTACCTCTATCTCACGCTCGCTGTTGGGAGGCCTGTAGTACAGCCCCAACATTGTTACCGCACCATTCCTATTTCTGAGTTCTGTCCATATTGCCTCACTGCTCGAGTCCTCCATAGTGCCCTCCTTCAGCACAGCTGTGATATCCTCTTTGACCAGTAATGCAACTCCTCCACCCCTTTTACCTCCCTCTCTATCCCGCCTGAAGCATCGATATCCTGGGATATTTAGTTGCCCATCATGCCCTTCCCTCAACCAGGTCTCAGTAATAGCAATAACATCATACTCCCAGGTACTAATCCAAGCCCTAAGTTCATCTGCCTTACCAAATACACTTCTTGCATTAAAACAAATGCACCTCAGACCACCAGTCCCTTTATATTCATCATCTGCTCCCTGCCTGCTCTTCCCCTTAGTCACACTGACTTCATTATCTAGTTTCTTACAGGCTTTTGTTACTACCTCCTCACTGTCAACTGACCTCAATTGGTTCCCATCCCCCTGCCACATTAGTTTAAACCCTCCCCAACAGCGTTAGCAAAAGCACCTCCAAGGACATTGGTTCCAGTCCGGCCCAGGTGTAGACCGTCCAATTTGTAATAGTCCCACCTTCCCCAGAACCGGTCCCAATGTCCCAAAAATCTGAAACCCTCCTTCCTGCACCATCTCTCAAGCCACGCATTCATCCTGACTATTCTTTCATTTTTACTCTGACTATCTCCTGAGATTACTACCTCTGAGTTCCTACTTTTTAACTTGGCTCCTAACTCCCTAAACTCTGCTTGTAGGACCTCATCCCGTTTTTTTACCTATATCATTTGTGCCTATGTGCACAATGACAACTGGCTGTTCACCCTCCCCCTTTAGAATGTTCTGTAGCCGATCTGAGACGTCCCTGACCCGTGCACCTGGGAGGCAACATACCATTCGGGAGCCTCGTTTTCGACCACAGAACCGCCTATCTACTCCCCTTACAATCGAATCCCCTACGACTATAGCCCTTCCACTCTTTTTCCCGCCCTTCTGAGCAGCAGAGCCAGCCATGGTGCCATGGACCTGGCTACTGCTGCCTTCCCCTGGTGAGCCATCTCCCTCAACAGTATCCAAAACGGTATACTTGTTCTGGAGGGAGATGACCGCAGGGGACTCCTGCGCTGCCTTCCTGCTCTTTCTCTGCCTTTTGGTCACCCATTCCCTTTCTCCCTCAGCAATCCTAATCTGCGGTGTGACCAATTCACGAAACGTGCTATCCACGACCTCCTCAGCATCGCGCATGCTCCAAAGTGAGTCCATCCGCAGCTCGAGAGCCGTCATGCGGTCTAACAAGAGCTGCAGCTGGACACACTTCCTGCAAGTGAAGGAGCCAGGGTCATCAGCCATGTCCCTGAGCTCCCACATTGAGCAAGAGGAGCATGATACGGGTCTGAGATCTCCTGCCATTTTTAATCTTAAGTTTAAACTTAGTTAAATGAAAAAGGAACGAAAAGTTTTTACCAATCACAATAAAACCGGAGAAATCGAAAAAGCCTTACCTTATAAACACCCCACCGAGTCCTTTTTTTTTTTTGGTTAGAGGAGGAGGGCGGGTGGGAGACACTACAAGTGTGGTGTCTCGGGTTCAGAAACCGCCCAAATATATAGTGTTTTACTTCCCCAGCAGCTCCCTGGCCTCCGCAGAAAAACACAAGGAAATTAAATTTACTTTCAAACTGACTTTCCCAGCTGCTCACTCGCTCACACGCGGCTCCCGAAAAAGCTGCTGCACTGAAAGGAAAGTTATTTTAAACCGCCCAAATATATAGTGTTTTACTTACCCAGCAGCCCCCTGGCCTCCGCCGAAAAACAAAAGGAAATTAAATTTACTTTCAAACTGACTTTCCCAGCTGCTCACTCGCTCACGCGCTGCTCCCGAAAAAGCTGCTGCACTGAAATTGTGTGTCTGTGTTACTGGGTATCAGTGTATGTCTTTGTTACTTGGTGTCAGTGTATGTCTTTGTTACTTGGTGTCAGTGTATGTCTTTTTTACTTGGTGCAATTGTATGTCTTTGTTACTGGGTATCAGTGTATGTCTTTGTTTCTTGGTATCAGTGTTTGTCTTTGTTACTGGATGTCAGTGCATGTCTTTGTTACTGGGTGTCAGTGTATGTCTGTGCTACTTGGTGTAAGTGTGTGTCTTCGTTACTTGGTGTAATTGTATGTCTTTGTTACTTGGTGTCAGTGTATGTCTGTGTCACTAGGTGTAAGTGTATGTCTTTGTTACTTGGTGTTAGCTTATGTCTTGGTTACTTGGTGTAAGTGTGTGTCTGGGCTACTGGGTATCAGTGTATGTCTTTGTTACTTGGTGTCAGTGTATGTCTTTGTGACTTGGTGTCAGTGTATGTCTTTGTTACTGGGTGTCAGTGTATGTCTTTGTGACTTGGTGTCAGTGTATGTCTTTGTTACTTGGTGTCAGTGTATGTCTGTGTTATTTGGTGTAAGTGAGTGTCTTTGTTATTTGGTGTAAGTGTGTGTCTGTGTTACTGGGTGTCAGTGTCTGTCTTTGTTACTTGGTGTCAGTGTATGTCTTTGTTACTTGGTGTCAGTGTATGTCTTTGTTACTTGGTGTAAGTGTGTGTCTGTTTTACTGGGTATCAGTGTATATCTTTGTTACTTGGTGTAAGTGTGTGTCTGTGTTACTGGGTATCAGTGCATGTCTTTGTTACATGGTGTCAATGTATTTCTGTGTTACTTGGTGTAAGTGTGTGTCTTTGTTACTTGGTGTAAATGTATGTCTTTGTTACTTGGTGTCAGTGTATGTCTGTGTCACTAGGTGTAAGTGTATGTCTTTGTTACTTGGTGTTAGCTTATGTCTTGGTTACTTGGTGTAAGTGTGTGTCTGTGCTACTGGGTATCAGTGTATGTCTTTGTTACTTGGTGTCAGTGTATTTCTTTGTGACTTGGTGTCAGTGTATGTCTTTGTTACTGGGTGTCAGTGTATGTCTTTGTGACTTGGTGTCAGTGTATGTCTTTGTTACTTGGTGTCAGTATATGTCTGTGTTATATGGTGTAAGTGTGTGTCTTTGTTATTTGGTGTAAGTGTGTGTCTGTGTTACTGGGTGTCAGTGTGTGTCTTTGTTACTTGGTGTCAGTGTTTGTCTTTGTTACTGGGTGTCAGTGTCTGTCTTTGTGACTTGGTGTCAGTGTATGTCTTTGTTACTTGGTGTCAGTGTATGTCTGTGTTACTGGGTATCAGTGCATGTCTTTGTTACATGGTGTCAATGTATTTCTGTGTTACATGGTGTAAGTGTGTGTCTGTTTTACTGGGTATCAGTGTATATCTTTGTTACTTGGTGTAAGTGTGTGTCTGTGTTACTGGGTATCAGTGCATGTCTTTGTTACATGGTGTCAATGTATTTCTGTGTTACATGGTGCAAGTGTGTGTCTTTGTTACTTGGTGTAATTGTATGTCTTTGTTACTTTGTGTCAGTGTATGTCTGTGTCACTAGCTGTAAGTGTATGTCTTTGTTACTTGGTGTTAGCTTATGTCTTGGTTACTTGGTGTAAGTGTGTGTCTGTGCTACTGGGTATCAGTGTATGTCTTTGTTACTTGGTGTCAGTGCATGTCTTTGTGACTTGGTGTCAGTGTATGTCTTTGTTACTGGGTGTCAGTGTATGTCTTTGTGACTTGGTGTCAGTGTATGTCTGTGTTATATGGTGTAAGTATGTGTCTTTGTTATTTGGTGTAAGTGTGTGTCTGTGTTACTGGGTGTCAGTGTGTGTCTTTGTTACTTGGTGTCAGTGTTTGTCTTTGTTACTGGGTGTCAGTGTCTGTCTTTGTTACTTGGTGTCAGTGTATGACTGTGTTACTTGGTGTAAGTGTGTGTCTTTGTTACTTGGTGTCAGTGTATGTCTTTGCTACTTGGTGTAAGTGTGTGTTTGTGTTACTTGTTTTAATTGTGTGTCTGTGTTAATTGGTATCAGTGTATGACTTAGTTATTTGGTGTAAGTGTGTGTCTGTGTTACTGGGTAACAGTGTATGTCTTTGTTACTTGGTGTCAGTGTATGTCTGTGTTGCTTGGTGTAAGTGTGTGTCTTTGTTACTTGGTGTAATTGTATGTCTTTGTTACTTGGTGTCAGTGTATGTCTGTGTTACTTGGTGTAATTGTATGTCTTTGTGACTTGGTGTCAGTGTATGTCTTTGTTACTTGATGTAAGTGTGTGTCAGTGCTACTGGGTATCAGTGTATGTCTTTGTTACTTGGTGTCCGTGTATGTCTTTGTGACTTGGTGTCAGTGTATGTCTTTTTTACTGGGTGTCAGTGTGTGTCTTTGTGACTTGGTGTCAGTGTATGTCTTTGCTACTGTGTGTCAGTTTATGTCTTTGTTAGTTGGTGTCAGTGTATGTCTTTGTTACTTGGTGTCAGTGTAAGTCTGTGTTACTTGGTGTAATTGTGTGTCTTTTTTACTTGGTGTAAGTGTGTGTCTGTGTTACTGGGTATCAGTGTATGTCTTTGTTACTTGGTGTCAGTGTATGTCTTTGTTACTTGGTGTAAGTGTGTGTCTGTGTTACTGTGGGTCAGTGTATGTCTTTGTTACTTGGTGTCAGTGTATGTCTTTGTTACATGGTGTCAGTGTGTGTCTTTGTTACTGGGCGTCAGTGTATGTCTTTGTTACTTGGTGTAAGTGTGTGCCTGTGTTACTTGGTATCAGTGTATGTCTTTGTTACTTGGTGTCAGTGTATGTCTGTGTTACTTGGTGTAAGTGTGCGTCTGTGTTACTTGGTGTAAGTGTGTGTCAGTGTTACTTGGTATCAGTGTATGTCTTTGTTACTTGGTGTAAGTGTGTGTCTGTGTTACTGGGTATCAGTGCATGTCTTTGTTACATGGTGTCAATGTATTTCTGTGTTACTTGGTGTAAGTGTGTGTCTTTGTTACTTGGTGTAATTGTATGTCTTTGTTACTTGGTGTCAGTGTATTTCTGTGTTACTTGGTGTAAGTGTATGACTTTGTTACTTGGTGTCACTGTATGGCTTTGTTCATTGGTGTAAGTTTGTGACTGTGTTACTTGGTGTAAGTGTGTGTCTGTGTAACTTGGTATCAGTGTATGTCTTTGTTACTTGGTGTAAGTGTGTGTCTGTGTTACTTGGTGTAAGTGTGTGTCTTTGTTACTTGGTGTCAGTGTATGTCTTTGTTACTTGGTGTAAGTGTGTGTTTGTGTTACTTGTTGTAATTGTGTGTCTGTGTTAATTGGTATCAGTGTATGGCTTTGTTACTTGGTGTAAGTGTGTGTCTGTGTTACTTGGTAACAGTGTATGTCTTTGTTACTTGGTGTCAGTGTCTGTCTGTGTTACTTGGTGTAATTGTATGTCTTTGTTACTTGGTGTCAGTGTATGTCTTTGTTACATGGTGTCAGTGTGTGTCTTTGTTACTGGGCGTCAGTGTATGTCTTTGTTACATGGTGTAAGTGTGTGCCTGTGTTACTTGGTATCAGTGTATGTCTTTGTTACTTGGTGTCAGTGTATGTCTGTGTTACTTGGTGTAAGTGTGCGTCTGTGTTACTTGGTGTAAGTGTGTGTCTGTGTTACTTGGTGTAAGTGTATGTCTTGTTACTTGGTGTAAGTGTGTGTCTGTGTTACTGGGTATCAGTGCATGTCTTTGTTACATGGTGTCAATGTATTTCTGTGTTACTTGGTGTAAGTTTGTGTCTTTGTTACTTGGTGTAATTGTATGTCTTTGTTACTTGGTGTCAGTGTACTTCTGTGTTACTTGGTGTAAGTGTATGACTTTGTTACTTGGTGTCAGTGTATGACTTTGTTCATTGGTGTAAGTTTGTGACTGTGTTACTTGGTGTAAGTGTGTGTCTGTGTAACTTGGTATCAGTGTATGTCTTTGTTACTTGGTGTAAGTGTGTGTCTGTGTTACTTGGTGTAATTGTGTGTCTTTGTTACTTGGTTTCAGTGTATGTCTTTGTTACTTGGTGTAAGTGTGTGTTTGTGTTACTTGTTGTAATTGTGTGTCTGTGTTAATTGGTATCAGTGTATGGCTTTGTTACTTGGTGTAAGTGTGTGTCCGTGTTACTGGGTAACAGTGTATGTCTTTGTTACTTGGTGTCAGTGTATGTCTGTGTTACTTGGTGTAAGTGTGTGTCTTTGTTACTTGGTGTAATTGTATGTCTTTGTTACTTGGTGTCAGTGTGTGTCTTTGTTACTTGGTGTCAGTGTATGTCTTTGTTACTTGGTGTAAGTGTGTGTCCGTGTTACTGGGTGTCAGTGTATGTCAAAATACTTGGTGTCAGTGTATGTCTGTGTTACTTCGTGTCAGTGTGTGTCTTTGTTACTTGGTGTAAGTGTATGTCTTTGTTACTTGGTGTCAGTGTTTGTCTGTGTTACTTGGTGTAAGTGTATGTCTTTGTTGCTAGGTGTCAGTGTTTGCTTTGTTACTTGGTGTCAGTGTGTGTCTGTGTTACTGGGTATCAGTGTATGTCTTTGTGACTTGGTGTCAGTGTATGTATTTGTTACTGGGTGTCAGTGTATGTCTTTGTTACTTGGTGACAGTGTGTGTCTGTGTTAGTCTTTGTTACTTGTTGTCAGTGTGTGTCTGTGTATGTCTTTGTTACTGTGTGTCTGTGTTTCTCTATGTTACTGGAGGTCAGTGTGTGTTTGGTTGTGTTACTGGGTGTCAGTGTGTGTCTGTGTTAGTTGGTGTAAGTGTATGTCTTTGCTTCTTGATGTCAGTGTATGTCTTTGTTACTTGGTGTAAGTGTTTGTCTTTGTTACTTGTTGTAAGTGTGTGTCTGTGTTACTGGGTATCAGTGTATGTCTTTGTGACTTGGTGTCAGTGTATGTCTTTGTTACTGGGTGTCAGTGTATGTCTTTGTTTGTTGGTGTCAGTGCATGTCTTTGTTAATTGGTGTCAGTGTATGTCTGTGTTACTGTGTTTCAGTGTATGTCTTTGTTACATGGTGTCAGTGTATGTCTGTGTCACTTGGTGTAAATGTGTGTATTTGTTACTTGTTGTAATTGTATGTCTTTGTGACTTGGTGTCAGTGTTTGTCTGTGTTACTTGGTGTAAGTGTATCTCTTTGTTACTTGGTGTCAGTGTATGTCTTTGTTACTGGGTGTAAGTGTGTGTCTGTCTTACTTGGTGTAAGTTTGTGTCAGTGTTACCTGGTTTCAGTGTATGTCTTTGTTACTTGTTGTAAGTGTGTGTCTGTGTTACTGGGTAACAGTGTATGTCTTTGTTACTTGGTGGCAGTGTATGTCTGTGTTACTTGGTGTAAGTGTGTGTCTTTGTTACTTGGTGTAATTGTTTGTCTTTGTTACTTGGTGTCAGTGTATGTCTTTGTTACTTGGTGAAAGCGTGTGTTTGTGTTACTTGGTGTAAGTGTGTGTCTGTGTTACTTGGTATCAGTGTATGTCTTTGTGACATGGTGTCAGAGTATGTCTTTGTTACTGGGTGTCTCTGTGTGTCTTTGTGACTTGGTGTCAGTGTATGTCTTTGTTACTTGGTGCAATTGTCTGTCTTTGTTACTTGTTGTCAGTGTATGTCTGTGTTACTTGGTGTAAGTGTGTGTCTTTGTTACTTGGTGTAAGTGTATGTCTTTGTTACTTGGTGTCAGCGTATGTCTTTGTTACTTGGTGTCAGTGTGTGCCTGTGTTACTGGGTATCAGTGGATGTCTTTGTTACTTGGTGTCAGTGTATGTCTGTGTTACTTGGTGTAAGTGTGTGTCTGTGTTACTGGGTATCAGTGTATGTCTTTGTTATTTGTTGTGAGTGTGTGTCTGTGTTACTGAGGATCAGTGTATGTCTTTGTTACTGGGTATCAATGAATGTCTTTGTTACTTGGTGTCAGTGTATGTCTGTGTTACTTGGTGTAAGTATATGTCTTGGTTACTGGGTATCAGTGTATGTCTTTGCGACTTGGTGTCTGTGTGTCTCTGTGTTACTGGGTGTCAGTGTGTCTCTGTATTCCTGGGTGTCAGTGTGTGTCTGTGACACTAGGTGTCAGTATTTAGTTTAGTTTAGAGATACAGCACTGAAACAGGCCCTTCGGCCCACCGATTGTGTGCCGACCATCAACCACCCATTTATACTAATCCGACACCAATCCCATAATCCTATCACATCCCCACCTGTCCCTATATTTTTCCTACCACCGACCTATAATAGGGGCAATTTATAATGGCCAATTAACCTATCAACCTGCAAGTCTTTGGCATGTGGGAGGAAACCGGAGCACCCGGAGGAAACCCACGCAGACACAGGCAGGACTTGCAAACTCGGCACAGGCAGTACCCAGAATCGAACCCGGCTCCCTGGAGCTGTGAGGCTGCGGTGCGAACCACTGCGCCAATGTGCAGCCCAGTGTGTGTCTGTGTTACTGGGTATCAGTGTCTGTCTTTGTTACTTGGTGTCAGTGTATGTCTGTGTTACTGGGTATCAGTGTATGTCTTTGTTACTTGGTGTCAGTGTATGTCTTTGTGACTTGGTGTCAGTGTATGTCTTTGTTTCAGGGTGTCAGTGCGTGTCCGAGTTACTGGGTGTCAGTGTATGTCATTGTTTCTGGGTGTCAGTGCGTGTCTGTGTTACTGGGTATCAATGTATGTCTTTGTTAATGGGTATCAAAGTATGTCTGTGTTACTTGGTGTAAGTGTGTGTCTTTGTTACTTGGTGTAATTGTTTGTCTTTGTTACTTGGTGTAAGTGGATGTATTTGTTACTTGGTGTCAGTGTATGTCTGTGTTACTTGGAGTCAGTGTATGTCTTTGTGACTTGGTGTCAGTGTATGTCTTTGTTACTGGCTGTCAGCGTGTGTCTTGTCACTGGGTATCAGTGTATGTCTTTGTTACTTGGTGTAGGTGTGTGTCTGTGTTACTGGGTATCAGTGTATGTCTTTGTTACTTGGTGGCAGTGTATATCTTTGTTACTTGGTGCAAGTGTATGTCTTTGTTACTTTGTGTCAGTGTATATCTTTATTACTTAGTGTAAGTGTGTGTCTGTGATACTGGGTATCAGTGTATGTCTTTGTTACTTGGTGTAAGTGTGTGTCTGTGTTAATGGGTATCAGTGTATGTCTTTGTTATTTGGTGTCCAGTGTATGTCTTTGTGACTTGGTGTCAGTGTATGTCTTTGTTACTGGGTGTCAGTGCGTGTCTGTGTTACTGGGTATCAGTGTATGTCTTTGTTACTGGGTGTCAGAGTATGTCTCTGTGACTTGGTGTCAGGGTGTGTCTGTGTTACTGGGTATCAGTGTCTGTCTTTGTTACTTGGTGTAAGTGTGTGTCTGTGTTCCTGGGTATCAGTGTATTACTTTGTTACTTGGTGTAAGTGTGTGTCTGTGTTACTGGGTAACAGTGTATGTCTTTGTTACTTGGTGTCAGTGTGTGTCTTTGTTACTGGGTGTCAGTGCATGTCTTTGTGACTTGGTGTCAGTGTATGTCTTTGCTACTGTGTGTCAGTTTGTGTCTTTGTCTCTTGGTGTCAGTGTATGTCTTTGTTACTTGGTGTCAGTGTATGTCTGTGTTACTTGGTGTAAGTGTGTGCCTTTGTTACTTGGTGTAAGTGTGTGTCTGTGTTACTGGGTATCAGTGTATGTCTTTGTTACTTGGTGTCAGTGTATGTCTTTGTTACTTGGTCTAAGTGTGTGTCTTTGTTACTGGGTGTCCGTGTATGTCTTTGTTACTTGGTGTAAGTGTGTGTCTGTGTTACTGGGTATCAGTGTATGTCTTTGTTACTTGGTGTCAGTGTATGTCTGTGTTACTTCGTGTAAGTGAGTGTCTTTGTTACTTGGTTTAAGTGTATGTCTTTGTTACTTGGTGTCAGTGTATGCATGTGTTACTTGGTGTAACTGTATGTCTGTGTTACTTGGTGTCAGTGTTTGCTTTGTTACTTGGTGGAAGTTTGTGTCTGTGTTACTGGGTATCAGTGTATGTCTTTGTGACTAGGTGTCAGTGTATGTATTTGTTACTGGGTGTCAGTGCATGTCTTTGTTACTTGGTGACAGTGTGTGTCTGTGTTAGTCTTTGTTACTTGGTGTCAGTGTGTGTCTGTGTATGTCTTTGTTACTGTGTGTCTGTGTTTCTCTATGTTACTGGAGGTCAGTTTGTGTTTGGTTGTGTTACTGGGTGTCAGTGTGTGTCTGTGATACTTGGTGTCAGTGTATGTCTTTGCTTCTTGATGTCAGTGTATGTCTTTGTTACTTGGTGTAAGTGTGTGTCTGTGTTACTGGGTATCAGTGTATGTCTTTGTTTGCTGGTGTCAGTGTAAGTCTTTGTTACTTGGTGTCAGTGTGTGTCTGTGTTACTGTGTTTCAGTGTATGTCTTTGTTACATGGTGTCAGTGTATGTCTGTGTCACTTGGTGTAAATGTGTGTCTTTGTTACTTGTTGTAATTGTATGTCTTTGTGACTTGGTGTCAGTGTTTGTCTGTGTTACTTGGTGTAAGTGTATCTCTTTGTTACTTGGTGTCAGTGTATGTCTTTGTTACTGGGTGTAAGTGTGTGTCTGTCTTACTTGGTGTAAGTGTGTGTCAGTGTTACCTGGTTTCAGTGTATGTCTTTGTTACTTGTTGTAAGTGTGTGTCTGTGTTACTGGGTAACAGTGTATGTCTTTGTTACTTGGTGTCAGTGTATGTCTGTGTTACTTGGTGTAAGTGTGTGTCTTTGTTACTTGGTGTAATTGTTTGTCCTTGTTACTTGGTGTCAGTGTATGTCTTTGTTACTTGGTGTAAGTGTGTGTCTGTGTTACTGGGTATCAGTGTATGTCTTTGTTACTTGGTGTCAGTGTATGTCTGTGTTACTTCGTGTAAGTGTGTGTCTTTGTTACTTGGTATAAGTGTATGTCTTTGTTCCTTGGTGTCAGTGTATGTCTGTGTTACTTGGTGTAAGTGTATGTGTGTGTTACCTGGTGTCAGTGTTTGCTTTGTTACTTTGTGGAAGTGTGTGTCTGTGTTACTGGGTATCAGTGTATGTCTTTGTGACTAGGTGTCAGTGTATGTATTTGTTACTGGGTGTCAGTGTATGTCTTTGTTACTTGGTGACAGTGTATGTCTGTGTTAGTCTTTGTTACTTGGTGTCAGTGTGTGTCTGTGTATGTCGTTGTTACTGTGTGTCTGTGTTTCTCTATTTTACTGGAGGTCAGTGTGTGTTTGGTTGTGTTACTGGGTGTCAGTGTGTGTCTATGTTACTTGGTGTAAGTTTATGTCTTTGCTTCTTGATGTCAGTGTATGTCTTTGTTACTTGGTGTAAGTGTTTGTCTTTGTTACTTGGTGTAAGTGTGTGCCTGTGTTACTGGGTATCAGTGTATGTCTTTGTGACTTGGTGTCAGTGTATGTCTTTGTTACTGGGTGTCAGTGTATGTCTTTGTTACTTGGTGTAAGTGTGTGTCTGGTTTCTGGGTATCAGTGTATGTCTTTGTTTGTTGGTGTCAGTGTATGTCTTTGTTACTTGGTGTCAGTGTATGTCTGTGTTACTGTGTTTCAGTGTATGTCTGTGTCACTTGGTGTAAATGTGTGTCATTGTTACTTGTTGTAATTGTATGTCTTTGTGACTTGGTGTCAGTGTTTGTCTGTGTTACTTGGTGTAAGTGTATCTCTTTGTTACTTGGTGTCAGTGTATGTCTTTGTTACTGGGTGTAAGTGTGTGTCTGTCTTACTTGGTGTAAGTGTGTGTCAGTGTTACTGGTTTCAGTGTATGTCTTTGTTACTTGTTGTAAGTGTGTGTCTGTGTTACTGGGTAACAGTGTATGTCTTTGTTACTTGGTGTCAGTGTATGTCTGTGTTACTTGGTGTAAGTGTGTGTCTTTGTTACTTGGTGTAATTGTGTGTCTTTGTTACTTGGTGTCAGTGTATTTCTTTGTTACTTGGTGAAAGCGTGTGTTTGTGTTACTTGGTGTAAGTGTGTGTCTGTGTTACTTGGTATCAGTGTATGTCTTTGTGACATGGTGTCAGAGTACGTCTTTGTTACTGGGTGTCAGTGTGTGTCTTTGTGACTTGGTGCCAGTGTATGTCTTTGTTACTTGGTGTAATTGTCTGTCTTTCTTACTTGGTGTCAGTGTATGTCTGTGTTACTTGGTGTAAGTGTATGTCTTTGTTACTTGGTGTCAGTGTTTGCTTTGTTACTTGTTGGAAGTGTGTGTCTGTGTTACTGGGTATCAGTGTATGTCTTTGTGACTAGTTGTCAGTGTATGTATTTGTTACCGGGTGTCAGTGTATGTCTTTGTCACTTGGTGACAGTGTGTGTCTGTGTTAGTCTTTGTTACTTGGTGTCAGTGTGTGTCTGAGTATGTCTTTGTTACTGTGTGTCTGTGTTTCTCTATGTTACTGGAGGTCAGTGTGTGTTTGGTTGAGTTACTGGGTGTCAGTGTGTGTCTGTGTTACTTGGTGTAAGTGTATGTCTTTGCTTCTTGATGTCAGTGTATGTCTTTGTTACTTGGTGTAAGAGTTTGTCTTTGTTACTTGGTGTAAGTGTGTGTCTGTGTTACTGGGTATCAGTGTATGTCTTTGTGACTTGGTGTCAGTGTATGTCTTTGTTACTGGGTGTCAGTGTATGTCTTTGTTACTTGGTGTAAGTGTGTGTCTGTGTTACTGGGTATCAGTGTATGTCTTTGTTTGTTGGTGTCAGTGTATGTCTTTGTTACTTGGTGTCAGTGTATGTCTGTGTTACTGTGTTTCAGTGTATGTCTTTGTTACATGGTGTCAGTGTTTGTCTGTGTCACTTGGTGTAAATGTGTGTCTTTGTTACTTGTTGTAATTGTATGTCTTTGTGACTTGGTGTCAGTGTTTGTCTGTGTTACTTGGTGTAAGTGTATCTCTTTGTTACTTGGTGTCAGTGTATGTCTTTGTTACTGGGTGTAAGTGTGTGTCTGTCTTACTTGGTGTACGTGTGTGTCAGTGTTACCTGGTTTCAGTGTATGTCTTTGTTACTTGTTGTCAGTGTGTGTCTGTGTTACTGGGTAACAGTGTATGTCTTTGTTACTTGGTGTCAGTGTATGTCTGTGTTACTTGGTGTAAGTGTGTGTCTTTGTTACTTGGTGTAATTGTTTGTCTTTGTTACTTGGTGTCAGTGTATGTCTTTGTTACTTGGTGAAAGCGTGTGTTTGTGTTACTTGGTGTAAGTGTGTGTCTGTGTTACTTGGTATCAGTGTATGTCTTTGTGACATGGTGTCAGAGTATGTCTTTGTTACTGGATGTCAGTGTGTGTCTTTGTGACTTGGTGTCAGTGTATGTCTTTGTTACTTGGTGTAATTGTCTGTCTTTGTTACTTGGTGTCAGTGTATGTCTGTGTTACTTGGAGTAAGTGTGTGTCTTTGTTACTTGGTGTAAGTGTATGTCTTTGTTACTTGGTGTCAGCGTATGTCTTTGTTACTTGGTGTCAGTGTGTGCCTGTGTTACTGGGTATCAGTGTATGTCTTTGTTACTTGGTGTCAGTGTATGTCTGTGTTACTTGGTGTAAGTGTGTGTCTGTGTTAATGGGTATCAGTATATGTCTTTGTTATTTGTTGTGAGTGTGTGTCTGTGTTACTGAGTATCAGTGTATGTCTTTGTTACATGGTGTCAGTGTATGTCTTTGTTACTTGGTGTCAGTGCATGTCAAAATACTTGGTGTAAGTGTATGTCTTTGTTACTTGGTGTCAGTGTATGTCTGTGTTACTTGGTGTAAGTGTGTGTCTTTGTTAATTGGTGTAAGCGTATGCCATTGTTAATTGGTGTCATTGTATCTCTTTGTTACTTGGTGTGAGTGTGCGTCTGTGTTACTGGGTATCCGTGTATGTCTTTGCGACTTGGTGTCAGAGTATGTCTTTATTACTGGGGGTCAGTGTGTGTCTGTGTTACTTCGTGTCAGTGTATGTCTTTGTTACTGTGGATCAGTGGTTTTCTGTGTTACTGGGTGTCAGTGTGTGTTTGTTTGTGTTACTTGGTGTCAGTGTGTGTCTGTTTTTCTTGGTATCAATGTATTACTTTGTAGCTGGGTGTCAGAGCGTGTCTGTGTTACTGGGTATCAGTGTATGTCTATGTTACTTGGTGTAAGTGTATTTATTTGTTACTTGGTGTCAGTGTGTGTCTGTGTTACTGGGTGTCAGTGTATGTCTTTGTTACTTGGTGTCAGTGTATTTCTTTGTGACTTGGTGTCAGTGTATGTCTTTGTTACTGGGTGTCAGTGCGTCTCTGTGTTACTGGGTATCAGTGTATGTCATTGTTAATGGGTGTCAGTGCGTGTCTGTGTTACTGGGTATCAATGTATGTCTTTGTTACTGGGTATCAATGTATGTCTTAGTTACTTGGTGTAAGTGGATGTTTTGTTACTTGGTGTCAGTGTATGTCTTTGTGACTTGGTGTCAGTGTATGTCTTTGTTACTGGGTGTCAGTGTGTGCCTGTGTTACTGGGTATCAGTGTATGTCTTTGTTACTTGGTGTAAGTGTGTGTCTGTGTTACTGGGTATCAGTGAATGTCTTTGTTACTTGGTGTCAGTGTATGTCTTTGTTACTTGGTCTAAGTGTGTGTCTTTGTTACTGGGTGTCCTTGTATGTCTTTGTTACTTGGTGTAAGTGTGTGTCTGTGTTACTGGGTATCAGTGTATGTCTTTGTTACTTGGTGTCAGTGTATGTCTGTGTTACTTCGTGTAAGTGTGTGTCTTTGTTACTTGGTATAAGTGTATGTCTTTGTTCCTTGGTGTCAGTGTATGTCTGTGTTACTTGGTGTAAGTGTATGTGTGTGTTACCTGGTGTCAGTGTTTGCTTTGTTACTTTGTGGAAGTGTGTGTCTGTGTTACTGGGTATCAGTGTATGTCTTTGTGACTAGGTGTCAGTGTATGTATTTGTTACTGGGTGTCAGTGTATGTCTTTGTTACTTGGTGACAGTGTATGTCTGTGTTAGTCTTTGTTACTTGGTGTCAGTGTGTGTCTGTGTATGTCGTTGTTACTGTGTGTCTGTGTTTCTCTATTTTACTGGAGGTCAGTGTGTGTTTGGTTGTGTTACTGGGTGTCAGTGTGTGTCTATGTTACTTGGTGTAAGTTTATGTCTTTGCTTCTTGATGTCAGTGTATGTCTTTGTTACTTGGTGTAAGTGTTTGTCTTTGTTACTTGGTGTAAGTGTGTGCCTGTGTTACTGGGTATCAGTGCATGTCTTTGTGACTTGGTGTCAGTGTATGTCTTTGTTACTGGGTGTCAGTGTATGTCTTTGTTACTTGGTGTAAGTGTGTGTCTGGTTTCTGGGTATCAGTGTATGTCTTTGTTTGTTGGTGTCAGTGTATGTCTTTGTTACTTGGTGTCAGTGTATGTCTGTGTTACTGTGTTTCAGTGTATGTCTGTGTCACTTGGTGTAAATGTGTGTCATTGTTACTTGTTGTAATTGTATGTCTTTGTGACTTGGTGTCAGTGTTTGTCTGTGTTACTTGGTGTAAGTGTATCTCTTTGTTACTTGGTGTCAGTGTATGTCTTTGTTACTGGGTGTAAGTGTGTGTCTGTCTTACTTGGTGTAAGTGTGTGTCAGTGTTACTGGTTTCAGTGTATGTCTTTGTTACTTGTTGTAAGTGTGTGTCTGTGTTACTGGGTAACAGTGTATGTCTTTGTTACTTGGTGTCAGTGTATGTCTGTGTTACTTGGTGTAAGTGTGTGTCTTTGTTACTTGGTGTAATTGTGTGTCTTTGTTACTTGGTGTCAGTGTATTTCTTTGTTACTTGGTGAAAGCGTGTGTTTGTGTTACTTGGTGTAAGTGTGTGTCTGTGTTACTTGGTATCAGTGTATGTCTTTGTGACATGGTGTCAGAGTACGTCTTTGTTACTGGGTGTCAGTGTGTGTCTTTGTGACTTGGTGCCAGTGTATGTCTTTGTTACTTGGTGTAATTGTCTGTCTTTGTTACTTGGTGTCAGTGTATGTCTGTGTTACTTGGTGTAATTGTGTGTCTTTTTTACTTGGTGTAAGTGCATGTCTTTGTTACTTGTTGTCAGCGTATGTCTTTGTTACTTGGTGTCAGTGTGTGCCTGTGTTACTGGGTATCAGTGTATGTCTTTGTTTGTTGGTGTCAGTGTATGTCTTTGTTACTTGGTGTCAGTGTATGTCTGTGTTACTGTGTTTCAGTGTATGTCTGTGTCACTTGGTGTAAATGTGTGTCATTGTTACTTGTTGTAATTGTATGTCTTTGTTACTTGGTGTCTGTGTATGTCTGTGTTACTTGGTGTAAGTGTGTGTCTGTGTTACTGGGTATCAGTGTATGTCTTTGTTATTTGTTGTGAGTGTGTGTCTGTGTTACTGGGTATCAGTGTATGTCTTTGTAACATGGTGTCAGTGTATGTCTTTGTTACTTGGTGTCAGTGCATGTCAAAATACTTGGTGTAAGTGTATGTCTTTGTTACTTGGTGTCAGTGTATGTCTGTGTTACTTGGTGTAAGTGTCTGTCTTTGTTACTTGGTGTAAGCGTATGCCATTGTTAATTGGTGTCATTGTATCTCTTTGTTACTTGGTGTGAGTGTGTGTCTGTGTTACTGGGTATCAGTGTATGTCTTTGCGACTTGGTGTCAGTGTATGTCTTTATTACTGGGGGTCAGTGTGTGTCTGTGTTACTTCGTGTCAGTGTATGTCTTTGTTACTGTGTATCAGTGGTTTTCTGTGTTACTGGGTGTCAGTGTGTGTTTGTTTGTGTTACTTGGTGTCAGTGTGTGTCTGTGTTACTGGGTATCAGTGTATGACTTTGTTGCTGGGTGTCAGAGAGTGTCTGTGTTACTGGGTATCAGTGTATGTCTATGTTACTTGGTGTAAGTCTATTTATTTGTTACTTGGTGTCAGTGTATGTCTTTGTTACTTGGTGTCAGTGTATTTCTTTGTGACTTGGTGTCAGTGTATGTCTTTGTTACTGGGTGTAAGTGTGTGTCTGTGTTACTGGGTGTCATTGCATGTCTTTGTTACTTGGTGTCAGTGTATTTCTTTGTGACTTGGTGTCAGTGTATGCCTTTGTTACTGGGTGTCAGTGCGTCTCTGTGTTACTGGGTATCAGTGTATGTCATTGTTACTGGGTGTCAGTGCGTGTCTGTGTTACTGGGTATCAATGTATGTCTTTGTTACTGGGAATCAATGTATGTCTTAGTTACTTGGTGTAAGTGGATGTTTTGTTACTTGGTGTCAGTGTATGTCTTTGTGACTTGGTGTCAGTGTATGTCTTTGTTACTGGGTGTCAGTGTGTGCCTGTGTTACTGGGTATCAGTGCATGTCTTTGTTACTTGGTGTAAGAGTGTGTCTGTGTTACTGAGTATCAGTGCATGTCTTTGTTACTTGGTGTAAGTGTATGTCTTTGTTACTTTGTGTCGGTGTATGTCTTTATTGCTTCGTGCAAGAATGTGTCTGTGTTACTGGGTATCAGTGTATGTCTTTGTTACTTGGTGTAAGTGTGTGTCTGTGTTACTGGGTATCAGTGTATGTCTTTGTTACTTGGTGTCAGTGTATGTCTTTGTGACTTTGCGTCAGTGCAAGTCTTTGTTACTGTGCGTCAGTGCGTTTCTGTGTTACTGGGTATCGGGGCGTCTCTGTGTTACTGGGTATCAATGTATGTCTTTGTTAATTGGTGTCAGTGTCTGTCTTTGCTACTTGGTGTCAGTGTTTCTCTGTGTTACTGGGTGTCAGTGTGTATCTGTATTCCTGGGTGTCAATTTGTGTCTATGACTCTAGGTGTCAGTATTTAGTTTAGTTTAGAGATACAGCACTGAAACAGGCCCTTCGGCCCACCTATTGTGTGCCGACCATCAACCACCCATTTATACTAATCCGACACCAATCCCATAATCCTATCACATCCCCACGTGTTCCTATATATTTCCCTACAACCTAACTATAATAGGGGCAATTTATAATGGCCAGTTAACCTATCAACCTGCAAGTCTTTGGCATGTGAGAGGAAACCGGAGCACCCGGAGGAAACCCACGCAGACACAGGCAGTCCCCAGAATCGAACCCGGGTCCCTGGAGCTGTGAGGCTGCGGTGCTAACCACTGCGCCAATGTGCAGCCCAGTGTATATCTGTGTTACTGGGTATCAGTGTCAGTCTTTGTGACTTGGTGTCAGTGTATGTCTTTGTTACTGGGTGTCAGTGTGTGTCTGTGTTACTGGGTATCAGTGTATGTCTTTGTTACTTCGTGTAAGAGTGTGTCTGTGTTACTGGGTATCAGTGTATGTCTTTGTTACTTGGTGTAAGTGTGTGTCTGTGTTACTGGGTGTCAGTGTATGTCTTTGTTACTTAGTGTCAGTGTATGTCTTTGTGACTTGGTGTCAGTGCATGTCTCTGTTACTGGGTGTCAGTGCGTCTCTGTGTTACTGGGTATCAGTGTATGTCATTGTTACTGGGTGTCAGTGCTTGTCTGTGTTACTGGGCATCAATGTATGTCTTTGTTCCTGGGTGTCAATGTATGTCGTTGTTACTTGGTGTAAGTGGATGTCTTTGTTACTTGGTGTCTGTGTATGTCTTTGTGACTTGGTTCAGTGTATGTCTTTGTTACTGGGTGTCAGTGTGTGTCTGTGTTACTGGGTATCTGTGTATGTCTTTGTTACTTGGTGTCAGTGTATTTTTGTGTTACTTGGTGTCAGTGTACGTCTTTGTTACTGGGTGTCAGTGCGTCTCTGTGTTACTGGGTATCAGTGTATGTCATTGTCACTGGGTGTCAGTGCGTGTCTGTGTTACTGGGTATCAATGTATGTATTTGTTACTGGGTATCAATGTATGTCTTTGTTACTTGGTGTAAGTGGATGTTTTGTTACTTGGTGTCAGTGTATGTCTTTGTGACGTGGTGTCAGTGTATGTCTTTGTTACTGGGTGTCAGTGTGAGTCTGTGTTACTGGGTATCAGTGTATGTCTTTGTTACTTTGTGTAAGAGTGTGTCTCTGTTACTGAGTATCAGTGTATTTCTTTGTTACTTGGTGTAAGTGTATGTCTTTGTTACTTTGTGTCAGTGTATGTCCTTATTACTTCGTGTAAGTATGTGTCTGTGTTACTGGTTATTAGTGTATGTCTTTGTTACTTGATGTCAGTGCGTGTCTGTGTTACTGGGTATCAGTGTATGTCTTTGTTACTTCGTGTAAGAGTGTGTCTGTGTTACTGGGTATCAGTGTATGTCTTTGTTACTTGGTGTAAGTGTGTGTCTGTGTTACTGGTTGTCAGTGTATGTCTTTGTTACTTGGTGTCAGTGTATGTCTTTGTGACTTGGTGTCAGTGCATGTCTCTGTTACTGGGTGTCAGTGCGTCTCTGTGTTACTGGGTATCAGTGTATGTCATTGTTACTGGGTGTCAGTGCTTGTCTGTGTTACTGGGCATCAATGTATGTCTTTGTTCCTGGGTGTCAATGTATGTCGTTGTTACTTGGTGTAAGTGGATGTATTTGTTAGTTGGTGTCTGTGTATGTCTTTGTGACTTGGTTCAGTGTATGTCTTTGTTACTGGGTGTCAGTGTGTGTCTGTGTTACTGGGTATCTGTGTATGTCTTTGTTACTTGGTGTAAGTGTATGTCTTTGTTACTTTGTGTCAGTGTATGTCTTTATTACTTAGTGTAACTGTGTGTCTGTGTTACTGGGTGTCAGTGTATGTCTTTGTTACTTGGTGTCAGTGTATTTCTTTGTGACTTGGTGTCAGTGTATGTCTTTGTGACTTTGTGTCAGTGCGTCTCTGTTACTGGGTATCAGTGTATGTCATTGTCACTGGGTGTCAGTGCGTGTCTGTGTTACTGGGTATCAATGTATGTCTTTCTTACTGGGTATCAATGTATGTCTTTGTTACTTGGTGTAAGTGGATGTTTTGTTACTTGGTGTCGGGGTATGTCTTTGTGACGTGGTGTCAGTGTATGTCTTTGTTACTGGGTGTCAGTGTGTGTCTGTGTTACTGGGTATCAGTGTATGTCTTTGTTACTTTGTGTAAGAGTGTGTCTCTGTTACTGAGTATCAGTGTATGTCTTTGTTACTTGGTGTAAGTGTATGTCTTTGTTACTTTGTGTCAGTGTATGTCTTTATTACTTCGTGTAAGTATGTGTCTGTGTTCCTGGTTATTAGTGTATGTCTTTGTTGCTTGGTGTAAGTGTGTGTCTGTGTTACTGGGTATCAGTGTATGTCTTTGTTACTTGGTGTCCGTGTATGTCTTTGTGACTTTGTGTCAGTGTAAGTCTTTGTTACTTGGTGTCAGTGTGTGTCTGTGTTATTGGATATCAGTGCGTATCTGTGTTACTGGGTATCAATGTATGTCTTTGTTACTTGGTTCAATGTATGTCTGTGTTAGTTGGTGTAAGTGTACGTCTTGGTTACTGGGTATCAGTGTATGTCTTTGCTACTTGGTGTCGATGTTTCTCTGTGTTACTGGGTGTCAGTGTGTATCTGTATTCCTGGGTGTCAATGTGTGTCTGTGACTCTAGGTGTCAGTGTTTACTTTAGTTTAGAGATGCAGCACTGAAACAGGCCCTTCGGCCCACCGATTGTGTGCCGACCATCAACCACCCATTTATACTAATCCGACACCAATCCCATAATCCTATCACATCCCCGCGCGTCCCTATATTTTTCCCTACCAACTAACTATAATAGGGGCAATTTATAATGGCCAATTAACCTATCAACCTGCAAGCCTTTGGCATGAGGGAGGAAACCGGAGCACCCGGAGGAAACCCACGCAGACACAGGCAGTACCCACAATCGAACCCGGGTCCCTGGAGCTGTGAGGCTAACCACTGCGCCAATGTGCAGCCCAGTGTGTGTCTGTGTTACTGGGTATCAGTGTCTGTCTTTGTTACTTGGTGTCAGTGTATGTCTGTGTTACTGGGTAACAGTGTATGTCTTTGTTACTTGGTGTCAGTGTATGTCTTTGTGACTTGGTGTCAGTGCATGTCTTTGTTACTGGGTGTCAGTGCGTGTCTGAGTTACTGGGTGTCAGTGCATGTCATTGTTTCTGGGTGTCAGTGCGTGTCTGTGTTACTGGGTATCAATGTATGTCTTTGTTAATGTGTATCAAAATATGTCTTTGTTACTTGGTGTAAGTGGACGTCTTTGTTACTTGGTGTCAGTGTATGTCTGTGTTGCTTGGTGTCAGTGTGTGTCTTTGTGACTTGGTGTCAGTGGATGTGTTTGTTACTGGGTGTCAGCGTGTGTCTGTGTTACTGGGTATCAGTGTATGTCCTTGTTACTTGGTGTCAGTGTGTGTCTGTGTTACTGGGAATCAGTGTATGTCTTTGTTACTTGGTGGCAGTGTATATCTTTGTTACTTGGTGTAAGTGTATGTCTTTGTTATTTTGTGTCAGTGTATGTCTTTATTACTTAGTGTAAGTGTGTGTCTGTGTTACTGGGTATCAGTGTATGTCTTTGTTACTTTGTGTAAGTGTGTGTCTTTGTTACTGGGTGTCAGTGTATGTCTTTGCTGCTGTGTGTCAGTTTATGTCTTTGTTACTTGGTGTCAGTGTATGTCTGTGTTTCTTGGTGTAAGTGTGTGTCTTTGTTACTTCGTGTAAGTGTGTGTCTGTGTTACTGGGTATCAGTGTATGTCTTTGTTACTTGGTGTAAGTGTGTGTCTTTGTTACTGGGTGTCAGTGTATGTCTTTGTTACTTTGTGTAAGTGTGTGTCTGTGTTACTGGGTATCAGTGTATGTCTTTGTTACTTGGTGTCAGTGTATGTCTGTGTTACTTCGTGTAAGTGTGTGTCTTTGTTACTTGGTGTAAATGTATGTCTTTGTTACTTGGTGTCAGTGTATGTCTGTGTTACTTGGTGTAAGTGTATGTCTTTGTTACTTGGTGTCAGTGTTTGCTTTGTTACTTGGTGGAAGTGTGTGTCTGTGTTACTGGGTATCAGTGTATGTCTTTGTGACTTGGTGTCAGTGTATGTATTTGTTACTGGGTGTCAGTGTATGTCTTCGTTACTTGGTGTCAGTGTGTTTCTGTGTATGTCTTTGTTACTGTGTGTCTGTGTTTCTCAATGTTACTGGAGGTCAGTGTGTGTTTGATTGTGTTACTGGGTGTCAGTGTGTGTCTGTGTTACTTGGTGTAAGTGTATGTCTTTGCTTCTTGGTGTCAGTGTATGTCTTTGTTACTGGGTGTCAGTGTATGTCTTTGTTACTTGGTGTAAGTGTATGTCTTTGTTACTTTGTGTCAGTGTATGTATTTGTTACATGGTGTCAGTGTAGTTCTGTGTCACTTGGTGTAAATGTGTGTCTTTGTTACTTGGTGTAATTGTATGTCTTTGTTACTTGGTGTCAGTGTTTGTCTGTGTTACTTGGTGTAAGTGTATCTCTATGTTACTTTGTGCCAGTGTATGTCTGTGTTACTGGGTGCAAGTGTGTGTCTGTCTTACTTGGTGTAAGTGTGTGTCAGTGTTACTTGGTGTCAGTGTCTGTCTTTGTGACCTTGTGTCAGTGCGGAGTTATCAAGTTCTCCCTGTGTCTGCGTGGGTTTCCTCCGGGTGCTCCGGTTTCCTCCCACATGCCAAAGACTTGCAGGTTGATAGGTTAATTGGCCATCGTAAATTGCCCCGAGTATAGGTAGGTGGTAGGGAAATATATAGGGTCAGGTTGGGATGTGATAGGAATCCGGGATTAGTATAGGATTAGTATAAATGGGTGGTTGATGGTCGGCACAGACTCGGTGGGCCGAAGGGCCTGTTTAAGTGTTGTATCTCTAAACTAAACTAAATACTGACACCTAGTGTCACTGACACCCAGTAACACAAACAAACACACACTGACACCCAGTAACACAGAGAAACACTGATACACAGGAACAAAGACATACACTGACACGAAGAAACACAGACACACATGGACACCCAGTAACAAAGACATCCACTGATATCAAGTCACAAAGACATACACTGATACCCAGTAACACAGACACACACTTACACCAAGTAACAAAGACATGCACTGACACCAAGTCACAAAGACAGACAATTACACCAAGTAACAAAGACATACACTTACACCAAGTATTCTGACATACACTGACACCAAGTAACAAAGACATACACTGATACCCAGTAACATAGACACACACTTACACCAAGTAACAAAGACATACACTGACACCAAGTCACAAAGACACACACTGACACCAAGTAACAAAGACACACACTTCCACCAATTAACACAGACACACACTGACACCCAGTAACACAAATAAACACACTGACACCAAGTAAAACAGACATACACTGATACCCAGTAACACAGGCACACACTGGTGGGGGGGGGGGTGGGGGCTGGGTACATTGGTGCAGTGGTTAGCACCGCAGCCTGACAGCTCCAGGGACCCGGGTTCTATTCTGGGTACTGCCTGTGCGGAGTTTGCAGTTTCTGCCTGTGTCTGCGTGGGTTTCCTCCGGGTGCTCCGGTTTCCTCCCACATGCCAAAGACTTGCAGGTTGATAGGTTAATTGGCCATCATAAATTGCCCTAGTATAGGTAGTTGGTAGGGAAATATATAGGGACAGGTGGGGGTGTGATAGGAATACGGGATTAGTGTAGGATTAGTAAAAATGGGTGGTTGATGGTCGGCACAGACTCGGTGGGCCGAAGGGCCTGTTTAAGTGCTGTATCTCTAAACTAAACTAAATACTGACACCTAGTGTCAGTGACACCCAGTAACACAAACAAACACACACTGAAACCCAGTAACGCAGAGAAACACTGATACACAGTAACAAAGACATACACTGACACCAAGTAACACAGACACACACTGACACCCAGTAACAAAGACATACACTGATACCAAGTCACAAAGACATACACTGATACCCAGTAACACAGCCACACACTTACACCAAGTAACAAAGACATGCACTGACACCAAGTAACAAAGACACACACTTACACTAAGTAACAAAGACATACACTGACACCAAGTGACAAAGACATACACTGCTACCCAGTAACACAGACACACACTTACACCAATTAACAAAGACATACACTGACACCAAGTCACAAAGACATACACTGATACCCAGTCAGACAGACACACACTTACACCAAGTAACAAAGACATACACTGACACCAAGTCCCAAAGACATACACTGATACCCAGTAAGACAGACACACACTTACACCAAGTAACACAGACATACACTGACACCAAGTAACAAAGACAGACACAGATACCCAGTAACACAGACACACGCTAACACCAAGTAACAAAGACATACACTGACACCCAGTAACAAAGACACATACTGACACCCAGCAACAAAGACACACACTTACACCAAGTAACACAGACATACACTGACACCAAGTAACAAAGACATACACTGATACCCAGCAACACAGACACACACTTGCACCAAGTAACAAAGACAGACACTGATACCCAGTAACACAGACACACACTTACACCAAGTAACACAGACATACACTGACACCAAGTAACAGAGACATGCACTGATACCCAGTAACACAGACACACACTTCCACCAAGTAACAAAGACAGACACTGCTACCCAGGAACACAGACACACACGGACACCAAGTAACAAAGACACACACTTCCACGAAGTAACACAGACACACACTGTCACCCATTAACACAAACAAACACACTGACACCAAGTAACACAGACATACACTGATACCCAGTAACACAGGCACACACTGGTGGGGGCGGGGGCGGGGGGGCACATTGGTGCAGTGGTTAGCACCGCAGCCTGACAGCTCATGGGAACCGGGTTCTATTCTGGGTACTGCCTGTGCGGAGTTTGCAAGTTCTCCCTGTGTCTGCGTGGGTTTCCTCCGGGTGCTCTGGTTTCCTCCCACATGCCAAAGACTTGCAGGTTGATAGGTTAATTGGCCATCATAAATTGCCCCTAGTATAGGGAGGTGGTAGGGAAATATATAGGGACAGGTGGGGATGTGATAGGAATACGGGATTAGTGTAGGATTAGTATAAATGGGTGGTTGATGGTCGGCACAGACTCGGTGAGCCGAAGGGCCTGTTTAAGTGCTGTATCTCTAAACTAAACTAAATACTGACACCTAGTGTCACTGACACCCAGTAACACAAACAAACACACACTGATACCCAGTAACACAGAGAAGCACTGATACACACTAACAAAGACATACACTGACACCAAGTAACACAGACACACACTGACACCCAGTAACAAAGACATACACTGATACCAATCACAAAGACATACACTGATCCCCAGTAACACAGCCACACACTTACACCAAGTAACAAAGACATGCACTGACACCAAGTAACAAAGACACACACTTACACTATGTAACAAAGACATACACTGACACCAAGTGACAAAGACATACACTGCTACCCAGTAACACAGACACACACTTACACCAAGTAACAAAGACATACACTGACACCAAGTCACAAAGACATACACTGATACCCAGTCAGACAGACACACACTTACACCAAGTAACAAAGACATACACTGACACCAAGTCCCAAAGACATACACTGATACCCAGTAAGACAGACACACACTTACACCAAGTAACACAGACATACACTGACACCAAGTAACAAAGACAGACACAGATACCCAGTAACACAGACACACGCTAACACCAAGTAACAAAGACATACACTGACACCCAGTAACAAAGACACATACTGACACCCAGCAACAGAGACACACACTTACACCAAGTAACACAGACATACACTGACACCAAGTAACAAAGACATACACTGATACCCAGCAACACAGACACACACTTGCACCAAGTAACAAAGACAGACACTGATACCCAGTAACACAGACACACACTTACACCAAGTAACACAGACATACACTGACACCAAGTAACAGAGACATGCACTGATACCCAGTAACACAGACACACACTTCCACCAAGTAACAAAGACAGACACTGCTACCCAGGAACACAGACACACACGGACACCAAGTAACAAAGACTCACACTTCCACGAAGTAACACAGACACACACTGTCACCCATTAACACAAACAAACACACTGACACCAAGTAACACAGACATACACTGATACCCAGTAACACAGGCACACACTGGTGGGGGGGGGGGGGGGGGGCGGGGGGGCACATTGGTGCAGTGGTTAGCACCGCAGCCTGACAGCTCATGGGAACCGGGTTCTATTCTGGGTACTGCCTGTGCGGAGTTTGCAAGTTCTCCCTGTGTCTGCGTGGGTTTCCTCCGGGTGCTCTGGTTTCCTCCCACATGCCAAAGACTTGCAGGTTGATAGGTTAATTGGCCATCATAAATTGCCCCTAGTATAGGGAGGTGGTAGGGAAATATATAGGGACAGGTGGGGATGTGATAGGAATACGGGATTAGTGTAGGATTAGTATAAATGGGTGGTTGATGGTCGGCACAGACTCGGTGAGCCGAAGGGCCTGTGTAAGTGCTGTATCTCTAAACTAAACTAAATACTGACACCTAGTGTCACTGTCACCCAGTAACACAAACAAACACACACTGATACCCAGTAACACAGAGAAGCACTGATACACACTAACAAAGACATACACTGACACCAAGTAACACAGACACACACTGACACCCAGTAACAAAGACATACACTGATACCAAGTCACAAAGACATACACTTATACCCAGTAACACAGCCACACACTTACACCAAGTAACAAAGACATGCACTGACACCAAGTAACAAAGATATACACTTACACTAAGTAACAAAGACATACACAGACACCAAGTAACAAAGACATACACTGCTACCCAGTAACACAGGCACACACTTACACCAAGTAACAAAGACATACACTGACACCAAGTCACAAAGATACACACTAACACTAAGTAACAAAGACATACACTGACAGCAAGTAACAAAGACAGACACTGCTACCCAGTAACACAGGCACACACTTACACCATGTAACAAAGACATACACTGACACCAAGTCACAAAGACACACACTGACACCCAGTAACAAAGACATACACTGACACCAAGTCACAAAGACATACACTGATACCCAGTAACACAGACACACACTTACACCAAGTAACAAAGACATACACTGACACCCAGCAACAAAGACACACACTGACACCCAGCAACAAAGACTCACACTTACACCAAGTAACAAAGACATACACAGACACCAAGTGACAAAGACATACACTGCTACCCAGTTACACAGACACACACTTACACCAAGTAACAAAGACATACACTGACACCAAGTCACAAAGACATACACTGATACCCAGTCAGACAGACACACACTTACACCAAGTAACAAAGACATACACTGACACCAAGTCCCAAAGACATACACTGATACCCAGTAAGACAGACACACACTTACACCAAGTAACACAGACATACACTGACACCAAGTAACAAAGACAGACACAGATACCCAGTAACACAGACACACGCTAACACCAAGTAACAAAGACATACACTGACACCCAGTAACAAAGACACACACTGACACCCAGCAACAAAGACACACACTTACACCAAGTAACACAGACATACACTGACACCAAGTAACAAAGACATACACTGATACCCAGCAACACAGACACACACTTGCACCAAGTAACAAAGACAGACACTGATACCCAGTAACACAGACACACACTTACACCAAGTAACACAGACATACACTGACACCAAGTAACAGAGACATGCACTGATACCCAGTAACACAGACACACACTTCCACCAAGTAACAAAGACAGACACTGCTACCCAGGAACACAGACAGACACGGACACCAAGTAACAAAGACACACACTTCCACGAAGTAACACAGACACACACTGTCACCCATTAACACAAACAAACACACTGACACCAAGTAACACAGACATACACTGATACCCAGTAACACAGGCACACACTGGTGGGGGGGGGGGGCGGGGGGGGGGGGCACATTGGTGCAGTGGTTAGCACCGCAGCCTGACAGCTCATGGGAACCGGGTTCTATTCTGGGTACTGCCTGTGCGGAGTTTGCAAGTTCTCCCTGTGTCTGCGTGGGTTTCCTCCGGGTGCTCTGATTTCCTCCCACATGCCAAAGACTTGCAGGTTGATAGGTTAATTGGCCATAATAAATTGCCCCTAGTATAGGGAGGTGGTAGGGAAATATATAGGGACAGGTGGGGATGTGATAGGAATACGGGATTAGTGTAGGATTAGTATAAATGGGTGGTTGATGGTCGGCACAGACTCGGTGAGCCGAAGGGCCTGTTTAAGTGCTGTATCTCTAAACTAAACTAAATACGGACACCTAGTGACACTGACACCCAGTAACACAAACAAACACACACTGATACCCAGTAACACAGAGAAGCACTGATACACACTAACAAAGACATACACTGACACCAAGTAACACAGACACACACTGACACCCAGTAACAAAGACATACACTGATACCAAGTCACAAAGACATACACTGATACCCAGTAACACAGCCACACACTTACACCAAGTAACAAAGACATACACTGACACCAAGTCACAAAGATACACACTAACACTAAGTAACAAAGACATACACTGACAGCAAGTAACAAAGACAGACACTGCTACCCAGTAAAACAGGCACACACTTACACCAAGTAACAAAGACATACACTGACACCAAGTCACAAAGACACACACTGACACCCAGTAACAAAGACATACACTGACACCAAGTCACAAAGACATACACTGATACCCAGTAACACAGACACACACTTACACCAAGTAACAAAGACATACACTGACACCCAGCAACAAAGACACACACTGACACCCAGCAACAAAGACACACACTTACACCAAGTAACACAGACATACACTGACACCAAGTAACAAAGACATAGACTGATACCCAGTAACACAGGCACACACTAGGTGGGGGGGGGTGTTGGGGGGGTGGGGCACGTCGGCGCTGAGGTTAGCACCGCAGCCTCACAGCTCCAGGAACCCGGGTACGATTCTGGGTGCTGCCTGTGCGGAGTTTTCAGGTTCTCCCTGTGTCTGTGTGGGTTTCCTCTGGGTGCTCCGGTTTCCTCCCACATGCCAAAGACTTGCAGGTTGATAGGTTAATTGGTCATCATAAATTGCCCCTAGTTTAGGTAGGTGGTAGGGAAATATATAGGGACAGGTGGGGATGTGATAGGAATACGGGATTAGAGTAGGATTAGTACAAATGGGTGGTTGATGGTCGGCACAGACTCGGTGGGCCGAAGGGCCTGTTTAAGTGCTGTATCTCTAAACTAAACTAAATACTGACACCTAGTGTCACTGACACCCAGTAACACAAACAAACACACACTGACACCCAGTAACACAGAGAAACACTGATACACAGTAACAAAGACATAAACTGACACGAAGTAACACAGACACGCACAGACACCCAGTAACAAAGACATACACTGATACCAAGTCACAAAGACATACACTGATACCCAGTAACACAGACACACACTTACACCAAGTAACAAAGACATCCACTGACACCAAGTCACAAAGACAGACAATTACACCAAGTAACAAAGACATACACTTACACCAAGTATTTTGACATGCACTGACACCAAGTAACAAAGACATACACTGATACCCAGTAACATAGACACACACTTACACCAAGTAACAAAGACATACACTTACACCAAGTAACACAGATATACACTGACACCAAGTAACAAAGACACACACTTACACCAAGTGACACAGACATACACTGACACCCAGTAACAAGGACATACACTGTTACCCAGTAACACAGACACACACTTACACCAAGTAACAAAGACACACACTGACACCAAGTCACAAAGACACACACTGACACCCAGTAACAAAGACATACACTGACACCAAGTAACAAAGACATGCACTGATACCCAGTAACACAGACACACACTTACACCAAGTAACAAAGACAGTCACTGCTACCCAGTAACACAGACACACACGGACACCAAGTAATTAGATACACACTTACACCAAGTAACACAGACACACACTGACACCCAGAAACACAAACAAACACACACTGACACCCAGTAACACAGAGAAACACTGATGCACAGTAACAAAGACATACACTGACACCAAGTAACACAGACACACTGACACCTAGTAAAAATGACATACACTGACACCAAGTCACAAAGACATACACTGACACCAAGTCAAAAAGACATACACTGATGCCCAGTAAAACAGGCACACACTGACACCAAGTAACAAAGACATACACTTACACCAAGTAACAAAGACACACACTTACATCAAGTAGCACAGACATACACTGACACCAAGTAACAAAGACAGACAATTACACCAAGTAACAAAGACATACACTTACACCATGTATTTTGACATACACTGACACCAAGTAACAAAGACATACACTGATACCCAGTAACATAGACACACACTTACACCAAGTAACAAAGACATACACTGACACCAAGTCACAAAGACACACACTGACACCCAGAAACAAAGACATACACTGACACCAAGACACAAAGACATACACTGATACCCAGTAACGCAGACACACACTTACACCAAGTAACACAGACATACACTGACACCAAGTAACAAAGACATGCACTGATACCCAGTAACACAGACACACACTTCCACCAAGTAACAAAGACAGACACTGCTACCCTGGAACACAGACACACACTTCCACCAAGTAACAAAGACACACACTTCCACCAAGTAACAAAGACACACACTGACACCCAGTAACACAAACAAACACACTGACACCAAGTGAAACAGACATACACTGACACCAAGTAACAAAGACATACACTGACACCAAGTAACACAGAAACACACTTACACCAAGTAGCATAAACACACACTTACACCAAGTAACAAAGACATGCACTGATACCCAGTAACACAGACACACACTTCCACCAAGTAAAAAAGACAGACACTGCTACCCAGTAACACAGACACACACGGACACCAAGTAACAAAGACGCACACTTCCACCAAGTAACACAGACACACACTGACACCCAGTAACACATACAAACACACTGACACCAAGTAACACAGACATACACTGATACCCAGTAACACAGGCGCACACTGGAGGAGGGGGGGCACATCGGCGCAGTGGTTAGCTCCGCAGCCTCACAGCTCCAGGGACACGGGTTCGATTCTGGGTACTGCCTGTGCGGAGTTTGCAAGTTCTCCCTGTGTCTGCGTGGGTTTCCTCCGGGTGCTCCTGTTTCCTCCCACATGCCAAAGAATTGATAGGTTAATTGGCCATCATAAATTGCCACTAGTATAGGTAGGTGGTAGGGAAATATATAGGGACACGTGGGGATGTGATAGGAATACGGGATTAGTGTAGGATTAGTAAAAATGGGTGGTTGATGGTCGGCACAGACTCGGTGGGCCGAAGGGCCTGTTTAAGAGCTGTATCTCTAAACTAAACTAAATACTGACACCTAGTGTCACTGACACCCAGTAACACAAACAAACACACACTGACACATTGGAACACAGAGAAACACTGATACACAGTAACAAAGACATACACTGCTACCCAGTAACACAGACACACACTTACACCAAGTAACAAAGACATACACTTACACCAAGTAACAAAGACATACACTGACACCAAGTCACAAAGACACACACTGACTCCCAGAAACAAAGACATACACTGACACCAAGTCAAAAAGACATACACTGATACCCAGTAACACAGACACACACTTCCACCAAGTAACACAGACATACACTGACACCAAGTAACAAAGACATACACTGATACCCAGCAACACAGACACACACTTACACCAAGTAACAAAGACAGACACTGATACCCAGTAACACAGACACACGCTTACACCAAGTGACAAAGACATACACTGACACCCAGGAACAAAGACATACACTGACACCCAGCAACAAAGACTTACACTTACACTAAGTATCACAGACATACACTAACACCAAGTAACAAAGACATACACTGATACCCAGTAACACAGGCACACACTGGGGGGGTGGGGGTGGGGGTGGGGGGGGCGGGTGCACATCGGCGCTGTGGTTAGCACCGCAGCCTCACAGCTCCAGGGAACCGAGTTCGATTCTGGGTGCTGCCTGTGCGGAGTTTTCAATTTCTCCCTGTGTCTGCGTGGGTTTCCTCCGGGTGCTCCGGTTTCCTCCCACATGCCAAAGACTTGCAGGTTGATAGGTTAATTGGCCATCATAAATTGTCCCTAGTATAGGGAGGTGGTAGGGAAATATATAGGGACAGGTGGGGATGTGATAGGAATACGGGATTAGAGTAGGATTAGTACAAATGGGTGGTTGATGGTCGGCACAGACTCGGTGGGCCGAAGGGCCTGTTTAAGTGCTGTATCTCTAAACTAAACTAAATACTGACACCTAGTGTCACTGACACCCAGTAACACAAACAAACACACACTGACACCCAGTAACACAGAGAAACACTGACACCCAGTAACAAAGACATACACTGATACCAAGTCACAAAGACATACACTGATTCCCAGTAACACAGACACACACTGACTCCCAGTAACAAAGACATACACTGATACCAAGTCACAAAGACATACACTGATACCCAGGAACACAGACACACACTTACACCAAGTAACAAAGACATACACTGACACCAAGTAACAAAGACACACACTTACACCAAGTAACACAGACATACACGGACACCCAGTAACAAAGACATACACTGATACCCAGTAACACAGACACACACTGACACCAAGTAACAAAGACATACACTGACACCAAGTCACAAAGACACACACTGACACCCAGTAGCAAAGACATACACTGACACCAAGTAACAAAGACATGCACTGATACCCAGTAACACAACACACACTTACACCAAGTAACAAAGACAGTCACTGCTACCCAGTAACACAGCCACACACGGACACCAAGTAACAAAGATCCACACTTACACCAAGTAACACAGACACACACTGACACCCAGTAACACAAACAAACACACACTGACACCCAGTAACACAGAGAAACACTGATACACAGTAACAAAGACATGCACTGACACCAAGTAACACAGACACACTGACACCTAGTAAAAATGACATACACTGACACCAAGTCACAAAGACATACACTGACACCAAGTCAAAAAGACATACACTGATGCCCAGTAAAACAGACACACACTGACACCAAGTAACAAAGACATACACTTACACCAAGTAACAAAGAAACACACTTACATCAAGTAGCACAGACATACACTGACACCAAGTAACAAAGACAGACAATTACACCAAGTAACAAAGACATACACTTACACCAAGTATTTTGACATACACTGACACCAAGTAACAAAGATATACACTGATACCCAGTAACATAGACACACACTTAGACCAAGTAACAAAGACATACACTGACACCAAGTCACAAAGACACACACTGACTCCCAGAAACAAAGACACACACTGACATCAGGTAGCACAGACATACACTGACACCAAGTAACAAAGACAGACAATTACACCAAGTAACAAAGACATACACTTACACCAAGTATTTTGACATACACTGACACCAAGTAACAAAGACATACACTGATACCCAGTAACATAGACACACACTTACACCAAGTAACAAAGACATACACTGACACCAAGTCACAAAGACACACACTGACACCCAGAAACAAAGACATACACTGACACCAAGACACAAAGACATACACTGATACCAAGTAACACAGACACACACTTACACCAAGTAACACAAACACACACTTACACCAAGTAACAAAGACATTCACTGACACCAAGTAACAAAGACATGCACTGATACCCAGTAACACAGACACACACTGACACCAAGTAACAAAGACGCACACTTCCACCAAGTAACACAGACACTCACTGACACCCAGTAACACAAACAAACACACTGACACCAAGTAACACAGACATACACTGATACCCAGTAACACAGGCACACACTGGAGGAGGGGGGGGCACATCGGCGCAGTGGTTAGCACCGCAGCCTCACAGCTCCAGGGACCCGGGTTCGATTCTGGGTACTGCCTGTGCGGAGTTTGCAAGTTCTCCCTGTGTCTGCGTGGGTTTCCTGCGGGTGCTCCGGTTTCCTGTCACATGCAAAAGAATTGATAGGTTAATTGGCCATCATAAATTGCCCCTAGTATAGGTAGGTGGTAGGGAAATATATAGGGACAGGTAGGGATGTGATAGGAATACGGGAATAAAAGCAAAATACTGCGGATGCTGGAAATCTGAAACAAAAACAAGAAATGCCGGATTCACTCAGCAGGTCTGGCAGCATCTGTGGAAAGAGAAGCAGAGTTAACGTTTCGGGTCAGTGACCCTTCTTCGGAACTGACAAATATTAGAAAAGTCACAGATTATAAACAAATGAGGTGGGGGTTGGGCAAGAGATAACAAAGGAGAAGGTGCAGATTGGACCAGGCCACATAGCTGACCAAAAGGTCACGGAGCAAAGGCAAACAATATGTTAATGGTGTGTTGAAAGACAAAGCATTAGTACAGATTAGGTGTGAATATACTGAATATTGAACATCAGCAAGTGCAAACCTGAAGAAGAACAACCTGAAAAAAACAGTGGGTAAGCAAACTGAACAAACTAAGATGAAATGAAATAAATGCAAAAAAAAATTGTAAAAAATGTAAAAAGGAATGCAACAAATGGAAGAAAAAATAACTAAAAATGACTAAAAATGAAAGTAAAGTGGGGGGCTATCATGCTCTGAAATTATTGAACTCAATGTTCAGTCCGGCAGGCTGTAGTGTGCCTAGTCGGTAGATGAGATGCTGTTCCTCGAGCTTGCGTTGATGTTCACTGGAACACTGCAGCAATCCCAGGACAGAGATGTGAGAATGAGAGCAGGGGGGAGTGTTGAAATGGCAAGCAACCGGAAGCTCAGGGTCCTGCTTGCGGACTGAGCGGAGATGTTCCGCAAAGCGGTCACCCAGTCTGCGCTTGGTCTCCCCAATGCAGAGGAGACCACACTGTGAGCAGCGAATACAGTATACGACATTGAAAGAAGTACAAGTAAATCGCTGCTTCACCTGAAAGGAGTGTTTGGGGCCTGGGATAGTGAGGAGAGAGGAGGTAAATGGGCAGGTATTACCCCTCCTGCGATTGCAAAGGAAGGTGCCCTGGGACGGGGACGAGGTGGTGGGGTAATGGAGGAGTGGACCAGGGTGTCGCGGAGGGAACGATCCCTTCGGAATGCTGACAGGGGAAGGGAGGGGAAGATGCGACTGGTAGTGGCATCACGCTGGAGGTGGCGAAAATGGCGGAGGATGATCCTTTGGATATGGAGGCTGGTGGGATGAAAAGTGAGGACAAGGGGAACCCTGTCACGGTTCTGGGAGGGAGGGGAAGGGGTGAGGGTAGAGGTGCGGGGAATGGGTCGGACACGGTTGAGGGCCCTGTCAACCACAGTGGGGGGAAATCCTCGGTTGAGGAAAAAGGAGGTCATATCAGAAGCACCGTCATGGAATGTAGCATCATCAGAGCAGATGCGTCGGAGACGGAGAAACTGGGAGAATGGAATGGAGTTCTTACAGGAGGTAGGGTGTGAAGAAGTGTAGTCGAGGTAGCTGTGGGAGTCAGTGGACTTATAATGGATATTGGTAGACAACCTATCCCCAGAGATGGAGACACAGAAGTCGAGGAAGGGAAGGGAAGTGTCAGAGATGGAACATGTAAAGGTGAGAGAAGGGTGGAAATTGGAAGCAAAGTTGATAAAGCTTTCTAGTTCGGGGCGGGAGCAGGAAACGGCACCGATACAGTCATCAATGTACCGGAAAAAGAGTTGGGGGAGGGGGCCTGAGTAGGACTGGAACAAAGAATGCTCGACATATCCCACAAAAAGACAGGTATAACTAGGACCCATGCGGGTACCCATAGCGACACCTTTTACTTGAAGGAAATGCATGGAGTTGAAGGAGAAGTTGTTCAATGTGAGAACAAGTTCAGCCAGGCGGAGGAGGCTGTTGGTGGATGGGGACTGGTTGTGCCTCTGTTCCAGGAAGAAGCGGAGAGCCCTCAAACCATCCTGGTGGGGGATGGAGGTGTAGAGCGATTGGACGTCCATAGTGAAGAGGAGGCGGTTGGGACCAGGAAACTGGAAATTGTCAAAATGACGTAGGGCGTCAGAAGAGTCACGGATGTAGGTGGGAAGAGACTGGACCAGCGGAGAAAAGATAGAGTCTAGATAGGAAGAAATAAGTTCAGTTGGGCAGGAGCAGGCTGACACAATGGGTCTGCCGGGACAGTCCCGTTTGTGGATTTTGGGAAGGAGATAGAAGCGGGCTGTCCGGGGTTGCGGGACTATGAGGTTGGAAGCTGTAGAGGGAAGATCTCCAGAGGAGATGAGGTCAGTGACAGTCCTTTGGACGGTGGCTTGATGTTCGGTGGTGGGGTCATGGTCCAGAGGGAGGCAGGAAGAGGTGTCTGTGAGTTGGCGTTGAGCTTCTGCAAGGTAGAGGTCGGTACGCCATACAACAACAGCACCACCCTTGTCTGCAGGTTTGATGACCATGTCGGGGTTAGACCTGAGAGAACGGAGTGCCTCAAGTTCAGAGGGGGACAGGTTAGAGTGAGTGAGGGGGGCAGAGAAATTGAGACGACCAATGTCTCGCCGACAGTTTTCAATGAAGAGATCAAGAGCGGGTAAGAGGCCAGGGTGAGGGGTCCAGGTAGAGGGAGAATGCTGGAGGCGGGTGAATGGGTCTGCTGGTCGGGGGGAGGACTACTGGTCAAAGAAGTGAGCCCGGAGGCGGAGGCGACGGAAGAAGAGCTCAACGTCATGCCGAGCGCGAAATTCATTGAGGTGGGGGCGTAAGGGGATAAAACTGAGTCCTTTGCTGAGTACAGAACGCTCAGCATCAGAGAGGGGGAGGTCAGAGGGTATAGTGAATACACGGCAAGGGGTCAGATCAGAAGGGGTGGGGTCAGAGGGAAGTGAAGCGGAAGGAGGATCTGGAGGGGCATTAGTCCCCATCAGCTGCTGGAGCTTGCGTTCCTTAACACCTGAAAGGAAGAAAAAAAGTTTTTCGTTAATGCGTCGGATGAGACGTAAGATAAGATGAAACTGCGGAGTAGAACAGATTTGAGATAAGGTGAGACGGTGCTGCTGGAGAGAGAGGTCCAGTGTGTGCATATGGCGGCGCATAGCACTGAGTGTGGATCTCAGGATGCGGCGAGAGTAGCAGTCCGAGGAACGTTGTATTTCTCGGAGATACCTGCGATCCTGGGTGGTTTCAAAGCATGATCGGTGAAACTGCAGTTGGAATCCACGTGGAATCAGTCGGAGCCGGAGACAGTCACTGAGGAAGGAGATGTGGCTGTGAAAACGAGTTTTGGTAGATACCTTATCAAACACCAGGAGGGAAATAGAAAGCAATGAAGGTGAACAAGGTAAAAGAGACAAACGAAAATCCCGTCGGAGAGAAGAGCACAACTTCATCCAGGTAGGCATTCCTGGAAGAGAAGTGGCAGTGAATTAAACACTAAAATAAAAGCAAAATACTGCGGATGCTGGAAATCTGAAACAAAAACAAGAAATGCCGGATTCACTCAGCAGGTCTGGCAGCATCTGTGGAAAGAGAAGCAGAGTTAACGTTTCGGGTCAGTGACCCTTCTTCGGAACTGACAAATATTAGAAAAGTCACAGATTATAAACAAATGAGGTGGGGGTTGGGCAAGAGATAACAAAGGAGAAGGTGCAGATTGGACCAGGCCACATAGCTGACCAAAAGGTCACGGAGCAAAGGCAAACAATATGTTAATGGTGTGTTGAAAGACAAAGCATTAGTACAGATTAGGTGTGAATATACTGAATATTGAACATCAGCAAGTGCAAACCTGAAGAAGAACAACCTGAAAAAAACAGTGGGTAAGCAAACTGAACAAACTAAGATGAAATGAAATAAATGCAAAAAAAAATTGTAAAAAATGTAAAAAGGAATGCAACAAATGGAAGAAAAAATAACTAAAAATGACTAAAAATGAAAGTAAAGTGGGGGGCTATCATGCTCTGAAATTATTGAACTCAATGTTCAGTCCGGCAGGCTGTAGTGTGCCTAATCGGTAGATGAGATGCTGTTCCTCGAGCTTGCGTTGATGTTCACTGGAACACTGCAGCAATCCCAGGACAGAGATGTGAGCATGAGAGCAGGGGGGAGTGTTGAAATGGCAAGCAACCGGAAGCTCAGGGTCCTGCTTGCGGACTGAGCGGAGATGTTCCGCAAAGCGGTCACCCAGTCTGCGCTTGGTCTCCCCAATGTAGAGGAGACCACACTGTGAGCAGCGAATGCAGTATACGACATTGAAAGAAGTACAAGTAAATCGCTGCTTCACCTGAAAGGAGTGTTTGGGGCCTGGGATAGTGAGGTGAGAGGAGGTAAATGGGCAGGTATTACCCCTCCTGCGATTGCAAGGGAAGGTGCCCTGGGACGGGGACGAGGTGGTGGGGGTAATGGAGGAGTGGACCAGGGTGTCGCGGAGGGAACGATCCCTTCGGAATGCTGACAGGGGAAGGGAGGGGAAGATGCGACTGGTAGTGGCATCACGCTGGAGGTGGCGAAAATGGCGGAGGATGATCCTTTGGATATGGAGGCTGGTGGGATGAAAAGTGAGGACAAGGGGAACCCTGTCACGGTTCTGGGAGGGAGGGGAAGGGGTGAGGGTAGAGGTGCGGGGAATGGGTCGGACACGGTTGAGGGCCCTGTCAACCACAGTGGGGGGAAATCCACGGTTGAGGAAAAAGGAGGTCATATCAGAAGCACCGTCATGGAAGGTAGCATCATCAGAGCAGATGCGTCGGAGACGGAGAAACTGGGAGAATGGAATGGAGTCCTTCCAGGAGGTAGGGTGTGAAGAAGTGTAGTCGAGATAGCTGTGGGAGTCAGTGGGCTTATAATGGATATTGGTAGACAGCCTATCCCCAGAGATGGAGACAGAGAAGTCGAGGAAGGGAAGGGAAGTGTCAGAGATGGAACATGTAAAGGTGAGAGAAGGGTGGAAATTGGAAGCAAAGTTGTAGATAGGAATACGGGATTAGTGTAGGATTAGTATAAATGGGTGGTTGATGGTCGGTGGGCCGAAGGGTCTGTCTCAGTGCTGTATCTCTAAACTAAACTAAATACTGACACCTAGTGTCACAGACACAAACTGATACACAGTAACAAAGACATACACTGACACCCAGTAACACAGACACACACTTACACCTAGTAACAAAGACATACACTGACACCCAGTAACACAGACACACACGGACACCAAGTAACAAAGACACACACTTACACCAAGTAACACAGACACACAGTGACACCCAGTAACACAAACAAACACACTGACACCCAGTAACACAGACACACACTGACACCAAGTAACAAAGACATACACTGACACCCAGGAACACAGACACACACTCACACCAAGTAACAAAGACATACACTTACACCAAGTAACAAAGACATACACTGACACCAAGTAACAAAGACATAAACTGATACCCAGTAACACAGGCACTCACTTACACCAAGTAACAAAGACATACACTGACACCAAGTAACAAAGACATACACTTACACCAAGTAACAAAGACATACACTGATACCCAGTAACACAGACACACACTGACACCCAGTAACACACACACTGACACCCAGTTAGAAGCACACACTGACCCCCAGTAACACAGACACACACTTACACCAAGTAACACAGACATACACTGACACCAAGTAACAAAGACATACACTGGTACCCAGTAACACAGGCACACACTGGGGAGGGGGGGGGGTGGGGGCGGGGGCACATTGGCGCAGTGGTTAGCACCGCAGCCTCACAGCTCCAGGGACCCGGGTTCGATTCTGGGTACTGCCTGTGCGGAGTTTGCAAGTCCTCCCTGTGTCTGCGTGAGTTTCCTCCGGGTGCTCCGGTTTCCTCTCACATGCCAAAGACTTGCAGGTTGATAGGTTAATTGGCCATCATAAATCGCCCCTAGTATAGGTAGGTGGGAGGGAAATATATAGGGACAGGTGGGGATGTGATAGGAATACGGGATTAGTGTAGGATTCGTATAAATGGGTGCTTGAGGGGCGGCACAGACTCGGTGGGCCGAAGGGCCTGTTTAAGTGCTGTATCTCCAAACTAAACTAAATACTGACACCTAGTGTCACAGACACACACTGACACCCAGTAACACGGAGAACCACTGATACACAGTAACAAAGACATGCACTGACACCAAGTAACACAGACGCACACTGACACTCAGTAACAAAGACATACACTGACACCCAGTAACAAAGACATACACTGACACCAAGTCACAAAGGCATACACTGATACCAAGTCACAAAGACATACACTGATACCCAGTAACACAGACACACACTGACACCAACTAACAAAGACATACACTGACACCAAGTAACAAAGGCATACGCTTACTGCAAGTAACAGAGACACACACTGACACCATGTAACACAGACATACACTGACACCAAGTAACAAAGACATACACTGACACCAAGTAACAGAGACACACACTTACACTCAGTAACACAGACATACACTGACACCAAGTAACAAAGATATACACTGATACCCAGTAACACAGACACACACTGACACCAACTAACAAAGACATACACTGACACCAAGTAACAAAGGCATACGCTTACACCAAGTAACAGAGACACACACTGACACCATGTAACACAGACATACACTGACACCAAGTAACAAAGACATACACTGACACCAAGTAACAGAGACACACACTTACACTCAGTAACACAGACATACACTGACACCAAGTAACAAAGATATACACTGATACCCAGTAACACAGACACACACTTACACCAAATAACAAAGACATACACTGACACCAAGTAACAAAGACAAACACTGATACCCAGTAACACAGACACACACTTACACCAAGTAACAAAGACATACACTTACACCAAGTTACACAGACATACACTGACACCAAGTAACAAAGACATACACTGACACAAAGTAACATAGACATAAACTGACACCCAGTAACAAAGACATACACTGACACCAAGTCACAAAGAAATACGCTGACACCCAGTAACAAAGACATACACTGACACCAAATCGCAAAGTCATACACTGACACCAAGTAACAAAGACATACACAGATACACAGTAACACAGACATACACTGACACCAAGTAACAAAGAAATACACTGACACCAAGTAACAAAGAAACACACTTACACCAAGTAACACAGACATACACTGACACCAAGTAACAAAGACATACACTGATACCCAGTAACACAGACACATACTAACACCAAGTAACAAAGACATACACTGATACCCAGCAACACAGACACACACTTACACCAAGTAACACAGACATACACTGACACCAAGTAACAAAGACATACAATTACACCAAGTAACAAAGACACACACTTACACGAAGTAACACAGACATACACTGACACCAAGTAACAAAGACATACAATTACACCAAGTAACAAAGACACACACTTACACCAATTAACACAGACATACACTGACACCAAGTAACAAAGACATACACTGTTACCCAGTAACACAGACACACACTTACACCAAGTAACAAAGACATACACTGATACCACGTAACACAGACACACAATTACAACAAGTAACACAAACACAGACTTACACCAAGTAACAAAGACATAAACTGACACCAAGTAACAAAGACATACAATTGCACCAAGTAACAAAGACACACACCTACACCAAGTAACACAGACATACACTGACACCAAATAACAAAGACATACACTGGTACCCAGTAACACAGACACACACTTGCACCAAGTAACAAAGACATACTCTGACACCAAGTAACAAAGTCATACACTTACACCAAGTAACACAGACACACACTTACACCAAGTAACACAGACGCAAACTTACACCAAGTAACAAAGACAAACACGGACACCAAGTAACAAAGTCATGCACTTACACCAAGTAACACAGACATACACTGACACCAAGAAACAAAGACATCCAATTACACCAAGTAACAAAGACACACACTTAAACGAAGTAACACAGACATACACGGACACCAAGTAACAAAGACATACACTGACACCAAGTAAGAAAGACACACACTGACAACATGTAACACAGACATACAATGATAACAAGTAACAAAGACATACACTGTTACCCAGTAACACAGAAATACACTTACACCAAGGATCAAAGACATACACTGATACCAAGTAACACAGACACACAATTACAACAAGTAACACAAACACACACTTACACCAAGTAACAAAGACATAAACTGACACCAAGTAACAAAGACATACAATTGCACCAAGTATCAAAGACACACACCTACACCAAGTAACACAGACATACACTGACACCAAATAACAAAGACATACACTGGTACCCAGTAACACAGACACACACTTACACCAAGTAACAAAGACATACACTGACACCAAGTAACAAAGTCATACACTTACACCAAGTAACACAGACACACACTTACACCAAGTAACACAGACGCAAACTTACACCAATTAACAAAGGCATACTCGGACACCAAGTAACAAAGTCATGCACTTACACCAAGTAACACAGACATACACTGACACCAAGTAACAAAGACATACAATTACACCAAGTAACAAAGACACACACTTATACGAAGTAACACAGACATACACGGACACCAAGTAACAAAGACATACACTGACACCCAGTAAGAAAGACACACACTGACACCATGTAACACAGACATACAATGATACCAAGTAACAAAGACATACACTGTTACCCTGTAACACAGAAACACACTTACACCTAGTATCAAAGACATACACTTACACCAAGTAACACAGACGCACAATTACAACAAGTAACAAAAACACGCACTTACACCAAGTAACAAAGACATACACTGACACCAAGTAACAAAGACATACAATTACACCAAGTAACAAAGACACACACTTACACCAAGTAACACAGACATACCCTGAAACCAAGTAACAAAGACATACACTGTTACCCAGAAACACAGACAAACACTTACACCAAGTAACAAAGACATACAATTACACCAAGTAACAAAGACACACACTTACACCAAGTAACACAGACATACCCTGACACCAAGTAACAAAGACATACACTGTTACCCAGTAACACAGACAAACACTTACACCAAGTAACAAAGACATACACTGATACCAAGTAACACAGACACACACTTACACCAAGTAACACAGACACAAACGTACACCAAGTAACACAGACATACACTTACACCAAGTATTTTGACATACACTGACACCAAGTAACAAAGATATACACTGATACCCAGTAACATAGACACACACTTAGACCAAGTAACAAAGACATACACTGACACCAAGTCACAAAGACACACACTGACTCCCAGAAACAAAGACACACACTGACATCAGGTAGCACAGACATACACTGCTACCCAGTAACACAGACACACACTTACACCAAGTAACAAAGACATACACTTACACCAAGTAACAAAGACATACACTGACACCAAGTCACAAAGACACACACTGACTCCCAGTAACAAAGACATACACTGACACCAAGTCAAAAAGACATACACTGATACCCAGTAACACAGACACACACTTCCACCAAGTAACACAGACATACACTGACACCAAGTAACAAAGACATACACTGATACCCAGCAACACAGACACACACTTACACCAAGTAACAAAGACAGACACTGATACCCAGTAACACAGACACACGCTTACACCAAGTGACAAAGACATACACTGACACCCAGGAACAAAGACATACACTGACACCCAGCAACAAAGACTTACACTTACACTAAGTATCACAGACATACACTAACACCAAGTAACAAAGACATACACTGATACCCAGTAACACAGGCACACACTGGGGGGGTGGGGGTGGGGGTGGGGGGGGCGGGTGCACATCGGCGCTGTGGTTAGCACCGCAGCCTCACAGCTCCAGGGAACCGAGTTCGATTCTGGGTGCTGCCTGTGCGGAGTTTTCAATTTCTCCCTGTGTCTGCGTGGGTTTCCTCCGGGTGCTCCGGTTTCCTCCCACATGCCAAAGACTTGCAGGTTGATAGGTTAATTGGCCATCATAAATTGTCCCTAGTATAGGGAGGTGGTAGGGAAATATATAGGGACAGGTGGGGATGTGATAGGAATACGGGATTAGAGTAGGATTAGTACAAATGGGTGGTTGATGGTCGGCACAGACTCGGTGGGCCGAAGGGCCTGTTTAAGTGCTGTATCTCTAAACTAAACTAAATACTGACACCTAGTGTCACTGACACCCAGTAACACAAACAAACACACACTGACACCCAGTAACACAGAGAAACACTGACACCCAGTAACAAAGACATACACTGATACCAAGTCACAAAGACATACACTGATTCCCAGTAACACAGACACACACTGACTCCCAGTAACAAAGACATACACTGATACCAAGTCACAAAGACATACACTGATACCCAGGAACACAGACACACACTTACACCAAGTAACAAAGACATACACTGACACCAAGTAACAAAGACACACACTTACACCAAGTAACACAGACATACACGGACACCCAGTAACAAAGACATACACTGATACCCAGTAACACAGACACACACTGACACCAAGTAACAAAGACATACACTGACACCAAGTCACAAAGACACACACTGACACCCAGTAGCAAAGACATACACTGACACCAAGTAACAAAGACATGCACTGATACCCAGTAACACAACACACACTTACACCAAGTAACAAAGACAGTCACTGCTACCCAGTAACACAGCCACACACGGACACCAAGTAACAAAGATCCACACTTACACCAAGTAACACAGACACACACTGACACCCAGTAACACAAACAAACACACACTGACACCCAGTAACACAGAGAAACACTGATACACAGTAACAAAGACATGCACTGACACCAAGTAACACAGACACACTGACACCTAGTAAAAATGACATACACTGACACCAAGTCACAAAGACATACACTGACACCAAGTCAAAAAGACATACACTGATGCCCAGTAAAACAGACACACACTGACACCAAGTAACAAAGACATACACTTACACCAAGTAACAAAGAAACACACTTACATCAAGTAGCACAGACATACACTGACACCAAGTAACAAAGACAGACAATTACACCAAGTAACAAAGACATACACTTACACCAAGTATTTTGACATACACTGACACCAAGTAACAAAGATATACACTGATACCCAGTAACATAGACACACACTTAGACCAAGTAACAAAGACATACACTGACACCAAGTCACAAAGACACACACTGACTCCCAGAAACAAAGACACACACTGACATCAGGTAGCACAGACATACACTGACACCAAGTAACAAAGACAGACAATTACACCAAGTAACAAAGACATACACTTACACCAAGTATTTTGACATACACTGACACCAAGTAACAAAGACATACACTGATACCCAGTAACATAGACACACACTTACACCAAGTAACAAAGACATACACTGACACCAAGTCACAAAGACACACACTGACACCCAGAAACAAAGACATACACTGACACCAAGACACAAAGACATACACTGATACCAAGTAACACAGACACACACTTACACCAAGTAACACAAACACACACTTACACCAAGTAACAAAGACATTCACTGACACCAAGTAACAAAGACATGCACTGATACCCAGTAACACAGACACACACTGACACCAAGTAACAAAGACGCACACTTCCACCAAGTAACACAGACACTCACTGACACCCAGTAACACAAACAAACACACTGACACCAAGTAACACAGACATACACTGATACCCAGTAACACAGGCACACACTGGAGGAGGGGGGGCACATCGGCGCAGTGGTTAGCACCGCAGCCTCACAGCTCCAGGGACCCGGGTTCGATTCTGGGTACTGCCTGTGCGGAGTTTGCAAGTTCTCCCTGTGTCTGCGTGGGTTTCCTGCGGGTGCTCCGGTTTCCTGTCACATGCAAAAGAATTGATAGGTTAATTGGCCATCATAAATTGCCCCTAGTATAGGTAGGTGGTAGGGAAATATATAGGGACAGGTAGGGATGTGATAGGAATACGGGAATAAAAGCAAAATACTGCGGATGCTGGAAATCTGAAACAAAAACAAGAAATGCCGGATTCACTCAGCAGGTCTGGCAGCATCTGTGGAAAGAGAAGCAGAGTTAACGTTTCGGGTCAGTGACCCTTCTTCGGAACTGACAAATATTAGAAAAGTCACAGATTATAAACAAATGAGGTGGGGGTTGGGCAAGAGATAACAAAGGAGAAGGTGCAGATTGGACCAGGCCACATAGCTGACCAAAAGGTCACGGAGCAAAGGCAAACAATATGTTAATGGTGTGTTGAAAGACAAAGCATTAGTACAGATTAGGTGTGAATATACTGAATATTGAACATCAGCAAGTGCAAACCTGAAGAAGAACAACCTGAAAAAAACAGTGGGTAAGCAAACTGAACAAACTAAGATGAAATGAAATAAATGCAAAAAAAAATTGTAAAAAATGTAAAAAGGAATGCAAAAAAAGGAAGAAAAAATAACTAAAAATGACTAAAAATGTAAGTAAAGTGGGGGGCTATCATGCTCTGAAATTATTGAACTCAATGTTCAGTCCGGGAAGCTGTAGTGTGCCTAGTCGGTAGATGAGATGCTGTTCCTCGAGCTTGCGTTGATGTTCACTGGAACACTGCAGCAATCCCAGGACAGAGATGTGAGAATGAGAGCAGGGGGGAGTGTTGAAATGGCAAGCAACCGGAAGCTCAGGGTCCTGCTTGCGGACTGAGCGGAGATGTTCCGCAAAGCGGTCACCCAGTCTGCGCTTGGTCTCCCCAATGCAGAGGAGACCACACTGTGAGCAGCGAATACAGTATACGACATTGAAAGAAGTACAAGTAAATCGCTGCTTCACCTGAAAGGAGTGTTTGGGGCCTGGGATAGTGAGGAGAGAGGAGGTAAATGGGCAGGTATTACCCCTCCTGCGATTGCAAAGGAAGGTGCCCTGGGACGGGGACGAGGTGGTGGGGTAATGGAGGAGTGGACCAGGGTGTCGCGGAGGGAACGATCCCTTCGGAATGCTGACAGGGGAAGGGAGGGGAAGATGCGACTGGTAGTGGCATCACGCTGGAGGTGGCGAAAATGGCGGAGGATGATCCTTTGGATATGGAGGCTGGTGGGATGAAAAGTGAGGACAAGGGGAACCCTGTCACGGTTCTGGGAGGGAGGGGAAGGGGTGAGGGTAGAGGTGCGGGGAATGGGTCGGACACGGTTGAGGGCCCTGTCAACCACAGTGGGGGGAAATCCTCGGTTGAGGAAAAAGGAGGTCATATCAGAAGCACCGTCATGGAATGTAGCATCATCAGAGCAGATGCGTCGGAGACGGAGAAACTGGGAGAATGGAATGGAGTTCTTACAGGAGGTAGGGTGTGAAGAAGTGTAGTCGAGGTAGCTGTGGGAGTCAGTGGACTTATAATGGATATTGGTAGACAACCTATCCCCAGAGATGGAGACACAGAAGTCGAGGAAGGGAAGGGAAGTGTCAGAGATGGAACATGTAAAGGTGAGAGAAGGGTGGAAATTGGAAGCAAAGTTGATAAAGCTTTCTAGTTCGGGGCAGGAGCAGGAAACGGCACCGATACAGTCATCAATGTACCGGAAAAAGAGTTGGGGGAGGGGGCCTGAGTAGGACTGGAACAAAGAATGCTCGACATATCCCACAAAAAGACAGGTATAACTAGGACCCATGCGGGTACCCATAGCGACACCTTTTACTTGAAGGAAATGCATGGAGTTGAAGGAGAAGTTGTTCAATGTGAGAACAAGTTCAGCCAGGCGGAGGAGGCTGTTGGTGGATGGGGACTGGTTGTGCCTCTGTTCCAGGAAGAAGCGGAGAGCCCTCAAACCATCCTGGTGGGGGATGGAGGTGTAGAGCGATTGGACGTCCATAGTGAAGAGGAGGCGGTTGGGACCAGGAAACTGGAAATTGTCAAAATGACGTAGGGCGTCAGAAGAGTCACGGATGTAGGTGGGAAGAGACTGGACCAGCGGAGAAAAGATAGAGTCTAGATAGGAAGAAATAAGTTCAGTTGGGCAGGAGCAGGCTGACACAATGGGTCTGCCGGGACAGTCCCGTTTGTGGATTTTGGGAAGGCGATAGAAGCGGGCTGTCCGGGGTTGCGGGACTATGAGGTTGGAAGCTGTAGAGGGAAGATCTCCAGAGGAGATGAGGTCAGTGACAGTCCTTTGGACGGTGGCTTGATGTTCGGTGGTGGGGTCATGGTCCAGAGGGAGGCAGGAAGAGGTGTCTGTGAGTTGGCGTTGAGCTTCTGCAAGGTAGAGGTCGGTACGCCATACAACAACAGCACCACCCTTGTCTGCAGGTTTGATGACCATGTCGGGGTTAGACCTGAGAGAACGGAGTGCCTCAAGTTCAGAGGGGGACAGGTTAGAGTGAGTGAGGGGGGCAGAGAAATTGAGACGACCAATGTCTCGCCGACAGTTTTCAATGAAGAGATCAAGAGCGGGTAAGAGGCCAGGGTGAGGGGTCCAGGTAGAGGGAGAATGCTGGAGGCGGGTGAATGGGTCTGCTGGTCGGGGGGAGGACTCCTGGTCAAAGAAGTGAGCCCGGAGGCGGAGGCGACGGAAGAAGAGCTCAACGTCATGCCGAGCGCGAAATTCATTGAGGTGGGGGCGTAAGGGGATAAAACTGAGTCCTTTGCTGAGTACAGAACGCTCAGCATCAGAGAGGGGGAGGTCAGAGGGTATAGTGAATACACGGCAAGGGGTCAGATCAGAAGGGGTGGGGTCAGAGGGAAGTGAAGCGGAAGGAGGATCTGGAGGGGCATTAGTCCCCATCAGCTGCTGGAGCTTGCGTTCCTTAACACCTGAAAGGAAGAAAAAAAGTTTTTCGTTAATGCGTCGGATGAGACGTAAGATAAGATGAAACTGCGGAGTAGAACAGATTTGAGATAAGGTGAGACGGTGCTGCTGGAGAGAGAGGTCCAGTGTGTGCATATGGCGGCGCATAGCACTGAGTGTGGATCTCAGGATGCGGCGAGAGTAGCAGTCCGAGGAACGTTGTATTTCTCGGAGATACCTGCGATCCTGGGTGGTTTCAAAGCATGATCGGTGAAACTGCAGTTGGAATCCACGTGGAATCAGTCGGAGCCGGAGACAGTCACTGAGGAAGGAGATGTGGCTGTGAAAACGAGTTTTGGTAGATACCTTATCAAACACCAGGAGGGAAATAGAAAGCAATGAAGGTGAACAAGGTAAAAGAGACAAACGAAAATCCCGTCGGAGAGAAGAGCACAACTTCATCCAGGTAGGCATTCCTGGAAGAGAAGTGGCAGTGAATTAAACACTAAAATAAAAGCAAAATACTGCGGATGCTGGAAATCTGAAACAAAAACAAGAAATGCCGGATTCACTCAGCAGGTCTGGCAGCATCTGTGGAAAGAGAAGCAGAGTTAACGTTTCGGGTCAGTGACCCTTCTTCGGAACTGACAAATATTAGAAAAGTCACAGATTATAAACAAATGAGGTGGGGGTTGGGCAAGAGATAACAAAGGAGAAGGTGCAGATTGGACCAGGCCACATAGCTGACCAAAAGGTCACGGAGCAAAGGCAAACAATATGTTAATGGTGTGTTGAAAGACAAAGCATTAGTACAGATTAGGTGTGAATATACTGAATATTGAACATCAGCAAGTGCAAACCTGAAGAAGAACAACCTGAAAAAAACAGTGGGTAAGCAAACTGAACAAACTAAGATGAAATGAAATAAATGCAAAAAAAAATTGTAAAAAATGTAAAATGGAATGCAACAAATGGAAGAAAAAATAACTAAAAATGACTAAAAATGAAAGTAAAGTGGGGGGCTATCATGCTCTGAAATTATTGAACTCAATGTTCAGTCCGGCAGGCTGTAGTGTGCCTAATCGGTAGATGAGATGCTGTTCCTCGAGCTTGCGTTGATGTTCACTGGAACACTGCAGCAATCCCAGGACAGAGATGTGAGCATGAGAGCAGGGGGGAGTGTTGAAATGGCAAGCAACCGGAAGCTCAGGGTCCTGCTTGCGGACTGAGCGGAGATGTTCCGCAAAGCGGTCACCCAGTCTGCGCTTGGTCTCCCCAATGTAGAGGAGACCACACTGTGAGCAGCGAATGCAGTATACGACATTGAAAGAAGTACAAGTAAATCGCTGCTTCACCTGAAAGGAGTGTTTGGGGCCTGGGATAGTGAGGTGAGAGGAGGTAAATGGGCAGGTATTACCCCTCCTGCGATTGCAAGGGAAGGTGCCCTGGGACGGGGACGAGGTGGTGGGGGTAATGGAGGAGTGGACCAGGGTGTCGCGGAGGGAACGATCCCTTCGGAATGCTGACAGGGGAAGGGAGGGGAAGATGCGACTGGTAGTGGCATCACGCTGGAGGTGGCGAAAATGGCGGAGGATGATCCTTTGGATATGGAGGCTGGTGGGATGAAAAGTGAGGACAAGGGGAACCCTGTCACGGTTCTGGGAGGGAGGGGAAGGGGTGAGGGTAGAGGTGCGGGGAATGGGTCGGACACGGTTGAGGGCCCTGTCAACCACAGTGGGGGGAAATCCACGGTTGAGGAAAAAGGAGGTCATATCAGAAGCACCGTCATGGAAGGTAGCATCATCAGAGCAGATGCGTCGGAGACGGAGAAACTGGGAGAATGGAATGGAGTCCTTCCAGGAGGTAGGGTGTGAAGAAGTGTAGTCGAGATAGCTGTGGGAGTCAGTGGGCTTATAATGGATATTGGTAGACAGCCTATCCCCAGAGATGGAGACAGAGAAGTCGAGGAAGGGAAGGGAAGTGTCAGAGATGGAACATGTAAAGGTGAGAGAAGGGTGGAAATTGGAAGCAAAGTTGTAGATAGGAATACGGGATTAGTGTAGGATTAGTATAAATGGGTGGTTGATGGTCGGTGGGCCGAAGGGTCTGTCTCAGTGCTGTATCTCTAAACTAAACTAAATACTGACACCTAGTGTCACAGACACAAACTGATACACAGTAACAAAGACATACACTGACACCCAGTAACACAGACACACACTTACACCTAGTAACAAAGACATACACTGACACCCAGTAACACAGACACACACGGACACCAAGTAACAAAGACACACACTTACACCAAGTAACACAGACACACAGTGACACCCAGTAACACAAACAAACACACTGACACCCAGTAACACAGACACACACTGACACCAAGTAACAAAGACATACACTGACACCCAGGAACACAGACACACACTCACACCAAGTAACAAAGACATACACTTACACCAAGTAACAAAGACATACACTGACACCAAGTAACAAAGACATAAACTGATACCCAGTAACACAGGCACTCACTTACACCAAGTAACAAAGACATACACTGACACCAAGTAACAAAGACATACACTTACACCAAGTAACAAAGACATACACTGATACCCAGTAACACAGACACACACTGACACCCAGTAACACACACACTGACACCCAGTTAGAAGCACACACTGACCCCCAGTAACACAGACACACACTTACACCAAGTAACACAGACATACACTGACACCAAGTAACAAAGACATACACTGGTACCCAGTAACACAGGCACACACTGGGGAGGGGGGGGGGGTGGGGGCGGGGGCACATTGGCGCAGTGGTTAGCACCGCAGCCTCACAGCTCCAGGGACCCGGGTTCGATTCTGGGTACTGCCTGTGCGGAGTTTGCAAGTCCTCCCTGTGTCTGCGTGAGTTTCCTCCGGGTGCTCCGGTTTCCTCTCACATGCCAAAGACTTGCAGGTTGATAGGTTAATTGGCCATCATAAATCGCCCCTAGTATAGGTAGGTGGGAGGGAAATATATAGGGACAGGTGGGGATGTGATAGGAATACGGGATTAGTGTAGGATTAGTATAAATGGGTGCTTGAGGGGCGGCACAGACTCGGTGGGCCGAAGGGCCTGTTTAAGTGCTGTATCTCCAAACTAAACTAAATACTGACACCTAGTGTCACAGACACACACTGACACCCAGTAACACGGAGAACCACTGATACACAGTAACAAAGACATGCACTGACACCAAGTAACACAGACGCACACTGACACTCAGTAACAAAGACATACACTGACACCCAGTAACAAAGACATACACTGACACCAAGTCACAAAGGCATACACTGATACCAAGTCACAAAGACATACACTGACACCCAGTAACACAGACACACAGTGACACCAACTAACAAAGACATACACTGACACCAAGTAACAAAGGCATACGCTTACACCAAGTAACAGAGACACACACTGACACCATGTAACACAGACATACACTGACACCAAGTAACAAAGACATACACTGACACCAAGTAACAGAGACACACACTTACACTCAGTAACACAGACATACACTGACACCAAGTAACAAAGATATACACTGATACCCAGTAACACAGACACACACTGACACCAACTAACAAAGACATACACTGACACCAAGTAACAAAGGCATACGCTTACACCAAGTAACAGAGACACACACTGACACCATGTAACACAGACATACACTGACACCAAGTAACAAAGACATACACTGACACCAAGTAACAGAGACACACACTTACACTCAGTAACACAGACATACACTGACACCAAGTAACAAAGATATACACTGATACCCAGTAACACAGACACACACTTACACCAAATAACAAAGACATACACTGACACCAAGTAACAAAGACAAACACTGATACCCAGTAACACAGACACACACTTACACCAAGTAACAAAGACATACACTTACACCAAGTTACACAGACATACACTGACACCAAGTAACAAAGACATACACTGACACAAAGTAACATAGACATAAACTGACACCCAGTAACAAAGACATACACTGACACCAAGTCACAAAGAAATACGCTGACACCCAGTAACAAAGACATACACTGACACCAAATCGCAAAGTCATACACTGACACCAAGTAACAAAGACATACACAGATACACAGTAACACAGACATACACTGACACCAAGTAACAAAGAAATACACTGACACCAAGTAACAAAGAAACACACTTACACCAAGTAACACAGACATACACTGACACCAAGTAACAAAGACATACACTGATACCCAGTAACACAGACACATACTAACACCAAGTAACAAAGACATACACTGATACCCAGCAACACAGACACACACTTACACCAAGTAACACAGACATACACTGACACCAAGTAACAAAGACATACAATTACACCAAGTAACAAAGACACACACTTACACGAAGTAACACAGACATACACTGACACCAAGTAACAAAGACATACAATTACACCAAGTAACAAAGACACACACTTACACCAATTAACACAGACATACACTGACACCAAGTAACAAAGACATACACTGTTACCCAGTAACACAGACACACACTTACACCAAGTAACAAAGACATACACTGATACCACGTAACACAGACACACAATTACAACAAGTAACACAAACACACACTTACACCAAGTAACAAAGACATAAACTGACACCAAGTAACAAAGACATACAATTGCACCAAGTAACAAAGACACACACCTACACCAAGTAACACAGACATACACTGACACCAAATAACAAAGACATACACTGGTACCCAGTAACACAGACACACACTTGCACCAAGTAACAAAGACATACTCTGACACCAAGTAACAAAGTCATACACTTACACCAAGTAACACAGACACACACTTACACCAAGTAACACAGACGCAAACTTACACCAAGTAACAAAGACAAACACGGACACCAAGTAACAAAGTCATGCACTTACACCAAGTAACACAGACATACACTGACACCAAGAAACAAAGACATCCAATTACACCAAGTAACAAAGACACACACTTAAACGAAGTAACACAGACATACACGGACACCAAGTAACAAAGACATACACTGACACCAAGTAAGAAAGACACACACTGACAACATGTAACACAGACATACAATGATAACAAGTAACAAAGACATACACTGTTACCCAGTAACACAGAAACACACTTACACCAAGTATCAAAGACATACACTGATACCAAGTAACACAGACACACAATTACAACAAGTAACACAAACACACACTTACACCAAGTAACAAAGACATAAACTGACACCAAGTAACAAAGACATACAATTGCACCAAGTATCAAAGACACACACCTACACCAAGTAACACAGACATACACTGACACCAAATAACAAAGACATACACTGGTACCCAGTAACACAGACACACACTTACACCAAGTAACAAAGACATACACTGACACCAAGTAACAAAGTCATACACTTACACCAAGTAACACAGACACACACTTACACCAGGTAACACAGACGCAAACTTACACCAATTAACAAAGGCATACTCGGACACCAAGTAACAAAGTCATGCACTTACACCAAGTAACACAGACATACACTGACACCAAGTAACAAAGACATACAATTACACCAAGTAACAAAGACACATACTTATACGAAGTAACACAGACATACACGGACACCAAGTAACAAAGACATACACTGACACCCAGTAAGAAAGACACACACTGACACCATGTAACACAGACATACAATGATACCAAGTAACAAAGACATACACTGTTACCCTGTAACACAGAAACACACTTACACCTAGTATCAAAGACATACACTTACACCAAGTAACACAGACGCACAATTACAACAAGTAACAAAAACACGCACTTACACCAAGTAACAAAGACATACACTGACACCAAGTAACAAAGACATACAATTACACCAAGTAACAAAGACACACACTTACACCAAGTAACACAGACATACCCTGAAACCAAGTAACAAAGACATACACTGTTACCCAGAAACACAGACAAACACTTACACCAAGTAACAAAGACATACAATTACACCAAGTAACAAAGACACACACTTACACCAAGTAACACAGACATACCCTGACACCAAGTAACAAAGACATACACTGTTACCCAGTAACACAGACAAACACTTACACCAAGTAACAAAGACATACACTGATACCAAGTAACACAGACACACACTTACACCAAGTAACACAGACACAAACGTACACCAAGTAACACAGACATACACTGACACCAAGTAACAAAGACATACACTGATACCAAGTAACACAGACACACACTTACACCAAGTAACACAGACACAAACGTACACCAAGTAACAAAGACATACACTGACACCAAGTAACAAACTCATACACTTACACCAAGTAACACAGACGTACACTGACACCAAGTAACAAAGACATACACTGATACCCAGTAACACAGACACACACTTACACCAAGTAACACAGACATACACTGACACCAAGTAACAAAGACATACAATTACACCAAGTAACAAAGACACACACTTACACGAAGTAACACAGACATACACTGACACCAAGTAACAAAGACATACAATTACACCGAGTAACAAAGACACACACTTACACGAAGTAACACAGACATACACGGACACCAAGTAACAAAGACATACACTGACACCCAGTAAGAAAGACACACACTGACACCATGCAATACAGACATACAATGATACCAAGTAACAAAGACATACACTGACACCCGGTAACACAGACACACTCTTACACCAAGTAACAAAGACATACACTGATAACAAGTTACAAAGACATACACTGATACCCAGTAACACAGACACACACTTACACCAAGTAAAAAAGACACACACATACACCAAGTAACACAGACATACACTGACACCAAGTAACAAAGACATACACTGATACCCAGTAACACAGACACACACTTACACCAAGTAACACAGACATACACTGACACCAAGTAACAAAGACATACAATTACACCAAGTAACAAAGACACACACTTACACGAAGTAACACAGACATACACTGACACCAAGTAACAAAGTCATACAATTACACCGAGTAACAAAGACACACACTTACACGAAGTAACACAGACATACACGGACACCAAGTAACAAAGACATACACTGACACCCAGTAAGAAAGACACACACTGACACCATGCAATACAGACATACAATGATACCAAGTAACAAAGACATACACTGACACCCAGTAACACAGACACACTCTTACACCAAGTAACAAAGACATACACTGACACCAAGTTACAAAGACATACACTGACACCCAGTAACACAGACACACTCTTACACCAAGTAACAAAGACATACACTGACACCAAGTTACAAAGACATACACTGATACCCAGTAACACAGACACACACTTACACCAAGTAAAAAAGACACACACATACACCAAGTAACACAGACATACACTGACACCAAGTAACAAAGACATACACTGACACAAAGTAACAAAGACATAAACTGACACACAGGAGCAAAGACATACACTGACACCAAGTCACAAAGACACACACTGACACCCAGTAAAAAAGACATACACATGACACCAAGTCACAAAGTCATACACTGACACCAAGTAACAAAGACATACACTGATACCCAGTAGCACAGACACACACTTACACCAAGTCACAAAGACATACACTGACACCAAGTAACAAAGACATACAATTACACCAAGTAACACAGACATGCAAAGACACCAAGTAACAAAGACAAACAATTACACCAAGTAACAAAGACACACACTTACACCAAGTAACACAGACATACACTGACACCAAGTAACAAAGACATACACTGTTACCCAGTAACACAGACACACACTTACACCAAGTAACAAAGACATACACTGATAGCAAGTAACACAGACACACACTTACACCAAGTAACACAGACACAAACTTACACCAAGTAACACAGACACACACTTACACCAAGTAACACAGACACAAACTTACACCATGTAACAAAGACATACACTGACACCAAGTTACAAAGACATACACTGATACCCAGTAACACAGACACACACTTACACCAAGTAAAAAAGACACACACATACACCAAGTAACACAGACATACACTGACACCAAGTAACAAAGACATACACTGACACAAAGTAACAAAGACATAAACTGACACACAGTAGCAAAGACATACACTGACACCAAGTCACAAAGACACACACTTACACCCAGTAAAAAAGACATACACATGACACCAAGTCACAAAGTCATACACTGACACCAAGTAACAAAGACATACACTGATACCCAGTAGCACAGACACACACTTACACCAAGTCACAAAGACATACACTGACACCAAGTAACAAAGACATACAATTACACCAAGTAACACAGACATGCACTGACACCAAGTAACAAAGACATACAAATACACCAAGTAACAAAGACACACACTTACACCAAGTAACACAGACATACACTGACACCAAGTAACCAAGACATACACTGTTACCCAGTAACACAGACACACACTTACACCAAGTAACAAAGACATACACTGATACCAAGTAACACAGACACACACTTACACCAAGTAACACAGACACACACTTACACCAAGTAACACAGACACAAACTTACAACATGTAACAAACACATACACTGACACCAAGTAACAAAGTCATACACTTACACCACGTAACACAGCCATACACTGACACCAAGTAACAAAGACATACACTGATACCCAGTAACACAGACGCACACTTACACCAAGTAACACAGACATACACTGACACCAAGTAACAAAGACATACAATTACACCAAGTAACAAAGACACACACTTACACGAAGTAACACAGACATACACTGACACCAAGTAACAAAGACATACACTGTAACCCAGTAACACAGACACACACTTACACCAAGTAACAAAGACATACACTGATACCAAGTAACACAGTCGCACAATTACAACAAGTAACACAAACACACACTTACACCAAGTAACAAAGACATAAACTGACACCAAGTAACAAAGACATACAATTACACCAAGTAACAAAGACACACACCTACACCAAGTAACACAGACATACACTGACACCAAATAACAAAGACATACACTGTTACCCAGTAACACAGACACACACTTACACCAAGTAACAAAGACATACACTGATACCAAGTAACACAGACACACACTTACACCAAGTAACACAGACGCAAACTTACACCAAGTAACAAAGACATACACTGATACCAAGTAACACAGTCGCACAATTACAACAAGTAACACAAACACACACTTACACCAAGTAACAAAGACATACACTGACACCAAGTAACAAAGACATACAATTACACCAAGTAACAAAGACACACACCGACACCAAGTAACACAGACATACACTGACTCCAAATAACAAAGACATACACTGTTACCCAGTAAGACAGACACACACTTACACCAAGTAACAAAGACATACACTGACACCAAGTAACAAAGTCATACATTTACACCAAGTAACACAGACATACACAGACACCAAGTAACAAAGACATACAATTAAACCAAGTAACAAAGACACACACTTACACGAAGGAACACAGACATACACGGACACCAAGGAACAAAGACATGCACTGACACCCAGTAACACAGACACACACTTCCACAAAGTAACAAAGACATACACTGATACCCAGTAACACAGACACACACTTACACCAAGTAACACAGACATACACTGACACCAAGTAACAAAGACATACAATTACACCAAGTAACAAAGACACACACTTACACGAAGTAACACAGACATACACTGACACCAAGTAACAAAGACATACAATTACACCAAGTAACAAAGACACACACTTACACGAAGTAACACAGACACACACTGACACCAAGTAACAAAGACATACACTGACACCAAGTAACAAAGTCATACACTTACACCAAGTAACACAGCCATACACTGACACCAAGTAACAAAGACATACACTGATAACCAGTAACACAGACACACACTTACACCAAGTAACAAAGACATACACTGATACCCAGTAACACAGACACACAATTACACCAAGTAACAAAGACACACACTTACACGAAGTAACACAGACATACACTGACACCAAGTAACAAAGACATACACTGACACCAAGTAACAAAGTCATACACTTACACCAAGTAACACAGCCATACACTGACACCAAGTAACAAAGACATACACTGATACCCAGTAACACAGACACACACTTACACCAAGTAACAAAGACATACACTGATACCAAGTAACACAGACACAAACTTACACCAAGTAACACAGACACAAACTTACACCAAGTAACACAGACACACACTTACACCAAGTAACACAGACATACACTGACACCAAGTAACCAAGACATACACTGTTACCCAGTAACACAGACACACACTTACACCAAGTAACAAAGACATACACTGATACCAAGTAACACAGACACACACTTACACCAAGTAACACAGACACACACTTACACCAAGTAACACAGACACAAACTTACAACATGTAACAAACACATACACTGACACCAAGTAACAAAGTCATACACTTACACCACGTAACACAGCCATACACTGACACCAAGTAACAAAGACATACACTGATACCCAGTAACACAGACGCACACTTACACCAAGTAACACAGACATACACTGACACCAAGTAACAAAGACATACAATTACACCAAGTAACAAAGACACACACTTACACGAAGTAACACAGACATACACTGACACCAAGTAACAAAGACATACACTGTAACCCAGTAACACAGACACACACTTACACCAAGTAACAAAGACATACACTGATACCAAGTAACACAGTCGCACAATTACAACAAGTAACACAAACACACACTTACACCAAGTAACAAAGACATAAACTGACACCAAGTAACAAAGACATACAATTACACCAAGTAACAAAGACACACACCTACACCAAGTAACACAGACATACACTGACACCAAATAACAAAGACATACACTGTTACCCAGTAACACAGACACACACTTACACCAAGTAACAAAGACATACACTGATACCAAGTAACACAGACACACACTTACACCAAGTAACACAGACGCAAACTTACACCAAGTAACAAAGACATACACTGATACCAAGTAACACAGTCGCACAATTACAACAAGTAACACAAACACACACTTACACCAAGTAACAAAGACATACACTGACACCAAGTAACAAAGACATACAATTACACCAAGTAACAAAGACACACACCGACACCAAGTAACACAGACATACACTGACTCCAAATAACAAAGACATACACTGTTACCCAGTAAGACAGACACACACTTACACCAAGTAACAAAGACATACACTGACACCAAGTAACAAAGTCATACACTTACACCAAGTAACACAGACATACACAGACACCAAGTAACAAAGACATACAATTAAACCAAGTAACAAAGACACACACTTACACGAAGGAACACAGACATACACGGACACCAAGGAACAAAGACATGCACTGACACCCAGTAACACAGACACACACTTCCACAAAGTAACAAAGACATACACTGATACCCAGTAACACAGACACACACTTACACCAAGTAACACAGACATACACTGACACCAAGTAACAAAGACATACAATTACACCAAGTAACAAAGACACACACTTACACGAAGTAACACAGACATACACTGACACCAAGTAACAAAGACATACAATTACACCAAGTAACAAAGACACACACTTACACGAAGTAACACAGACACACACTGACACCAAGTAACAAAGACATACACTGACACCAAGTAACAAAGTCATACACTTACACCAAGTAACACAGCCATACACTGACACCAAGTAACAAAGACATACACTGATAACCAGTAACACAGACACACACTTACACCAAGTAACAAAGACATACACTGATACCCAGTAACACAGACACACAATTACACCAAGTAACAAAGACACACACTTACACGAAGTAACACAGACATACACTGACACCAAGTAACAAAGACATACACTGACACCAAGTAACAAAGTCATACACTTACACCAAGTAACACAGCCATACACTGACACCAAGTAACAAAGACATACACTGATACCCAGTAACACAGACACACACTTACACCAAGTAACAAAGACATACACTGATACCAAGTAACACAGACACAAACTTACACCAAGTAACACAGACACAAACTTACACCAAGTAACACAGACACACACTTACACCAAGTAACACAGACACAAACTTACACCATGTAACAAAGACATACACTGACACCAAGTTACAAAGACATACACTGATATCCAGTAACACAGACACACACTTACACCAAGTAAAAAAGACACACACATACACCAAGTAACACAGACATACACTGACACCAAGTAACAAAGACATACACTGACACAAAGTAACAAAGACATAAACTGACACACAGTAGCAAAGACATACACTGACACCAAGTCACAAAGACACACACTGACACCCAGTAAAAAAGACATACACATGACACCAAGTCACAAAGTCATACACTGACACCAAGTAACAAAGACATACACTGATACCCAGTAGCACAGACACACACTTACACCAAGTCACAAAGACATACACTGACACCAAGTAACAAAGACATACAATTACACCAAGTAACACAGACATGCACTGACACCAAGTAACAAAGACATACAATTACACCAAGTAACAAAGACACACACTTACACCAAGTAACACAGACATACACTGACACCAAGTAACAAAGACATACACTGTTACCCAGTAACACAGACACACACTTACACCAAGTAACAAAGACATACACTGATACCAAGTAACACAGACACACACTTACACCAAGTAACACAGACACAAACTTACACCAAGTAACACAGACACACACTTACACCAAGTAACACAGACACAAACTTACACCATGTAACAAAGACATACACTGACACCAAGTAACAAAGTCAGACACTTACACCACGTAACACAGCCATACACTGACACCAAGTAACAAAGACATACACTGATACCCAGTAACACAGACGCACACTTACACCAAGTAACACAGACATACACTGACACCAAGTAACAAAGACATACAATTACACCAAGTAACAAAGACACACACTTACACGAAGTAACACAGACATACACTGACACCAAGTAACAAAGACATACACTGTTACCCAGTAACACAGACACACACTTACACCAAGTAACAAAGACATACACTGATACCAAGTAACACAGTCGCACAATTACAACAAGTAACACAAACACACACTTACACCAAGTAACAAAGACATACACTGACACCAAGTAACAAAGACATACAATTACACCAAGTAACAAAGACACACACCTACACCAAGTAACACAGACATACACTGACACCAAATAACAAAGACATACACTGTTACCCAGTAACACAGACACACACTTACACCAAATAACAAAGACATACACTGATACCAAGTAGCACAGACACACACTTACACCAAGTAACACAGACGCAAACTTACACCAATTAACAAAGACATACACTGATACCAAGTAACACAGTCGCACAATTACAACAAGTAACACAAACACACACTTACACCAAGTAACAAAGACATACACTGACACCAAGTAACAAAGACATACAATTACACCAAGTAACAAAGACACACACCTACACCAAGTAACACAGACATACACTGACACCAATTAACAAAGACATACACTGTTACCCAGTAAGACAGACACACACTTACACCAAGTAACAAAGACATACACTGGCACCAAGTAACAAAGTCATACACTTACACCAAGTAACACAGACATACACAGACACCAAGTAACAAAGACATACAATTAAACCAAGTAACAAAGACAAACACTTACACGACGGAACACAGACATACACGGACACCAAGTCACAAAGACACACACTGACACCCAGTAAAAAAGACATACACATGACACCAAGTCACAAAGTCATACACTGACACCAAGTAACAAAGACATACACTGATACCCAGTAGCACAGACACACACTTATACCAAGTCACAAAGACATACACTGACACCAAGTAACAAAGACATACAATTACACCAAGTAACACAGACATACACTGAAACCAAGTAACAAAGACATACACTGATACCAAATAACACAGACACACACTTACACCAAGTAACACAGACACAAACTTACACCAAGTAACAAAGACATACACTGACACCAAGTAACAAAGTCATACACTTACACCAAGTAACACAGCCATACACTGACACCAAGTAACAAAGACATACAATTACACCAAGTAACAAAGACACAGACTTACACCAAGTAACACAGACATACACTGACACCAAGTAACAAAGTCATACACTGTTACCCAGTAACTCAGACACACACTTACACCAAGTAACAAAGACATACACTGATACCAAGTAACACAGACACACATTTACAACAAGTAACAAAGACACACACTTACACGAAGTAACACAGACATACACTGACACCAAGTAACAAAGACATACAATTACACCAAGTAACAAAGACACACACTTACAACAATTAACACAGACATACACTGACACCAAGTAACAAAGACATACAATGTTACCCAGTAACACAGACACACACTTACAGCAAGTAACAAAGACATACACTGATACCAAGTAACACAGTCGCACAATTACAACAAGTAACACAAACTCACACTGACACCAAGTAACAAAGACATACAATTACACCAAGCAAGAAAGACACACACCTACACCAAGTAACACAGACATACACTGACACCAAATAACAAAGACATACACTGTTACCCAGTAACACAGACACATACTTACACCAAGTAACAAAGACATACACTGATACCAAGTAACACAGACACACACTTACACCAAGTAACACAGACGCAAACTTACACCAAGTAACAAAGACATACACTGACACCAAGTAACAAAGTCATACACTTACACCAAGTAACACAGACATACACAGACACCAAGTAACAAAGACATACAATTAAACCAAGTAACAAAGACACACACTTACACGAAGGAACACAGACATACACGGACACCAAGTAACAAAGACATACACTGACACCCAGTAAGAAAGACATACACTGACACCATGTAAAACAGACAGACAATGATACCAAGGAAAAAAGACATACACTGATACCCAGTAACACAGACACACACTTCCACCAAGTAACAAAGACATACACTGACACCAAGTAACAAAGACATACACTGATACTCAGTAACACAGACACACACTTACACCAAGTAAAAAAGACACACACTTACACCAAGTAACACAGACATACACTGACACCAAGTAACAAAGACATACACTGACACCAAGTCACAAAGACACACACTGACACCCAGTAAAAAAGACATACACTGACAACCAGTAAAAAAGACATACACTGACACCAAGTCACAAAAACATACACTGACACCAAGTAACAAAGACATACACTGACGCCAAGTAACAAAGACATACACTGACACCAAGTAACAAAGACATACAATTACACCAAGTAAGACAGACATACAATGACACCAAGTAACAAAGACATACAATTACACAAAGTAACACAGACATACACTGACACCAAGTAACAAAGACATACACTTTTACCCAGTAACACAGACACACACTTACACCAAGTAACAAAGACATACACTGATACCAAGTAACACAGACACACAATTACAACAAGTAACAAAAACACACACTTCCACCAAGTAACAAAGACATACACTGAAACCAAGTAACAATGGCATACAATTACACCAAGTAACAAAGACACACACTTACACCAAGTAACACAGACATACACTGACACCAAGTAACAAAGACATACACTGTTACCCAGTAACACAGACACACACTTACACCAAGTAACAAAGACATACACTGATACCAAGTAACACAGGCGCGCACTTACGCCAAGTAACACAGACACAAACTTACACCAAGTAACAAAGACATACACTGACACCAAGTAACAAAGTCATACACTTACACCAAGTAACAAAGACACACACTTACACGAAGTAACACAGACATACACGGACAGCAAGTAACAATGACATACACTGATACCCAGTAACACAAACACACACTTACACCAAGTAACAAAGACATACACTGACACCCAGTAAGAAAGACACACACTGACACCATGTAACACAGACATACAATGATACCAAGTAACAAAGACATACACTGACACACAGTAACACAGACACACACTTGCACCAAGTAACAAAGACATACACTGACACCAAGTAACAAAGACATACACTGATACCCAGTAACACAGACACACACTTACACCAAGTAAGAAAGACACACACTTACACCAAGTAACACAGACATACACTGACACCAAGTAACAAAGACATACACTGACACGAAGTAACAAAGACATAAACTGATACACAGTAGCAAAGACATACACTGACACCAATTCAGAAAGACACACTCTGACACCCATTAAAAAAGACATACACTGACACCAAGTCGCGAAGACATGCACTGACACCAAGTAACAAAGACATACACTGATACCCAGTAGCACAGACACACACTTACACCAAGTAACAAAGACATACACTGACACCAAGTAACAAAGACATACAATTACACCAAGTAACACAGACATACACTGACACCAAGTAACAAAGACACACACTTACAACAATTAACACAGACATACACTGACACCAAGTAACAAAGACATACACTGTTACCCAGTAACACAGACACACACTTACACCAAGTAACAAAGACATACACTGATACCAAGTAACACAGTCGCACAATTACAACAGGTAACACAAACTCACACTGACACCAAGTAACAAAGACATACAATTACACCAAGCAACAAAGACACACACCTACACCAAGTAACACAGACATACACTGACACCAAATAACAAAGACATACAATTAAACCAAGTAACAAAGACACACACTTACACGAAGGAACACAGACATACACGGACACCAAGTAACAAAGACATACACTGACACCCAGTAAGAAAGACATACACTGACACCATGTAACACAGACAGACAATGATACCAAGGAAAAAAGACATACACTGATACCCAGTAACACAGACACACACTTACACCAAGTAACAAAGACATACACTGACACCAAGTAACAAAGACACACACTGACACCATGTAACACAGACATACACTTTTACCCAGTAACACAGACACACACTTACACCAAGTAACAAAGACATACACTGATACCAAGTAACACAGACACACAATTACAACAAGTAACAAAAACACACACTTCCACCAAGTAACAAAGACATACACTGAAACCAAGTAACAATGGCATACAATTACACCAAGTAACAAAGACACACACTTACACCAAGTAACACAGACATACACTGACACCAAGTAACAAAGACATACACTGTTACCCAGTAACACAGACACACACTTACACCAAGTAACAAAGACATACACTGATACCAAGTAACACAGGCGCACACTTACGCCAAGTAACACAGACACAAACTTACACCAAGTAACAAAGACATACACTGACACCAAGTAACAAAGTCATACACTTACACCAAGTAACAAAGACACACACTTACACGAAGTAACACAGACATACACGGACAGCAAGTAACAATGACATACACTGATACCCAGTAACACAGACACACACTTACACCAAGTAACAAAGACATACACTGACACCCAGTAAGAAAGACACACACTGACACCATGTAACACAGACATACAATGATACCAAGTAACAAAGACATACACTGACACAGAGTAACACAGACACACACTTGCACCAAGTAACAAAGACATACACTGACACCAAGTAACAAAGACATACACTGATACCCAGTAACACAGACACACACTTACACCAAGTAAGAAAGACACACACTTACACCAAGTGACACAGACATACACTGACACCAAGTAACAAAGACATACACTGACACGAAGTAACAAAGACATAAACTGATACACAGTAGCAAAGACATACACTGACACCAATTCAGAAAGACACACTCTGACACCCATTAAAAAAGACATACACTGACACCAAGTCGCGAAGCCATGCACTGACACCAAGTAACAAAGACATACACTGATACCCAGTAGCACAGACACACACTTACACCAAGTAACAAAGACATACACTGACACCAAGTAACAAAGACATACAATTACACCAAGTAACACAGACATACACTGACACCAAGTAACAAAGACACACACTTACAACAATTAACACAGACATACACTGACACCAAGTAACAAAGACATACACTGTTACCCAGTAACACAGACACACACTTACACCAAGTAACAAAGACATACACTGATACCAAGTAACACAGTCGCACAATTACAACAAGTAACACAAACTCACACTGACACCAAGTAACAAAGACATACAATTACACCAAGCAACAAAGACACACACCTACACCAAGTAACACAGACATACACTGACACCAAATAACAAAGACATACAATTAAACCAAGTAACAAAGACACACACTTACACGAAGGAACACAGACATACACGGACACCAAGTAACAAAGACATACACTGACACCCAGTAAGAAAGACATACACTGACACCATGTAACACAGACAGACAATGATACCAAGGAAAAAAGACATACACTGATACCCAGTAACACAGACACACAATTACACCAAGTAACAAAGACATACACTGACACCAAGTAACAAAGACACACACTGACACCATGTAACACAGACATACACTTTTACCCAGTAACACAGACACACACTTACACCAAGTAACAAAGACATACACTGATACCAAGTAACACAGACACACAATTACAACAAGTAACAAAAACACACACTTCCACCAAGTAACAAAGACATACACTGAAACCAAGTAACAATGGCATACAATTACACCAAGTAACAAAGACACACACTTACACCAAGTAACACAGACATACACTGACACCAAGTAACAAAGACATACACTGATACCAAGTAACACAGGCGCACACTTACGCCAAGTAACACAGACACAAACTTACACCAAGTAACAAAGACATACACTGACACCAAGTAACAAAGTCATACACTTACACCAAGTAACAAAGACACACACTTACACGAAGTAACACAGACATACACGGACAGCAAGTAACAATGACATACACTGATACCCAGTAACACAGACACACACTTACACCAAGTAACAAAGACATACACTGACACCCAGTAAGAAAGACACACACTGACACCATGTAACACAGACATACAATGATACCAAGTAACAAAGACATACACTGACACACAGTAACACAGACACACACTTGCACCAAGTAACAAAGACATACACTGACACCAAGTAACAAAGACATACACTGATACCCAGTAACACAGACACACACTTACACCAAGTAAGAAAGGCGCACACTTACACCAAGTAACACAGACATACACTGACACCAAGTAACAAAGACATACACTGACACGAAGTAACAAAGACATAAACTGATACACAGTAGCAAAGACATACACTGACACCAATTCAGAAAGACACACTCTGACACCCATTAAAAAAGACATACACTGACACCAAGTCGCGAAGACATGCACTGACACCAAGTAACAAAGACATACACTGATACCCAGTAGCACAGACACACACTTACACCAAGTAACAAAGACATACACTGACACCAAGTAACAAAGACATACAATTACACCAAGTAACACAGACATACACTGACACCAAGTAACAAAGACACACACTTACAACAATTAACACAGACATACACTGACACCAAGTAACAAAGACATACACTGTTACCCAGTAACACAGACACACACTTACACCAAGTAACAAAGACATACACTGATACCAAGTAACACAGTCGCACAATTACAACAAGTAACACAAACTCACACTGACACCAAGTAACAAAGACATACAATTACACCAAGCAACAAAGACACACACCTACACCAAGTAACACAGACATACACTGACACCAAATAACAAAGACATACAATTAAACCAAGTAACAAAGACACACACTTACACGAAGGAACACAGACATACACGGACACCAAGTAACAAAGACATACACTGACACCCAGTAAGAAAGACATACACTGACACCATGTAACACAGACAGACAATGATACCAAGGAAAAAAGACATACACTGATACCCAGTAACACAGACACACACTTACACCAAGTAACAAAGACATACACTGACACCAAGTAACAAAGACATACACTGATACTCAGTAACACAGACACACACTTACACCAAGTAAAAAAGACACACACTTACACCAAGTAACACAGACATACACTGACACCAAGTAACAAAGACATACACTGACACCAAGTCACAAAGACACACACTGACACCCAGTAAAAAAGACATACACTGACAACCAGTAAAAAAGACATACTCTGACACCAAGTCACAAAAACATACACTGACACCAAGTAACAAAGACATACACTGACGCCAAGTAACAAAGACATACACTGACACCAAGTAACAAAGACATACAATTACACCAAGTAAGACAGACATACACTGACACCAAGTAACAAAGACATACAGTTACACCAAGTAACACAGACATACACTGACACCAAGTAACAAAGACATACACTTTTACCCAGTAACACAGACACACACTTACACCAAGTAACAAAGACATACACTGATACCAAGTAACACAGACACAAAATTACAACAAGTAACAAAAACACACACTTCCACCAAGTAACAAAGACATACACTGACACCAAGTAACAAAGACACACACTTACACGAAGTAACACAGACATACACGGACAGCAAGTAACAATGACATACACTGATACCCAGTAACACAGACACACACTTACACCAAGTAACAAAGACATACACTGACACCCAGTAAGAAAGACACACACTGACACCATGTAACACAGACATACAATGATACCAAGTAACAAAGACATACACTGACACACAGTAACACAGACACACACTTGCACCAAGTAACAAAGACATACACTGACACCAAGTAACAAAGACATACACTGATACCCAGTAACACAGACACACACTTACACCAAGTGAGAAAGACACACACTTACACCAATTAACACAGACATACACTGACACCAAGTAACAAAGACATACACTGACACGAAGTAACAAAGACATAAACTGATACACAGTAGCAAAGACATACACTGACACCCATTAAGAAAGACATACACTGACACCAAGTCGCGAAGACATGCACTGACACCAAGTAACAAAGACATACACTGATACCCAGTAGCACAGACACACACTTACAACAAGTAACAAAGACATACACTGACACCAAGTAACAAAGACATACAATTACACCAAGTAACACAGACATACACTGACACCAAGTAACAAAGACATACACTGACACCAAGTAACAAAGACATACACTGTTACCCAGTAACAAAGACACACACTTACACCAAGTAACAAAGACACACACTGATACCAAGTAAAACAGACACACAATTACAACAAGTAACAAAAACACACACTTACGCCAAGTAACAAAGACATACACTGACACCAAAGAACAAAGACATACAATTACACCAAGTAACAAAGACACACACTTACACCAAGTAACACAGACATACACTGTCACCAAGTAACAAAGACATACACTGTTACCCAGTAACACAGACACACACTTACACCAAGTAACAAAGACATACACTGATACCAAGTAACACAGACACACACTTACACCAAGTAACACAGACACAAACTTACACCAAGTAACAAAGACATACACTGATACCAAGTAACACAGACACACACTTACACCAAGTAACACAGACACAAACTTACACCAAGTAACAAAGACATAAACTGACACCAAGTAACAAAGACATACAATTACACCAAGTAACAAAGACACACACTTACACGAAGTAACACAGACATACACGGACACCAAGTAACAAAGACATACACTGATACCCAGTAACACAGACACACACTTACACCAAGTAACAACGACATACACTGACACCCAGTAAGAAAGACACACACTGACACCATGTAACACAGACATACAATGATACCAAGTAACAAAGACATACACTGACACCAAGTAACAAAGACATACACTGATACCCAGTAACACAGACACACACTTACACCAAGTAAAAAAGACATACACTGACACCAAGTAACAAAGACATAAACTGACACACAGTAACAAAGACATACACCGACACCAAGTCACAAAGACACACACTGTCACCCAGTAAAAAAGACATACATTGACACCAAGTCACAAAGACTTACACTGACACCAAGTAACAAAGACATACACTGATACCCAGTAGCACAGACACACACTTACACCAAGTAACAAAGACATACACTGACACCAAGTAACAAAGACATACACTGACACCAAGTAACAAAGACATAAACTGACACACAGTAACAAAGACATAGACCGACACCAAGTCACAAAGACACACACTGTCACCCAGTAAAAAAGACATACATTGACACCAAGTCACAAAGAGATACACTGACACCAAGTAACAAAGACATACACTGATACCCAGTAGCACAGACACACTCTTACACCAAGTAACAAAGACATACACTGACACCAAGTAACAAAGACATACAATTACACCAAGTAACACAGACATACACTGACACCAAGTAACAAAGACATACAATTACACCAAGTAACAAAGACACAGACTTACACCAAGTAACACAGACATACACTGACACCAAGTAACAAAGTCATACACTGTTACCCAGTAACTCAGACACACACTTACACCAAGTAACAAAGACATACACTGATACCAAGTAACACAGACACACATTTACAACAAGTAACAAAAACACACACTTACACCAAGTAACAAAGACATACACTGACACCAAGTAACAAAGACATACAATTACACCAAGTAACAAAGACACACACTTACACAAAGTAACACAGACATACACTGACACCAAGTAACAAAGACATGCACTGTTACCCAGTAACACAGACACACGGTTACTCCAAGTAACAAAGACATACACTGATACCATGTAACACAGACACACACTTACACCAAGTAACACAGACACAAACTTACACCAAGTAACAAAGACATACACTGACACCAAGTAACAAAGTCATGCACTTACACCAAGTAACACAGACATACACTGACACCAAGTAACAAAGACATACAATTACACCAAGTAACAAAGACACACACTTACACCAAGTAACAAAGACATACACTTACACCAAGTAACAAAGACATACACTGACAACCAGTAAGAAAGACACACACTGACACCATGTAACACAGACATACAATGATACCAAGTAACCAAGACATACACTGACACCCAGTAACACAGCGTTACACTGACACCAAGTAACAAAGTCATACACTGTTACCCAGTAACTCAGACACACACTTACACCAAGTAACAAAGACATACACTGATACCAAGTAACACAGACACACATTTACAACAAGTAACAAAAACACATACTTACACCAAGTAACAAAGACATACACTGACACCAAGTAACAAAGACATGCAATTACACCAAGTAACAAAGACACACACTTACACCAAGTAACACAGACATACACTGACACCAAGTAACAAAGACATGCACTGTTACCCAGTAACACAGACACACGGTTACTCCAAGTAACAAAGACATACACTGATACCATGTAACACAGACACACACTTACACCAAGTAACACAGACACAAACTTACACCAAGTAACAAAGACATACACTGACACCAAGTAACAAAGTCATGCACTTACACCAAGTAACACAGACATACACTGACACCAAGTAACAAAGACAAACAATTACACCAAGTAACAAAGACACACACTTACACCAAGTAACACAGACATACACTTACACCAAGTAACAAAGACATACACTGACAACCAGTAAGAAAGACACACACTGACACCATGTAACACAGACATACAATGATACCAAGTAACCAAGACATACACTGACACCCATTAACACAGACACACAATTACACCAAGTAACAAAGACATACACTGACACCAAGTAACAAAGACATACACTGATACCCAGTAACACAGACACACACTTACACCAAGTAAAAAAGACACACACTTACACCAAGTAACACAGACATACACTGACACCAAGTAACAAAGACATGCACTGACACCAAGTGACAAAGACATAAACTGACACACAGTAGCAAAGACATACACCGACACCAAGTCACAAAGACACACACTGACACCCAGTAAAAAAGACATACACTGACACCAATTCACAAAGACATACACTGACACCAAGTAACAAAGACAAACACTGATACCCAGTAGCACAGACACACACTTACACCAAGTAACAAGGACATACACTGACACCAAGTAACAAAGACATACAATTACACCAAGTAACAAAGACATACACTGGCACCAAGTAACAAAGACATACAATTACACCAAGTAACAAAGACACACACTTACACCAAGTAACACAGACATACACTGACACCAAGTAACAAAGTCATACACTGTTACCCAGTAACACAGACACACACTTACACCAAGTAACAAAGACATACACTGATACCAAGTAACACTGACACACAATTACAACAAGTAACAAAAACACACACTTACAACAAGTAACAAAGACATACACTGACACCAAGTAACAAAGTCATACACTTACACCAAGTAACACAGACATACACTGACACCAAGTAACAAAGACATACATTTACACCAAGTAACAAAGACACACACTGACACCAAGTAACACAGACATACACTGACACCTTGTAACAAAGAGATGCACTGATACCCAGTAACACAGACACACACTTACACCAAGTAACAAAGATATACACTGATACCCAGTAAAACAGACACATACTTACACCAAGTAACACAGACATACACTGACACCAAGTCACCAAGACAGACACTGACACCCAGTAACAAAGACATACACTGACACCAAGTCACCAAGACAGACACTGACACCCAGTAACAAAGACATACACTGACACAAAGTAACGAAGACAGACAATGACACCCAGTAACAAAGACATACACTTACACCAAGTAACACAGACATACACTGACACCATGTAACAAAGGCATGCAGTGATACCCAGTAACACAGACATACACTGACATCAAATAACAAAGACACACACTTTCACCAAGTAACACAGACATACACTGACACCATGTAACAAAGACATGCACTGATACCCAGTAACACAGACATACACTGACAACAGGTAACAAAGACACACACTTTCACCAACAAACAAATACATCCACTGATACCCAGTAACACAGAAACACACTTACACCAAGTAACAAAGACAAACACTGACACCAAGTAACAAAGACATGCACTGACACCAAGTAACAAAGACATACAATTACACCAAGTAACAAAGACACACACTTACACCAAGTAACACAGACATACACTGACACCAAGTAACAAAGACATACACTGTTACCCAGTAACACAGACACACACTTACACCAAGTAACAAAGACATACACTGATACCAAGTAACACAGTCGCACAATTACAACAAGTAACACAGACATACACTGACACCAAGTAACAAAGACATACAATTACACCAAGTAACAAAGACACACACTTACACGAAGTAACACAGACATACACTGACACCAAGTAACAAAGACATACACTGTTACCCAGTAACACAGACACACACTTACACCAAGTAACAAAGACATACACTGATACCAAGTAACACAGTCGCACAATTACAACAAGTAACACAAACACACACTTACACCAAGTAACAAAGACATACACTGACACCAAGTAACAAAGACATACAATTACACCAAGTAACAAAGACACACACCTACACCAAGTAACACAGACATACACTGACACCAAATAACAAAGACATACACTGTTACCCAGTAACACAGACTCACACTTACACCAAGTAACAAAGACATACACTGATACCAAGTAGCACAGACACACACTTACACCAAGTAACACAGACGCAAACTTACACCAAGTAACAAAGACATACACTGATACCAAGTAACACAGTCGCACAATTACAACAAGTAACACAAACACACACTTACACCAAGTAACAAAGACATACACTGACACCAAGTAACAAAGACATACAATTACACCAAGTAACAAAGACACACACCTACACCAAGTAACACAGACATACACTGACACCAATTAACAAAGACATACACTGTTACCCAGTAAGACAGACACACACTTACACCAAGTAACAAAGACATACACTGGCACCAAGTAACAAAGTCATACACTTACACCAAGTAACACAGACATACACAGACACCAAGTAACAAAGACATACAATTAAACCAAGTAACAAAGACACACACTTACACGAAGGAACACAGACATACACGGACACCAAGTCACAAAGACACACACTGACACCCAGTAAAAAAGACATACACATGACACCAAGTCACAAAGTCATACACTGACACCAAGTAACAAAGACATACACTGATACCCAGTAGCACAGACACACACTTATACCAAGTCACAAAGACATACACTGACACCAAGTAACAAAGACATACAATTACACCAAGTAACACAGACATACACTGAAAACAAGTAACAAAGACATACACTGTTACCCAGTAACACAGACACACACTTACACCAAGTAACAAAGACATACACTGATACCAAATAACACAGACACACACTTACACCAAGTAACACAGACACAAACTTACACCAAGTAACAAAGACATACACTGACACCAAGTAACAAAGTCATACACTTACACCAAGTAACACAGCCATACACTGACACCAAGTAACAAAGACATACACTGATACCCAGTAACACAGACGCACACTTACACCGAGTAACACAGACATACACTGACACCAAGTAACAAAGACATACAATTACACCAAGTAACAAAGACACACACTTACACGAAGTAACACAGACATACACTGACACCAAGTAACAAAGACATACAATTACACCAAGTAACAAAGACACACACTTACAACAATTAACACAGACATACACTGACACCAAGTAACAAAGACATACACTGTTACCCAGTAACACAGACACACACTTACACCAAGTAACAAAGACATACACTGATACCAAGTAACACAGTCGCACAATTACAACAAGTAACACAAACTCACACTGACACCAAGTAACAAAGACATACAATTACACCAAGCAAGAAAGACACACACCTACACCAAGTAACACAGACATACACTGACACCAAATAACAAAGACATACACTGTTACCCAGTAACACAGACACATACTTACACCAAGTAACAAAGACATACACTGATACCAAGTAACACAGACACACACTTACACCAAGTAACACAGACGCAAACTTACACCAAGTAACAAAGACATACACTGACACCAAGTAACAAAGTCATACACTTACACCAAGTAACACAGACATACACAGACACCAAGTAACAAAGACATACAATTAAACCAAGTAACAAAGACACACACTTACACGAAGGAACACAGACATACACGGACACCAAGTAACAAAGACATACACTGACACCCAGTAAGAAAGACATACACTGACACCATGTAACACAGACAGACAATGATACCAAGGAAAAAAGACATACACTGATACCCAGTAACACAGACACACACTTACACCAAGTAACAAAGACATACACTGACACCAAGTAACAAAGACATACACTGATACTCAGTAACACAGACACACACTTACACCAAGTAAAAAAGACACACACTTACACCAAGTAACACAGACATACACTGACACCAAGTAACAAAGACAGACACTGACACCAAGTCACAAAGACACACACTGACACCCAGTAAAAAAGACATACACTGACAACCAGTAAAAAAGACATACACTGACACCAAGTCACAAAAACATACACTGACACCAAGTAACAAAGACATACACTGACGCCAAGTAACAAAGACATACACTGACACCAAGTAACAAAGACATACAATTACACCAAGTAAGACAGACATACAATGACACCAAGTAACAAAGTCATACAATTACACAAAGTAACACAGACATACACTGACACCAAGTAACAAAGACATACACTTTTACCCAGTAACACAGACACACACTTACACCAAGTAACAAAGACATACACTGATACCAAGTAACACAGACACACAATTACAACAAGTAACAAAAACACACACTTCCACCAAGTAACAAAGACATACACTGAAACCAAGTAACAATGGCATACAATTACACCAAGTAACAAAGACACACACTTACACCAAGTAACACAGACATACACTGACACCAAGTAACAAAGACATACACTGTTACCCAGTAACACAGACACACACTTACACCAAGTAACAAAGACATACACTGATACCAAGTAACACAGGCGCACACTTACGCCAAGTAACACAGACACAAACTTACACCAAGTAACAAAGACATACACTGACACCAAGTAACAAAGTCATACACTTACACCAAGTAACAAAGACACACACTTACACGAAGTAACACAGACATACACGGACAGCAAGTAACAATGACATACACTGATACCAAGTAACACAGACACACACTTACACCAAGTAACAAAGACATACACTGACACCCAGTAAGAAAGACACACACTGACACCATGTAACACAGACATACAATGATACCAAGTAACAAAGACATACACTGACACACAGTAACACAGACACACACTTGCACCAAGTAACAAAGACATACACTGACACCAAGTAACAAAGACATACACTGATACCCAGTAACACAGACACACACTTACACCAAGTAAGAAAGACACACACTTACACCAAGTAACACAGACATACACTGACACCAAGTAACAAAGACATACACTGACACGAAGTAACAAAGACATAAACTGATACACAGTAGCAAAGACATACACTGACACCAATTCAGAAAGACACACTCTGACACCCATTAAAAAAGACATACACTGACACCAAGTCGCGAAGACATGCACTGACACCAAGTAACAAAGACATACACTGATACCCAGTAGCACAGACACACACTTACACCAAGTAACAAAGACATACACTGACACCAAGTAACAAAGACATACAATTACACCAAGTAACACAGACATACACTGACACCAAGTAACAAAGACACACACTTACAACAATTAACACAGACATACACTGACACCAAGTAACAAAGACATACACTGTTACCCAGTAACACAGACACACACTTACACCAAGTAACAAAGACATACACTGATACCAAGTAACACAGTCGCACAATTACAACAAGTAACATAAACTCACAATAACACAAAGTAACAAAGACATACAATTACACCAAGCAACAAAGACACACACCTACACCAAGTAACACAGACATACACTGACACCAAATAACAAAGACATACAATTAAACCAAGTAACAAAGACACACACTTACACGAAGGAACACAGACATACACGGACACCAAGTAACAAAGACATACACTGACACCCAGTAAGAAAGACATACACTGACACCATGTAACACAGACAGACAATGATACCAAGGAAAAAAGACATACACTGATACCCAGTAACACAGACACACACTTACACCAAGTAACAAAGACATACACTGACACCAAGTAACAAAGACACACACTGACACCATGTAACACAGACATACACTTTTACCCAGTAACACAGACACACACTTACACCAAGTAACAAAGACATACACTGATACCAAGTAACACAGACACACAATTACAACAAGTAACAAAAACACACACTTCCACCAAGTAACAAAGACATACACTGAAACCAAGTAACAATGGCATACAATTACACCAAGTAACAAAGACACACACTTACACCAAGTAACACAGACATACACTGACACCAAGTAACAAAGACATACACTGTTACCCAGTAACACAGACACACACTTACACCAAGTAACAAAGACATACACTGATACCAAGTAACACAGGCGCACACTTACGCCAAGTAACACAGACACAAACTTACACCAAGTAACAAAGACATACACTGACACCAAGTAACAAAGTCATACACTTACACCAAGTAACAAAGACACACACTTACACGAAGTAACACAGACATACACGGACAGCAAGTAACAATGACATACACTGATACCCAGTAACACAGACACACACTTACACCAAGTAACAAAGACATACACTGACACCCAGTAAGAAAGACACACACTGACACCATGTAACACAGACATACAATGATACCAAGTAACAAAGACATACACTGACACACAGTAACACAGACACACACTTGCACCAAGTAACAAAGACATACACTGACACCAAGTAACAAAGACATACACTGATACCCAGTAACACAGACACACACTTACACCAAGTAAGAAAGACACACACTTACACCAAGTAACACAGACATACACTGACACCAAGTAACAAAGACATACACTGACACGAAGTAACAAAGACATAAACTGATACACAGTAGCAAAGACATACACTGACACCAATTCAGAAAGACACACTCTGACACCCATTAAAAAAGACATACACTGACACCAAGTCGCGAAGACATGCACTGACACCAAGTAACAAAGACATACACTGATACCCAGTAGCACAGACACACACTTACACCAAGTAACAAAGACATACACTGACACCAAGTAACAAAGACGTACAATTACACCAAGTAACACAGACATACACTGACACCAAGTAACAAAGACACACACTTACAACAATTAACACAGACATACACTGACACCAAGTAACAAAGACATACACTGTTACCCAGTAACACAGACACACACTTACACCAAGTAACAAAGACATACACTGATACCAAGTAACACAGTCGCACAATTACAACAAGTAACACAAACTCACACTGACACCAAGTAACAAAGACATACAATTACACCAAGCAACAAAGACACACAACTACACCAAGTAACACAGACATACACTGACACCAAATAACAAAGACATACAATTAAACCAAGTAACAAAGACACACACTTACACGAAGGAACACAGACATACACGGACACCAAGTAACAAAGACATACACTGACACCCAGTAAGAAAGACATACACTGACACCATGTAACACAGACAGACAATGATACCAAGGAAAAAAGACATACACTGATACCCAGTAACACAGACACACACTTACACCAAGTAACAAAGACATACACTGACACCAAGTAACAAAGACATACACTGATACTCAGTAACACAGACACACACTTACACCAAGTAAAAAAGACACACACTTACACCAAGTAACACAGACATACACTGACACCAAGTAACAAAGACATACACTGACACCAAGTCACAAAGACACACACTGACACCCAGTAAAAAAGACATACACTGACAACCAGTAAAAAAGACATACTCTGACACCAAGTCACAAAAACATACACTGACACCAAGTAACAAAGACATACACTGACGCCAAGTAACAAAGACATACACTAACACCAAGTAACAAAGACATACAATTACACCAAGTAAGACAGACATACACTGACACCAAGTAACAAAGACATACAATTACACCAAGTAACACAGACATACACTGACACCAAGTAACAAAGACATACACTTTTACCCAGTAACACAGACACACACTTACACCAAGTAACAAAGACATACACTGATACCAAGTAACACAGACACAAAATTACAACAAGTAACAAAAACACACACTTCCACCAAGTAACAAAGACATACACTGACACCAAGTAACAAAGACACACACTTACACGAAGTAACACAGACATACACGGACAGCAAGTAACAATGACATACACTGATACCCAGTAACACAGACACACACTTACACCAAGTAACAAAGACATACACTGACACCCAGTAAGAAAGACACACACTGACACCATGTAACACAGACATACAATGATACCAAGTAACAAAGACATACACTGACACACAGTAACACAGACACACACTTGCACCAAGTAACAAAGACATACACTGCCACCAAGTAACAAAGACATACACTGATACCCAGTAACACAGACACACACTTACACCAAGTGAGAAAGACACACACTTACACCAAGTAACACAGACATACACTGACACCAAGTAACAAAGACATACACTGACACGAAGTAACAAAGACATAAACTGATACACAGTAGCAAAGACATACACTGACACCCATTAAAAAAGACATACACTGACACCAAGTCGCGAAGACATGCACTGACACCAAGTAACAAAGACATACACTGATACCCAGTAGCACAGACACACACTTACACCAAGTAACAAAGACATACACTGACACCAAGTAACAAAGACATACAATTACACCAAGTAACACAGACATACAGTGACACCAAGTAACAAAGACATACACTGACACCAAGAAACAAAGACATACACTGTTACCCAGTAACAAAGACACACACTTACACCAAGTAACAAAGACACACACTGATACCAAGTAAAACAGACACACAATTACAACAAGTAACAAAAACACACACTTACGCCAAGTAACAAAGACATACACTGACACCAAAGAACAAAGACATACAATTACACCAAGTAACAAAGACACACACTTACACCAAGTAACACAGACATACACTGTCACCAAGTAACAAAGACATACACTGTTACCCAGTAACACAGACACACACTTACACCAAGTAACAAAGACATACACTGATACCAAGTAACACAGACACACACTTACACCAAGTAACACAGACACAAACTTACACCAAGTAACAAAGACATACACTGATACCAAGTAACACAGACACACACTTACACCAAGTAACACAGACACAAACTTACACCAAGTAACAAAGACATAAACTGACACCAAGTAACAAAGACATACAATTACACCAAGTAACAAAGACACACACTTACACGAAGTAACACAGACATACACGGACACCAAGTAACAAAGACATACACTGATACCCAGTAACACAGACACACACTTACACCAAGTAACAACGACATACACTGACACACAGTAAGAAAGACACACACTGACACCATGTAACACAGACATACAATGATACCAAGTAACAAAGACATACACTGACACCAAGTAACAAAGACATACACTGATACCCAGTAACACAGACACACACTTACACCAAGTAAAAAAGACATACACTGACACCAAGTAACAAAGACATAAACTGACACACAGTAACAAAGACATACACCGACACCAAGTCACAAAGACACACACTGTCACCCAGTAAAAAAGACATACATTGACACCAAGTCACAAAGACTTACACTGACACCAAGTAACAAAGACATACACTGATACCCAGTAGCACACACACACACTTACACCAAGTAACAAAGACATACACTGACACCAAGTAACAAAGACATACACTGACACCAAGTAACAAAGACATAGACTGACACACAGTAACAAAGACATAGACCGACACCAAGTCACAAAGACACACACTGTCACCCAGTAAAAAAGACATACATTTTCACCAAGTCACAAAGAGATACACTGACACCAAGTAACAAAGACATACACTGATACCCAGTAGCACAGACACACTCTTACACCAAGTAACAAAGACATACACTGACACCAAGTAACAAAGACATACAATTACACCAAGTAACACAGACATACACTGACACCAAGTAACAAAGACATACAATTACACCAAGTAACAAAGACACAGACTTACACCAAGTAACACAGACATACACTGACACCAAGTAACAAAGTCATACACTGTTACCCAGTAACTCAGACACACACTTACACCAAGTAACAAAGACATACACTGATACCAAGTAACACAGACACACATTTACAACAAGTAACAAAACACACACTTACACCAAGTAACAAAGACATACACTGACACCAAGTAACAAAGACATACAATTACACCAAGTAACAAAGACACACACTTACACCAAGTAACACAGACATACACTGACACCAAGTAACAAAGACATGCACTTTTACCCAGTAACACAGACACACGGTTACTCCAAGTAACAAAGACATACACTGATACCATGTAACACAGACACACACTTACACCAAGTAACACAGACACAAACTTACACCAAGTAACAAAGACATACACTGACACCAAGTAACAAAGTCATGCACTTACACCAAGTAACACAGACATACACTGACACCAAGTAACAAAGACATACAATTACACCAAGTAACAAAGACACACACTTACACCAAGTAACACAGACATACACTTACACCAAGTAACAAAGACATACACTGACAACCAGTAAGAAAGACACACACTGACACCATGTAACACAGACATACAATGATACCAAGTAACCAAGACATACACTGACACCCAGTAACACAGCGTTACACTGACACCAAGTAACAAAGTCATACACTGTTACCCAGTAACTCAGACACACACTTACACCAAGTAACAAAGACATACACTGATACCAAGTAACACAGACACACATTTACAACAAGTAACAAAAACACACACTTACACCAAGTAACAAAGACATACACTGACACCAAGTAACAAAGACATGCAATTACACCAAGTAACAAAGACACACACTTACACCAAGTAACACAGACATACACTGACACCAAGTAACAATGACATGCACTGTTACCCAGTAACACAGACACACGGTTACTCCAAGTAACAAAGACATACACTGATACCATGTAACACAGACACACACTTACACCAAGTAACACAGACACAAACTTACACCAAGTAACAAAGACATACACTGACACCAAGTAACAAAGTCATGCACTTACACCAAGTAACACAGACATACACTGACACCAAGTAACAAAGACAAACAATTACACCAAGTAACAAAGACACACACTTACACCAAGTAACACAGACATACACTTACACCAAGTAACAAAGACATACACTGACAACCAGTAAGAAAGACACACACTGACACCATGTAACACAGACATACAATGATACCAAGTAACCAAGACATACACTGACACCCAGTAACACAGACACACAATTACACCAAGTAACAAAGACATACACTGACACCAAGTAACAAAGACATACACTGATACCCAGTAACACAGACACACACTTACACCAAGTAAAAAAGACACACACTTACACCAAGTAACACAGACATACACTGACACCAAGTAACAAAGACATGCACTGACACCAAGTGACAAAGACATAAACTGACACACAGTAGCAAAGACATACACCGACACCAAGTCACAAAGACACACACTGACACCCAGTAAAAAAGACATACACTGACACCAATTCACAAAGACATACACTGACACCAAGTAACAAAGACAAACACTGATACCCAGTAGCACAGACACACACTTACACCAAGTAACAAGGACATACACTGACACCAAGTAACAAAGACATACAATTACACCAAGTAACAAAGACATACACTGGCACCAAGTAACAAAGACATACAATTACACCAAGTAACAAAGACACACACTTACACCAAGTAACACAGACATACACTGACACCAAGTAACAAAGTCATACACTGTTACCCAGTAACACAGACACACACTTACACCAAGTAACAAAGACATACACTGATACCAAGTAACACTGACACACAATTACAACAAGTAACAAAAACACACACTTACAACAAGTAACAAAGACATACACTGACACCAAGTAACAAAGTCATACACTTACACCAAGTAACACAGACATACACTGACACCAAGTAACAAAGACATACATTTACACCAAGTAACAAAGACACACACTGACACCAAGTAACACAGACATACACTGACACCTTGTATCAAAGAGATGCACTGATACCCAGTAACACAGACACACACTTACACCAAGTAACAAAGATATACACTGATACCCAGTAAAACAGACACATACTTACACCAAGTAACAAAGACATACACTGACAGCAAGTAACAAAGACATACACTGACACCAAGTCACCAAGACAGACACTGACAACCAGTAACAAAGACATACACTGACACAAAGTAACGAAGACAGACACTGACACCCAGTAACAAAGACATACACTTACACCAAGTAACACAGACATACACTGACACCATGTAACAAAGGCATGCAGTGATACCCAGTAACACAGACATACACTGACATCAAATAACAAAGACACACACTTTCACCAAGTAACACAGACATACACTGACACCATGTAACAAAGACATGCACTGATACCCAGTAACACAGACATACACTGACAACAGGTAACAAAGACACACACTTTCACCAACAAACAAATACATCCACTGATACCCAGTAACACAGAAACACACTTACACCAAGTAACAAAGACAAACACTGACACCAAGTAACAAAGACATACACTGACACCAAGAACAAAGACATACACTTACACCAAGTAACACAGACACACACTGACACCCAGTAACACAAACAAACACGCACTGACACCCAGTAACATAGAGAAACACAGACACAAAGTAACAAAGACATACACAGACTCACACTGACACCAAGTAACAAAGACTAACACAGACACACACTGTCACCAAGTAACAAAAACATACACTGACACCCAGTAACAAAGACATAGACTGACACCAAGTCACAAAGACATACACTGATACCCAGTAACACAGACACACAATTACAACAAGTAACAAAAACACGCACTTCCACCAAGTAACAAAGACATACACTGACACCAAGTAACAAAGACATACAATTACACCAAGTAACAAAGACACACACTTACACCAAGTAACACAGACATACACTGACTCCAAGTAACAAAGACATACACTGTTACCCAGTAACACAGACACACACTTACACCAAGTAACAAAGACATACACTGATACCAAGTAACACAGACACACACTTACACCAAGTAACACAGACACAAACTTACACCAAGTAACAAAGACATACACTGACACCAAGTAACAAAGACATACAATTACACCAAGTAACAAAGACACACACTTAGACGAAGTAACACAGACATACACGGACACCAAGTAACAAAGACATACACTGATACCCAGTAACACAGACACACACTTACACCAAGTAACAAAGACATACACTGACACCCAGTAAGAAAGACACACACTGACACCATGTAACACAGACATACAATGATACCAAGTAACAAAGACATACACTGACACCCAGTAACACAGACACACACTTACACCAAGTAACAAAGACATACACTGACACCAAGTAACAAAGACATACACTGATACCCAGGAACACAGACACACACTTACACTAAGTAAAAAAGACACACACATACACCAAGTAACACAGACATACACTGAGACCAATTAACAAAGACATACACTGACACCAAGTAACAAAGACGTAAACTGACACACATTAGCAAAGACATACACCGACACCAAGTCACAAAGACACACAATGTCACCCAGTAAAAAAGACATACACTGACACCAAGTCACAAAGACATACACTGACACCAAGTAACAAAGACATACACTGATACCCAGTAGCACAGACACACACTTACACCAAGTAACAAAGACATACACTGACACCAAGTAACAAAGACATAAAATTAAACCAAGTAACAAAGACACACACTTACACGAAGGAACACAGACATACACGGACACCAAGTAACAAAGACATACACTGACACCCAGTAAGAAAGACATAGACTGACACCATGTAACACAGACATACAATGATACCAAGGAACAAAGACATGCACTGACACCCAGTAACACAGACACACACTTCCACAAAGTAACAAAGACATACACTGATACCCAGTAACACAGACACACACTTACACCAAGTAACACAGACATACACTGACACCAAGTAACAAAGACATACAATTACACCAAGTAACAAAGACACACACTTACACGAAGTAACAAAGACATACACTGACACCAAGTAACAAAGACATACAATTACACCATGTAACAAAGACACACACTTACACGAAATAACACAGACATACACGGACACCAAGTCACAAAGTCATACACTGACACCAAGTAACAAAGACATACACTGATACCCAGTAGCACAGACACACACTTATACCAAGTCACAAAGTCATACACTGACACCAAGTATCAAAGACATACACATGACACCAAGTCACAAAGTCATACACTGACACCAAGTAACAAAGACATACACTGATACCCAGTAGCACAGACACACACTTATACCAAGTCACAAAGTCATACACTGACACCAAGTAACAAAGACATACAATTACACCAAGTAACACAGACATGCACTGACACCAAGTCACAAAGACATACACTGACACCAAGTAACAAAGTTATACACTGATACCCAGTAGCACAGACACACACTTACACCAAGTAACAAAGACATACACTGACACCAAGTAACAAAGACATAAAATTAAACCAAGTAACAAAGACACACACTTACACGAAGGAACACAGACATACACGGACACCAAGTAACAAAGACATACACTGACACCCAGTAAGAAAGACATAGACTGACACCATGTAACACAGACATACAATGATACCAAGGAACAAAGACATGCACTGACACCCAGTAACACAGACACACACTTCCACAAAGTAACAAAGACATACACTGATACCCAGTAACACAGACACACACTTACAGCAAGTAACACAGACATACACTGACACCAAGTAGCAAAGACATACAATTACACCAAGTAACAAAGACACACACTTACACGAAGTAACACAGACATACACTGACACCAAGTAACAAAGACATACAATTACACCATGTAACAAAGACACACACTTACACGAAGTAACACAGACATACACGGACACCAAGTCACAAAGACACACACTGACACCCAGTAAAAAAGACATACAAATGACACCAAGTCACAAAGTCATACACTGACACCAAGTAACAAAGACATACACTGATACCCAGTAGCACAGACACACACTTATACCAAGTCACAAAGACATACACTGACACCAAGTAACAAAGACATACAATTACACCAAGTAACACAGACATGCACTGACACCAAGTAACAAAGACATAAAATTACACCAAGTAACAAAGACACACACTTACACCAAGTAACACAGACATACACTGACACCAAGTAACAAAGACATACACTGTTACCCAGTAACACAGACACACACTTACACCAAGTAACAAAGACATACACTGATACCAAGTAACACAGACACACACTTACACCAAGTAACACAGACACAAACTTACACCAAGTAACAAAGACATACACTGACACCAAGTAACAAAGTCATACACATACACCAAGTAACACAGCCATACACTGACACAAAGTAACAAAGACATACACTGATACCCAGTAACACAGACGCACACTTACACCAAGTAACACAGACATACACTGACACCAAGTAACAAAGACATACAATTACACCAAGTAACAAAGACACACACTTACACGAAGTAACACAGACATACACTGACACCAAGTAACAAAGACATACAATTACACCAAGTAACAAAGACACACACTTACAACAATTAACACAGACATGCACTGACACCAAGTAACAAAGACATACACTGTTACCCAGTAACACAGACACACACTTACACCAAGTAACACAGACATACACTGATACCAAGTAACACAGTCGCACAATTACAACAAGTAACACAAACTCACACTTACACCAAGTAACAAAGACATACACTGACACCAAGTAACAAAGACGTACAATTACACCAAGCAACAAAGACACACACCTACACCAAGTAACACAGACATACACTGACACCAAATAACAAAGACATACACTGTTACCCAGTAACACAGACACACACTTACACCAAGTAACAAAGACATACACTGATACCAAGTAACACAGACACACACTTACACCAAGTAACACAGACGCAAACAAACACCAAGTAACAAAGACATTCACTGACACCAAGTAACAAAGTCATACACTTACACCAAGTAACACAGACATACACAGACACCAAGTAACAAAGACATACAATTAAACCAAGTAACAAAGACACACACTTACACGAAGGAACACAGACATACACGGACACCAAGTAACAAAGACATACACTGACACCCAGTAAGAAAGACATACACTGACACCATGTAACACAGACAGACAATGATACCAAGGAAAAAAGACATACACTGATACCCAGTAACACAGACACACACTTACACCAAGTAACAAAGACATACACTGACACCAAGTAACAAAGACATACACTGATACCCAGTAACACAGACACACACTTACACCAAGTAAAAAAGACACACACTTACACCAAGTAACACAGACATACACTGACACCAAGTAACAAAGACATACACTGACACCAAGACACAAAGACACACACTGACACCCAGTAAAAAAGACATACACTGACAACCAGTAAAAAAGACTTACACTGACACCAAGTCACAAAGACATACACTGACACCAAGTAACAAAGACATACACTGATAACCAGTAGCACAGACACACACTTACACCAAGTAACAAAGACATACACTGACGCCAAGTAACAAAGACATACACTGACACCAAGTAACAAAGACATACAATTACACCAAGTGAGACAGACATACACAGACACCAAGTAACAAAGACATACAATTACACCAAGTAACACAGACATACACTGACACCAAGTAACAAAGACATACACTTTTACCCAGTAACACAGACACACACTTACACCAAGTAACAAAGACATGCACTGATACCAAGTAACACAGACACACAGTTACAACAAGTAACAAAAACACACACTTCCACTAAGTAACAAAGACATACACTGAAACCAAGTAACAAAGGCAGACAATTACACCAAGTAACAAAGACACACACTTACACCAAGTAACACAGACATACACTGACACCAAGTAACAAAGACATACACTGTTACCCAGTAACACAGACACACACCTACACCAAGTAACAAAGACATACACTGATACCAAGTAACACAGGCGCACACTTACGCCAAGTAACACAGACACAAACCTACACCAAGTAACAAAGACATACACTTACACCAAGTAACAAAGACACACACTTACACGAAGTGACACAGACATACACGGACACCAAGTAACAAAGACATACACTGATACCCAGTAACACAGACACACACTTACACCAAGTAACAAAGACATACACTGACACCCAGTAAGAAAGTCACACAATGACACCATGTAACACAGACATACAATGATACCAAGTAACAAAGACATACACTGACACACAGTAACACAGACACACACTTGCACCAAGTAACAAAGACATACACTGACACCAAGTAACAAAGACATACACTGATACCCAGTAACACAGACACACACTTACACCAAGTAAGAAAGACACACACTTACACCAAGTAACACAGACATACACTGACACCAAGTAACAAAGACATACACTGACACGAAGTAACAAAGACATAAACTGACACACAGTAGCAAAGACATACACTGACACCAATTCAGAAAGACACACTCTGACACCCATTAAAAAAGACATACACTGACACCAAGTCGCGAAGACATGCACTGACACCAAGTAACAAAGACATACACTGATACCCAGTAGCACAGACACACACTTACACCAAGTAACAAAGACATACACTGACACCAAGTAACAAAGACATACAATAACACCAAGTAACACAGACATACACTGACACCAAGTAACAAAGACATACAATTACACCAAGTAACAAAGACACACACTTACACCAAGTAACACAGACATACACTGACACCAAATAGCAAAGACATACACTGTTACCCAGTAACACAGACACACACTTACACCAAGTAACAAAGACATACACTGATACCAAGTAACACAGACACACACTTACACCAAGTAACACAGACGCAAACTTACACCAAGTAACAAAGACATTCACTGACACCAAGTAACAAAGTCATACACTTACATCAAGTAACACAGACATACACAGACACCAAGTAACAAAGACATACAATTAAACCAAGTAACAAAGACACACACTTACACGAAGGAACACAGACATACACGGACACCATGTAACAAAGACATACACTGACACCCAGTAAGAAAGACATACACTGACACCATGTAACACAGACAGACAATGATACCAAGAAAAAAAGACATACACTGATACCCAGTAACACAGACATACACTGACACCAAGTAACAAAGACATACACTTTTACCCAGTAACACAGACACACACTTACACCAAGTAACAAAGACATGCACTGATACCAAGTAACACAGACACACAGTTACAACAAGTAACAAAAACACACACTTCCACTAAGTAACAAAGACATACACTGAAACCAAGTAACAAAGGCAGACAATTACACCAAGTAACAAAGACACACACTTACACCAAGTAACACAGACATACACTGACACCAAGTAACAAAGACATACACTGTTACCCAGTAACACAGACACACACCTACACCAAGTAACAAAGACATACACTGATACCAAGTAACACAGGCGCACACTTACGCCAAGTAACACAGACACAAACCTACACCAAGTAACAAAGACATACACTTACACCAAGTAACAAAGACACACACTTACACGAAGTGACACAGACATACACGGACACCAAGTAACAAAGACATACACTGATACCCAGTAACACAGACACACACTTACACCAAGTAACAAAGACATACACTGACACCCAGTAAGAAAGTCACACAATGACACCATGTAACACAGACATACAATGATACCAAGTAACAAAGACATACACTGACACACAGTAACACAGACACACACTTGCACCAAGTAACAAAGACATACACTGACACCAAGTAACAAAGACATACACTGATACCCAGTAACACAGACACACACTTACACCAAGTAAGAAAGACACACACTTACACCAAGTAACACAGACATACACTGACACCAAGTAACAAAGACATACACTGACACGAAGTAACAAAGACATAAACTGACACACAGTAGCAAAGACATACACTGACACCAATTCAGAAAGACACACTCTGACACCCATTAAAAAAGACATACACTGATACCAAGTCGCGAAGACATGCACTGACACCAAGTAACAAAGACATACACTGATACCCAGTAGCACAGACACACACTTACACCAAGTAACAAAGACATACACTGACACCAAGTAACAAAGACATACAATAACACCAAGTAACACAGACATACACTGACACCAAGTAACAAAGACATACAATTACACCAAGTAACAAAGACACACACTTACACCAAGTAACACAGACATACACTGACACCAAATAGCAAAGACATACACTGTTACCCAGTAACACAGACACACACTTACACCAAGTAACAAAGACATACACTGATACCAAGTAACACAGACACACACTTACACCAAGTAACACAGACGCAAACTTACACCAAGTAACAAAGACATTCACTGACACCAAGTAACAAAGTCATACACTTACATCAAGTAACACAGACATACACAGACACCAAGTAACAAAGACATACAATTAAACCAAGTAACAAAGACACACACTTACACGAAGGAACACAGACATACACGGACACCATGTAACAAAGACATACACTGACACCCAGTAAGAAAGACATACACTGACACCATGTAACACAGACAGACAATGATACCAAGAAAAAAAGACATACACTGATACCCAGTAACACAGACACACACTTACACCAAGTAACAAAGACATACACTGACACCAAGTAACAAAGACATACACTGATACCCAGTAACACAGACATACACTGACACCAAGTCACAAAGACACACACTGACACCCAGTAAAAAAGACATACACTGACAACCAGTAAAAAAGACTTACACTGACACCAAGTCACAAAGACATACACTGACACCAAGTAACAAAGACATACACTGATAACCAGTAGCACAGACACACACTTACACCAAGTAACAAAGACATACACTGACGCCAAGTAACAAAGACATACACTGACACCAAGTAACAAAGACATACAATTACACCAAGTAAGACAGACATACACAGACACCAAGTAACAAAAACATACAATTACACCAAGTAACACAGACATACACTGACACCAAGTAACAAAGACATACACTTTTACCCAGTAACACAGACACACACTTACACCAAGTAACAAAGACATGCACTGATACCAAGTAACACAGACACACAGTTACAACAAGTAACAAAAACACACACTTCCACTAAGTAACAAAGACATACACTGAAAAAAAAGTAACAAAGGCATACAATTACACCAAGTAACAAAGACACACACTTACACCAAGTAACACAGACATACACTGACACCAAGTAACAAAGACATACACTGTTACCCAGTAACACAGACACACACTTACACCAAGTAACAAAGACATACACTGATACCAAGTAACACAGGCGCACACTTACGCCAAGTAACACAGACACAAACCTACACCAAGTAACAAAGACATACACTTACACCAAGTAACAAAGACACACACTTACACGAAGTAACACAGACATACACGGACACCAAGTAACAAAGACATACACTGATACCCAGTAACACAGACACACACTTACACCAAGTAACAAAGACATACACTGACACCCAGTAAGTAAGACACACACTGACACCATGTAACACAGACATACAATGATACCAAGTAACAAAGACATACACTGACACACAGTAACACAGACACACACTTGCACCAAGTAACAAAGACATACACTGACACCAAGTAACAAAGACATACACTGATACCCAGTAACACAGACACACACTTACACCAAGTAAGAAAGACACACACTTACACCAAGTAACACAGACATACACTGACACCAAGTAACAAAGACCTACACTGACACGAAGTAACAAAGACATAAACTGACACACAGTAGCAAAGACATACAATGACACCAATTCAGAAAGACACACTCTGACACCCATTAAAAAAAGACATACACGGACACCAAGTCGCGAAGACATGCACTGACACCAAGTAACAAAGACATACACTGATACCCAGTAGCACAGACACACACTTACACCAAGTAACAAAGACATACACTGACACCAAGTAACAAAGACATACAATTACACCAAGTAACACAGACATACACTGACACCAAGTAACAAAGACATACAATTACACCAAGTAACAAAGACACACACTTACACCAAGTAACAAAGACATACACTGACACCAAGTAACAAAGACATACACTGTTACCCAGTAACAAAGACACACACTTACACCAAGTAACAAAGACACACACTGATACCAAGTAAAACAGACACACAATTACAACAAGTAACAAAAACACACACTTACACCAAGTAACAAAGACATACACTGACACCAAAGAACAAAGACATACAATTACACCAAGTAACAAAGACACACACTTACACCAAGTAACACAGACATACACTGTCACCAAGTAACAAAGACATACACTGTTACCCAGTAACACAGACACACACTTACACCAAGTAACAAAGACATACACTGATACCAAGTAACACAGACACACACTTACACCAAGTAACACAGACACAAACTTACACCAATTAACAAAGACATACACTGATACCAAGTAACACAGACACACACTTACACCAAGTAACACAGACACAAACTTACACCAAGTAACAAAGACATAAACTGACACCAAGTAACAAAGACATACAATTACACCAAGTAACAAAGACATACACTTACACCAAGTAACACAGACATACACGGACACCAAGTAACAAAGACATACACTGATACCCAGTAACACTGACACACACTTACACCAAGTAACAACGACATACACTGACACCCAGTACGAAAGACATACACTGATACCCAGTAACACAGACAGACACTTACACCAAGTAAAAAAGACACACACTTACACCAAGTAACACAGACATACACTGACACCAAGTAACAAAGACATACACTGACACCAAGTAACAAAGACATAAACTGACACCAAGTAACAAAGACATACACTGATACCCAGTAACACAGACACACCCTTACACCAAGTAAAAAAGACACACACTTACACCAAGTAACACAGACATACAATGATACCAAGTAACAAAGACATACACTGACACCAAGTAACAAAGACATACACTGATACCCAGTAACACAGACACACACTTACACCAAGTAAAAAAGACACACACTTACACCAAGTAACACAGACATACACTGACACCAAGTAACAAAGACATAAACTGACACACAGTAACAAAGACATACACCGACACCAAGTCACAAAGACACACACTGTCACCCAGTAAAAAAGACATACATTAACACCAAGTCACAAAGACATACACTGACACCAAGTAACAAAGACATACACTGATACCCAGTAGCACAGACACACACTTACACCAAGTAACAAAGACATACACTGACACCAAGTAACTAAGACATACAATTACACCAAGTAACACAGACATACACTGACACCAAGTAACAAAGAAATACAATTACACCAAGTAACAAAGACACACACTTACACCAAGTAACACAGACATACACTGACACCAAGTAACAAAGTCATACACTGTTACCCAGCAACACAGACACACACTTACACCAAGTAACAAAGACATACACTGATACCAAGTAACACAGACACACAATTACAACAAGTAACAAAAACACACACTTACACCAAGTAACAAAGACATACACTGACACCAAGTAACAAAGACATACAATTACACCAAGTAACAAAGACACACACTTACACCAAGTAACACAGACATACACTGACACCAAGTAACAAAGACATACACTGACACCAAGTAACAAAGACATAAACTGACACCAAGTAACAAAGACATACACTGATACCCAGTAACACAGACACACCCTTACACCAAGTAAAAAAGACACACACTTACACCAAGTAACACAGACATACAATGATACCAAGTAACAAAGACATACACTGACACCAAGTAACAAAGACATACAATTACACCAAGTAAGACAGACATACACAGACACCAAGTAACAAAAACATACAATTACACCAAGTAACACAGACATACACTGACACCAAGTAACAAAGACATACACTTTTACCCAGTAACACAGACACACACTTACACCAAGTAACAAAGACATGCACTGATACCAAGTAACACAGACACACAGTTACAACAAGTAACAAAAACACACACTTCCACTAAGTAACAAAGACATACACTGAAACCAAGTAACAAAGGCATACAATTACACCAAGTAACAAAGACACACACTTACACCAAGTAACACAGACATACACTGACACCAAGTAACAAAGACATACACTGTTACCCAGTAACACAGACACACACTTACACCAAGTAACAAAGACATACACTGATACCAAGTAACACAGGCGCACACTTACGCCAAGTAACACAGACACAAACCTACACCAAGTAACAAAGACATACACTTACACCAAGTAACAAAGACACACACTTACACGAAGTAACACAGACATACACGGACACCAAGTAACAAAGACATACACTGATACCCAGTAACACAGACACACACTTACACCAAGTAACAAAGACATACACTGACACCCAGTAAGTAAGACACACACTGACACCATGTAACACAGACATACAATGATACCAAGTAACAAAGACATACACTGACACACAGTAACACAGACACACACTTGCACCAAGTAACAAAGACATACACTGACACCAAGTAACAAAGACATACACTGATACCCAGTAACACAGACACACACTTACACCAAGTAAGAAAGACACACACTTACACCAAGTAACACAGACATACACTGACACCAAGTAACAAAGACCTACACTGACACGAAGTAACAAAGACATAAACTGACACACAGTAGCAAAGACATACAATGACACCAATTCAGAAAGACACACTCTGACACCCATTAAAAAAAGACATACACGGACACCAAGTCGCGAAGACATGCACTGACACCAAGTAACAAAGACATACACTGATACCCAGTAGCACAGACACACACTTACACCAAGTAACAAAGACATACACTGACACCAAGTAACAAAGACATACAATTACACCAAGTAACACAGACATACACTGACACCAAGTAACAAAGACATACAATTACACCAAGTAACAAAGACACACACTTACACCAAGTAACAAAGACATACACTGACACCAAGTAACAAAGACATACACTGTTACCCAGTAACAAAGACACACACTTACACCAAGTAACAAAGACACACACTGATACCAAGTAAAACAGACACACAATTACAACAAGTAACAAAAACACACACTTACACCAAGTAACAAAGACATACACTGACACCAAAGAACAAAGACATACAATTACACCAAGTAACAAAGACACACACTTACACCAAGTAACACAGACATACACTGTCACCAAGTAACAAAGACATACACTGTTACCCAGTAACACAGACACACACTTACACCAAGTAACAAAGACATACACTGATACCAAGTAACACAGACACACACTTACACCAAGTAACACAGACACAAACTTACACCAATTAACAAAGACATACACTGATACCAAGTAACACAGACACACACTTACACCAAGTAACACAGACACAAACTTACACCAAGTAACAAAGACATAAACTGACACCAAGTAACAAAGACATACAATTACACCAAGTAACAAAGACATACACTTACACCAAGTAACACAGACATACACGGACACCAAGTAACAAAGACATACACTGATACCCAGTAACACTGACACACACTTACACCAAGTAACAACGACATACACTGACACCCAGTACGAAAGACATACACTGATACCCAGTAACACAGACAGACACTTACACCAAGTAAAAAAGACACACACTTACACCAAGTAACACAGACATACACTGACACCAAGTAACAAAGACATACACTGACACCAAGTAACAAAGACATAAACTGACACCAAGTAACAAAGACATACACTGATACCCAGTAACACAGACACACCCTTACACCAAGTAAAAAAGACACACACTTACACCAAGTAACACAGACATACAATGATACCAAGTAACAAAGACATACACTGACACCAAGTAACAAAGACATACACTGATACCCAGTAACACAGACACACACTTACACCAAGTAAAAAAGACACACACTTACACCAAGTAACACAGACATACACTGACACCAAGTAACAAAGACATAAACTGACACACAGTAACAAAGACATACACCGACACCAAGTCACAAAGACACACACTGTCACCCAGTAAAAAAGACATACATTGACACCAAGTCACAAAGACATACACTGACACCAAGTAACAAAGACATACACTGATACCCAGTAGCACAGACACACACTTACACCAAGTAACAAAGACATACACTGACACCAAGTAACTAAGACATACAATTACACCAAGTAACACAGACATACACTGACACCAAGTAACAAAGACATACAATTACACCAAGTAACAAAGACACACACTTACACCAAGTAACACAGACATACACTGACACCAAGTAACAAAGTCATACACTGTTACCCAGCAACACAGACACACACTTACACCAAGTAACAAAGACATACACTGATACCAAGTAACACAGACACACAATTACAACAAGTAACAAAAACACACACTTACACCAAGTAACAAAGACATACACTGACACCAAGTAACAAAGACATACAATTACACCAAGTAACAAAGACACACACTTACACCAAGTAACACAGACATACACTGACACCAAGTAACAAAGACATACACTGACACCAAGTAACAAAGACATAAACTGACACCAAGTAACAAAGACATACACTGATACCCAGTAACACAGACACACCCTTACACCAAGTAAAAAAGACACACACTTACACCAAGTAACACAGACATACAATGATACCAAGTAACAAAGACATACACTGACACCAAGTAACAAAGACATACACTGATACCCAGTAACACAGACACACACTTACACCAAGTAAAAAAGACACACACTTACACCAAGTAACACAGACATACACTGACACCAAGTAACAAAGACATAAACTGACACACAGTAACAAAGACATACACCGACACCAAGTCACAAAGACACACACTGTCACCCAGTAAAAAATACATACATTGACACCAAGTCACAAAGACATACACTGACACCAAGTAACAAAGACATACACTGATACCCAGTAGCACAGACACACACTTACACCAAGTAACAAAGACATACACTGACACCAAGTAACTAAGACATACAATTACACCAAGTAACACAGACATACACTGACACCAAGTAACAAAGACATACAATTACACCAAGTAACAAAGACACACACTTACACCAAGTAACACAGACATACACTGACACCAAGTAACAAAGTCATACACTGTTACCCAGCAACACAGACACACACTTACACCAAGTAACAAAGACATACACTGATACCAAGTAACACAGACACACAATTACAACAAGTAACAAAAACAGACACTTACACCAAGTAACAAAGACATACACTGACACCAAGTAACAAAGACATACAATTACACCAAGTAACAAAGACACACACTTACACCAAGTAACACAGACATACACTGACACCAAGTAACAAAGACATGCACTGTTACCCAGTAACACAGACACACGGTTACACCAAGTAACAAAGACATACACTGATACCATGTAACACAGACACACACTTACACCAAGTAACACAGACACAAACTTACACCAAGTAACAAAGACATACACTGACACCAAGTAACAAAGTCATACACTTACACCAAGTAACACAGACATACACTGACACCAAGTAACAAAGACATACAATTACACCAAGTAACAAAGACACACGCTTACACCAAGTAACACAGACATACACTTACACCAAGTAACAAAGACATACACTGACAACCAGTAAGAAAGACACACACTGACACCATGTAACACAGACATACAATGATACCAAGTAACCAAGACATACACTGACACCCAGTAACACAGACACACAATTACACCAAGTAACAAAGACATACACTGACACCAAGTAACAAAGACATACACTGACACCAAGTAACAAAGACATAAACTGACACACAGTAGCAAAGACATACACCGACACCAAGTCACAAAGACATACACTGACACCCAGTAAAAAAGACATACACTGACACCAATTCACAAAGACATACACTGACACCAAGTAACAAAGACAAACACTGATAACCAGTAGCACAGACACACACTTACACCAAGTAACAAAGACATACACTGACGCCAAGTAACAAAGACATACACTGACACCAAGTAACAAAGACATACAATTACACCAAGTAAGACGGACATACACAGACACCAAGTAACAAAGACATACACTGATACCAAGTAACACAGACATACACTGACACCATGTAACAAAGACATGCAGTGATACCCAGTAACACAGACATACACTGACACCAAGTAACACAGACACACAATTACACCAAGTAACAAAGACATACACTGACACCAAGTAACAAAGACATACACTGGCACCAAGTAACAAAGACATACAATTACACCAAGTAACAAAGACACACACTTACACCAAGTAACACAGACATACACTGACACCAATTAACAAAGACATGCACTGTTACCCAGTAACACAGACACACGGTTACTCCAAGTAACAAAGACATACACTGATACCATGTAACACAGACACACACTTACACCAAGTAACACAGACACAAACTTACACCAAGTAACAAAGACATACACTGACACCAAGTAACAAATTCATGCACTTACACCAAGTAACACAGACATACACTGACACCAAGTAACAAAGACATACAATTACACCAAGTAACAAAGACACACACTTACACCAAGTAACACAGACATACACTTACACCAAGTAACAAAGACATACACTGACAACCAGTAAGAAAGACACACACTGACACCATGTAACACAGACATACAATGATACCAAGTAACCAAGACATACACTGACAAACAGTAACACAGACACACAATTACACCAAGTAACAAAGACATACACTGACACCAAGTAACAAAGACATACACTGATACCCAGTAACACAGACACACACTTACACCAAGTAAAAAAGACACACACTTACACCAAGTAACACGGACATACACTGACACCAAGTAACAAAGACATGCACTGACACCAAGTAACAAAGACATAAACTGACACACAGTAGCAAAGACATACACCGACACCAAGTCACAAAGACACACACTGACACCCAGTAAAAAAGACATACACTGACACCAATTCACAAAGACATACACTGACACCAAGTAACAAAGACAAACACTGATACCCAGTAGCACAGACACACACTTACACCAAGTAACAAGGACATACACTGACACCAAGTAACAAAGACATACAATTACACCAAGTAACACAGACATACACTGGCACCAAGTAACAAAGACATACAATTACACCAAGTAACAAAGACACACACTTACACCAAGTAACACAGACATACACTGACACCAAGTAACAAAGTCATACTCCGTTACCCAGTAACACAGACACACACTTACACCAAGTAACAAACACATACACTGATACCAAGTAACACTGACACACAATTACAACAAGTAACAAAAACACACACTTACACCAAGTAACAAAGACATGCACTGACACCAAGTAACAAAGACATACAATTACACCAAGTAACAAAGACACACACTTACACCAAGTAACACAGACATACACTGACACCAAGTAACAAAGACATACACTGTTACCCAGTAACACAGACAAACACTTACACCAAGTAACAAAGACATACACTGATACCATGTAACACAGACACACACTTACACCAAGTAACACAGACACAAACTTACAACAGGTAACAAAGACATACACTGACACCAAGTAACAAAGTCATACACTTACACCAAGTAACACAGACATACACTGACACCAAGTAACAAAGACATACATTTACACCAAGTAACAAAGACACACACTTACACCAAGTAACACAGAAATACACTGACACCTTGTAACAAAGAGATGCACTGATACCCAGTAACACAGACACACACTTACACCAAGTAACAAAGATATACACTGATACCCAGTAAAACAGACACATACTTACACCAAGTAACAAAGACATACACTGACAGCAAGTAACAAAGACATACACTGACACCAAGTCACAAAGACAGACACTGACACCCAGTAACAAAGACATACACTGACACAAAGTAACGAAGACAGACACTGACACCCAGTAACAAAGACAGACACTGACACCAAGTAACAAAGACATACACTGACACCATGTAACAAAGACATGCAGTGATACCCAGTAACACAGACATACACTGACATCAAGTAACAAAGACACACACTTTCACCAAGTAACACAGACATACACTGACACCATGTAACAAAGACATGCACTGATACCCAGTAACACAGACATACACTGACACCAAGTAACAAAGACATACACTTTCACCAACAAACAAATACATCCACTGATACCCAGTAACACGGAAACACACTTACACCAAGTAACAAAGACAAACACTGACACCAAGTAACAAAGACATACACTGACACCAAGAACAAAGACATACACTTACACCAAGTAACACAGACACACACTGACACCCAGTAACACAAACAAACACACACTGACACCCAGTAACATAGAGAAACACAGACACAAAGTAACAAAGACTAACACAGACACACACTGTCACCAAGTAACAAAGACATACACTGACACCCAGTAACAAAGACATAGACTGACACCAAGTCACAAAGACATACACTGATACCCAGTAACACAGACACACAATTACAACAAGTAACAAAAACACACACTTCCACCAAGTAACAAAGACATACACTGACACCAAGTAACAAAGACATACAATTACACCAAGTAACAAAGACACACACTTACACCAAGTAACACAGACATACACTGACTCCAAGTAACAAAGACATACACTGTTACCCAGTAACACAGACACACACTTACACCAAGTAACAAAGACATACACTGATACCAAGTAACACAGACACACACTTACACCAAGTAACACAGACACAAACTTACACCAAGTAACAAAGACATACACTGACACCAAGTAACAAAGACATACAATTACACCAAGTAACAAAGACACACACTTAGACGAAGTAACACAGACATACACGGACACCAAGTAACAAAGACATACACTGATACCCAGTAACACAGACACACACTTACACCAAGTAACAAAGACATACACTGACACCAAGTAACAAAGACATATACTGATACCCAGGAACACAGACACACACTTACACCAAGTACAAAAGACACACACATACACCAAGTAACACAGACATACACTGAGGCCAAGTAACAAAGACATACACTGACACCAAGTAACAAAGACGTAAACTGACACACATTAGCAAAGACATACACCGACACCAAGTCACAAAGACACACACTGTCACCCAGTAAAAAAGACATACACTGACACCAAGTCACAAAGACATACACTGACACCAAGTAACAAAGACATACATTGATACCCAGTAGCACAGACACACACTTACACCAAGTAACAAAGACATACACTGACACCAAGTAACAAAGACATAAAATTAAACCAAGTAACAAAGACACACACTTACACGAAGGAACACAGACATACACGGACACCAAGTAACAAAGACATACACTGACACCCAGTAAGAAAGACATAGACTGACACCATGTAACACAGACATACAATGATACCAAGGAACAAAGACATGCACTGACACACAGTAACACAGACACACACTTCCACAAAGTAACAAAGACATACACTGATACCCAGTAACACAGACACACACTTACACCAAGTAACACAGACATACACTGACACCAAGTAACAAAGACATACAATTACACCAAGTAACAAAGACACACACTTACACGAAGTAACACAGACATACACTGACACCAAGTAACAAAGACATACAATTACACCAAGTAACAAAGACACACACTTACACGAAGTAACACAGACATACACGGACACCAAGTCACAAAGACACACACTGACACCCAGGAAAAAAGACATACACATGACACCAAGTCACAAAGTCATACACTGACACCAAGTAACAAAGACATACACTGATACCCAGTAGCACAGACACACACTTATACCAAGTCACAAAGACATACACTGACACCAAGTAACAAAGACATACAATTACACCAAGTAACACAGACATGCACTGACACCAAGTAACAAAGACATAAACTTACACCAAGTAACAAAGACACACACTTACACCAAGTAACACAGCCATACACTGACACCAAGTAACAAAGACATACACTGATACCCAGTAACACAGACGCACACTTACACCAAGTAACACAGACATACACTGACACCAAGTAACAAAGACATACAATTACACCAAGTAACAAAGACACACACTTACAACAATTAACACAGACATGCACTGACACCAAGTAACAAAGACATACACTGATACCAAGTAACACAGTCGCACAATTACAACAAGTAACACAAACTCACACTTACACCAAGTAACAAAGACATACACTGACACCAAGTAACAAAGACATACAATTACACCAAGCAACAAAGACACACACCTACACCAAGTAACACAGACATACACTGACACCAAATAACAAAGACATACACTGTTACCCAGTAACACAGACACACACTTATACCAAGTCACAAAGACATACACTGACACCAAGTAACAAAGACATACAATTACACCAAGTAACACAGACATGCACTGACACCAAGTAACAAAGACATAAACTTACACCAAGTAACAAAGACACACACTTACACCAAGTAACACAGCCATACACTGACACCAAGTAACAAAGACATACACTGATACCCAGTAACACAGACGCACACTTACACCAAGTAACACAGACATACACTGACACCAAGTAACAAAGACATACAATTACACCAAGTAACAAAGACACACACTTACACGAAGTAACACAGACATACACTGACACCAAGTAACAAAGACATACAATTACACCAAGTAACAAAGACACACACTTACAACAATTAACACAGACATGCACTGACACCAAGTAACAAAGACATACACTGTTACCCAGTAACACAGACACACACTTACACCAAGTAACAAAGACATACACTGATACCAAGTAACACAGTCGCACAATTACAACAAGTAACACAAACTCACACTTACACCAAGTAACAAAGACATACACTGACACCAAGTAACAAAGACATACAATTACACCAAGCAACAAAGACACACACCTACACCAAGTAACACAGACATACACTGACACCAAATAACAAAGACATAAACTGTTACCCAGTAACACAGACACACACTTACACCAAGTAACAAAGACATACACTGATACCAAGTAACACAGACACACACTTACACCAAGTAACACAGACGCAAACTTACACCAAGTAACAAAGACATACACTGACACCAAGTAACAAAGTCATACACTTACACCAAGTAACACAGACATACACAGACACCAAGTAACAAAGACATACAATTAAACCAAGTAACAAAGACACACACTTACACGAAGGAACACAGACATACACGGACACTAAGTAACAAAGACATACACTGACACCCAGTAGGAAAGACATACACTGACACCATGTAACACAGACAGACAATGATACCAAGGAAAAAAGACATACACTGATACCCAGTAAAACAGACACACACTTACACCAAGTAACAAAGACATACACTGACACCAAGTAACAAAGACATACACTGATACCCAGTAACACAGACACACACTTACACCAAGTAAAAAAGACAGACGCTGACACCCAGTAACACAGACACACACTTACACCAAGTCACAAAGTCATACACTTACACCAAGTAACAAAGACATACACTGATACCCAGTAGCACAGACACACACTTATACCAAGTCACAAAGACATACACTGACACCAAGTAACAAAGACATACAATTACACCAAGTAACACAGACATGCACTGACACCAAGTAACAAAGACATAAACTTACACCAAGTAACAAAGACACACACTTACACCAAGTAACACAGCCATACACTGACACCAAGTAACAAAGACATACACTGATACCCAGTAACACAGACGCACACTTACACCAAGTAACACAGACATACACTGACACCAAGTAACAAAGACATACAATTACACCAAGTAACAAAGACACACACTTACAACAATTAACACAGACATGCACTGACACCAAGTAACAAAGACATACACTGATACCAAGTAACACAGTCGCACAATTACAACAAGTAACACAAACTCACACTTACACCAAGTAACAAAGACATACACTGACACCAAGTAACAAAGACATACAATTACACCAAGCAACAAAGACACACACCTACACCAAGTAACACAGACATACACTGACACCAAATAACAAAGACATACACTGTTACCCAGTAACACAGACACACACTTATACCAAGTCACAAAGACATACACTGACACCAAGTAACAAAGACATACAATTACACCAAGTAACACAGACATGCACTGACACCAAGTAACAAAGACATAAACTTACACCAAGTAACAAAGACACACACTTACACCAAGTAACACAGCCATACACTGACACCAAGTAACAAAGACATACACTGATACCCAGTAACACAGACGCACACTTACACCAAGTAACACAGACATACACTGACACCAAGTAACAAAGACATACAATTACACCAAGTAACAAAGACACACACTTACACGAAGTAACACAGACATACACTGACACCAAGTAACAAAGACATACAATTACACCAAGTAACAAAGACACACACTTACAACAATTAACACAGACATGCACTGACACCAAGTAACAAAGACATACACTGTTACCCAGTAACACAGACACACACTTACACCAAGTAACAAAGACATACACTGATACCAAGTAACACAGTCGCACAATTACAACAAGTAACACAAACTCACACTTACACCAAGTAACAAAGACATACACTGACACCAAGTAACAAAGACATACAATTACACCAAGCAACAAAGACTCACACCTACACCAAGTAACACAGACATACACTGACACCAAATAACAAAGACATAAACTGTTACCCAGTAACACAGACACACACTTACACCAAGTAACAAAGACATACACTGATACCAAGTCACACAGACACACACTTACACCAAGTAACACAGACGCAAACTTACACCAAGTAACAAAGACATACACTGACACCAAGTAACAAAGTCATACACTTACACCAAGTAACACAGACATACACAGACACCAAGTAACAAAGACATACAATTAAACCAAGTAACAAAGACACACACTTACACGAAGGAACACAGACATACACGGACACTAAGTAACAAAGACATACACTGACACCCAGTAGGAAAGACATACACTGACACCATGTAACACAGACAGACAATGATACCAAGGAAAAAAGACATACACTGATACCCAGTAAAACAGACACACACTTACACCAAGTAACAAAGACATACACTGACACCAAGTAACAAAGACATACACTGATACCCAGTAACACAGACACACACTTACACCAAGTAAAAAAGACAGACGCTGACACCCAGTAACACAGACACACACTTACACCAAGTCACAAAGTCATACACTGACACCAAGTAACAAAGACATACACTGATACCCAGTAGCACAGACACACACTTATACCAAGTCACAAAGACATACACTGACACCAAGTAACAAAGACATACAATTACACCAAGTAACACAGACATGCACTGACACCAAGTAACAAAGACATAAACTTACACCAAGTAACAAAGACACACACTTACACCAAGTAACACAGCCATACACTGACACCAAGTAACAAAGACATACACTGATACCCAGTAACACAGACGCACACTTACACCAAGTAACACAGACATACACTGACACCAAGTAACAAAGACATACAATTACACCAAGTAACAAAGACACACACTTACAACAATTAACACAGACATGCACTGACACCAAGTAACAAAGACATACACTGATACCAAGTAACACAGTCGCACAATTACAACAAGTAACACAAACTCACACTTACACCAAGTAACAAAGACATAAACTGACACCAAGTAACAAAGACATACAATTACACCAAGCAACAAAGACACACACCTACACCAAGTAACACAGACATACACTGACACCAAATAACAAAGACATACACTGTTACCCAGTAACACAGACACACACTTATACCAAGTCACAAAGACATACACTGACACCAAGTAACAAAGACATACAATTACACCAAGTAACACAGACATGCACTGACACCAAGTAACAAAGACATAAACTTACACCAAGTAACAAAGACACACACTTACACCAAGTAACACAGCCATACACTGACACCAAGTAACAAAGACATACACTGATACCCAGTAACACAGACGCACACTTACACCAAGTAACACAGACATACACTGACACCAAGTAACAAAGACATACAATTACACCAAGTAACAAAGACACACACTTACACGAAGTAACACAGACATACACTGACACCAAGTAACAAAGACATACAATTACACCAAGTAACAAAGACACACACTTACAACAATTAACACAGACATGCACTGACACCAAGTAACAAAGACATACACTGTTACCCAGTAACACAGACACACACTTACACCAAGTAACAAAGACATACACTGATACCAAGTAACACAGTCGCACAATTACAACAAGTAACACAAACTCACACTTACACCAAGTAACAAAGACATACACTGACACCAAGTAACAAAGACATACAATTACACCAAGCAACAAAGACACACACCTACACCAAGTAACACAGACATACACTGACACCAAATAACAATGACATAAACTGTTACCCAGTAACACAGACACACACTTACACCAAGTAACAAAGACATACACTGATACCAAGTAACACAGACACACACTTACACCAAGTAACACAGACGCAAACTTACACCAAGTAACAAAGACATACACTGACACCAAGTAACAAAGTCATACACTTACACCAAGTAACACAGACATACACAGACACCAAGTAACAAAGACATACAATTAAACCAAGTAACAAAGACACACACTTACACGAAGGAACACAGACATACACGGACACTAAGTAACAAAGACATACACTGACACCCAGTAGGAAAGACATACACTGACACCATGTAACACAGACAGACAATGATACCAAGGAAAAAAGACATACACTGATACCCAGTAAGACAGACACACACTTACACCAAGTAACAAAGACATACACTGACACCAAGTAACAAAGACATACACTGATACCCAGTAACACAGACACACACTTACACCAAGTAAAAAAGACACACACTTACACCAAGTAACACAGACATACACTGACACCAAGTAACAAAGACATACACTGACACCAAGTCACAAAGACACACACTGACACCCAGTAAAAAGACATACACTGACAACCAGTAAAAAAGACATACACTGACACCAAGTCACAAAGACATACACTGACACCAAGTAACAAAGACATACACTGATGACCAGTAGCACAGACACACACTTACACCAAGTAACAAAGACATACACTGACGCCAAGTAACAAAGACATACACTGACACCAAGTAACAAAGACATACAATTACACCAAGTAAGACAGACATACACAGACACCAAGTAACAAAGACATACAATTACACCAAGTAACACAGACATACACTGACACCAAGTAACAAAGACATACACTTTTACCCAGTAACACAGACACACACTTACACCAAGTAACAAAGACATACACTGATACCAAGTAACACAGACACACAGTTACAACAAGTAACAAAAACACACACTTCCACCAAGTAACAAAGACATACACTGAAACCAAGTAACAAAGGCATACAATTACACCAAGTAACAAAGACACACACTTACACCAAGTAACACAGACATACACTGACACCAAGTTACAAAGACATACACTGTTACCCAGTAACACAGACACACACTTACACCAAGTAACAAAGACATACACTGATACCAAGTAATACAGGCGCACACTTACGCCAAGTAACACAGACACAAACCTACACCAAGTAACAAAGACATACACTGACACCAAGTAACAAAGTCATACACTTACACCAAGTAACAAAGACACACACTTACACGAAGGAACACAGACATACACGGACACTAAGTAACAAAGACATACACTGACACCCAGTAGGAAAGACATACACTGACACCATGTAACACAGACAGACAATGATACCAAGGAAAAAAGACATACACTGATACCCAGTAAGACAGACACACACTTACACCAAGTAACAAAGACATACACTGACACCAAGTAACAAAGACATACACTGATACCCAGTAACACAGACACACACTTACACCAAGTAAAAAAGACACACACTTACACCAAGTAACACAGACATACACTGACACCAAGTAACAAAGACATACACTGACACCAAGTCACAAAGACACACACTGACACCCAGTAAAAAGACATACACTGACAACCAGTAAAAAAGACATACACTGACACCAAGTCACAAAGACATACACTGACACCAAGTAACAAAGACATACACTGATGACCAGTAGCACAGACACACACTTACACCAAGTAACAAAGACATACACTGACGCCAAGTAACAAAGACATACACTGACACCAAGTAACAAAGACATACAATTACACCAAGTAAGACAGACATACACAGACACCAAGTAACAAAGACATACAATTACACCAAGTAACACAGACATACACTGACACCAAGTAACAAAGACATACACTTTTACCCAGTAACACAGACACACACTTACACCAAGTAACAAAGACATACACTGATACCAAGTAACACAGACACACAGTTACAACAAGTAACAAAAACACACACTTCCACCAAGTAACAAAGACATACACTGAAACCAAGTAACAAAGGCATACAATTACACCAAGTAACAAAGACACACACTTACACCAAGTAACACAGACATACACTGACACCAAGTTACAAAGACATACACTGTTACCCAGTAACACAGACACACACTTACACCAAGTAACAAAGACATACACTGATACCAAGTAACACAGGCGCACACTTACGCCAAGTAACACAGACACAAACCTACACCAAGTAACAAAGACATACACTGACACCAAGTAACAAAGTCATACACTTACACCAAGTAACAAAGACACACACTTACACGAAGTAACACAGACATACACGGACACCAAGTAACAAAGACATACACTGATACCCAGTAACACAGACACACACTTACACCAAGTAACAAGACATACACTGACACCCAGTAAGAAAGACACACACTGACACCATGTAACACAGACATACAATGATACAAAGTTACAAAGACATACACTGACACACAGTAACACCGACACACACTTGCACCAAGTGACAAAGACATACACTGACACCAAGTAACAAAGACATACACTGATACCCAGTAACACAGACACACACTTACACCAAGTAACAAAGACTTACACTGATACCAAGTAACACAGTCGCACAATTACAACAAGTAACACAAACTCACACTTACACCAAGTAACAAAGACATACACTGACACCAAGTAACAAAGACATACAATTACACCAAGCAACAAAGACACACACCTACACCAAGTAACACAGCCATACACTGACACCAAATAACAAAGACATACACTGTTACCCAGTAACACAGACAAACACTTACACCAAGTAACAAAGACATACACTGATACCAAGTAACACAGACACACACTTACACCAAGTAACACAGACGCAAACTTACACCAAGTAACAAAGACATTCACTGACACCAAGTAACAAAGTCATACACTTACACCAAGTAAGAAAGACACACACTTACACCAAGTAACACAGACATACACTGACACCAAGTAACAAAGACATACACTGACACGAAGTAACAAAGACATAAACTGACACACAGTAGCAAAGACATACACTGACACCAATTCAGAAAGACACACTCTGACACCCATTAAAAAAGACATACACTGACACCAAGTCGCGAAGACATGCACTGACACCAAGTAACAAAGACATACACTGATACACAGTAGCACAGACACACACTTACACCAAGTAACAAAGACATACACTGACACCAAGTAACAAAGACATACAATTACACCAAGTAACACAGACATACACTGACACCAAGTAACAAAGACATACAATTACACCAAGTAACAAAGACACACACTTACACCAAGTAACACAGACATACACTGACACCAAGTAACAAAGACATACACTGTTACCCAGTAACAAAGACACACACTTACACCAAGTAACAAAGACACACACTGATACCAAGTAAAACAGACACACAATTACAAGAAGTAACAAAAACACACACTTACACCAAGTAACAAAGACATACACTGACACCAAAGAACAAAGACATACAATTACACCTAGTAACAAAGACACACACTTACACCAAGTAACACAGACATACACTGTCACCAAGTAACAAAGACATACACTGACACCAAGTAACAAAGACATACAATTACACCAAGTAACAAAGACACACACTTACACGAAGTAACACAGACAGATACGGACACCAAGTAACAAAGGCATACACAGATACCCAGTAACACAGCCACACACTTACACCAAGTAACAACGACATACACTGACACCCAGTAAGAAAGACACACACTGACACCATGTAACACAGACATACAATGATACCAAGTAACAAAGACATACACTGACACCAAGTAACAAAGACATACACTGATACCCAGGAACACAGACACACACTTACACCAAGTAAAAAAGACACACACTTACACCAAGTAACACAGACATACACTGACACCAAGTAACAAAGACATACACTGACACCAGGTAACAAAGACATAAACTGACACACAGTAACAAAGACATACACCGACACCAAGTCACAAAGACACACACTGTCACCCAGTAAAAAAGACATACATTGACACCAAGTCACAAAGACATACACTGACACCAAGTAACAAAGACATGCACTGATACCCAGTAGCACAGACACACACTTACACCAAGTAACAAAGACATACACTGACACCAAGTAACAAAGACATACAATTACACCAAGTAACACAGACATACACTGACACCAAGTAACAAAGACATACAATTACACCAAGTAACAAAGACACACACTTACACCAAGTAACACAGACATACACTGACACCAAGTAACAAAGTCATACACTGTTACCCAGTAACACAGACACACACTTACACCAAGTAACAAAGACATACACTGATACCAAGTAACACAGACACACAATTACAACAAGTAACAAAAACACACACTTACACCAAGTAACAAAGACATACACTGACACCAAGTAACAAAGACATACAATTACACCAAGTAACAAAGACACAGACTTACACCAAGTAACACAGACATACACTGACACCAAGTAACAAAGACATGCACTGTTACCCAGTAACACAGACACACGGTTACACCAAGTAACAAAGACATACACTGACACCATGTAACACAGACACACACTTACACCAAGTAACACAGACACAAACTTACACCAAGTAACAAAGACGTACACTGACACCAAGTAACAAAGTCATACACTTACACCAAGTAACACAGACATACACTGACACCAAGTAACAAAGACATACAATTACACCAAGTAACAAAGACACACACTTACACCAAGTAACACAGACATACACTTACACCAAGTAACAAAGACATACACTGACAACCAGTAAGAAAGACACACACTGACACCATGTAACACAGACATACAATGATACCAAGTAACCAAGACATACACTGACACCCAGTAACACAGACACACAATTACACCATGTAACAAAGACATACACTGACACCAAGTAACAAAGACATACACTGATACCCAGTAACACAGACACACACTTACACCAAGTAAAAAAGACACACACTTACACCAAGTAACACAGACATACACTGACGCCAAGTAACAAAGACATACACTGACACCAAGTAGCAAAGACATAAACTGACACAGTAGCAAAGACATACACCGACACCAAGTCACAAAGACACACACTGACACCCAGTAAAAAAGACATACACTGACACCAATTCACAAAGACATACACTGACACCAAGTAACAAAGACAAACACTGATACCCAGTAGCACAGACACACACTTACACCAAGTAACAAGGACATACACTGACACCAAGTAACAAAGACATACAATTACACCAAGTAACAAAGACATACACTGGCACCAAGTAACAAAGACATACAATTACACCAAGTAACAAAGACACACACTTACACCAAGTAACACAGACATACACTGACACCAAGTAACAAAGTCATACACTGTTACCCAGTAACACAGACACACACTTACACCAAGTAACAAAGACATACACTGATACCAAGTAACACTGACACACAATTACAACAAGTAACAAAAACACACACTTACACCAAGTAACAAAGACATGCACTGACACCAAGTAACAAAGACATACAATTACACCAAGCAACAAATACACACACTTACACCAAGTAACACAGACATACACTGTTACCCAGTAACACAGACAAACACTTACACCAAGTGACAAAGACATACACTGATACCATGTAACACAGACACACACTTACACCAAGTAACACAGACACAAACTTACAAAAAGTAACAAAGACATACACAGACACCAAGTAACAAAGTCATACACTTACACCAAGTAACACAGACATACACTGACACCAAGTAACAAAGACATACATTTACACCAAGTAACACAGACATACACTGACACCAAGTAACAAAGACACACACTTACACCAAGTAACACAGACATACACTGACACCATGTAACAAAGAGATGCACTGATACCCAGTAACACAGACACACACTTACACCAAGTAACAAAGATATACACTGATACCCAGTAAAACAGACACACACTTACACCAAGTAACAAAGACATACACTGACAGCAAGTAACAAAGACATACACTGACACCAAGTCACAAAGACAGACACTGACACCCAGTAACAAAGACATACACTGACACAAAGTAACGAAGACAGACACTGACACCCAGTAACAAAGACATACACTTACGCCAAGTAACACAGACATACACTGACACCATGTAACAAAGACATGCAGTGATACCCAGTAACACAGACATACACTGACATCAAGTAACAAAGACACACACTTTCACCAAGTAACACAGACAGACACTGACACCATGTAACAAAGAGATGCACTGATACCCAGTAACACAGACATACACTGACACCAAGTAACAAAGACATACACTTTCACAAACAAACAAAGACATCCACTGATACCCAGTAACACAGAAACACTCTTACACCAAGTAACAAAGACAAACACTGACACCAAGTAACAAAGACATACACTGACACCAAGAACAAAGACATACACTTACACCAAGTAACACAGACACACACTGACACCCAGTAACACAAACAAACACACACTGACACCCAGTAACATAGAGAAACACAGACACAAAGTAACAAAGACATACACAGACTCACACTGACACCAAGTAACAAAGACTAACACAGACACACACTTACACCAAGTAACAAAGACATACACTGACACCAAGTAACAAAGACATACAATTACACCAAGTAACACAGACATACACTGACACCAAGTAACAAAGACATACAATTACACCAAGTAACAAAGACACACACTTACACCAAGTAACACAGACATATACTGACACCAAGTAACAAAGACATACACTGTTACCCAGTAACAAAGACACACACTTACACCAAGTAACAAAGACACACACTGATACCAAGTAAAACAGACACACAATTACAACAAGTAACAAAAACACACACTTACACCAAGTAACAAAGACATACACTGACACCAAAGAACAAAGACATACAATTACACCTAGTAACAAAGACACACACTTACACCAAGTAACACAGACATACACTGTCACCAAGTAACAAAGACATACACTGACACCAAGTAACAAAGACATACAATTACACCAAGTAACAAAGACACACACTTACACGAAGTAACACAGACAGATACGGACACCAAGTAACAAAGACATACACAGATACCCAGTAACACAGCCACACACTTACACCAAGTAACAACGACATACACTGACACCCAGTAAGAAAGACACACACTGACACCATGTAACACAGACATACAATGATACCAAGTAACAAAGACATACACTGACACCAAGTAACAAAGACATACACTGATACCCAGTAACACAGACACACACTTACACCAAGTAAAAAAGACACACACTTACACCAAGTAACACAGACATACACTGACACCAAGTAACAAAGACATACACTGACACCAAGTAACAAAGACATAAACTGACACACAGTAACAAAGACATACACCGACACCAAGTCACAAAGACACACACTGTCACCCAGTAAAAAAGACATACATTGACACCAAGTCACAAAGACATACACTGACACCAAGTAACAAAGACATGCACTGATACCCAGTAGCACAGACACACACTTACACCAAGTAACAAAGACATACACTGACACCAAGTAACAAAGACATACAATTACACCAAGTAACACAGACATACACTGACACCAAGTAACAAAGACATACAATTACACCAAGTAACAAAGACACACACTTACACCAAGTAACACAGACATACACTGACACCAAGTAACAAAGTCATACACTGTTACCCAGTAACACAGACACACACTTACACCAAGTAACAAAGACATACACTGATACCAAGTAACACAGACACACAATTACAACAAGTAACAAAAACACACACTTACACCAAGTAACAAAGACATACACTGACACCAAGTAGCAAAGACATACAATTACACCAAGTAACAAAGACACAGACTTACACCAAGTAACACAGACATACACTGACACCAAGTAACAAAGACATGCACTGTTACCCAGTAACACAGACACACGGTTACACCAAGTAACAAAGACATACACTGACACCATGTAACACAGACACACACTTACACCAAGCAACACAGACACAAACTTACACCAAGTAACAAAGACATACACTGACACCAAGTAACAAAGTCATACACTTACACCAAGTAACACAGACATACACTGACACCAAGTAACAAAGACATACAATTACACCAAGTAACAAAGACACACACTTACACCAAGTAACACAGACATACACTTACACCAAGTAACAAAGACATACACTGACAACCAGTAAGAAAGACACACACTGACACCATGTAACACAGACATACAATGATACCAAGTAACCAAGACATACACTGACACCCAGTAACACAGACACACAATTACACCATGTAACAAAGACATACACTGACACCAAGTAACAGAGACATACACTGATACCCAGTAACACAGACACACACTTACACCAAGTAAAAAAGACACACACTTACACCAAGTAACACAGACATACACTGACACCAAGTAACAAAGACATACACTGACACCAAGTAACAAGGACATAAACTGACACAGTAGCAAAGACATACACCGACACCAAGTCACAAAGACACACACTGACACCCAGTAAAAAAGACATACACTGACACCAATTCACAAAGACATACACTGACACCAAGTAACAAAGACAAACACTGATACCCAGTAGCACAGACACACACTTACACCAAGTAACAAGGACATACACTGACACCAAGTAACAAAGACATACAATTACACCAAGTAACAAAGACATACACTGGCACCAAGTAACAAAGACATACAATTACACCAAGTAACAAAGACACACACTTACACCAAGTAACACAGACATACACTGACACCAAGTAACAAAGTCATACACTGTTACCCAGTAACACAGACACACACTTACACCAAGTAACAAAGACATACACTGATACCAAGTAACACTGACACACAATTACAACAAGTAACAAAAACACACACTTACACCAAGTAACAAAGACATGCACTGACACCAAGTAACAAAGACATACAATTACACCAAGCAACAAAGACACACACTTACACCAAGTAACACAGACATACACTGTTACCCAGTAACACAGACAAACACTTACACCAAGTAACAAAGACATACACTGATACCATGTAACACAGACACACACTTACACCAAGTAACACAGACACAAACTTACAAAAAGTAACAAAGACATACACTGACACCAAGTAACAAAGTCATACACTTACACCAAGTAACACAGACATACACTGACACCAAGTAACAAAGACATACATTTACACCAAGTAACAAAGACACACACTTACACCAAGTAACACAGACATACACTGACACCATGTAACAAAGAGATGCACTGATACCCAGTAACACAGACACACACTTACACCAAGTAACAAAGACATACACTGACAGCAAGTAACAAAGACATACACTGACACCAAGTCACAAAGACAGACACTGACACCCAGTAACAAAGACATACACTGACACAAAGTAACGAAGACAGACACTGACACCCAGTAACAAAGACATACACTTACGCCAAGTAACACAGACATACACTGACACCATGTAACAAAGACATGCAGTGATACCCAGTAACACAGACATACACTGACATCAAGTAACAAAGACACACACTTTCACCAAGTAACACAGACATACACTGACACCATGTAACAAAGAGATGCACTGATACCCAGTAACACAGACATACACTGACACCAAGTAACAAAGACATACACTTTCACAAACAAACAAAGACATCCACTGATACCCAGTAACACAGAAACACTCTTACACCAAGTAACAAAGACAAACACTGACACCAAGTAACAAAGACATACACTGACACCAAGAACAAAGACATACACTTACACCAAGTAACACAGACACACACTGACACCCAGTAACACAAACAAACACACACTGACACCCAGTAACATAGAGAAACACAGACACAAAGTAACAAAGACATACACAGACTCACACTGACACCAAGTAAAAAAGACTAACACAGACACACACTGTCACCAAGTAACAAAGACATACACTGACACCCAGTAACAAAGACATAGACTGACACCAAGTCACAAAGACATACACTGATACCCAGTAACACAGACACACAATTACAACAAGTAACAAAAACACACACTTCCACCAAGTAACAAAGACATACACTGACACCAAGTAACAAAGACATACAATTACACCAAGTAACAAAGACACACACTTACACCAAGTAACACAGACATACACTGACTCCAAGTAACAAAGACATACACTGTTACCCAGTAACACAGAAACACACTTACACCAAGTAACAAAGACATACACTGATACCAAGTAACACAGACACACACTTACACCAAGTAACACAGACACAAACTTACACCAAGTAACAAAGACATACACTGACACCAAGTAACAAAGACATACAATTACACCAAGTAACAAAGACACACACTGATACCCAGTAACACAGACACACACTTACACCAAGTAACAAAGACATACATTGACACCCAGTAAGAAAGACACACACTGACAACATGTAACACAGACATACAATGATACCAAGTAACAAAGACATACACTGACACCCAGTAACACAGACACACACTTACACCAAGTAACAAAGACATACACTGACACCAAGTAACAAAGACATACACTGATACCCAGGAACACAGACACACACTTACACCAAGTAAAAAAGACACACACTTACACCAAGTAACACAGACATACACTGAGACCAAGTAACAAAGACATACACTGACACCAAGTAACAAAGATGTAAACTGACACACATTAGCAAAGACATACACCGACACCAAGTCACAAAGACACACACTGTCACCCAGTAAAAAAGACATACACTGACACCAAGTCACAAAGACATACACTGACACCAAGTAACAAAGACATACACTGATACCCAGTAGCACAGACACACACTTACACCAAGTAACAAAGACATACACTGACACCAAGTAACAAAGACATACAATTACACCAAGTAACACAGACATACACTGACACCAAGTAACAAAGACATACAATTACACCAAGTAACAAAGACACACAATTACACCAAGTAACACAGACATACACTGACAGCAAGTAACAAAGTCATACACTGTTACCCAGTAACACAGACACACACTTACACCAAGTAACAAAGACATACACTGATACCAAGTAACAAAGACATACACTGATACCAAGTAACACAGACACACAATTACAACAAGTTTCAAAAACACACACTTGCACCAAGTAACAAAGACATACACTGACACCAAGTAACAAAGACATACAATTACACCAAGTAACAAAGACACACACTTACACCAAGTAACACAGACATACACTGACACCAAGTAACAAAGACATACACTGTTACCCAGTAACACAGACACACGCTTACACCAAGTAACAAAGATATACACTGATACCATGTAACACAGACACACACTTACACCAAGTAACACAGACACAAACTTACACCAAGTAACAAAGACATACACTGACACCAAGTAACAAAGTCATACACTGACACCAAGTAACAAAGACAAACATTTACACCAAGTAACAAAGACAGACACTTACACCAAGTAACACAGACATACACTTACACCAAGTAACAAAGACATACACTGACAACCAGGAAGAAAGATACACACTGACACCATGTAACACAGACATACAATGATACCAAGTAACAAAGACATACACTGACACCCAGTAACACAGACACACAATTACACCAAGTAACAAAGACATACACTGACACCAAGTAACAAAGACATACACTGATACCCAGTAACACAGACACACACTTACACCAAGTGAAAAAGACACACACTTACACCAAGTAACACAGACATACACTGACACCAAGTAACTAAGACATACACTGACACCAAGGAACAAAGACATACAGTTACACCAAGTAACAAAGACACACACTTGCACCAAGTAACACAGACATACACTGACACCAAGTAACAAAGACATACACTGTTACCCAATAACACAGACACACACTTACACCAAGTAACAAAGACATACAATGATACCATGTAACACAGACACACAATTACACCAAGTTACACAGACACAAACTTACACCAAGTAACAAAGACATGCACTGACACCAAGTAACAAAGTCATACACTTACACCAAGTAACACAGACATACACTGACACCAAGTAACAAAGACATAGAATTACACCAAGTAACAAAGACACACACTTACACCAGGTAACACAGACATACACTGACACCATGTAACAAAGACATGCACTGATACCCAGTAACACAGACACACACTTACACCAAGTAACAAAGATATACACTGATACCCAGTAAAACAGACACACACTTACACCAAGTAACAAAGACACACACTTACACCAAGTAACACAGACATACACTGACACCATGTGACAAAGACATGCACTGATACCCAGTAACACAGACATACACTGACACCATGTGACAAAGACATACACTGACACCAAGTAACAAAGACATACACTGACACCAAGTCACAAAGACAGACACTGACACCCAGTAACAAAGACAAACACTGACACAAAGTAACGAAGACAGACACTGACACCCAGTAACAAAGACATACACTTACACCAAGTAACACAGACATACACTGACACCATGTAACAAAGACATGCAGTGATACACAGTAACACAGACATACACTGACATCAAGTAACAAAGACACACACTTACACCAAGTAACACAGACATACAGTGACACCATGTGACAAAGACATGCACTGGTACCCAGTAACACAGACATACACTGACACCAAGTAACAAAGACATACACATTCACCAACAAACAAAGACATACACTGATACCCAGTAACACAGACACAGACTTACACCAAGTAACAAAGACATGCACTGACAACAAGTCATAAAGACATACACTGATACCCAGTAACACAGAAACACACTTACACCAAGTAACAAAGACAAATACTGACACCAAGTAACAAAGACAGACACTGACACCAAGAAACAAAGACATACACTTACACCAAGTAACACAGACACACACTGACACCCCGTCACACAAACAAACACACACTGACACCCAGTAACATAGAGAAACACAGACACAAAGTAACAAAGACATACACAGACTCACACTGACACCAAGTAACAAAGACTAACACAGACACACACTGTCACCAAGTAACAAAGACATACACTGACACCCAGTAACAAAGACATAGACTGACACCAAGTCACAAAGACATACACTGATACCCAGTAACACAGACACACAATTCCACCAAGTAACAAAGACAAACACTGACACCAAGTAACAAAGACATACACTTACACCAAGTAACACAGACATACACTGACACCAAGTAACAAAGAAATACACTTACACCATGTAACAAAGACACACACTTACACGAGGTAACACAGCCATACACTGACACCAAGTCACAAAGACATACACTGATACCCAGTAACACAGACACACACTTACACCAAGTAACAAAGACATACACTGACACCCAGTAACAAAGACACACACTGACACCATGTAACACAGACATACACTGGCACCAAGTAACAAAGACATACACTGACACCCAGTAACACAGACACACACTTACACCAAGTAACAAAGACATACACTGATACCCAGTAACACAGATACTCACTTACACCAAGTAACAAAGACACACACTTACACCAAGTAACACAGACATACACTGACACTAAGTAACAAAGACATAAACTGACACCAAGTAACAAAGACATAATCTGACACACAGTAACAAAGACATACACTGACACCAAGTCACAAACACATACACTGACGCCAAGTCACAAAGACATACACTGACACCCAGTAACAAAGACATACACTGACACCAAGTCACAAAGACATACACTGACACCAAGTAACAAAGACTTACACTGATACCCAGTAGCACAGACACACACTTACACCAAGTAACCAAGACATACACTGACACCAAGTAGCAAAGACATACACTTACACCAAGTAACACAGACATACACTGACACCAAGTAACAAAGACATGCAATTACACCAAGTAGCAAAGACACACACTTACACCAAGTAACACAGACATACACTGACACCAAGTAACAAAGACATACACTGTTACCCAGTAACACAGACACACACTTACACCAAGTAACACAGAGATACACTGACACCATGTAACAAAGACATGCAGTGATACCCAGTAACACAGACATACACTGACACCAAGTAACAAAGACACACACTTACACCAAGTAACACAGACATACACTGACACCAACAAACAAAGACATACACTGATACCCAGTAACACAGACACAGTCTTACACCAAGTAACAAAGACATACACTGACACCCAGTAACAAAGACATACACAGACACCAAGTCACAAAGACATACACTGATACCCAGTAACACAGACACACTGTTACACCAAGTAACAAAGACATACACTGACACCAAGAAACAAAGACATACACTTACACCAAGTAACACAGACATACACTGACACCAAGTAACAAAGACATACAATTACACCAGGTAACACAGACACAAACTTACACCAAGTAACAAAGACATACACTGACACCAAGTAACAAAGTCATACACTTACACCAAGTAACACAGACATACACTGACACCAAGTAACAAAGACATACAATTACACCAAGTAACAAAGACACAAACTAACACGAAGTAACATAGACATACACGGACACCAAGTAACAAAGACATACTCTGTTACCCAGTAACACAGACACACACTTACACCAAGTAACTCAGACACACACTGACACCCAGTAACACAAACAAACACACTGACACCCAGAAACACAGACACACACTTACACCAAGTAACACAGACATACACTGACACCCTGTAACACAGGCACACACTTACACCAAGTAACAAAGACACACACTGATACCCAGTAACGCAGACACACAATTACACCAAGTAACAAAGACATACACTGACACCCAGTAACAAAGACATACACTGACACCCAGTAAAACAGGCACACACGGACACCAAGTAAGAAAGACACACACTTACACCAAGTAACACAAACACACACTGACACCCAGTAACAAAGACATACACTGACACCCTGTAACACAGACACACACTTACACCAAGTAACAAAGACAGACACTGATACCCAGTAACACAGACACACACTTACACCAAGTAACAAAGAAATACACTGACACCCGGTAACAAAGCCAGAAACTGACACCCAGTAACACAGACACACACGGACACCAAGTAACAAAGACACACACTAACACCAAGTAACACAAACACACACTGACACCCAGTAACAAAGACATGCACTGACACCCAGTAACAAAGACATACACTGACACCAAGTCACAAAGACATACACTGATACCCAGGAACACAGACACACACTGACAACCAGTAACAAAGACATACACTGATACCAAGTCACACAGACACACACTGACACCCAGTAACAAAGACATACACTGATGCCAAGTCACATAAACATACACTGATACCCAGTAACACAGACACACACTGACACCAAGTAACAAAGACACACACTAACACCAAGTAACACAAACACACACTGACACACAGTAACAAAGACATACACTGACACCCAGTAACACAGACACACACGGACACCAAGTAACAAAGACATACACTTACACCAAGTATTTTGACATACACTGCCATCAAGCAACAAAGACAAACACTGATACACAGTAACACAGACACACATTTACACCAAGTAACAAAGTCATACACTGACACCAAGTCACAAAGACACACACTGACACCAATAACAAAGACATTCACTGACACCAAGTAACAAAGACATACACTGATACCCAGTAACACAGACATACACTTACACCAAGTAACAAAGACACATACTTACACCAAGTAACAAAGACATACACTGATACTCAGGAACACAGACACACACTTACACCAAGTAACACAACATACACTGACCCCAAGTCACAAAGACTTACACTGATACCCAGTATCACAGACACACACTTACACCAAGTAACAAAGACATACACTGACACCAAGTCACAAAGACAAACACTGACACCCAGTAACAAAAAAAAAATGACACCAAGTCACAAAGACATACACTGATACCAGGAACACAGACACACACTGACAACCAGTAGCTAAGACATACACTGATACCAAGTCACACAGACACACACTGACACCCAGTAACAAAGACATACACTGATACCAAGTCACATAAATATGCACTGATACCCAGTAACACAGACACACACTGACACCCAGTAACAAAGACATACACTGACACCAATCACAAAGACATACACTGATACCCAGTAACACAGACACACACTGACACCAAGTAACAAAGACATGCACTGACACCAAGTAACAAAGACATACACTTACACTAAGTAACAAAGACACACACTTACACCAAGTAACACAGACACACACTGACACCAAGTAACAAAGACATACACTGAAACCAAGTAACAAAGACATACACTTACACCAAGTAACAAAGACAGACAATTACACCAAGTAACAAAGACATACAATTACACCAAGTATTTTGACATACACTGACACCAAGTAACAAAGACATACACAGATACCCAGTAACAAAGACACACACTTACACCAAGTAACAAAGGCATACACTGACACCAAGTCACAATGACACAGACTGACACCCAGTAACAAAGACACACACTTACACCAAGTAACACAGACTAACAATGACACCAAGTAACAAAGACATACACTGATACCCAGTAACACAGACACACACTTACACCAAGTAACAAAGACAGACACTGATACCCAGTAACACAGACACACACTTACACCAAGTAACAAAGACATACACTGACACCCAGTAACAAAGACATACACTGACACCCAGTAACACAGACACACACGGACACCAAGTAACAAAGACACACACTTACACCAAGTAACACAGACACACACTGACACCCAGTAACACAGACACACACTTACACCAAGTAACACAGACATACACTGACACCAAGTAACAAAGACATACACTTACACCAAGTAACACAGACATACACTGACACCAAGTAACAAAGACATAAAATGACACCAAGTAGCAAAGACACACACTTACACCAAGTAACACAGATATACACTGACACCAAGTAACAAAGACATGTACTCACACCCAGTAACACAGACACACACTTACACCAAGTAACAAAGACATACACTTACAACAAGTAACACAGACATACACTGACACCAAGTAACAAAGACATACAATTGCACCATGATACAAAGTTCTACACTTACACCAAGTAACAAAGACAGACACAGATACCCAGTAACACAGACACACACTTACACCAAGTAAAAAAGACATACACTGACACCCAGTAACACAAACAAACACACACTGACTCCCAGTGACACAGAGAAACACTAATAAACAGTAACAAAGACACTCACTGACACCAAGTCACAAAGACATACACTGATACCCAGTAACACAGACACACACTTACACCAAGTAACACAGACATACACTGACACCAAGTAACACAGACACACATTTACACCAAGTAACAAAGACATACACTGACAACAAGTAACAAAGACATACACTGATATCCAGTAACACAGACACACACTTACACCAAGTAACACAGACATACACTGACACCAAGTCACAAAGATACACACTGACACCCAGTAACAAAGACAAACACTGACACCAAGTCACAAAGACATACACTGATACCCAGTAACACAGACACACACTGACACCCAGTAACAAAGACATAGACTGATGCCAATTCCCAAAGACATACACTGATACCTAATAACACAGACACACACTGACACCCAGTAACAAAGACATACACGGATGCCAAGTCACAAAGACATACACTGATACCCAGTAACACAGACACACACTGACACCCAGTAACAAAGACATACACTGATACCACGTCACAAAGACATACACTGATACACAGTAACACAGACACACACTGACACCAAGTAACAAAGACATACACAGACACCAAGTAACAATGACACACTCTTCCAACAAGTAACACAGACACACACTGACACCCAGTAACACAGACACACACTTACACCAAGTAACACAGATACACACTGACACCCATTAAAACAGACACACACTTACACCAAGTAACACAGACATACGCTGACTCCAAGTAACAAAGACATACACCGATACCCAGTAACACAGACACACACTTACACCAAATAACACAGACAAACACTGACATCCAGTAACAAAGACATCCAATGACAACAAGTCACAAACACATACACTGACACCAAGTAAAAAAGACATAAACTGACACCAAGTAACAAAGACATGCACTGACACCCAGTATCACAGACACACACTGACACCCAGTAACAAAGACATACAATGACACCAAGTCCCAAAGACATACACTGATACCCAGGAACACAGACACACACTGACACCCAGTAACAAAGTCATACACTGATACCAAGTCACAAAGACATACACTGATACCCAGTAACACAGACACACAGTGACACCCAGTAACAAAGACATACAATGATACCAAGTCACAAAGACATACACTGATACACAGTAACACAGACACAAACAGACACCCAGTAACAAAGACATACACTGATACCAAGTAACAAAGACATACACTGACACCAAGTCACAAAGACACACACTGACACCCAGTAACAAAGACATAAACTGACACCAAGTAACAAAGACATACACTGATACCCAGTAACCCAGACATACACTTACACCAAGTAACAAAGACACACACTGACACCCAGTAACAAAGACATACACTTACACCAAGTAACAAAGACAGACAATTACACCAAGTAACAAAGATATACACTTACACCCAGTAAATAAGACATACAATGACACCACGTAACAAAGACGTACATTGATACCCAGTAACACAGACACACACTGACACCCAGTTAGAAACACACAATGACCCCCAGTAACACAGACACACACTGACCCCCAGTAACACAGACACACACTTACACCAAGTAACCAAGACATGCACTTGCACCAAGTAACAATGACATACACTGTTACCCAGTAACACAGACGCACTCTTACACCAAGTAACAAAGACATACACTGACACCAAGGAACAAAGACATACACTGGCACCCAGTAACACAGACGCACACTTACACCAAGTAACAAAGACATACAGTTACACCAAGTAACACAGACATACACTTACACCAAGTATTTTGACATACACTTACACCAAGTAACAAAGACATACACTGTCACCCAGTAACAAGGAAATCCACTGACACCATGTAACAAAGAGATACACTGACACCAAGTATTTTGACATACACTGCCACCAAGTAACAAAGACATACACTGATACACAGTAACACAGACACACACTTACACAAAGTAACAAAGACATGCACTGACACCAAGTCTCAAAGACACATACTGACACCCAGTAACAAAGACATACACTGACACCAAGTAAGAAAGACATACACTTACAACAAGTATTTTGACATACACTTACACCAAGTAACAAAGACATACACCCATACACAGTAACACAGACACACACTTACACCAAGTAACAAAGACATACACTGATACCCAGTAACAAAGACATACACTGATACCCAGTAACACAGACGCACACTTACACCAAGTAACAAAGACATACACTTACACCAAGTAACACAGACATACACTTACACCAAGTATTTTGACATACACGTACACCACTTAACAAAGACATACACTGACACCCAGTAAAAAAGACATCCACTGACAACAAGTCACAAACACATACACTGAGACCAAGTAACAAAGACATGCACTTACACCAAGTAACAAAGACATACACAGACACCCAGGAACACAGACATACACTTACACCAAGTAACAAAGACACACACTTACACCAAGTAACACAGACATACACTGACACCAAGTAACAAAGACAGACAATTACACCAAGTATTTTGACAGACACTGACACCAAGTAACAAAGACATACACTGATACCCAGTAACACAGACACACACTTACACCAAGTAACAAAGACATACACTGACTCCCAGTAACAAAGACATACACTGACACCAAGTAACAAAGACATACACTGATACCAAGTAACACAGACACACACTTACACCAAGTAACACAGACATACACTGACACCAAGTCACAAAGACAGACACTGACACCCAGTAACAAAGACACACACTTACACCAAGTAACACAGACATACACTGACACCATTTAACAAAGACATACACTTACACCAAGTATTTTGACATAAACTGACACCAAGTAACAAAGACATACACTGATACCCAGTAACAGAGACACACACTTACACAAAGTAACAAAGACATACACTGACTCCCAGTAACAAAGACATACACTGACACCAAGTAACAAAGACATACACTGATACCCAGTAACACAGACACACACTTACACCAAGTAACAAAGACATACACTGACACCAAGTCACAAAGACAGACACTGACACCCAGTAACAAAGACATACACTGACACCAAGTCACAAAGACATACAGTGATACCCAGTAACAAAGACATAAACTGATACCCAGTAACACAGACACACACTTACACCAAGTAGCAAAGACACACACTGATACCCAGTAACACAGACACACACGGACACCAAGTAACAAAGACACACACTTACACCAAGTAACACAGACACACACTGACATCCAGTAAGACAAACAAACACACTGACACCCAGAAACACAGACACACACTGACACCAAGTAGCAAAGACATACACTGACACCCAGTAACACAGATACACACTGGGTGGCACAGTGGCGCAGTGGTTATCACTGCAGCCTCACAGCTCCAGGGACCCGGGTTCGATTCTGGGTACTGCCTGTGCGGAGTTTGCAAGTTCTCCCTGTGTCTGCGTGGTTTTCCTCCGGGTGCTACGGTTCCCTCCCACATGCCAAAGACTTCAGGTTGGTAGGTTAATTGGCCATTATAAATTGCCCCTAGAATAAGTAGGTTGTCGGGAAATATATAGGGACCGGTGGGGATGTTATTGGAATATGGGATTCGTGTAGGATAAGTATAAATTGTTGGTTGATGGTCGGCACAGACTCGGTGGGCCTAAGGGCCTGTTTCAGTGCTGTGTCTCTAAACTAAACTAAATACTGACACCTAGTGTCACAGACACACACTGACACCCAGTAACACGCACTGATACACAGGAACACAGACATACACTTACACCAAGTAACAAAGACAGACAATTACACCAAGTAACAAAGACATACACTTACACCCAGTAAATAAGAAAGGCAATGACACCACGTAACAAAGATATACATTGATACCCAGTAACACAGACACACACTGACACCCAGTTAGAAACACACAATGACTCCCAGGAACACAGAAACACACTGACCCCCAGAAACACAGACACACACTTACACCAAGTAACAAAGACATACACTTGCACCAAGTAACAAAGACATACACTGATACCCAGTAACACAGACGCACACTTACAGCAAGTAACAAAGACGACACTGACACCAAGTAACAAAGACATACACTGACACCCAGTAACACAGACGCACACTTACACCAAGTAACAAAGACATACAGTTACACCAAGTAACACAGACATACACTTACACCAAGTATTTTGACATACACTTACACCAAGTAACAAAGACATACACCCATACACAGTAACACAGACACACACTTACACCAAGTAACAAAGACATACACTGATACCCAGTAACAAAGACATACACTGATACCCAGTAACACAGACGCACACTTACACCAAGTAACAAAGGCATACACTTACACCAAGAAACACAGACATACACTTACACCAAGTATTTTGACATACACGTACACCACTTAACAAAGACATACACTGACACCCAGTAAAAAAGACATCCACTGACAACAAGTCACAAACACATACACTGAGACCAAGTAACAAAGACATGCACTTACACCAAGTAACAAAGACATACACAGACACCCAGGAACACAGACACACACTGACACCAAGTAACAAAGACACACACTTACACCAAGTAACACAGACATACACTGACACCAAGTAACAAAGACAGACAATTAAACCAAGTATTTTGACAGAAACTGACACCAAGTAACAAAGACATACACTGATACCCAGTAACACAGACACACACTTACACCAAGTAACAAAGACATACACTGACTCCCAGTAACAAAGACATACACTGACACCAAGTAACAAAGACATACACTGACACCAAGTAACAAAGACATACACTGATACCCAGTAACACAGACACACACTTACACCAAGTAACACAGACATACACTGACACCAAGTCACAAAGACAGACACTGACACCCAGTAACAAAGACACACACTTACACCAAGTAACACAGACATACACTGACACCATTTAACGAAGACATCCACTTACACCAAGTATTTTGACATAAACTGACACCAAGTAACAAAGACATACACTGACTCCCAGTAACAAAGACATACACTGACACCAAGTAACAAAGACATACACTGACACCAAGTAACAAAGACATACACTGATACCCAGTAACACAGACACACACTTACACCAAGTAACAAAGACATACACTGACACCAAGTCACAAAGACAGACACTGACACCCAGTAACAAAGACATACACTGACACCAAGTCACAAAGACATACAGTGATACCCAGTAACAAAGACATAAACTGATACCCAGTAACACAGACACACACTTACACCAAGTAGCAAAGACACACACTGATACCCAGTAACACAGCCACACACGGACACCAAGTAACAAAGACACACACTTACACCAAGTAACACAGACACACACTGACATCCAGTAAGACAAACAAACACACTGACACCCAGAAACACAGACACACACTGACACCAAGTAGCAAAGACATACACTGACACCCAGTAACACAGATACACACTGGGTGGCACAGTGGCGCAGTGGTTATCACTGCAGCCTCACAGCTCCAGGGACCCGGGTTCGATTCTGGGTACTGCCTGTGCGGAGTTTGCAAGTTCTCCCTGTGTCTGCGTGGTTTTCCTCTGGGTGCTACGGTTACCTCCCACATGCCAAAGACTTGCAGGTTGGTAGGTTAATTGGCCATTATAAATTGCCCCTAGAATAAGTAGGTTGTCGGGAAATATATAGGGACCGGTGGGGATGTTATTGGAATATGGGATTCGTGTAGGATTAGTATAAATTGTTGGTTGATGGTCGGCACAGACTCGGTGGGCCTAAGGGCCTGTTTCAGTGCTGTGTCTCTAAACTAAACTAAATACTGACACCTAGTGTCACAGACACACACTGACACCCAGTAACACGCACTGATACACAGGAACACAGACATACACTTACACCAAGTAACAAAGACAGACAATTACACCAAGTAACAAAGACATACACTTACACCCAGTAAATAAGACAGGCAATGACACCACGTAACAAAGACATACATTGATACCCAGTAACACAGACACACACTGACACCCAGTTAGAAACACACAATGACTCCCAGGAACACAGAAACACACTGACCCCCAGAAACACAGACACACACTTACACCAAGTAACAAAGACATACACTTGCACCAAGTAACAAAGACATACACTGATACCCAGTAACACAGACGCACACTTACACCAAGTAACAAAGACTACACTGACACCAAGTAACAAAGACATACACTGACACCCAGTAACACAGACGCACACTTACACCAAGTAACAAAGACATACAGTTACACCAAGTAACACAGACATACACTTACACCAAGTATTTTGACATACACTTACACCAAGTAACAAAGACATACACTGTCACCCAGTAACAAAGAAATCCACTGACACCAAGTAACAAAGAGATACACTGACACCAAGTATTTTGACATACACTGCCACCAAGTAACAAAGACATGCACTGTTACACAGTAACACAGACACACACTTACACCAAGTAACAAAGACATACACTGACACCAAGTCACAAAGACACACACTGACACCCAGTAACAAAGACATACACTGACACCAAGTAACAAAGACGTACACTTACAAAAAGTATTTTTACATACACTTACACCAAGTAACAAAGACAGACACTGATACACAGTAACACAGACACACACTGACACCAAGTAACAAAGACATACACTGACACCAAGACACAAAGACATACACTTACACCAAGTATTTTGACATACACTGCCACCAAGTAACAAAGACATACACTCATACACAGTAACACAGACACACACTGACACCAAGTAAAAAAGACACACACTTTCACCAAGTAACAAAGACATACACTTACACCAAGTATTTTGACATACACTGTCACCAAGTAACAAAGACATACACTGAAACACAGTAACACGGACACACACTTACACCAAATAACAAAGACATACACTGACAACAAGTCACAAAGACACACACTGACACCCAGTAACAAAGACATACACTGACACCAAGTAACAAAGACATACACTGATACCCAGTAACAAAGAAATACACTGATACCCAGTAACACAGACGCACACTTACACCAAGTAACAAAGACATACACTTACAACAAGTAACACAGACATAAACTTACACCAAGTATTTTGACATACACTTACACCACTTAACAAAGACATACACTGACACCCATTGAAAAAGACATCCACTGACAACAAGTCACAAACACATACACTGACACCAAGTAACAAAGACATACACTTACACCAAGTAACAAAGACATACACTGACACCCAGGAACACAGACACACACTGACACCAAGTAACAAAAACACACACTTACACCAAGTAACACAGACATACACTGACACCAAGTAACAAAGACAGACAATTACACCAAGTAACAAAGACATACACTTACACCAAGTATTTTGACATACACTGACACCAATAAACAAAGACATACACTGATACCCAGTAACACAGACACACACTTACACCAAGTAACAAAGACATACACTTACTCCCAGTAACAAAGACATACACTGACACCAAGTCACAAAGACAGACACTGACACCCAGTAACAAAGACACACACTGACACCAAGTCACAAAGACATACAGTGATACCCAGTAACAAAGACATAAACTGATACCCAGTAACACAGACACACACTTACACCAAGTAGCAAAGACACACACTGATACCCAGTAACACAGACACACACGGACACCAAGTAACAAAGACACACACTTACACCAAGTAACAAAGACATACACTGACACCCAGTAACACAGATACACACTGGGTGGCACAGTGGCGCAGTGGTTATCACTGCAGCCTCACAGCTCCAGGGACCCGGGTTCGATTCTGGGTACTGCCTGTGCGGAGTTTGCAAGTTCTCCCTGTGTCTGCGTGGTTTTCCTCCGGGTGCTACGGTTACCTCCCACATGCCAAAGACTTGCAGGTTGGTAGGTTAATTGGCCATTATAAATTGCCCCTAGAATAAGTAGGTTGTCGGGAAATATATAGGGACCGGTGGGGATGTTATTGGAATATGGGATTCGTGTAGGATTAGTATAAATTGTTGGTTGATGGTCGGCACAGACTCGGTGGGCCGAAGGGCCTGTTTCAGTGCTGTGTCTCTAAACTAAACTAAATACTGACACCTAGTGTCACAGACACACACTGACACCCAGTAACACGCACTGATACACAGGAACACAGACATACACTTACACCAAGTAACAAAGACAGACAATTACACCAAGTAACAAAGACATACACTTACACCCAGTAAATAAGACAGGCAATGACACCACGTAACAAAGACATACATTGATACCCAGTAACACAGACACACACTGACACCCAGTTAGAAACACACAATGACTCCCAGGAACACAGAAACACACTGACCCCCAGAAACACAGACACACACTTACACCAAGTAACAAAGACATACACTTGCACCAAGTAACAAAGACATACACTGATACCCAGTAACACAGACGCACACTTACACCAAGTAACAAAGACTACACTGACACCAAGTAACAAAGACATACACTGACACCCAGTAACACAGACGCACACTTACACCAAGTAACAAAGACATACAGTTACACCAAGTAACACAGACATACACTTACACCAAGTATTTTGACATACACTTACACCAAGTAACAAAGACATACACTGTCACCCAGTAACAAAGAAATCCACTGACACCAAGTAACAAAGAGATACACTGACACCAAGTATTTTGACATACACTGCCACCAAGTAACAAAGACATGCACTGTTACACAGTAACACAGACACACACTTACACCAAGTAACAAAGACATACACTGACACCAAGTCACAAAGACACACACTGACACCCAGTAACAAAGACATACACTGACACCAAGTAACAAAGACGTACACTTACAAAAAGTATTTTTACATACACTTACACCAAGTAACAAAGACAGACACTGATACACAGTAACACAGACACACACTGACACCAAGTAACAAAGACATACACTGACACCAAGACACAAAGACATACACTTACACCAAGTATTTTGACATACACTGCCACCAAGTAACAAAGACATACACTCATACACAGTAACACAGACACACACTGACACCAAGTAAAAAAGACACACACTTTCACCAAGTAACAAAGACATACACTTACACCAAGTATTTTGACATACACTGTCACCAAGTAACAAAGACATACACTGAAACACAGTAACACGGACACACACTTACACCAAATAACAAAGACATACACTGACAACAAGTCACAAAGACACACACTGACACCCAGTAACAAAGACATACACTGACACCAAGTAACAAAGACATACACTGATACCCAGTAACAAAGAAATACACTGATACCCAGTAACACAGACGCACACTTACACCAAGTAACAAAGACATACACTTACAACAAGTATTTTGACATACACTTACACCACTTAACAAAGACATACACTGACACCCATTGAAAAAGACATCCACTGACAACAAGTCACAAACACATACACTGACACCAAGTAACAAAGACATACACTTACACCAAGTAACAAAGACATACACTGACACCCAGGAACACAGACACACACTGACACCAAGTAACAAAAACACACACTTACACCAAGTAACACAGACATACACTGACACCAAGTAACAAAGACAGACAATTACACCAAGTAACAAAGACATACACTTACACCAAGTATTTTGACATACACTGACACCAATAAACAAAGACATACACTGATACCCAGTAACACAGACACACACTTACACCAAGTAACAAAGACATACACTTACTCCCAGTAACAAAGACATACACTGACACCAAGTCACAAAGACAGACACTGACACCCAGTAACAAAGACATACACTGACACCAAGTCACAAAGACATACAGTGATACCCAGTAACAAAGACATAAACTGATACCCAGTAACACAGACACACTTACACCAAGTAACAAAGACACACACTGATACCCAGTAACACAGACACACACGGACACCAAGTAACAAAGACACACACTTACACCAAGTAACAAAGACATACACTGACACCCAGTAACACAGATACACACTGGGTGGCACAGTGGCGCAGTGGTTATCACTGCAGCCTCACAGCTCCAGGGACCCGGGTTCGATTCTGGGTACTGCCTGTGCGGAGTTTGCAAGTTCTCCCTGTGTCTGCGTGGTTTTCCTCCGGGTGCTACGGTTACCTCCCACATGCCAAAGACTTGCAGGTTGGTAGGTTAATTGGCCATTATAAATTGCCCCTAGAATAAGTAGGTTGTCGGGAAATATATAGGGACCGGTGGGGATGTTATTGGAATATGGGATTCGTGTAGGATTAGTATAAGTTGTTGGTTGATGGTCGGCACAGACTCGGTGGGCCTAAGGGCCTGTTTCAGTGCTGTGTCTCTAAACTAAACTAAATACTGACACCTAGTGTCACAGACACACACTGACACCCAGTAACACGCACTGATACACAGGAACACAGACATACACTTACACCAAGTAACAAAGACAGACAATTACACCAAGTAACAAAGACATACACTTACACCCAGTAAATAAGACAGGCAATGACACCACGTAACAAAGACATACATTGATACCCAGTAACACAGACACACACTGACACCCAGTTAGAAACACACAATGACTCCCAGGAACACAGAAACACACTGACCCCCAGAAACACAGACACACACTTACACCAAGTAACAAAGACATACACTTGCACCAAGTAACAAAGACATACACTGATACCCAGTAACACAGACGCACACTTACACCAAGTAACAAAGACTACACTGACACCAAGTAACAAAGACATACACTGACACCCAGTAACACAGACGCACACTTACACCAAGTAACAAAGACATACAGTTACACCAAGTAACACAGACATACACTTACACCAAGTATTTTGACATACACTTACACCAAGTAACAAAGACATACACTGTCACCCAGTAACAAAGAAATCCACTGACACCAAGTAACAAAGAGATACACTGACACCAAGTATTTTGACATACACTGCCACCAAGTAACAAAGACATGCACTGTTACACAGTAACACAGACACACACTTACACCAAGTAACAAAGACATACACTGACACCAAGTCACAAAGACACACACTGACACCCAGTAACAAAGACATACACTGACACCAAGTAACAAAGACATACACTTACAAAAAGTATTTTTACATACACTTACACCAAGTAACAAAGACAGACACTGATACACAGTAACACAGACACACACTGACACCAAGTAACAAAGACATACACTGACACCAAGACACAAAGACATACACTTACACCAAGTATTTTGACATACACTGCCACCAAGTAACAAAGACATACACTCATACACAGTAACACAGACACACACTGACACCAAGTAAAAAAGACACACACTTTCACCAAGTAACAAAGACATACACTTACACCAAGTATTTTGACATACACTGTCACCAAGTAACAAAGACATACACTGAAACACAGTAACACGGACACACACTTACACCAAATAACAAAGACATACACTGACAACAAGTCACAAAGACACACACTGACACCCAGTAACAAAGACATACACTGACACCAAGTAACAAAGACATACACTGATACCCAGTAACAAAGAAATACACTGATACCCAGTAACACAGACGCACACTTACACCAAGTAACAAAGACATACACTTACAACAAGTAACACAGACATACACTTACACCAAGTATTTTGACATACACTTACACCACTTAACAAAGACATACACTGACACCCATTGAAAAAGACATCCACTGACAACAAGTCACAAACACATACACTGACACCAAGTAACAAAGACATACACTTACACCAAGTAACAAAGACATACACTGACACCCAGGAACACAGACACACACTGACACCAAGTAACAAAAACACACACTTACACCAAGTAACACAGACATACACTGACACCAAGTAACAAAGACAGACAATTACACCAAGTAACAAAGACATACACTTACACCAAGTATTTTGACATACACTGACACCAATAAACAAAGACATACACTGATACCCAGTAACACAGACACACACTTACACCAAGTAACAAAGACATACACTTACTCCCAGTAACAAAGACATACACTGACACCAAGTCACAAAGACAGACACTGACACCCAGTAACAAAGACATACACTGACACCAAGTCACAAAGACATACAGTGATACCCAGTAACAAAGACATAAACTGATACCCAGTAACACAGACACACACTTACACCAAGTAACAAAGACACACACTGATACCCAGTAACACAGACACACACGGACACCAAGTAACAAAGACACACACTTACACCAAGTAACAAAGACATACACTGACACCCAGTAACACAGATACACACTGGGTGGCACAGTGGCGCAGTGGTTATCACTGCAGCCTCACAGCTCCAGGGACCCGGGTTCGATTCTGGGTACTGCCTGTGCGGAGTTTGCAAGTTCTCCCTGTGTCTGCGTGGTTTTCCTCCGGGTGCTACGGTTACCTCCCACATGCCAAAGACTTGCAGGTTGGTAGGTTAATTGGCCATTATAAATTGCCCCTAGAATAAGTAGGTTGTCGGGAAATATATAGGGACCGGTGGGGATGTTATTGGAATATGGGATTCGTGTAGGATTAGTATAAATTGTTGGTTGATGGTCGGCACAGACTCGGTGGGCCTAAGGGCCTGTTTCAGTGCTGTGTCTCTAAACTAAACTAAATACTGACACCTAGTGTCACAGACACACACTGACACCCAGTAACACGCACTGATACACAGGAACACAGACATACACTTACACCAAGTAACAAAGACATACACTTACACCCAGTAAATAAGACATGCAATGACACCACGTAACAAAGACATACATTGATACCCAGTAACACAGACACACACTGACACCCAGTTAGAAACACACAATGACTCCCAGGAACACAGAAACACACTGACCCCCAGTAACACAGACGCACACTTACACCAAGTAACAAAGACGACACTGACAGCAAGTAACAAAGACATACACTGACACCCAGTAACACAGACGCACACTTACACCAAGTAACAAAGACATACAGTTACACCAAGTAACACAGACATACAGTTACACCAAGTAACACAGACATACACTTACACCAAGTATTTTGACATACACTTACACCAAGTAACAAAGACATACACTGTCACCCAGTAACAAAGAAATCCACTGACACCAAGTAACAAAGAGATACACTGACACCAAGTATTTTGACATACACTGCCACCAAGTAACAAAGACATGCACTGTTACACAGTAACACAGACACACACTTACACCAAGTAACAAAGACATACACTGACACCAAGTCACAAAGACACACACTGACACCCAGTAACAAAGACATACACTGACACCAAGTAACAAAGACATACACTTACAACAAGTATTTTTACATACACTTACACCAAGTAACAAAGACATACACTGATACACAGTAACACAGACACACACTTACACCAAGTAACAAAGACATACACTGACACCAAGACACAAAGACATACACTTGCACCAAGTGTTTTGACATACACTGCCACCAAGTAACAAAGACATACACTGATACACAGTAACAGAGACACACACTTACACAAAGTAACAAAGACATACACTGACTCCCAGTAACAAAGACATACACTGACACCAAGTAACAAAGACATACACTGACACCAAGTAACAAAGACATACACTGATACCCAGTAACACAGACACACACTTACACCAAGTAACAAAGACATACACTGACACCAAGTCACAAAGACAGACACTGACACCCAGTAACAAAGACATACACTGACACCAAGTCACAAAGACATACAGTGATACCCAGTAACAAAGACATAAACTGATACCCAGTAACACAGACACACACTTACACCAAGTAGCAAAGACACACACTGATACCCAGTAACACAGACACACACGGACACCAAGTAACAAAGACACACACTTACACCAAGTAACACAGACACACACTGACATCCAGTAAGACAAACAAACACACTGACACCCAGAAACACAGACACACACTGACACCAAGTAGCAAAGACATACACTGACACCCAGTAACACAGATACACACTGGGTGGCACAGTGGCGCAGTGGTTATCACTGCAGCCTCACAGCTCCAGGGACCCGGGTTCGATTCTGGGTACTGCCTGTGCGGAGTTTGCAAGTTCTCCCTGTGTCTGCGTGGTTTTCCTCCGGGTGCTACGGTTACCTCCCACATGCCAAAGACTTGCAGGTTGGTAGGTTAATTGGCCATTATAAATTGCCCCTAGAATAAGTAGGTTGTCGGGAAATATATAGGGACCGGTGGGGATGATATTGGAATATGGGATTCGTGTAGGATAAGTATAAATTGTTGGTTGATGGTCGGCACAGACTCGGTGGGCCTAAGGGCCTGTTTCAGTGCTGTGTCTCTAAACTAAACTAAATACTGACACCTAGTGTCACAGACACACACTGACACCCAGTAACACGCACTGATACACAGGAACACAGACATACACTTACACCAAGTAACAAAGACAGACAATTACACCAAGTAACAAAGACATACACTTACACCCAGTAAATAAGACAGGCAATGACACCACGTAACAAAGACATACATTGATACCCAGTAACACAGACACACACTGACACCCAGTTAGAAACACACAATGACTCCCAGGAACACAGAAACACACTGACCCCAGAAACACAGACACACACTTACACCAAGTAACAAAGACATACACTTGCACCAAGTAACAAAGACATACACTGATACCCAGTAACACAGACGCACACTTACACCAAGTAACAAAGACTACACTGACACCAAGTAACAAAGACATACACTGACACCCAGTAACACAGACGCACACTTACACCAAGTAACAAAGACATACAGTTACACCAAGTAACACAGACATACACTTACACCAAGTATTTTGACATACACTTACACCAAGTAACAAAGACATACACTGTCACCCAGTAACAAAGAAATCCACTGACACCAAGTAACAAAGAGATACACTGACACCAAGTATTTTGACATACACTGCCACCAAGTAACAAAGACATGCACTGTTACACAGTAACACAGACACACACTTACACCAAGTAACAAAGACATACACTGACACCAAGTCACAAAGACACACACTGACACCCAGTAACAAAGACATACACTGACACCAAGTAACAAAGACATACACTTACAAAAAGTATTTTTACATACACTTACACCAAGTAACAAAGACAGACACTGATACACAGTAACACAGACACACACTGACACCAAGTAACAAAGACATACACTGACACCAAGACACAAAGACATACACTTACACCAAGTATTTTGACATACACTGCCACCAAGTAACAAAGACATACACTCATACACAGTAACACAGACACACACTGACACCAAGTAAAAAAGACACACACTTTCACCAAGTAACAAAGACATACACTTACACCAAGTATTTTGACATACACTGTCACCAAGTAACAAAGACATACACTGAAACACAGTAACACGGACACACACTTACACCAAATAACAAAGACATACACTGACAACAAGTCACAAAGACACACACTGACACCCAGTAACAAAGACATACACTGACACCAAGTAACAAAGACATACACTGATACCCAGTAACAAAGAAATACACTGATACCCAGTAACACAGACGCACACTTACACCAAGTAACAAAGACATACACTTACAACAAGTAACACAGACATACACTTACACCAAGTATTTTGACATACACTTACACCACTTAACAAAGACATACACTGACACCCATTGAAAAAGACATCCACTGACAACAAGTCACAAACACATACACTGACACCAAGTAACAAAGACATACACTTACACCAAGTAACAAAGACATACACTGACACCCAGGAACACAGACACACACTGACACCAAGTAACAAAAACACACACTTACACCAAGTAACACAGACATACACTGACACCAAGTAACAAAGACAGACAATTACACCAAGTAACAAAGACAAACACTTACACCAAGTATTTTGACATACACTGACACCAATAAACAAAGACATACACTGATACCCAGTAACACAGACACACTCTTACACCAAGTAACAAAGACATACACTTACTCCCAGTAACAAAGACATACACTGACACCAAGTCACAAAGACAGACACTGACACCCAGTAACAAAGACATACACTGACACCAAGTAACAAAGACATACAGTGATACCCAGTAACAAAGACATAAACTGATACCCAGTAACACAGACACACACTTACACAAAGTAACAAAGACACACACTGATACCCAGTAACACAGACACACACGGACACCAAGTAACAAAGACACACACTTACACCAAGTAACAAAGACTTACACTGACACCCAGTAACACAGATACACACTGGGTGGCACAGTGGCGCAGTGGTTATCACTGCAGCCTCACAGCTCCAGGGACCCGGGTTCGATTCTGGGTACTGCCTGTGCGGAGTTTGCAAGTTCTCCCTGTGTCTGCGTGGTTTTCCTCCGGGTGCTACGGTTACCTCCCACATGCCAAAGACTTGCAGGTTGGTAGGTTAATTGGCCATTATAAATTGCCCCTAGAATAAGTAGGTTGTCGGGAAATATATAGGGACCGGTGGAGATGTTATTGGAATATGGGATTCGTGTAGGATTAGTATAAATTGTTGGTTGATGGTCGGCACAGACTCGGTGGGCCTAAGGGCCTGTTTCAGTGCTGTGTCTCTAAACTAAACTAAATACTGACACCTAGTGTCACAGACACACACTGACACCCAGTAACACGCACTGATACACAGGAACACAGACATACACTTACACCAAGTAACAAAGACATACACTTACACCCAGTAAATAAGACATGCAATGACAACACGTAACAAAGACATACATTGATACCCAGTAACACAGACACACACTGACACCCAGTTGGAAACACACAATGACTCCCAGGAACACAGAAACACACTGACCCCCAGTAACACAGACGCACACTTACACCAAGTAACAAAGACGACACTGACACCAAGTAACAAAGACATACACTGACACCCAGTGACACAGACGCACACTTACACCAAGTAACAAAGACATACAGTTACACCAAGTAACACAGACATACAGTTACACCAAGTAACACAGACATACACTTACACCAAGTATTTTGACATACACTTACACCAAGTAACAAAGACATACACTGTCACCCAGTAACAAAGAAATCCACTGACACCAAGTAACAAAGAGATACACTGACACCAAGTATTTTGACATACACTGCCACCAAGTAACAAAGACATGCACTGTTACACAGTAACACAGACACACACTTACACCAAGTAACAAAGACATACACTGACACCAAGTCACAAAGACACACACTGACACCCAGTAACAAAGACATACACTGACACCAAGTAACAAAGACATACACTTACAACAAGTATTTTTACATACACTTACACCAAGTAACAAAGACATACACTGATACACAGTAACACAGACACACACTTACACCAAGTAACAAAGACATACACTGACACCAAGACACAAAGACATACACTTGCACCAAGTGTTTTGACATACACTGCCACCAAGTAACAAAGACATACACTGATACACAGTAACACAGACACACACTGACACCAAGAAAAAAAGACACACACTTTCACCAAGTAACAAAGACATACACTTACACCAAGTATTTTGACGTACACTGTCACCAAGTAACAAAGACATACACTGAAACACAGTAACACGGACACACACTTACACCAAATAACAAAGACATACACTGTCACCCAGTAACAAAGAAATCCACTGACACCAAGTAACAAAGAGATACACTGACACCAAGTATTTTGACATACACTGCCACCAAGTAACAAAGACATGCACTGTTACACAGTAACACAGACACACACTTACACCAAGTAACAAAGACATACACTGACACCAAGTCACAAAGACACACACTGACACCCAGTAACAAAGACATACACTGACACCCAGTAACAAAGACATACACTTACACCAAGTAACAAAGACATACACTGATACACAGTAACACAGACACACACTGACACCAAGTAACAAAGACATACACTGACACCAAGACACAAAGACATACACTTACACCAAGTATTTTGACATACACTGCCACCAAGTAACAAAGACATACACTGATACACAGTAACACAGGCACACACTGACACCAAGTAAAAAAGACACACACTTTCACCAAGTAACAAAGACATACACTTACACCAAGTATTTTGACATACACTGTCACCAAGTAACAAAGACATACACTGAAACACAGTAACACGGACACACACTTACACCAAATAACAAAGACATACACTGACAACAAGTCACAAAGACACACACTGACACCCAGTAACAAAGACATACACTGACACCAAGTAACAAAGACATACACTGATACCCAGTAACAAAGAAATACACTGATACCCAGTAACACAGACGCACACTTACACCAAGTAACAAAGACATACACTTACAACAAGTAACACAGACATACACTGACACCAAGTATTTTGACATACACTTACACCACTTAACAAAGACATACACTGACACCCATTGAAAAAGACATCCACTGACAACAAGTCACAAACACATACACTGACACCAAGTAACAAAGACATACACTTACACCAAGTAACAAAGACATACACTGACACCCAGGAACACAGACACACACTGACACCAAGTAACAAAAACACACACTTACACCAAGTAACACAGACATACACTGACACCAAGTAACAAAGACAGACAATTACACCAAGTAACAAAGACATACACTTACACCAAGTATTTTGACATACACTGACACCAATAAACAAAGACATACACTGATACCCAGTAACACAGACACACACTTACACCAAGTAACAAAGACATACACTTACTCCCAGTAACAAAGACATACACTGACACCAAGTCACAAAGACAGACACTGACACCCAGTAACAAAGACATACACTGACACCAAGTCACAAAGACATACAGTGATACCCAGTAACAAAGACATAAACTGATACCCAGTAACACAGACACACACTTACACCAAGTAACAAAGACACACACTGATACCCAGTAACACAGACACACACGGACACCAAGTAACAAAGACACACACTTACACCAAGTAACAAAGACATACACTGACACCCAGTAACACAGATACACACTGGGTGGCACAGTGGCGCAATGGTTATCACTGCAGCCTCACAGCTCCAGGGACCCGGGTTCGATTCTGGGTACTGCCTGTGCGGAGTTTGCAAGTTCTCCCTGTGTCTGCGTGGTTTTCCTCCGGGTGCTACGGTTACCTCCCACATGCCAAAGACTTGCAGGTTGGTAGGTTAATTGGCCATTATAAATTGCCCCTAGAATAAGTAGGTTGTCGGGAAATATATAGGGACCGGTGGGGATGTTATTGCAATATGGGATTCGTGTAGGATTAGTATAAATTGTTGGTTGATGGTCGGCACAGACTCGGTGGGCCTAAGGGCCTGTTAAAGTGCTGTATCTCTAAACTAAACTAAATACTGACACCTAGTGTCACAGACACACACTGACACCCAGTAACACGCACTGATACACAGGAACACAGACATACACTTACAACAAGTAACAAAGACATGCAATGACACCACGTAACAAAGACATACATTGATACCCAGTAACACAGACACACACTGACACCCAGTTAGAAACACACAATGACTCCCAGGAACACAGAAACACACTGACCCCCAGAAACACAGACACACACTTACACCAAGTAACAAAGACATACACTTGCACCAAGTAACAAAGACATACACTGATACCCAGTAACACAGACGCACACTTACACCAAGTAACAAAGACGACACTGACACCAAGTAACAAAGACATACACTGACACCCAGTAACACAGACGCACACTTACACCAAGTAACAAAGACATACAGTTACACCAAGTAACACAGACATACAGTTACACCAAGTAACACAGACATACACTTACACCAAGTATTTTGACATACACTTACACCAAGTAACAAAGACATACACTTTCACCCAGTAACAAAGAAATCCACTGACACCAAGTAACAAAGAGATACACTGACACCAAGTATTTTGACATACACTGCCACCAAGTAACAAAGACATGCACTGTTACACAGTAACACAGACACACACTTACACCAAGTAACAAAGACATACACTGACACCAAGTCACAAAGACACACACTGACACCCAGTAACAAAGACATACACTGACACCAAGTCACAAAGACATACAGTGATACCCAGTAACAAAGACATAAACTGATACCCAGTAACACAGACACACACTTACACCAAGTAACAAAGACACACACTGATACCCAGTAACACAGACACACACGGACACCAAGTAACAAAGACACACACTTACACCAAGTAACAAAGACATACACTGACACCCAGTAACACAGATACACACTGGGTGGCACAGTGGCGCAATGGTTATCACTGCAGCCTCACAGCTCCAGGGACCCGGGTTCGATTCTGGGTACTGCCTGTGCGGAGTTTGCAAGTTCTCCCTGTGTCTGCGTGGTTTTCCTCCGGGTGCTACGGTTACCTCCCACATGCCAAAGACTTGCAGGTTGGTAGGTTAATTGGCCATTATAAATTGCCCCTAGAATAAGTAGGTTGTCGGGAAATATATAGGGACCGGTGGGGATGTTATTGCAATATGGGATTCGTGTAGGATTAGTATAAATTGTTGGTTGATGGTCGGCACAGACTCGGTGGGCCTAAGGGCCTGTTAAAGTGCTGTATCTCTAAACTAAACTAAATACTGACACCTAGTGTCACAGACACACACTGACACCCAGTAACACGCACTGATACACAGGAACACAGACATACACTTACAACAAGTAACAAAGACATGCAATGACACCACGTAACAAAGACATACATTGATACCCAGTAACACAGACACACACTGACACCCAGTTAGAAACACACAATGACTCCCAGGAACACAGAAACACACTGACCCCCAGAAACACAGACACACACTTACACCAAGTAACAAAGACATACACTTGCACCAAGTAACAAAGACATACACTGATACCCAGTAACACAGACGCACACTTACACCAAGTAACAAAGACGACACTGACACCAAGTAACAAAGACATACACTGACACCCAGTAACACAGACGCACACTTACACCAAGTAACAAAGACATACAGTTACACCAAGTAACACAGACATACAGTTACACCAAGTAACACAGACATACACTTACACCAAGTATTTTGACATACACTTACACCAAGTAACAAAGACATACACTTTCACCCAGTAACAAAGAAATCCACTGACACCAAGTAACAAAGAGATACACTGACACCAAGTATTTTGACATACACTGCCACCAAGTAACAAAGACATGCACTGTTACACAGTAACACAGACACACACTTACACCAAGTAACAAAGACATACACTGACACCAAGTCACAAAGACACACACTGACACCCAGTAACAAAGACATACACTGACACCAAGTAACAAAGACATACACTTACAACAAGTATTTTTACATACACTTACACCAAGTAACAAAGACATACACTGATACACAGTAACACAGACACACACTTACACCAAGTAACAAAGACATACACTGACACCAAGACACAAAGACATACACTTGCACCAAGTGTTTTGACATACACTGCCACCAAGTAACAAAGACATACACTGATACACAGTAACACAGACACACACTGACACCAAGAAATAAAGACACACACTTTCACCAAGTAACAATGACATACACTTACACCAAGTATTTTGACATACACTGTCACCAAGTAACAAAGAAATACACTGAAACACAGTAACACGGACACACACTTACATCAAATAACAAAGACATACACTGTCACCCAGTAACAATGAAATCCACTGACACCAAGTAACAAAGAGATACACTGACACCAAGTATTTTGACATACACTTCCACCAAGTAACAAAGACATGCACTGTTACACAGTAACACAGACACACACTTACACCAAGTAACAAAGACATACACTGACACCAAGTCACAAAGACACACACTGACACCCAGTAACAAAGACATACACTGACACCAAGTAACAAAGACATACACTTACAACAAGTATTTTTACATACACTTACACCAAGTAACAAAGACATACACTGATACACAGTAACACAGACACACACTGACACCAAGTAACAAAGACATACACTGACACCAAGACACAAAGACATACACTTACACCAAGTATTTTGACATACACTGCCACCAAGTAACAAAGACATACACTGATACACAGTAACACAGACACACACTGACACCAAGTAAAAAAGACACACACTTTCACCAAGTAACAAAGACATACACTTACACCAAGTATTTTGACATACACTGTCACCAAGTAACAAAGACATACACTGAAACACAGTAACACGGACACACACTTACACCAAATAACAAAGACATACACTGACAACAAGTCACAAAGACACACACTGACACCCAGTAACAAAGACATACACTGACACCAAGTAACAAAGACATACACTGATACCCAGTAACAAAGAAATACACTGATACACAGTAACACAGACGCACACTTACACCAAGTAACAAAGACATACACTTACAACAAGTAACACAGACATACACTGACACCAAGTATTTTGACATACACTTACACCACTTAACAAAGACATACACTGACACCCATTGAAAAAGACATCCACTGACAACAAGTCACAAACACATACACTGACACCAAGTAACAAAGACATACACTTACACCAAGTAACAAAGACATACACTGACACCCAGGAACACAGACACACACTGACACCAAGTAACAAAAACACACACTTACACCAAGTAACACAGACATACACTGACACCAAGTAACAAAGACAGACAATTACACCAAGTAACAAAGACATACACTTACACCAAGTATTTTGACATACACTGACACCAATAAACAAAGACATACACTGATACCCAGTAACACAGACACACACTTACACCAAGTAACAAAGACATACACTTACTCCCAGTAACAAAGACATACACTGACACCAAGTCACAAAGACAGACACTGACACCCAGTAACAAAGACATACACTGACACCAAGTCACAAAGACATACAGTGATACCCAGTAACAAAGACATAAACTGATACCCAGTAACACAGACACACACTTACACCAAGTAACAAAGACACACACTGATACCCAGTAACACAGACACACACGGACACCAAGTAACAAAGACACACACTTACACCAAGTAACAAAGACATACACTGACACCCAGTAACACAGATACACACTGGGTGGCACAGTGGCGCAGTGGTTATCACTGCAGCCTCACAGCTCCAGGGACCCGGGTTCGATTCTGGGTACTGCCTGTGCGGAGTTTGCAAGTTCTCCCTGTGTCTGCGTGGTTTTCCTCCGGGTGCTACGGTTACCTCCCACATGCCAAAGACTTGCAGGTTGGTAGGTTAATTGGCCATTATAAATTGCCCCTAGAATAAGTAGGTTGTCGGGAAATATATAGGGACCGGTGGGGATGTTATTGGAATATGGGATTCGTGTAGGATTAGTATAAATTGTTGGTTGATGGTCGGCACAGACTCGGTGGGCCTAAGGGCCTGTTTCAGTGCTGTGTCTCAAAACTAAACGAAATACTGACACCTAGTGTCACAGACACACACTGACACCCAGTAACACGCACTGATACACAGGAACACAGACATACACTTACACCAAGTAACAAAGACAGACAATTACACCAAGTAACAAAGACATACACTTACACCCAGTAAATAAGACATGCAATGACACCACGTAACAAAGACATACATTGATACCCAGTAACACAGACACACACTGACACCCAGTTAGAAACACACAATGACTCCCAGGAACACAGAAACACACTGACCCCCAGAAACACAGACACACACTTACACCAAGTAACAAAGACATACACTTGCACCAAGTAACAAAGACATACACTGATACCCAGTAACACAGACGCACACTTACACCAAGTAACAAAGACGACACTGACACCAAGTAACAAAGACATACACTGATACCCAGTAACACAGACGCACACTTACACCAAGTAACAAAGACATACAGTTACACCAAGTAACACAGACATACAGTTACACCAAGTAACACAGACATACACTTACACCAAGTATTTTGACATACACTTACACCAAGTAACAAAGACATACACTGTCACCCAGTAACAAAGAAATCCACTGACACCAAGTAACAAAGAGATACACTGACACCAAGTATTTTGACATACACTGCCACCAAGTAACAAAGACATGCACTGTTACACAGTAACACAGACACACACTTGCACCAAGTAACAAAGACAAACACTGACACCAAGTCACAAAGACACACACTGACACCCAGTAACAAAGACATACACTTACAACAAGTATGTTTACATACACTTACACCAAGTAACAAAGACATACACTGATACACAGTAACACAGACACACACTTACACCAAGTAACAAAGACATACACTGACACCAAGACACAAAGACATACACTTACACCAAGTATTTTGACATACACTGCCACCAAGTAACAAAGACATACACTGATACACAGTAACACAGACACACACTGACACCAAGAAAAAAAGACACACACTTTCACCAAGTAACAAAGACATACACTTACACCAAGTATTTTGACATACACTGTCACCAAGTAACAAAGACATACACTGAAACACAGTAACACGGACACACACTTACACCAAATAACAAAGACATACACTGACAACAAGTCACAAAGACACACACTGACATCCAGTAACAAAGACATACACTGACACCAAGTAACAAAGACATACACTGATACCCAGTAACAAAGAAATACACTGATACCCAGTAACACAGACGCACACTTACACCAAGTAACAAAGACATACACTTACAACAAGTAACACAGACATACACTTACACCAAGTATTTTGACATACACTTACACCACCTAACAAAGACATACACTGACATCCATTGAAAAAGACATCCACTGACAACAAGTCACAAACACATACACTGACACCAAGTAACAAAGACATACACTTACACCAAGTAACAAAGACATACACTGACACCCAGGAACACAGACACACACTGACACCAAGTAACAAAAACACACACTTACACCAAGTAACACAGACATACACTGACACCAAGTAACAAAGACAGACAATTACACCAAGTAACAAAGACATACGCTTACACCAAGTATTATGACATACACTGACACCAATAAACAAAGACATACACTGATACCCAGTAACACAGACACACACTTACACCAAGTAACAAAGACATACACTTACTCCCAGTAACAAAGACATACACTGACACCAAGTCACAAAGACAGACACTGACACCCAGTAACAAAGACATACACTGACACCCAGTAACACAGATACACACTGGGTGGCACAGTGGCGCAGTGGTTATCACTGCAGCCTCACAGCTCCAGGGACCCGGGTTCGATTCTGGGTACTGCCTGTGCGGAGTTTGCAAGTTCTCCCTGTGTCTGCGTGGTTTTCCTCCGGGTGCTACGGTTACCTCCCACATGCCAAAGACTTGCAGGTTGGTAGGTTAATTGGCCATTATAAATTGCCCCTAGAATAAGTAGGTTGTCGGGAAATATATAGGGACCGGTGGGGATGTTATTGGAATATGGGATTCGTGTAGGATTAGTATAAATTGTTGGTTGATGGTCGGCACAGACTCGGTGGGCCCAAGGGCCTGTTTCAGTGCTGTGTCTCAAAACTAAACTAAATACTGACACCTAGTGTCACAGACACACACTGACACCCAGTAACACGCACTGATACACAGGAACACAGACATACACTTACACCAAGTAACAAAGACAGACAATTACACCAAGTAACAAAGACATACACTTACACCCAGTAAATAAGACATGCAATGACACCACGTAACAAAGACATACATTGATACCCAGTAACACAGACACACACTGACACCCAGTTAGAAACACACAATGACTCCCAGGAACACAGAAACACACTGACCCCAGAAACACAGACACACACTTACACCAAGTAACAAAGACATACACTTGCACCAAGTAACAAAGACATACACTGATACCCAGTAACACAGACGCACACTTACACCAAGTAACAAAGACGACACTGACACCAAGTAACAAAGACATACACTGACACCCAGTAACACAGACGCACACTTACACCAAGTAACAAAGACATACAGTTACACCAAGTAACACAGACATACAGTTACACCAAGTAACACAGACATACACTTACACCAAGTATTTTGACATACACTTACACCAAGTAACAAAGAGATACACTGACACCAAGTATTTTGACATACACTGCCACCAAGTAACAAAGACATGCACTGTTACACAGTAACACAGACACACACTTACACCAAGTAACAAAGACAAACACTGACACCAAGTCACAAAGACACACACTGACACCCAGTAACAAAGACATACACTGACACCAAGTAACAAAGACATACACTTACAACAAGTATTTTTACATACACTGCCACCAAGTAACAAAGACATGCACTGTTACACAGTAACACAGACACACACTTACACCAAGTAACAAAGACAAACACTGACACCAAGTCACAAAGACACACACTGACACCCAGTAACAAAGACATACACTGACACCAAGTAACAAAGACATACACTTACAACAAGTATTTTTACATACACTTACACCAAGTAACAAAGACATACACTGATACACAGTAACACAGACACACACTTACACCAAGTAACAAAGACATACACTGACACCAAGACACAAAGACATACACTTACACCAAGTATTTTGACATACACTGCCACCAAGTAACAAAGACATACACTGATACACAGTAACACAGACACACACTGACACCAAGAAAAAAAGACACACACTTTCACCAAGTAACAAAGACATACACTTACACCAAGTATTTTGACATACACTGTCACCAAGTAACAAAGACATACACTGAAACACAGTAACACGGACACACACTTACACCAAATAACAAAGACATACACTGACAACAAGTCACAAAGACACACACTGACATCCAGTAACAAAGACATACACTGACACCAAGTAACAAAGACATACACTGATACCCAGTAACAAAGAAATACACTGATACCCAGTAACACAGACGCACACTTACACCAAGTAACAAAGACATACACTTACAACAAGTAACACAGACATACACTTACACCAAGTATTTTGACATACACTTACACCACCTAACAAAGACATACACTGACATCCATTGAAAAAGACATCCACTGACAACAAGTCACAAACACATACACTGACACCAATTAACAAAGACATACACTTACACCAAGTAACAAAGACATACACTGACACCCAGGAACACAGACACACACTGACACCAAGTAACAAAAACACACACTTACACCAAGTAACACAGACATACACTGACACCAAGTAACAAAGACAGACAATTACACCAAGTAACAAAGACATACACTTACACCAAGTATTTTGACATACACTGACACCAATAAACAAAGACATACACTGATACCCAGTAACACAGACACACACTTACACCAAGTAACAAAGACATACACTTACTCCCAGTAACAAAGACATACACTGACACCAAGTCACAAAGACAGACACTGACACCCAGTAACAAAATCATACACTGACACCAAGTCACAAAGACATACAGTGATACCCAGTAACAAAGACATAAACTGATACCCAGTAACACTGACACACACTTACACCAAGTAACAAAGACACACACTGATACCCAGTAACACAGACACACATGGACACCAAGTAACAAAGACACACACTTACACCAAGTAACAAAGACATACACTGACACCCAGTAACACAGATACACACTGGGTGGCACAGTGGCGCAGTGGTTATCACTGCAGCCTCACAGCTCCAGGGACCCGGGTTCGATTCTGGGTACTGCCTGTGCGGAGTTTGCAAGTTCTCCCTGTGTCTGCGTGGTTTTCCTCCGGGTGCTACGGTTACCTCCCACATGCCAAAGACTTGCAGGTTGGTAGGTTAATTGGCCATTATAAATTGCCCCTAGAATAAGTAGGTTGTCGGGAAATATATAGGGACCGGTGGGGATGTTATTGGAATATGGGATTCGTGTAGGATTAGTATAAATTGTTGGTTGAAGGTCGGCACAGACTCGGTGGGCCTAAGGGCCTGTTTCAGTGCTGTGTCTCTAAACTAAACTAAATACTGACACCTAGTGTCACAGACACACACTGACACCCAGTAACACGCACTGATACACAGGAACACAGACATACACTTACACCAAGTAACAAAGACAGACAATTACACCAAGTAACAAAGACATACACTTACACCCAGTAAATAAGACATGCAATGACACCACGTAACAAAGACATACATCGATACCCAGTAACACAGACACACACTGACACCCAGTTAGAAACACACAATGACTCCCAGGAACACAGAAACACACTGACCCCCAGAAACACAGAAACACACACTTACACCAAGTAACAAAGACATACACTTGCACCAAATAACAAAGACATACACTGATACCCAGTAACACAGACGCACACTTACACCAAGTAACAAGAACGACACTGACACCAAGTAACAAAGACATACACTGACACCCAGTAACACAGACGCACACTTACACCAAGTAACAAAGACATACAGTTACACCAAGTAACACAGACATACACTTACACCAAGTATTTTGACATACACTTACACCAAGTAACAAAGACATACACTGTCACCCAGTAACAAAGAAATCCACTGACACCAAGTAACAAAGAGATACACTGACACCAAGTATTTTGACATACACTGCCACCAAGTAACAAAGACATGCACTGTTACACAGTAACACAGACACACACTTACACCAACTAACAAAGACATACACTGACACCAAGTCACAAAGACACACACTGACACCCAGTAACAAAGACATACACTGACACCAAGGAACAAAGACATACACTTACAACAAGTATTTTTACATACACTGCCACCAAGTAACAAAGACATACACTGATACACAGTAACACAGACACACACTTACACCAAGTAACAAAGACATACACTGACACCAAGACACAAAGACATACACTTACACCAAGTATTTTGACATACACTGCCACCAAGTAACAAAGACATACACTGATGCACAGTAACACAGACACACACTGACACCAAGTAAAAAAGACACACACTTTCACCAAGTAACAAAGACATACACTTACACCAAGTATTTTGACATACACTGTCACCAAGTAACAAAGACATACACCATACACTGAAACACAGTAACACGGACACACACTTACACCAAATAACAAAGACATACACTGACAACAAGTCACAAAGACACACACTGACACCCAGTAACAAAGACATACACTGACACCAAGTAACAAAGACATACACTGATACCCAGTAACAAAGAAATACACTGATACCCAGTAACACAGACGCACACTTACACCAAGTAACACAGACATACACTTACAACAAGTAACACAGACATACACTTACACCAAGTATTTTGACATACACTTACACCACTTAACAAAGACATACACTGACACCCATTGAAAAAGACATCCACTGACAACAAGTCACAAACACATACACTGACACCAGGTAACAAAGACATACACTTACACCAAGTAACAAAGACATACACTGACACCAGGTAACAAAGACATACACTTACAACAAGTATTTTTACATACACTTACACCATGTAACAAAGACATACACTGATACACAGTAACACAGACACACACTTACACCAAGAAACAAAGATATACACTGACACCAAGACACAAAGACATACACTTACACCAAGTATTTTGACATACACTGCCACCAAGTAACAAAGACATACACTGAAACACAGTAACACGGACACACACTTACACCAAATAACAAAGACATACACTGACAACAAGTCACAAAGACACACACTGACACCCAGTAACAAAGACATACACTGACACCAAGTAACAACGACATACACTGATACCCAGTAACAAAGAAATACACTGATACCCAGTAACACAGACCAACACTTACACCAAGTAACAAAGACATACACTTACACCAAGTATTTTGACATACACTTACACCACTTAACAAAGACATACACTGACACCCATTGAAAAAGACATCCACTGACAACAAGTCACAAACACATACACTGACACCAAGTAACAAAGACATACACTTACACCAAGTAACAAAGACATACACTGACACCCAGGAACACAGACACACACTTACACCAAGTAACAAAAACACACACTTACACCAAGTAACACAGACATACACTGACACCAAGTAACAAAGACAGACAATTACACCAAGTAACAAAGACATACACTTACACCAAGTATTTTGACATACACTGACACCAATAAACAAAGACATACACTGATACCCAGTAACACAGACACACACTTACACCACGTAACAAAGACATACACTGACACCAAGTCACAAAGACAGACACTGACACCCAGTAACAAAGACATACACTGACACCAAGTCACAAAGACATACAGTGATACCCAGTAACAAAGACATAAACTGATACCCAGTAACACAGACACACACTTACACTAAGTAACAAAGACACACACTAATACCCAGTAACACAGACACACACGGACACCAAGTAACAAAGACACACACTTACACCAAGTAACAAAGACATACACTGACACCCAGTAACACAGATACACACTGGGTGGCACAGTGGCACAGTGGTTATCACTGCAGCCTCACAGCTCCAGTGACCCGGGTTCGATTCTGGGTACTGCCTGTGCGGAGTTTGCAAGTTCTCCCTGTGTCTGCGTGGTTTTCCTCCGGGTGCTACGGTTACCTCCCACATGCCAAAGACTTGCAGGTTGGTAGGTTAATTGGCCATTATAAATTGCCCCTAGAATAAGTAGGTTGTCGGGAAATATATAGGGACCGGTGGGGATGTTATTGGAATATGGGATTCGTGTAGGATAAGTATAAATTGTTGGTTGATGGTCGGCACAGACTCGGTGGGCCGAAGGGCCTGCTTCAGTGCTGTATCTCTAAACTAAACTAAATACTGACACCTAGTGTCACAGACACACACTGACACCCAGTAACACGCACTGATACACAGTAACAAAGACATACACTGATACCCAGTAACACAGACACACACTGACACCAAGTAACAAAGACATACACTGATACCCAGTAACACAGAAACACACTTACACCAAGTAACAAAGACACACACTGACACCAAGTAACAAAGACACACACTGGCACCCAGTAACAAAGACATACATTGATACCCAGTAACACAGACACACACTGACACCCAGTTAGAAACACACAATGACTCCCAGGAACACAGAAACACACTGACCCCCAGAAACACAGACACACACTTACACCAAGTAACAAAGACATACACTTGCACCAAGTAACAAAGACATACACTGATACCCAGTAACACAGACGCACACTTACACCAAGTAACAAAGACTACACTGACACCAAGTAACAAAGACATACACTGACACCCAGTAACACAGACGCACACTTACACCAAGTAACAAAGACATACAGTTACACCAAGTAACACAGACATACACTTACACCAAGTATTTTGACATACACTTACACCACGTAACAAAGACATACACTGTCACCCAGTAACAAAGAAATCCACTGACACCAAGTAACAAAGAGATACACTGACACCAAGTATTTTGACATACACTGCCACCAAGTAACAAAGACATGCACTGTTACACAGTAACACAGACACACACTTACACCAAGTAACAAAGACATACACTGACACCAAGTCACAAAGACACACACTGACACCCAGTAACAAAGACATACACTGACACCAAGTAACAAAGACATACACTTACAACAAGTATTTTACATACACTTACACCAAGTAACAAAGACATACACTGATGCACACTAACACAGACACACACTTACACCAAGTAACAAAGACATACACTGACACCAAGACACAAAGACATACACTTACACCATGTATTTTGACATACACTGCCACCAAGTTACAAAGACATACACTGATACACAGTAACACAGACACACACTGACACCAAGTAAAAAAGACACACACTTTCACCAAGTAACAAAGACATAAACTTACACCAAGTATTTTGACATACACTGTCACCAAGTAACAAAGACAAACACTGAAACACAGTAACACGGACACACACTTACACCAAATAACAAAGACATACACTGACAACAAGTCACAAAGACACACACTGACACCCAGTAACAAAGACATACACTGACACCAAGTAACAAAGACATACACTGATACCCAGTAACAAAGAAATACACTGATACCCAGTAACACAGACGCACACTTACACCAAGTAACAAAGACATACACTTACAACAAGTAACACAGACATACACTTACACCAAGTATTTTGACATACACTTACACCACTTAACAAAGACATACACTGACACCCATTGAAAAAGACATCCACTGACAACAAGTCACAAGCACAGACACTGACACCAAGTAACAAAGACAGACACTGACACCCCGTAACAAAGACATACACTGACACCAAGTCACAAAGACATACAGTGATACCCAGTAACAAAGACATAAACTGATACCCAGTAACACACACACACACTTACACCAAGTAACAAAGACACACACTGATACCCAGTAACACAGACACACACGGACACCAAGTAACAAAGACACACACTTACACCAAGTAACAAAGACATACACTGACACCCAGTAACACAGATACACACTGGGTGGCACAGTGGCGCAGTGGTTATCACTGCAGCCTCACAGCTCCAGTGACCCGGGTTCGATTCTGGGTACTGCCTGTGCGGAGTTTGCAAGTTCTCCCTGTGTCTGCGTGGTTTTCCTCCGGGTGCTTCGGTTACCTCCCACATGCCAAAGACTTGCAGGTTGGTAGGTTAATTGGCCATTATAAATTGCCCCTAGAATAGGTAGGTTGTCAGGAAATATATAGGGACCGGTGGGGATGTTATTGGAATATGGAATTCGTGTAGGATAAGTATAAATTGTTGGTTGATGGTCGGCACAGACTCGTTGGGCCGAAGGGCCTGCTTCAGTGCTGTGTCTCTAAACTAAACTAAATACTGACACCTAGTGTCACAGACACACACTGACACCCAGTAACACGCACTGATACACAGGAACAAAGACATACACTGACACCAAGTAACACATATATACACTGGCACCAAGTCACAAAGACATGCACTGACACCAAGTAACAAAGAGATACGCTTACACCAAGTAACAAAGACACATACTTACACCAAGTAACACAGACATACACTGACACCAAGTAACAAAGGCATACACTTACACCAAGTAACAAAGACAGACAATTACACCAAGTATCACAGACATACACTTACACCAAGTATTTTGACATACACTTACACCAAGTAACAAAGACATACACTGACACCCAGTAACAAAGAAATCCACTGACACCAAGTAACAAAGACATACACTGACACCCAGGAACACAGACACACAATGACACCAAGTCACAAAGACACACACTGACACCCAGTAACAAAGACATACACTTACACCAAGTAACAAAGACATACACTGTCACCCAGTAACAAAGAAATCCACTGACACCAAGTAACAAAGAGATACACTGACACCAAGTATTTTGACATACACTGCCACCAAGTAACAAAGACATACATTGATACACAGAAACACTGACACACACTTACACCAAGTAACAAAGACATACACTGACACCAAGTCACAAAGATACACACTGACACCCAGTAACAAAGACCAACACTGACACCAAGTAACAAAGACATACACTTACAACAAGTATTTTGACATACACTTACACCAAGTAACAAAGACATACACTGATACACAGTAACACAGACACACACTTCCACCAAGTAACAAAGACATACACTGACACCAAGTCACAAAGACATACACTTACACCAAGTATTTTGACATACACTGCCACCAAGTCACAAAGACATACACTGATGCACAGTAACACAGACACACACTGACACCAAGTAAAAAAGACACACACTTTCACCAAGTAACAAAGACATACACTTACACCAAGTATTTTGACATACACTGCCACCAAGTAACAAAGACATACACTGATACACAGTAACACAGACACACACTTACACCAAATAACAAAGACACACACTGACACCCAGTCACAAAGACACACACTGACACCCAGTAACAAAGACATACACTGACAACAAGTAACAAAGACATACAGTGATACCCAGTAACAAAGACATACACTGATACCCAGTAACACAGACGCACACTTACACCAAGTAACAAAGACATACATTTACACCAAGTAACACAGACATACACTTACACCAAGTATTTTGACATACACTTACACCACTTAACAAAGACATACACTGACACCCAGTAAAAAAGACATCCACTGACAACAAGTCACAAACACATACACTGATACCCAGTAACACAGACACACACTTACACCAAGCAACAAAGACATACACTGACACCCAGGAACACAGACACACACTGACACCAAGTAACAAAAACACACACTTACACCAAGTAACACAGACATACACTGACACCAAGTAACAAAGACAGACAATTACACCAAGTAACAAAGACATACACTGACACCAAGTCACAAAGACAGACACTGACACCAAGTAACAAAGACAGACAATTACACCAAGTAACAAAGACATACACTTACACCAAGTATTTTGACATACACTGACACCAATAAACAAAGACATACACTGATACCCAGTAACACAGACACACACTTACACCAAGTAACAAAGACATACACTTACTCCCAGTAACAAAGACATACACTGACACCAAGTAACAAATACATACACTGATACCCAGTAACACAGACACACACTTACACCAAGTAACAAAGACATACACTGACACCAAGTCACAAAGACAGACACTGACACCCAGTAACAAAGACATACACTGACACCAAGTCACAAAGACACACAGTGATACCCAGTAACAAAGACATAAACTGATACCCAGTAACACAGACACACACTTACACCAAGTAACAAAGACACACACTGATACCCAGTAACACAGAAACACACGGACACCAAGTAACAAAGACACACACTTACACCAAGTAACAAAGACATACACTGACACCCAGTAACACAGATACACACTGGGTGGCACAGTGGCGCAGTGGTTATCACTGCAGCCTCACAGCTCCAGTGACCCGGGTTCGATTCTGGGTACTGCCTGTGCGGAGTTTGCAAGTTCTCCCTGTGTCTACGTGGTTTTCCTCCGGGTGCTACGGTTACCTCCCACATGCCAAAGACTTGCAGGTTGGTAGGTTAATTGGCCATTATAAATTGCCCCTAGAATAGGTAGGTTGTCGGGAAATATATAGGGACCGGTGGGGATGTTATTGGAATATGGGATTCGTGTAGGATAAGTATAAATTGTTGGTTGATGGTCGGCACAGACTCGGTGGGCCGAAGGGCCTGCTTCAGTGCTGTATCTCTAAACTAAACTAAATACTGACACCTAGTGTCACAGACACACACTGACACCCAGTAACACGCACTGATGCACAGGAACAAAGACATACACTGATACCCAGTAACACAGACACACACTGACACCAAGTAACAAAGACATACACTGATACCCAGTAACACAGAAACACACTTACACCAAGTAACAAAGACATACACTGACACCAAGTCACAAAGACACACTCTGACACCCAGTAACAAAGACATACACTGACACCAAGTAACACATATATACACTGGCACCAAGTCACAAAGACATGCACTGACACCAAGTAACAAAGAGATACGCTTACACCAAGTAACAAAGACACATACTTACACCAAGTAACACAGACATACACTGACACCAAGTAACAAAGGCATACACTTACACCAAGTAACAAAGACAGACAATTACACCAAGTATCACAGACATACACTTACACCAAGTATTTTGACATACACTTACACCAAGTAACAAAGACATACACTGACACCCAGTAACAAAGAAATCCACTGACACCAAGTAACAAAGACATACACTGACACCCAGGAACACAGACACACAATGACACCAAGTCACAAAGACACACACTGACACCCAGTAACAAAGACATACACTTACACCAAGTAACAAAGACATACACTGTCACCCAGTAACAAAGAAATCCACTGACACCAAGTAACAAAGAGATACACTGACACCAAGTATTTTGACATACACTGCCACCAAGTAACAAAGACATACACTGATACACAGTAACACTGACACACACTTACACCAAGTAACAAAGACATACACTGTCACCCAGTAACAAAGAAATCCACTGACACCAAGTAACAAAGAGATACACTGACACCAAGTATTTTGACATACACTGCCACCAATTAACAAAGACATACACTGATACACAGAAACACTGACACACACTTACACCAAGTAACAAAGACATACACTGACACCAAGTCACAAAGATACACACTGACACCCAGTAACAATACCAACACTGACACCAAGTAACAAAGACATACACTTACAACAAGTATTTTGACATACACTTACACCAAGTAACAAAGACATACACTGATACACAGTAACACAGACACACACTTCCACCAAGTAACAAAGACATACACTGACACCAAGTCACAAAGACATACACTTACACCAAGTATTTTGACATACACTGCCACCAAGTCACAAAGACATACACTGATGCACAGTAACACAGACACACACTGACACCAAGTAAAAAAGACACACACTTTCACCAAGTAACAAAGACATACACTTACACCAAGTATTTTGACATACACTGCCACCAAGTAACAAAGACATACACTGATACACAGTAACACAGACACACACTTACACCAAATAACAAAGACACACACTGACACCCAGTCACAAAGACACACACTGACACCCAGTAACAAAGACATACACTGACAACAAGTAACAAAGACATACAGTGATACCCAGTAACAAAGACATACACTGATACCCAGTAACACAGACGCACACTTACACCAAGTAACAAAGACATACATTTACACCAAGTAACACAGACATACACTTACACCAAGTATTTTGACATACACTTACACCACTTAACAAAGACATACACTGACACCCAGTAAAAAAGACATCCACTGACAACAAGTCACAAACACATACACTGATACCCAGTAACACAGACACACACTTACACCAAGTAACAAAGACATACACTGACACCCAGGAACACAGACACACACTGACACCAAGTAACAAAAACACACACTTACACCAAGTAACACAGACATACACTGACACCAAGTAACAAAGACAGACAATTACACCAAGTAACAAAGACATACACTGACACCAAGTCACAAAGACAGACACTGACACCAAGTAACAAAGACAGACAATTACACCAAGTAACAAAGACATACACTTACACCAAGTATTTTGACATACACTGACACCAATAAACAAAGACATACACTGATACCCAGTAACACAGACACACACTTACACCAAGTAACAAAGACATACACTTACTCCCAGTAACAAAGACATACACTGACACCAAGTAACAAATACATACACTGATACCCAGTAACACAGACACACACTTACACCAAGTAACAAAGACATACACTGACACCAAGTCACAAAGACAGACACTGACACCCAGTAACAAAGACATACACTGACACCAAGTCACAAAGACACACAGTGATACCCAGTAACAAAGACATAAACTGATACCCAGTAACACAGACACACACTTACACCAAGTAACAAAGACACACACTGATACCCAGTAACACAGAAACACACGGACACCAAGTAACAAAGACACACACTTACACCAAGTAACAAAGACATACACTGACACCCAGTAACACAGATACACACTGGGTGGCACAGTGGCGCAGTGGTTATCACTGCAGCCTCACAGCTCCAGTGACCCGGGTTCGATTCTGGGTACTGCCTGTGCGGAGTTTGCAAGTTCTCCCTGTGTCTGCGTGGTTTTCCTCCGGGTGCTACGGTTACCTCCCACATGCCAAAGACTTGCAGGTTGGTAGGTTAATTGGCCATTATAAATTGCCCCTAGAATAGGTAGGTTGTCGGGAAATATATAGGGACCGTTGGGGATGTTATTGGAATATGGGATTCGTGTAGGATAAGTATAAATTGTTGGTTGATGGTCGGCACAGACTCGGTGGGCCGAAGGGCCTGCTTCAGTGCTGTATCTCTAAACTAAACTAAATACTGACACCTAGTGTCACAGACACACACTGACACCCAGTAACACGCACTGATGCACAGGAACAAAGACATACACTGATACCCAGTAACACAGACACACACTGACACCAAGTAACAAAGACATACACTGATACCCAGTAACACAGAAACACACTTACACCAAGTAACAAAGACATACACTGACACCAAGTCACAAAGACACACTCTGACACCCAGTAACAAAGACATACACTGACACCAAGTAACACATATATACACTGGCACCAAGTCACAAAGACATGCACTGACACCAAGTAACAAAGAGATACGCTTACACCAAGTAACAAAGACACATACTTACACCAAGTAACACAGACATACACTGACACCAAGTAACAAAGGCATACACTTACACCAAGTAACAAAGACAGACAATTACACCAAGTATCACAGACATACACTTACACCAAGTATTTTGACATACACTTACACCAAGTAACAAAGACATACACTGACACCCAGTAACAAAGAAATCCACTGACACCAAGTAACAAAGACATACACTGACACCCAGGAACACAGACACACAATGACACCAAGTCACAAAGACACACACTGACACCCAGTAACAAAGACATACACTTACACCAAGTAACAAAGACATACACTGTCACCCAGTAACAAAGAAATCCACTGACACCAAGTAACAAAGAGATACACTGACACCAAGTATTTTGACATACACTGCCACCAAGTAACAAAGACATACACTGATACACAGTAACACTGACACACACTTACACCAAGTAACAAAGACATACACTGTCACCCAGTAACAAAGAAATCCACTGACACCAAGTAACAAAGAGATACACTGACACCAAGTATTTTGACATACACTGCCACCAATTAACAAAGACATACACTGATACACAGAAACACTGACACACACTTACACCAAGTAACAAAGACATACACTGACACCAAGTCACAAAGACACACAGTGATACCCAGTAACAAAGACATAAACTGATACCCAGTAACACAGACACACACTTACACCAAGTAACAAAGACACACACTGATACCCAGTAACACAGAAACACACGGACACCAAGTAACAAAGACACACACTTACACCAAGTAACAAAGACATACACTGACACCCAGTAACACAGATACACACTGGGTGGCACAGTGGCGCAGTGGTTATCACTGCAGCCTCACAGCTCCAGTGACCCGGGTTCGATTCTGGGTACTGCCTGTGCGGAGTTTGCAAGTTCTCCCTGTGTCTGCGTGGTTTTCCTCCGGGTGCTACGGTTACCTCCCACATGCCAAAGACTTGCAGGTTGGTAGGTTAATTGGCCATTATAAATTGCCCCTAGAATAGGTAGGTTGTCGGGAAATATATAGGGACCGTTGGGGATGTTATTGGAATATGGGATTCGTGTAGGATAAGTATAAATTGTTGGTTGATGGTCGGCACAGACTCGGTGGGCCGAAGGGCCTGCTTCAGTGCTGTATCTCTAAACTAAACTAAATACTGACACCTAGTGTCACAGACACACACTGACACCCAGTAACACGCACTGATGCACAGGAACAAAGACATACACTGATACCCAGTAACACAGACACACACTGACACCAAGTAACAAAGACATACACTGATACCCAGTAACACAGAAACACACTTACACCAAGTAACAAAGACATACACTGACACCAAGTCACAAAGACACACTCTGACACCCAGTAACAAAGACATACACTGACACCAAGTAACACATATATACACTGGCACCAAGTCACAAAGACATGCACTGACACCAAGTAACAAAGAGATACGCTTACACCAAGTAACAAAGACACATACTTACACCAAGTAACACAGACATACACTGACACCAAGTAACAAAGGCATACACTTACACCAAGTAACAAAGACAGACAATTACACCAAGTATCACAGACATACACTTACACCAAGTATTTTGACATACACTTACACCAAGTAACAAAGACATACACTGACACCCAGTAACAAAGAAATCCACTGACACCAAGTAACAAAGACATACACTGACACCCAGGAACACAGACACACAATGACACCAAGTCACAAAGACACACACTGACACCCAGTAACAAAGACATACACTTACACCAAGTAACAAAGACATACACTGTCACCCAGTAACAAAGAAATCCACTGACACCAAGTAACAAAGAGATACACTGACACCAAGTATTTTGACATACACTGCCACCAAGTAACAAAGACATACACTGATACACAGTAACACTGACACACACTTACACCAAGTAACAAAGACATACACTGTCACCCAGTGACAAAGAAATCCACTGACACCAAGTAACAAAGAGATACACTGACACCAAGTATTTTGACATACACTGCCACCAATTAACAAAGACATACACTGATACACAGAAACACTGACACACACTTACACCAAGTAACAAAGACATACACTGACACCAAGTCACAAAGATACACACTGACACCCAGTAACAATACCAACACTGACACCAAGTAACAAAGACATACACTTACAACAAGTATTTTGACATACACTTACACCAAGTAACAAAGACATACACTGATACACAGTAACACAGACACACACTTCCACCAAGTAACAAAGACATACACTGACACCAAGTCACAAAGACATACACTTACACCAAGTATTTTGACATACACTGCCACCAAGTCACAAAGACATACACTGATGCACAGTAACACAGACACACACTGACACCAAGTAAAAAAGACACACACTTTCACCAAGTAACAAAGACATACACTTACACCAAGTATTTTGACATACACTGCCACCAAGTAACAAAGACATACACTGATACACAGTAACACAGACACACACTTACACCAAATAACAAAGACACACACTGACACCCAGTCACAAAGACACACACTGACACCCAGTAACAAAGACATACACTGACAACAAGTAACAAAGACATACAGTGATACCCAGTAACAAAGACATACACTGATACCCAGTAACACAGACGCACACTTACACCAAGTAACAAAGACATACATTTACACCAAGTAACACAGACATACACTTACACCAAGTATTTTGACATACACTTACACCACTTAACAAAGACATACACTGACACCCAGTAAAAAAGACATCCACTGACAACAAGTCACAAACACATACACTGATACCCAGTAACACAGACACACACTTACACCAAGTAACAAAGACATACACTGACACCCAGGAACACAGACACACAATGACACCAAGTAACAAAAACACACACTTACACCAAGTAACACAGACATACACTGACACCAAGTAACAAAGACAGACAATTACACCAAGTAACAAAGACATACACTGACACCAAGTCACAAAGACAGACACTGACACCAAGTAACAAAGACAGACAATTACACCAAGTAACAAAGACATACACTTACACCAAGTATTTTGACATACACTGACACCAATAAACAAAGACATACACTGATACCCAGTAACACAGACACACACTTACACCAAGTAACAAAGACATACACTTACTCCCAGTAACAAAGACATACACTGACACCAAGTAACAAATACATACACTGATACCCAGTAACACAGACACACACTTACACCAAGTAACAAAGACATACACTGACACCAAGTCACAAAGACAGACACTGACACCCAGTAACAAAGACATACACTGACACCAAGTCACAAAGACACACAGTGATACCCAGTAACAAAGACATAAACTGATACCCAGTAACACAGACACACACTTACACCAAGTAACAAAGACACACACTGATACCCAGTAACACAGAAACACACGGACACCAAGTAACAAAGACACACACTTACACCAAGTAACAAAGACATACACTGACACCCAGTAACACAGATACACACTGGGTGGCACAGTGGCGCAGTGGTTATCACTGCAGCCTCACAGCTCCAGTGACCCGGGTTCGATTCTGGGTACTGCCTGTGCGGAGTTTGCAAGTTCTCCCTGTGTCTGCGTGGTTTTCCTCCGGGTGCTACGGTTACCTCCCACATGCCAAAGACTTGCAGGTTGGTAGGTTAATTGGCCATTATAAATTGCCCCTAGAATAGGTAGGTTGTCGGGAAATATATAGGGACCGGTGGGGATGTTATTGGAATATGGGATTCGTGTAGGATAAGTATAAATTGTTGGTTGATGGTCGGCACAGACTCGGTGAGCCGAAGGGCCTGCTTCAGTGCTGTATCTCTAAACTAAACTAAATACTGACACCTAGTGTCACAGACACACACTGACACCCAGTAACACGCACTGATGCACAGGAACAAAGACATACACTGATACCCAGTAACACAGACACACACTGACACCAAGTAACAAAGACATACACTGATACCCAGTAACACAGAAACACTCTGACACCCAGTAACAAAGACATACACTGACACCAAGTAACACATATATACACTGGCACCAAGTCACAAAGACATGCACTGACACCAAGTAACAAAGAGATACGCTTACACCAAGTAACAAAGACACATACTTACACCAAGTAACACAGACATACACTGACACCAAGTAACAAAGGCATACACTTACACCAAGTAACAAAGACAGACAATTACACCAAGTATCACAGACATACACTTACACCAAGTATTTTGACATACACTTACACCAAGTAACAAAGACATACACTGACACCCAGGAACACAGACACACAATGACACCAAGTCACAAAGACACACACTGACACCCAGTAACAAAGACATACACTTACACCAAGTAACAAAGACATACACTGTCACCCAGTAACAAAGAAATCCACTGACACCAAGTAACAAAGAGATACACTGACACCAAGTATTTTGACATACACTGCCACCAAGTAACAAAGACATACACTGATACACAGTAACACTGACACACACTTACACCAAGTAACAAAGACGTACACTGACACCAAGTCACAAAGACAGACACTGACACCCAGTAACAAAGACACACACTTACACCAAGTAACACAGACATACACTTACAACAAGTATTTTGACATACACTTAGACCAAGTAACAAAGACATACACTGATACACAGTAACACAGACACACACTTCCACCAAGTAACAAAGACATACACTGACACCAAGTCACAAAGACATACACTTACACCAAGTATTTTGACATACACTGCCACCAAGTCACAAAGACATACACTGATGCACAGTAACACAGACACACACTGACACCAAGTAAAAAAGACACACACTTTCACCAAGTAACAAAGACATACACTTACACCAAGTATTTTGCCATACACTGCCACCAAGTAACAAAGACATACACTGATACACAGTAACACAGACACACACTTACACCAAATAACAAAGACACGCACTGACACCCAGTCACAAAGACACACACTGACACCCAGTAACAAAGGCATAAACTGAAAACAAGTAACAAAGACATACAGTGATACCCAGTAACAAAGACATACACTGATACCCAGTAACACAGACGCACACTTACACCAAGTAACAAAGACATACATTTACACCAAGTAACACAGACATACACTTACACCAAGTATTTTGACATACACTTACACCACTTAACAAAGACATACACTGACACCCAGTAACAAAGACATACACTTACACCAAGTAACAAAGACATACACTGTCACCCAGTAACAAAGAAATCCACTGACACCAAGTAACAAAGAGATACACTGACACCAAGTATTTTGACATACACTGCCACCAAGTAACAAAGACATACACTGATACACAGAAACACTGACACACACTTACACCAAGTAACAAAGACATACACTGACACCAAGTCACAAAGATACACACTGACACCCAGTAACAAAGACCAACACTGACACCAAGTAACAAAGACATACACTTACAACAAGTATTTTGACATACACTTACACCAAGTAACAAAGACATACACTGATACACAGTAACACAGACACACACTTCCACCAAGTAACAAAGACATACGCTGACACCAAGTCACAAAGACATACACTTACACCAAGTATTTTGACATACACTGCCACCAAGTCACAAAGACATACACTGATGCACAGTAACACAGACACACACTGACACCAAGTAAAAAAGACACACACTTTCACCAAGTAACAAAGACATACACTTACACCAAGTATTTTGACATACACTGCCACCAAGTAACAAAGACATACACTGATACACAGTAACACAGACACACACTTACACCAAATAACAAAGACACACACTGACACCCAGTCACAAAGACACACACTGACACCCAGTAACAAAGACATACACTGACAACAAGTAACAAAGACATACAGTGATACCCAGTAACAAAGACATACACTGATACCCAGTAACACAGACGCACACTTACACCAAGTAACAAAGACATACATTTACACCAAGTAACACAGACATACACTTACACCAAGTATTTTGACATACACTTACACCACTTAACAAAGACATACACTGACACCCAGTAAAAAAGACATCCACTGACAACAAGTCACAAACACATACACTGATACCCAGTAACACAGACACACACTTACACCAAGTAACAAAGACATACACTGACACCCAGGAACACAGACACACACTGACACCAAGTAACAAAAACACACACTTACACCAAGTAACACAGACATACACTGACACCAAGTAACAAAGACAGACAATTACACCAAGTAACAAAGACATAGACTGACACCAAGTCACAAAGACAGACACTGACACCAAGTAACAAAGACAGACAATTACACCAAGTAACAAAGACATACACTTACACCAAGTATTTTGACATACACTGACACCAATAAACAAAGACATACACTGATACCCAGTAACACAGACACACACTTACACCAAGTAACAAAGACATACACTTACTCCCAGTAACAAAGACATACACTGACACCAAGTAACAAATACATACACTGATACCCAGTAACACAGACAGACACTGACACCCAGTAACAAAGACATACACTGACACCAAGTCACAAAGACACACAGTGATACCCAGTAACAAAGACATAAACTGATACCCAGTAACACAGACACACACTTACACCAAGTAACAAAGACACACACTGATACCCAGTAACACAGAAACACACGGACACCAAGTAACAAAGACACACACTTACACCAAGTAACAAAGACATACACTGACACCCAGTAACACAGATACACACTGGGTGGCACAGTGGCGCAGTGGTTATCACTGCAGCCTCACAGCTCCAGTGACCCGGGTTCGATTCTGGGTACTGCCTGTGCGGAGTTTGCAAGTTCTCCCTGTGTCTGCGTGGTTTTCCTCCGGGTGCTACGGTTACCTCCCACATGCTAAAGACTTGCAGGTTGGTAGGTTAATTGGCCATTATAAATTGCCCCTAGAATAGGTAGGTTGTCGGGAAATATATAGGGACCGGTGGGGATGTTATTGGAATATGGGATTCGTGTAGGATAAGTATAAATTGTTGGTTGATGGTCGGCACAGACTCGGTGGGCCGAAGGGCCTGCTTCAGTGCTGTATCTCTAAACTAAACTAAATACTGACACCTAGTGTCACAGACACACACTGACACCCAGTAACACGCACTGATACACAGGAACAAAGACATACACTGATACCCAGTAACACAGACACACACTGACACCAAGTAACAAAGACATACACTGATACCCAGTAACACAGAAACACACTTACACCAAGTAACAAAGACATACACTGACACCAAGTCACAAAGACACACTCTGACACCCAGTAACAAAGACATACACTGACACCAAGTAACACATATATACACTGGCACCAAGTCACAAAGACATGCACTGACACCAAGTAACAAAGAGATACGCTTACACCAAGTAACAAAGACACATACTTACACCAAGTAACACAGACATACACTGACACCAAATAACAAAGACAGACAATTACACCAAGTATCACAGACATACACTTACACCAAGTATTTTGACATACACTTACACCAAGTAACAAAGACATACACTGACACCCAGTAACAAAGAAATCCACTGACACCAAGTAACAAAGACATACACTGACACCCAGGAACACAGACACACACTGACACCAAGTCACAAAGACACACACTGACACCCAGTAACAAAGACATACACTTACACCAAGTAACAAAGACATACACTGTCACCCAGTAACAAAGAAATCCACTGACACCAAGTAACAAAGAGATACACTGACAACAAGTATTTTGACATACACTTACACCACTTAACAAAGACATACACTGACACCCAGTAAAAAAGACATCCACTGACAACAAGTCACAAACACATATAATGACACCAAGTAACAAAGACATACACTTACACCAAGTAACAAAGTCATACACTGACACCCAGGAACACAGACACACACTGACACCAAGTAACAAAAACACACACTTACACCAAGTAACACAGACATACACTGACACCAAGTAACAAAGACAGACAATTACACCAAGTAACAAAGACATACACTTACACCAAGTATTTTGACATACACTGACACCAATAAACAAAGACATACACTGATACCCAGTAACACAGACACACACTTACACCAAGTAACAAAGACATACACTTACTCCCAGAAACAAAGACATACACTGACACCAAGTAACAAATACATACACTGATACCCAGTAACACAGACACACACTTACACCAAGAAACAAAGACATACACTGACACCAAGTCACAAAGACAGACACTGACACCCAGTAACAAAGACATACACTGACACCAAGTCACAAAGACATACAGTGATACTCAGTAACAACGACATAAACTGATACCCAGTAACACAGACACACACTTACACCAAGTAACAAAGACACACACTGATACCCAGTAACACAGACACACACGGACACCAAGTAACAAAGACACACACTTACACCAAGTAACAGAGACATACGCTGACACCCAGTAACACAGATACACACTGGGTGGCACAGTGGCGCAGTGGTTATCACTGCAGCCTCACAGCTCCAGTGACCCGGGTTCGATTCTGGGTACTGCCTGTGCGGAGTTTGCAAGTTCTCCCTGTGTCTGCGTGGTTTTCCTCCGGGTGCTATGGTTACCTCCCACATGCCAAAGACTTGCAGGTTGGTAGGTTAATTGGCCATTATAAATTGCCCCTAGAATAGGTAGGTTGTCGGGAAATATATAGGGACCGGTGGGGATGTTATTGGAATATGGGATTCGTGTAGGATAAGTATAAATTGTTGGTTGATGGTCGGCACAGACTCGGTGGGCCGAAGGGCCTGTTTCACTGCTGTATCTCTAAACTAAACTAAATACTGACACCTAGAGTCACAGACACACACTGACAACCAGGAACACGCACTGATACACAGTAACAAAGACATACACTGATACCCAGTAACACAGACACACACTGACACCAAGTAACAAAGACATACACTGATACCCAGTAACACAGACACATACTTACACCAAGTAACAAAGACATACACTGACACCAAGTCACAAAGACACACACTGACACCCAGTAACAAAGACATACACTGACACCAAGTAACACATATATACACTGGCACCAAGTAACAAAGACATGCACTGACACCAAGTAACAAAGAGATACGCTTACACCAAGTAACAAAGACACATACTTACACCAAGTAACACAGACATGCACTGACACCAAGTAACAAAGGCATACACTTACACCAAGTAACAAAGGCAGACAATTACACCATGTATCACAGACATACACTTACACCAAGTATTTTGACATACACTTACACCAAGTAACAAAGACATACACTGACACCCAGTAACAAAGAAATCCACTGACACCAAGTAACAAAGACATACACTGGCACCCAGGAACACAGACACACACAGACACAAATTCAGAAAGACACACACTCACACCAAGTAACAAAGACATACACTTACACCAAGTAACAAAGACATACACTGTCACCCAGTAACAAAGAAATCCACTGACACCAAGTAACAAAGAGATACACTGACACCAAGTATTTTGACATACACTGCCACCAAGTAACAAAGACACACACTGACACCAAGTCACAAAGATACACACTGACACCCAGTAACAAAGACAAACACTGACAACAAGTAACAAAGACATACACTTACAACAAGTAATTTGACATACACTTACACCAAGTAACAAAGACATACACTGATACTCAGTAACACAGACACACACTGACACCAAGTAAAAAAGACACACACTTTCACCAAGTAACAAAGACATACACTTACACCAAGTATTTTGACATACACTGCCACCAAGTAACAAAGACATACACTGATACACAGTAACACAGACACACACTTACACAAAATAACAAAGACATACACTGACAACAAGTCACAAAGACACACACTGACACCCAGTAACAAAGACATACACTGACAACAAGTAACAAAGACATACAGTGATACCCCGTAACAAACACATACACTGATACCCAGTAACACAGACGCACACTTACACCAAGTAACAAAGACATACATTTACACGAAGTAACAAAGACATACACTTACACCAAGTATTTTGACATACACTGACACCAATAAACAAAGACATACACTGATACCCAGTAACACAGACACACACTTACACCAAGTAACAAAGACATACACTTACTCCCAGTAACAAAGACATACACTGACACCAAGTAACAAATACATACACTGATACCCAGTAACACAGACAGACACTGACACCCAGTAACAAAGACATACACTGACACCAAGTCACAAAGACACACAGTGATACCCAGTAACAAAGACATAAACTGATACCCAGTAACACAGACACACACTTACACCAAGTAACAAAGACACACACTGATACCCAGTAACACAGAAACACACGGACACCAAGTAACAAAGACACACACTTACACCAAGTAACAAAGACATACACTGACACCCAGTAACACAGATACACACTGGGTGGCACAGTGGCGCAGTGGTTATCACTGCAGCCTCACAGCTCCAGTGACCCGGGTTCGATTCTGGGTACTGCCTGTGCGGAGTTTGCAAGTTCTCCCTGTGTCTGCGTGGTTTTCCTCCGGGTGCTACGGTTACCTCCCACATGCTAAAGACTTGCAGGTTGGTAGGTTAATTGGCCATTATAAATTGCCCCTAGAATAGGTAGGTTGTCGGGAAATATATAGGGACCGGTGGGGATGTTATTGGAATATGGGATTCGTGTAGGATAAGTATAAATTGTTGGTTGATGGTCGGCACAGACTCGGTGGGCCGAAGGGCCTGCTTCAGTGCTGTATCTCTAAACTAAACTAAATACTGACACCTAGTGTCACAGACACACACTGACACCCAGTAACACGCACTGATACACAGGAACAAAGACATACACTGATACCCAGTAACACAGACACACACTGACACCAAGTAACAAAGACATACACTGATACCCAGTAACACAGAAACACACTTACACCAAGTAACAAAGACATACACTGACACCAAGTCACAAAGACACACTCTGACACCCAGTAACAAAGACATACACTGACACCAAGTAACACATATATACACTGGCACCAAGTCACAAAGACATGCACTGACACCAAGTAACAAAGAGATACGCTTACACCAAGTAACAAAGACACATACTTACACCAAGTAACACAGACATACACTGACACCAAATAACAAAGACAGACAATTACACCAAGTATCACAGACATACACTTACACCAAGTATTTTGACATACACTTACACCAAGTAACAAAGACATACACTGACACCCAGTAACAAAGAAATCCACTGACACCAAGTAACAAAGACATACACTGACACCCAGGAACACAGACACACACTGACACCAAGTCACAAAGACACACACTGACACCCAGTAACAAAGACATACACTTACACCAAGTAACAAAGACATACACTGTCACCCAGTAACAAAGAAATCCACTGACACCAAGTAACAAAGAGATACACTGACAACAAGTATTTTGACATACACTTACACCACTTAACAAAGACATACACTGACACCCAGTAAAAAAGACATCCACTGACAACAAGTCACAAACACATATAATGACACCAAGTAACAAAGACATACACTTACACCAAGTAACAAAGTCATACACTGACACCCAGGAACACAGACACACACTGACACCAAGTAACAAAAACACACACTTACACCAAGTAACACAGACATACACTGACACCAAGTAACAAAGACAGACAATTACACCAAGTAACAAAGACATACACTTACACCAAGTATTTTGACATACACTGACACCAATAAACAAAGACATACACTGATACCCAGTAACACAGACACACACTTACACCAAGTAACAAAGACATACACTTACTCCCAGAAACAAAGACATACACTGACACCAAGTAACAAATACATACACTGATACCCAGTAACACAGACACACACTTACACCAAGAAACAAAGACATACACTGACACCAAGTCACAAAGACAGACACTGACACCCAGTAACAAAGACATACACTGACACCAAGTCACAAAGACATACAGTGATACTCAGTAACAACGACATAAACTGATACCCAGTAACACAGACACACACTTACACCAAGTAACAAAGACACACACTGATACCCAGTAACACAGACACACACGGACACCAAGTAACAAAGACACACACTTACACCAAGTAACAGAGACATACGCTGACACCCAGTAACACAGATACACACTGGGTGGCACAGTGGCGCAGTGGTTATCACTGCAGCCTCACAGCTCCAGTGACCCGGGTTCGATTCTGGGTACTGCCTGTGCGGAGTTTGCAAGTTCTCCCTGTGTCTGCGTGGTTTTCCTCCGGGTGCTATGGTTACCTCCCACATGCCAAAGACTTGCAGGTTGGTAGGTTAATTGGCCATTATAAATTGCCCCTAGAATAGGTAGGTTGTCGGGAAATATATAGGGACCGGTGGGGATGTTATTGGAATATGGGATTCGTGTAGGATAAGTATAAATTGTTGGTTGATGGTCGGCACAGACTCGGTGGGCCGAAGGGCCTGTTTCACTGCTGTATCTCTAAACTAAACTAAATACTGACACCTAGAGTCACAGACACACACTGACAACCAGGAACACGCACTGATACACAGTAACAAAGACATACACTGATACCCAGTAACACAGACACACACTGACACCAAGTAACAAAGACATACACTGATACCCAGTAACACAGACACATACTTACACCAAGTAACAAAGACATACACTGACACCAAGTCACAAAGACACACACTGACACCCAGTAACAAAGACATACACTGACACCAAGTAACACATATATACACTGGCACCAAGTAACAAAGACATGCACTGACACCAAGTAACAAAGAGATACGCTTACACCAAGTAACAAAGACACATACTTACACCAAGTAACACAGACATGCACTGACACCAAGTAACAAAGGCATACACTTACACCAAGTAACAAAGGCAGACAATTACACCATGTATCACAGACATACACTTACACCAAGTATTTTGACATACACTTACACCAAGTAACAAAGACATACACTGACACCCAGTAACAAAGAAATCCACTGACACCAAGTAACAAAGACATACACTGACACCCAGGAACACAGACACACACAGACACAAATTCAGAAAGACACACACTCACACCAAGTAACAAAGACATACACTTACACCAAGTAACAAAGACATACACTGTCACCCAGTAACAAAGAAATCCACTGACACCAAGTAACAAAGAGATACACTGACACCAAGTATTTTGACATACACTGCCACCAAGTAACAAAGACACACACTGACACCAAGTCACAAAGATACACACTGACACCCAGTAACAAAGACAAACACTGACAACAAGTAACAAAGACATACACTTACAACAAGTAATTTGACATACACTTACACCAAGTAACAAAGACATACACTGATACTCAGTAACACAGACACACACTGACACCAAGTAAAAAAGACACACACTTTCACCAAGTAACAAAGACATACACTTACACCAAGTATTTTGACATACACTGCCACCAAGTAACAAAGACATACACTGATACACAGTAACACAGACACACACTTACACAAAATAACAAAGACATACACTGACAACAAGTCACAAAGACACACACTGACACCCAGTAACAAAGACATACACTGACAACAAGTAACAAAGACATACAGTGATACCCCGTAACAAACACATACACTGATACCCAGTAACACAGACGCACACTTACACCAAGTAACAAAGACATACATTTACACGAAGTAACAAAGACATACACTTACACCAAGTATTTTGACATACACTGACACCAATAAACAAAGACATACACTGATACCCAGTAACACAGACACACACTTACACCAAGTAACAAAGACATACACTTACTCCCAGTAACAAAGACATACACTGACACCAAGTAACAAATACATACACTGATACCCAGTAACACAGACAGACACTGACACCCAGTAACAAAGACATACACTGACACCAAGTCACAAAGACACACAGTGATACCCAGTAACAAAGACATAAACTGATACCCAGTAACACAGACACACACTTACACCAAGTAACAAAGACACACACTGATACCCAGTAACACAGAAACACACGGACACCAAGTAACAAAGACACACACTTACACCAAGTAACAAAGACATACACTGACACCCAGTAACACAGATACACACTGGGTGGCACAGTGGCGCAGTGGTTATCACTGCAGCCTCACAGCTCCAGTGACCCGGGTTCGATTCTGGGTACTGCCTGTGCGGAGTTTGCAAGTTCTCCCTGTGTCTGCGTGGTTTTCCTCCGGGTGCTACGGTTACCTCCCACATGCTAAAGACTTGCAGGTTGGTAGGTTAATTGGCCATTATAAATTGCCCCTAGAATAGGTAGGTTGTCGGGAAATATATAGGGACCGGTGGGGATGTTATTGGAATATGGGATTCGTGTAGGATAAGTATAAATTGTTGGTTGATGGTCGGCACAGACTCGGTGGGCCGAAGGGCCTGCTTCAGTGCTGTATCTCTAAACTAAACTAAATACTGACACCTAGTGTCACAGACACACACTGACACCCAGTAACACGCACTGATACACAGGAACAAAGACATACACTGATACCCAGTAACACAGACACACACTGACACCAAGTAACAAAGACATACACTGATACCCAGTAACACAGAAACACACTTACACCAAGTAACAAAGACATACACTGACACCAAGTCACAAAGACACACTCTGACACCCAGTAACAAAGACATACACTGACACCAAGTAACACATATATACACTGGCACCAAGTCACAAAGACATGCACTGACACCAAGTAACAAAGAGATACGCTTACACCAAGTAACAAAGACACATACTTACACCAAGTAACACAGACATACACTGACACCAAATAACAAAGACAGACAATTACACCAAGTATCACAGACATACACTTACACCAAGTATTTTGACATACACTTACACCAAGTAACAAAGACATACACTGACACCCAGTAACAAAGAAATCCACTGACACCAAGTAACAAAGACATACACTGACACCCAGGAACACAGACACACACTGACACCAAGTCACAAAGACACACACTGACACCCAGTAACAAAGACATACACTTACACCAAGTAACAAAGACATACACTGTCACCCAGTAACAAAGAAATCCACTGACACCAAGTAACAAAGAGATACACTGACAACAAGTATTTTGACATACACTTACACCACTTAACAAAGACATACACTGACACCCAGTAAAAAAGACATCCACTGACAACAAGTCACAAACACATATAATGACACCAAGTAACAAAGACATACACTTACACCAAGTAACAAAGTCATACACTGACACCCAGGAACACAGACACACACTGACACCAAGTAACAAAAACACACACTTACACCAAGTAACACAGACATACACTGACACCAAGTAACAAAGACAGACAATTACACCAAGTAACAAAGACATACACTTACACCAAGTATTTTGACATACACTGACACCAATAAACAAAGACATACACTGATACCCAGTAACACAGACACACACTTACACCAAGTAACAAAGACATACACTTACTCCCAGAAACAAAGACATACACTGACACCAAGTAACAAATACATACACTGATACCCAGTAACACAGACACACACTTACACCAAGAAACAAAGACATACACTGACACCAAGTCACAAAGACAGACACTGACACCCAGTAACAAAGACATACACTGACACCAAGTCACAAAGACATACAGTGATACTCAGTAACAACGACATAAACTGATACCCAGTAACACAGACACACACTTACACCAAGTAACAAAGACACACACTGATACCCAGTAACACAGACACACACGGACACCAAGTAACAAAGACACACACTTACACCAAGTAACAGAGACATACGCTGACACCCAGTAACACAGATACACACTGGGTGGCACAGTGGCGCAGTGGTTATCACTGCAGCCTCACAGCTCCAGTGACCCGGGTTCGATTCTGGGTACTGCCTGTGCGGAGTTTGCAAGTTCTCCCTGTGTCTGCGTGGTTTTCCTCCGGGTGCTATGGTTACCTCCCACATGCCAAAGACTTGCAGGTTGGTAGGTTAATTGGCCATTATAAATTGCCCCTAGAATAGGTAGGTTGTCGGGAAATATATAGGGACCGGTGGGGATGTTATTGGAATATGGGATTCGTGTAGGATAAGTATAAATTGTTGGTTGATGGTCGGCACAGACTCGGTGGGCCGAAGGGCCTGTTTCACTGCTGTATCTCTAAACTAAACTAAATACTGACACCTAGAGTCACAGACACACACTGACAACCAGGAACACGCACTGATACACAGTAACAAAGACATACACTGATACCCAGTAACACAGACACACACTGACACCAAGTAACAAAGACATACACTGATACCCAGTAACACAGACACATACTTACACCAAGTAACAAAGACATACACTGACACCAAGTCACAAAGACACACACTGACACCCAGTAACAAAGACATACACTGACACCAAGTAACACATATATACACTGGCACCAAGTAACAAAGACATGCACTGACACCAAGTAACAAAGAGATACGCTTACACCAAGTAACAAAGACACATACTTACACCAAGTAACACAGACATGCACTGACACCAAGTAACAAAGGCATACACTTACACCAAGTAACAAAGGCAGACAATTACACCATGTATCACAGACATACACTTACACCAAGTATTTTGACATACACTTACACCAAGTAACAAAGACATACACTGACACCCAGTAACAAAGAAATCCACTGACACCAAGTAACAAAGACATACACTGACACCCAGGAACACAGACACACACAGACACAAATTCAGAAAGACACACACTCACACCAAGTAACAAAGACATACACTTACACCAAGTAACAAAGACATACACTGTCACCCAGTAACAAAGAAATCCACTGACACCAAGTAACAAAGAGATACACTGACACCAAGTATTTTGACATACACTGCCACCAAGTAACAAAGACACACACTGACACCAAGTCACAAAGATACACACTGACACCCAGTAACAAAGACAAACACTGACAACAAGTAACAAAGACATACACTTACAACAAGTAATTTGACATACACTTACACCAAGTAACAAAGACATACACTGATACTCAGTAACACAGACACACACTGACACCAAGTAAAAAAGACACACACTTTCACCAAGTAACAAAGACATACACTTACACCAAGTATTTTGACATACACTGCCACCAAGTAACAAAGACATACACTGATACACAGTAACACAGACACACACTTACACAAAATAACAAAGACATACACTGACAACAAGTCACAAAGACACACACTGACACCCAGTAACAAAGACATACACTGACAACAAGTAACAAAGACATACAGTGATACCCCGTAACAAACACATACACTGATACCCAGTAACACAGACGCACACTTACACCAAGTAACAAAGACATACATTTACACGAAGTAACACAGACATACACGTCCACCAAGTATTTTGACATACACTTCCACCACTTAACAAAGACATACACTGACACCCAGTAAAAAAGACATCCACTGACAACAAGTCACAAACACGTACACTGACACCAAGTAACAAAGACATATACTTACACCAAGTAACAAAGACATACACAGACACCCAGGAACACAGGCACACACTGACACCAAGTAACAAAGACACACACTTACACCAAGTAACACAGACATACACTGACACCAAGTAACAAAGACAGACAATTACACCAAGTAACAAAGACATACACTTACACCAAGTATTTTGACATACACTGACACCAAGTAACAAAGACATACACTGATACCCGGTAACACAGACACACACTGACTCCCAGAAACAAAGACATACACTGACTCCCAGTAACAAAGACATACACTGACACCAAGTAACAAAGACATACACTGACACCAAGTAACAAAGACATACACTGATACCCAGTAACACAGTCACACACTTACACCAAGTAACAAAGACATACACTGACACCAAGTCACAAAGACATACAGTGATACCCAGTAACAAAGACATAAACTGATACCCAGTAACACAGACACACACTTACACCAAGTAACAAAGACACACACTGATATCCAGTAACACAGACACACACGGACACCAAGTAACAAAGACACACACTTACACCAAGTAACACAGACACACACTGACATCCAGTAATACACAGTAACACAGAGACAAACTTACAAAAGGTAACTAAGACATACACTGACACCAAGTCACAAAGACACACTGACACCCAGTAACAAAGACATACACTGATACCCAGTAACACAGACACATTCTTACACCAAGTAACAAAGACATACACTAACACCTAGTCACAAAGACACACACTGACACCCAGCAACAAAGACATACACTGACACCAAGTCACAAAGACATACACTGATACCCAGTAACAAAGACATACACTGATACCCAGTAACACAGACGCACAATTACACCAAGTAACAAAGACATACACTTACACCAAGTAACACAGACATACACTTACACCAAGTATTTTGACATACACTTACACCAAGTAACAAAGACATACACTTACACCCAGTAACAAAGACATCCACTGACACCAAATCACAAAGACACACTGACACCCAGTAACAAAGACATACACTGACACCATGTAACAAAGACATACACTGATACCCAGTAACACAGACACACTCTTACACCAAGTAACAAAGACATACAATGACACCAAGTCACAAAGACACACTGACACCCAGTAACAAAGACATACACTGACACCATGTAACAAAGACATACACTGATACCCAGTAACACAGACACACTCTTACACCAAGTAACAAAGGCATACACTGACACCAAGTCACAAAGACACACACTGATACCCAGTAACACAGACGCACACTTACACCAAGTAACAAAGACATACACTTACACCAAGTAACACAAACAGACACTTACACCAAGTATTTTGACATACACTTACACCAAGTAACAAAGACATACACTGACACCCAGTAACAAAGAAATCCACTGACACCAAGTAACAAATACATACACTGGCACCCAGGAACAAAGACACACACTGACACCAAGTAACAAAGACACACACTTGCACCAAGTAACAAAGACATACACTTACACCAAGTATTTTGACATACTCTGCTACCAAGTAACAAAGACATACACCTGGTTAGCAACCTTCAGGGATTTATGCACCTGGACACCAAGATCTCTCTGTTCATCTACAGTACCAAGAATCCTCCCATTAGCCCAGTACTCTGCATTCCTGTTACTCCTTCCAAAGTGAATCACCTCACACTTTTCCGCATTAAACTCCATTTGCCATCTCTCAGCCCAGCTCTGCAGCCTATCTATGTCTCTCTGTACCCGACAACATCCTTCGGCACTATCCACAACTCCACTGACAACAAGTCACAAAGACATACACTGATACCCAGTAACAAAGACATACACTGATACCCAGTAACACAGACGCACACTTACACCAAGTAACAAAGACATACACTTACACCAAGTAACACAGACATACACTTACACCAAGTATTTTGACATACACTTAAACCAAGTAACAAAGACATACACTTACACCAAGTAACAAAGACAGACTATTACACCAAGTAACAAAGATATCCACTGACAACAAGTCACAAAGACATACACTGACACCCAGTAACAAAGACATCCACTGACAACAAGTCACAAACAGATACACTGACACCAAGTCACAAAGACATACACTTACACCCAGTAACAAAGACACACACTTACACCAAGTAACAAAGACATACACTGAAAAGAAGTAACAAAGGCACACACTTACACCAAGTAACACAGACATACACTGACACCAAGTAACAAAGACAGACAATTACACGAAGTAACAAAGACATACACCTACACCAAGTATTTTGACATACACTGACTCCAAGTAACAAAGACATCCACTGATACCCAGTAACACAAACACACACTTACACCAAGTAACAAAGACATACACTGACACCAAGTCACAAAGACACACACTGACACCCAGTAACAAAGACATACACTGAAAACAAGTCACAAAGACATACACTGATACACAGTAACACAGACACAAACTTACACCAAGAAACAAAGACACACACTGATACGCAGTAACACAGACACACACTTACACCAAGTAACAAAGACATACACTGACACCCAGTAACAAAGACATACACTGACACCCAGTAACACAGACACACACGGACACCTAGTAACAAAGACACACACTTACACCAAGTAACACAAACACACACTGACACCCAGTAACAAAGACATACACTGACACCCTGTAACACAGACAAACACCTACACCAAGTAACAAAGACACACACTGATACCCAGTAACACAGACACACACTTACACCAAGTAACAAAGACATACACTGACACCCAGTAACAAAGACATACACTGACACCCAGTAACACAGACACACACGGACACCAAGTAACAAAGACACACACTTACACCAAGTAACACAAACAGACACTGACACCCAGTAACAAAGACATACACTGACACCCAGTAACACAGACACACACGGACACCAACTAACAAAGACATACACTTACACCAAGTATTTTGACATACACTGCCACCAAGTAACAAAGACATACACTGATACACAGTAACACAGACACACACTTACACCAAGTAACAAAGACACACACTGACACCCAGTAACAAAGACATACACTGATACCCAGTAACACAAACATACACTTACACCAAGTAACAAAGACACATACTTACACCAAGTAACAAAGACATACACTGACACCAAGTATTTTGACATACACTTGCACCAAGTAACAAAGACATACACTGACACCCAGTAACTAAGACATACAATGACACCAAGTCACAAACACATACATTGACACCAAGTAACAAAGACATACACTTACACCAAGTAACAAAGACATACATTCATACCCAGTAACACAGACACACACTGACACCCAGTAACACTGACACACACTTACACCAAGTAACAAAGACATACACTGTCACCAATTAACAAAGACATACACTTACACCAAGTAACAAAGACAAACACTGACACCAATTAACAAAGACATACAATTACACCAAGTAACAAAGACACACACTTACACCAAGTGACACAGACATACACTGACACCATGTAACAAAGACATGCACTGAAACACAGTAACACAGACATACACTGACACCAAGTACCAAAGACATACAGTGACACCTACAAACAAAGACATACACTGATACCCAGTAACACAGACACACATTGCACCAAGTAACAAAGACATACAGTGACCCCCAGTAATATAGACAAAAACAGACACACAGTAACAAAGACATACACAGACACACACTGACACCAAGTAACAAAGACTAACACAGACACACACTGTCACCAAGTAACAAAGACATACACTGACACCCAGTAACAAAGACATGCACTGACACCAAGTCATAAAGACACACACTGATACCCAGTAACACAGACAAACTTTTCCACCAAGTAACAAAGACAAACACTGACAGCACGTAACAAAGACATACACTTACACCAAGTAACACAGACATACACTGACACCAAGAATCAAAGACATACACTTACACCAAGTAACAAAGACACACACTTACACGAAGTAACACAGACATACACTGACACCAAGTAACAAAGACATACACTGATACCCAGTAACACAGACACTCACTTACACCAAGTAACAAAGACATACAATGACACCCAGTAACATAGACACACACTGACAACATGTAACACAGACATACACTGACACCAAGTAACAAAGACATACACTGACACCAAGTAACAAAGACATAAACTGATACCCAGTAACACAGACACACACTTACACCAAGTAACAAAGACACACACTTACACCAAGTAACACAGACATACACTGACACCAAGTCACAAAGACATACACTGACACCAAGTAACAAAGACATACACTGATACCCAGTAGCACAGACACACACTTACACCAAGTAATGAAGACATACACTGACACCAAGTAACAAAGACATCCAATTACACCAAGTAACACAGACAGACACTGACAACAAATAACAAAGACATACAATTACACCAAGTAACAAAGACACACACTTGCACCAAGTATCACAGACATACACTGACACCAAGTAACAAAGACATACACTGTTACCCAGTAACACAGACACACACTTACACCAAGTAACAAATACATACACTGATACCAAGTAACACAGACACACAATTACAACAAGTAACACAAACACACACTTACACCAAGTAACAAAGAAATACACTGACACCAAGTAACAAAGAAATACAATTACACCAAGCAACAAAGACACACACTTACACCAAGTAACACAGACATACACTGACACCAAGTAACAAAGACATACACTGTTACCCAGTAACACAGACACACATTTACACCAAGTAACAAAGACATACACTGATACCAAGTAACACAGACACACACTTACACCAAGTAACACAGACACAAACTGACACCAAGTAACAAAGACATACACTGACACCATGTAACAAAGTCATACACTTACACCAAGTAACACAGACATACGCTGACACCAAGTAACACAGGCATACACTGACACCATGTAACAAAGACATGCACTGATACCCAGTAACACACACACACACTTACACCAAGTAACAAAGACATACACTTACACCAAGTAACACAGACATACACTGACACCAAGTAACAAAAACACACACTTACACCAAGTAAGACAGACATACACTGACACAATGTAACAAAGACATGCACTGATACCCAGTAACACAGATATACACTGACCCCAACAAACAAAGACATACACTGGTACCAAGTAACACAGACACAGACTTACACCAAGTAACAAAGACATACACTGACACCCAGTAACAAAGACGTACACTGACACCAAGTCACAAAGACAAACACTCACACCAAGTAACACAGACACACACTGACACCCAGTAACACAAACAAACACACACTGACACCCAGTAACATAGAGAAACATAGACACACAGTAACAAAGACATACACAGACACACACTGACACCAAGTAACAAAGACTAACACAGACACACACTGTCACCATGTAACAAAGACATACACTGACACCCAGTAACAAAGACATAGACTGACACCAAGTCACAAAGACATACAATGATACCCAGTAACACAGACACACACTTACAACAAGTAACAAAGACATACACTGACACCAAGTAACAAAGACATACACTGATAACCAGTGACATAGACACACGCTTACAACAAGTAACAAAGACATACACTGACACCCAGTAACAAAGACAAACACTGACAAAATTAAACACAGACATACACTGACACCAAGTAACAAAGACATACACTGTTACCCAGTAACACAGACACACACTTACACCAAGTAACACAGACACAAACTGACACCAAGTAACAAAGACATACACTGACACCAAGTAACAAAGTCATACACTTACACCAAGTAACACAGACATACGCTGACACCAAGTAATACAGGCATACACTGACACCATGTGACAAAGACATGCACTGATACCCAGTAACACACACACACACTTACACCAAGTAACAAAGACATACACTTCCATCAAGTAACACAGACATACACTGACACCAAGTAACAAAAACACACACTTACACCAAGTAAGACAGACATACACTGACACCATTTAACAAAGACATGCACTGATACCCAGTAACACAGACATACACAGACTCCAACAAACAAAGACATACACTGGTACCAAGCAACACAGACACAGACCTACACCAAGTAACAAAGACATACACTGACACCCAGTAACAAAGACATACACTGACACCAAGTAACAAAGACATACACTGATACCCAGTAACACAGACACACACTTACAACAAGTAACAAAGGCATACACTGACACCCAGTAACAAAGACACACACTGACAAAATTAAACACAGACATACACTGACACCAAGTAACAAAGACACACACTGACACCCAGTAACACAGACACAGACTTACACCAATTAACAAAGACATACACTGACACCCAGTAACAAAGACATACACTGACACCAAGTCACAAAGACATACACTCACACCAAGTAAAACAGACACACACTGACACCCAGTAACACAAACAAACACACACTGACACCCAGTAACATAGAGAAACATAGACACACAGTAACAAAGACAGACACAGACACACACTGACACCAAGTAACAAAGACTAACACAGACACACACTGTCACCATGTAACAAAGACATACACTGACACCCAGTAACAAAGACATAGACTGACACCAAGTCACAAAGACGTACAATGATACCCAGTAACACAGACACACACTTACAACAAGTAACAAAGACATACACTGACACCAAGTAACAAAGACATACACTGATACCCAGTAACACAGAGACACACTTACACCAAGTAACAAAGACATACACTGTTACCCAGTAACACAGACACACACTTACACCAAGTAACAAAGACATACACTGATACTAAGTAACACTGACACACACTTACACCAAGTAACAAAGACACACACTGACACCCAGTAACGAAGACATACACTGATACCCAGTAACACAAACATACACTTACACCAAGTAACAAAGACACATACTTACACCAAGTAACAAAGACATACACTGACACCAATTATTTTGACATACACTTGCACCAAGTAACAAAGACATACACTGACACCCAGTAACTAAGACATACAATGACACCAAGTCACAAACACATACATTGACACCAAGTAACAAAGACATACACTTACACCAAGTAACAAAGACATACATTCATACCCAGTAACACAGACACACACTGACACCCAGTAACACTGACACACACTTACACCAAGTAACAAAGACATACACTGTCACCAATTAACAAAGACATACACTTACACCAAGTAACAAAGACAAACACTGACACCAATTAACAAAGACATACAATTACACCAAGTAACAAAGACACACACTTACACCAAGTGACACAGACATACACTGACACCATGTAACAAAGACATGCACTGAAACACAGTAACACAGACATACACTGACACCAAGTACCAAAGACATACAGTGACACCTACAAACAAAGACATACACTGATACCCAGTAACACAGACACACATTGCACCAAGTAACAAAGACATACAGTGACCCCCAGTAATATAGACAAAAACAGACACACAGTAACAAAGACATACACAGACACACACTGACACCAAGTAACAAAGACTAACACAGACACACACTGTCACCAAGTAACAAAGACATGCACTGACACCCAGTAACAAAGACATGCACTGACACCAAGTCATAAAGACACACACTGATACCCAGTAACACAGACAAACTTTTCCACCAAGTAACAAAGACAAACACTGACAGCACGTAACAAAGACATACACTTACACCAAGTAACACAGACATACACTGACACCAAGAATCAAAGACATACACTTACACCAAGTAACAAAGACACACACTTACACGAAGTAACACAGACATACACTGACACCAAGTAACAAAGACATACACTGATACCCAGTAACACAGACACTCACTTACACCAAGTAACAAAGACATACAATGACACCCAGTAACATAGACACACACTGACAACATGTAACACAGACATACACTGACACCAAGTAACAAAGACATACACTGACACCAAGTAACAAAGACATAAACTGATACCCAGTAACACAGACACACACTTACACCAAGTAACAAAGACACACACTTACACCAAGTAACACAGACATACACTGACACCAAGTCACAAAGACATACACTGACACCAAGTAACAAAGACATACACTGATACCCAGTAGCACAGACACACACTTACACCAAGTAATGAAGACATACACTGACACCAAGTAACAAAGACATCCAATTACACCAAGTAACACAGACAGACACTGACAACAAATAACAAAGACATACAATTACACCAAGTAACAAAGACACACACTTGCACCAAGTATCACAGACATACACTGACACCAAGTAACAAAGACATACACTGTTACCCAGTAACACAGACACACACTTACACCAAGTAACAAATACATACACTGATACCAAGTAACACAGACACACAATTACAACAAGTAACACAAACACACACTTACACCAAGTAACAAAGAAATACACTGACACCAAGTAACAAAGAAATACAATTACACCAAGCAACAAAGACACACACTTACACCAAGTAACACAGACATACACTGACACCAAGTAACAAAGACATACACTGTTACCCAGTAACACAGACACACATTTACACCAAGTAACAAAGACATACACTGATACCAAGTAACACAGACACACACTTACACCAAGTAACACAGACACAAACTGACACCAAGTAACAAAGACATACACTGACACCATGTAACAAAGTCATACACTTACACCAAGTAACACAGACATACGCTGACACCAAGTAACACAGGCATACACTGACACCATGTAACAAAGAAATGCACTGATACCCAGTAACACACACACACACTTACACCAAGTAACAAAGACATACACTTACACCAAGTAACACAGACATACACTGACACCAAGTAACAAAAACACACACTTACACCAAGTAAGACAGACATACACTGACACAATGTAACAAAGACATGCACTGATACCCAGTAACACAGATATACACTGACTCCAACAAACAAAGACATACACTGGTACCAAGTAACACAGACACAGACTTACACCAAGTAACAAAGACATACACTGACACCCAGTAACAAAGACGTACACTGACACCAAGTCACAAAGACAAACACTCACACCAAGTAACACAGACACACACTGACACCCAGTAACACAAACAAACACACACTGACACCCAGTAACATAGAGAAACATAGACACACAGTAACAAAGACATACACAGACACACACTGACACCAAGTAACAAAGACTAACACAGACACACACTGTCACCATGTAACAAAGACATACACTGACACCCAGTAACAAAGACATAGACTGACACCAAGTCACAAAGACATACAATGATACCCAGTAACACAGACACACACTTACAACAAGTAACAAAGACATACACTGACACCAAGTAACAAAGACATACACTGATAACCAGTGACATAGACACACGCTTACAACAAGTAACAAAGACATACACTGACACCCAGTAACAAAGACAAACACTGACAAAATTAAACACAGACATACACTGACACCAAGTAACAAAGACATACACTGTTACCCAGTAACACAGACACACACTTACACCAAGTAATAAAGACATACACTGATACCAAGTAACACAGACACACACTTACACCAAGTAACACAGACACAAACTGACACCAAGTAACAAAGACATACACTGACACCAAGTAACAAAGTCATACACTTACACCAAGTAACACAGACATACGCTGACACCAAGTAATACAGGCATACACTGACACCATGTGACAAAGACATGCACTGATACCCAGTAACACACACACACACTTACACCAAGTAACAAAGACATACACTTCCATCAAGTAACACAGACATACACTGACACCAAGTAACAAAAACACACACTTACACCAAGTAAGACAGACATACACTGACACCATTTAACAAAGACATGCACTGATACCCAGTAACACAGACATACACAGACTCCAACAAACAAAGACATACACTGGTACCAAGCAACACAGACACAGACCTACACCAAGTAACAAAGACATACACTGACACCCAGTAACAAAGACATACACTGACACCAAGTAACAAAGACATACACTGATACCCAGTAACACAGACACACACTTACAACAAGTAACAAAGGCATACACTGACACCCAGTAACAAAGACACACACTGACAAAATTAAACACAGACATACACTGACACCAAGTAACAAAGACACACACTGACACCCAGTAACACAGACACAGACTTACACCAATTAACAGCAGACATACACTGACACCAAGTAACAAAGACACACACTGATACCCAGTAACACACACACACACTTACACCAAGTAACAAAGACATACACTTCCATCAAGTAACACAGACATACACTGACACCAAGTAACAAAAACACACACTTACACCAAGTAAGACAGACATACACTGACACCATTTAACAAAGACATGCACTGATACCCAGTAACACAGACATACACAGACTCCAACAAACAAAGACATACACTGGTACCAAGCAACACAGACACAGACCTACACCAAGTAACAAAGACATACACTGACACCCAGTAACAAAGACATACACTGACACCAAGTAACAAAGACATACACTGATACCCAGTAACACAGACACACACTTACAACAAGTAACAAAGGCATACACTGACACCCAGTAACAAAGACACACACTGACAAAATTAAACACAGACATACACTGACACCAAGTAACAAAGACATACACTGACACCCAGTAACAAAGACATACACTGACACCAAGTCACAAAGGCATACACTCACACCAAGTACAACAGACACACACTGACACCCAGTAACACAAACAAACACACACTGACACCCAGTAACATAGAGAAACATAGACACACAGTAACAAAGACAGACACAGACACACACTGACACCAAGTAACAAAGACTAACACAGACACACACTGTCACCATGTAACAAAGACATACACTGACACCCAGTAACAAAGACATAGACTGACACCAAGTCACAAAGACGTACAATGATACCCAGTAACACAGACACACACTTACAACAAGTAACAAAGACATACACTGACACCAAGTAACAAAGACATACACTGATACCCAGTAACACAGAGACACACTTACAACAAGTAACAAAGACATACACTGACACCCAGTAACAAAGACACACACTGACAAAATTAAACACAGACGTACACTGACACCAAGTAACAAAGACATACACTGTTACCCAGTAACACAGACACACACTTACACCAAGTAACAAAGACATACACTGATACTAAGTAACACTGACACACACTTACACCAAGTAACACAGATACAAACTGACACCAAGTAACAAAGACATACACTGACACCAAGTAACAAAGTCATACACTTACACCAACTAACACAGACATAGGCTGACACCAAGTAACACAGGCATACATTGACACCAAGTAACAAAGACATGCACTGATACCCAGTAACACACATACACACTTACACCAAGTTACAAAGACATACACTTACACCAAGTAACACAGACATACACTGACACCAAGTAACAAAAACACACACTTACACCAAGTAAGACAGACATACACTGACACCATGTAACAAAGACATGCACTGATGCCCAGTAACACAGACATACACTGACTCCAACAAACAAAGACATACACTGGTACCAAGTAACACAGACACAGACTTACACCAAGTAACAAAGACATACACTGACACCCAGTAACAAAGACATACACTGACACCAAGTCACAAAGACATACACTCACACCAAGTAACACAGACACACACTGACACCCAGTAACACAAACAAACACACACTGACACCCAGTAACATAGAGAAACATAGACACACAGTAACAAAGACATACACAGACACACACTGACACCAAGTAACAAAGACATAGACTGACACCAAGTCACAAAGACATACAATGATACCCAGTAACACAGACACACACTTACAACAAGTAACAAAGACATACACTGACACCAAGTAACAAAGACATACACTGATACCCAGTAACACAGACACACACTTACAACAAGTAACAAAGACATACACTGATACCAAGTAACACAGACACACACTTACACCAAGTAACACAGACACAAACTGACACCAAGTAACAAAGACATACACTGACACCAAGTAACAAAGTCATACACTTACACCAAGTAACACAGAAATACGCTGACACCAAGTAACACAGGCATACACTGACACCATGTAACAAAGACATGCACTGATACCCAGTAACACACACACACACTTACACCAAGTAACAAAGACATACACTTACACCAAGTAACACAGACATACACTGACACCAAGTAACAAAAACACACATTTACACCAAGTAAGACAGACATACACTGACACCATGTAACAAAGACATGCACTGATGCCCAGTAACACAGACATACACTGACTCCAACAAACAAAGACATACACTGGTACCAAGTAACACAGACACAGACTTACACCAAGTAACAAAGACATACACTGACACCCAGTAACAAAGACATACACTGACACCAAGTCACAAAGACATACACTCACACCAAGTAACACAGTCACACACTGACACCCAGTAACACAAACAAACACACACTGACACCCAGTAACATAGAGAAACATAGACACACAGTAACAAAGACATACACAGACACACACTGACACCAAGTAACAAAGACTAACACAGACTCACACTGTCACCATGTAACAAAGACATACACTGACACCCAGTAACAAAGACATAGACTGACACCAAGTCACAAAGACATACAATGATACCCAGTAACACAGACACACACTTACAACAAGTAACAAAGACATACACTGACACCAAGTAACAAAGACATACACTGATACCCAGTAACACAGACACACACTTACACCAAGTAACAAAGACATACACTGATACCAAGTAACAAAGACACACACTTACAACAAGTAACACAGACACAAACTGACACCAAGTAACAAAGACATACACTGACACCAAGTAACAAAGTCATACACTTACACCAAGTAACACAGAAATACGCTGACACCAAGTAACACAGGCATACACTGACACCATGTAACAAAGACATGCACTGATACCCAGTAACACACACACACACTTACACCAAGTAACAAAGACATACACTTACACCAAGTAACACAGACATACACTGACACCAAGTAACAAAAACACACATTTACACCAAGTAAGACAGACATACACTGACACCATGTAACAAAGACATGCACTGATGCCCAGTAACACAGACATACACTGACTCCAACAAACAAAGACATACACTGGTACCAAGTAACACAGACACAGACTTACACCAAGTAACAAAGACATACACTGACACCCAGTAACAAAGACATACACTGACACCAAGTCACAAAGACATACACTCACACCAAGTAACACAGACACACACTGACACCCAGTAACACAAACAAACACACACTGACACCCAGTAACATAGAGAAACATAGACACACAGTAACAAAGACATACACAGACACACACTGACACCAAGTAACAAAGACTAAGACAGACTCACACTGTCACCATGTAACAAAGACATACACTGACACCCAGTAACAAAGACATAGACTGACACCAAGTCACAAAGACATACAATGATACCCAGTAACACAGACACACACTTACAACAAGTAACAAAGACATACACTGACACCAAGTAACAAAGACATACACTGATACCCAGTAACACAGACACACACTTACAACAAGTAACAAAGACATACACTGATACCAAGTAACACAGACACACACTTACACCAAGTAACACAGACACAAACTGACAACAAGTAACAAAGACATACACTGACACCAAGTAACAAAGTCATACACTTACACCAAGTAACACAGAAATACGCTGACACCAAGTAACACAGGCATACACTGACACCATGTAACAAAGACATGCACTGATACCCAGTAACACACACACACACTTACACCAAGTAACAAAGACATACACTTACACCAAGTAACACAGACATACACTGACACCAAGTAACAAAAACACACATTTACACCAAGTAAGACAGACATACACTGACACCATGTAACAAAGACATGCACTGATGCCCAGTAACACAGACATACACTGACTCCAACAAACAAAGACATACACTGGTACCAAGTAACACAGACACAGACTTACACCAAGTAACAAAGACATACACTGACACCCAGTAACAAAGACATACACTGACACCAAGTCACAAAGACATACACTCACACCAAGTAACACAGTCACACACTGACACCCAGTAACACAAACAAACACACACTGACACCCAGTAACATAGAGAAACATAGACACACAGTAACAAAGACATACACAGACACACACTGACACCAAGTAACCAAGACTAACACAGACTCACACTGTCACCATGTAACAAAGACATACACTGACACCCAGTAACAAAGACATAGACTGACACCAAGTCACAAAGACATACAATGATACCCAGTAACACAGACACACACTTACAACAAGTAACAAAGACATACACTGACACCAAGTAACAAAGACATACACTGATACCCAGTAACACAGACACACACTTACACCAAGTAACAAAGACATACACTGATACCAAGTAACACAGACACACACTTACACCAAGTAACACAGACACAAACTGACACCAAGTAACAAAGACATACACTGACACCAAGTAACAAAGTCATACACTTACACCAAGTAACACAGAAATACGCTGACACCAAGTAACACAGGCATACACTGACACCATGTAACAAAGACATGCACTGATACCCAGTAACACACACACACACTTACACCAAGTAACAAAGACATACACTTACACCAAGTAACACAGACATACACTGACACCAAGTAACAAAAACACACATTTACACCAAGTAAGACAGACATACACTGACACCATGTAACAAAGACATGCACTGATGCCCAGTAACACTGACATACACTGACTCCAACAAACAAAGACATACACTGGTACCAAGTAACACAGACACAGACTTACACCAAGTAACAAAGACATACACTGACACCCAGTAACAAAGACATACACTGACACCAAGTCACAAAGACATACACTCACACCAAGTAACACAGTCACACACTGACACCCAGTAACACAAACAAACACACACTGACACCCAGTAACATAGAGAAACATAGACACACAGTAACAAAGACATACACAGACACACACTGACACCAAGTAACAAAGACTAACACAGACTCACACTGTCACCATGTAACAAAGACATACACTGACACCCAGTAACAAAGACATAGACTGACACCAAGTCACAAAGACATACAATGATACCCAGTAACACAGACACACACTTACAACAAGTAACAAAGACATACACTGACACCAAGTAACAAAGACATACACTGATACCCAGTAACACAGACACACACTTACACCAAGTAACAAAGACATACACTGATACCAAGTAACACAGACACACACTTACACCAAGTAACACAGACACAAACTGACACCAAGTAACAAAGACATACACTGACACCAAGTAACAAAGTAATACACTTACACCAAGTAACACAGACATACGCTGACACCAAGTAACACAGGCATACACTGACACCATGTAACAAAGACATGCACTGATACCCAGTAACACACACACACACACTTACACCAAGTATCAAAGACATACACTTACACCAAGTAACACAGACATACACTGACACCAAGTAACAAAAACACACACTTACACCAAGTAAGACAGACATACACTGACACCATGTAACAAAGACATGCAATGATGCCCAGTAACACAGACATACACTGACTCCAACAAACAAAGACATACACTGGTACCAATTAACACAGACACAGACTTACACCAAGTAACACAGACATACACTGACACCCAGTAACAAAGACATACACTGACACCAAGTCACAAAGACATACACTCACACCAAGTAACACAGACACACACTGACACCCAGTAACACAAACAAACACACACTGACACCCAGTAACATAGAGAAACATAGACACACAGTAACAAAGACATATACAGACACACACTGACACCAAGTAACAAAGACTAACACAGACTCACACTGTCACCATGTAACAAAGACATACACTGAAACCCAGTAACAAAGACATAGACTGACACCAAGTCACAAAGACATACAATGATACCCAGTAACACAGACACACACTTACAACAAGTAACAAAGACATACACTGACACCAAGTAACAAAGACATACACTGATACCCAGTAACACAGACACACACTTACAAAAGTAACAAAGACATACACTGACACCCAGCAACAAAGACACACACTGACAAAATTAAACACAGACATACACTGCCACCAAGTAACAAAGACACACACTGACACCCAGTAACACAGACACACACTGACACCAAGTAAAAAAGACATACACTGACACCAAGTAACAAAGACAAACACTGATACCCAGTAACACAGACACACACTTACACCAAGTAACAAAGACACACACTGACAACATGTAACACAGACATACACTGACACCAAGTCACAAAGACATACACTGACACCAAGTAACAAAGACATACACTGATACCCAGTAGCACAGAAACACACTTACACCAAGTAATGAAGACATACACTGACACCAAGTAACAAAGACATACAATTACACCAAGTAACACAGACATACACTGACACCAAATAACAAAGACATACAATTACACCAAGTAACAAAGACACACACTTGCACCAAGTATCACAGACATACACTGACACCAAGTAACAAAGACATACACTGTTACCCAGTAACACAGACACACAATTACACCAAGTAACAAATACATACACTGATACCAAGTAACACAGACACACAATTACAACAAGTAACACAAACACACACTTACACCAAGTAACAAAGAAATACACTGACACCAAGTAACACAGAAATACAATTACGCCAAGTAACAAAGACATACACTTACACCAAGTAACACAGACATACACTGACACCAAGTAACAAAGACATACACTGTTACCAGCAACACAGACACACACTTACACAAAGTAACAAAGACATACACTGATACCAAGTAACACAGACACACACTTACACCAAGTAACACAGACACAAACTTACACCAAGTAACAAAGACATACACTGACACCAAGTAACAAAGTCATACCCTTACACAAAGTAACACAGACATACGCTGACACCAGGTAACACAGGCATACACTGACACCATGTAACAAAGACATGCACTGATACCCAGCAACACACACACACACTTACACCCAGTAACAAAGACATATACTTACACCAAGTAACTGAGACATACACTGACACCAAGTAACAAAAAAACACACTTACACCAAGTAACACAGACATACACTGCCACCAAGTAACAAAGTCATACACTTACACCAAGTAACACAGACATACGCTGACACCAAGTAACACAGGCATACATTGACACCATGTAACAAAGACATGCACTGATACCCAGTAACACACATACACACTTACACCAAGTAACAAAGACATACACTTACACCAAGTAACACAGACATACACTGACACCAAGTAACAAAAACACACACTTACACCAAGTAAGACAGACATACACTGACACCATGTAACAAAGACATGCACTGATGCCCAGTAACACAGACATACACTGACTCCAACAAACAAAGACATACACTGGTACCAAGTAACACAGACACAGACTTACACCAAGTAACAAAGACATACACTGACACCCAGTAACAAAGACATACACTGACACCAAGTCACAAAGACATACACTCACACCAAGTAACACAGACACACACTGACACCCAGTAACACAAACAAACACACACTGACACCCAGTAACATAGAGAAACATAGACACACAGTAACAAAGACATACACAGACACACACTGACACCAAGTAACAAAGACTAAGACAGACTCACACTGTCACCATGTAACAAAGACATACACTGACACCCAGTAACAAAGACATAGACTGACACCAAGTCACAAAGACATACAATGATACCCAGTAACACAGACACACACTTACAACAAGTAACAAAGACATACACTGACACCAAGTAACAAAGACATACACTGATACCCAGTAACACAGACACACACTTACAACAAGTAACAAAGACATACACTGATACCAAGTAACACAGACACACACTTACACCAAGTAACACAGACAAAAACTGACACCAAGTAACAAAGACATACACTGACACCAAGTAACAAAGTCATACACTTACACCAAGTAACACAGAAATACGCTGACACCAAGTAACACAGGCATACACTGACACCATGTAACAAAGACATGCACTGATACCCAGTAACACACACACACACTTACACCAAGTAACAAAGACATACACTTACACCAAGTAACACAGACATACACTGACACCAAGTAACAAAAACACACATTTACACCAAGTAAGACAGACATACACTGACACCATGTAACAAAGACATGCACTGATGCCCAGTAACACAGACATACACTGACTCCAACAAACAAAGACATACACTGGTACCAAGTAACACAGACACAGACTTACACCAAGTAACAAAGACATACACTGACACCCAGTAACAAAGACATACACTGACACCAAGTCACAAAGACATACACTCACACCAAGTAACACAGTCACACACTGACACCCAGTAACACAAACAAACACACACTGACACCCAGTAACATAGAGAAACATAGACACACAGTAACAAAGACATACACAGACACACACTGACACCAAGTAACCAAGACTAACACAGACTCACACTGTCACCATGTAACAAAGACATACACTGACACCCAGTAACAAAGACATAGACTGACACCAAGTCACAAAGACATACAATGATACCCAGTAACACAGACACACACTTACAACAAGTAACAAAGACATACACTGACACCAAGTAACAAAGACATACACTGATACCCAGTAACACAGACACACACTTACACCAAGTAACAAAGACATACACTGATACCAAGTAACACAGACACACACTTACACCAAGTAACACAGACACAAACTGACACCAAGTAACAAAGACATACACTGACACCAAGTAACAAAGTCATACACTTACACCAAGTAACACAGAAATACGCTGACACCAAGTAACACAGGCATACACTGACACCATGTAACAAAGACATGCACTGATACCCAGTAACACACACACACACTTACACCAAGTAACAAAGACATACACTTACACCAAGTAACACAGACATACACTGACACCAAGTAACAAAAACACACATTTACACCAAGTAAGACAGACATACACTGACACCATGTAACAAAGACATGCACTGATGCCCAGTAACACAGACATACACTGACTCCAACAAACAAAGACATACACTGGTACCAAGTAACACAGACACAGACTTACACCAAGTAACAAAGACATACACTGACACCCAGTAACAAAGAAATACACTGACACCAAGTCACAAAGACATACACTCACACCAAGTAAAACAGTCACACACTGACACCCAGTAACACAAACAAACACACACTGACACCCAGTAACATAGAGAAACATAGACACACAGTAACAAAGACATACACAGACACACACTGACACCAAGTAACAAAGACTAACACAGACTCACACTGTCACCATGTAACAAAGACATACACTGACACCCAGTAACAAAGACATAGACTGACACCAAGTCACAAAGACATACAATGATACCCAGTAACACAGACACACACTTACAACAAGTAACAAAGACATACACTGACACCAAGTAACAAAGACATACACTGATACCCAGTAACACAGACACACACTTACACCAAGTAACAAAGACATACACTGATACCAAGTAACACAGACACACACTTACACCAAGTAACACAGACACAAACTGACACCAAGTAACAAAGACATACACTGACACCAAGTAACAAAGTAATACACTTACACCAAGTAACACAGACATACGCTGACACCAAGTAACACAGGCATACACTCACACCATGTAACAAAGACATGCACTGATACCCAGTAACACACACACACACACTTACACCAAGTATCAAAGACATACACTTACACCAAGTAACACAGACATACACTGACACCAAGTAACAAAAACACACACTTACACCAAGTAAGACAGACATACACTGACACCATGTAACAAAGACATGCAATGATGCCCAGTAACACAGACATACACTGACTCCAACAAACAAAGACATACACTGGTACCAAGTAACACAGACACAGACTTACACCAAGTAACACAGACATACACTGACACCCAGTAACAAAGACATACACTGACACCAAGTCACAAAGACATACACTCACACCAAGTAACACAGACACACACTGACACCCAGTAACACAAACAAACACACACTGACACCCAGTAACATAGAGAAACATAGACACACAGTAACAAAGACATACACAGACACACACTGACACCAAGTAACAAAGACTAACACAGACTCACACTGTCACCATGTAACAAAGACATACACTGAAACCCAGTAACAAAGACATAGACTGACACCAAGTCACAAAGACATACAATGATACCCAGTAACACAGACACACACTTACAACAAGTAACAAAGACATACACTGACACCAAGTAACAAAGACATACACTGATACCCAGTAACACAGACACACACTTACAACAAGTAACAAAGACATACACTGACACCCAGCAACAAAGACACACACTGACAAAATTAAACACAGACATACACTGCCACCAAGTAACAAAGACACACACTGATACCCAGTAACACAGACACACACTTACACCAAGTAACAAAGACACACACTGACAACATGTAACACAGACATACACTGACACCAAGTCACAAAGACATACACTGACACCAAGTAACAAAGACATACACTGATACCCAGTAGCACAGAAACACACTTACACCAAGTAATGAAGACATACACTGACACCAAGTAACAAAGACATACAATTACACCAAGTAACACAGACATACACTGACACCAAATAACAAAGACATACAATTACACCAAGTAACAAAGACACACACTTGCACCAAGTATCACAGACATACACTGACACCAAGTAACAAAGACATACACTGTTACCCAGTAACACAGACACACAATTACACCAAGTAACAAATACATACACTGATACCAAGTAACACAGACACACAATTACAACAAGTAACACAAACACACACTTACACCAAGTAACAAAGAAATACACTGACACCAAGTAACACAGAAATACAATTACGACAAGTAACAAAGACACACACTTACACCAAGTAACACAGACATACACTGACACCAAGTAACAAAGACATACACTGTTACCAGCAACACAGACACACACTTACACCAAGTAACAAAGACATACACTGATACCAAGTAACACAGACACACACTTACACCAAGTAACACAGACACAAACTTACACCAAGTAACAAAGACATACACTGACACCAAGTAACAAAGTCATACCCTTACACAAAGTAACACAGACATACGCTGACACCAGGTAACACAGGCATACACTGACACCATGTAACAAAGACATGCACTGATACCCAGCAACACACACACACACTTACACCCAGTAACAAAGACATATACTTACACCAAGTAACTGAGACATACACTGACACCAAGTAACAAAAAAACACACTTACACCAAGTAACACAGACATACACTGCCACCATGTAACAAAGACATGCACTGATACCCAGTAACACAGACATACACTGAATCCAACAAACAAAGACATACACTGGTATCAAGTAACAAAGACACAGACTTACACCAAGTAACAAAGACATACACTGACACCCAGTAACAAAGACATACACTGACACCAAGTCACAAAGACATCCACTCACACCAAGTAACGCAGACACACACTGACACCCAGTAACACAAACAAATACACACTGACCCCCAGTAACATAGAGAAACATAGACACACAGTAACAAAGACATACACAGACACACACTGACACCAAGTAACAAAGACTAACACAGACACACACTGTCACCATGTAACAAAGACATACACTGACACCCAGTAACAAATACATAGACTGACACCAAGTCACAAAGACATACACTGATACCCAGTAACACAGACACACACTTACAACAAGTAACAAAGACATACACTGACACCCAGTAACAAAGACACACACTGACACCCAGTAACACAGACACACACTTACACCAAGTAACAAAGACATACACTGACACCAAGTAACAAAGACAAACACTGATAGCCAGTAACACAGACACAGACTTACACCAAGTAACACAGACACACACTTACACCAAGTAACACAGACATACACTGACACCAAGTAACAAAGGCATACACTGATACCAAGTAACAAAGACATAAACTGAGACACAGTAACAAAGACATACACTTACACAAAGTCACAAAGACATACACTGACACCCAGTAACAAAGACATACACTGACACCAAGTCACAAAGACATACACTGACACCAAGTAACAAAGACATACACTGATACCCAGTAGCACAGACACACACTTACACCCAGTAACCAAGACATACACTGACACCAAGTAACAAAGACACACACTTACACCAAGTAACACAGACATACACTGACACCAAGTAACAAAGACATACACTGTTACCCAGTAACACAGACACACACTTACACCAAGTAACAAAGACATACTCTGATACCAAGTAACACAGACACACACTTACATCAAGTAACACAAACACACACTTACACCAAGTAACAAAGATATACACTGACACCAAGTAACAAAGACATACAATTACACCAAGTAACAAAGACACACACTTACACCAAGTAACACAGACATCCACTGACACCAAGTAACAAAGACATACACTGTTACCCAGTAACACAGACACACACTTAAAACTAGTAACAAAGACATTCACTGAAACCAAGTAACACAGACACACACTCACACCAAGTAAGACAGGCACACAACAACACCAAGTAACAAAGACATACATTTACACCAAGTAACACAGACAAACACTGACACCAAGTAACAAATAAATACAATTACACCAAGTAACAAATATACATACTTACACCAGGTGACACAGACATACACTGACACCATGTAACAAAGACATGCACTGAAACAAAGTAAGACAGACATACACTGGCACCAAGTAACAAAGACATACACTGACACCAACAAACAAAGACATACACTGATACCCAGTAACACAGACACACAATTACACCAAGTAACAAAGACATACACTGACACCCAGTAACATAGAAAAACACAGACACACAGTAACAAAGACATACACAGACACACACTGACACCAAGTAACACAGACATACACTGACAGCAAGTAACACAGACACACACTTACAACAAGTAACAAAGACATACACTGACACCAAGTAACAAAGACATACACTGATACCCAGTAACACAGACACACACTTACACCAAGTAACAAAGACATACACTGATACCAAGTAACACAGACACACACTTACACCAAGTAACACAGACACAAACTGACACCAAGTAACAAAGACATACACTGACACCAAGTAACAGAGTCATACACTTACACCAAGTAACACAGAAATACGCTGACACCAAGTAACACAGGCATACACTGACACCATGTAACAAAGACATGCACTGATACACAGTAACACACACACACACTTACACCAAGTAACAAAGACATACACTTACACCAAGTAACACAGACATACACTGACACCAAGTAACAAAAACACACATTTACACCAAGTAAGACAGACATACACTGACACCATGTAACAAAGACATGCACTGATGCCCAGTAACACAGACATACACTGACTCCAACAAACAAAGACATACACTGGTACCAAGTAACACAGACACAGACTTACACCAAGTAACAAAGACATACACTGACACCCAGTAACAAAGAAATACACTGACACCAAGTCACAAAGACATACACTCACACCAAGTAACACAGTCACACACTGACACCCAGTAACACAAACAAACACACACTGACACCCAGTAACATAGAGAAACATAGACACACAGTAACAAAGACATACACAGACACACACTGACACCAAGTAACAAAGACTAACACAGACTCACACTGTCACCATGTAACAAAGACATACACTGACACCCAGTAACAAAGACATAGACTGACACCAGGTCACAAAGACATACAATGATACCCAGTAACACAGACACACACTTACAACAAGTAACAAAGACATACACTGACACCAAGTAACAAAGACATACACTGATACCCAGTAACACAGACACACACTTACACCAAGTAACAAAGACATACACTGATACCAAGTAACACAGACACACACTTACACCAAGTAACACAGACACAAACTGACACCAAGTAACAAAGACATACACTGACACCAAGTAACAAAGTAATACACTTACACCATGTAACACAGACATACGCTGACACCAAGTAACACAGGCATACACTGACACCATGTAACAAAGACATGCACTGATACCCAGTAACACACACACACACACTTACACCAAGTATCAAAGACATACACTTACACCAAGTAACACAGACATACACTGACACCAAGTAACAAAAACACACACTTACACCAAGTAAGACAGACATACACTGACACCATGTAACAAAGACATGCAATGATGCCCAGTAACACAGACATACACTGACTCCAACAAACAAAGACATTCACTGGTACCAAGTAACACAGACACAGACTTACACCAAGTAACACAGACATACACTGACACCCAGTAACAAAGACATACACTGACACCAAGTCACAAAGACATACACTCACACCAAGTAACACAGACACACACTGACACCCAGTAACACAAACAAACACACACTGACACCCAGTAACATAGAGAAACATAGACACACAGTAACAAAGACATACACAGACACACACTGACACCAAGTAACAAAGACTAACACAGACTCACACTGTCACCATGTAACAAAGACATACACTGAAACCCAGTAACAAAGACAAAGACTGACACCAAGTCACAAAGACATACAATGATACCCAGTAACACAGACACACACTTACAACAAGTAACAAAGACATACACTGACACCAAGTAACAAAGACATACACTGATACCCAGTAACACAGACACACACTTACAACAAGTAACAAAGACATACACTGACACCCAGCAACAAAGACACACACTGACAAAATTAAACACAGACATACACTGCCACCAAGTAACAAAGACACACACTGATACCCAGTAACACAGACACACACTTACACCAAGTAACAAAGACACACACTGACAACATGTAACACAGACATACACTGACACCAAGTCACAAAGACATACACTGACACCAAGTAACAAAGACATACACTGATACCCAGTAGCACAGAAACACACTTACACCAAGTAATGAAGACATACACTGACACCAAGTAACAAAGACATACAATTACACCAAGTAACACAGACATACACTGACACCAAATAACAAAGACATACAATTACACCAAGTAACAAAGACACACACTTGCACCAAGTATCACAGACATACACTGACACCAAGTAACAAAGACATACACTGTTACCCAGTAACACAGACACACAATTACACCAAGTAACAAATACATACACTGATACCAAGTAACACAGACACACAATTACAACAAGTAACACAAACACACACTTACACCAAGTAACAAAGAAATACACTGACACCAAGTAACACAGAAATACAATTACGACAAGTAACAAAGACACACACTTACACCAAGTAACACAGACATACACTGACACCAAGTAACAAAGACATACACTGTTACCAGCAACACAGACACACACTTACACCAAGTAACAAAGACATACACTGATACCAAGTAACACAGACACACACTTACACCAAGTAACACAGACACAAACTTACACCAAGTAACAAAGACATACACTGACACCAAGTAACAAAGTCATACCCTTACACAAAGTAACACAGACATACGCTGACACCAGGTAACACAGGCATACACTGACACCATGTAACAAAGACATGCACTGATACCCAGCAACACACACACACACTTACACCCAGTAACAAAGACATATACTTACACCAAGTAACTGAGACATACACTGACACCAAGTAACAAAAAAACACACTTACACCAAGTAACACAGACATACACTGCCACCATGTAACAAAGACATGCACTGATACCCAGTAACACAGACATACACTGAATCCAACAAACAAAGACATACACTGGTATCAAGTAACAAAGACACAGACTTACACCAAGTAACAAAGACATACACTGACACCCAGTAACAAAGACATACACTGACACCAAGTCACAAAGACATCCACTCACACCAAGTAACGCAGACACACACTGACACCCAGTAACACAAACAAATACACACTGACCCCCAGTAACATAGAGAAACATAGACACACAGTAACAAAGACATACACAGACACACACTGACACCAAGTAACAAAGACTAACACAGACACACACTGTCACCATGTAACAAAGACATACACTGACACCCAGTAACAAATACATAGACTGACACCAAGTCACAAAGACATACACTGATACCCAGTAACACAGACACACACTTACAACAAGTAACAAAGACATACACTGACACCCAGTAACAAAGACACACACTGACACCCAGTAACACAGACACACACTTACACCAAGTAACAAAGACATACACTGACACCAAGTAACAAAGACAAACACTGATAGCCAGTAACACAGACACAGACTTACACCAAGTAACACAGACACACACTTACACCAAGTAACACAGACATACACTGACACCAAGTAACAAAGGCATACACTGATACCAAGTAACAAAGACATAAACTGAGACACAGTAACAAAGACATACACTTACACAAAGTCACAAAGACATACACTGACACCCAGTAACAAAGACATACACTGACACCAAGTCACAAAGACATACACTGACACCAAGTAACAAAGACATACACTGATACCCAGTAGCACAGACACACACTTACACCCAGTAACCAAGACATACACTGACACCAAGTAACAAAGACACACACTTACACCAAGTAACACAGACATACACTGACACCAAGTAACAAAGACATACACTGTTACCCAGTAACACAGACACACACTTACACCAAGTAACAAAGACATACTCTGATACCAAGTAACACAGACACACACTTACATCAAGTAACACAAACACACACTTACACCAAGTAACAAAGATATACACTGACACCAAGTAACAAAGACATACAATTACACCAAGTAACAAAGACACACACTTACACCAAGTAACACAGACATCCACTGACACCAAGTAACAAAGACATACACTGTTACCCAGTAACACAGACACACACTTAAAACTAGTAACAAAGACATTCACTGAAACCAAGTAACACAGACACACACTCACACCAAGTAAGACAGGCACACAACAACACCAAGTAACAAAGACATACATTTACACCAAGTAACACAGACAAACACTGACACCAAGTAACAAATAACTACAATTACACCAAGTAACAAATACACATACTTACACCAAGTGACACAGACATACACAGACACCATGTAACAAAGACATGCACTGAAACAAAGTAAGACAGACATACACTGGCACCAAGTAACAAAGACATACACTGACACCAACAAACAAAGACATACACTGATACCCAGTAACACAGACACACAATTACACCAAGTAACAAAGACATACACTGACACCCAGTAACATAGAAAAACACAGACACACAGTAACAAAGACATACACAGACACACACTGACACCAAGTAACACAGACATACACTGTGAGCAAGTAACAAAGACATACACTGACACCATGTAACAAAGACATCCACTGAAACCCAGTAAAAAAGACATACACTGACACCAAGTCACAAAGACATAAACTGACACCAAGTAACAAAGACATACAATTACACCAAGTAACAAAGACACACACTTACACCAAGTAACACAGACAAACACTGACACCACGTAACAAAAACATACACTGTTACCCAGTAACACAGACACACACTTACAACTAGTAACAAAGAAATACACTGAAAAAAAGTAACACAGACACACACTCACACCAAGTAAGACAGACACACACTTACAACAAGTAACAAAGACATACACTGACACCAAGTAACAAAGACATACACTGATACCAAGTAACACAGAAATACACTGACACCAAGTAACAAAGACATACAATTACACCAAGTAACAAAGACACACACTTACACCAAGTAACACAGACATACACTGACACCAAGTAACAAAGACATACACTGTTACCCAGTAACACAGACAAACACTTACACCAAGTAAGAAAGACATACACTGATTCCAAGTTACACAGACACACAATTACAACAAGTAACACAAACACACACTTACACCAAGTAACAAAGACATACACTGACACCAAGTAACAAAGACATAAAATTACACCAAGTAACAAAGACACACACTTACACCAAGTAAAACAGACGTACACTGACACCAAGTAATAAAGACATACACTGTTACCCAGTAAGACAGACACACACTTACAACTAGTAGCAAAGACATAAACTAAAACCAAGTAACACAGACACACACTCACACCAAGCAAGACAGACACACACTTACCCCAAGTAACAAAGACATACACTGACACCAAGTAACACAGACATACACTGACACCAAGTACCAAAGACATACAGTGACACCAACAAACAAAGACATACACTGATACCCAGTAACACAGACACACACTGACACCAAGTAACAAAGACATACACTGACACCCAGTAACATAGAGAAACACAGACACACAGTAACAAAGACATACACAGACACACACTAACACCAAGTAACAAAGACATACACTGACACCCAGTAACAAAGACATACACTGACACCAAGTCACAGAGACATACACTGATACCCAGTAACACTGACACACACTTCCACCAAGTAACAAAGACAAACACTTACACCAAGTAACACAGACATACACTGACACCAAGTAACAATGACATACACTTACACCAAGTAACAAAGACACACACTTACACGAAGTAACACAGACATACACTTACACCAAGTATCAAAGACATACACTGATACCCAGTAACACAGACACACACTTACACCAAGTAACAAAGACATACACTGACACCCAGTAACAAAGACACAAACTGACACCATGTAACACAGACATACACTGACACCAAGTAACAAAGTCATACACTGATACCCAGTAACACAGACACACACTTACACCAAGTAACAAAGACACACTCTTACACCACGTAACACAGTCGTACACTGACACCAAGTAGCAAAGACATACACTGACACCAAGTAACAAAGACATAAACTGACACACAGTAACAAAGACATACACTGACACCAAGTCACAAAGACATCCACTGACACGCAGTAAAAAAGACATACACTGACACCAAGTCACAAAGACATACACTGACACCAAGTAACAAAGACTTACACTGATACCCAGTAGCACAGACACACACTTACACCAAGTAACGAAGACATACACTGACACCGAGTAACAAAGACATACAATTACACCAAGTAACACAGACATAGACTGAAACCAAGTAACAAAGACATACAATTACACCAAGTAACAAAGACACACACTTACACCAAGTAACACAGACATACACTGACACCAAGTAACAAAGACATACACTGTTACCCAGTAACACAGACACACACTTACACCAAGTAACAAAGACATACACTGATACCAAGTAACACAGACACACAATTTCAACAAGTAACACAAACACACACTTACACCTAGTAACAAAGACATACACTGAAACCAAGTAACAAAGACATACAATTACGCCAAGTAACAAAGACACACACTTACACCAAGTAACACAGACATACACTGACACCACGTAACAAAGACATACACTGTTACCCAGTAACACAGACACACACTTACAACTAGTAACAAAGACATACACTGAAACTAAGTAACACAGACACACACTCACACCAAGTAAGACAGACACACACTTACACCAAGTAACAAAGAGATACACTGACAACAAGTAACAAAGACATACACTTACACCAAGTAACACAGACAAACACTGACACCAAGTAACAAAGAAATACAATTACACCAAGTAACAAATACACACACTTACACCAAGTGACACAGACATACACTGGCACCAAGTAACAAAGACATACAGTGACACCAACAAACAAAGACATACACTGATACTCAGTAACACAGACACACACTTACACCAAGTAACAAAGACATACACTGACACCCAGTAACATAGAGGAAAGACTGACACACAGTAACAAAGACATACACAGACGCACACTGACGCCAATTAACAAAGACTAACACAGACACACACTGTCACCAAGTAACAAAGACATACACTGACACCCAGTAACAAAGACATAGACTGACACCAAGTCACAAAGACATACAGTGATACCCAGTAACGCAGGCACACACTTCCACCAAGTAACAAAGACAAACACTGACACCAAGTAACAAACACATACACTTACACGAAGTAACACAGACATACACTGACACCAAGTAACAAAGACATACACTGATACCCAGTATCACAGACACACACTTACACCAAGAAACAAAGACATACACTGACACCCAGTAACAAAGACACACACTGACACCATGGAACACAGCCATACACTGACAACAAGTAACAAAGACATACACAGACACCAAGTAACAAAGACATAAACTGACACACAGTAACAAAGACATACACTTACACCAAGTAAAAAAGACACACACTTACATCAAGTAACTCAGACGTACACTGACACCAAGAAACAAAGACAGACAATTACACCAAATAACAAAGACATACACTTACACCAAGTATTTTGACATGCACTGACACCAAGTAACAAAGACATGCACTGACACCAAGTCACAAAGACATACACTGATACCAAGTCACAAAGACATACACTTACACCAAGTAACAAAGAAACACATTTACACCAATTATTTTGACATACACTGACTCCAAGTACCAAAGACATACACTGATACCCAGTAACACAGACACACACATACACCAAGTAACAAAGACGTACACTGACACCGAGTCACAAAGACACACACTGACACCCAGTAACAAAGACAAACACGACACCAAGTCCCAAAACATACACTGATACCCAGTAACACAGACACACACTTACACCAAGTAACACAGACATACACTGTCACCAAGTAACACAGACATACACTGTCACCAAGTAACAAAGACATACAATGATACCCAGTAACACAGACACACACATACACCAAGTAACAAAGATAGACACTGATACCCAGTAACTCAGACACACAATTACACCAAGTAACAAAGACATACACTGACACCCAGTAACAAAGACATACACTGACACCCAGTAACAAAGACACACACTGACACCATGTAACACAGACATACACTGACAACAAGTAACAAAGACATACACAGACACCAAGTAACAAAGACATAAACTGACACGCAGTAACAAAGACATGCACTTACACCAAGTAAAAAAGACACACACTTACATCAAGTAACACAGACGTACACTGACACCAAGAAACAAAGACAGACAATTACACCAAGTAACAAAGACATACACTTACACCAAGTATTTGAGCATACACTGACACCAAGTAACAAAGACATACACTGACACCAAGTCACAAAGACATACACTGACACGAAGTAACAAAGACATGCACTTACACCAAGTAACAAAGACAGACAATTGCACCACGTAACAAAGACATACACTGATACCCAGTAACACAGACACTCACTGACACCTAGTAACAAATACTTACACTGACACCCAGTAACAAAGACATACACTGACACCGAGTAACACAGACACACACGGACACCAAGTAACAAAGACATACACTGACACCAAGTAACAAAGACATAAACTGACACACAGTAACAAAGACATACACTGACACCAAGTCACAAAGACATCCACTGACACCCAGTAAAAAAGACATACACTGACACCAAGTCACAAAGACATACACTGACACCAAGTAACAAAGACATACACTGATACCCAGTAGCACAGACACACACTTACATCAAGTAACGAAGACATACACTGACACCGAGTAACAAAGACATACAATTACACCAAGTAACACAGACATAGACTGAAACCAAGTAACAAAGACATACAATTACACCAAGTAACAAAGACACACACTTACACCAAGTAACACAGACATACACTGACACCAAGTAACAAAGACATACACTGTTACCCAGTAACACAGACACACACTTACACCAAGTAACAAAGACATACACTGATACCAAGTAACACAGACACACAATTACAACAAGTAACACAAACACACACTTGCACCTAGTAACAAAGACAGACACTGAAACCAAGCAACAAAGACATACAATTACGCCAAGTAACAAAGACACACACTTCCACCAAGTAACACAGACATACACTGACACCACGTAACAAAGACATACACTGTTACCCAGTAACACAGACACACACTTACAACTAGTAACAAAGACATACACTGAAACCAAGTAACACAGACACACACTCACACCAAGTGAGACAGACACACACTTACACCAAGTAACAAAGAGATACACTGACAACAAGTAACAAAGACATACACTTACACCAAGTAACACAGACAAACACTGACACCAAGTAACAAAGAAATACAATTACACCAAGTAACAAATACACACACTTACACCACGTAACAAAGACATACACTTACACCAAGTATTTTGACAGACACTGACACCAAGTAACAAAGACATACACTGATACCCAGTAACACAGGCACACACTTCCACCAAGTAACAAAGTCATACACTGACACCAAGTCACAAAGACACACACTGACACCAAGTCACACAGACATACACTGATACCCAGTAACACAGACACACACGTACACCTAGTAACAAATACTTACACTGACACCCAGTAACAAAGACATACACTGACACCGAGTAACACAGACACACACGGACACCAAGTAACAAAGACATACACTGACACCAAGTCACAAAGACATACACTGATACCAAGTCACAAAGACATACACTTACACAAAGTAACAAAGAAACACATTTACACCAATTATTTTGCCATCCACTGACTCCAAGTACCAAAGACATACACTGATACCCAGTAACACAGACACACACATACACCAAGTAACAAAGACGTACACTGACACCGAGTCACAAAGACACACACTGACACCCAGTAACAAAGACATACACGACACAAAGTCCCAAAACATACACTGATACCCAGTAACACAGACACACACTTACACCAAGTAACACAGACATACACTGTCACCAAGTAACACAGACATACACTGTCACCAAGTAACAAAGACATACAATGATACCCAGTAACACAGACACACACATACACCAATTAACAAAGATAGACACTGATACCCAGTAACTCAGACACACAATTACACCAAGTAACAAAGACATGCACTGACACCCAGTAACAAAGACATACACTGACACCCAGTAACAAAGACACACACTGACACCGTGGAACACAGACATACACTGACAACAAGTAACAAAGACATACACAGACACCAAGTAACAAAGACATAAACTGACACACAGTAACAAAGACATGCACTTACACCAAGTAAAAAAGACACACACTTACATCAAGTAACACAGACGTACACTGACACCAAGAAACAAAGACAGACAATTAAACCAAGTAACAAAGACATACACTTACACCAGGTATTTTGACATACACTGACACCAAGTAACAAAGAAATACACTGACACCAAGTCACAAAGACATACACTGACACGAAGTAACAAAGACATACACTTACACCAAGTAACAAAGACAGACAATTGCACCACGTAACAAAGACATACACTGATACCCAGTAACACAGACACACACTGACACCAAGTCACACAGACATACACTGATACACAGTAACACAGACACACACGTACACCTAGTAACAAATACTTACACTGACACCCAGTAACAAAGACATACACTGACACCGAGTAACACAGACACACACGGACACCAACTAACAAAGACATACACTGACACCAAGTAACAAAGACATAAACTGACACACAGTAACAAAGACATACACTGACACCAAGTCACAAAGACATCCACTGACACCCAGTAAAAAAGACATACACTGACACCAAGTCACAAAGACATACACTGACACCAAATAACAAAGACATACACTGATACCCAGTAGCACAGACACACACTTACACCAAGTAACGAAGACATGCACTGACACCGAGTAACAAAGACATACAATTACACCAAGTAACACAGACATAGACTGAAACCAAGTAACAAAGACATACAATTACACCAAGTAACAAAGACACACACTTACACCAAGTAACACAGACATACACTGACACCAAGTAACAAAGACATACACTGTTACCCAGTAACACAGACACACACTTACACCAAGTAACAAAGACATACACTGATACCAAGTAACACAGACACACAATTACAACAAGTAACACAAACACACACTTACACCTAGTAACAAAGACATACACTGAAACCAAGTAACAAAGAGATACAATTACGCAAAGTAACAAAGACACACACTTACACCAAGTAACACAGACATACACTGACACCACGTAACAAAGACATTTACTGTTACCCAGTAACACAGACACACACTTACAACTAGTAACAAAGACATACACTGAAACCAAGTAACACAGACACACACTCACACCAAGTGAGACAGACACACACTTACACCAAGTAACAAAGAGATACACTGACAAAAAGTAACAAAGACATACACTTACACCAAGTAACACAGACAAACACTGACACCAAGTAACAAAGAAATACAATTACACCAAGTAACAAATACACACACTTACACCAAGTGACACAGACATACACTGGCACCAAGTAACAAAGACATACAGTGACACCAACAAACAAAGACATACACTGATACTCAGTAACACAGACACACACTTACACCAAGTAACAAAGACATACACTGACACCCAGTAACATAGAGAAAGACAGACACACAGTAACAAAGACATACACAGACGCACACTGACGCCAATTAACAAAGACTAACACAGACACACACTGTCACCAAGTAACAAAGACATACACTGACACCCAGTAACAAAGACATAGACTGACACCAAGTCTCAAAGACATACACTGATACCCAGTAACTCAGGCACACACTTCCACCAAGTAACAAAGACAAACACTGACACCAAGTAACAAACACATACACTTACACCAAGTAACACAGACATACACTGACACCAAGTAACAAAGACATACACTGATACCCAGTAACACAGACACACACATACACCAAGTAACAAAGACGTACACTGACACCGAGTCACAAAGACACACACTGACACCCAGTAACACAGACACACACATACACCAAGTAACAAAGACAGACACTGATACCCAGTAACACAGACACACAATTACACCAAGTAACAAAGACATACACTGACACCCAGTAACAAAGACATGCACTGACACCCAGTAACAAAGACACACACGGACATCAAGTAACAAAGACATACACTGACACGAAGTAACAAAGACATACACTTACACCAAGTAACAAAGACAGACAATTACACCACGGAACAAAGACATACACTTACACCAAGTATTTTGACATACACCGACACCAAGTAACAAAGACAGACACTGATACCCAGTAACACAGACACACACTTACACCAAGTAACAAAGTCATACACTGACACCAAGTCACAAAGACACACACTGACACCAAGTCACACAGACATACACTGATACCCAGTAACACAGACACACACGTACACCTAGTAACAAATACTTACACTGACACCCAGTAACAAAGTCATACACTGACACCGAGTAACACAGACACACACGGACACCAAGTAACAAAGACATACAGTGACACCAAGTCACAAAGACATACACTGATACCAAGTCACAAAGACATACACTTACACAAAGTAACAAAGAAACACATTTACACCAATTATTTTGCCATACACTGACTCCAAGTACCAAAGACATACACTGATACTCAGTAACACAGACACACACTTACACCAAGTAACAAAGACATACACTGACACCCAGTAACATAGAGAAAGACAGACACACAGTAACAAAGACATACACAGACGCACACTGACGCCAATTAACAAAGACTAACACAGACACACACTGTCACCAAGTAACAAAGACATACACTGACACCCAGTAACAAAGACATAGACTGACACCAAGTCTCAAAGACATACACTGATACCCAGTAACTCAGGCACACACTTCCACCAAGTAACAAAGACAAACACTGACACCAAGTAACAAACACATACACTTACACCAAGTAACACAGACATACACTGACACCAAGTAACAAAGACATACACTGATACCCAGTAACACAGACACACACATACACCAAGTAACAAAGACGTACACTGACACCGAGTCACAAAGACACACACTGACACCCAGTAACACAGACACACACATACACCAAGTAACAAAGACAGACACTGATACCCAGTAACACAGACACACAATTACACCAAGTAACAAAGACATACACTGACACCCAGTAACAAAGACATGCACTGACACCCAGTAACAAAGACACACACGGACATCAAGTAACAAAGACATACACTGACACGAAGTAACAAAGACATACACTTACACCAAGTAACAAAGACAGACAATTACACCACGGAACAAAGACATACACTTACACCAAGTATTTTGACATACACCGACACCAAGTAACAAAGACAGACACTGATACCCAGTAACACAGACACACACTTACACCAAGTAACAAAGTCATACACTGACACCAAGTCACAAAGACACACACTGACACCAAGTCACACAGACATACACTGATACCCGGTAACACAGACACACACGTACACCTAGTAACAAATACTTACACTGACACCCAGTAACAAAGTCATACACTGACACCGAGTAACACAGACACACACGGACACCAAGTAACAAAGACATACAGTGACACCAAGTCACAAAGACATACACTGATACCAAGTCACAAAGACATACACTTACACAAAGTAACAAAGAAACACATTTACACCAATTATTTTGCCACACACTGACTCCAAGTACCAAAGACATACACTGATACCCAGTAACACAGACACACACATACACCAAGTAACAAAGACGTACACTGACACCGAGTCACAAAGACACACACTGACACCCAGTAACAAAGACATACACGACACCAAGTCCCAAAACATACACTGATACCCAGTAACACAGACACCCACTTACACCAAGTAACACAGACATACACTGTCACCAAGTAACACAGACATACACTGTCACCAAGTAACAAAGACATACAATCATACCCAGTAACACAGACACACACATACACCAAGTAACAAAGATAGACACTGACACCCAGTAACTCAGACACACAATTACACCAAGTAACAAAGACATACACTGACACCCAGTAACAAAGACATACACTGACACCCAGTAACAAAGACACACACTGACACCATGTAACAAAGACATAAACTGACACACAGTAACAAAGACATGCACTTACACCAAGTAAAAAAGACACACACTTACATCAAGTAACACAGACGTACACTGACACCAAGAAACAAAGACAGACAATTACACCAAGTAACAAAGACATACACTTACACCAGGTATTTTGACATACACTGACACCAAGTAACAAAGACATACATTGACACCAAGTCACAAAGACATACACTGACACGAAGTAACAAAGACATACACTTACACCAAGTAACAAAGACAGACAATTGCACCACGTAACAAAGACATACACTGATACCCAGTAACACAGACACACACTGACACCAAGTCACACAGACATACACTGATACCCAGTAACACAGACACACACGTACACCTAGTAACAAATACTTACACTGACACCCAGTAACAAAGACATACACTGACACCGAGTAACACAGACACACACGGACACCAAGTAACAAAGACATACACTGACACCAAGTCACAAAGACATACACTGATACCAAGTCACAAAGACATACACTTACACCAAGTAACAAAGAAACACATTTACAACAATTATTTTGACATACACTGACTCCAAGTACCAAAGACATACACTGATCCCCAGCAACACAGACACACACATACACCAAGTAACAAAGACGTGCACTGACACCGAGACACAAAGACACACACTGACACCCAGTAACAAAGACATACACTGACACCAAGTCCCAAAACATACACTGATACCCAGTAACACAGACACACACTTACACCAAGTAACAAAGACATACACTTACTCCAAGTAACAAAGACACACACATACACCAAGTAACAAAGACAGACACTGATACCCAGTAACACAGACACACAATTACACCAAGTAACAAAGACATACACTGACACCCAGTAACAAAGACATACACTGACACCCAGTAACAAAGACACACTCTGACACCAAGTAACAAAGACATACACTGACACGAAGTAACAAAGACATTCACTTACCCCAAGTAACAAAGACAGACAATTACACCACGTAACAAAGACATACACTTACACCAAGTATTTTGACATACACTGACACCAAGTAACAAAGACATACACTGATACCCAGTAACACAGACACACACTTACACCAAGTAACAAAGTCATACACTGACACAAAGTCAGAAAGACACACACTGACACCAAGTAACACAGACATACACTGACACCAAGTAACAAAGACATACACTTACACCAAGTAACAAAGACACACACATACACCAAGTAACAAAGACAGACACTGATACCCAGTAACACAGACACACAATTACACCAAGTAACAAAGACATACACTGACACCCAGTAACAAAGACATACACTGACACCCAGTAACAAAGACACACACGGACACCAAGTAACAAAGACATACACTGACACGAAGTAACAAAGACATACACTGACACGAAGTAACAAAGACACACACTGACACCAAGTCACACAGACATACACTGATACCCAGTAACACAGACACACACGTACACCTAGTAACAAATACTTACACTGACACCCAGTAACAAAGACATACACTGACACCGAGTAACACAGACACACACGGACACCAAGTAACAAAGACACACACTTACACCAAATAACACAGACACACACTGACACCCAGTAACACAAACAAACACACTGACACCAAGTAACACAGACATACCCTGACACCATGTAACAAAGACATACAATGATACCCTGTAACACAGGCACACACTTGCGGTGGGGCACATTGGTGCAGTGGTTGGCACCGCAGCCTCACAGCTTCAGGGAGCCGGGAACGATTCTGGGTACTGCCTGTGCGGAGTTTTCAAGTTCTCCCTGTGTCTGCGTGGGTTTCCTCCGGGTGCTCCGGTTTCCTGCCACATGCCAAAGACTTGCAGTTTGATAGGTTAATTGGCCATCATAAATTGCCCCTAGTATAGGTAGGTGGTAGGGAAATATATAGGGACAGGTGGGGATGTGATAGGAATACGGGATTAGTGTAGGATTAGTATAAATGGGTTGTTGATGGTCGGCACAGACTCGGTGGGCCGAAGGGCCTGTTTCAGTGCTGTATCTCGAAACTAAACTAAATACTGACACCTAGTGTCACAGACACACACTGACACCCAGTAACAAAAATAAACACACACTGACACCCAGTAACACAGAGAAACACTGATACACAGTAACAAAGACATACACAGACACCAAGTAACAAAGACATACGCTTACAGCAAGTAACAACGACATACACTGACACCAAGTCTCAAAGACATACACTGACACCAAGTCAAAAAGACATACACTGATGCCCAGTAACACAGACACACACTGACACCAAGTAACAAAGACATACACTGACACCAATTAACAAAGACATACACTTACACCAAGTAACAAAGACACACACTTACACCAAGTAACACAGACATACACTGACACCAAGTAACAAAGACAGACAATTACACCAAGTAACAAAGACATACACTTACACCAAGTATTTTGACATACACTGACACCAAGTAACAAAGACATGCACTGATACCCAGTAACATAGACACACACTGATACCAAGTCACAAAGACATACACTGATACCCAGTAACACAAACAAACACACACTGACACCCAGTCACACAGAGAAACACTGATACGCTGACACCAAATAACACAGACACACAGTGCCACCCAGTAACAAAGACATACACTGATACCAAGTCACAAAGACATACACTGATACCCAGTAACACAAAGAAACACACACTGACACCCAGTAACACAGAGAAACACTGATACACAGTAACAAAAGACATACACTGACACCAAGTAACACAGACACACAGTGACAACCAGTAAAAAAGACATAAACGGACACCAAGTCACAAAGACATACACTGATACCAAGTAACAAAGACATAAACTGACACCAAGAAACACAGACACACACTGACACCCAGTAAAGAAGACATACACTGACACCAAGTCACAAAGACATAAACTGGCACCAAGTCACAAAGACATACACTGATGCAAAGTAACACAGACACACACTGCCACCAAGTTACAAAGACATACACTTACACCAAGTAAAAAAGACACACATATACATCAAGTAACACAGACCTACACTGACACCAAGTAACAAAGACAGACAATTACACCAAGTAACAAAGACATACACTTCCACCAAGTATTTTGACATACACTGACACCAAGTAACAAAGACTTACACTGATACCCAGTAACAGAGACACACACTTACACCAAGTAACAAAGACAGACAATTGCACCACGTAACAAAGACATACACTGATACCCAGTAACACAGACACACACTGACACCAAGTCACACAGACATACACTGATACCCAGTAACACAGACACACACGTACACCTAGTAACAAATACTTACACTGACACCCAGTAACAAAGACATACACTGACACCGAGTAACACAGACACACACGGACAGCAACTAACAAAGACATACACTGACACCAAGTAACAAAGACATAAACTGACACACAGTAACAAAGACATGCACTGACACCAAGTCACAAAGACATCCACTGACACCCAGTAAAAAAGACATACACTGACACCAAGTCACAAAGACATACACTGACACCGAGTAACACAGACACACACGGACACCAACTAACAAAGACATACACTGACACCAAGTAACAAAGACATAAACTGACACACAGTAACAAAGACATACACTGACACCAAGTCACAAAGACATCCACTGACACCCAGTAAAAAAGACATACACTGACACCAAGTCACAAAGACATACACTGACACCAAGTAACAAAGACATACACTGATACCCAGTAGCACAGACACACACTTACACCAAGTAACGAAGACATACACTGACACCGAGTAACAAAGACATACAATTACACCAAGTAACACAGACATAGACTGAAACCAAGTAACAAAGACATACAATTACACCAAGTAACAAAGACACACACTTACACCAAGTAACACAGACATACACTGACACCAAGTAACAAAGACATACACTGTTACCCAGTAACACAGACACACACTTACACCAAGTAACAAAGACATACACTGATACCAAGTAACACAGACACACAATTACAACAAGTAACACAAACACACACTTACACCTAGTAACAAAGACATACACTGAAACCAAGTAACAAAGACATACAATTACGCCAAGTAACAAAGACACACACTTACACCAAGTAACACAGACATACACTGACCCCACGTAACAAAGACATACACTGTTACCCAGTAACACAGACAAACACTGACACCAAGTAACAAAGAAATACAATTACACCAAGTAACAAATACACACACTTACACCACGTAACAAAGACATACACTTACACCAAGTATTTTGACATACACTGACACCAAGTAACAAAGACATACACTGATACCCAGTAACACAGACACACACTTCCACCAAGTAACAAAGTCATACACTGACACCAAGTCACAAAGACACACACTGACACCAATTCACACAGACATACACTGATACCCAGTAACACAGACACACACGTACACCTAGTAACAAATACTTACACTGACACCCAGTAACAAAGACATACACTGACACCGAGTAACACAGACACACACGGACACCAAGTAACAAAGACATACACTGACACCAAGTAACAAAGACATACACTGATACCAAGTCACAAAGACATACACTTACACAAAGTAACAAAGAAACACATTTACACCAATTATTTTGCCATACACTGACTCCAAGTACCAAAGACATACACTGATACCCAGTAACACAGACACACACATACACCAAGTAACAAAGACGTACACTGACACCGAGTCACAAAGACACACACTGACACCCAGTAACAAAGACATACACGACACCAAGTCCCAAAACATACACTGATACACAGTAACACAGACACAGACTTACACCAAGTAACACAGACATACACTGTCACCAAGTAACACAGACATACACTGTCACCAAGTAACAAAGACATACAATGATACCCAGTAACACAGACACACACATACACCAAGTAACAAAGATAGACACTGATACCCAGTAACTCAGACACACAATTACACCAAGTAACAAAGACATACACTGACACCCAGTAACAAAGACATACACTGACACCCAGTAACAAAGACACACACTGACACCATGTAACACAGACATACACTGACAACAAGTAACAAAGACATACACAGACACCAAGTAACAAAGACATAAACTGACACACAGTAACAAAGACATGCACTTACACCAAGTAAAAAAGACACACACTTACATCAAGTAACACAGACGTACACTGACACCAAGAAACAAAGACAGACAATTACACCAAGTAACAAAGACATACACTTACACCAGGTATTTTGACATACACTGACACCAAGTAACAAAGACATACACTGACACCAAGTCACAAAGACATACACTGACACGAAGTAACAAAGACATACACATTCACCAAGTAACAAAGACAGACAATTGCACCACGTAACAAAGACATACACTGATACCCAGTAACACAGACACACACTGACACCAAGTCACACAGACATACACTGATACCCAGTAACACAGACACACACGTACACCTAGTAACAAATACTTACACTGACACCCAGTAACAAAGACATACACTGACACCGAGTAACACAGACACACACGGACAGCAACTAACAAAGACATACACTGACACCAAGTAACAAAGACATAAACTGACACACAGTAACAAAGACATGCACTGACACCAAGTCACAAAGACATCCACTGACACCCAGTAAAAAAGACATACACTGACACCAAGGCACAAAGACATACACTGACACCAAGTAACAAAGACATACACTGATACCCAGTAGCACAGACACACACTTACACCAAGTAACGAAGACATACACTGACACCGAGTAACAAAGACATACAATTACACCAAGTAACACAGACATAGACTGAAACCAAGTAACAAAGACATACAATTACACCAAGTAACAAAGACACACACTTACACCAAGTAACACAGACATACACTGACACCAAGTAACAAAGACATACACTGTTACCCAGTAACACAGACACACACTTACACCAAGTAACAAAGACATACACGGATACCAAGTAACACAGACACACAATTACAACAAGTAACACAAACACACACTTACACCTAGTAACAAAGACATACACTGAAACCAAGTAACAAAGACATACAATTACGCCAAGTAACAAAGACACACACTTACACCAAGTAACACAGACATACACTGAAACCAAGTAACACAGACACACACTTACAACTAGTAACAAAGACATACACTGAAACCAAGTAACACAGATACACACTCACACCAAGTGAGACAGACACACACTTACACCAAGTAACAAAGAGATACACTGACAACAAGTAACAAAGACATACACTTACACCAAGTAACACAGACAAACACTGACACCAAGTAACAAAGAAATACAATTACACCAAGTAACAAATACACACACTTACACCAAGTGACACAGACATACACTGGCACCAAGTAACAAAGACATACAGTGACACCAACAAACAAAGACATACACTGATACTCAGTAACACAGACACACACTTACACCAAGTAACAAAGACATACACTGACACCCAGTAACATAGAGAAAGACAGACACACAGTAACAAAGACATACACAGACGCACACTGACGCCAATTAACAAAGACTAACACAGACACACACTGTCACCAAGTAACAAAGACATACACTGACACCCAGTAACAAAGACATAGACTGACACCAAGTCACAAAGACATACACTGATACCCAGTAACACAGGCACACACTTCCACCAAGTAACAAAGACAAACACTGACACCAAGTAACAAACACATACACTTACACCAAGTAACACAGACATACACTGACACCAAGTAACAAAGACATACACTGATACCCAGTAACACAGACACACACTTACACCAAGAAACAAAGACATACACTGACACCCAGTAACAAAGACACGCACTGACACCATGGAACACAGACATACACTGACAACAAGTAACAAAGACATACACAGACACCAAGTAACAAAGACATAAACTGACGCACAGTAACAAAGACATACACTTACACCAAGTAAAAAAGACACACATTTACATCATGTAACTCAGACGTACACTGACACCAAGAAACAAAGACAGACAATTACACCAAGTAACAAAGACATACACTTACACCAAGTATTTTGACATACACTGACACCAAGTAACAAAGACATACACTGACACCAAGTCACAAAGACATACACTGATACCAAGTCACAAAGACATACACTTACACCAAGTAACAAAGAAACACATTTACACCAATTATTTTGACATACACTGACTCCAAGTACCAAAGACATACACTGATACCCAGTAATACAGACACACACATACACCAAGTAACAAAGACGTACACTGACACCGAGTCACAAAGACACACACTGACACCCAGTATCACAGACACACACATACACCAAGTAACAAAGACAGACACTGATACCCAGTAACACAGACACACAATTACACCAAGTAACAAAGACATACACTGACACGAAGTAACAAAGACATACACTTACACCAAGTAACAAAGACAGACAATTACACCACGTAACAAAGACATACACTTACACCAAGTATTTTGACATACACTGACACCAAGTAACAAAGACATACACTGATACCCAGTAACACAGACACACACTTACACCAAGTAACAAAGTCATACACTGACACCAAGTCACAAAGACACACACTGACACCAAGTCACACAGACATACACTGATACCCAGTAACACAGACACACACGTACACCTAGTAACAAATACTTACACTGACACCCAGTAACAAAGACATACACTGCCACCGAGTAACACAGACACACACGGACACCAAGTAACAAAGACATACACTGACACCAAGTCACAAAGACATACACTGATACCAAGTCACAAAGACATTCACTTACACAAAGTAACAAAGAAACACATTTACACCAATTATTTTGCCATCCACTGACTCCAAGTACCAAAGACATACACTGATACCCAGTAACACAGACACACACATACACCAAGTAACAAAGACGTACACTGACACCGAGTCACAAAGACACACACTGACACCCAGTATCTAAGACATACACGACACAAAGTCCCAAAACATACACTGATACCCAGTAACACAGACACACACTTACACCAAGTAACACAGACATACACTGTCACCAAGTAACACAGACATACACTGTCACCAAGTAACAAAGATAGACACTGATACCCAGTAACTCAGACACACAGTTACACCAAGTAACAAAGACATACACTGACACCCAGTAACAAAGAAATACACTGACACCCAGTAACAAAGACACACACTGACACCATGTAACACAGACATACACTGACAACAAGTAACAAAGACATACACAGACACAAAGTAACAAAGACATAAACTGACACACAGTAACAAAGACATGCACTTACACCAAGTAAAAAAGACACACACTTACATCAAGTAACACAGACGTACACTGTCACCAAGAAACAAAGACAGACAATTACACCAAGTAACAAAGACATACACTTACACCAAGTATTTTGACATACACTGACACGAAGTAACAAAGACATACACTTACACCAAGTAACAAAGACAGACAATTGCACCACGTAACAAAGACATACACTTATACCCAGTAACACAGACACACACTGACACCAAGTCAAACAGACATACACTGATACCCAGTAACACAGACACACACGTACACCTAGTAACAAATACTTACACTGACACCCAGTAACAAAGACATACACTGACACCGAGTAACACAGACACACACGGACACCAAGTAACAAAGACATACACTGACACCAAGTCACAAAGACACACACTGATACCAAGTCACAAAGACATACACTTACACCAAGTAACAAAGAAACACATTTACACCAATTATTTTGACATACACTGACTCCAAGTACCAAAGACATACACTGATACCCAGCAACACAGACACACACATACACCAAGTAACAAAGACGTGCACTGACACCGAGTCACAAAGACACACACTGAAACCCAGTAACAAAGACATACACTGACACCAAGTCCCAAAACATACACTGATACCCAGTAACACAGACACACACTTACACCAAGTAACAAAGACATACACTTACTCCAAGTAACATAGACACACACATACATCAAGTAACAAAGACAGGCACTGATACCCAGTAACACAGACACACAATTACACCAAGTAACAAAGACATACACTGACACCCAGTAACAAAGACATACACTGACACCCAGTAACAAAGACACACACGGACACCAAGTAACAAAGACATACACTGACACGAAGTAACAAAGACATACACTTACACCAAGTAACAAAGACAGACAATTACACCACGTAACAAAGACATACACTTACACCAAGTATTTTGACATACACTGACACCAAGTAACAAAGACATACACTGATACCCAGTAACACAGACACACACTTACACCAAGTAACAAAGTCATACACTGACACCAAGTCAGAAAGACACACACTGACACCAAGTCACACAGACATACACTGATACCCAGTAACACAGACACACACGTACACCAAGTAACACAGACATACACTGACACCAAGTAACAAAGACATACACTTACACCAAGTAACAAAGACACACACATACACCAAGTAACAAAGACAGACACTGATACCCAGTAACACAGACACACAATTACACCAAGTAACAAAGACATACACTGACACCCAGTAACAAAGACACACACGGACACCAAGTAACAAAGACATACACTGACACCAAGTAACAAAGACATACACTTACACCAAGTAACAAAGACAGACAATTACACCACGTAACAAAGACATACACTTACACCAAGTATTTTGACATACACTGACACCCAGTAACAAAGACATACACTGATACCCAGTAACACAGACACACACTTACACCAAGTAACAAAGTCATACACTGACACCAAGTCACAAAGACACACACTGACACCAAGTCACACAGACATACACTGATACCCAGGAACACAGACACACACGTACACCTAGTAACAAATATTTACACTGACACCCAGTAACAAAGACATACACTGACACCGAGTAACACAGACACACACGGACACCAAGTAACAAAGACACACACTTACACCAAGTAACACAGACACACACTGACACCCAGTAACACAAACAAACACACTGACACCAAGTAACAAAGACATACCCTGACACCATGTAACAAAGACATACAATGATACCCTGTAACACAGGCACACACTTGCGGTGGGGCACATTGGTGCAGTGGTTGGCACCGCAGCCTCACAGCTCCAGGGAGCAGGGAACGATTCTGGGTACTGCCTGTGCGGAGTTTTCAAGTTCTCCCTGTGTCTGCCTGGGTTTCCTCCGGGTGCTCTGGTTTCCTCCCACATGCCAAAGACTTGCAGTTTGATAGGTTAATTGGCCATCATAAATTGCCCCTAGTATAGGTAGGTGGTAGGGAAATATATAGGGACAGGTGGGGATGTGATAGGAATACGGGATGAGTGTAGGATTAGTATAAAGGGGTTGTTGATGGTCGGCACAGACTCGGTGGGCCGAAGGGCCTGTTTCAGTGCTGTGTCTCGAAACTAAACTAAATACTGACACCTAGTGTCATAGACACACACTGACACCCAGTAACAAAAATAAACACACACTGACACCCAGTAACACAGAGAAACACAGATACGCTGACACCAAATAACACAGACACACAATGCCACCCAGTAACAAAGACATACACTGATACCAAGTCACAAAGACATACACTGATACCCAGTAACACAAAGAAACACACACTGACACCCAGTAACACAGAGAAACACTGATACACAGTAACAAAAGACATACACTGACACCAAGTAACACAGACACACACTGACAACCAGTAAAAAAGACATAAACGGACACCAAGTCACAAAGACATACACTGATACCAAGTAACAAAGACATACACTGACACCAAGAAACACAGACACACACTGACACCCAGTAAAGATGACATACACTGACACCAAGTCACAAAGACATAAACTGACACCAAGTCACAAAGACATACACTGATGCAAAGTAACACAGACACACACTGCCACCAAGTTACAAAGACATACACTTACACCAAGTAAAAAAGACACACATATCCATCAAGTAACACAGACGTACACTGACACCAAGTAACAAAGACAGACAATTACACCAAGTAACAAAGACATACACTTACACCAAGTATTTTGACATACACTGACACCAAGTAACAAAGACTTACACTGATACCCAGTAACAGAGACATACACTTACACCAAGTAACAAAGACATACACTGACACAAAGTCACAAAGACACACATTGACACCCAGTAACAAAGACATACACTGACACCAAGTAACAAAGACATACGCTTACAGCAAGTAACAACGACATACACTGACACCAAGTCACAAAGACATACACTGACACCAAGTAACAAAGACAGACAATTACACCAAGTAACAAAGACATACACTTACACCAAGTATTTTGACATACACTGACACCAAGTAACAAAGACTTACACTGATGCCCAGTAACACAGACACACACTGACACCAAGTAACAAAGACATACACTGACACCAAGTAACAAAGACATACACTTACACCAAGTAACACAGACATACACTGACACCAAGTAACAAAGACAGCCAATTACACCAAGTAACAAAGACATACACTTACACCAAGTATTTTGACATACACTGACACCAAGTAACAAAGACATGCACTGATACCCAGTAACATAGACACACACTGATACCAAGTCACAAAGGCATACACTGATACCCAGTAACACAAACAAACACACACTGACACCCAGTCACACAGAGAAACACAGATACGCTGACACCAAATAACACAGACACACAGTGCCACCCAAAAGACTTGCAGGTTGATAGGTAAATTGGTCATTATAAATTGTCACTAGTATAGGTAGGTGGTAGGGAAATATAGGAATAGGTGGGGATGTTTGGTAGGAATAGGTGGGGATGTTTGGTAGGAATATGGGATTAGTGTAGGATTAGTATAAATGGGTGGTTGATGTTCGGCACAGACTCGGTGGGCCGAAGGGCCTGTTTCAGTGCTGTATCTCTAATCTAAAAAAAACCCAGTAACAAAGACATACACTGATACCAAGTCACAAAGACATACACTGATACCCAGTAACACAAAGAAACACACACTGACACCCAGTAACACAGAGAAACACTGATACACAGTAACAAAAGACATACACTGACACCAAGTAACACAGACACACACTGACAACCAGTAAAAAAGACATAAACGGACACCAAGTCACAAAGACATACACTGATACCAAGTAACAAAGACATACACTGACACCAAGAAACACAGACACACACTGACACCCAGTAAAGAAGACATACACTGACACCAAGTCACAAAGACATAAACTGACACCAAGTCACAAAGACATACACTGATGCAAAGTAACACAGACACACACTGCCACCAAGTTACAAAGACATACACTTACACCAAGTAAAAAAGACACACATATACATCAAGTAACACAGACGTACACTGACACCAAGTAACAAAGACAGACAATTACACCAAGTAACAAAGACATACACTTACACCAAGTATTTTGACATACACTGACACCAAGTAACAAAGACTTACACTGATACCCAGTAACAGAGACACACACTTACACCAAGTAACAAAGACATACACTGACACAAAGTCACAAAGACACACATTGACACCCAGTAACAAAGACATACACTGACACCAAGTAACAAAGTCATACACTTACACCAAGTAACAAAGACACACACTTACACCAAGTAACACAGACATACACTGACACCAAGTAACAAAGACAGACAATTACACCAAGTAACAAAGACATACACTTACACCAAGTATTTTGACATACACTGACACCAAGTAACAAAGACATACACTTACACCAAGTATTTTGACATACACTGACACCAAGTAACAAAGACTTACACTGATACCCAGTAACAGAGACACACACTTACACCAAGTAACAAAGACATACACTGACACAAAGTCACAAAGACACACATTGACACCCAGTAACAAAGACATACACTGACACCAAGTAACAAAGACATACACTTACACCAAGTAAAAAAGACACACATATACATCAAGTAACACAGACGTACACTGACACCAAGTAACAAAGACAGACAATTACACCAAGTAACAAAGACATACACTTACACCAAGTATTTTGACATACACTGACACCAAGTTACAAAGACTTACACTGATACCCAGTAACAGAGACACACACTTACACCAAGTAACAAAGACATACACTGACACAAAGTCACAAAGACACACATTGACACCCAGTAACAAAGACATACACTGACACCAAGTAACAAAGTCATACACTTACACCAAGTAACAAAGACACACACTTACACCAAGTAACACAGACATACACTGACACCAAGTAACAAAGACAGACAATTACACCAAGTAACAAAGACATACACTTACACCAAGTATTTTGACATACACTGACACCAAGTAACAAAGACATACACTTACACCAAGTATTTTGACATACACTGACACCAAGTAACAAAGACTGACACTGATACCCAGTAACAGAGACACACACTTACACCAAGTAACAAAGACATACACTGACACAAAGTCACAAAGACACACATTGACACCCATTAACAAAGACATACACTGACACCAAGTAACAAAGACATACGCTTACAGCAAGTAACAACGACATACACTGACACCAAGTCACAAAGACATACACTGACACCAAGTCAAAAAGACATACACTGATGCCCAGTAACACAGACACACACTGACACCAAGTAACAAAGACATACACTGACACAAAGTAACAAAGACATACACTTACACCAAGTAACACAGACATACACTGACACCAAGTAACAAAGACAGCCAATTACACCAAGTAACAAAGACATACACTTACACCAAGTATTTTGACATACACTGACACCAAGTAACAAAGACATGCACTGATACCCAGTAACATAGACACACACTGATACCAAGTCACAAAGGCATACACTGATACCCAGTAACACAAACAAACACACACTGACACCCAGTCACACAGAGAAACACAGATACGCTGACACCAAATAACACAGACACACAGTGCCACCCAGTAACAAAGACATACACTGATACCAAGTCACAAAGACATACACTGATACCCAGTAACACAAAGAAACACACACTGACACCCAGTAACACAGAGAAACACTGATACACAGTAACAAAAGACATACACTGACACCAAGTAACACAGACACACACTGACAACCAGTAAAAAAGACATAAACGGACATCAAGTCACAAAGACATACACTGATACCAAGTAACAAAGACATACACTGACACCAAGAAACACAGACACACACTGACACCCAGTAAAGAAGACATACACTGACACCAAGTCACAAAGACATAAACTGACACCAAGTCACAAAGACATACACTGATGCAAAGTAACACAGACACACACTGCCACCAAGTTACAAAGACATACACTTACACCAAGTAAAAAAGACACACATATACATCAAGTAACACAGACGTACACTGACACCAAGTAACAAAGACAGACAATTACACCAAGTAACAAAGACATACACTTACACCAAGTATTTTGACATACACTGACACCAAGTAACAAAGACTTACACTGATACCCAGTAACAGAGACACACACTTACACCAAGTAACAAAGACATACACTGACACAAAGTCACAAAGACACACATTGACACCCAGTAACAAAGACATACACTGACACCAAGTAACAAAGTCATACACTTACACCAAGTAACAAAGACACACACTTACACCAAGTAACACAGACATACACTGACACCAAGTAACAAAGACAGACAATTACACCAAGTAACAAAGACATACACTTACACCAAGTATTTTGACATACACTGACACCAAGTAACAAAGACATACACTGATATCCAGTAACATAGACACACACTGATACCAAGTCACAAAGACGTACACTGATACCCAGTAACACAAACAAACACACACTGACACCCAGTCACACAGAGAAACACTGATACGCTGACACCAAGTAACACAGACACACAGTGCCACCCAGTAACAAAGACATACACTGATACCAAGTCACAAAGACATACACTGATACCCAGTAACACAAAGAAACACACACTGACACCCAGTAACACAGAGAAACACTGATACACAGTAACAAAAGACATACACTGACACCAAGTAACACAGACACACACTGACAACCAGTAAAAAAGTCATAAACTGACACCAAGTCACAAAGACATACACTGATACCAAGTAACAAAGACACACACTGACACCAAGAAACACAGACATACACTGACACCAAGAAACACAGACACACACTGACACCCAGTAAAGAAGACATACACTGACACCAAGTCTCAAAGACATAAACTGACACCAAGTCACAAAGACATACACTGATGCCCAGTAACACAGACACACACTGCCACCAAGTAACAAAGACAGACAATTACACCAAGTAAAAAAGACACACATATACATCAAGTAACACAGACGTACACTGACACCAAGTAACAAAGACAGACAATTACACCAAGTAACAAAGACATACACTTACACCAAGTATTTTGACATACACTGACACCAAGTAACAAAGACTTACACTGATACCCAGTAACAGAGACACATACTTACACCAAGTAACAAAGACATACACTGACACAAAGTCACAAAGACACACATTGACACCCAGTAACAAAGACATACACTGACACCAAGTCACAAAGACATACACTGATACCCAGTAACACAGACACACACTTACACTAAGTAACATAGACATACACTGACACCAAGTAACAAAGACATGCACTGATACCCAGTAACACAGACACACACTTACACCAAGTAGCAAAGAAAGACACTGCTATCCAGTAACACAGACACACACTTTCAGCAAGTAACAAAGACATACACTGACACCCAGTAGCAAAGACATACACTGACACCCAGTAACACAGACACACAGGGACACCATGTAACAAAGACACTTACTTACACCAAGTAACAAAGACATACAGTGTCACCCAGTAACAAAGACATCCACTGACACTAAGTCACAAACACATACAATGACACCAAGTAACAAAGACACACACTGACACCAAGAAACAAAGACATACACTGACACCCAGTAACACAGACATACACTGACACCAAGTAACAAAGACATACACTGACACCAAGTAACAAATACATACACTTACACCAAGTAACAAAGCAAAACACTTACACCAAGTAACACAGACCTCCTCTGACACCAAGTAACAAAGACAGACAATTACAACAAGTAACACATACATACACTTACACCAAGTATTTTGACATACGCTGACACCAAGTAACAAAGACATACACTTACGCCAAGTAACAAAGACACACTTACACCACGTAACACAGACATACACTGACACCAAGTAACAAAGACATACACTTACACCAAGTAACTAAGACAGTCAATTACATCCATTAACAAGACATACACTTGCACCAAGTAACAAAGACATACAATGACACCAAGTCACAAAGACACACACTGACACCCAGTAACAAAGACATACACTGATACCCAGTAACACAGACACACACTTACACCAAGTAACACAGACAGACACTGACGCCAAGTAACAAAGACATACACTGATACCCAGTAACACAGACACACACTTACACTAAGTAACAAAGACAGACACTTACACCAAGTAACAAAGACATACACTGACACCAAGTAACAAAGACATACACTTACACCAAGTAACAAAGACAGAAAATTGCACCAAGTAACAAAGACATACACTTACACCAAGTATTTTGAAATACACTGACACCAAGTAACAAAGACATACACTGATTCCCATTAACACAGATACACACTTACACCAAGAAACAAAGACATACACTGACACCAAGTCACAAAGACACACCCTGACAGCCAGTAACAAAGACATACACTGACACCAAGTCACAAAGACATACACTGATACCCAGTAACACAGACACACACTTACACCAAGTAACACAGACATACACTGACACCAAGTAACAAAGACATACACTGATACCCAGTAACACAGGCACACACTTGCACCCAGTAATACAGACACACACTGACACCCAGTAACAGACACACACTTACACCAAGTAACACAGACATACACTGACACCAAGTAACAAAGACATACACTGATACCAAGCCACAAAGACACACACTGACACCAAGTAACAAAGACATACACAGATACCCGGTAAGAAAGACATACACTGACACCCAGTAACACAGACACACACGGACACCAAGTCACAAAGACACACACATACACCAAGTAACACAGACACACACTGACACCCAGTAACACAAACAAACACACTGACACCCAGTAACACAGACACACACTGACACCAAGTAACAAAGACATACACTGATACCCAGTAACACAGACACACACTTACACAAAGTAACAAAGACAGACACTTACACCAAGTAACAAAGACATATACTGACACCAAGTAACAAAGACATACACTTACACCAAGTAACAAAGACAGACAATTACACCAAGCAACAAAGCCATACACTTACACCAATTATTTTGACATACACTGACACCAAGTAACAAAGACATACACTGATACCCAGTTACACAGACACACACTTACACCAAGTAACAAAGACATACACTGACACCAAGTCACAAAGACACACACTGACACCCAGTAACAAAGACATACACTGACACCAAGTCACAAAGACATACACTGATACCCAGTAACACAGACACACACTTTCACCAAGTAACACAGACATACACTGACACCAAGTAACAAAGATATACACTGAAACCCAGTAACACAGACACGCACCTAGACCCAGTAATACAGACACACACCTACACCAAGTAACACAGACATACACTGACACAAAGTAACAAAGACATACACTGATACCAAGTGACAAAGACACACACTGACACCAAGTTACAAAGACATACACTGATACCCAGTAACACAGACAGACACGGACACCAAGTAACAAAGACACACACTTACACCAAGTAACAAAGACAGACAATTACACCACGTAACAAAGACATACTCTTACACCAAGTAACAAAGACATACACTGACACCAAGTCACAAAGACACACACTGACACCCAGTAACAAAGACATACACTGACACCAAGTCACAAAGACACACACTGATACCCAGTAACACAGACACACACTTACACCAAGTAACACAGACATACACTGACACCAAGTAACCAAGACATACACTGATACCCAGTAACACAGACACACACTTACACCAAGTAACAAAGACATACACTGACACGAAGTCTTTTGACATGCACTGACACCAAGTAACAAAGACATACACTGATACCCAGTTACACAGACACACACTTACACCAAGTAACAAAGACATACACTGACACCAAGTCACAAAGACACACACTGACACCCAGTAACAAAGACATACACTGACACAAAGTAACAAAAACAGACACTGACACCCAGTAACAAAGACATACACTGACACCAAGTCACAATGACATACACTGATACCCAGTAACACAGACACACACTTACACAAAGTAACACAGTCACACACTGACACCCAGTAACACAAACACACACACTGACACCCAGTAACACAGACACACACTGGCACCAAGTAACAAAGACATGCACTGACACCCAGTAACACAGACACACACTGGGAGGCACAGTGGCGCAGTGGTTAGCACTGCAGCCTCACAGCTTCAGGGAGCCGATTTCGATTCTGGGTACTGCCTGTGCGGAGTTTGCAAGTTCTCCCTGTGTCTGCGTGTGTTTCCTCCGGGTGCTCCGGTTTCCTCCCACATGCCAAAGACTTGCAGGTTGATAGGTTAATTGGCCATTATAAATTGCCCCTAGTATAGGTAGGTGGTAAAGAAATATATAGGACCGGTGGGGAATTTATAGGAATATGGGATTCGTGGAGGATTAGTATAAATGGGTGGTTGATGGTCGGCACAGACTCGGTGGGCCGAAGGGCCTGTTTCAGTGATGTATCTCTAAACTAAACTAAATACTGACACCTAGTTTCACAGACACACACTGACACCAAGTAACAAAGACACACACTTACACCAAGTAACACAGACATACACTGACACCAATTAACTAAGACATATACTGACACCAAGTAACAAATACATACACTTACACCAAGTAACAAAGACAGACAATTACACCAAGTAACAAAGACAAACACTGACACCAAGTAACAAAGACATTCACTGATACCCAGTAACACAGACACACACTTACACCAAGTAACAAAGACATACACTGACATCAAGTCACAAAGACACACACTGACACCCAGTAATAAAGACATACACTGACACCAAAACACAAAGACATACACTGACACCAAGTAACAAAGACATACACTGATACCCAGTAACACAGACACACACTTACACCCAGTAACACAGACATACACTGACACCCAGTAACACAGACACACACTTACACCAAGTAACACAGACATACACTGACACCAAGTAACAAAGACATACACTGATACCAAGTCACAAAGACACACACTGACACCAAGTAACAAAGACAGCCACTGATACCCAGTAACAAAGACATACACTGACACCCAGTAACACAGACACACACGGACAGCAAGTAAAAAAGACACACAGTTACATCAAGTAACACAGACATACACTGACACCCAGTAACACAAACAAACACACTGACACCCAGTAACACAGACATACACGGACACCAAGTAACAAAGACATACACTGACACGAAGTAACAAAGACATACACTAACACCAAGTAACAAAGACAGACAATTACACCACGTAACAAAGACATATACTGACACCAAGTATTTTGACATACACTTACACCAAGTAACAAAGACACACACTGACACCCAGTAACAAAGACATACACTGACACCAAGTCACAAAGACATACACTGATACCCAGTTAAACAGACACACACTTACACCAAGTAACACAGACATACACTGATACCAAGTTACAAAGACATACGCTGATACCCAGTAACACAGGCACACACTTAGACCCAGTAACACAGACACACACTGACACCCAGTAACAGACACACACTTACACCAAGTAACACAGACATACACTGACACCAAGTAACAAAGACATACACTGATACCAAGCCACAAAGACATACACTGACACCAAGTAAAAAAGACATACACTGATACCCGGTAAGAAAGACATACACTGACACCCAGTAACAGAGACACACACGGACACCAAGTAACAAAGACACACACTTACACCAAGTAACACAGACACACACTGACACCCAGTAACACAAACAAACACACTGATACCCAGTAACACAGACACACACTGACACCAAGTAACAAAGACATACACTGATACCCAGTAACACAGACACACACTTACACAAAGTAACAAAGACAGACACTTACACCAAGTAACAAAGACAGACAATTACACCACGTAACAAAGACATACTATTACACCAAGTAACAAAGACATACACTGACACCAAGTCACAAAGACACACACTGACACCCAGTAACAAAGACATACACTGATACCAAGTCACAGAGACACACACTGATACCCAGTAACACAGACACACACTTACACCAAGTAACACACACATACACTGACACCAAGTAACAAAGACATACACTGATATCCAGTAACACAGACACACACTTACACCAAGTAAAAAAGACATACACTGACACCAAGTCTTTTGACATGCACTGACACCATGTAACAAAGACATACCCTGATACCCAGTTACACAGACACACACTTACACCAAGTCACAAAGCCATACACTGACACCAAGTCACAAAGACACACACTGACACCCAGTAACAAAGACATACACTGACACCAAGTAACAAAGACAGACAATTACACCAAGTAACAAAGACATACACTTACACCAAGTCTTTTGACATGCACTGACACCAAGTAACAAAGACATACACTGATACCCAGTAACACAGACACACACTTACACCAAGTAACACAGACAGACACTGACGCCAAGTAACAAAGACATACACTGATACCCAGTAACACAGACACACACTTACACTAAGTAACAAAGACAGACACTTACACCAAGTAACAAAGACATACACTGACACCAAGTAACAAAGACATACACTTACACCAAGTAACAAAGACAGAAAATTGCACCAAGTAACAAAGACATACACTTACACCAAGTATTTTGAAATACACTGACACCAAGTAACAAAGACATACACTGATTCCCATTAACACAGATACACACTTACACCAAGAAACAAAGACATACACTGACACCAAGTCACAAAGACACACCCTGACAGCCAGTAACAAAGACATACACTGACACCAAGTCACAAAGACATACACTGATACCCAGTAACACAGACACACACTTACACCAAGTAACACAGACATACACTGACACCAAGTAACAAAGACATACACTGATACCCAGTAACACAGGCACACACTTGCACCCAGTAATACAGACACACACTGACACCCAGTAACAGACACACACTTACACCAAGTAACACAGACATACACTGACACCAAGTAACAAAGACATACACTGATACCAAGCCACAAAGACACACACTGACACCAAGTAACAAAGACATACACAGATACCCGGTAAGAAAGACATACACTGACACCCAGTAACACAGACACACACGGACACCAAGTCACAAAGACACACACATACACCAAGTAACACAGACACACACTGACACCCAGTAACACAAACAAACACACTGACACCCAGTAACACAGACACACACTGACACCAAGTAACAAAGACATACACTGATACCCAGTAACACAGACACACACTTACACAAAGTAACAAAGACAGACACTTACACCAAGTAACAAAGACATATACTGACACCAAGTAACAAAGACATACACTTACACCAAGTAACAAAGACAGACAATTACACCAAGCAACAAAGCCATACACTTACACCAATTATTTTGACATACACTGACACCAAGTAACAAAGACATACACTGATACCCAGTTACACAGACACACACTTACACCAAGTAACAAAGACATACACTGACACCAAGTCACAAAGACACACACTGACACCCAGTAACAAAGACATACACTGACACCAAGTCACAAAGACATACACTGATACCCAGTAACACAGACACACACTTTCACCAAGTAACACAGACATACACTGACACCAAGTAACAAAGATATACACTGAAACCCAGTAACACAGACACGCACCTAGACCCAGTAATACAGACACACACCTACACCAAGTAACACAGACATACACTGACACAAAGTAACAAAGACATACACTGATACCAAGTGACAAAGACACACACTGACACCAAGTTACAAAGACATACACTGATACCCAGTAACACAGACAGACACGGACACCAAGTAACAAAGACACACACTTACACCAAGTAACAAAGACAGACAATTACACCACGTAACAAAGACATACTCTTACACCAAGTAACAAAGACATACACTGACACCAAGTCACAAAGACACACACTGACACCCAGTAACAAAGACATACACTGACACCAAGTCACAAAGACACACACTGATACCCAGTAACACAGACACACACTTACACCAAGTAACACAGACATACACTGACACCAAGTAACCAAGACATACACTGATACCCAGTAACACAGACACACACTTACACCAAGTAACAAAGACATACACTGACACGAAGTCTTTTGACATGCACTGACACCAAGTAACAAAGACATACACTGATACCCAGTTACACAGACACACACTTACACCAAGTAACAAAGACATACACTGACACCAAGTCACAAAGACACACACTGACACCCAGTAACAAAGACATACACTGACACAAAGTAACAAAAACAGACACTGACACCCAGTAACAAAGACATACACTGACACCAAGTCACAATGACATACACTGATACCCAGTAACACAGACACACACTTACACAAAGTAACACAGTCACACACTGACACCCAGTAACACAAACACACACACTGACACCCAGTAACACAGACACACACTGGCACCAAGTAACAAAGACATGCACTGACACCCAGTAACACAGACACACACTGGGAGGCACAGTGGCGCAGTGGTTAGCACTGCAGCCTCACAGCTTCAGGGAGCCGATTTCGATTCTGGGTACTGCCTGTGCGGAGTTTGCAAGTTCTCCCTGTGTCTGCGTGTGTTTCCTCCGGGTGCTCCGGTTTCCTCCCACATGCCAAAGACTTGCAGGTTGATAGGTTAATTGGCCATTATAAATTGCCCCTAGTATAGGTAGGTGGTAAAGAAATATATAGGACCGGTGGGGAATTTATAGGAATATGGGATTCGTGGAGGATTAGTATAAATGGGTGGTTGATGGTCGGCACAGACTCGGTGGGCCGAAGGGCCTGTTTCAGTGATGTATCTCTAAACTAAACTAAATACTGACACCTAGTTTCACAGACACACACTGACACCAAGTAACAAAGACACACACTTACACCAAGTAACACAGACATACACTGACACCAATTAACTAAGACATATACTGACACCAAGTAACAAATACATACACTTACACCAAGTAACAAAGACAGACAATTACACCAAGTAACAAAGACAAACACTGACACCAAGTAACAAAGACATTCACTGATACCCAGTAACACAGACACACACTTACACCAAGTAACAAAGACATACACTGACATCAAGTCACAAAGACACACACTGACACCCAGTAATAAAGACATACACTGACACCAAAACACAAAGACATACACTGACACCAAGTAACAAAGACATACACTGATACCCAGTAACACAGACACACACTTACACCCAGTAACACAGACATACACTGACACCCAGTAACACAGACACACACTTACACCAAGTAACACAGACATACACTGACACCAAGTAACAAAGACATACACTGATACCAAGTCACAAAGACACACACTGACACCAAGTAACAAAGACAGCCACTGATACCCAGTAACAAAGACATACACTGACACCCAGTAACACAGACACACACGGACAGCAAGTAAAAAAGACACACAGTTACATCAAGTAACACAGACATACACTGACACCCAGTAACACAAACAAACACACTGACACCCAGTAACACAGACATACACGGACACCAAGTAACAAAGACATACACTGACACGAAGTAACAAAGACATACACTAACACCAAGTAACAAAGACAGACAATTACACCACGTAACAAAGACATATACTGACACCAAGTATTTTGACATACACTTACACCAAGTAACAAAGACACACACTGACACCCAGTAACAAAGACATACACTGACACCAAGTCACAAAGACATACACTGATACCCAGTTAAACAGACACACACTTACACCAAGTAACACAGACATACACTGATACCAAGTTACAAAGACATACGCTGATACCCAGTAACACAGGCACACACTTAGACCCAGTAACACAGACACACACTGACACCCAGTAACAGACACACACTTACACCAAGTAACACAGACATACACTGACACCAAGTAACAAAGACATACACTGATACCAAGCCACAAAGACATACACTGACACCAAGTAAAAAAGACATACACTGATACCCGGTAAGAAAGACATACACTGACACCCAGTAACAGAGACACACACGGACACCAAGTAACAAAGACACACACTTACACCAAGTAACACAGACACACACTGACACCCAGTAACACAAACAAACACACTGATACCCAGTAACACAGACACACACTGACACCAAGTAACAAAGACATACACTGATACCCAGTAACACAGACACACACTTACACAAAGTAACAAAGACAGACACTTACACCAAGTAACAAAGACAGACAATTACACCACGTAACAAAGACATACTATTACACCAAGTAACAAAGACATACACTGACACCAAGTCACAAAGACACACACTGACACCCAGTAACAAAGACATACACTGATACCAAGTCACAGAGACACACACTGATACCCAGTAACACAGACACACACTTACACCAAGTAACACACACATACACTGACACCAAGTAACAAAGACATACACTGATATCCAGTAACACAGACACACACTTACACCAAGTAAAAAAGACATACACTGACACCAAGTCTTTTGACATGCACTGACACCATGTAACAAAGACATACCCTGATACCCAGTTACACAGACACACACTTACACCAAGTCACAAAGCCATACACTGACACCAAGTCACAAAGACACACACTGACACCCAGTAACAAAGACATACACTGACACCAAGTAACAAAGACAGACAATTACACCAAGTAACAAAGACATACACTTACACCAAGTCTTTTGACATGCACTGACACCAAGTAACAAAGACATACACTGATACCCAGTTACACAGACACACACTTACACCAAGTAACAAAGACATACACTGACACCAAGTCACAAAGACACACATTGACACCCAGTAACAAAGACATACACTGACACCAAGTCACAATGACATACACTGATACCCAGTAACACAGACACACACTTACACCAAGTAACACAGACATACACTGACACCAAGTTACAAAGACATACACTGATACCCAGTAACACAGACACACACTTACACCCAGTAACACAGACACACACTCTCACCAAGTAACACAGACATACACTGACACCAAGTAACAAAGACATACACTGATACCAAGTGACAAAGACACACACTGACACAAAGTAACAAAGACATACACTGATACCCAGTAACACAGACACACACGGACACCAAGTAACAAAGACACACACTTACACCAAGTAACACAGTCACACACTGACACCCAGTAACTCAAACACACACACTGACACCCAGTAACACAGACACACACTGACAGCAAGTAACAAAGACACACACTTACACCAAGTAACACAGACACACACTGACACCAAGTAACACAAACAAACACACTGACACCCAGTAACACAGACACACACTGACACCAAGTAACAAAGACATACACTGATACCCAGTAACACAGACACACACTTACACAAAGTAACAAAGACAGACAATTACACCACGTAACAGACATACTATTACACCAAGTAACAAAGACATACACTGACACCAAGTCACAAAGACACACACTGACACCCAGTAACAAAGACATACACTGACACCAAGTCACAAAGACACACACTGATACCCAGTAACACAGACACACACTTACACCAAGTAACACACACACACACTGACATCAAGTAACAAAGACAGACACTAATACCCAGTAACACAGACACACACTTACACCAAGTAACAAAGACATACACTGACACCCAGTAACAAAGACATACACTGACACCAAGTAACAAAGACATACACTGACACCCATTAACACGGACACCAAGTAACAAAGACACAAACTTACACAAAGTAACACAGACACACACTGACATCCAGTAACACAAACAAACACACTGACACCATGTAACACAGACATACACTGACAGCAAGTAACAAAGACATACACTGACACCCAGTAACACAGACACACACTGGGAGGCACAGTGGCGCAGTGGTTAGCACTGCAGCCTCACAGCTTCAGGAAACCGATTTCGATTCTGGGTACTGCCTGTGCGGAGTTTGCAAGTTCTCCCTGTGTCTGCGTGTGTTTCCTCCGGATGCTCCGGTTTCCTCCCACATGCCAAAGACTTGCAGGTTGATAGGTTAATTGGCCATTATAAATTGCCCCTAGTATAGGTAGGTGGTAAAGAAATATATAGGACCGGTGGGGATGTTATTGGAATATGGGATTCGTGTAGGATTAGTATAAATGGGTGGTTGATGGTCGGCACAGACTCGGTGGGCCGAAGGGCCTGTTTCAGTCCTGTATCTCTAAACTAAACTAAATACTGACACCTAGTTTCACAGACACACACTGACACCAAGTAACAAAGACACACACTTACAACAAGTAACACAGACATACACTGACACCAATTAACAAAGACATATACTGACACCAAGTAACAAAGACAGACAATTACACCAAGTAACAAAGACATACACTTACACCAAGTAACAAAGACATACACTGACACCAAGTAACAAAGACATACACTGACATCAAGTCACAAAGACACACACTGACACCCAGTAATAAAGACATACACTGACACCAAAACACAAAGACATACACTGATACCCAGAGACACAGACACACACTTCCACCAAGTAACACAGACATACACTGACACCAAGTAACAAAGACATACACTGATACCCAGTAACACAGACACACACTTACACCCAGTAACACAGACATACACTGACACCCAGTAACACAGACACACACTTACACACAGTAACACAGACATACACTGACACCAAGTAACAAAGACATACACTGATACCAAGTCACAAAGACACACACTGACACCAAGTAACAAAGACATACACTGATACCCAGTAACAAAGACATACACTGACACCCAGTAACACAGACACACACGGACACCAAGTAAAAAAGACACACAGTTACACCAAGTAACACAGACATACACTGACACCCTGTAACACAAACAAACACACTGACACCCAGTAACACAGACATACACGGACACCAAGTAACAAAGACATACACTGACACGAAGTAACAAAGACATACACTTACACCAAGTAACAAAGACAGACAATTACACCACGTAACAAAGAAATACACTTACACCAAGTATTTTGACATACACTGACACCAAGTAACAAAGACATACACTGATTCCCATTAACACAGATACACACTTACACCAAGTAACAAAGACATACACTGACACCAAGTCACAAAGACACACACTGATACCCAGTAACACAGACACACACTTACACCAAGTAACACAGTCACACACTGACACCCAGTAACACAAACACACACACTGACACCCAGTAACACAGACACACACTGACACCAAGTAACAAAGACATACACTGACACCCAGTAACACAGACACACACTGGGAGGCACAGTGGCGCAGTGGTTAGCACTGCAGCCTCACAGCTTCAGGGAACCGATTTCGATTCTGGGTACTGCCTGTGCGGAGTTTGCAAGTTCTCCCTGTGTCTGCGTGTGTTTCCTCCGGGTGCTCCGGTTTCCTCCCACATGCCAAAGACTTTCAGGTTGATAGGTTAATTGGCCATTATAAATTGCCCCTAGTATAGGTAGGTGGTAAAGAAATATATAGGACCGGTGGGGATGTTATAGGAATATGGGATTCGTGGAGGATTAGTATAAATGGGTGGTTGATGGTCGGCACAGACTCGGTGGGCCGAAGGGCCTGTTTCAGTGATGTATCTCTAAACTAAACTAAATACTGACACCTAGTTTCACAGACACACACTGACACCAAGTAACAAAGACACACACTTACACCAAGTAACACAGACATACACTGACACCAATTAACTAAGACATATACTGACACCAAGTAACAAATACATACACTTACACCAAGTAACAAAGACAGGCAATTACACCAAGTAACAAAGACATACACTGACACCAAGTAACAAAGACATTCACTGATACCCAGTAACACAGACACACACTTACACCAAGTAACAAAGACATACACTGACATCAAGTCACAAAGACACACACTGACACCCAGTAATAAAGACATACACTGACACCAAAACACAAAGACATACACTGATACCCAGATACACAGACACACGCTTACACCAAGTAACACAGACATACACTGACACCAAGTAACAAAGACATACACTGATACCCAGTAACACAGACACACACTTACACCCAGTAACACAGACATACACTGACACCCAGTAACACAGACACACACTTACGCCAAGTAACACAGGCATACACTGACACCAAGTAACAAAGACATACACTGATACCAAGTCTCAAAGACACACACTGACACCAAGTAACAAAGACAGACACTGATACCTAGTGAACAAGACATACACTGACACCCAGTAACACAGACACACATGGACAGCAAGTAAAAAAGACACACAGTTACACCAAGTAACACAGACATACACTGACACCCAGTAACACAAACAAACACACTGACACCCAGTAACACAGAAATACACGGACACCAAGTAACAAAGACATACACTGACACGAAGTAACAAAGACATACACTAACACCAAGTAACAAAGACAGACAATTACACCACGTAACATAGACATACTCTGCCACCAAGTATTTTGACATACACTTACACCCAGTAACAAAGACATACACAGACACCAAGTCACAAAGACATACACTGATACCCAGTTAAACAGACACACACTTACACCAAGTAACACAGACATACACTGACACCAAGTTACAAAGACATACGCTGATACCCAGTAACACAGGCACACACTTACACCCAGTAACACAGACACAAACTGACACCCAGTAACAGACACACACTTACACCAAGTAACACAGACATACACTGACACCAAGTAACAAAGACATACACTGATACCAAGCCACAAAGACATACACTGACACCAAGTAAAAAAGACATACACTGATACCCGGTAAGAAAGACATACACTGACACCCAGTAACAGAGACACACACGGACACCAAGTAACAAAGACACACACTTACAACAAGTAACACAGACACACACTGACACCCAGTAACACAAACAAACACACTGACACCCAGTAACACAGACACACACTGACACCAAGTAACAAAGACATACACTGATACCCAGTAACACAGACACACACTTACACAAAGTAACAAAGACAGACACTTACACCAAGTAACAAAGACATATACTGACACCAAGTAACAAAGACATACACTGACACCAAGTAACAAAGACAGACAATTACTCCAAGTAACAAAGACATACACTTACACCAAGTATTTTGACATGCACTGACACCAAGTAACAAAGACATACACTGATACCCAGTTACACAGACACACAATTACACCAAGTAACAGAGACATACACTGATACCAAGTCACAAAGCCACACACTGACACCCAGTAACAATGACATACGCTGACACCAAGTCACAAAGACATACACTGATACCCAGTAACACAGACACACACTTACACCAAGTAACACAGACATACACTGACACCAAGTAACAAAGACATACACTGATACCCAGTAACACAGACACACACTTACACCAAGTAACAGAGACATACACTGACACCAAGTCACAAAGACACACACTGACACCCAGTAACAATGACATACGCTGACACCAAGTCACAAAGACATACACTGATACCCAGTAACACAGACACACACTTACACCAAGTAACACAGACATACACTGACACCAAGTAACAAAGACATACACTGAAACCCAGTAACACAGACACGCACTTACACCCAGTAACAAAGACACACACTTACACCAAGTAACAAAGACAGACAATTACACCACGTAACAAAGACATACTATTACACCAAGTAATAAATACATACACTGACACCAAGTCACAAAGACACACACTGACACCCAGTAACAAAGACATACACTGACACCAAGTCACAAAGACACACACTGATACCCAGTAACACAGACACACACTTACACCAAGTAACACAGACATACACTGACACCAAGTAACAAAGACATACACTGATATCCAGTAACACAGACACACACTTACACCAAGTAAAAAAGACATACACTGACACCAAGTCTTTTGACATGCACTGACACCAAGTAACAAAGACATACCCTGATACCCAGTTACACAGACACACACTTACACCAAGTCACAAAGACATACACTGACACCAAGTCACAAAGACACACACTGACACCCAGTAACAAAGACATACACTGACACCAAGTAACAAAGACAGACAATTACACCAAGTAACAAAGACATTAACTTACACCAAGTCTTTTGACATGCACTGACACCAAGTAACAAAGACATACACTGATACCCAGTTACACAGACACACACTTACACCAAGTAACAAAGACATACACTGACACCAAGTCACAAAGACACACACTGACACCCAGTAACAAAGACATACACTGACACCAAGTCACAATGACATACACTGATACCCAGTAACACAGACACACACTTACACCAAGTAGCACAGACATACACTGACACCAAGTTACAAAGACATACACTGATACCCAGTAACACAGACACACACTTACACCCAGTAACACAGACACACACTTACACCAAGTAACACAGACATACACTGACACCAAGTAACAAAGACAGACACTGATACCAAGTGACAAAGACACACACTGACACAAAGTAACAAAGACATACACTGATACCCAGTAACACAGACACACACGGACACCAAGTAACAAAGACACTCACTTACACCAAATAACACAGTCACACACTGACACCCAGTAACTCAAACACACACACTGACACCCAGTAACACAGACACACACTGACTGCAAGTAACAAAGACATACACTGACACCCAGTAACACAGACACACACTGGGAGGCACAGTGGCGCAGTTGTTAGCACTGCAGCCTCACAGCTTCAGGAAACCGATTTCGATTCTGGGTACTGCCTGTGCGGAGTTTGCAAGTTCTCCCTGTGTCTGCGTGTGTTTCCTCCGGGTGCTCCGGTTTCCTCCCACATGCCAAAGACTTGCAGGTTGATAGGTTAATTGGCCATTATAAATTGCCCCTAGTATAGGTAGGTGGTAAAGAAATATATAGGACCGGTGGGGATGTTATTGGAATATGGGATTCGTGGAGGATTACTATAAATGGGTGGTTGATGGTCGGCACAGACTCGGTGGGCCGAAGGGCCTGTTTCAGTGCTGTATCTCTAAACTAAACTAAATACTGACACCTAGTTTCACAGACACACACTGACACCAAGTAACAAAGACACACACTTACAACAAGTAACACAGACATACACTGACACCAATTAACAATGACATATACTGACACCAAGTAACAAAGACAGACAATTACACGAAGTAACAAAGACATACACTTACACCAAGTAACAAAGACATACACTGACACCAAGTAACAAAGACATACACTGACATCAAGTCACAAAGACACACACTGACACCCAAAAATAAAGACATACACTGACACCAAAACACAAAGACATACACTGATACCCAGATACACAGACACACACTTACACCAAGTAACACAGACATACACTGACACCAAGTAACAAAGACATACACTGATACCCAGTAACACAGACACACACTTACACCCAGTAACACAGACATACACTGACACCCAGCAACACAGACACACACTTACACCCAGTAACAAAGACATACACTGACACCAAGTAACAAAGACATACACTGATACCAAGTCACAAAGACACACACTGACACCAAGTAACAAAGACATACACTGATACCCAGTAACAAAGACATACACTGACACCCAGTAACACAGACACACACGGACACCAAGTAAAAAAGACACACAGTTACACCAAGTAACACAGACATACACTGACACCCAGTAGCACAAACAAACACACTGACACCCAGTAACACAGACATACACGGACACCAAGTAACAAAGACATACACTGACACGAAGTAACAAAGACATACACTTACACCAAGTAACAAAGACAGACAATTACACCACGTAACAAAGACATACACTTACACCAAGTATTTTGACATACACTGACACCAAGTAACAAAGACATACACTGAAACCCAGTAACACAGACACGCACTTACACCCAGTAACACAGACACACACTTACACCAAGTAACACACACATACACTGACACCAAGTAACAAAGACATACACTGATACCAAGTGACAAAGACACACACTGACACCAAGTTACAAAGACATACACTGATACCCAGTAACACAGACAGACACGGACACCAAGTAACAAAGACACACACTTACACCAAGTAACAAAGACAGACAATTACACCACGTAACAAAGACATACTCTTCCACCAAGTAACAAAGACATACACTGACGCCAAGTCACAAAGACACACACTGACACCCAGTAACAAAGACATACACTGACACCAAGTCACAAAGACATACACTGATACCCAGTAACACAGACACACACTTACACCAAGTAACACAGACATACACTGACACCAAGTAACAAAGACATACACTGATACCCAGTAACACAGACACACACTTACACCAAGTAACAAAGACATACACTGACACCAAGTAACAAAGACATACACTTACACCAGGTAACAAAGACGGACAATTACACCAAGTAACAAAGACATATACTTACACCAAGTCTTTTGACATGCACTGACACCAAGTAACAAAGACATACACTGATACCCAGTTACACAGACACACACTTACACCAAGTAACAAAGACATACACTGACACCAAGTCACAAAGACACACACTGACACCCAGTAACAAATACATTCACTGACACCAAGTCACAATGACATACACTGATACCCAGTAACACAGACACACACTTGCACCAAGTAACACAGACATACACTGACACCAAGTTACAAAGACATACACTGATACCCAGTAACACAGACACACACTTACACCCAGTAACACAGACACACACTTACACCAAGTAACACAGGCATACACTGACACCAAGTAACAAAGACATACACTGATCCCAAGTGACAAAGACACACACTGACACCAAGTAACAAAGACATACACTGATACCCAGTAACACAGACACACACGGACACCAAGTAACAAAGACACACACTTACACCAAGTAACACAGTCACACACTGACACCCAGTAACACAAACACACATACTGACACCCAGTAACACAGACACACACTGACACCAAGTAACAAAGACATGCACTGACACCCAGTAACACAGACACACACTGGGAGGCACAGTGGCGCAGTGGTTAGCACTGCAGCCTCACAGCTTCAGGGAACCGATTTCGATTCTGGGTACTGCCTGTGCGGAGTTTGCAAGTTCTCCCTGTGTCTGCGTGTGTTTCCTCCGGGTGCTCCGGTTTCCTCCCACATGCCAAAGACTTGCAGGTTGATAGGTTAATTGGCCATTATAAATTGCCCCTAGTATAGGTAGGTGGTAAAGAAATATATAGGGACCGGTGGGGATGTTATTGGAATATGGGATTCGTGTAGGATTAGTATAAATGGGTGGTTGATGGTCGGCACAGACTCGGTGGGCCGAAGGGCCTGTTTCAGTGCTGTATCTCTAAACTAAACTAAATACTGACACCTAGTTTCACAGACACACACTGACACCAAGTAACAAAGACACACACTTACACCAAGTAACACAGACATACACTGACACCAATTAACAAAGACATATACTGACACCAAGTAACAAATACATACACTTACACCAAGTAACAAAGACAGACAATTACACCAAGTAACAAAGACATACACTTACACCAAGTAACAAAGACATACACTGACACCAAGTAACAAAGACATACACTGAAACCCAGATACAAAGACACACACTTACACCAAGTAACACAGACATACACTGACACCAAGTAACAAAGACATACACTGATACCCAGTAACACAGACACACACTTACACCCAGTAACACAGACACACACTTACACCAAGTAACACAGGCATACACTGACACCAAGTAACAAAGACATACACTGACACCCAGTAACACAGACAGACACGGACACCAAGTAACAAAGACACACACTTACACCAAGTAACAAAGACAGACAATTACACCACGTAACAAAGACATACTCTTCCACCAAGTAACAAAGACATACACTGACGCCAAGTCACAAAGACACACACTGACACCCAGTAACAAAGACATACACTGACACCAAGTCACAAAGACATACACTGATACCCAGTAACACAGACACACACTTACACCAAGTAACACAGACATACACTGACACCAAGTAACAAAGACATACACTGATACCCAGTAACACAGACACACACTTACACCAAGTAACAAAGACATACACTGACACCAAGTAACAAAGACATACACTTACACCAGGTAACAAAGACGGACAATTACACCAAGTAACAAAGACATATACTTACACCAAGTCTTTTGACATGCACTGACACCAAGTAACAAAGACATACACTGATACCCAGTTACACAGACACACACTTACACCAAGTAACAAAGACATACACTGACACCAAGTCACAAAGACACACACTGACACCCAGTAACAAATACATTCACTGACACCAAGTCACAATGACATACACTGATACCCAGTAACACAGACACACACTTGCACCAAGTAACACAGACATACACTGACACCAAGTTACAAAGACATACACTGATACCCAGTAACACAGACACACACTTACACCCAGTAACACAGACACACACTTACACCAAGTAACACAGGCATACACTGACACCAAGTAACAAAGACATACACTGATCCCAAGTGACAAAGACACACACTGACACCAAGTAACAAAGACATACACTGATACCCAGTAACACAGACACACACGGACACCAAGTAACAAAGACACACACTTACACCAAGTAACACAGTCACACACTGACACCCAGTAACACAAACACACATACTGACACCCAGTAACACAGACACACACTGACACCAAGTAACAAAGACATGCACTGACACCCAGTAACACAGACACACACTGGGAGGCACAGTGGCGCAGTGGTTAGCACTGCAGCCTCACAGCTTCAGGGAACCGATTTCGATTCTGGGTACTGCCTGTGCGGAGTTTGCAAGTTCTCCCTGTGTCTGCGTGTGTTTCCTCCGGGTGCTCCGGTTTCCTCCCACATGCCAAAGACTTGCAGGTTGATAGGTTAATTGGCCATTATAAATTGCCCCTAGTATAGGTAGGTGGTAAAGAAATATATAGGGACCGGTGGGGATGTTATTGGAATATGGGATTCGTGTAGGATTAGTATAAATGGGTGGTTGATGGTCGGCACAGACTCGGTGGGCCGAAGGGCCTGTTTCAGTGCTGTATCTCTAAACTAAACTAAATACTGACACCTAGTTTCACAGACACACACTGACACCAAGTAACAAAGACACACACTTACACCAAGTAACACAGACATACACTGACACCAATTAACAAAGACATATACTGACACCAAGTAACAAATACATACACTTACACCAAGTAACAAAGACAGACAATTACACCAAGTAACAAAGACATACACTTACACCAAGTAACAAAGACATACACTGACACCAAGTAACAAAGACATACACTGAAACCCAGATACAAAGACACACACTTACACCAAGTAACACAGACATACACTGACACCAAGTAACAAAGACATACACTGATACCCAGTAACACAGACACACACTTACACCCAGTAACACAGACACACACTTACACCAAGTAACACAGACATACACTGACACCAAGTAACAAAGACATACACTGATACCAAGTCACAAAGACACACTCTGACACCAAATAACAAAGATATACACTGATACCCAGTAACAAAGACATACACTGACACCCTGTAACACAGACAAATACGGACACCAAGTAAAAAAGACACACAGTTACACCAAATAACACAGACATACACTGACACCCAGTAACACAAACAAACACACTGACACCCAGTAACACAGACATACACTGACACCCAGTAACACAGACACACACTGGGAGGCACAGTGGCGCAGTGGTTAGCACTGCAGCCTCACAGCTCCAGGGAACCGATTTCGAATCTGGGTACTGCCTGTGCGGAGTTTGCAAGTTCTCCCTGTGTCTGCGTGTGTTTCCTCCGGGTGCTCCGATTTCCTCCCACATGCCAAAGACTTGCAGGTTGATAGGTTAATTGGCCATTATATATTGCCCCTAGTATAGGTAGGTGGTAAAGAAATATATAGGACCGGTGGGGATGTTATAGGAACATGGGATTCGTGTAGGACTAGTATAAATGGGTGGTTGATGGTCGGCACAGACTCGGTGGGCCGAAGAGCCTGTTTCAGTGCTGTATCTCTAAACTGAACTAAATTCTGACACCTCGTGTCACAGACACACACTGACACCAAGTAACAAAGACATACACTTACAACAAGTAACACAGACATACACTGACACCAATTAACAATGACATATACTGACACCAAGTAACAAAGACAGACAATTACACCAAGTAACAAAGACATACAATTACACCAAGTAACAAAGACATACACTGACACCAAGTAACAAAGACATACACTGACATCAAGTCACAAAGACACACACTGACACCCAGTAATAAAGACATACACTGACACCAAAACACAAAGACATACACTGATACCCAGATACACAGACACACACTTACACCAAGTAACACAGACATACACTGACACCAAGTAACAAAGACATACACTGATACCCAGTAACACAGACACACACTTACACCCAGTAACACAGACATACACTGACACCCAGTAACACAGACATACACTTACACCCAGTAACACAGACATACACTGACACCAAGTAACAAAGACATACACTGATACCAAGTCAGAAAGACACACACTGACACCAAGTAACAAAGACATACACTGATACCCAGTAACAAAGACATACACTGACACCCAGTAACACAGACACACACGGACACCAAGTAAAAAAGACACACAGTTACACCAAGTAACACAGACATACACTGACACCCAGTAACACAAACAAACACACTGACACCCAGTAACACAGACATACACTGACACCAAGTAACAAAGACATACACTGACACGAAGTAACAAAGACATACACTTACACCAAGTAACAAAGACAGACAATTACACCACGTAACAAAGACATACACTTACACCAAGTATTTTGACATACACTGACACCAAGTAACAAAGACATACACTTACACCAATTAACAAAGACACACACTTGCACCAAGTAACACAGACAAACACTGACACCACGTAATAAAGACATACACTGACACCAAGTAACAAAGACATACACTGATTCCCAGTAACACAGATACACACTTACTCCAAGTAACAAAAACATACACTGACACCAAGTCACAAAGACACACACTGATACCCAGTAACACAGACACACACTGACACCAAGTAACACAGGCAAACCCTGACACCAATTAACAAAGACATACACTGATTCCCAGTACCACAGGCACACACTTACACCCAGTAACACAGACACACACTGACACCCAGTAACAGACACACACATACACCAAGTAACACAGACATACACTGACACCAAGTAACAAAGACATACACTGATACCAAGCCACAAAGACACACACTGACACAAAGTAACAAAGACATATACTGATACCCAGTTACACAGACACACAATTACACCAAGTAACACAGACATACACTGACACCAAGTAACACAGGCATACACTGACACCAAGTAACAAAGACATACACTGATTCCCAGTAACACAGGCACACACTTACACCCAGTAACACAGACACACACTGACACCCAGTAACAGACACACACTTACACCAAGTAACACAGACATACACTGACACCAAGTAACAAAGACATACACTGATACCAAGCCACAAAGACACACACTGACACGAAGTAACAAAGACATACACTGATACCCAGTTACACAGACACACACTTACACCAAGTAACAAAGACATACACTGACACCAAGTAACAAAGACACACACTTACACCAAGTAACACAGACACACACTGACACCCAGTAACACAAACAACCACACTGACACCCAGTAACACAGACACACACTGACACCAAGTAACAAAGACATACACTGATACCCAGTAACACAGACACACACTTACACAAAGTAACAAAGACAGACACTTACACCAAGTAACAAAGACATATACTGACACCAAGTAACAAAGACATACACTTACACCAAGTAACAAAGACAGACAATTACTCCAAGTCACAAAGACATACACTTACACCTAGTATTTTGACATACACTGACACCAAGTAACAAAGACATGCACTGATACCCAGTTAGACAGACACACACTTACACCAAGTAACAAAGACATACACTGACACCAAGTCACAAAGACACACACTGACACCCAGTAACAAAGACATACACTGACACCAAGTCACAAAGACATACACTGATACCCAGTAACACAGACACACACTTACACCAAGTAACACAGACATACACTGACACCAGGTAACAAAGACATACACTTACACCAAGTAACAAAGACAGACAATTACTCCAAGTCACAAAGACATACACTTACACCTAGTATTTTGACATACACTGACACCAAGTAACAAAGACATGCACTGATACCCAGTTAGACAGACACACACTTACACCAAGTAACAAAGACATGCACTGACACCAAGTCACAAAGACACACACTGACACCCAGTAACAAAGACATACACTGACACCAAGTCACAAAGACATACACTGATACCCAGTAACACAGACACACACTTACACCAAGTAACACAGACATACACTGACACCAGGTAACAAAGACATACACTGATACCAAGTGACAAAGACACACACTGACACCAAGTTACAAAGACATACACTGATACCCAGTAACACAGACACACACTTACACCAAGTAACAAAGACATACACTGACACCAAGTAACAAAGACATACACTTACACCAAGTAACAAAGACATACAATTACACCAATTAACAAAGACATACACTTACACCAAGTCTTTTGACATGCACTGTCACCAAGTAACAAAGACATACACTGATACCCAGTTACACAGACACACACTTACACCAAGTAACAAAGACATACACTGACACCAAGTCACAAAGACACACAATGACACCCAGTAACAAATACATACACTGACACCAAGTCACAATGACATACACTGATACCCAGTAACACAGACACACACTTACACCAAGTAACACAGACATACACTGACACCAAGTTACAAAGACATACACTGATACCAAGTGACAAAGACACACACTGACACCAAGTAACAAAGACATACACTGATACCCAGTAACACAGACACACACGGACACCAAGTAACAAAGACACACACTTACACCAAGTAACACAGTCACACACTGACACCCAGTACCACAAACACACACACTGACACCCAGTAACACAGACACACACTGACACCAAGTAACAAAGACATACACTGACACCCAGTAACACAGACACACACTGGGAGGCACAGTGGCGCAGTGGTTAGCACTGCAGCCTCACAGCTTCAGGGAACCGATTTCGATTCTGGGTACTGCCTGTGCGGAGTTTGCAAGTTCTCCCTGTGTCTGCGTGTGTTTCCTCCGGGTGCTCCGGTTTCCTCCCACAATCCAAAGACTTGCAGGTTGATAGGTTAATTGGCCATTATAAATTGCCCCTAGTATAGGTAGGTGGTAAAGAAATATATAGGGACCGGTGAGGATGTTATTGGAATATGGGATTCGTGTAGGATTAGTATAAATGGGTGGTTGATGGTCGGCACAGACTCGGTGGGCCGAAGGGCCTGTTTCAGTGCTGTATCTCTAAACTAAACTAAATACTGACACCTAGTTTCACAGACACACACTGACACCAAGTAACAAAGACACACACTTACACCAAGTAACACAGACATACACTGACACCAATTAACAAAGACATATACTGACACCAAGTAACAAATACATACACTTACACCAAGTAACAAAGACAGAAAATTACACCAAGTAACAAAGACATACACTTACCCCAAGTAACAAAGACATACACTTACACCAAGTAACAAAGACAGACAATTACTCCAAGTCACAAAGACATACACTTACACCTAGTATTTTGACATACACTGACACCAAGTAACAAAGACATGCACTGATACCCAGTTGGACAGACACACACTTACACCAAGTAACAAAGACATACACTGACACCAAGTCACAAAGACACACACTGACACCCAGTAACAAAGACATACACTGACACCAAGTCACAAAGACATACACTGATACCCAGTAACACAGACACACACTTACACCAAGTAACACAGACATACACTGACACCAGGTAACAAAGACATACACTGATACCAAGTGACAAAGACACACACTGACACCAAGTTACAAAGACATACACTGATACCCAGTAACACAGACACACACTTACACCAAGTAACAAAGACATACACTGACACCAAGTAACAAAGACATACACTTACACCAAGTAACAAAGACATACAATTACACCAATTAACAAAGACATACACTTACACCAAGTCTTTTGACATGCACTGTCACCAAGTAACAAAGACATACACTGATACCCAGTTACACAGACACACACTTACACCAAGTAACAAAGACATACACTGACACCAAGTCACAAAGACACACAATGACACCCAGTAACAAATACATACACTGACACCAAGTCACAATGACATACACTGATACCCAGTAACACAGACACACACTTACACCAAGTAACACAGACATACACTGACACCAAGTTACAAAGACATACACTGATACCAAGTGACAAAGACACACACTGACACCAAGTAACAAAGACATACACTGATACCCAGTAACACAGACACACACGGACACCAAGTAACAAAGACACACACTTACACCAAGTAACACAGTCACACACTGACACCCAGTACCACAAACACACACACTGACACCCAGTAACACAGACACACACTGACACCAAGTAACAAAGACATACACTGACACCCAGTAACACAGACACACACTGGGAGGCACAGTGGCGCAGTGGTTAGCACTGCAGCCTCACAGCTTCAGGGAACCGATTTCGATTCTGGGTACTGCCTGTGCGGAGTTTGCAAGTTCTCCCTGTGTCTGCGTGTGTTTCCTCCGGGTGCTCCGGTTTCCTCCCACAATCCAAAGACTTGCAGGTTGATAGGTTAATTGGCCATTATAAATTGCCCCTAGTATAGGTAGGTGGTAAAGAAATATATAGGGACCGGTGAGGATGTTATTGGAATATGGGATTCGTGTAGGATTAGTATAAATGGGTGGTTGATGGTCGGCACAGACTCGGTGGGCCGAAGGGCCTGTTTCAGTGCTGTATCTCTAAACTAAACTAAATACTGACACCTAGTTTCACAGACACACACTGACACCAAGTAACAAAGACACACACTTACACCAAGTAACACAGACATACACTGACACCAATTAACAAAGACATATACTGACACCAAGTAACAAATACATACACTTACACCAAGTAACAAAGACAGAAAATTACACCAAGTAACAAAGACATACACTTACCCCAAGTAACAAAGACATACACTGACACCAAGTAACAAAGACATACACTGATACCCAGTAACACAGACACACACTTACACCAAGTAACACAGACATACACTGACATCAAGTCACAAAGACACACACTGACACCCAGTAATACAGACAGACACTGACACCAAAACACAAAGACATACACTGATACCCAGATACACAGACACACACTTACACCAAGTAACACAGACATACACTGACACTAAGTAACAAAGACATACACTGATACCCAGTAACACAGACACACACTTACACCCAGTAACACAGACATACACTGACACCCAGTAACACAGACACACACTTACACCAAGTAACACAGACATACACTGACACCAAGTAACAAAGACATACACTGATACCAAGTCACAAAGACACACACTGACACCAAGTAACAAAGACATACACTGATACCCAGTAACAAAGACATGCACTGACACCCAGTAACACAGACACAAACGGACACCAAGTAAAAAAGACACACAGTTACACCAAATAACACAGACAGACACTGACACCAAGTAACACAAACAAACACACTGACACCCAGTAACACAGACATACACTGACACCCAGTAACACAGACACACACTGGGAGGCACAGTGGCGCAGTGGTTAGCACTGCAGCCTCACAGCTCCAGGGAACCGATTTCGATTCAGGGTACTGCCTGTGCGGAGTTTGCAAGTTCTCCCTGTGTCTGCGTGTGTTTCCTCCGGGTGCTCCGGTTTCCTCCCACATGCCAAAGACTTGCAGGTTGATAGGTTAATTGGCCATTATAAATTGCCCTTAGTATAGGTAAGTGGTAAAGAAATATATAGGGACCGGTGGGGATGTTATTGGAATATGGGATTCGTGTAGGATTAGTATAAATGAGTGGTTGATGGTCGGCACAGACTCGGTGGGCCGAAGGGCCTGTTTCAGTGCTGTATCTCTAAACTAAACTAAATACTGACACCTAGTGTCACAGACACACACTGACACCAAGTAACAAAGACATACACTTACACCAATTAACAAAGACAGACACTTGCACCAAGTAACAAAGCCATACACTGACACCAAGTAACAAAGACATACGCTTACACCAAGTGACAAAGACAGACAATTACACCAAGTAACAAAGACATACACTTACACCAAGTATTTTGACATACACTGACACCAAGTAACAAAGACAGACACTGATACCCAGTAACACAGACACACACTTACACCAAGTAACAAAGACATACACTGACACCAAGTCACAAAGACACACACTGACACCCAGTAACAAAGCCGTACTCTGACACCAAATTCACAAAGACATACACTGATACCCAGTAACACAGACACACACTTACACCAAGTAACACAGACATACACTGACACCAAGTAACAAAGACATACACTGATACCCAGTAACACAGACACACACTTACACCCAGTAACACAGACACACACTGACACCCAGTCACACAGACACACACTTACACCAAGCAACACAGACATACACTGACACCAAATAACAAAGACATACACTGACACCAAGTAACAAAGACATACACTGATACCCAGTAACACAGACACACACTGACACCCAGTAACACAGACACACACTTACACCAAGTAACGCAGACATACAGTGACACCAAATAACAAAGACATACACTGATACCAAGTGACAAAGACACACACTGACACCAAGTAACAAAGGCATACACGGATACCCAGTAACACAAACATACACTGACACCAAGTAACAAAGACATACAATTACACCAAGTAACAAAGACATACACTGATACCAAGTGACAAAGACACACACTGACACCAAGTAACAAAGGCATACACGGATACCCAGTAACACAAACATACACTGACACCAAGTAACACAGACACACACTTACACCCAGTAACACAGACACACACTGACACCCAGTCACACAGACACACACTTACACCAAGTAGCACAGACGTACACTGACACCTAGTAACAAAGACATACAATGACACCAAGAAACAAAGACATACACTTACACCAAGTAACAAAGACATACACTGATACCCAGAAACACAGACACAAACTTACACCAAGTAACAAAGACGTACTTTGACACCCAGTATCAAAGACATACACTGACACCAAGTCACAAAGACATACACTGATACCCAGTAACACAGACACACACTTACACCAAGTAACAAAGACAAACTCTGACACCAAGTAACAAAGACAGCCACTGACACCAAGAAACAAAGACATACACTTACACCAAGTAACACAGACACACACTGACACCCAGCAACACAAACAAACACACACTGAAACCCAGTAACATAGAGAAACACTGACACACAGTAACAAAGACATGCGCAGACACACACTGACACTAAGTAACAAAGACTAACACAGACACACACTGTCACCAAGTAACAAAGACATACACTGACACCCAGTAACAAAGACATACACTGACACCAAGTAACACAGACATACACTTACACCAAGTAACACAGACATACACTGACACCAAGTAACAAAGACATATAATTACACCAAGTAACAATGACACACACTTACACCAAGTAACACAGACATACACTGTCACCATGTAGCAAAGACATGCAATGATACCCAGTAACACAGACACACACTTACACCAAGTAACAAAGATATACACTGATACCCAGTAACACAGACAAACACTTACACCAAGTAACAAAGACATACAATGACATCAAGTAACAAAGACATACATTGACACCAAGTCACATAGACAGACACTGACACCCAGTAACAAAGACAGTCACTGACACCAGGTCACGAAGACAGACAGTGACACCCAGTAACAAAGACAGACAATGACACCACGTCACAAAGACATACACTGACACCAAGTAACAAAGACATACACTTACACCAAGTAACACAGACATACACTGACACCAAGTAACAAAGATATACAATTACACCAAGTAACAAAGACACACACTTACACCAAGTAACACAGACATACACTGACACCAGCTAACAAAGACATACGCTGTTACCCAGTAACACAGACACACACTTACACCAAGTAACAAAGACATACACTGATACCAAGTAACACAGACTCACACTTACACCAAGTAACACAGACACACACTTACACCAGGTAACAAAGACATACACTGACACCAAGTAACACAGACATACACTGTCACCATGTAGCAAAGACATACACTGATAACCAGTAACACACACTCACACTTACACCAAGTAACAAAGATATACACTGATACCCAGTAACACAGACAAACACTTACCCCAAGTAACAAAGACATACACTGACACCAAGTAACAAAGACATACACTGACACCAAGTCACAAAGACAGACACTGACACCCAGTAACAAAGACAAACACTGACACCAAGTAACGAAAACAGACACTGACACCCAGTAACAAAGACAGACAATGACACCACGTCACAAAGACATACACTGACACCAAGAAACAAAGACTTACACTTACACCAAGTAACACAGACATACACTGACACCAAGCAACAAAGACACACAATTACACCAAGTAACACAGACATACACTGACACCAAGTAACAAAGACATACACTTTTACCCAGTAACACAGACACACACTTACACCAAGTAACAGAGACATACACTGATACCAAGTAACACAGACACACATTTACACCAAGTAACAAAGACATACAATGACACCAAGTAACAAAGACATACACTGATACCCAGTAGCACAGACACACACTGGGCGGCACATTGGCACAGTGGTAAGCTGCCTGACAGCTCCAGGGTCCCGGGCTCGATTCTGGGTACTGCCTGTGCGGAGTTTGCAAGTTCTCCCTGTGTCTGCGTGAGTTTCCTCCGGGTGCTCCGGTTTCTTCCCACATGCCAAAGACTTGCAGGTTGCTTGGTTAATTGGCCATTATAAATTGACCCTAGTATAGGTAGGTGGTAGGGAAATATATAGGGACAGCTTGGGATGTGATAGGAATACGTGATTAGTGTAGGATTAGTATAAATGGGTTGATGGTCGGCAAAGACTAGGTTGGCCGAAGGGCCTGTTTAAGTGCTGTATCTGTAAACTAAACTAAATACTGACACCTAGTGTCACAGACACACACTGACACCCAGTAACACAAACAAACACACACTGACACCCAGTAACACAGAGAACCACTGACACACAGTAACAAAGACATACACTGACACCAAGTAGCACAGATACACACTGACACCCAGTAAAAAAGACATACACTGACACCAAGTCACAAAGACATACATTGATACAAAGTCACAAAGACACACACTGACACCCAGTAACAAAGACATACACTGACAGCAAGTCACAAAGACTTACACTGATACACAGTAACACAGACACACACTTCCACAAAGTAACAATGACAAACACTGACACCCAGTAACACAGACACACACTGGGAGGCACAGTGGCGCAGTGGTTAGCACTGCAGCCTCACAGCTCCAGGGAACCGATTTCGATTCAGGGTACTGCCTGTGCGGAGTTTGCAAGTTCTCCCTGTGTCTGCGTGTGTTTCCTCCGGGTGCTCCGGTTTCCTCCCACATGCCAAAGACTTGCAGGTTGATAGGTTAATTGGCCATTATAAATTGCCCTTAGTATAGGTAAGTGGTAAAGAAATATATAGGGACCGTTGGGGATGTTATTGGAATATGGGATTCGTGTAGGATTAGTATAAATGGGTGGTTGATGGTCGGCACAGACTCGGTGGGCCGAAGGGCCTGTTTCAGTGCTGTATCTCTAAACTAAACTAAATACTAACACCTAGTGTCACAGACACACACTGACACCAAGTAACAAAGACATACACTTACACCAATTAACAAAGACACACACTTACACCAAGTAACACAGACATACACTGACACCAAGTAACAAAGACATACACTGACACCAAGTAACAAATACATACATTTACACCAAGTAACAAAGACAGACAATTACACCAAGTAACAAAGACAAACACTGACACCAAGTCACAAAGACACACACTGACACCCAGTAACAAAGACACACACTTACACCAAGTAACAAAGACAGACACTTGCACCAAGTAACAAAGCCATACACTGACACGAAGTAACAAAGACATACACTTACACCAAGTAACAAAGACAGACAATTACACCAAGTAACAAAGACATACACTTACACCAAGTATTTTGACATACACTGACACCAAGTAACAAAGACAGACACTGATACCCAGTAACACAGACACACACTTACACCAAGTAACAAAGACGTACTTTGACACCCAGTAACAAAGACATACACTGACACCAAGTCACAAAGACATACACTGATACCCAGTAACACAGACACACACTTACACCAAGTAACAAAGACAAACTCTGACACCAAGTAACAAAGACAGCCACTGACACCAAGAAACAAAGACATACACTTACACCAAGTAACACAGACACACACTGACACCCAGCAACACAAACAAACACACACTGAAACCCAGTAACATAGAGAAACACTGACACACAGTAACAAAGACATGCGCAGACACACACTGACACTAAGTAACAAAGACTAACACAGACACAGACTGTCACCAAGTAACAAAGACATACACTGACACCCAGTAACAAAGACATACACTGACACCAAGTAACACAGACATACACTTGCACCAAGTAACACAGACATACACTGACACCAAGTAACAAAGACATACAATTACACCAAGTAACAATGACACACACTTACACCAAGTAACACAGACATACACTGTCACCATGTAGCAAAGACATGCAATGATACCCAGTAACACAGACACACACTTACACCAAGTAACAAAGATATACACTGATACCCAGTAACACAGACACACATTTACACCAAGTAACAAAGACATACAATGACACCAAGTAACAAAGACATACATTGACACCAAGTCACAAAGACAGACACTGACACCCAGTAACAAAGACAGTCACTGACACCAGGTCACGAAGACAGACAGTGACACCCACTAACAAAGACAGACAATGACACCACGTCACAAAGACATACACTGCCACCAAGTAACAAAGACATACACTTACACCAAGTAACACAGACATACACTGACACCAAGTAACAAAGATATACAATTACACCAAGTAACAAAGACACACACTTACACCAAGTAACACAGACATACACTGACACCAGCTAACAAAGACATACGCTGTTACCCAGTAACACAGACACACACTTACACCAAGTAACAAAGACATACACTGATACCAAGTAACACAGACTCACACTTACACCAAGTAACACAGACACACACTTACACCAGGTAACAAAGACATACACTGACACCAAGTAACACAGACATACACTGTCACCATGTAGCAAAGACAAGCACTGATTCCCAGTAACACACACTCACACTTACACCAAGTAACTAGGATATACACTGATACCCAGTAACACAGACAAACACTTACCCCAAGTAAGAAAGACATACACTGACACCAAGTAACAAAGACATACACTGACACCAAGTCACAAAGACAGACACTGACACCCAGTAACAAAGACAAACACTGACACCAAGTACCGAAACAGACGCTGACACCCAGTAACAAAGACAGACAATGACACCACGTCACAAAGACATACACTGACATCAAGAAACAAAGACATACACTTACACCAAGTAACACAGACATACACTGACACCAAGCAACAAAGACACACAATTACACCAAGTAACACAGACATAGACTGACACCAAGTAACAAAGACATACACTGTTACCCAGTAACACAGACACACACTTACACCAAGTAACAGAGACATACACTGATACCAAGTAACACAGACACACATTTACACCAAGTAACAAAGACATACAATGACACCAAGTAACAAAGACATACACTGATACCCAGTAGCACAGACACACACTGGGCGGCACATTGTCACAGTGGTAAGCTGCCTGACAGCTCCAGGGTCCCGGGCTCGATTCTGGGTACTGCCTGTGCGGAGTTTGCAAGTTCTCCCTGTGTCTGCGTGAGTTTCCTCCGGGTGCTCCGGTTTCTTCCCACATGCCAAAGACTTGCAGGTTGCTTGGTTAATTGGCCATTATAAATTGACCCTAGTATAGGTAGGTGGTAGGGAAATATATAGGGACAGCTTGGGATGTGATAGGAATACGTGATTAGTGTAGGATTAGTATAAATGGGTTGATGGTCGGCAAAGACTAGGTTGGCCGAAGGGCCTGTTTAAGTGCTGTATCTGTAAACTAAACTAAATACTGACACCTAGTGTCACAGACACACACTGACACCCACTAACACAAACAAACACACACTGACACCCAGTAACACAGAGAACCACTGACACACAGTAACAAAGACATACACTGACACCAAGTAACACAGATACACACTGACACCCAGTAAAAAAGACATACACTGACACCAAGTCACAAAGACATACACTGATACCAAGTCACAAAGACACACACTGACACCCAGTAACAAAGACATACACTGACAGCAAGTCACAAAGACTTACACTGATACACAGTAACACAGACACACACTTCCACAAAGTAACAATGACAAACACTGACACCAAGTAACAAAGACATACACTTACACCAAGTAACAAAGACACACACTTACACCAAGCAACAAAGACATACACTGACACCAAGTAACAAAGACATACACTGATACCAAGCCACAAAGACACACACTGACACCAAGTAACAAAGACATACACTGATACCCAGTTACACAGACACACAATTACACCAAGTAACACAGACATACACTGACACCAAGTAACACAGGCATACACTGACACCAAGTAACAAAGACATACACTGATTCCCAGTAACACAGGCACACACTTACACCCAGTAACACAGACACACACTGACACCCAGTAACAGACACACACTTACACCAAGTAACACAGACATACACTGACACCAAGTAACAAAGACATACACTGATACCAAGCCACAAAGACACACACTGACACCAAGTAACCAAGACATACACTGAAACCCAGTTACACAGACACACACTTACACCAAGTAACAAAGACATACACTGACACCAAGTAACAAAGACACACACTTACACCAAGTAACACAGACACACACTGACACCCAGTAACACAAACAAACACACTGACACCCAGTAACACAGACACACACTGACACCAAGTAACAAAGACATACACTGATACCCAGTAACACAGACACACACTTACACAAAGTAACAAAGACAGACACTTACACAAAGTAACAAAGACATATACTGACACCAAGTAACAAAGACATACACGTACACCAAGTAACAAAGACAGACAATTACACCAAGTCACAAAGACATACACTTACACCTAGTATTTTGACATACACTGACACCAAGTAACAAAGACATGCACTGATACCCAGTTACACAGACACACACTTACACCAAGTAACAAAGACATACACTGACACCAAGTCACAAAGACACACACTGACACCCAGTAACAAAGACATACACTGACACCAAGTCACAAAGACAGACACTGATACCCAGTAACACAGACACACACTTACACCAAGTAACACAGACATACACTGACACCAGGTAACAAAGACATACACTGATACCAAGTGACAAAGACACACACTGACACCAAGTTACAAAGACATACACTGATACCCAGTAACACAGACAGACACTGACACCAAGTAACAAAGACACACACTTACACCAAGTAACAAAGACAGACAATTACACCACGTAACAAAGACATACTCTTCCACCAATTAACAAAGACATACACTGACACCAAGTCTCAAAGACACACACTGACACCCAGTAACAAAGACATACACTGACACCAAGTCACAAAGACATACACTGATACCCAGTAACACAGACACACACTTACACCAAGTAACACAGACATACACTGACACCAAGTAACAAAGACATGCACTGATACCCAGTAACACAGACACACACTTACACCAAGTAACAAAGACATACACTGACACCAAGTAACAAAGACATACACTTACACCAAGTAACAAAGACAGACAATTACACCAATTAACAAAGACATACACTTACACCAAGTCTTTTGACATGCACTGACACCAAGTAACAAAGACATACACTGATACCCAGTTACACAGACACACACTTACACCAAGTAACAAAGACATACACTGACACCAAGTCACAAAGACACACACTGACACCCAGTAACAAATACATACACTGACACCAAGTCACAATGACATACACTGATACCCAGTAACACAGACACACACTTACACCAAGTAACACAGACATACACTGACACCAAGTTACAAAGACATACACTGATACCCAGTAACACAGACACACACTTACACCCAGTAACACAGACACACACTTACACCAAGTAACACAGACATACACTGACACCAAGTAACAAAGACATACACTGATACCAAGTGACAAAGACACACACTGACACAAAGTAACAAAGACATACACTGATACCCAGTAACACAGACACACACGGACACCAAGTAACAAAGACACACACTTACACCAAGTAACACAGTCACACACTGACACCCAGTACCACAAACACACACACTGACACCCAGTAACACAGACACACACTGACACCAAGTAACAAAGACATACACTGACACCCAGTAACACAGACACACACTGTGAGGCACAGTGCGCAGTGGTTAGCACTGCAGCCTCACAGCTTCAGGGAACCGATTTCGATTCTGGGTACTGCCTGTGCGGAGTTTGCAAGTTCTCCTTGTGTCTGCGTGTGTTTCCTCCGGGTGCTCCGGTTTCCTCCCACAATCCAAAGACTTGCAGGTTGATAGGTTAATTGGCCATTATAAATTGCCCCTAGTATAGGTAGGTGGTAAAGAAATATATAGGGACCGGTGAGGATGTTATTGGAATATGGGATTCGTGTAGGATTAGTATAAATGGGTGGTTGATGGTCGGCACAGACTCGGTGGGCCGAAGGGCCTGTTTCAGTGCTGTATCTCTAAGCTAAACTAAATACTGACACCTAGTTTCACAGACACACACTGACACCAAGTAACAAAGACACACACTTACACCAAGTAACACAGACATACACTGACACCAATTAACAAAGACATATACTGACACCAAGTAACAAATACATACACTTACACAAAGTAACAAAGACAGAAAATTACACCAAGTAACAAAGACATACACTTACCACAAGTAACAAAGACATACACTGACACCAAGTAACAAAGACATACACTGATACCCAGTAACACAGACACACACTTACACCAAGTAACACAGACATACACTGACATCAAGTCACAAAGACACACACTGACACCCAGTAATACAGACATACACTGACACCAAAACACAAAGACATACACTGATACCCAGATACACAGACACACACTTACACCAAGTAACACAGACATACACTGACACTAAGTAACAAAGACATACACTGATACCCAGTAACACAGACACACACTTACACCCAGTAACACAGACATACACTGACACCCAGTAACACAAACACACACTTACACCCAGTAACACAGACATACACTGACACCAAGTAACAAAGACATACACTGATACCAAGCCACAAAGACACACACTGACACCAAGTAACAAAGACATACACTGACACCCAGTAACACAGACACACACTTACACCAAGTAACAAAGACATACACTGACACCAAGTAACAAAGACACACACTTACACCAAGTAACACAGACACACACTGACACCCAGTAACACAAACAAACACACTGACACCCAGTAACACAGACACACACTGACACCAAGTAACAAAGACATACACTGATACCCAGTAACACAGACACACACTTACACAAAGTAACAAAGACAGACACTTACACCAAGTAACAAAGACATATACTGACACCAAGTAACAAAGACATACACTTACACCAAGTAACAAAGACAGACAATTACACAAAGTCACAAAGACATACACTTACACCTAGTATTTTGACATACACTGACACCAAGTAACAAAGACATGCACTGATACCCAGTTACACAGACACACACTTACACCAAGTAACAAAGACATACACTGACACCAAGTCACAAAGACACACACTGACACCCAGTAACAAAGACATACACTGACACCAAGTCACAAAGACATACACTGACACCCAGTAACACAGACACACACTTACACCAAGTAACACAGACATACACTGACACCAGGTAACAAAGACATACACTGATACCAAGTGACAAAGACACACACTGACACCAAGTTACAAAGACATACACTGATACCCAGTAACACAGACAGACACGGACACCATCTAACAAAGACACACACTTACACCAAGTAACAAAGACAGACAATTACACCACGTAACAAAGACATACTCTTCCACCAATTAACAAAGACATACACTGACACCAAGTCTCAAAGACACACACTGACACCCAGTAACAAAGACATACACTGACACCAAGTCACAAAGACATACACTGATACCCAGTAACACAGACACACACTTACACCAAGTAACACAGACATACACTGACACCAAGTAACAAAGACATACACTGATACCCAGTAACACAGACACACACTTACACCAAGTAACAAAGACATACACTGACACCAAGTAACAAAGACATACACTTACACCAAGTAACAAAGACAGACAATTACACCAATTAACAAAGACATACACTTACACCAAGTCTTTTGACATGCACTGACACCAAGTAACAAAGACATACACTGATACCCAGTTACACAGACACACACTTACACCAAGTAACAAAGACATACACTGACACCAAGTCACAAAGACACACACTGACACCCAGTAACAAATACATACACTGACACCAAGTCACAATGACATACACTGATACCCAGTAACACAGACACACACTTACACCAAGTAACACAGACATACACTGACACCAAGTTACAAAGACATACACTGATACCCAGTAACACAGACACACACTTACACCCAGTAACACAGACACACACTTACACCAAGTAACACAGACATACACTGACACCAAGTAACAAAGACATACACTGATACCAAGTGACAAAGACACACACTGACACAAAGTAACAAAGACATACACTGATACCCAGTAACACAGACACACACGGACACCAAGTAACAAAGACACACACTTACACCAAGTAACACAGTCACACACTGACACCCAGTACCACAAATACACACACTGACACCCAGTAACACAGACACACACTGACACCAAGTAACAAAGACATACACTGACACCCAGTAACACAGACACACACTGTGAGGCACAGTGGCGCAGTGGTTAGCACTGCAGCCTCACAGCTTCAGGGAACCGATTTCGATTCTGGGTACTGCCTGTGCGGAGTTTGCAAGTTCTCCCTGTGTCTGCGTGTGTTTCCTCCGGGTGCTCCGGTTTCCTCCCACAATCCAAAGACTTGCAGGTTGATAGGTTAATTGGCCATTATAAATTGCCCCTAGTATAGGTAGGTGGTAAAGAAATATATAGGGACCGGTGAGGATGTTATTGGAATATGGGATTCGTGTAGGATTAGTATAAATGGGTGGTTGATGGTCGGCACAGACTCGGTGGGCCGAAGGGCCTGTTTCAGTGCTGTATCTCTAAGCTAAACTAAATACTGACACCTAGTTTCACAGACACACACTGACACCAAGTAACAAAGACACACACTTACACCAAGTAACACAGACATACACTGACACCAATTAACAAAGACATATACTGACACCAAGTAACAAATACATACACTTACACCAAGTAACAAAGACAGAAAATTACACCAAGTAACAAAGACATACACTTACCCCAAGTAACAAAGACATACACTGACACCAAGTAACAAAGACAGACACTGATACCCAGTAACACAGACACACACTTACACCAAGTAACACAGACATACACTGACATCAAGTCACAAAGACACACACTGACACCCAGTAATACAGACATACACTGACACCAAAACACAAAGACATACACTGATACCCAGATACACAGACACACACTTACACCAAGTAACACAGACATACACTGACACTAAGTAACAAAGACATACACTGATACCCAGTAACACAGACACACACTTACACCCAGTAACACAGACATACACTGACACCCAGTAACACAGACACACACTTACACCAAGTAACACAGACATACACTGACACCAAGTAACACAGACATACACTGATACCAAGTCACAAAGACACACACTGACACCAAGTAACAAAGACATACACTGATACCCAGTAACAAAGACATACACTGACACCCAGTAACACAGACACAAACGGACACCAAGTAAAAAAGACACACAGTTACACCAAATAACACAGACAGACACTGACACCCAGTCACACAAACAAACACACTGACACCCAGTAACACAGACATACACTGACACCCAGTAACACAGACACACACTGGGAGGCACAGTGGCGCAGTGGTTAGCACTGCAGCCTCACAGCTCCAGGGAACCGATTTCGATTCAGGGTACTGCCTGTGCGGAGTTTGCAAGTTCTCCCTGTGTCTGCGTGTGTTTCCTCCGGGTGCTCCGGTTTCCTCCCACATGCCAAAGACTTGCAGGTTGATAGGTTAATTGGCCATTATAAATTGCCCTTAGTATAGGTAGGTGGTAAAGAAATATATAGGGACCGGTGGGGATGTTATTGGAATATGGGATTCGTGTAGGATTATTATAAATGGGTGGTTGATGGTCGGCACAGACTCGGTGGGCCGAAGGGCCTGTTTCAGTGCTGTATCTCTAAACTAAACTAAATACTGACACCTAGTGTCACAGACACACACTGACACCAAGTAACAAAGACATACACTTACACCAATTAACAAAGACACACACTTACACCAAGTAACACAGACATACACTGACACCAAGTAACAAAGACATACACTGACACCAAGTAACAAATACATACACTTACACCAAGTAACAAAGACAGACAATTACACCAAGTAACAAAGACAAACACTGACACCAAGTCACAAAGACACACACTGACACCCAGTAACAAAGACACACACTTACACCAAGTAACAAAGACAGACACTTGCACCAAGTAACAAAGCCATACAATGACACCAAGTAACAAAGACATACACTTACACCAAGTAACAAAGACAGACAATTACACCAAGTAACAAAGACATACACTTACACCAAGTATTTTGACATACACTGACACCAAGTAACAAAGACAGACACTGATACCCAGTAACACAGACACACACTTACACCAAGTAACAAAGACATACACTGACACCAAGTCACAAAGACACACACTGACACCCAGTAACAAAGCCGTACTCTGACACCAAATTCACAAAGACATACACTGATACCCAGTAACACAGACACACACTTACACCAAGTAACACAGACATACACTGACACCAAGTAACAAAGACATACACTGATACCCAGTAACACAGACACACACTTACACCCAATAACACAGACACACACTGACACCCAGTCACACAGACACACACTTACACCAAGCAACACAGACATACACTGACACCAAATAACAAAGACATACACTGACACCAAGTAACAAAGACATACACTGATACCCAGTAACACAGACACACACTTACACCCAGTAACACAGACACACACTGACACCCAGTAACACAGACACACACTTACACCAAGTAACGCAGACATACACTGACAGCAAATAACAAAGACATACACTGATACCAAGTGACAAAGACACACACTGACACCAAGTAACAAAGGCATACACGGATACCCAGTAACACAAACATACACTGACACCAAGTAACAAAGACACACACTTACACCAAGAAGCACAGACATACACTGACACCTAGTAACAAAGACATACAATGACACCAAGAAACAAAGACATACACTTACACCAAGTAACAAAGACATACACTGATACCCAGAAACACAGACACAAACTTACACCAAGTAACAAAGACTTACTTTGACACCGAGTAACAAAGACATACACTGACACCAAGTCACAAAGACATACACTGATACCCAGTCACACAGGCACACACTTACACCAAGTAACAAAGACAAACTCTGACACCAAGTAACAAAGACAGCCACTGACACCAAGAAACAAAGACATACACTTACACCAAGTAACACAGACACACACTGACACCCAGCAACACAAACAAACACACACTGAAACCCAGTAACATAGAGAAACACTGACACACAGTAACAAAGACATGCGCAGACACACACTGACACTAAGTAACAAAGACATTCACTGACACCCAGTAACAAAGACAGACACTGACACCAAGTAACAAAGACATACACTTACACCAAGTAACACAGACATACACTGACACCAAGTAACAAAGACATACAATTAGACCAAGTAACAATGACACACACTTACACCAAGTAACACAGACATACACTGTCACCATGTAGCAAAGACATGCAATGATACCCAGTAACACAGACACACACTTACACCAAGTAACAAAGATATACACTGATACCCAGTAACACAGACACACACTTACACCAAGTAAAAAAGACATACAATGACACCAAGTAACAAAGACATACATTGACACCAAGTCACAAAGACAGACACTGACACCCAGTAACAAAGACAGTCACTGACACCAGGTCACGAAGACAGACAGTGACACCCAGTAACAAAGACAGACAATGACACCACGTCACAAAGACATACACTGACACCAAGTAACAAAGACATACACTTACACCAAGTAACACAGACATACACTGACACCAAGTAACAAAGATATACAATTACACCAAGTAACAAAGACTCACACTTACACCAAGTAACACAGACATACACTGACACCAGCTAACAAAGACATACGCTGTTACCCAGTAACACAGACACACACTTACACCAAGTAACAAAGACATGCACTGATACCCAGTAACACACACTCACACTTACACCAAGTAACAAAGATATACACTGATACCCAGTAACACAGACAAACACTTACCCCAAGTAACAAAGACATACACTGACACCAAGTAACAAAGACATACACTGACACCAAGTCACAAAGACAGACACTGACACCCAGTAACAAAGACAAACACTGACACCAAGTAACGAAAACAGACACTGACACACAGTAACAAAGACAGACAATGACACCACGTCACAAAGACATACACTGACACCAAGAAACAAAGACATACACTTACACCAAGTAACACAGACATACACTGACACCAAGCAACAAAGACACACAATTACACCAAGTAACACAGACATACACTGACACCAAGTAACAAAGACATACACTGTTACCCAGTAACACAGACACACACTTACACCAAGTAACAGAGACATACACTGATACCACGTAACACAGACACACATTTACACCAAGTAACAAAGACATACAATGACACCAAGTAACAAAGACATACACTGATACCCAGTAGCACAGACACACACTGGACGGCACATTGGCACAGTGGTAAGCTGCCTGACAGCTCCAGGGTCCCGGGCTCGATTCTGGGTACTGCCTGTGCGGAGTTTGCAAGTTCTCCCTGTGTCTGCGTGAGTTTCCTCCGGGTGCTCCGGTTTCTTCCCACATGCCAAAGACTTGCAGGTTGCTTGGTTAATTGGCCATTATAAATTGACCCTAGTATAGGTAGGTGGTAGGGAAATATATAGGGACAGCTTGGGATGTGATAGGAATACGTGATTAGTGTAGGATTAGTATAAATGGGTTGATGGTCGGCAAAGACTAGGTTGGCCGAAGGGCCTGTTTAAGTGCTGTATCTGTAAACTAAACGAAATACTGACACCTAGTGTCACAGACACACACTGACACCCACTAACACAAACAAACACACACTGACACCCAGTAACACAGAGAACCACTGACACACAGTAACAAAGACATACACTGACACCAAGTAACACAGATACACACTGACACCCAGTAAAAAAGACATACACTGACACCAAGTCACAAAGACATACACTGATACCAAGTCACAAAGACACACACTGACACCCAGTAACAAAGACATACACTGACAGAAAGTCACAAAGACTTACACTGATACACAGTAACACAGACACACACTTCCACAAAGTAACAATGACAAACACTGACACCAAGTAACAAAGACATACACTTACACCAAGTAACAAAGACACACACTTACACCAAGCAACACAGACATACACTGACACCAAGTAACAAAGACATTCACTGACACCCAGTAACACAGACACACACTTACACCAAGTAACAAAGACTTACACTGACACCAAGTCACAAAGACATACACTGATACCCAGTAACACAGACACAACCTTACGCCAAGTAACAAAGACACACACTTACACCAAGTAACACAGACATACACTGACACCAAGTAACAAATGCATGCACTGACACCAAGTAACAAAGACATAAACTGACACCCAGTAACAAAGACATACACTGACACCACGTCACAAAGACATACACTGACACCCAGTAACAAAGACATACAAAGACACCAAGTCACAAAGACATGCACTGACACCAAGTAACAAAGACATACACTGATACCCAGTAACACAGACACACACTTACACCAAGTAACAAAGACATACACTGACACCAAGTAACAAAGACACACATTTACACCAAGTAACACAGACATCCACTGACACCAAGTAACAAAGACATACACTGTTACCCAGTAACACAGACACACACTTACACCAAGTAACAAAGACATACACTGATACCAAGTAACACAGACACACATTTACACCAAGTAACAAAGACATACAATGACACCAAGTAACAAAGACATAAACTGATACCCAGTAGCACAGACACACACTGGGCGGCACATTGGCACAGTGGTACGCTGCCTGACAGCTCCAGGGTCCCGGGCTCAATTCTGGGCACTGCCTGTGCGGAGTTTGCAAGTTCACCCTGTGTCTGCGTGAGTTTCCTCCGGGTGCTCCGGTTTCTTCCCACATGCCAAAGACTTGCAGGTTGCTTGGTTAATTGGCCATTATAAATTGACCCTAGTATAGGTAGGTGGTTGGGAAATATATAGGGACAGCTTGGGATGTGATAGGAATACGTGATTAATGTAGGATTAGTATAAATGGGTTGATGGTCGGCACAGACTAGGTTGGCCGAAGGGCCTGTTTAAGTGCTGTATCTGTAAACTAAACTAAATACTGACACCTAGTGTCACAGACACACACTGACACCCAGTAACACAAACAAACACACACTGACACCTCGTAACACAGAGAACCACTGATACACAGTGACAAAGACATACACTGACACCAAGTAACACAGATACACACTGACACCCAGTAAAAAAGACATACACTGACACCAAGTCACAAAGACATACACTGATACCAAGTCACAAAGACACACACTGACACCCAGTAACAAAGACATACACTGACAGCATGTCACAAAGACATACACTGATACCCAGTAACACAGACACACACTTCCACAAAGTAACAATGACAAACACTGACCCCAAGTAACAAAAACATACATTTACACCATGTAACACAGACATGCACTGACACCAAGTAACAAAGACATACACTTACACCAAGTAACAAAGACACACACTTACACCAAGCAACAAAAACATACACTGACACCAAGTAACAAAGACATACACTGACACCCAGTAACACAGACACACACTTACACCAAGTAACAAAGACTTACACTGACACCATTTCACAAAGACATACACTGATACCCAGTAACACAGACACAACCTTACGCCAAGTAACAAAGACACACACTTACACCAAGTAACACAGACATACACTGACACCAAGTAACAAAGGCATGCACTGACACCAAGTAACAAAGACATAAACTGACACCCAGTAACAAAGACATACACTGACACCACGTCACAAAGACATACACTGACACACAGTAACAAAGACATACAAAGACACCAAGTCACAAAGACATGCACTGACACCAAGTAACAAAGACATACACTTACACCAAGTAACAAAGACACACACTTACACCAAATAACACAGACATACACTGACACCAAGTAGCAAAGACATACACTGTTACCCAGTAACACAGACACACACTGACACTAAGTCACAAAGACATGCACTGACACCAAGTAACAAAGACATACACTGATACCCAGTAACACAGACACACACTTACTCCAAGTAACACAGACATACACTGACACCAAGTAACAAAGACATACAATTACACCAAGTAACAAAGACACACACTTACACCAAATAACACAGACATACACTGACACCAAGTAGCAAAGACATACACTGTTACCCAATAACACAGGCACACACTTCCACCAAGTAACAAAGACATACACTGATACCAAGTGACACAGACACACTCTTACACCAAGTAACACAAACACTCACTTACACCAAGTAACAAAGACTTATACTGACACCAAATAACAAAGACATACAATTACACCAAGTAGCAAAGACACACACTTACACCAAGTAACACAGACATACACTGACACCAAGTAAAAAAGACATACACTGATACCCAGTAACAAAGACACACACTTGCACCAAGTAACAAAGACATACACTGATACCAAGTAACACAGACACACACTTACACCACGTAACAAAGACATCCTTTGACACCAATAGCACAGACATACACTTACACCAAGTAACACAGACATACACTGACACCAAGAAACACAGACATACACTGACACCAAGTAACAAAGGCATGCACTGACACCAAGTAACAAAGACATAAACTGACACCCAGTAACAAAGACATACACTGACACCACGTCACAAAGACATGCACTGACACCAAGTAACAAAGAGATACACTGATACCCAGTAACACAGACACACACTTACACCAAGTAACACAGACATACACTGACACCAAGTAACAAAGACATACAATTACACCAAGTAGCAAAGACACACACTTACACCAAGTAACACAGACATACACTGACACCAAGTAAAAAAGACATACACTGATAACCAGTAACACAGACACACACTTACACCAAGTAACAAAGACATACACTTACACCAAGTAACAAAGACACACACTTACACCAAATAACACAGACATACACTGACACCAAGTAGCAAAGACATACACTGTTACCCAGTAACACAGACACACACTGACACCAAGTCACAAAGACATGCACAGACACCAAGTAACAAAGACATACACTGATACCCAGTAACACAGACACACACTTACACCAAGTAACACAGACATACACTGACACCAAGTAACAAAGACATACAATTACACCAAGTAACAAAGACACACACTTACACCAAATAACACAGACATACACTGACACCAAGTAGCAAAGACATACACTGTTACCCAGTAACACAGGCACACACTTCCACCAAGTAACAAAGACATACACTGATACCAAGTGACACAGACACACTCTTACACCAAGTAACACAAACACTCACTTACACCAAGTAACAAAGACTTATACTGACACCAAGTAACAAAGACATACAATTACACCAAGTAGCAAAGACACACACTTACACCAAGTAACACAGACATACACTGACAACAAGTAAAAAAGACATACACTGATACCCAGTAACACAGACACACACTTGCACCAAGTAACAAAGACATACACTGATACCAAGTAACAAGACACACACTTACACCACGTAACAAAGACATCCTTTGACACCAATAGCACAGACATACACTTACACCAAGTAACACAGACATACACTGACACCAAGTAACACAGACATACACTGACACCAAGTAACAAAGGCATGCACTGACACCAAGTAACAAAGACATAAACTGACACCCAGTAACAAAGACATACACTGACACCACGTCACAAAGACATGCACTGACACCAAGTAACAAAGAGATACACTGATACCCAGTAACACAGACACACACTTACACCAAGTAACACAGACATACACTGACACCCAGTAACAAAGACATACAATTACACCAAGTAGCAAAGACACACACTTACACCAAGTAACACAGACATACACTGACACCAAGTAAAAAAGACATACACTGATAACCAGTAACACTGACACACACTTACACCAAGTAACAAAGACATACACTGATACCAAGTAACACAGACACACACTTACACCAAGTAACACAGACACACACTTACACCACGTAACAAAGACATACTTTGACACCAAGTAGCACAGACATACACTTACACCAAGTAACACAGACATACACTGACACCAAGTAACACAGACATACACTGACACCAAGTAACAAAGACATACAATTACACCAAGTAACAATGACACACACTTACACCCAGTAACACAGACACACACTTACACCAAGTAACAAAGATATACACTGATACCCAGTAACACAGACACACACTTACAACAAGTAACAAAGACATACAATGACACCAAGTAACACAGACATACACTGACACCAAGTAACAAAGACATACAATTACACCAAGTAACAAAGACACACACTTGTACCAAGTAACACAGACATACACTGACACCAAGTAACAAAGACATACACTGATACCCAGTAACACAGACACACACCAGGCAGCACATTGGCACAGAGGCTAGCAGCCTCACAGCTCCAGTGACCCGGGCTCGATTCTGGGTGCTGCCTGTGCGGAGTTTGCAAGTTCTCCCTGTGTCTGCGTGAGTTTCCTCCTGGTGCCCCGGTTTCCTCCCACATGCCAAAGACTTGCAGGTTGATAGGTTAATTGGCCATTATAAATTGACCCCAGTATAGGTAGGTGGTAGGGAAATATATAGGGAAAGGTGGGGATGTGATAGGAATACGGGATTAGTGTAGGATTAGTATAAATGGGTGGTTGATGGTCGGCACATACTCGGTTGGCCGAAAGCCTGTTGCAGTGCTTTAACACTAAACTAAATACTGACACCCAGTAACACAAACAAACACACACTGACACCCAGTAACAGAGAGAAACACTGATACAAAGTAACAAAGAGATACACTGACACACAGACTCACACTGTCACCAAGTAACAAAGACAGACACTGACACCCAGTAACAAAGACATACACTGACACCGAGCCACAAAGACATACACTGATAATCAGCAACACAGACACACACTTACACCAAGTAACAAAGACATACACTTACATCAAGTAGCAAAGACATACACTGACACCAAGTAACAAAGACATACACTGATACCCAGTAACACAGACACAGCCTGACACCAAGTAACAAAGACATATACTGACACCAAGTATAAAAGGCATACACTTACACCAAGTAACTAAGACACACACTTACACCAAGTAACACAGACATACACTGACACCAAGTAACAAAGACATACACTGACACCAAGTAACAAAGACATACACTGATACCCAGTAACACAGACACACACTTACACCAAGTAACAAAGACATACAATGACACCAAGTCACAAAGACACACACTGACACCCAATAACAAAGACATACACTGACACCAAGTCACAAAGACATACAATGATACCCAGTAACAGACACACACTTACACCAAGTAACAAAGACACACACTGACACCAAGTCACAAAGACACACACTGACACCCAGTAACAAAGACATACACTGACACAAAGTAACAATGACATACACTGACACAAAGTAACAATGACATACACTGATACCCAGTAACACAGACACACACTTACACCAAGTAACAAAGACATACACTGACACAAAGTCACCAAGACATACACTGATACCCAGTAACACAGACACACACTTACTCCAATTAACACAGACAGACACTGACACCAAGTAACAAAGACATACACTAATACCCAGTATCACAGACACACACGTACACCAAGTAACAAAGACAAACACTGATACCCAGTAACACAGACACACACTTACACCAAGTAACACAGACATACACTGACACCAAGTAACATAGACACACACTTACACCAAGTAACAAAGACATGCACTTACACCAAGTAACAAAGACATACACTGACACCAAGTAACAAAGACATAAACTGACACCCAGTAACACAGACACACAAGGACACCAAGTAACAAAGACACACACTTACACCAAGTAACGCAGACGCACACTGACACCCAGTAACACAGACACACACTTACGCCAAGTAACAAAGACATACACTGACACCAAGTAACAAAGACATACACTTGCACCAAGTTACAAAGACATGCACTGACACCAAGTAACAAAGACATACACTGATACCCAGTAACACAGACACACACTTACACCAAGTAACAAAGACATACACTGATACCCAGTAACACAGACACACACTTACACCAAGTAACACAGACATACACTGACACCAAGTAACACAGACACACACTTACACCAAGTAACACAGACACACACTGACACCCAGTAACACAGACACACACTTACACCAAGTAACAAAGACATACACTGACACCAAGTAACAAAGACATACACTGACACCAAGTAACAAAGACAGACACTGACACCAAGTAACAAAGACATACACTGATACCCAGTAACAGAGACGCACACTTACACCAAGTAACAAAGACATTCACTGATACCAAGTAACACAGACATGCACTGACACCAAGTAACAAAGACACACACTGATACCCACTAACTCAGGCACACACTGGGGGAGGAGGCGGGGGGCACATTGGTGCAGTGATTCGCACCGCAGCCTCACAGCTCCAGGGACCCGGGTTCGATTCTGGGTCCTGCCTGTGCGGAATTTGCAAGTTATCCCTGTGTCTGCTTGAGTTTCCTCCGGGTGCTCCTGTTTCCTCCCACTTGCCAAAGACTTGCAGGTTGATAGGTTAATTGGCCTTCATAAATTGCCCCTATTATAGGTAGGTGTTAGGGAAATATATAGGGACAGGTGGGGATGTGATAGAAATACGGGATTAGTGTAGGATTATTATAAATGGGTGGTTAATGGTCGGCACAGACTCGGTGGGCCGAAGGGCCTGTTTAAGTGCTGTATCTCCAAACTAAACTAAATACTGACACCTGGTGTCACAGACACACACTTACACCAAGTAACACAGACACACACTTACAACACGTAACAAAGACATACACTGACACCAAGTAACACAGACATACACTTACAGCAAGTAACACAGACATACACTGACACCAAGTAACAAAGACATACAATTACACCAAGTAACAATGACACACACTTACACCAAGTAACACAGACATACACTGTCACCATGTAGCAAAGACATGCAATGATACCCAGTAACACAGACACACACTTACACCAAGTAACAAAGATATACACTGACACCCAGTAACACAGACACACAATTACACCAAGTAACAAAGACATACACTGACACCAAGTCACAAAGACAGACACTGACACCTAGTAACAAAGACAGACACTGACACCAAGTCACGAAGACAGACACTGACACCCAGTAACAAAGACAGACAATGACGCCACGTCACAAAGACATACACTGACACCAAGTAACAAAGACATACACTTACACCAAGTAACACAGACATACACTGACACCAAGTAACAAAGACATACAATTACACCAAGTAACAAAGACACACACTTACACCAAGTAACACAGACATACACAGACACCAAGTAACAAAGACATACACTGTTACCCAGTAACACAGACACACACTTTCACCATGTAACAAAGATATACACTGATACCCAGTAACACAGACACACACTTACCCCAAGTAACAAAGACATCACTGACACCAAGTAACAAAGACATACACTGACACCAAGTCACAAAGACAGACACTGACACCCATTAACAAAGACAAACACTGACACCAAGTAAGGAGAACAGACACTGACACCCAGTAACAAAGACAGACAATGACACCACGTCACAAAGACATACACTGACACCAAGAAACAAAGACATACACTTACACCAAGTAACACAGACATACACTGACACCAAGTAACAAAGACATACAATTACACAAAGTAACAAAGACACACAATTACACCAAGTAACACAGACATACACTGACACCAAGTAACAAAGACATACACTGTTACCCAGTAACACAGACACACACTTACACCAAGTAACACAGACATACACTGTTACCCAGTAACACAGACATACAATGACACCAAGTAACAATGACATACACTGATACCCAGTAGCACAGACACACACTGGGCGGCACATTGGCACAGTGGTAAGCAGCCTCACAGCTCCAGGGTCCCGGGCTCGATTCTGGGTACTGCAAGTGCGGAGTTTGCAAGTTCTCCCTGTATCTGCGTGAGTTTCCTCCGGGTGCTTCGGTTTCCTCCCAGATGCCAAAGACTTGCAGGTTGCTAGGTTAATTGGCCATTATAAAGTGACCCTAGTATAGTTAGGTGGTAGGGAAATACATAGGGACAGGTGGGGATGTGATAGGAATACGGGATTCGTGTAGGATTAGTATAAATGGGTGGTTGATGGTCGGCACAGACTCGGTTGGCCGAAGGGCCTGTTTCAGTGCTGTATCACCAAACTAAATACTGACACCCAGGACCACAAACAAACACACACTGACACCCAGTAACATAGAGAAACACTGATACACAGTAACAAAGACATACACTGACACACAGACTCACACTGTCACCAAGTAACAAAGACATACACTGACACCCAGTAACAAAGACATACACTGACACCGAGCCACAAAGACATACACTGATAACCAGTAACACAGACACACACTTACACCAAGTAACAACGACATACACTGACACCAAGTAACAAAGACATACACTTACATCAAGTAACAAAGACATACACTGACACCAAGTAACAAAGACATACACTGATGCCCAGTAACACAGACACACACTGACACCAAGTAACAAAGACATATACTGACACCAAGTAACTAAGGCATACACTTACACCAAGTAACAAAGACACACACTTACACCAAGTAACACAGACATACACTGACAACAAGTAACAAAGACATACACTGACACCAAGTAACAAAGACATACAATGACACCAAGTCATAAAGACAAACACTGACACCCAGTAACAAAGACATACACTGTCACCAAGTCACAAAGACACACACTGACACCCAGTAACAAAGACATACACTTACACCAAGTAACAACGACATACACTGACACCAAGTAACAAAGACATATACTTACATCAAGTAACAAAGACATACACTGACACCAAGTAACAAAGACATACAATGACACCAAGTAACAAAGGCATACACTTACACCAAGTAACAAAGACACACACTGATAACAAGTAACACAGACACACACTTACACCAAGTAACAAAGACATACACTGACACCAAGTCACAAATACACACACTGACACCCAGTAACAAAGACATACACTGACACCAAGTATTTTGACATACACTGACACAAAGTAACAATGACATACACTGATACCCAGTAACACAGACACACACTTACACCAATTAAATCAGACAGACACTGACACCAAGTAACAAAGACATACACTGATACCCAGTAACACAGACACACACTTACACCAAGTAACAAAGACAAACACTGATACCCAGTAACACAGACACACACTTACACCAAGTAACACAGACATACACTGACACCAAGTAACACAGACACACACTTACACCAAGTAAAAAAGACATACACTTACACCAAGTAACAAAGACATACACTGACACCAAGTAACATAGACATAAACTGACACCCAGTAACACAGACACACAAGGACACCAAGAAACAAAGACACACACTTACACCAAGTATCGCAGACACACACTGACACCCAGTATCACAGACACACACTTACGCCAAGTAACAAAGACATACACTGACACCAAGTAACAAAGACATACACTTACACCAAGTTACAAAGACATGCACTGACACCAAGTCACAAAGACATACACTGATACCCAGTAACACAGACACACACTTACACCAAGTAACAAAGACATACACTGATACCCAGTAACACAGACACACACTTGCACCAAGGAACACAGACATACGCTGACACCAAGTAACAAAGACACACACTTACACCAAGTAACACAGACACACACTGACACCCAGTAACACAGACACACACTTACACCAAGTAACAAAGACATACACTGACACCAAGTAACAAAGACATACATTTACACCAAGTAACAAAGACATACACTGACACCAAGTAACAAAGACATACACTGATACCCAGTGACAGAGACACACACTTACAACAAGTAACAAAGGCATACACTGACACCAAGTAACACAGACATACACTGACACCAAGTAACAAAGACATACACTGATACCCACTAACTCAGGCACACACTGGGGGGGGAGGTGGGTGGTGGGGGCGCGGGGGAACATTGGCGCAGTGGTTCGCACCGCAGCCTGACAGCTCCAGGGACCCGGCTTCGATTCTGGGTACTGCCTGTGCGGAGTTTGCAAGTTCTCCCTGTGTCTGCGTGAGGTTCCTCCGGCTGTTCCTGTTTCCTCCCACTTGCCAAAGACTTGCAGGTTGATAGGTTAATTGGCCTTCATAAATTGCCCCTAGTATAGGTATGTGGTAGGGAAATATATTGGGACAGGTGGGAATGTGTTAGAAATCCGGGATTAGTGTAGGATTAGTGTAAATGGGTGGTTAATGGTCGGCACAGACTCGGTGGGCCGAAGGGCCTGTTTAAGTGCTGTATCTCTAAACTAAACTAAATACTGACACCTAGTGTCACAGACACACACTGACAGCCAGTAACACAAACAAACACACACTGACACCCAGTAACACAGAGAACCACTGATACACAGTAACAAAGACATACACTGACACCAAGTAACACAGACATAAACTGACACCCAGTAACAAAGACATACACTGACACCACGTCACAAAGACATGCACTGACACCAAGTAACAAAGAGATACACTGATACCCAGTAACACAGACACACACTTACACCAAGTAACACAGACATACACTGACACCCAGTAACAAAGACATACAATTACACCAAGTAGCAAAGACACACACTTACACCAAGTAACACAGACATACACTGACACCAAGTAAAAAAGACATACACTGATAACCAGTAACACAGACACACACTTACACCAAGTAACAAAGACATACACTGATACCAAGTAACACAGACACACACTTACACCAAGTAACACAGACACACACTTACACCACGTAACAAAGACATACTTTGACACCAAGTAGCACAGACATACACTTACACCAAGTAACACAGACATACACTGACACCAAGTAACACAGACATACACTGACACCAAGTAACAAAGACATACAATTACACCAATTAACAATGACACACACTTACACCAAGTAACACAGACATACACTGTCACCATGTAGCAAAGACATGCAATGATACCCAGTAACACAGACACACACTTACACCAAGTAACAAAGATATACACTGATACCCAGTAACACAGACACACACTTACAACAAGTAACAAAGACATACAATGACACCAAGTAACAAAGACATACACTGACACCAAGTCACAAAGACGGACACTGACAGCAGTAACAAAGACAAACACTGACACCAAGTCATGAAGACAGACACTGAGACCCAGTAACAAAGACAGACAATGACACCACGTCACAAAGACATACACTGACACCAAGTAACAAAGACATACACTTACACCAAGTAACACAGACATACACTGACACCAAGTAACAAAGACATACAATTACACCAAGTAACAAAGACACATACTTGTACCAAGTAACACAGACATACACTGACACCAAGTAACAAAGACATACACTGATACCCAGTAACACAGACACACACCGGGCAGCACATTGGCACAGAGGCTAGCAGCCTCACAGCTCCAGTGACCCGGGCTCGATTCTGGGTGCTGCCTGTGCGGAGTTTGCAAGTTCTCCCTGTGTCTGCGTGAGTTTCCTCCTGGTGCCCCGGTTTCCTCCCACATGCCAAAGACTTGCAGGTTGATAGGTTAATTGGCCATTATAAATTGACCCCAGTATAGGTAGGTGGTAGGGAAATATATAGGGAAAGGTGGGGATGTGATAGGAATACGGGATTAGTGTAGGATTAGTATAAATGGGTGGTTGATGGTCGGCACATACTCGGTTGGCCGAAAGCCTGTTGCAGTGCTTTAACACTAAACATATACTGACACCCAGTAACACAAACAAACACACACTGACACCCAGTAACAGAGAGAAACACTGATACACAGTAACAAAGAGATACACTGACACACAGACTCACACTGTCACCAAGTAACAAAGACATACACTGACACCCAGTAACAAAGACATACACTGACACCGAGCCACAAAGACATACACTGATAATCAGCAACACAGACACACACTTACACCAAGTAACAAAGACATACACTTACATCAAGTAGCAAAGACATACACTGACACCAAGTAACAAAGACATACACTGATACCCAGTATCACAGACACACACGTACACCAAGTAACAAAGACAAACACTGATACCCAGTAACACAGACACACACTTACACCAAGTAACACAGACATACACTGACACCAAGTAACATAGACACACACTTACACCAAGTAACAAAGACATGCACTTACACCAAGTAACAAAGACATACACTGACACCAAGTAACAAAGACATAAACTGACACCCAGTAACACAGACACACAAGGACACCAAGTAACAAAGACACACACTTACACCAAGTAACGCAGACGCACACTGACACCCAGTAACACAGACACACACTTACGCCAAGTAACAAAGACATACACTGACACCAAGTAACAAAGACATACACTTGCACCAAGTTACAAAGACATGCACTGACACCAAGTAACAAAGACATACACTGATACCCAGTAACACAGACACACACTTACACCAAGTAACAAAGACATACACTGATACCCAGTAACACAGACACACACTTACACCAAGTAACACAGACATACACTGACACCAAGTAACACAGACACACACTTACACCAAGTAACACAGACACACACTGACACCCAGTAACACAGACACACACTTACACCAAGTAACAAAGACATACACTGACACCAAGTAACAAAGACATACACTGACACCAAGTAACAAAGACAGACCCTGACACCAAGTAACAAAGACATACACTGATACCCAGTAACAGAGACGCACACTTACACCAAGTAACAAAGACATACACTGACACCAAGTAACACAGACATGCACTGACACCAAGTAACAAAGACACACACTGATACCCACTAACTCAGGCACACACTGGGGGAGGAGGCGGGGGGCACATTGGTGCAGTGGTTCGCACCGCAGCCTCACAGCTCCAGGGACCCGGGTTCGATTCTGGGTACTGCCTGTGCGGAGTTTGCAAGTTATCCCTGTGTCTGCGTGAGTTTCCTCCGGGTGCTCCTGTTTCCTCCCACTTGCCAAAGACTTGCAGGTTGATAGGTTAATTGGCCTTCATAAATTTCCCCTAGTATAGGTAGGTGGTAGGGAAATATATAGGGACAGGTGGGGATGTGATAGAAATACGGGATTAGTGTAGGATTATTATAAATGGGTGGTTAATGGTCGGCACAGACTCGGTGGGCCGAAGGGCCTGTTTAAGTGCTGTATCTCCAAACTAAACTAAATACTGACACCTGGTGTCACAGACACACACTTACACCAAGTAACACAGACACACACTTACAACACGTAACAAAGACATACACTGACACCAAGTAACACAGACATACACTTACAGCAAGTAACACAGACATACACTGACACCAAGTAACAAAGACATACAATTACACCAAGTAACAATGACACACACTTACACCAAGTAACACAGACATACACTGTCACCATGTAGCAAAGACATGCAATGATACCCAGTAACACAGACACACACTTACACCAAGTAACAAAGATATACACTGACACACAGTAACACAGACACACAATTACACCAAGTAACAAAGACATACACTGACACCAAGTCACAAAGACAGACACTGACACCCAGTAACAAAGACAGACACTGACACCAAGTCACGAAGACAGACACTGACACCCAGTAACAAAGACAGACAATGACACCACGTCACAAAGACATACACTGACACCAAGTAACAAAGACATACACTTACACCAAGTAACACAGACATACACTGACACCAAGTAACAAAGACATACAATTACACCAAGTAACAAAGACACACACTTACACCAAGTAACACAGACATACACAGACACCAAGTAACAAAGACATACACTGTTACCCAGTAACACAGACACACACTTACACCATGTAACAAAGATATACACTGATACCCAGTAACACAGACACACACTTACCCCAAGTAACAAAGACATCACTGACACCAAGTAACAAAGACATACACTGACACCAAGTCACAAAGACAGACACTGACACCCATTAACAAAGACAAACACTGACACCAAGTAAGGAGAACAGACACTGACACCCAGTAACAAAGACAGACAATGACACCACGTCACAAAGACATACACTGACACCAAGAAACAAAGACATACACTTACACCAAGTAACACAGACATACACTGACACCAAGTAACAAAGACATACAATTACACAAAGTAACAAAGACACACAATTACACCAAGTAACACAGACATACACTGACACCAAGTAACAAAGACATACACTGTTACCCAGTAACACAGACACACACTTACACCAAGTAACACAGACATACACTGTTACCCAGTAACACAGACATACAATGACACCAAGTAACAAAGACATACACTGATACCCAGTAGCACAGACACACACTGGACGGCACATTGGCACAGTGGTAAGCAGCCTCACAGCTCCAGGGTCCCGGGCTCGATTCTGGGTACTGCAAGTGCGGAGTTTGCAAGTTCTCCCTGTATCTGCGTGAGTTTCCTCCGGGTGCTTCGGTTTCCTCCCAGATGCCAAAGACTTGCAGGTTGCTAGGTTAATTGGCCATTATAAATTGATCCTAGTATAGTTAGGTGGTAGGGAAATACATAGGGACAGGTGGGGATGTGATAGGAATACGGGATTAGTGTAGGATTAGTATAAATGGGTGGTTGATGGTCGGCACAGGCTCGGTTGGCCGAAGGGCCTGTTTCAGTGCTGTATCACCAAACTAAATACTGACACCCAGTAACACAAACAAACACACACTGACACCCAGTAACATAGAGAAACACTGATACACAGTAACAAAGACATACACTGACACACAGACTCACACTGTCACCAAGTAACAAAGACATACACTGACACCCAGTAACAAAGACATACACTGACACCGAGCCACAAAGACATACACTGATAACCAGTAACACAGACACACACTGACAGCAAGTAACAAAGACATACACTGATGCCCAGTAACACAGACACACACTGACACCAAGTAACAAAGACATATACTGACACCAAGTAACTAAGGCATACACTTACACCAAGTAACAAAGACACACACTTACACCAAGTAACACAGACATACACTGACAACAAGTAACAAAGACATACACTGACACCAAGTAACAAAGACATACAATGACACCAAGTCATAAAGACAAACACTGACACCCAGTAACAAAGACATACACTGTCACCAAGTCACAAAGACACACACTGACACCCAGTAACAAAGACATACACTTACACCAAGTAACAACGACATACACTGACACCAAGTAACAAAGACATATACTTACATCAAGTAACAAAGACATACACTGATACCCTGTAACACAGACACACACTGACACCAAGTAACAAAGACATATAATGACACCAAGTAACAAAGGCATACACTTACACCAAGTAACAAAGACACACACTGATAACAAGTAACACAGACACACACTTACACCAAGTAACAAAGACATACACTGACACCAAGTCACAAATACACACACTGACACCCAGTAACAAAGACATACACTGACACCAAGTATTTTGACATACACTGACACAAAGTAACAATGACATACACTGATACCCAGTAACACAGACACACACTTACACCAATTAAAACAGACAGACACTGACACCAAGTAACAAAGACATACACTGATACCCAGTAACACAGACACACACTTACACCAAGTAACAAAGACAAACACTGATACCCAGTAACACAGACACACACTTACACCAAGTAACACAGACATACACTGACACCAAGTAACACAGACACACACTTACACCAAGTAAAAAAGACATACACTTACACCAAGTAACAAAGACATACACTGACACCAAGTAACATAGACATAAACTGACACCCAGTAACACAGACACACAAGGACACCGAGTAACAAAGACACACACTTACACCAAGTATCGCAGACACACACTGACACCCAGTATCACAGACATACAATGACACCAAGTAACAAAGACATACACTGATACCCAGTAGCACAGACACACACTGGACGGCACATTGGCACAGTGGTAAGCAGCCTCACAGCTCCAGGGTCCCGGGCTCGATTCTGGGTACTGCAAGTGCGGAGTTTGCAAGTTCTCCCTGTATCTGCGTGAGTTTCCTCCGGGTGCTTCGGTTTCCTCCCAGATGCCAAAGACTTGCAGGTTGCTAGGTTAATTGGCCATTATAAATTGATCCTAGTATAGTTAGGTGGTAGGGAAATACATAGGGACAGGTGGGGATGTGATAGGAATACGGGATTAGTGTAGGATTAGTATAAATGGGTGGTTGATGGTCGGCACAGGCTCGGTTGGCCGAAGGGCCTGTTTCAGTGCTGTATCACCAAACTAAATACTGACACCCAGTAACACAAACAAACACACACTGACACCCAGTAACATAGAGAAACACTGATACACAGTAACAAAGACATACACTGACACACAGACTCACACTGTCACCAAGTAACAAAGACATACACTGACACCCAGTAACAAAGACATACACTGACACCGAGCCACAAAGACATACACTGATAACCAGTAACACAGACACACACTTACACCAAGTAACAACGACATACACTGACACCAAGTAACAAAGACATACACTTACATCAAGTAACAAAGACATACACTGACACCAAGTAACAAAGACATACACTGATGCCCAGTAACACAGACACACACTGACACCAAGTAACAAAGACATATACTGACACCAAGTAACTAAGGCATACACTTACACCAAGTAACAAAGACACACACTTACACCAAGTAACACAGACATACACTGACAACAAGTAACAAAGACATACACTGACACCAAGTAACAAAGACATACAATGACACCAAGTCATAAAGACAAACACTGACACCCAGTAACAAAGACATACACTGTCACCAAGTCACAAAGACACACACTGACACCCAGTAACAAAGACATACACTTACACCAAGTAACAACGACATACACTGACACCAAGTAACAAAGACATATACTTACATCAAGTAACAAAGACATACACTGATACCCTGTAACACAGACACACACTGACACCAAGTAACAAAGACATATAATGACACCAAGTAACAAAGGCATACACTTACACCAAGTAATAAAGACACACACTGATAACAAGTAACACAGACACACACTTACACCAAGTAACAAAGACATACACTGACACCAAGTCACAAATACACACACTGACACCCAGTAACAAAGACATACACTGACACCAAGTATTTTGACATACACTGACACAAAGTAACAATGACATACACTGATACCCAGTAACACAGACACACACTTACACCAATTAAAACAGACAGACACTGACACCAAGTAACAAAGACATACACTGATACCCAGTAACACAGACACACACTTACACCAAGTAACAAAGACAAACACTGATACCCAGTAACACAGACACACACTTACACCAAGTAACACAGACATACACTGACACCAAGTAACACAGACACACACTTACACCAAGTAAAAAAGACATACACTTACACCAAGTAACAAAGACATACACTGCCACCAAGTAACATAGACATAAACTGACACCCAGTAACACAGACACACAAGGACACCAAGTAACAAAGACACACACTTACACCAAGTATCGCAGACACACACTGACACCCAGTATCACAGACACACACTTACGCCAAGTAACAAAGACATACACTGACACCAAGTAACAAAGACATACACTGATACCCAGTAACACAGACACACACTTACACCAAGTAACAAAGACATACACTGATACCCAGTAACACAGACACACACTTGCACCAAGGAACACAGACATACGCTGACACCAAGTAACAAAGACACACACTTACACCAAGTAACACAGACACACACTGACACCCAGTAACACAGACACACACTTACACCAAGTAACAAATACATACACTGACACCAAGTAACAAAGACATACATTTACACCAAGTAACAAAGACATACACTGACACCAAGTAACAAAGACATACACTGATACCCAGTGACAGAGACACACACTTACAACAAGTAACAAAGGCATACACTGACACCAAGTAACACAGACATACACTGACACCAAGTAACAAAGACATACACTGATACCCACTAACTCAGGCACACACTGGGGGGGGAGGTGGGTGGTGGGGGCGCGGGGGAACATTGGCGCAGTGGTTCGCACCGCAGCCTGACAGCTCCAGGGACCCGGCTTCGATTCTGGGTACTGCCTGTGCGGAGTTTGCAAGTTCTCCCTGTGTCTGCGTGAGGTTCCTCCGGCTGCTCCTGTTTCCTCCCACTTGCCAAAGACTTGCAGGTTGATAGGTTAATTGGCCTTCATAAATTGCCCCTAGTATAGGTAGGTGGTAGGGAAATATATTGGGACAGGTGGGGATGTGATAGAAATCCGGGATTAGTGTAGGATTAGTGTAAATGGGTGGTTAATGGTCGGCACAGACTCGGTGGGCCGAAGGGCCTGTTTAAGTGCTGTATCTCTAAACTAAACTAAATACTGACACCTACTGTCACAGACACACACTGACAGCCAGGAACACAAACAAACACACACTGACACCCAGTAACACAGAGAACCACTGTAACAAAGACATACACTGACACCAAGTAACACAGACACACACTGACACCCAGTAACAAAGACATACACTGACACCAAGTAACAAAGACATACACTGACACCAATGTAACAAAGGCATAAACTTACACCAAGTAACAAAGACACACACTTACACCAAGCAAAACAGACATACACTTCCACAAAGAAACAAAGACAGACAATTACACCAAGTAACAAAGCCATACACTGATACCCAGTAACACAGACACACACTTGCACCAAGTAACAAAGACATACACTGACACCAAGTAACAAAGACATACACTTACACCAAGTAACAAAGACATACACTGACACCAAGTAACAAAGACATGCACTGATACCCAGTAACACAGACACACACTTACACCAAGTAACAAAGACATACACTGATACCCAGTAACACAGACACACACATGCACCAAGTAACACAGACATACACTGACACCAAGTAACAAAGACATAAACTGACACCCAGTAACAAAGACATACACTGACACCAAGTCACAAAGACATACACTGACACCCAGTAACAAAGACATACACTGACACCAAGTCACAAAGACATACATTGACACCCAGTAACACAGACATACACTTGCACCAAGTAACAAAGACATGCACTGACACCAAGTAACAAAGACATACACTGATACCCAGTAACACAGACACACACTTGCACCAAGTAACAAAGACATACACTGACACCAAAGACTTACACTTACACCAAGTAACACAGACATGCACTGACACCAAGTAACAAAGACATACAATTACACCAAGTAACAAAGACACACACTTACACCAAATAACACAGACATACACTGACAAAAAGTAACAAAGACATACACTGTTACCCAGTAACACAGACACACACTTACACCAAGTAACAAAGACATACACTGATACCAAGTGACACAGACACACACTTACACCAAGTAACACAAACACTCACTTACACCAAGTAACAAAGACATACACTGACACCAAGTAACAAAGACATACAATTACACCAACTAACAAAGACACACACTTACACCAAGTAACACAGACATCCACTGACACCAAGTAAAAAAGACATACACTGTTACCCAGTAACACAGACACACACTTACACCAAGTAACAAAGACATACACTGATACCAAGTAACACAGACACACACTTACACCAAGTAACACAGACACACACTTACACCACGTAACAAAGACATACAATTACACCAAGTAACAATGACACACACTTACACCAAGTAACACAGACATACACTGTCACCATGTAGCAAAGACATGCAATGATACCCAGTAACACAGACACACACTTCCACCAAGTAACAAAGACATACACTGACACCCAGTAACAAAGACATACACTGACACCAAGTCACGAAGACATGCACTGACACCAAGTAACAAAGACATACACTGATACCCAGTAACACAGACATACACTTACACCAAGTAACAAAGACATGCAATTACACCCAGTAACAAAGACACACACTTACACCAAATAACACAGACATACACTGACACCAAGTAACAAAGACATACACTGTTACCCAGCAACACAGACACACACTTACACCAAGTAACAAAGACATACTCTGATACCAAGTGACACAGACACACACTTACACCAAGTAACACAAACACTCACTTACACCAAGTAACAAAGACATACACTGACACCAAGTAACAAAGACATACATTTACACCAACTACCAAAGACACACACTTACACCAAGTAACACACACATACACTGACACCAAGTAAAAAAGACATACACTGATACCAAGTAACACAGACACACACTTACACCAAGTAACACAGACACACACTTACACCAGTTAACAAAGACATACAATTACACCAAGTAACAAGGACACACACTTACACCATGTAACACTGACATACACTGTCACCATGTAGCAAAGACATGCAATGATACCCAGTAACACAGACACACACTTACACAAAGTAACAAAGACATACACTGATACCAAGTAACACAGACACACACTTACACCACGTAACACAGACACACACTTACACCACGTAACAAAGACATACAATTACACCAAGTAACAATGACACACACTTACACCAAGTAACACAGATATACACTGTCACCATGTAGCAAAGACATGCAATGATACCCAGTAACACAGACACACACTTACACCAAGTAACAAAGACATACACTGACACCCAGTAACAAAGACATACACTGACACCAAGTCACGAAGACATGCACTGACACCAAGTAACAAAGACATACACTGATACCCAGTAACACAGACATACACTTACACCAAGTAACAAAGACATGCAATTACACCCAGTAACAAAGACACACACTTACACCAAATAACAAAGACATACACTGACACCAAGTAACAAAGACATACACTGTTACCCAGCAACACAGACACACACTTACACCAAGTAACAAAGACATACTCTGATACCAAGTGACACAGACACACACTTACACCAAGTAACACAAACACTCACTTACACCAAGTAACAAAGACATACACTGACTCCAAGTAACAAAGACATACATTTACACCAACTACCAAAGACACACACTTACACCAAGTAACACAGACACACACTTACACCAAGTAACACAGACACACACTTACACCACGTAACAAAGACATACAATTACACCAAGTAACAATGACACACACTTACACCAAGTAACACAGACATACACTGTCACCATGTAGCAAAGACATGCAATGATACCCAGTAACACAGACACACACTTACACCAAGTAACAAAGACATACACTGACACCCAGTAACAAAGACATACACTGACACCAAGTCACAAAGACATACACTGATACCCAGTAACACAGACATACACTTACACCATGTAACAAATACATGCAATTACACCAAGTAACAAAGACACACACTTACACCAAATAACACAGACATACACTGACACCAAGTAACAAAGACATACACTGTTACCCAGCAACACAGACACACACTTACACCAAGTAACAAAAACATACTCTGATACCAAGTGACACAGACACACACTTAAACCAAGTAACACAAACACTCACTTACACCAAGTAACAAAGACATACACTGACACCAAGTAACAAAGACATACATTTACACCAACTAACAAAGACACACACTTACACCAAGTAACACAGACATACACTGACACCAAGTAAAAAAGACATACACTGATACCAAGTAACACAGATACACACTTACACCAAGTAACACAGACACACACTTACACCAGTTAACAAAGACATACAATTACACCAAGTAACAATGACAAACACTTACACCAAGTAACACTGACATACACTGTCACCATGTAGCAAAGACATGCAATGATACCCAGTAACACAGACACACAGTTACACCAAGTAACAAAGACATACAATGACACCAAGTAACAAAGACAGACACTGACACCAAGTCACAAAGACAGACACTGACACCCAGTAACAAAGACAGACACTGACACCAAGTCACGAAGACAGACACTGACACCAAGTAACAAAGACATACACTTACACCAAGTAACACAGACATACACTGACACCAAGTAACAAAGACATACAATTACACCAAGTAACAAAGACATACACTGACACCAAGTAACAAAAGACATACACTGTTACCCAGTAACACAGACACACACTTGCACCAAGTAACAAAGACATACACTGATACCAAGTGACACACACACACACTTACACCAAGTAACACAAACACTCACTTACACCAAGTAACAAAGACATACACTGTCACCAAGTAACAAAAACATACAATTACACCAACTAACAAAGACACACACTTACACCAAGTAACACAGACATACACTGACACCAAGTAACAAAGACATACACTGATACCAAGTAACACAGACACACTCTTACACCAAGTAACACAGACACACACTTACACCACGTAACAAAGACATACAATTACACCAATTAACAATGAAACACACTGACAACATGTAACACAGACATACACTGTCACCATGTAGCAAAGACATGCAATGATACCCTGTAACACAGCCACACACTAACACCAAGTAACAAAGACATACACTGACACCAAGTAACACGGACATACACTTACACCAAGTAACACAGACATACACTGACACCAAGTAACAAAGACAGACACTGACACCAAGTCACAAAGACAGACACTGTCACCCAGTAACAGAGACAGACACTGACACCAAGTCACGAAGACAGACACTGACACCTAGTAACAAAGACAGACAATGACACCACGTCACAAAGACATACACTGACACCAAGTAACAAAGAAATACACTTACACCAAGTAACACAGACATACACTGACACCAAGTAACAAAGACATACAATTACACCAAGTAACAAAGACAGACACTTACACCAAGTAACACAGACATACACTGACACCAAGTAACAAAGACATACACTGTTACCCAGTAACACTGACACACAGTTACACCAAGTAACAAAGACATACACTGATACCAAGTAACACAGACTCACACTTACACCAAGTAAAACAGACACACACTTACACCAGGTAGCAAAGAAATACACTGACACCAAGTAACAAAGAAATACAATTACACCAAGTAACAAAGACACACACTTACCCCAAATAACACAGACATACACTGACACCAGGTGACACAGACACACACTAACACCAAGTAACAAAGACATACACTGACACCAAGTAACAAAGACATACACTGTTACCCAGTAACACAGACAGACACTTACACCAAGTAACAAAGACATACACTGATACCAAGTGACACAGACACACACTAACACCAAGTAACAAAGACATACACTGACACCCAGTAACAAAGACATACAATTACACCAAGTAACAAAGACACACACTTACACCAAGTAACACAGACATACACTGACAACGAGTAAAAAAGACATACACTGTTACCCAGTAACACAGACACACACTTACACCAAGTAACACAGACACACACTTACACCAGGTAACAAAGACATACACTGACACCAAATAACAAAGACATACAATTACACCAAGTAACAAAGACACACACTTACACCAAATAACACAGACATACACCGACACCAAGTAACAATGACATACACTGTTACCCAGTAACACAGACACACACTTACACCAAGTAACAAAGAGATACACTGATACCAAGTGACACAGACACACACTTACACCAAGTAACAAAGACATACACTGACACCAAGTAACAAAGAAATGCAATTACACCAAGTAACAAAGACACACACTTACACCAAGTAACACAGACATACACTGACAACGAGTAAAAAAGACATACACTGTTACCCAGTAACACAGACACACACTTACAACAAGTAACAAAGACATACCCTGATACCAAGTAACACAGACACACACTTACACCAAGTAACACAGACACACACTTACACCAAGTAACAAAGACACACACTTACACCAAATAACACAGACATACACTGACACCAAGTAACAAAGACATACACTGTTACCCAGTAACACAGACACACACTTACACCAAGTAACACAGACATACACTGACACCAAGTAACAAAGACATACACTGTTACCCAGGAATACAGACACACACTTACATCAAGTAACACAGACACACACTTACACCAAGTAACAAAGACACACACTTACACCAAGTCACAAAGACACACACTGACACCAAGTAACGAAGACATACACTGACACCCAGTAACAAAGACATACACTGACACCCAGTAACACAGACACACACGGACACCAGGTAACAAAGACACACACTTACACCAAGTACCACAGACACACACTGACACCCAGCAACACAAACAAATACACTGACACCAAGTAACACAGACATAAACTGACACCAAGTAACAAATACATACACTGATACCCAGTAACACAGGCACACACTGGGGGTGGGGGGGGGGGCACATTGGCGCAGTGGTTAGCACCGCAGCCTCACAGCTCCAGGGACCCGGTTTCGATTCTGGCTACTGCCTGTGCGGAGTTTGCAATTTCTACATGTGTCTGCGTGGGTTTCCTCCGGATGCTCCGGTTTCATCCCACATGCCAAAGACTTGCAGGTTGATAGGTTAATTGGCAATTATAAATTGGCCCAAGTATAGGTAGGGGGTAGGGAAATATATAGGGACCGGTGGGGATGTTATTGGAATATGGGATTCGTGTACGATTAGTATAAATGGGTGGTTGATGGTAGGCACAGACTCGGTGGGCCGAAGGGCCTGTTTCAGTGCTGCCTCTCCAAACGAAACTAAATACTGACACCTAGTGTCACAGACGCACACTGACACCCAGTAACACACACTGATACAAAGTAACAAAGACACAAACTGACACCAAGTAACAAAGACACACACTTACACCAAGTAACACAGACATACACTGACACCAAGTAACAAAGACATACACTGTTACCCAGTAACAAAGACACACACTTACACCAAGTAACAAAGACATACACTGATACCAAGTAACACAGACACACACTTACACCAAGTAACACAGACATACACTGACACCAGGTAACAAAGACATACAGTGTTACCCAGTAACACAGACACACACTTACACCAAGTAACACAGACACACACTTACACCTTGTAACAAAGACATACACTGACACCAAGTAACACAGACATACACTTACACCAAGTAACACAGACACACACTGACACCAAGTAACAAAGACATACAATTACACCAAGTAACAAAGACACATACTTACACCAAGTAACACAGACATACACTGTCACCATGTAGCAAAGACATGCACTGATACCCAGTAACACAGACATACACTGACACCAAGTAACAAAGACATACACTGACACCAAGTAACAAAGACATACACTGACACCAAGTAACGAAGACAGGCACTGACACCCAGTAACAAAGACAAACACTGACACCAAGTAACGAAGACAGGCACTGACACCCAGTAACAAAGACAGACAATGACACCACGTGACAAAGACATACACTGACACCAAGTATCAAAGACATACACTTACACCAAGTAACACAGACATACACTGACACCAAGGAACAAAGAAGTACAATTACACCAAGTAACAAAGACACACACTTACACCAAGTAACACAGAAATACACTGACACCAAGTAAGAAAGACATACACTGTTACCCAGGAACACAGACACACACTTACACCAAGTAACACAGACATACACTGAAACCAAGTAGAAAGACATACACTGTTACCCAGTAACACAGACACACACTTACACCAAGTAACACAGACACACACTTACACCAAGTAACAAAGACATACACTGACACCAAGTAACACAGACATGCACTGACACCAAGTAACACAGACATACACTGACACCAAGTAACAAAGACATACAATTACACCAAGTAACAAAGACACATACTTACACCAAGTAACACAGACATACACTGTCACCATGTAGCAAAGACATGCACTGATACCCAGCAACACAGACACACACTTACACCAAGTAACAAAGATATACACTGATACCCCGTAACACAGACATACACTGACACCAAGTAACAAAGACATACACTGACACCAAGTAACAAAGACATACACTGACACCAAGTCTCAAAGACAGACACTGACACACAGTAACAAAGACAAACACTGACACCAAGTAACGAAGACAGACACTGACACCCAGTAACAAAGACAGACAATGACACCACGTCACAAAGACATACACTGACACCAAGTATCAGAGACATACACTTACACCAAGTAACACAGACATACACTGACACCAAGGAACAAAAAATACAATTACACCAAGTAACAAAGAGACACACTTACACCAAGTAACACAGACATACACTGACACCAAGTAACAAAGACATACACTGTTACCCAGTAACACAGACACACACTTACACCAAGTAACAAAGACATACACTGATACCCAGTAACACAGACACACACTTACACCAAGTAACACAGACTAACACTGACAACAAGTAACAAAGACATACACTGATACCCAGTAACACAGACACACACTTACACCAAGTAACAAAGACAGACACTGATACCCAGTAACACAGACACACACTTACACCAAGTAACAAAGACATACACTGACAGCAAGTAACAAAGACGTAAGCTGACACCCAGTAACTCAGACACACACGGACACCAAGTAACAAACACACACACTTACACCAAGTAACACAGACATACACTGACACCAAGTAGAAAGACATACACTGTTACCCAGTAACACAGACACACACTTACACCAAGTAACACAGACACACACTTACACCAAGTAACAAAGACATACACTGACACCAAGTAACACAGACATGCACTGACACCAAGTAACACAGACATACACTGACACCAAGTAACAAAGACATACAATTACACCAAGTAACAAAGACACATACTTACACCAAGTAACACAGACATACACTGTCACCATGTAGCAAAGACATGCACTGATACCCAGTAACACAGACACACACTTACACCAAGTAACAAAGATATACACTGATACCCCGTAACACAGACATACACTGACACCAAGTAACAAAGACATACACTGACACCAAGTAACAAAGACATACACTGACACCAAGTCTCAAAGACAGACACTGACACACAGTAACAAAGACAAACACTGACACCAAGTAACGAAGACAGACACTGACACCCAGTAACAAAGACAGACAATGACACCACGTCACAAAGACATACACTGACACCAAGTATCAAAGACATACACTTACACCAAGTAACACAGACATACACTGACACCAAGGAACAAAAAATACAATTACACCAAGTAACAAAGACACACACTTACACCAAGTAACACAGACATACACTGACACCAAGTAACAAAGACATACACTGTTACCCAGTAACACAGACACACACTTACACCAAGTAACAAAGACATACACTGATACCCAGTAACACAGACACACACTTACACCAAGTAACACAGACTAACACTGACACCAAGTAACAAAGACATACACTGATACCCAGTAACACAGACACACACTTACACCAAGTAACAAAGACAGACACTGATACCCAGTAACACAGACACACACTTACACCAAGTAACAAAGACATACACTGACAGCAAGTAACAAAGACGTAAACTGACACCCAGTAACTCAGACACACACGGACACCAAGTAACAAAGACACACACACTTACAACAAGTAACACAGACACACAATGACACCCAGTAACACAGACACACACTTACACCAAGTAACACAGACACACACTTACACCATGTAACAAAGACATACACTTACACCAAGTAACAAAGACATACACTGATACCCAGTAACACAGGCACAAACTAACCCCAAGTAACACAGACATACACTGTCACCAAGCAGCAAAGACATACACTGATACCCAGTAACACAGGCACACACCGGGCGGGACATTGGCACAGTGGTTAGCAGCCTCACGGCTCCAGGGACCCGGGCTCGATTCTGGGTACTGCCTGTGCGGAGTTTGCAAGTTCTCCCTCTGTCTGCGTGATTTCCTCCGGGTGCTCCGGTTTCCTCCCAGATGCCAAAGACTTGCAGGTTGATAGGTTAATTGGCCATTATAAATTGACCCTAGTATAGGTAGGTGGTAGGGAAATCTATAGGGACAGGTGGGGATGTGATAGGAATACGGGATTAGTGTAGGATTAGTATAAATGGGTGGTTGATGGTCGGCACAGACTCAGTTGGCCGAAGGGCCTGTTTCAGTGCTGTATCACTAAACTAAATACTGACACCCAGTAACACAAACAAACACACACTGACACCCAGTAACATAGAGAACCACTGATACACAGTAACAAAGACATACACTGACACACAGACACACACTGTCACCAAGTAACAAAGACATACACTGACACTCAGTAACAACGACATGCACTGACACCAAGGAGCAAAGACATACACTTACACCAAGTAACAAAGACATACACTGACACCAAGTAACAAAAACATACACTGATACCCAGTAACACAGACACAAACTGACACCAAGTAACAAAGACATACACTGACACCAAGTAACAAAGACACACACGTACACCAAGTAACACAGACATACACTGACACCAAGTAACAAAGACAGACAATTACACCAAGTAACAAAGACATACACTTACACCAAGTATTTTGACATACACTGACACCAAGTAACAAAGACATACACTGACACCAAGTAACAAAGAAAGACAATTACACCAAGTAACACAGACATACACTGACACCAAGTAACAAAGACAGACAATTACACCAAGTAACAAAGACATACACTTACACCAAGCATTTTGACATACACTGACACCAAGTAACAAAGACATACACTGATACACAGTAACACAGACACAAACTGACACCAAGTAACAAAGACATACACTGACACCAAGTAACAAAGACACACACGTACACCAAGTAACACAGACATACACTTACACCAAGTAACAAAGACACACACGTACACCAAGTAACACAGACATACACTAACACCAAGTAACAAAGACAGACAATTACACCAAGTAACAAAGACATACAATTACACCAAGTATTTTGACATACACTGACACCAAGTAACAAAGACATACACTGATACCCAGTAACACAGACATACTCTTACACAAAGTAACAAAGACATACTGTGACACCAAGTCACAAAGACACACACTGACACCCAGTAACAAAGACATACACTGACACCAAGTCACAAAGACATACACTGATAGCCAGTAACACAGACACACACTTACACCAAGTAACACAGACACACACTGACACCCAGTAACACAGACACACACTTGCACCAAGTAACAAAGACATACACTGACACCAAGTAACAAAGACATACACTTACACCAAGTAACAAAGACATACACTGACACCAAGTAACAATGACATACCCTGATACACAGTAACACAGACACACACTTACACCAAGTAACAAAGACATACACTGATACCCAGTAGCACAGACACACACTTACACCAAGTAACACAGACTAACACTGACACAAAGTAACAAAGACATACACTGATACCCAGTAACACAGACACACACTTACACCAAGTAACAAAGACATACACTTTTACCCAGTAACACAGACACACACTTACACCCAGTAACAAAGACATACACTGACAGCAAGTAACAAAGACGTAAACTGACACCCAGTAACTCAGACACACACGGACACCAAGTAACAAAGACACACACTTGCACCAAGTAACACAGACACACAATGACACCCAGTAAAACAGACACACACTTACACCAAGTAACACAGACACACACTTACACCAAGTAACAAAGACATACACTTACACCAAGTAACAAAGACATACACTGATACACAGTAACACAGACACACACTTACACCAAGTAACAAAGACATACACTGATACCCAGTAACACAGACACACACTTACACCAAGTAACAAAGACATACTATGACACCAAGTCACAAAGACACACACTGACACCCAGTAACAAAGACATACACTGACACCATGTCACAAAGACATACACTGATACCCAGTAACACAGACACACACTTACACCAAGTAACACAGACACACACGGACACCAAGTAACAAAGACACACACTTACACCAAGTTACAAAGACACACACTGAAACCCAGTAACACAGACACACACTTACACCAAGTATCAAAGACATACACTGACACCAAGTAACAAAGACATACACTTACACCAAGTAACAAAGACATACACTGACACCAAGTAACAAAGTCATACACTGATACACAGTAACACAGACACAAACTGACACCAAGTAACAAAGACATACACTGACACCAAGTAACAAAGACACACACGTACACCAAGTAACACAGACATACACTTACACCAAGTAACAAAGACACACACGTACACCAAGTAACACAGACATACACTGACACCAAGTAACAAAGACAGACAATTACACCAAGTAACAAAGACATACAATTACACCAAGTATTTTGACATACACTGACACCAAGTAACAAAGACATACACTGATACCCAGTAACACAGACATACTCTTACACCAAGTAACAAAGACATACTGTGACACCAAGTCACAAAGACACACACTGACACCCAGTAACAAAGACATACACTGACACCAAGTCACAAAGACATACACTGATAGCCAGTAACACAGACACACACTTACACCAAGTAACACAGACACACACTGACACCCAGTAACACAGACACACACTTGCACCAAGTAACAAAGACATACACTGATACCCAGTAACACAGACACTCACTCACACCAAGTCACAAGACATACACTGATACCCAGTAACACAGACACACACTTACACCAAGTAACAAAGACATAAACTGATACCCAATAACACAGATACACACTTACGCCAAGTAACAAAGACATACACTGACACCAAGTCACAAAGACACACACTGACACCCAGTACCAAAGACATACACTGACAACAAGTCACAAAGACATACACTGATACCCAGTAACACAGACACACACTTACACCAAGTAAGACAGACATAAAATGACACCAAGCAACAAAGACATACACTGATACCCAATAACACAGAGACACACTTACACCAAGTAACAAAGACAGACATTGATACTCAGTAACACAGACACACACTTACACCAAGTAACAAAGAATACACTGACACCCAGTAACACAGACACACACGGACACCAAATAACAAAGACACACACTTACACCAAGTAACACAGACACACACAGACACCCAGTAACACAGACAAACACTTACACCAAGTAACAAAGACATACACTGACAACAAGTAACAAAGACATACACTGATACCCAGTAACACAGACACTCACTCACACCAAGTCACAAGACATACACTGACACCAAGTAACAAAGACATACACTGATACCCAGTAACACAGGCACACACTCGGGGGGCACATTGGCGCAGTGGTTGGCACCGCAGCCTCACAATCTCCAGGGACACGGGTTCGATTCTGGGTACTGACTGTGCGGAGTTTGCAAGTTCTCCCTGTGTCTGCGTGGGTTTCCTCCGGGTGCTCCGGTTTCCTCCCACATGCCAAAGACTTGCAGGTTGATAGGTTAATTGGCCATCATAAATTGTCCCTAGTATAGGTAGGTTGTAGGGAAATATATAGGGACAGGTGGGGATGTGACAGAAATACGGGATTAGTGTAGGATTAGCATAAATGGGTGGTTGATGGTCGGCACAGACTCGGTGAGCCGAAGGGCCTGTTTCAGTGCTGTATCTCTAAACTAAACTAAATACTGACACCTAGTGTCACAGACACACACTGACACCCAGTACCACAAACAAACACACACTGATACCCAGTAACACAGTGAACCACTGATGCACAGTAACAAAGACATACACGGACACCAAGTGACACAGACACACACTGACACCCAGTAACAAAGACATACACTGACACCAAGTCACAAAGACATACACTGATACCAAGTCACAAAGACATACACTTACACCAAGTAACCCAGACATACACTGACACCAAGTAACAAAGACATACAACTACACCAAGTAACAAAGACACACAATTACACCAAGTCAGAAAGACATACACAGATACCCAGTAACACAGACTCACACTGACACCAAGTAACAAAGACATACAATTACACCAAGTATTTTGACATACACTGACACCAAGTAACAAAGACATACACTGATACCCAGTAACACAGACATACTCTTACACAAAGTAACAAAGACATACTGTGACACCAAGTCACAAAGACACACACTGACACCCAGTAACAAAGACATACACTGACACCAAGTCACAAAGACATACACTGATAGCCAGTAACACAGACACACACTTACACCAAGTAACACAGACACACACTGACACCCAGTAACACAGACACACACTTGCACCAAGTAACAAAGACATACACTGACACCAAGTAACAAAGACATACACTTACACCAAGTAACAAAGACATACACTGACACCAAGTAACAATGACATACACTGATACACAGTAACACAGACACACACTTACACCAAGTAACAAAGACATACACTGATACCCAGTAGCACAGACACACACTTACACCAAGTAACACAGACTAACACTGACACAAAGTAACAAAGACATACACTGATACCCAGTAACACAGACACACACTTACACCAAGTAACAAAGACATACACTGATACCCAGTAACACAGACACACACTTACACCCAGTAACAAAGACATACACTGACAGCAAGTAACAAAGACGTAAACTGACACCCAGTAACTCAGACACACACGGACACCAAGTAACAAAGACACACACTTGCACCAAGTAACACAGACACACAATGACACCCAGTAAAACAGACACACACTTACACCAAGTAACACAGACACACACTTACACCAAGTAACAAAGACATACACTTACACCAAGTAACAAAGACATACACTGATACACAGTAACACAGACACACACTTACACCAAGTAACAAAGACATACACTGATACCCAGTAACACAGACACACACTTACACCAAGTAACAAAGACATACTATGACACCAAGTCACAAAGACACACACTGACACCCAGTAACAAAGACATACACTGACACCATGTCACAAAGACATACACTGATACCCAGTAACACAGACACACACTTACACCAAGTAACACAGACACACACGGACACCAAGTAACAAAGACACACACTTACACCAAGTTACAAAGACACACACTGAAACCCAGTAACACAGACACACACTTACACCAAGTATCAAAGACATACACTGACACCAAGTAACAAAGACATACACTTACACCAAGTAACAAAGACATACACTGACACCAAGTAACAAAGTCATACACTGATACACAGTAACACAGACACAAACTGACACCAAGTAACAAAGACATACACTGACACCAAGTAACAAAGACACACACGTACACCAAGTAACACAGACATACACTTACACCAAGTAACAAAGACACACACGTACACCAAGTAACACAGACATACACTGACACCAAGTAACAAAGACAGACAATTACACCAAGTAACAAAGACATACAATTACACCAAGTATTTTGACATACACTGACACCAAGTAACAAAGACATACACTGATACCCAGTAACACAGACATACTCTTACACCAAGTAACAAAGACATACTGTGACACCAAGTCACAAAGACACACACTGACACCCAGTAACAAAGACATACACTGACACCAAGTCACAAAGACATACACTGATAGCCAGTAACACAGACACACACTTACACCAAGTAACACAGACACACACTGACACCCAGTAACACAGACACACACTTGCACCAAGTAACAAAGACATACACTGACACCAAGTAACAAAGACATACACTTACACCAAGTAACAAAGACATACACTGACACCAAGTAACAATGACATACACTGATACACAGTAACACAGACACACACTTACACCAAGTAACAAAGACATACACTGATACCCAGTAGCACAGACACACACTTACACCAAGTAACACAGACTAACACTGACACAAAGTAACAAAGACATACACTGATACCCAGTAACACAGACACACACTTACACCAAGTAACAAAGACATACACTGATACCCAGTAACACAGACACACACTTACACCCAGTAACAAAGACATACACTGACAGCAAGTAACAAAGACGTAAACTGACACCCAGTAACTCAGACACACACGGACACCAAGTAACAAAGACACACACTTGCACCAAGTAACACAGACATACACTGACACGAAGTAACAAAGACATACACTTACACCAAGTACCACAGACATACACTGACACCAAGTAACAAAGACATAAACTGATACCCAGTAACACAGACACACACTTACACCAACTAACAAAGACATACATTGATACCCAGTAACATAGACACACAATTACGCCAAGTAACAAAGACATACACTGACACGAAGTAACAAAGACATACACTTACACCAAGTACCACAGACATACACTGACACCAAGTAACAAAAACATACACTGATACCCAGTAACACAGACACACACTTACACCAAATAACACAGACATACACTGACACCAAGTAACAAAGACATACACTGATACTCAGTAACACAGACACACACTTACCCCAAGTAACAAAGACAGACACTGATACTCAGTAAAACAGACACACACTTACACCAAGTAACAAAGAATACACTGACACCCAGTAACAAAGACATACACTGACACCCAGTAACACAGACACACACGGACACCAAGTAACAAAGACACACACTTACCCCAAGTAACACAGATACACATTGACACCCAGTAACACAGACACACACTTACACCAAGTAACAAAGACATACACTGACACGAAGTAACAAAGACATACACTTACACCAAGTACCACAGACATACACTGACACCAAGTAACAAAGACATAAACTGATACCCAGTAACACAGACACACACTTACACCAATTAACAAAGACATACACTGACACCCAGTAACAAAGACATACACTGACACCCAGTAACACAGACACACACGGACACCAAGTAACAAAGACACACACTTACACCAAGTAACACAGATACACACTGACACGCAGTAACACAGACACACACTTACACCAAGTAACATAGATATACACTGACACGAAGTAACAAAGACATACAGTGATACCGAGTAACACAGGCACACACTTACACCAAGTAACAGAGACATACACTGACACCAAGTAACAAAGACATACATAGACACCAAGTAACAAAGACATACACTTACACCAAGTAACAAAGACACAACACTTACACCAAGTAACACAGACATACACTGACACCCAGTAACAAAGACAGACAATTACACCAAGTAACAAAGACACACACTTACACCAAGTATTTTGACATACACTGACACCAAGCAACAAAGACATACACAGATACCCAATAACACAGATACACACTTACGCCAAGTAACAAAGACATACACTGACACCAAGTCACAAAGACACACACTGACACCCAGTACCAAAGACATACACTGACAACAAGTCACAAAGACATACACTGATACCCAGTAACACAGACACACACTTACACCAAGTAAGACAGACATAAAATGACACCAAGCAACAAAGACATACACTGATACCCAATAACACAGAGACACACTTACACCAAGTAACAAAGACAGACATTGATACTCAGTAACACAGACACACACTTACACCAAGTAACAAAGAATACACTGACACCCAGTAACACAGACACACACGGACACCAAATAACAAAGACACACACTTACACCAAGTAACACAGACACACACAGACACCCAGTAACACAGACAAACACTTACACCAAGTAACAAAGACATACACTGACAACAAGTAACAAAGACATACACTGATACCCAGTAACACAGACACTCACTCACACCAAGTCACAAGACATACACTGATACCCAGTAACACAGACACACACTTACACCAAGTAACACAGACATACACTGACACCAAGTAACAAAGACATACACTGATACCCAGTAACACAGGCACACACTCGGGGGGCACATTGGCGCAGTGGTTGGCACCGCAGCCTCACAATCTCCAGGGACACGGGTTCGATTCTGGGTACTGACTGTGCGGAGTTTGCAAGTTCTCCCTGTGTCTGCGTGGGTTTCCTCCGGGTGCTCCGGTTTCCTCCCACATGCCAAAGACTTGCAGGTTGATAGGTTAATTGGCCATCATAAATTGTCCCTAGTATAGGTAGGTTGTAGGGAAATATATAGGGACAGGTGGGGATGTGACAGAAATACGGGATTAGTGTAGGATTAGCATAAATGGGTGGTTGATGGTCGGCACAGACTCGGTGAGCCGAAGGGCCTGTTTCAGTGCTGTATCTCTAAACTAAACTAAATACTGACACCTAGTGTCACAGACACACACTGACACCCAGTACCACAAACAAACACACACTGATACCCAGTAACACAGTGAACCACTGATGCACAGTAACAAAGACATACACGGACACCAAGTGACACAGACACACACTGACACCCAGTAACAAAGACATACACTGACACCAAGTCACAAAGACATACACTGATACCAAGTCACAAAGACATACACTTACACCAAGTAACCCAGACATACACTGACACCAAGTAACAAAGACATACAACTACACCAAGTAACAAAGACACACAATTACACCAAGTCAGAAAGACATACACAGATACCCAGTAACACAGACTCACACTGACACCAAGTAACAAAGACATACACTGACACCAAGTAACAAAGACATACACTTACACCAAGTAACAAAGACACACACTTACACCAAGTAACACAGACATACACTGACACCAAGTAACAAAGACATACACTGATACCCAGTGACAAAGACATACACTTACACCAAGTAACAAAGACACACACTTACACCAAGTAACACAGACATACACTGACACCAAGTAACAAAGACATACACTGATACCCAGTGACACAGGCACACACTGTGGGGGGGGGGGGGCACATTGGCGCAGTGGTTAGAACCGCAGCCTCACAGCTCAAGGGACCCGGGTTCGATTCTGGGTACTGCCTGTGCGGAGTTTGCAAGTTCTCCCTGTGTCTGCGTGGGTTTCCTCCGGGTGCTCCGGTTTCCTCCCACATGCCAAAGACATTCAGGTTGATAGGTTAATTGGCCATCATAATTTGTCCCTAGTATAGGTAGGTTGTAGGGAAATATATAGGGACAGGTGGGGATGTGACAGAAATACGGGATTAGTGTAGGATTAGCATAAATGGGTGGTTGATGGTCGGCACAGACTCGGTGGGCCGAAGGGCCTGTTTAAGTGCTGTATCTCTAAACTAAACTAAATACTGACACCTAGTGTCACAGACACACACTGACACCCAGTACCACAAACAAACACACACTGATACCCAGTAACACAGTGAACCACTGATACACAGTAACAAAGACATACACGGACACCAAGTAACACAGACACACACTGACACCCAGTAACAAAGACATACACTGACACCAAGTAACAAAGACAGACAATTACACCAAGTAACAAAGACATACACTTACACCAAGTATTTTGACATACACTGACACCAAGTAACAAAGACATACACTGACACCAGGTAACAAAGACATACACTGATACCCAGTAACACAGACACACACTTACACCAAGTAACAAAGACATCCACTGACACCAAGTAACAAAGACATACACTGATGCCCAGTAACACAGACACACACTTACACCAAGTAACACAGACATACACTGACACCAAGTAACAAAGACATACACTGATACCCAGTAACACAGGCACACACTCGGGGGGCACATTGGCGCAGTGGTTGGCACCGCAGCCTCACAATCTCCAGGGACACGGGTTCGATTCTGGGTACTGACTGTGCGGAGTTTGCAAGTTCTCCCTGTGTCTGCGTGGGTTTCCTCCGGGTGCTCCGGTTTCCTCCCACATGCCAAAGACTTGCAGGTTGATAGGTTAATTGGCCATCATAAATTGTCCCTAGTATAGGTAGGTTGTAGGGAAATATATAGGGACAGGTGGGGATGTGACAGAAATACGTGATTAGTGTAGGATTAGCATAAATGGGTGGTTGATGGTCGGCACAGACTCGGTGGGCCGAAGGGCCTGTTTAAGTGCTGTATCTCTAAACTAAACTAAATACTGACACCTAGTGTCACAGACACACACTCACACCCAGTACCACAAACAAACACACACTGAAACCAAGTAACACAGTGAACCACTGATGCACAGTAACAAAGACATACACGGACACCAAGTGACACAGACACACACTGACACCCAGTAACAAAGACATACACTGACACCAAGTCACAAAGACATACACTGATACCAAGTCACAAAGACATACACTTACACCAAGTAACCCAGACATACACTGACACCAAGTAACAAAGACATACAACTACACCAAGTAACAAAGACACACAATTACACCAAGTCAGAAAGACATACACAGATACCCAGAAACACAGACACACACTGACACCAAGTAACAAAGACATACACTTACACCAAGTAACAAAGACACACACTTACACCAAGTAACACAGACACACACTGACACCCAGTAACACAGACACACACTTACACCAAGTAACACAGACATACACTGACACCAAGTAACAAAGACACACACTTACACCAAGTAACAAAGACATACACTGACACCAAGTAACAAAGACATACACTGACACCAAGTAACAAAGACATACACTTACACCAAGTAACAAAGACACACACTTGCACCAAGTAACACAGCCATACAATGAAAGCAAGTAACAAAGACAGACAATTACACCAAGTAACAAAGACATACACTTACACCAAGTATTTTGACATACACTGACACCAAGTAACAAAGACATACACTGATACCCAGTAACACAGACACACACTTACACCAAGTAACAAACACATACACTGATACCCAGTAACACAGACACACACTGACACCAAGTAACACAGACATACACTGACACCAAGTAACAAAGACAGACACTGATACCCAGTAACGCAGACACACACTTACACCAAGTAACAAAGACATACACTGACACCCATTAACAAAGACATTCCCTGACACCCAGTAACACAGACACACACGGACAACAAGTAACAAAGACACACACTTACACCAAGTAACACAGACACACACTGGCACCCAGTAACACAAACAAACACACTGACACCAAGTAACACAGAAATACACTGACACCAAGTAACAAAGACATACACTGATACCCAGTAACACAGGCACACTCTTACACCAAGTAACAAAGATAGGCACTGACACCCAGTAACACAGACACACACTTACACCAAGTAACAAAGACATACACTGACACCCAGTAACACAGACACACACGGACACCAAGTAACAAAGACAAACACTTACACCAAGTAACACAGACACACACTGACACCCAGTAACACAAACAAACACACTGACACCCAGTAAAACAGACACACACTGACACCAATTAACAAAGACATACGCTGACACCCAGGAACACAGACACACACTGACACCAAGTAACAAAGACACACTCTTACACAAAGTAACAAAGACATACACTGACACCAAGTAACAAAGGCACACACTTACACCAAGTAACAAAGACATACACTTACACCAAGTAACAAAGACAGACACTGACAGCAAGTAACAAAGACATACACTGACACCTAGTAACACAGCCACACACTTACACCAAGTAACAAAGACATACATTGACACCCAGGAACAAAGACATACACTGACACCAAGTAACAAAGACATACGCTTACACCAAGTAACAAAGACACACTCTTACACCAAGTAACACAGACATTCACTGACACCAAGTAACAAAGACATACACTGACACCAAGTAACAAAGACATACGCTTACACCAAGTAACAAAGACACACACTTACACTAAGTAACACAGACATACACTGACACCAATTAACAAAGACAGACAATTACACCAAGTAACAAAGACATACACTTACACCAAGTATTTTGACATACACTGACACCAAGTAACAAAGACATACACTGATACCCAGAAACACAGACGCACACTTACACCAAGTAACAAAGACATACACTGACACCAAGTCACAAAGACACACACTGACACCCAGTAACAAAGACATACACTGACACCAAGTAACACAGCCACACACTTACACCAAGTAACAAAGACATACAATGACACCCAGTAACAAAGACATACACTGACACCAAGTCACAAACACAGACACTGACACCAAGTAACAAAGACATACACTTACACCAAGTAACAAAGACATACACTGATACCCAGTAACACACACACTGACACCCAGTTAGAAACACACACTGACCCCTAGTAAAACAGACACACACTTACACCAAGTAACACAGACATACACTGACACCAACTAACAAAGACACACACTGACACCCAGTAACAAAGACATACACTGACACCAAGTAACACAGCCACACACTTACACCAAGTAACAAAGACATACACTGACACCAAGTAACAAAGACATACACTTACACCAAGTAACAAAGAAACACACTTACACCAAGTAACACAGATACACACTGACACCCAGTAACACAGACACACACTTACACCAAGTAACACAGACAAACACTGACACCAAGTAACAAAGACACACACTTACACCAAGTAACAAAGACATACACTGACACCAAGTAACACAGCCATACACTGACAGCAAGTAACAAAGACAGACAATTACACCAAGTAACAAAGACATACACTTACACCAAGTATTTTGACATACACTGACACCAAGTAACAAAGACATACACTGATACCCAGTAACACAGACACACACTTACACCAAGTAACAAAGACATACACTGATACCCAGTAACACAGACACACACTGACACCAAGTAACACAGACATACACTGACACCAAGTAACAAAGACAGACACTGATACCCAGTAACGCAGACACACACTTACACCAAGTAACAAAGACATACACTGACACCCATTAACAAAGACATTCCCTGACACCCAGTAACACGGACACACACGGACAACAAGTAACAAAGACACACACTTACACCAAGTAACACAGACACACACTGGCACCCAGTAACACAAACAAACACACTGACACCAAGTAACACAGAAATACACTGACAACAAGTAACAAAGACATACACTGATACCCAGTAACACACACACTGACACCCAGTTAGAAACACACACTGACCCCTAGTAAAACAGACACACACTTACACCAAGTAACACAGACATACACTGACACCAACTAACAAAGACACACACTGACACCCAGTAACACAGAAACACACTTACACCAAGTAACACAGACAAACACTGACACCAAGTAACAAAGACACACACTTACACCAAGTAACAAAGACATACACTGACACCAAGTAACACAGCCATACACTGACAGCAAGTAACAAAGACAGACAATTACACCAAGTAACAAAGACATACACTTACACCAAGTATTTTGACATACACTGACACCAAGCAACAAAGACATACACTGATACCCAGTAACACAGACACACACTTACACCAAGTAACAAAGACATACACTGATACCCAGTAACACAGACACACACTGACACCAAGTAACACAGACATACACTGACACCAAGTAACAAAGACAGACACTGATACCCAGTAACGCAGACACACACTTACACCAAGTAACAAAGACATACACTGACACCCATTAACAAAGACATTCCCTGACACCCAGTAACACGGACACACACGGACAACAAGTAACAAAGACACACACTTACACCAAGTAACACAGACACACACTGGCACCCAGTAACACAAACAAACACACTGACACCAAGTAACACAGAAATACACTGACAACAAGTAACAAAGACATACACTGATACCCAGTAACACAGGCACACACTGGAGGGGGTGGGGGCACATTGGCGCTGTGGTTAGCACCGCAGCCTCACAGCTCCAGGGTCCCGGGTTCGATTCTGGGTACTGCCTGTGCGGAGTTTGCAATTTCTCCCTGTGTCTGCGTGGGTTTCCTCCGGGTGCTCCGGTTTCCTCCCACATGCCAAAGACTTGCAGGTTGATAGGTTAATTGGCCATCATAAATTGCCCCTAGTATAGGTAGGTGGTCGGGAAATATATGGGGACAGAAATGGATGTGATAGGAATACGGGAATAAAAGCAATATACTGCGGATGCTGGAAGTCTGAAACAAAAACAAGAAATGCCGGATTCACTCAGCAGGTCTGGCAGCATCTGTGGAAAGAGAAGCAGAGTTAACTTTTCGGGTCAGTGAACCTTCTTCGGAACTGACAAATATTAGAAAAGTCACAGATTATAAACAAGTGAGGTGGGGGTTGGGCAAGATATAACAAAGTAGAAGGTGCAGATTGGACCAGGCCACATAGCTGACCAAAAGGTCACGGAGCAAAGGCAAACAATATGTTAATGGTGTGTTGAAAGACAAAGCATTAGTACAGATTAGGTGTGAATATACTGAATATTGATCATCAGCAAGTGCAAACCTGAAGAAGAACAACCTGAAAATAACAGTGGGTAAGCAAACTGAACAAACTAAGATGAAATGAAATAAATGCAAAAAAAGATTGTAAAAAATGTAAAAAGGAATGCAAAAAAAAGGAAGAAAAAATAACTAAAAATGACTAAAAATGAAAGTAAAGTGGGGGGCTATCATGCTCTGAAATTATTGAACTCAATGTTCAGTCCGGCAGGCTGTAGTGTGCCTAATCGGTAGATGAGATGCTGTTCCTCGAGCTTGCGTTGATGTTCACTGGAACACTGCAGCAATCCCAGGACAGAGATGTGAGCATGAGAGCAGGGGGGAGTGTTGAAATGGCAAGCAACCGGAAGCTCAGGGTCCTGCTTGCGGACTGAGCGGAGATGTTCCGCAAAGCGATCACCCAGTCTGCGCTTGGTCTCCCCAATGTAGAGGAGACCACACTGTGAGCAGCGAATACAGTATACTACATTGAAAGAAGTACAAGTAAATCGCTGCTTCACCTGAAAGGAGTGTTTGGGGCCTGGGATAGTGAGGAGAGAGGAGGTAACTGGGCAGGTATTACACATCCTGCGATTGCAAGAGAAGGTGCCCTGGGACGGGGACGAGGTGGTGGGGGTAATGGAGGAGTGGACCAGGGTGTCGCGGAGGGAACGATCCCTTCGGAATGCTGACAGGGGAGGGAGGGGAAGATGCGACTGGTAGTGGCATCACGCTGGAGGTGGCGAAAATGGTGGAGGATGATCCTTTGGATATGTAGGCTGGAGGGATGAAAAGTGAGGACAAGGGGAACCCTGGCACGGTTCTGGGAGGGAGGCGAAGGGGTGAGCGTAGAGGTGCGGGGAATGGGTCGGACACGGTTGAGGGCCCTGTCAACCACAGTGGGGGGAACATCTCGGTTGAGGAAAAAGGAGGTCATATCAGAAGCACCGTCATGGAAGGTAGCATCATCAGAGCAGATGCGTCGGAGACGGAGAAACTGGGAGAATGGAATGGTGTCCGTACAGGAGGTAGGGTGTGAAGAAGTGTAGTCGAGATAGCTGTGGGAGTCAATGGGCTTATAATGGATATTGGTAGACAACCTATCCCCAGAGATGGAGACAGAGAAGTCGAGGAAGGGAAGGGAAGTGGCAGAGATGGACCATGTAAAGGTGAGAGAAGGGTGGAAATTGGAAGCAAAGTTATTGATAGGAATACGGGATTAGTGTAGGATTAGTATAAATGGGTGGTTGATGGACGGCACAGACTCGGTGGGCCGAAGGTCCTGTTTCAGTGCTGTATCTCTAAACTAAACTAAATACTGACACCTAGTGTCACTGACACAAACTGATACACAGTAACAAAGACAGGCACTGACACCCAGTAACACAGACACACACTTACACCAAGTAACAAAGACATAGACTGACACCCAGTAACAAAGACATACACTGACACCCAGTAACACAGACACACACGGACACCAAGTAACAAAGACAAACACTTACACCAAGTAACACAGACACACACTGACACCCAGTAACACAAACAAACACACTGACACCCAGTAACACGGACACCAAGTAACAAAGACACACACTTACACCAAGTAACACAGACACACACTGACACCCAGTAACACAAACAAACACACTGACACGATGTAACACAGACATACACTGACACCAAGTAACAAAGACATCCAGTGACACCAAGTCACAAAGACACACACTGACACTCAGTAACAAAGACATACACTGACACCAAGTCACAAAGACATACACTGATACCCAGTAACACAGACACACACTTACACCAAGTAACACAGACATACACTGACACCAAGTAACAAAGACATACACTGATACCCAGTAACACATATACACACTTACACCAAGTAACAAAGACAGACACTGATACCCAGTAACACAGACACACACTTACACCAAGTAACAAAGACATACACTGACACCCAGTAACAAAGACATACACTGACACCAAGTAACAAAGACATACACTTACACCAAGTAACAAAGACACACAATTACACCAAGTAATACAGACATACACTAACACCAAGTAACAAAGACAGCGAATTGCACCAACTAACAAAGACATACACTTACACCAAGTATTTTGACATACACTGACACCAAGTAACAAAGACATACACTGATACCCAGTAACACAGACACACACTTACACCAAGTAACAAAGACATCCACTGACACCAAGTCACAAAGACACACACTGACACCCAGTAACACAGACACACACTTACACCAAGTAACACAGACATACACTGAAACCAAGTAACAAAGACATACACTGATACCCAGTAACACAGGCACACACTGGGGGGGCACATTGGCGCAGTGGTTAGCATCGCAGCCTCACAGTCTCCAGGGACACGGGTTCGATTCTGGGTACTGCCTGTGCGGAGTTTGCAAGTTCTCCCTTTGTCTGCGTGGGTTTCCTCCGGGTGCTCCGGTTTCCTCCCACATGCCAAAGACTTGCAGGTTGATAGGTTATCTGGCCATCATAAATTGCCCCTAGTATATGTAGGTGGTAGGGAAATATATAGGGACAGGTGGGGATGTGATAGGAATACGGGATTAGTGTAGGATTAGCATAAATGAGTTGTTGATGGTCGGCACAGACTCGGTGGGCCGAAGGGCCTGTTTAAGTGCTGTATCTCTAAACTAAACTAAATACTGACACCTAGTGTCACAGACACACACTGACACCCAGTAACACAAACAAACACACTGACACCATGTAACACAGACATACACTTACACCAAGTAACAAAGACGTACACTGACACCCAGTAACAAAGACATACACTGACACCCAGTAACACAGACACACACGGACACCAAGTAACAAAGACACACACTTACACCAAGTAACACAGACACACACGGACACCAAGTAACAAAGACACATACTTACACCAAGTAACACTGACAAACACACTGACACCATGTAACACAGACATACACTTCCAACAAGTAACAAAGACACACATTTGCACCAAGTAACACAGACATGCGCTGACACCAAGTAACAAATACATACACTTACACCAAGTAACAAAGACATACACTGATACCCAGTAACACAGATACACCCTTACACCAAGTAACAAAGAAATACACTAATCCAAGTAACAAAGTCATACACTGACACCCAGTAACACAGACACACACGGACACCAAGTAACAAAGACACATACTTACACCAAGTAACACAGACACACACTGACACCCAGTAACACAAACAAACACACTGACAACAAGGAACAAAGACATCGACTTACAACAAGTAACAAAGACACACACTTGCACCAAGTAACACAGATATACACTGACACCAAGTAACAAATACATACACTTACACCAATAAACAAAGACATACACTGATACCCAGTAACACAGACACACCCTTACACCAAGTAACAAAGACATACACTAACACCAAGTCACAAAGACACACACTGACAACCAGTAACAAAGACATACACTGACACCAAGTCACAAAGACATACACTGATACCCAGTAACACAGACACACACTTACACCAAGTAACAAAGACAGACACTGATACCCAGTAACACAGACACACACTTACACCAAGTAACAAAGACATACACTGACACCCAGTAACAAAGACACACACTTACATCAAGTAACACAGAAATACACTGACACCAAGTAACAAAGACATACACTTACACCAAGTATTTTGACATACACTTACACCAAGTAACAAAGACATACACTGATACCCAGTAACACAGACACACACTTACACCAAGTAACACAGACATACACTGATACCCAGTAACACAGACACACACTTACACCAAGTAACAAAGACACACACTTGCACCAAGTAACACAGACATACACTGACACCAAGTAACAAATACATACACTTACACCAATAAACAAAGACATACACTGATACCCAGTAACACAGACACACCCTTACACCAAGTAACAAAGACATACACGAACACCAAGTCACAAAGACACACACTGACAACCAGTAACAAAGACATACACTGACACCAAGTCACAAAGACATACACTGATACCCAGTAACACAGACACACACTTACACCAAGTAACACAGACATACACTGACACCAAGTAACAAAGATATACACTGATACCCAGTAACACAGACACACACTTACACCAAGTAACAAAGACATACATTGACACCCAGTAACAAAGACATACACTGACACCCAGTAACACAGACACACACGGACACCAATTAACAAAGACATAAACTGACACCAAGTAACAAAGACACACACTTACACCAAGTAACAAAGACATACACTTACACCAAGTAACAAAGACATACACTGACAGCAAGTAACACAGACATACACTGACACCAAGTAACACAGCCACACACTTACACCAAGTAACAAAGACATACACTGACACCAAGTCACAAACACATACACTGACAGCAAGTAACAAAGACATACAGTGACACCAAGTAACACAGCCACACACTTACACCAAGTAACAAAGACATACACTGACACCCAGTAACAAAGACATACACTGACACCAAGTCACAAACACATACACTGACACGAAGTAACAAAGACATACACTTACACCCAGTAATACAAACAAACACACTGACACTATTTAATACAGACATACAATTACACCAAGAAACAAAGACCTACACTGACACTCAGTAACAAAGACATAGACTGACACGCAGTAAGACAGACACACACGGACACAAAGTAACAAAGACACACACTTACACCAGATAACACAGACACACACTTACACCAAGTAACAAAGACATACACTGACACCAAGTAACAAAGACATACACTGACAGCAAGTAACAAAGACATACACTGACACCAAGTAACACAGCCACACACTTACACCAAGTAGCAAAGACATACACTGACACCCAGTAACAAAGACATACACTGACACCAAGTCACAAACACAGACACTGATACCAAGTAACAAAGACATACACTTACACCAAGTAACAAAGTCATACACTGATACCCAGTAACACACACACTGACACCCAGTTAGAAACACACACTGACCCCTAGTAAAACAGACACACACTTACACCAAGTAACACAGACATACACTGACACCAACTAACAAAGACATACACTGATACCCAGTAACACAGGCACACACTGGAGGGGGGGGGGGGGCACATTGGCGCTTTGGTTAGCACCGCAGCCTCACAGCTCCAGGGACCCGGGTTCGATTCTGGGTACTGCCTGTGCGGAGTTTGCAATTTCTCCCTGTGTCTGCGTGTGTTTCCTTTGGGTGCTCCGGTTTCCTCCCACATGCCAAAGACTTACAGGTTGATATGTTAGTTGGACATCATAAATTGGCCCTAGTATAGGTAGGTGGTAGGGAAATATGTAGGGACAGGTGGGGACGTGATAGGAATACGGGATTAGTGCAGGATTAGTATAAATGGGTGGTTGATGGTCGGCACAGACTCGGTGCGCCGAAGGGCCTGTTCAAGTGCTGTATCTCTAAACGAAACTAAATACTGACACCTAGTGTCACAGACACACACTGACAAACAAACACACACTGACACCCAGTAACACAGACACACACTGACACCCAGTAACAAAGGCATACACTGACACCAAGTTACAAAGACATACACTGATACCAAGTCACAAAGACATACACTGATACCCAGTAACACAGACACACACTGACACCAAGTAACAAAGGCATACGCTTACACGAAGTAACAAAGACACACACTTACACCAAGTAACACAGACATACACTGATACCCAGTAACACAGACACACACTTACACCAAGTAACACAGACATACATTGACACCAAGTAACAATAACATACACTGATACCCAGTAACACTGGCACACACTGGGGGGGGGGGGGGGGCACATTGGCACAGTGGTTAGCACCGCAGCATCACGGCTCCAGGGACCCGGGTTCGATTCTGGGTACTGCCTGTGCGGAGTTTGCAAGTTCTCCCTGTGTCTGCGTGAGTTTCCTCCGGGTGCTCCGGTTTCCTCCCACATGCCAAAGACTTGCAGGTTGCTAGGTTAATTGGCCATCATAAATTGCCCCTAGTATAGGTAGGTGGTCGGGAAATATATTGGGACAGGTGGGGATGTGATAGGAATACGGGATTAGTGTAGGATTAGAATAAATGGGTGGTTGATGGTCGGCACAGACTCGGTTGTCCGAAGGGCCTGTTTAAGTGCTGTATCTCTGAACTAAATTAAATACAGACACCTAGTGTAACAGACAGACACTGACACCCAGTAACACAAACAAACACACTGACACCATTTAACACAGACATACAATTACACCAAGTAACAAAGACATACACTGACACCCAGTAACAAAGACATACACTGACACCAAGTAACAAAGACGCGCACTTACACCAAATAACACAGACACACACTTACACCAAGTAACAAAGACATACACTTACACCATGTAACAAAGACGTACACTGACACCCAGTAACAAAGACATACACTGACATCCAGTAACACGGACACCAAGTAACAAAGACACACACTTACACCAAGTAACACAGACACATGCTGACACCCAGTAACACAAACAAACACACTGACACCATGTAACACAGACATACACTGACACCAAGTAACAAAGACATCCAGTGACACCAAGTCACAAAGACACACACTGACACTCAGGAACAAAGACATACACTGATACCCAGTAACACATACACACACTTACACCAAGTAACAAAGACAGACACTGATACCCAGTAACACAGATACACACTTACACCAAGTAACACAGACATACACTGATACCAAGTAACAAAGACATACACTGGTACCCAGTAACACAGACACACACTTACACCAAGTAACAAAGACAGACACTGATACCCAGTAACACAGACACACACTTACACCAAGTAACAAAGACATACACTGACACCCAGTAACAAAGACACACACTTACATCAAGTAACACAGAAATACACTGACACCAAGTAACAAAGACATACACTTACACCAAGTATTTTGACATACACTTACACCAAGTAACAAAGACATACACTGATACCCAGTAACACAGACACACACTTACACCAAGTAACACAGACATACACTGATACCCAGTAACACAGACACACACTTACACCAAGTAACAAAGACATACACTGACACCCAGTCACAAAGACACACACTGACACCCAGTAACACAGACACACACTTACACCAAGTAACAAAGACATACACTGACACCAAGTCACAAAGACACACACTGACACCCAGTAACACAGACACACACTTACACCAAGTAACACAGACATACACTGACACCAAGTAACACAGGCACACACTTACACCAAGTAACACAGACATACACTGACACCAAGTAACAAAGACAGACAATTGCACCAAGTAACAAAGACAAACACTTACACCAAGTATTTTGACATACACTCACACCAAGTAACAAAGACATGCACAGATACCCAGTAACACAGACACACACATACACCAAGTAACAAAGACACACACTTGCACCAAGTAACACAGACATACACTGACACCAAGTAACAAATACATACACTTACACCAATAAACAAAGACATACACTGATACCCAGTAACACAGACACACCCTTACACCAAGTAACAAAGACATACACGAACACCAAGTCACAAAGACACACACTGACAACCAGTAACAAAGACATACACTGATACCCAGTAACACAGACACACACTTACACCAAGTAACACAGACATACACTGACACCAAGTAACAAAGATATACACTGATACCCAGTAACACAGACACACACTTACACCAAGTAACAAAGACATACATTGACACCCAGTAACAAAGACATACACTGACACCCAGTAACACAGACACACACGGACACCAATTAACAAAGACATACACTGACACCAAGTAACAAAGACACACACTTACACCAAGTAACAAAGACATACACTTACACCAAGTAACAAAGACATACACTGACAGCAAGTAACACAGACATACACTGACACCAAGTAACACAGCCACACACTTACACCAAGTAACAAAGACATACACTGACACCAAGTCACAAACACATACACTGACAGCAAGTAACAAAGACATACAGTGACACCAAGTAACACAGCCACACACTTACACCAAGTAACAAAGACATACACTGACACCCAGTAACAAAGACATACACTGACACCAAGTCACAAACACATACACTGACACGAAGTAACAAAGACATACACTTACACCCAGTAATACAAACAAACACACTGACACTATTTAATACAGACATACAATTACACCAAGAAACAAAGACCTACACTGACACTCAGTAACAAAGACATAGACTGACACGCAGTAAGACAGACACACACGGACACAAAGTAACAAAGACACACACTTACACCAAATAACACAGACACACACTTACACCAAGTAACAAAGACATACACTGACACCAAGTAACAAAGACATACACTGACAGCAAGTAACAAAGACATACACTGACACCAAGTAACACAGCCACACACTGACACCAAGTAGCAAAGACATACACTGACACCCAGTAACAAAGACATACACTGACACCAAGTCACAAACACAGACACTGATACCAAGTAACAAAGACATACACTTACACCAAGTAACAAAGTCATACACTGATACCCAGTAACACACACACTGACACCCAGTTAGAAACACACACTGACCCCTAGTAAAACAGACACACACTTACACCAAGTAACACAGACATACACTGACACCAACTAACAAAGACATACACTGATACCCAGTAACACAGGCACACACTGGAGGGGGGGGGGGGGGCACATTGGCGCTTTGGTTAGCACCGCAGCCTCACAGCTCCAGGGACCCGGGTTCGATTCTGGGTACTGCCTGTGCGGAGTTTGCAATTTCACCCTGTGTCTGCGTGTGTTTCCTTTGGGTGCTCCGGTTTCCTCCCACATGCCAAAGACTTACAGGTTGATATGTTAGTTGGACATCATAAATTGGCCCTAGTATAGGTAGGTGGTAGGGAAATATGTAGGGACAGGTGGGGACGTGATAGGAATACGGGATTAGTGCAGGATTAGTATAAATGGGTGGTTGATGGTCGGCACAGACTCGGTGCGCCGAAGGGCCTGTTCAAGTGCTGTATCTCTAAACGAAACTAAATACTGACACCTAGTGTCACAGACACACACTGACAAACAAACACACACTGACACCCAGTAACACAGACACACACTGACACCCAGTAACAAAGGCATACACTGACACCAAGTTACAAAGACATACACTGATACCAAGTCACAAAGACATACACTGATACCCAGTAACACAGACACACACTGACACCAAGTAACAAAGGCATACGCTTACACGAAGTAACAAAGACACACACTTACACCAAGTAACACAGACATACACTGATACCCAGTAACACAGACACACACTTACACCAAGTAACACAGACATACATTGACACCAAGTAACAATGACATACACTGATACCCAGTAACACTGGCACACACTGGGGGGGGGGGCACATTGGCACAGTGGTTAGCACCGCAGCATCACGGCTCCAGGGACCCGGGTTCGATTCTGGGTACTGCCTGTGCGGAGTTTGCAAGTTCTCCCTGTGTCTGCGTGAGTTTCCTCCGGGTGCTCCGGTTTCCTCCCACATGCCAAAGACTTGCAGGTTGCTAGGTTAATTGGCCATCATAAATTGCCCCTAGTATAGGTAGGTGGTCGGGAAATATATTGGGACAGGTGGGGATGTGATAGGAATACGGGATTAGTGTAGGATTAGAATAAATGGGTGGTTGATGGTCGGCACAGACTCGGTTGTCCGAAGGGCCTGTTTAAGTGCTGTATCTCTGAACTAAACTAAATACAGACACCTAGTGTAACAGACAGACACTGACACCCAGTAACACAAACAAACACACAGACACCATTTAACACAGACATACAATTACACCAAGTAACAAAGACATACACTGACACCCAGTAACAAAGACATACACTGACACCAAGTAACAAAGACATACACTTACACCAAGTATTTTGACATACACTTACACCAAGTAACAAAGACATACACTGATACCCAGTAACACAGACACACACTTACACCAAGTAACACAGACATACACTGATACCCAGTAACACAGACACACACTTACACCAAGTAACAAAGACATACACTGACACCCAGTCACAAAGACACACACTGACACCCAGTAACACAGACACACACTTACACCAAGTAACACAGACATACACTGACACCAAGTAACACAGGCACACACTTACACCAAGTAACACAGACATACACTGACACCAAGTAACAAAGACAGACAATTGCACCAAGTAACAAAGACAAACACTTACACCAAGTATTTTGACATACACTCACACCAAGTAACAAAGACATGCACAGATACCCAGTAACACAGACACACACATACACCAAGTAACAAAGACACACACTTGCACCAAGTAACACAGACATACACTGACACCAAGTAACAAATACATACACTTACACCAATAAACAAAGACATACACTGATACCCAGTAACACAGACACACCCTTACACCAAGTAACAAAGACATACACGAACACCAAGTCACAAAGACACACACTGACAACCAGTAACAAAGACATACACTGACACCAAGTCACAAAGACATACACTGATACCCAGTAACACAGACACACACTTACACCAAGTAACACAGACATACACTGACACCAAGTAACAAAGATATACACTGATACCCAGTAACACAGACACACACTTACACCAAGTAACAAAGACATACATTGACACCCAGTAACAAAGACATACACTGACACCCAGTAACACAGACACACACGGACACCAATTAACAAAGACATACACTGATACCAAGTAACAAAGACACACACTTACACCAAGTAACAAAGACATACACTTACACCAAGTAACAAAGACATACACTGACAGCAAGTAACACAGACATACACTGACACCAAGTAACACAGCCACACACTTACACCAAGTAACAAAGACATACACTGACACCAAGTCACAAACACATACACTGACAGCAAGTAACAAAGACATACAGTGACACCAAGTAACACAACCACACACCTACACCAAGTAACAAAGACATACACTGACACCCAGTAACAAAGACATACACTGACACCAAGTCACAAACACATACACTGACACGAAGTAACAAAGACATACACTTACACCCAGTAATACAAACAAACACACTGACACTATTTAATACAGACATACAATTACACCAAGAAACAAAGACCTACACTGACACTCAGTAACAAAGACATAGACTGACACGCAGTAAGACAGACACACACGGACACAAAGTAACAAAGACACACACTTACACCAATTAACACAGACACACACTTACACCAAGTAACAAAGACATACACTGACACCAAGTAACAAAGACATACACTGACAGCAAGTAACAAAGACATACACTGACACCAAGTAACACAGCCACACACTTACACCAAGTAGCAAAGACATACACTGACACCCAGTAACAAAGACATACACTGACACCAAGTCACAAACACAGACACTGATACCAAGTAACAAAGACATACACTTACACCAAGTAACAAAGTCATACACTGATACCCAGTAACACACACACTGACACCCAGTTAGAAACACACACTGACCCCTAGTAAAACAGACACACACTTACACCAAGTAACACAGACATACACTGACACCAACTAACAAAGACATACACTGATACCCAGTAACACAGGCACACACTGGAGCGGGGGGGGGGGGCACATTGGCGCTTTGGTTAGCACCGCAGCTTCACAGCTCCAGGGACCCGGGTTCGATTCTGGGTACTGCCTGTGCGGAGTTTGCAATTTCTCCCTGTGTCTGCGTGTGTTTCCTTTGGGTGCTCCGGTTTCCTCCCACATGCCAAAGACTTACAGGTTGATATGTTAGTTGGACATCATAAATTGGCCCTAGTATAGGTAGGTGGTAGGGAAATATGTAGGGACAGGTGGGGACGTGATAGGAATACGGGATTAGTGCAGGATTAGTATAAATGGGTGGTTGATGGTCGGCACAGACTCGGTGCGCCGAAGGGCCTGTTCAAGTGCTGTATCTCTAAACGAAACTAAATACTGACACCTAGTGTCACAGACACACACTGACAAAGAAACACACAATGACACCCAGTAACACAGACACACACTGACACCCAATAACAAAGGCATACACTGACACCAAGTTACAAAGACATACACTGATACCAAGTCACAAAGACATACACTGATACCCAGTAACACAGACACACACTGACACCAAGTAACAAAGGCATACGCTTACACGAAGTAACAAAGAAACACACTTACACCAAGTAACACAGACATACACTGATACCCAGTAACACAGACACACACTTACACCAAGTAACACAGACATACATTGACACCAAGTAACAATGACATACACTGATACCCAGTAACACTGGCACACACTGGGGGGGGGGGGGGGCACATTGGCACAGTGGTTAGCACCGCAGCATCACGGCTCCAGGGACCCGGGTTCGATTCTGGGTACTGCCTGTGCGGAGTTTGCAAGTTCTCCCTGTGTCTGCGTGAGTTTCCTCCGGGTGCTTCGGTTTCCTCCCACATGCCAAAGACTTGCAGGTTGCTAGGTTAATTGGCCATCATAAATTGCCCCTAGTATAGGTAGGTGGTCGGGAAATATATTGGGACAGGTGGGGATGTGATAGGAATACGGGATTAGAGTAGGATTAGAATAAATGGGTGGTTGATGGTCGGCACAGACTCGGTTGTCCGAAGGGCCTGTTTAAGTGCTGTATCTCTGAACTAAACTAAATACAGACACCTAGTGTAACAGACAGACACTGACACCCAGTAACACAAACAAACACACAGACACCATTTAACACAGACATACAATTACACCAAGTAACAAAGACATACACTGACACCCAGTAACAAAGACATACACTGACACCAAGTAACAAAGACGCGCACTTACACCAAATAACACAGACACACACTTACACCAAGTAACAAAGACATACACTTACACCAAGTAACAAAGACGTACACTGACACCCAGTAACAAAGACATACACTGACATCCAGTAACACGGACACCAAGTAACAAAGACACACACTTACACCAAGTAACACAGACACATGCTGACACCCAGTAACACAAACAAACACACTGACACCATGTAACACAGACATACACTGACACCAAGTAACAAAGACATCCAGTGACACCAAGTCACAAAGACACACACTGACACTCAGGAACAAAGACATACAATGATACCCAGTAACACATACACACACTTACACCAAGTAACAAAGACAGACACTGATACCCAGTAACACAGATACACACTTACACCAAGTAACACAGACATACACTGACACCAAGTAACAAAGACATACACTGATACCCAGTAACACATACACACACTTACACCAAGTAACAAAGACAGACACTAATACCCAGTAACAAAGACATACACTGACACCAAGTAACAAAGACATACAATTACACCAAGTAACAAAGACACACACTTACACCAAGTAATACAGACATACACTGACACCAAGTAACAAAGACAGCGAATTACACCAAGTAACAAAGACATGCACTTACACCAAGTATTTTGACATACACTGACACCAAGTCACAAAGACATACACTGATACCCAGTAACACAGACACACACTTACACCAAGTAACAAAGACATCCACTGACACCAAGTCACAAAGACACACACTGACACCCAGTAACACAGACACACACTTACACCAAGTAACACAGACATACACTGACACCAAGTAACAAAGACATACACTGATACCCAGTAACACAGGCACACACTGGGGGGGCACATTGGCGCAGTGGTTAGCACCGCATCCTCACAGCTCCAGGGACCCGGGTTCGATTCTGGGTACTGCCTGTGCGGAGTTTGCAAGTTCTCCCTGTGTCTGCGTGGGTTTCCTCCGGGCGCTCCGGTTTCCTCCCACATGCCAAAGACTTGCAGGTTGCTAGGTTAATTGGCCATCATAAATTGCCCCCCGTATAGGTAGGTGGTAGGGAAATATATGGGGATAGGTGGGGATGTGATAGGAATACGGGATTAGTGTAGGATTAGTATAAATGGGTGGTTGATGGTCGGCACAGACTCTGTGGGCCGAATGGCATGTTTAAGTGCTGGATCTCTAAACTAAACTAAATACTGACACCTGGTGTCACTGATACACACTGACACCCAGTAACACAGAGAAACTCTGATAAACAGGAACAAAGACATACACTGACACGAAGTAATACAGAAACACACTGACACCTAGTAACAACGACATACACTGATACCAAGTCACAAAGGCATACACTGATACCCAGTCACACAGACACACACTGACACCAAGTAACAAAGACATACACTGACACCCAGTAACAAAGACATACACTTGCACCAAGTAACAAAGACATACACTGATACCCAGTAACAAAGACACACACTTACACCAAGTAACAAAGACATACACTGACACCAAGTCACAAAGACACACACTGACACCCATAACAAAGACATACACTGACACCAAGTAACAAAGACATACACTGATACCCAGTAACAAAGACATACACTGATACCCAGGAACAAAGACACACAGGGAGACCAAGTAACAAAGACACAGACTTACACCAAGTAACACAGACACACACTGACACCCAGCAACACAGACACACACTTACACCAAGTAACAAAGACATACACTGCTACCCAGTAACACAGACACACACTTATACCAAGTAACACAGACATACACTGACACCAAGTAACAAAGACATACACTGTTATCCAGTAACACAGACACACACTTACACCAAGTAAAAAAGACATACACTGATACCAAGTAACACAGACAAACACTTGCACCAAGTAACAAAAACACACACTTACACCAAGTAACAAAGACATACACTGATACTCAGGAACACAGACACACACTTACACCAAGTAACACAGACACACACTTACACCAAGTAACAAAGACATAAACTTACACCAAGTAACACAGACATACACTATCACCAAGTAACAAAGAAATACAGTTACACCAAATAACAAAGACACACACTTACACCAAGTAACACAGATCTTCACTGACACCAAGTAACAAAGACATGCACTGACACCCAGTAACACAGACACACACGGACACCAAGTAACAAAGACACACACTTACACCAAGTAACACAGACACCCACTCACGCCCAATAACACAGACACACACTTACACCAAGTAACACAGACATACACTGACACCAAGTAACAAAGACATACACTGATACCCAGTAACACAGCCTAACACTTACACCAATTAACACAGACATACACTGACACCAAGTAACAAAGACATACACTGATACCCAGGAACACAGACACACACTTACACCAAGTAACACAGACACACACTTACACCAAGTAACAAAGACATACACTTACACCAAGTAACAAAGACATACACTGATACCCAGTAACACAGCCTAACACTTACACCAAGTAACACAGACATACACTGACACCAAGTAACAAAGACATGCACTGATACCCAGAAACACCGACACACACTTACACCAAGTAACAAAGACAGACACTGATACCCAGTAACACAGACATACACTTACACCAAGTAACAAAGACATACACTGACACCCAGTAACAAAGATATACACTTACAACCAGTAACACAGACACACACGGACACCAAGTAACAAAGACACACACTTACACCAAGTAACACAGACACACACTGACACCCAGTAACACAAACAAACACACTGACACCAATTAACACAGACATACACTGATACCAAGTCACAAAGACATACACTGATGCCCAGTAACACAGAAACACACTGACACCAAGTAACAAAGTCATACACTGACACCAAGTAACAAAGACATGCACTTACACCAAGTAACAATGACACACACTTACACCAAGTAACACAGACATACACTGACACCAAGTAACAAAGACAGACAATTACACCAAGTAACAAAGACATACACTTACACCAAGTATTTTGACATACACTGACACCAAGTAACAAAGACATACACTGATACCCAGTAACACAGACGCACATTTACACCAAGTAACAAAGACATACACTGACACCAAGTCACAAAGACAGACACTGACTCCCAGTAACAAAGACATACACTGACACCAAGTAACAAAGACATGCACTGATACCAAGTAACACAGACACACACTTACACCAAGTAGCAAAGACAGACAATTACACCAAGTAACAAAGACATACACTTACACCAAGTATTTTGACATACACTTACACCAAGTAACAAAGACATACAATGACACCAAGTCACAAAGACACACACTGACACCCAGTAACGCAGACACACACGGACACCAAGTAACAAAGACACAGACTTACACCAAGTAACACAGACACTCACTGACACCCAGTAACACACACACACACTTACACCAGGTAACACAGACATACACTGACACCAAGTAACAAAGACATACACTGATACCCAGTAACACAGGTACAAACTTACACCAAGAAACACAGACAGACACTGACACCAAGTAACACAGACACACACTTACACCAAGTAACAAAGACAGACACTGATACACAGTAACAGAGACACACACTTACACCAAGTAACAAAGACATACACTGACACCCAGTAACAAAGTCATACACTGACACCCAGTAACATAGACACACACGGACACCCAGAAACACAGACAAACACACTGACACCAAGTAACACAGACATACGCTGATACCAAGTCACAAAGACATACACTGATGCCCAGTAACACAGACACACACTGACACCAAGTAACAAAGACATACACTTACACCCAGTAACATGACATACACTAACACCAAGTCACAAAGACATTCACTGATACCCAGTAACACAGACACACACTTACACCAAGTAACAAGGACAGACACTGATACCCAGCAACTCAGACACACACTTACACCAAGTAACAAAGACATACACTGACACCCAGTAACAAAGACAGACACTGACACCATGTGACACAGACACACACGGACACCAAGTAACAAAGACACAAACTTACACCAAGTAACACAGACACACACTGACACCCAGTAACACAAACAAACACACTGACATCAAGTTACACAGACATACACTGATACCAAGTAACAAAGACATACACTGACACCAAGTCACAAAGACACACACTGACTCCCAGTAACAAAGACATACACTGACACCAAGTCACAAAGACATACACTGATACCCAGTAACACAGACACACACTTACACCAAGTAACACAGACATACACCGACACCAAGTAACAAAGACATGCAGAGATACCCAGTAACACAGACACACACTAACACAAGGTAACAAAGACAGACACTGATACCCAGTAACACAGACACACACTTACACCAAGTAACAAAGACATACATTGACACCCAGTAACAAAGACATACACTGACACCCAGTAACGCAGACACACACGGACACCAAGTAACAAAGACACAGACTTACACCAAGTAACACAGACATACACTGACACCCAGTAACACAGACACACACTTACACCAAATAACACAGACATACACTGACACCAAGTAACAAAGACATACACTGATACCCAGTAACACAGGCACACACTTACACCAAGTAACACAGACTTACACTGACACCAAGTGACAAAGACATGCACTGGTACCCAGTAACACAGACACACACTTACACCAAGTAACAAAGACAGACAATTACACCAAGTAACAAAGACATACACTTACACGAAGTATTTTGACATACACTGACACCAAGTAACAAAGACACACACTGACACCCAGTAACAAAGACATACACTGACACCAAGTCACAAAGACATACACTGATACCCAGTAACACAGACACACACTTACACCAAGTAACACAGACATACACTGATGCCCAGTAACACAGACACACACTGACACCAAGTAACAAAGATATACACTTACAACCAGTAACACAGACACACACAGACACCAAGTCACAAAGACATACACTGATACCCAGTTACACAGACACACACTTACACCAAGTAACACAGACATACACCGACACCAAGTAACAAATACATGCACTGAAACCCAGTAACACAGACACACACTTACACCAAGTAACAAAGACAGACACTGATACCCAGTAACACAGACACACACTTACACCAAGTAACAAAAGCATACACTGACACCCAGTAACAAAGACATACACTGACACCCAGTAACACAGACACACACGGACACCAAGTAACAAAGACACATACTTACACCAAGTAACACAGACACACACTGACACCCAGTAACACAAACAAACACACTGACACCAAGTAACACAGACATACACTGACATCAAGTAACAAAGACATACACTTACACCCAGTAACAAAGACATACACTTACACGAAGTCACAAAAGACAGACACTGATACCAAGTAACACAGACACACACTTACACCAAGTAACACAGACATACACTGACACCAAGTAACAAAGACATGCACTGATACCCAGAAACACAGACACACACTTACACCAAGTAACAAAGACAGACACTGATACCCAGTATCACAGACATACACTTACACCAAGTAACAAAGACATACACTGACACCCAGTAACAAAGATATACACTTACAACCAGTAACACAGACACACACGGACACCAAGTAACAAAGACACACACTTACACCAAGTAGCACAGACACACACTGACACCCAGTAACACAAACAAACACACTGACACCAAGTAACACAGACATACACTGATACCAAGTCACAAAGACATACACTAATGCCCAGTAACACAGAAACACACTGACACCAAGTAACAAAGACATACACTGACACCAAGTAACAAAGACATGCACTTACACCAAGTAACAATGACACACACTTACACCAAGTAACACAGACATACACTGACACCAAGTAACAAAGACAGACAATTACACCAAGTAACAAAGACATACACTTACACCAAGTATTTTGACATACACTGACACCAAGTAACAAAGACATACACTGATACCCAGTAACACAGACGCACATTTACACCAAGTAACAAAGACATACACTGACACCAAGTCACAAAGACACACACTGACTCCCAGTAACAAAGACATACACTGACACCAAGTAACAAAGACATGCACTGATACCAAGTAACACAGACACACACTTACACCAAGTAACAAAGACAGACAATTACACCAAGAAGCAAAGACATACACTTACACCAAGTATTTTGACATACACTTACACCAAGTAACAAAGACATACAATGACACCAAGTCACAAAGACACACACTGACACCCAGTAACGCAGACACACACGGACACCAAGTATCAAAGACACAGACTTACACCAAGTAACACAGACACACACTGACACCCAGTAACACACACACACACTTACACCAAGTAACACAGACATACACTGACACCAAGTAACAAAGACATACACTGATACCCAGTAACACAGGTACAAACTTACACCAAGAAACACAGACAGACACTGACACCAAGTAACACAGACACACACTTACACCAAGTAACAAAGACAGACACTGATACACAGTAACAGAGACACACACTTACACCAAGTAACAAAGACATACACTGACACCAAGTCACAAAGACACACACTGACTCCCAGTAACAAAGACATACACTGACACCAAGTCACAAAGACATACACTGATACCCAGTAACACAGACACACACTTACACCAAGTAACACAGACATACACCGACACCAAGTAACAAAGACATGCAGAGATACCCAGTAACACAGACACACACTAACACAAGGTAACAAAGACAGACACTGATACCCAGTAACACAGACACACACTTACACCAAGTAACAAAGACATACATTGACACCCAGTAACAAAGACATACACTGACACCCAGTAACGCAGACACACACGGACACCAAGTAACAAAGACACAGACTTACACCAAGTAACACAGACATACACTGACACCCAGTAACACAGACACACACTTACACCAAATAACACAGACATACACTGACACCAAGTAACAAAGACATACACTGATACCCAGTAACACAGGCACACACTTACACCAAGTAACACAGACTTACACTGACACCAAGTGACAAAGACATGCACTGGTACCCAGTAACACAGACACACACTTACACCAAGTAACAAAGACAGACAATTACACCAAGTAACAAAGACATACACTTACACGAAGTATTTTGACATACACTGACACCAAGTAACAAAGACACACACTGACACCCAGTAACAAAGACATACACTGACACCAAGTCACAAAGACATACACTGATACCCAGTAACACAGACACACACTTACACCAAGTAACACAGACATACACTGATGCCCAGTAACACAGACACACACTGACACCAAGTAACAAAGATATACACTTACAACCAGTAACACAGACACACACAGACACCAAGTCACAAAGACATACACTGATACCCAGTTACACAGACACACACTTACACCAAGTAACACAGACATACACCGACACCAAGTAACAAATACATGCACTGAAACCCAGTAACACAGACACACACTTACACCAAGTAACAAAGACAGACACTGATACCCAGTAACACAGACACACACTTACACCAAGTAACAAAAGCATACACTGACACCCAGTAACAAAGACATACACTGACACCCAGTAACACAGACACACACGGACAACAAATAACAAAGACACATACTTACACCAAGTAACACAGACACACACTGACACCCAGTAACACAAACAAACACACTGACACCAAGTAACACAGACATACACTGACATCAAGTAACAAAGACATACACTTACACCCAGTAACAAAGACATACACTTACACGAAGTCACAAAAGACAGACACTGATACCAAGTAACACAGACACACACTTACACCAAGTAACACAGACATACACTGACACCAAGTAACAAAGACATGCACTGATACCCAGAAACACAGACACACACTTACACCAAGTAACAAAGACAGACACTGATACCCAGTATCACAGACATACACTTACACCAAGTAACAAAGACATACACTGACACCCAGTAACAAAGATATACACTTACAACCAGTAACACAGACACACACGGACACCAAGTAACAAAGACACACACTTACACCAAGTAGCACAGACACACACTGACACCCAGTAACACAAACAAACACACTGACACCAAGTAACACAGACATACACTGATACCAAGTCACAAAGACATACACTAATGCCCAGTAACACAGAAACACACTGACACCAAGTAACAAAGACATACACTGACACCAAGTAACAAAGACATGCACTTACACCAAGTAACAATGACACACACTTACACCAAGTAACACAGACATACACTGACACCAAGTAACAAAGACAGACAATTACACCAAGTAACAAAGACATACACTTACACCAAGTATTTTGACATACACTGACACCAAGTAACAAAGACATACACTGATACCCAGTAACACAGACGCACATTTACACCAAGTAACAAAGACATACACTGACACCAAGTCACAAAGACACACACTGACTCCCAGTAACAAAGACATACACTGACACCAAGTAACAAAGACATGCACTGATACCAAGTAACACAGACACACACTTACACCAAGTAACAAAGACAGACAATTACACCAAGAAGCAAAGACATACACTTACACCAAGTATTTTGACATACACTTACACCAAGTAACAAAGACATACAATGACACCAAGTCACAAAGACACACACTGACACCCAGTAACGCAGACACACACGGACACCAAGTATCAAAGACACAGACTTACACCAAGTAACACAGACACACACTGACACCCAGTAACACACACACACACTTACACCAAGTAACACAGACATACACTGACACCAAGTAACAAAGACATACACTGATACCCAGTAACACAGGTACAAACTTACACCAAGAAACACAGACAGACACTGACACCAAGTAACACAGACACACACTTACACCAAGTAACAAAGACAGACACTGATACACAGTAACAGAGACACACACTTACACCAAGTAACAAAGACATACACTGACACCCAGTAACAAAGTCATACACTGACACCCAGTAACATAGACACACACGGACACCCAGAAACACAGACAAACACACTGACACCAAGTAACACAGACATACGCTGATACCAAGTCACAAAGACATACACTGATGCCCAGTAACACAGACACACACTGACACCAAGTAACAAAGACATACAATAACACCCAGTAACATGACATACACTAACACCAAGTCACAAAGACATTCACTGATACCCAGTAACACAGACACACACTTACACCAAGTAACAAGGACAGACACTGATACCCAGCAACTCAGACACACACTTATACCAAGTAACAAAGACATACACTGACACCCAGTAACAAAGACAGACACTGACACCATGAGACACAGACACACACGGACACCAAGTAACAAAGACACACACTTACACCAAGTAACACAGACACACACTGACACCCAGTAACACAAACAAACACACTGACATCAAGTTACACAGACATACACTGATACCAAGTAACAAAGACATACACTGACACCAAGTCACAAAGACACACACTGACTCCCAGTAACAAAGACATACACTGACACCAAGTCACAAAGACATACACTGATACCCAGTAACACAGACACACACTTACACCAAGTAACACAGACATACACCGACACCAAGTAACAAAGACATGCAGAGATACCCAGTAACACAGACACACACTAACACCAGGTAACAAAGACAGACACTGATACCCAGTAACACAGACACACACTTACACCAAGTAACAAAGACATACACTGACACCCAGTAACAAAGACATACACTGACACCCAGTAACGCAGACACACACGGACACCAAGTAACAATGACACAGACTTACACCAAGTAACACAGACATACACTGACACCCAGTAACACAGACACACACTTACACCAAATAACACAGACATACACTGACACCAAGTAACAAAGACATACACTGATACCCAGTATCACAGGCACACACTGACACCAAGTAACACAGACATACACTGACACCAAGTAACAAAGACATGCACTGGTACCCAGTAACACAGACACACACTTACACCAAGTAACAAAGACAGACAATTACACCAAGTAACAAAGACATACACTTACACCAAGTATTTTGACATACACTGACACCAAGTAACAAAGACATACACTGATTCCCAGTAACACAGACAGACACTTACACCAAGTCACAAAGACACACACTGATACCCAGTAACACAGACACACACTTACACCAAGTAACAAAGACAGACAATTACACCAAGTAACAAAGACATACACTTACACCAAGTATTTTGACATACACTGGCACCAAGTAACAAAGACATACACGGATTCCCAGTAACACAGACAGACACTTACACCAAGTAACACAGACACACCCTGACACCCAGTAACACAGACACACACTTACACCAAGTAACACAGCCACACACTGACACCAAATAACAAAGACATACACTGATAACCAGTCACACAGACACACACTTACACCAAGTAACACAGACATACACTGACACCAAGAAACAAAGACATACACTGATACCCAGTAACACAGACACACACTTACACCAAGTAACAAAGACAGACACTGATACCCAGTAACAGAGACACACACTTACACCAAGTAACAAAGACATACACAGACGCCCAGTAACAAAGACATACACTGACACCCAGTAATACAGACACACACGGACACCAAGTAACAAAGACACACACTTAAACCAAGTAACACAGACACACACTGACACCCAGAAACACAGACACACACACTGACACCAAGTAACACAGACATACACTGATACCAAGTCACAAAGACATACACTGATGCCCAGTAACACAGACACACACTGACACCAAGTAACAAAGACATACACTTACACCCAGTAACATGACATACACTTACACCAAGTCACAAAGACATACACTGATACCCAGTACCACAGACATGCACTTACACCAAGTAACACAGACATACACTGACACCAAGTAACAAAGACATGCACTGAAACCCAGTAACACAGACACACACTTACACCAAGTAACAAAGACAGACACTGACACCCAGCAACACAGACACACACTTACACCAAGTAACAAAGACATACACTGACACCCAGTAACAAAGACATACACTGACACCCAGTAACACAGACACACACGGACACCAAGTAACAAAGACACACACTTACACCAAGTAACAAAGACATACACTGACACCCAGTAACAAAGACATACACTGACACCCATAACACAGACACACACGGACACCAGGTAACAAAGACACACACTGAAACCCAGTAACACAAACAAACACACTGACATCAAGTAACACAGACATGCACTGATACCCAGTAACACAGACACACACTTACAGCAAGTAACAAAGACAAACACTGACACCAAGTCACAAGGACACACACTGACTCCCAGTAACAAAGAAATACACTGAAACCAAGTCACAAAGACATGCACTTACACCAAGTAACAAAGACACACACTTACACCAAGTAACACAGACATACACTGACACCAAGTAACAAAGACATACAATTACACCAAGTACCAAAGACATACACTTACACCAAGTATTTTGACATACACTGACACCAAGTAACAAAGACATACACTGATACCCAGTAACACAGACACACACTTACTCCAAGTAACAAAGGCATACACTGACACCAAGTCACAAAGACACACACTGACACCCAGTAACAATGACATACACTGACGCCAAGTCACAAAGACATACGCTGATACCCAGTCACACAGACACACACTTACACCAAGTAACACAGACATACACTGATACCCAGTAACACAGACACACACTTACACCCAGTAACAAAGACATACACTGACAACAAGTAACAAAGACTTACACTGACACCCAGTAACACAGACACACACGGTCACCAAGTAACAAAGACACACACTTACACCAAGTAACACAGCCACACACTTACACCAAATAACAAAGACATACACTGATACCCAGTCACACAGACACACACTTACACCAAGTCACACAGACACACACTTACACCAAGTAACACAGACATACACTGATACCCAGTAACACAGACACACACTTACACCCAGTAACAAAGACATACACTGACAACAAGTAACAAAGACTTACACTGACACCCAGTAACACAGACACACACGGTCACCAAGTAACAAAGACACACACTTACACCAAGTAACACAGCCACACACTGACACCAAATAACAAAGACATACACTGATACCCAGTCACACAGACACACACTTACACCAAGTAACATAGACATACACTGACACCAAATAACAAAGACATACACTGATACCCAGTAACACAGGCACACACTGGGGGGGGGGGGCACATTGGCACAGTGGTTAGCACCGCAGCCTCACAGCTCCAGGGACCCGGGTTCGATTCTGGGTACTGCCTGTGCGGAGTTTGCATGTTCTCCCTGTGTCTGCGTGGGTTTCCTCCGGGCGCTCCGGTTTCCTCCCACATGCCAAAGACTTGCAGGTTGATAGGTTAATTGGCCATCATAAATTGCCCCCCCCCCCCCGTATAGGTAGGTGGTAGGGAAATATATAGGGATAGGTGGGAATGTGATAGGAATACGGGATTAGTGTAGGATTAGTATAAATGGGTGTTTGATGGTCGGCACAGACTCGGTGGGCCGAATGACCTGTTTAGGTGCTGTATCTCTAAACTAAACTAAATACTGAGACCTAGTGTCACTGATACACACTGACACCCAGTAACACAGACACACACTGATAAACAGTAACAAAGACAAACACTGACACGAAGTAACACAGAAACACACTGACACCTAGTAACAACGACATACACTGATACCAAGTCACAAAGGCATACACTGATACCCAGTCACACAGACACACACTGACACCAAGTAACAAAGACATACACTGACACCCAGTAACAAAGACATACACTCACACCAAGTAACAAAGACATACACTGATATCCAGTAACAAAGATACACACTTACACCAAGTAACAAAGACATACACGGACACCAAGTAACAAAGACACACACTTAAACCAAGTAACACAGACACACACTGAAACCCAGAAACACAGACACACACACTGACACCAAGTAACACAGACATACACGGACACCAAGTAACAAAGACACACACTTAAACCAAGTAACACAGACACACACTGACACCCAGAAACACAGACACACACACTGACACCAAGAAACACAGACATACACTGATACCAAGTCACAAAGACATACACTGATGCCCAGTAACACAGACACACACTGACACCAAGTAACAAAGACATACACTTACACCCAGTAACATGACATACACTTACACCAAGTCACAAAGACATACACTGATACCCAGTAACACAGACACACACTTACACCCAGTAACAAAGACATACACTGACAACAAGTAACAAAGACTTACACTGACACCCAGTAACACAGACACACACGGTCACCAAGTAACAAAGACACACACTTACACCAAGTAACACAGCCACACACTGACACCAAATAACAAAGACATACACTGATACCCAGTCACACAGACACACACTTACACCAAGTCACACAGACACACACTTACACCAAGTAACACAGACATACACTGATACCCAGTAACACAGACACACACTTACACCCAGTAACAAAGACATACACTGACAACAAGTAACAAAGACTTACACTGACACCCAGTAACACAGACACACACGGTCACCAAGTAACAAAGACACACACTTACACCAAGTAACACAGCCACACACTGACACCAAATAACAAAGACATACACTGATACCCAGTCACACAGACACACACTTACACCAAGTAACACAGACATACACTGACACCAAATAACAAAGACATACACTGATACCCAGTAACACAGGCACACACTGGGGGGGGGGGGGGGTCACATTGGCACAGTGGTTAGCACCGCAGCCTCACAGCTCCAGGGACCCGGGTTCGATTCTGGGTACTGCCTGTGCGGAGTTTGCATGTTCTCCCTGTGTCTGCGTGGGTTTCCTCCGGGCGCTCCGGTTTCCTCCCACATGCCAAAGACTTGCAGGTTGATAGGTTAATTGGCCATCATAAATTGCCCCCCACCCCCCACGTATAGGTAGGTGGTAGGGAAATATATAGGGATAGGTGGGGATGTGATAGGAATACGGGATTAGTGTAGGATTAGTATAAATGGGTGTTTGATGGTCGGCACAGACTCGGTGGGCCGAATGGCCTGTTTAGGTGCTGTATCTCTAAACTAAACTAAATACTGAGACCTAGTGTCACTGATACACACTGACACCCAGTAACACAGAGAAACACTGATAAACAGTAACAAAGACAAACACTGACACGAAGTAACACAGAAACACACTGACACCTAGTAACAACGACATACACTGATACCAAGTCACAAAGGCATACACTGATACCCAGTCACACAGACACACACTGACACCAAGTAACAAAGACATACACTGACACCCAGTAACAAAGACATACACTCACACCAAGTAACAAAGACATACACTGATATCCAGTAACAAAGATACACACTTACACCAAGTAACAAAGACATACACTGACACCAAGTAACAAAGACATACACTGATACCCAGTAACAAAGACATACACTGATACCCAGTAACAAAGACACACACGGAGACCAAGTAACAAAGACACAGACTTACACCAAGTAACACAGACACACACTGACACCCAGTAACACAGACACACACTTACACCAAGTAACAAAGACATACACTGCTACCCAGTAACACAGACACACACTTACACCAAGTAACACAGACATACACTGACACCAAGTAACAAAGACATACACTGTTATCCAGTAACACAGACACACACTTACACCAAGTAACAAAGACATACACTGATACCAAGTAACACAGACAAACACTTGCACCAAGTAACAAAAACACACACTTACACCAAGTAACAAAGACATACACTGATACACAGGAACACAGACACACACTTACACCAAGTAACACAGACACACACTTACAGCAAGTAACAAAGACATACACTTACACCACGTAACACAGACATACACTGTCACCAAGTAACAAAGAAATACAATTACACCAAATAACAAAGACACACACTTACACCAAGTAACACAGATATACACTGACACCAAGTAACACAGACATACACTGACACCAAGTAACAAAGACATACAATTACACCAAGTAACAAAGACACACACTTACACCAAGTAACACAGATATTCACTGACACCAAGTAACAAAGACATGCACTGACACCCAGTAACACAGACACACACGGACACCAAGTAACAAAGACACACACTTACACCAAGTAACACAGACACCCACTCACGCCCAATAACACAGACACACACTTACACCAAGTAACACAGACATACACTGACACCAAGTAACAAAGACATACACTGATACCCAGTAACACAGCCAAACACTTACACCAAGTAACACAGACATACACTGACACCAAGTAACAAAGGCATACACTGATACCCAGGAACACAGACACACACTTACACCAAGTAACAAAGACATACACTGACACCAAGTAACAAAGACATACAACTGCACCAAGTAACAAAGACACACACTTACACCAAGTCACAAAGACATACACTGATACCCAGTTACACAGACACACACTGACACCAAGTAACAAAGACATACACTGACACCAAGCAACAAAGACATACACTTACACAAAGTAACAAAGACACACACTTACACCAAGTAACACAGACACACACTGACACCCAGTAACACAGACACACACTTACACCAAGTAACACAGACATACACTGACACCAAGTAACAAAGACATACACTGATACCCAGTAACACAGGCACACACTGGTGGGGGGGGGGGCACATTGGCGCAGCCGTTAGCACCGCAGCCTCACAGCTCCAGGGACCCGGGTTCGATTCTGGGTACTGCCTGTGCGGAGTTTGCAACTTCTCCCTGCGTCTGCGTGGGTTTCCTCCGGTTGCTCCGGTTTCCTTGCAGGTTGATAGGTTAATTGGCCATCATAAATTGCCCCTAGTATAGGTAGGTGGTAGGGAAATATATAGGGACAGGTGGGGATGTGATAGGAATACGGGATTAGTGTAGGATTAGTATAAATGGGTGGTTGATGGTCGGCACAGACTCGGTGGGCCGAAGGGCCTGTTAAAGTGCTGTATCTCTAAACTAAACGAAATACTGACACCTAGTTTCACAGATACACACTGACACCCAGCAACACAAACAAACACGCACTGACACCCATTAACACAGAGAAACACTATTAAACAGCAACAAAGACAAACACTAACACCAAGTAACAAAGACATACACTGTTATCCAGTAACACAGACACACACTTACACCAAGTAACAAAGACATACACTGATACCAAGTAACACAGACAAACACTTGCACCAAGTAACAAAAACACACACTTACACCAAGTAACAAAGACATACACTGATACACAGGAACACAGACACACACTTTCACCAAGTAACACAGACACACACTTCCACCAAGTAACAAAGACATACACTTACACCAAGTCACACAGACATACACTGTCACCAAGTAACAAAGAAATACAATTACACCAAATAACAAAGACACACACTTACACCAAGTAACACAGATATACACTGACACCAAGTAACACAGACATACACTGACACCAAGTAACAAAGACATACAATTACACCAAGTAACAAAGACACACACTTACACCAAATAACACAGATATTCACTGACACCAAGTAACAAAGACATGCACTGACACCCAGTAACACAGACACACACGGACACCAAGTAACAAAGACACACACTTGCACCAAGTAACACAGACACCCACTCACGCCCAATAACACAGACACACACTTACACCAAGTAACACAGACATACACTGACACCAAGTAACAAAGACATACACTGATACCCAGTAACACAGCCAAACACTTACACCAAGTAACACAGACATACACTGACACCAAGTAACAAAGACATACACTGATACCCAGGAACACAGACACACACTTACACCAAGTAACACAGACACACACTTACACCAAATAACAAAGACATATACTTACACCAAGTAACCCAGACATACACTGACACCAAGTAACAAAGACATACAACTACACCAAGTAACAAAGACACACACTGACACCAAGTAACAAAGACATACACTGACACCAAGTAACAAAGACATACACTTACACAAAGTAACAAAGACACACACTTACACCAAGTAACACAGACACACACTGACACCCAGTAACACAGACACACACTTACACCAAGTAACACAGACATACACTGACACCAAGTAACAAAGACATACACTGATACCCAGTGACACAGGCACACACTGGGGGGGAGGGGGACACATTGGCGCAGCGGTTAGCACCGCAGCCTCACAGCTCCAGGGACCCGGGTTCGAATCTGGGGACTGCCTGTGCGGAGTTTGCAAGTTCTCCCTGCGTCTGCGTGGGTTTCCTCCGGTTGCTCCGTTTTCCTTGCAGGTTGATAGGTTAATTGTCCATCATACATTGCCCCTAGTATAGGTAGGTGGTAGGGAGATATATAGGGACAGGTGGGGATGTGATAGGAATACGGGATTAGTGTAGGATTAGTATAAATGGGTGGTTGATGGTCGGCACAGACTCGGTGGGCCGAAGGGCCTGTTAAAGTGCTGTATCTCTAAACTAAACTAAATACTGACACCTAGTTTCACAGATACACACTGACACCCAGCAACACAAACAAACACGCACTGACACCCATTAACACAGAGAAACACTAATAAACAGCACCAAAGACACACACTGACACCAAGTAACAAAGACATACGCTTACACCAAGTAACAAAGACATACACTGACCCCCAGTAACACAGACACACACTGACCCCCAGTAACACAGACATACACTGACACCAAGTCACAAAGACACACACTGATACCCAGTAACAAAGACATACACTGACACCAAGTCACAAAGACATACACTGATACACAGTAACACAGACACACACTGACACCAAGTAACAAAGACATGCACTGACACCAAGTAACAAAGACATACACTTACACCAAGTAACAAAGACACACACTTACACCAAGTAACACAGACATACCCTGACACCAAGTAACAAAGACATACACTGACACCAAGTAACAAAGACATGCACTTACACCAAGTAACAAAGACAGACAATTACACCAAGTAACAAAGACAGACAATTACACCAAGTAACAAAGACATACACTTACACCAAGTATTTTGACATGCACTGACACCAAGTAACAAAGACACACACTGACACCAAGTAACAAAGACATACACTGACACCAAGTCACAAAGACATACACTGATACCCAGTAACACAGACACACACATACACCAAGTAACACAGACATACACTGACACCAAGTAACTAAGACATACACTGATAACCAGTAACACAGACACACACTGACACCAAGTAGCAAAGACATACACTGACACCAATTCACAAAGACACTCACTGACTCCCAGTAACAAAGACATACACTGACACCAAGTAACAAAGACATACACTTACACCAAGTAACAAAGACACACACTTACTCTAAGTAACACAGACATACACTGACACCAAGTAACAAAGACGCACACTTACACCAAGTAACAAAGACATACACTGACACCAAGTCACAAAGACACAAACTGACACCCAGTAACAAAGACATACACTGACACCAAGTAACAAAGACATACACTGATACCCAGTAACAAAGACATACGCTGACACCCAGTAACACAGACACACACGGAGACCAAGTAACAAAGACACAGACTTACACCAAGTAACACAGACACACAGTGACACCCAGTAACACAGACACACACTTACACCAAGTAACAAAGACATACACAGCTACCCAGTAACACAGACACACACTTACACCAAGTAACACAGGCATACACTGACACCAAGTAACAAAGACATACACTGTTATCCAGTAACACAGACACACACTTACACTAAGTAACAAAGACATACTCTGATACCAAGTAACACAGACACACACTTGCACCAAGTAACAAAGACACACAATTACACCAAGTAACAAAGACATGCACTGATACTTAGGAACACAGACACACACTTACACCAAGTAACACAGACATACACTGTCACCAAGTAACAAAGAAATACAATTACACCAAATAACAAAGACACACACTTACACCAAGTAACACAGATATATACTGACACCAAGTAACACAGACATACACTGACACCAAGTAACAAAGACATACAATTACACCAAGTAACAAAGACACACACTTACACCAAGTAACACAGATATTCACTGACACCAAGTAACAAAGACATGCACTGACACCCAGTAACACAGACACAGACGGACACCAAGTAACAAAGACACACACTTACACCAAGTAACACAGACACACACTCACACCCAGTAACACAGACACACACTTACACCAAGTAACACAGACATACACTGACACCAAGTAACAAAGACATACACTGATACCCAGTAACACAGCCAAACAGTTACACCAACTAACACAGATTTACACTGACACCAAGTAACAAAGACATACACTGATACCCAGGAACACAGACACACACTTACACCAAGTAACACAGACACACACTTATAACAAGTAACAAAGACATACACTTACACGAAGTAACAAAGACATAAACTGACACCAAGTAACAAAGAAATACAACTACACCAAGTAACAAAGACACACACTTACACCAAGTCACAAAGACATACACTGACACCAAGTAACAAAGACATACACTTACAACAAGTAACAAAGACACACACTTACACCAAGTAACACAGACACACACTGACACCCAGTAACACAGACACACACTTACACCAAGTAACACAGACATACACTGACACCAAGTAACACAGACATACACTGACACCAAGTAACAAAGACAGACACTGATACCCAGTAACACAGACACATACTTACACCAAGTAACAAAGACATACACTGACACCCAGTAACAAAGACATTCCCTGCCACCCAGTAACACGGACACACACGGACAGCAAGTAACAAAGACACACACTTACTCTAAGTAACACAGACATACACTGACACCAAGTAACACAGACACACACTTACAACAAGTAACAAAGACATACTCTGATACCAAGTAACACAGACACACACTTGCACCAAGTAACAAAGACACACACTTACACCAAGTAACAAAGACATGCACTGATACTCAGGAACACAGACACACACTTACACCAAGTAACACAGACACACACTTACATCAAGTAACAAAGACATACACTTACACCAAGTAACACAGACATACACTGTCACCAAGTAACAAAGAAATACAATTACACCAAATAACAAAGACACACACTTACACCAAGTAACACAGATATATACTGACACCAAGTAACACAGACATACACTGACACCAAGTAACAAAGACATACAATTACACCAAGTAACAAAGACACACACTTACACCAAGTAACACAGACACACACTCACACCCAGTAACACAGACACACACTTACACCAAGTAACACAGACATACACTGACACCAAGTAACAAAGACATACACTGATACCCAGTAACACAGCCAAACAGTTACACCAAGTAACACAGATTTACACTGACACCAAGTAACAAAGACATACACTGATACCCAGGAACACAGACACACACTTACACCAAGTAACACAGACACACACTTATAACAAGTAACAAAGACATACACTTACACCAAGTAACAAAGACATAAACTGACTCCAAGTAACAAAGAAATACAACTACACCAAGTAACAAAGACACACACTTACACCAAGTCACAAAGACATACACTGAACCCAGTAACACAGAAACACACTGACACCAAGTAACAAAGACATACACTGACACCAAGTAACAAAGACATACACTTACAACAAGTAACAAAGACACACACTTACACCAAGTAACACAGACACACACTGACACCCAGTAACACAGACACACACTTACACCAAGTAACACAGACATACACTGACACCAAGTAACACAGACATACACTGACACCAAGTAACAAAGACAGACACTGATACCCAGTAACACAGACACACACTTACACCAAGTAACAAAGACATACACTGACACCCAGTAACAAAGACATTCCCTGACACCCAGTAACACGGACACACACGGACAGCAAGTAACAAAGACACACACTTACTCTAAGTAACACAGACATACACTGACACCAAGTAACACAGACACACACTTGCACCAAGTAACAAAGACAGACACTGATACCCAGTAACACAGACACACACTTACACCAAGTAACAAAGACATACACTGACACCCAGTAACAAAGACATTCCCTGACACCCAGTAACACGGACACACACGGACAGCAAGTAACAAAGACACACACTTACTCTAAGTAACACAGACACACACTTACACCAAGTAACAAAGACATGCACTGATACTCAGGAACACAGACACACACTTACACCAAGTAACACAGACACACACTTACATCAAGTAACAAAGACATACACTTACACCAAGTAACACAGACATACACTGTCACCAAGTAACAAAGAAATACAGTTACACCAAATAACAAAGACACACACTTACACCAAGTAACACAGATATATACTGACACCAAGTAACACAGACATACACTGACACCAAGTAACAAAGACATACAATTACACCAAGTAACAAAGACACACACTTACACCAAGTAACACAGATATTCACTGACACCAAGTAACAAAGACATGCACTGTCACCCAGTAACACAGACACAGACGGACACCAAGTAACAAAGACACACACTTACACCAAGTAACACAGACACACACTCACACCCAGTAACACAGACACACACTTACACCAAGTAACACAGACATACACTGACACCAAGTAACAAAGACATACACTGATACCCAGTAACACAGCCAAACACTTACACCAAGTAACACAGACATACACTGACACCAAGTAACAAAGACATACACTGATACCCAGGAACACAGACACACACTTACACCAAGTAACACAGACACACACTTATAACAAGTAACAAAGACATACACTTACACCAAGTAACAAAGACATACCCTGACACCAAGTAACAAAGACATACACTGACACTAAGTAACAAAGACATACACTTACACCAAGTAACAAAGACAACACTGACACCAAGTAACAAAGACATACACATACACCAAGTATTTTGACATACACTGACACCAAGTAACAAAGACATACACTGGTACCCAGTAACACAGACAAACACTGACACCAAGTAACAAATACATACACTGACACCAAGTCACAAAGACACACACTGACACCCATTAACAAAGACATACACTGACACCAAGTAACAAAGACATACACTGATACCCAGGAACACAGACACACACTTACACCAAGTAACACAGACACACACTTACACCAAGTAACAAAGACATACATTGACACCAAGTAACACAGACATGCACTGACACCAAGTAACAAAGACATACAATGACACCAAGTAACAAAGACACACACTTACACCAAGTAACACAGATATACACTGACACCAAGTAACAAAGACATGCACTGACACCCAGTAACACAGACACACATGGACACCAAGTAACAAAGACACACACTTACACCAAGTAACACAGACACACACTGACACCCAGTAACACAGACACACACTTACACCAAGTCACACAGAAACACACTGACACCAAGTAACAAAGACATACACTGATACCCAGTAACACAGACACACACTTACACCAAGTAACACAGACACACACTTACACCAAGTAACACAGACATACACTGACACCAAGTAATAAAGACATACACTGATACCCAGTAACACAGCCAAACACTTACACCAAGTAACACAGACATACACTGACACCAAGTAACAAAGACATACACTGATACCCAGGAACACAGACACACACTTACACCAAGTAACACAGACACACACTTATAACAAGTAACAAAGACATACACTTACACCAAGTAACAAAGACATACCCTGACACCAAGTAACAAAGACATACACTGACACTAAGTAACAAAGACATACACTTACACCAAGTAACAAAGACTACACTGACACCAAGTAACAAAGACATACACTGGTACCCAGTAACACAGACAAACACTGACACCAAGTAACAAATACATACACTGACACCAAGTCACAAAGACACACACTGACACCCAGTAACAAAGACATACACTGACACCAAGTAACAAAGACATAAACTGATACCCAGGAAAACAGACACACACTTACACCAAGTAACACAGACACACACTTACACCAAGTAACAAAGACATACACTGACACCAAGTAACACAGACATGCACTGACACCAAGTAACAAAGACATACAATTACACCAAGTAACAAAGACACACACTTACACCAAGTAACACAGATATACACTGACACCAAGTAACAAAGACATGCACTGACACCCAGTAACACAGACACACATGGACACCAAGTAACAAAGACACACACTTACACCAAGTAACACAGACACACACTGACACCCAGTAACACAGACACACACTTACACCAAGTCACACAGAAACACACTGACACCAAGTAACAAAGACATACACTGATACCCAGTAACACAGACACACACTTACACCAAGTAACAAAGACATACACTTACACTAAGTAACTCAGACATACACTGACACCAAGTAACAAAGACATACAATTGCACCAAGTAACAAAGACACACACTTACACCAAGTAACAAAGACAGACACTGATACCCAGTAACACAGACACACACTTACACCAATTAACAAAGACATACACTGACACCCAGTAACACAAACAAACACACACTGACACCCAGTAACACAGAGAATCACTAATAAACAGTAACAAAGACATACACTGACACCAAGTAACGCAGTCACACACTGACACCCAGTAACAAAGACATACACCGATACCAAGTCACAAAGACACACACTGATACCAAGTCACAAAGACATACACTGATACCCAGTAACACAGACACACACTGACACCAAGTAACAAAGACAAACACTGACACCAAGTAACAAAGACATACACTTACACCAAGTATTTAGACACACACTTACACCAAGTAACAAAGACATACACTGACACCAAGTAACACAGACAGACACTGACACCAAGTAACAAAGACATACACTGTTATCTAGTAACACAGACACCCACTTACACCAAGTAACAAAGACATACACTGATACCAAGTAACACAGACACACACTTACACCAAGTAACACAGACACACACTTACACCAAGTAACAAAGACATAAACTTACACCAAGTAACACAGACATACACTGACACCAAGTAACAAAGACATACAATTACACCAAATAACAAAGACACACACTTACACCAAATTAACACAGATATACACTGACACCAAGTAACACAGACATACACTGACACCAAGTAACAAAGGCATACAATTACACCAAGTAACAAAGACACTCACTTACACCAAGTAACACAGATATACACTTACACCAAGTAACAAAGACATGCACTGACACCCAGTAACACAGACACACACTGACACCCAGTAACACAGACATACACTGATACCAAGTCACAAAGACATACACTGATACCCAGTAACACAGACACACACTGACACCAAGTAACAAAGTCATGCACTGACACCAAGTAACAAAGACATACACTGACACCAAGTAACAAAGACATACACTTACACCATGTAACAAAGACAGACAATTACACCAAGTAACAAAGACATACACTTACACCAAGTATTTTGACATGCACTGACACCAAGTAACAAAGACATACACAGATACACAGTAACACAGACACACACTTAAACCAAGTAACAAAGACATACACTGACACCAATTCACAAAGACACACACTGACACCCAGTAACAAAGACATACACTGACACCAAGTCACAAAGACATACACTGATACCCAGTAACACAGACACACACTTACACCAAGTGACACAGACATACACTGACACCAAGTAACAGCGACATACACTGATACCCCGTAACACAGACACACACGGACAACAAGTAACAAAGACAAACACTTACACCAATTAACACAGACACACACTGACACCCAGTAAAACAGACACACACTTACACCAAGTAACACAGACATACACTGACACCAAGTAGCAAAGACATACACTGATGCCCAGTAACACAGCCACACACTTACACCAAGTATCAAAGACATACACTGATACCCAGGAACACAGACACACACTTACACCAAGTAACACAAACACACACTTTCACCAAGTAACAAAGACATGCACTTACACCAAGTAACACAGACATACACTGACACCAAGTAACAAAGACATACAATTACACCAAGTAACAAAGACACACACTTACACCAAGTAACACAGATATACATTGACACCAAGTAACAAAGACATACACTGACACCAAGTAACACAGACATACACTGACACCAAGTAACAAAGACGCACACTTACACCAAGTAACAAAGACATACACTGACACCAAGTCACAAAGACACAAACTGACACCCAGTAACAAAGACATACACTGACACCAAGTAACAAAGACATACACTGATACCCAGTAACAAAGACATACGCTGACACCCATTAACACAGACACACACGGAGACCAAGTAACAAAGACACAGACTTACACCAAGTAACACAGACACACACTGACACCCAGTAACACAGACACACACTTACACCAAGTAACAAAGACATACACTGCTACCCAGTAACACAGACACACACTTACACCAAGTAACACAGGCATACACTGACACCAAGTAACAAAGACATACACTGATACCAAGTAACACAGACACACACTTGCACCAAGTAACAAAGACTCACACTTACACCAAGTAACAAAGACATGCACTGATACTCAGGAACACAGACACACACTTACACCAAGTAACACAGACACACACTTACATCAAGTAACAAAGACATACACTTACACCAAGTAACACAGACATACACTGTCACCAAGTAACAAAGAAATACAATTACACCAAATAACAAATACACACACTTACACCAAGTAACACAGATATATACTGACACCAAGTAACACAGACATACACTGACACCAAGTAACAAAGACATACAATTACACCAAGTAACAAAGACACACACTTACACCAAGTAACACAGATATTCACTGACACCAAGTAACAAAGACATGCACTGACACCCAGTAACACAGACACAGACGGACACCAAGTAACAAAGACACACACTTACACCAAGTAACACAGACACACACTCACACCCAGTAACACAGACACACACTTACACCAATTAACAAAGACATACACTGACACCCAGTAACTCAAACAAACACACACTGACACCCAGTAACACAGAGAAACACTAATAAACAGTAACAAAGACATACACTGACACCAAGTAACGCAGTCACACACTGACACCCAGTAACAAAGACATACACCGATACCAAGTCACAAAGACACACACTGATACCAAGTCACAAAGACATACACTGATACCCAGTAACACAGACACACACTGACACCAAGTAACAAAGACATACACTGACACCAAGTAACAAAGACATACAGTTACACCAAGTAACAAAGACATACACTTACAACAAGTATTTAGACACACACTTACACCAAGTAACAAAGACATACACTGACACCAAGTAACACAGACATACACTGACACCAAGTAACAAAGACGCACACTTACACCAAGTAACAAAGACATACACTGACACCAAGTCACAAAGACACAAACTGACACCCAGTAACAAAGACATACACTGACACCAAGTAACAAAGACATACACTGATACCCAGTAACAAAGACATACGCTGACACCCAGTAACACAGACACACACGGAGACCAAGTAACAAAGACACAGACTTACACCAAGTAACACAGACACACACTGACACCCAGTAACACAGACACACACTTACACCAAGTAACAAAGACATACACTGCTACCCAGTAACACAGACACACACTTACACCACGTAACACAGGCATACACTGACACCAAGTAACAAAGACATACACTGATACCAAGTAACACAGACACACACTTGCACCAAGTAACAAAGACTCACACTTACACCAAGTAACAAAGACATGCACTGATACTCAGGAACACAGACACACACTTACACCAAGTAACACAGACACACACTTACATCAAGTAACAAAGACATACACTTACACCAAGTAACACAGACATACACTGTCACCAAGTAACAAAGAAATACAATTACACCAAATAACAAATACACACACTTACACCAAGTAACACAGATATATACTGACACCAAGTAACACAGACATACACTGACACCAAGTAACAAAGACATACAATTACACCAAGTAACAAAGACACACACTTACACCAAGTAACACAGATATTCACTGACACCAAGTAACAAAGACATGCACTGACACCCAGTAACACAGACACAGACGGACACCAAGTAACAAAGACACACACTTACACCAAGTAACACAGACACACACTCACACCCAGTAACACAGACACACACTTACACCAAGTAACACAGACATACACTGACACCAAGTAATAAAGACATACACTGATACCCAGTAACACAGCCAAACACTTACACCAAGTAACACAGACATACACTGACACCAAGTAACAAAGACATACACTGATACCCAGGAACACAGACACACACTTACACCAAGTAACACAGACACACACTTATAACAAGTAACAAAGACATACACTTACACCAAGTAACAAAGACATACCCTGACACCAAGTAACAAAGACATACACTGACACTAAGTAACAAAGACATACACTTACACCAAGTAACAAAGACTACACTGACACCAAGTAACAAAGACATACACATACACCAAGTATTTTGACATACACTGACACCAAGTAACAAAGACATACACTGGTACCCAGTAACACAGACAAACACTGACACCAAGTAACAAATACATACACTGACACCAAGTCACAAAGACACACACTGACACCCAGTAACAAAGACATACACTGACACCAAGTAACAAAGACATAAACTGATACCCAGGAACACAGACACACACTTACACCAAGTAACACAGACACACACTTACACCAAGTAACAAATACATACACTGACACCAAGTAACACAGACATGCACTGACACCAAGTAACAAAGACATACAATTACACCAAGTAACAAAGACACACACTTACACCAAGTAACACAGATATACACTGACACCAAGTAACAAAGACATGCACTGACACCCAGTAACACAGGCACACATGGACACCAAGTAACAAAGACACACACTTACACCAAGTAACACAGACACACACTGACACCCAGTAACACAGACAAACACTTACACCAAGTCACACAGAAACACACTGACACCAAGTAACAAAGACATACACTGATACCCAGTAACACAGACACACACTTACACCAAGTAACACAGACATGCACTGACGGCAAGTAACAAAGACATACAATGATACGCAGGAACACAGACACACACTTACACCAAGTAACAAAGACATACACTTACACTAAGTAACTCAGACATACACTGACACCAAGTAACAAAGACATACAATTGCACCAAGTAACAAAGACACACACTTACACCAAGTAACAAAGACAGACACTGATACCCAGTAACACAGACACACACTTACACCAATTAACAAAGACATACACTGACACCCAGTAACACAAACAAACACACACTGACACCCAGTAACACAGAGAAACACTAATAAACAGTAACAAAGACATACACTGACACCAAGTAACGCAGTCACACACTGACACCCAGTAACAAAGACATACACCGATACCAAGTCACAAAGACACACACTGATACCAAGTCACAAAGACATACACTGATACCCAGTAACACAGACACACACTGACACCAAGTAACAAAGACATACAGTTACACCAAGTAACAAAGACATACACTTACACCAAGTATTTAGACACACACTTACACCAAGTAACAAAGACATACACTGACACCAAGTAACACAGACATACACTGACACCAAGTAACAAAGACATACACTGTTATCCAGTAACACAGACACCCACTTACACCAAGTAACAAAGACATACACTGATACCAAGTAACACAGACACACACTTACACCAAGTAACACAGACATACACTGACACCAAGTAACAAAGACATACAAATACACCAAATAACAAAGACACACACTTACACCAAATTAACACAGATATACACTGACACCAAGTAACACAGACATACACTGACACCAAGTAACAAAGGCATACAATTACACCAAGTAACAAAGACACACACTTACACCAAGTAACACAGATATACACTTACACCAAGTAACAAAGACATGCACTGACACCCAGTAACACAGACACACACGGACACCAAGTAACAAAGAGACACACTTACACCAAGTAACACAGACACACACTGACACCCAGTAACACAGACATACACTGATACCAAGTCACAAAGACATACACTGATACCCAGTAACACAGACACACACTGACACCAAGTAACAAAGTCATGCACTGACACCAAGTAAAAAAGACATACACTGACACCAAGTAACAAAGACATACACTTACACCTTGTAACAAAGACAGACAATTACACCAAGTAACAAAGACATACACTTACACCAAGTATTTTGACATGCACTGACACCAAGTAACAAAGACATACACAGATACACAGTAACACAGACACACACTTAAACCAAGTAACAAAGACATACACTGACACCAATTCACAAAGACACACACTGACACCCAGTAACAAAGACCTACACTGACACCAAGTCACAAAGACATACACTGATACCCAGTAACACAGACACACACTTACACCAAGTGACACAGACATACACTGACACCAAGTAACAGCGACATACACTGATACCCCGTAACACAGACACACACGGACAACAAGTAACAAAGACAAACACTTACACCAATTAACACAGACACACACTGACACCCAGTAACACAGACACACACTTACACCAAGTAACACAGACATACACTGACACCAAGTAGCAAAGACATACACTGATGCCCAGTAACACAGACACACACTTACACCAAGTAACAAAGACATACACTGATACCCAGGAACACAGACACACACTTACACCAAGTAACACAAACACACACTTTCACCAAGTAACAAAGACATGCACTGACACCAAGTAACACAGACATACACTGACACCAAGTAACAAAGACATACAATTACACCAAGTAACAAAGACACACACTTACACCAAGTAACACAGATATACATTGACACCAAGTAACAAAGACATGCACAGACACCCAGTAACACAGACACACACGGACACCAAGTAACAAAGACACACACTTACACCAAGTAACACAGACACACACTGAAACCAAGTAACACAGACAAACACTTACACCAAGTAACACAGACATACACTGACACCAAGTAACAAAGACATACACTGATACCCAGTAACACAGACACACACTTACACCAAGTAACACAGACATACACTTACAACATGTAGCACAGACATACACTGACACCCAGTAACACAGACACACCCGGACACCAAGTGACAAAGACACACACTTACACCAAGTAACACAGACACACACTGACCCCCAGTAACACAGACACACACTTACACCAAGTAACACAGACATACACTGACACCAAATAACAAAGACATACACTGATACCCAGGAACACAGACGCACACTTTCACCAAGTAACACAGACATACACTGACACCAAGTAACAAAGACATACACTGATGCCCAGTAACACAGACGCACACTTACACCAAGTAACAAAGACATACACTGATACCCAGGAACACAGACACACACTGACACCAAGTAACAATGACATGCACCGACACCAAGTAACAAAGACATACACTGACAGCAAGTAGCAAAGACAACACTGACACCAAGTAACAAAGACATACACTTACACCAAGTAACAAAGACAGACAATTACACCAAGTAACAAAGACATACACTGATACCTATTAACACAGACACACACTTACACCAAGTAACACAGACATACACTTACAACATGTAACACAAACACACACTTACACCAGGTAACAAAGACATGCACTTACACCAAGTAACACAGACATACACTGACACCAAGTAACAAAGACATACAATTACACCAAGTAACAAAGACACACACTTACACCAAGTAACACAGATATACATTGGCACCAAGTAACAAAGACATGCACAGACACCCAGTAACACAGACACACACGGACACCAAGTAACAAAGACACACACTTACACCAAGTAACACAGACACACACTGACACCCAGTAACACAGACATACACTGATACCAAGTCACAAAGACATGCACTGATTCCCAGTAACACAGACACACACTGACACCAAGTAACAATGACATGCACTGACACCAAGTAACAAAGACATACACTGACACCAAGTAGCAAAGACAACACTGACACCAAGTAACAAAGACATACACTTACACCAAGTAACAAAGAAAGACAATTACACCAAGTAACAAAGACATACACTTACACCAAGTATTTTGACATGCACTGACACCAAGTAACAAAGACAGACACTGATACCCATTAACACAGACACACTCTTAAACCAAGTAACAAAGACATACACTGACACCAAGTCACAAAGACACACACTGACACCCAGTAACAAAGACATACACTGACATCAAGTCACAAAGACATACACTGATACCCAGTAACACAGACACACACTTACACCAAGTGACACAGACATACACTGACACCAAGTAACAGCGACATTCACTGATACCCCGTAACACAGACACACACGGACAACAAGTAACAAAGACACACACTTACACCAATTAACACAGACACACACTGACACCCAGTAACACAGACACACACTTACACCAAGTAACACAGACATACACTGACACCAAGTAACAAAGACATACACTGATGCCCAGTAACCCAGACACACACTTACACCAAGTAACAAAGACATACACTTACACCAGGTAACAAAGACATGCACTTACACCAAGTAACACAGACATACACTGACACCAAGTAACAAAGACATACAATTACACCAAGTAACAAAGACACACACTTACACCAAGTAACACAGATATACATTGGCACCAAGCAACAAAGACATGCACAGACACCCAGTAACACAGACACACACGTACACCAAGTAACAAAGACACACACTGACACCAAGTAACACAGACACACACTCACACCAAGTAACAAAGACATACACTGATACCCATTAACACAGACACACACTTACACCAAGTAACACAGACATACACTTACAACAAGTAACACAGACATACACTGACACCCAGTAACACAGACACACCCGGACACCAAGTAACAAAGACACACTCTTACACCAAGTAACACAGACACACACTGACCCCCAGTAACACAGACACACACTTACACCAAGTAACACAGACATACACTGACACCAAATAACAAAGACATACACTGATACCCAGGAACACAGACACACACTTTCACCAAGTAACACAGTCACACACTTACACCAAGTAACAAAGACATACACATACACCAAGTAACACAGACATACACTGACACCAAGTAACAAAGACATACACTGATACCCAGTAACACAGACACACACTGACACCCAGTTAGAAACACACACTGACCCCCAGTAAGACAGACACACACTGATCCCCAGCAACACAGACATACACTGACACCAAGTCACAAAGACACACACTGACACCCAGCAACAAAGACATACACTGACACCAAGTCACAAAGACATACACTGATACACAGACACACAATTACACCAAGTAACACAGACATACACTGACACCAAGTAACAAAGACATACACTGATACCCAGTATCACAGACACACACTTACACCAAGTAACAAAGACATACAATGACACCAAGTAACAAAGAAACACACTGACACCCAGTAACAAAGACAAACACTGACACCAAGACACAAAGACATACACTGATACCCATTAACACAGACACACACTTACATCAAGTAACACAGACATACACTGACACCAAGTAACAAAGACATCCACTGATACCCAGTAACACAGACACACACTTACACCAAGTAACAAAGAAAGACATTGATACCCAGTAACACAGACACACACTTACACCAAGTAACAAAGACATACACTGATACCCATTAACACAGACACACACTTACACCAAGTAACACAGACATACATTGGCACCAAGTAACAAAGCCATGCACTGACACCCAGTAACACAGACACACACGGACACCAAGTAACAAAGACACACACTTACACCGAGTAACACAGACACACACTGACCCCCAGTAACACAGACACACACTTACACCAAGTAACACAGACATACACTGACACCAAGTAACAAAGACATACACTGATACCCAGTAACACAGACACACACTTACACCAAGTAACACAGACACACACTTACACCAAGTAACAAAGACATACACATACACCAAGTAACACAGACATACACTGACACCAAGTAACAAAGACATACACTGATACCCAGTAACACAGACACACACTGACACCCAGTTAGAAACACACACTGACACCCAGTAACACAGACACACACTGATCCCCAGTAACACAGACATACACTGACACCAAGTCACAAAGACACACACTGACACCCAGCAACAAAGACATACACTGACACCAAGTCACAAAGACATACACTGATACACAGACACACAATTACACCAAGTAACACAGACATACACTGACACCAAGTAACAAAGACATACACTGATACCCAGTATCACAGACACACACTTACACCAAGTAAAAAGACATACAATGACACCAAGTAACAAAGACACACACTGACACCCAGTAACAAAGACAAACACTGACACCAAGACACAAAGACATACACTGATACCCAGTAACACAGACACACACTTACATCAAGTAACACAGACATACACTGACACCAAGTAACAAAGACATCCACTGACACCCAGTAACACAGACACACACTTACACCAAGTAACAAAGACAGACACTGATACCCAGTAACACAGACACACACTTACACCAAGTAGCAAAGACATACACTGACACCCAGTAACAAAGACACACACTCACACCAAGTAACAAAGATATACATTGGCACCAAGTAACAAAGCCATGCACTGACACCCAGTAACACAGACACACACGGACACCAAGTAACAAAGACACACACTTACACCAAGTAACACAGACACACACTGACACCCAGTAACACAGACAAACACTTACACCAAGTAACACAGACATACACTGACACCAAGTAACAAAGACATACACTGATACCCAGTAACACAGACACACACTTACACCAAGTAACACAGACATACACTTACACCAAGTAACACAGACATACCCTGACACCCAGTAACACAGACGCACCCGGACACCAAGTAACAAAGACACACACTTACACCAAGTAACACAGACACACACTGACACCCAGTAACACAGACACACACTTACAACAAGTAACACAGACATACACTGACACAAAGTAACAAAGAAATACACTGATACCCAGGAACACAGACACACACTTCCACCAAGTAACACAGACACACACTTACACCAAGTAACACAGACATACACTGACACCAAGTAACAAAGACATACACTGATACTCAGTAACACAGACACACACTGACACCAAGATAGAAACACACACTGACCCCCAGTAACACAGACACACACTGATCCCCAGTAACACAGACATGAACTGACACCAAGTCACAAAGACACGCACTGACACCCAGCAACAAAGACATACACTGACACCAAGTCACAAAGACATACACTGATACACAGACACACAATTACACCAAGTAACACAGACATACACTGACACCAAGTAACAAAGACATACATTGATACCCAGTGTCACAGACACACACTTACACCAAGTAACAAAGACATACAATGACACCAAGTAACAAAGAAACACACTGACACCCAGTAACAAAGACAAACACTGACACCAAGACACAAAGACATACACTGATACCCATTAACACAGACACACACTTACCTCAAGTAACACAGACATACACTGACACCAAGTAACAAAGACATCCACTGATACCCAGTAACACAGACACACACTTACACCAAGTAACAAAGACAGACACTGATACCCATTAACACAGACACACACTTACACCAAGTAACACAGACATACATTGGCACCAAGTAACAAAGCCATGCACTGACACCCAGTAACACAGACACACACGGACACCAAGTAACAAAGACACACACTTACACCGAGTAACACAGACACACTCTGACCCCCAGTAACACAGACACACACTTACACCAAGTAACACAGACATACACTGACACCAAGTAACAAAGACATACACTGATACCCAGTAACACAGACACACACTTACACCAAGTAACACAGACACACACTTACACCAAGTAACAAAGACATACACATACACCAAGTAACACAGACATACACTGACACCAAGTAACAAAGACATACACTGATACCCAGTAACACAGACACACACTGACACCCAGTTAGAAACACACACTGACCCCCAGTAACACAGACACACACTGATCCCCAGTAACACAGACATACACTGACACCAAGTCACAAAGACACACACTGACACCCAGCAACAAAGACATACACTGACACCAAGTCACAAAGACATACACTGATACACAGACTCACAATTACACCAAGTAACACAGACATACACTGACACCAAGTAACAAAGACACACACTGACACCCAGTAACAAAGACAAACACTGACACCAAGACACAAAGACATACACTGATACCCAGTATCACAGACACACACTTACACCAAGTAACAAAGACATACAATGACACCAAGTAACAAAGACACACACTGACACCCAGTAACAAAGACAAACACTGACACCAAGACACAAAGACATACACTGATACCCAGTAACACAGACACACACTTACATCAAGTAACACAGACATACACTGACACCAAGTAACAAAGACATCCACTGACACCCAGTAACACAGACACACACTTACACCAAGTAACAAAGACAGACACTGATACCCAGTAACACAGACACACACTTACACCAAGTAACAAAGACATACACTGACACCCAGTAACAAAGACACACACTCACACCAAGTAACAAAGATATACATTGGCACCAAGTAACAAAACCATGCACTGACACCCAGTAACACAGACACACACGGACACCAAGTAACAAAGACACACACTTACACCAAGTAACACAGACACACACTGACACCCAGTAACACAGACAAACACTTACACCAAGTAACACAGACATACACTGACACCAAGTAACAAAGACATACACTGATACCCAGTAACACAGACACACACTTACACCAAGTAACACAGACATACACTTACACCAAGTAACACAGACATACCCTGACACCCAGTAACACAGACGCACCCGGACACCAAGTAACAAAGACACACACTTACACCAAGTAACACAGACACACACTGACACCCAGTAACACAGACACACACTTACAACAAGTAACACAGACGTACACTGACACAAAGTAACAAAGAAATACACTGATACCCAGGAACACAGACACACACTTCCACCAAGTAACACAGACACACAATTACACCAAGTAACACAGACATACACTGACACCAAGTAACAAAGACATACACTGATACTCAGTAACACAGACACACACTGACACCAAGATAGAAACACACACTGACCCCCAGTAACACAGACACACACTGATCCCCAGTAACACAGACATGAACTGACACCAAGTCACAAAGACACGCACTGACACCCAGCAACAAAGACATACACTGACACCAAGGCACAAAGACATACACTGATACACAGACACACAATTACACCAAGTAACACAGACATACACTGACACCAAGTAACAAAGACATACATTGATACCCAGTGTCACAGACACACACTTACACCAAGTAACAAAGACATACAATGACACCAAGTATCAAAGACACACACTGACAAACAGTAACAAAGACATACACTGATACCAAGTCACAAAGACATACACTGATACCCAGTAACACAGAAACACACTGACACCCAGTAACAAAGACATACACTGATACCAAGTCACAAAGACATACACTGATACCAAGTAACACAGACACACACTGACACCAAGTAACAAAGACATGCAATGACACCAAGTAACAAAGACATACACTTACACAAAGATTAAAGACACACACTTACACCAAGTAACACAGACATACACTGAAAACAAGTAACAAAGACATACACTGACACCAAGTAACAAAGACATACACTTACACCAAGTAACAAAGACATACAATTACACCAAGTAACACAGACTTACAATTACACCAAGTATTTTGATATACACTGGAACCAAGTAACAAAGACATACACTGATACCCAGTAACACAGACACACACTTACACCAAGTAACAAAGACATACACTGACACCAAGTCACAAAGACACACACTGACACCCTGTAACAAAGACATACACTGACACCAAGTCACAAAGACATAGACTGATACCCAGTAACACAGACACACACTTACACCAAGTAACACAGACATACACGGACACCAAGTAACAAAGACATACACTGATACCCAGTAACACAGACACACACTTACACCAGTAACAAAGACAGACACTGATACCCAGTAACACAGACACACACTGACACCAAGTAACAAAGACATACACTGACACCAAGTAACAAAGACATACACTGACACCCAGTAACAGAGACACACACTGACACCAAGTAACAAAGACACACACTTACACCAAGTAACACAGACACACACTGACACCCAGGAACACAGACACACACTTACACCAAGTAACACTGACATACACTGACACCAAGTTACAAAGACATCCACTGATACCCAGGAACACAGACACACACTTCCACCAAGTAACACAGACATACACTGACACCAAGTAACACAGACATACACTGACACCAAGTAACACAGACACACAGTTTCACCAAGTAACACAGATATACACTGGCACCAAGTAACAAAGACATGCACTGACACCCAGTAACACAGACACACACGGGCACGAAGTAACAAACACACACACTTACAGCAAGTAACACAGACACACACTGACACCCAGTAACACAGACACACACTTACACCAAGTAACACAGACATACACTGACACCAAGTAACAAAGACATACACTGATACCCAGTAACACAGACACACACTTGCACCAAGTAACACAGACATACACTGACACCAAGTAACAAAGACATACAATGATACTCAGGAACACAGACACACACTTACACCAAGTAACACAGACACACACTTACAGCAAGTAACAAAGACATACACTTACAGCAAGTAACACAGACATACACTGACACCAAGTAACAAAGACATACACTGATACACAGTAACACAGACACACACTGACACCCAGTTAGAAACACACACTGACCCCCAGTAACACAGACACACACTGATCCCCAGTAACACAGATATACACTGACACCAAGTCACAAAGACACACACTGATCCCCAGTAACACAGACATACACTTACACCAAGTCACAAAGACACACACTGACACCCAGCAACACAGACATACACTGACACCAAGTAACAAAGACATACACTTACACCAAGTAACAAAGACATACACTTACACCAAGTATTTTGAAATACACTGACACCAAGTAACAAAGACATACACTGACAGCAAGTCACAAAGACATAGACTGATACCCAGTAACACAGACACACACTTACACCCAGTAACAAAGATAGACACTGACACCAAGTCACAAAGACATACACTGATACCCAGGAACACAGACACACACTGACACCCAGTAACAAAGACATACACTGATACCAAGTCACAAAGACATACACTGATACCCAGTAACACAGAAACACACTGACACCCAGTAACAAAGATATACACTGATACCAAGTCACAAAGACATACACTGATACCCAGTAACACAGACACACACTGACACCAAGTAACAAAGACATGCACTGACACCAAGTAACAAGGACATACACTTACACCAAGATTAAAGACACACACTTACAACAAGTAACACAGACATACACTGAAACCAAGTAACAAAGACATACACTGACACCAAGAAACAAAGACATACACTTACACCAAGTAACAAAGACAGACAATTACAGCAAGTAACAAAGACATACTCTTACACCAAGTATTTTGACATACACTGACACCAAGTAACAAAGACATACACTGATACCCAGTAACACAGACACACACTTACACCAAGTAACAAAGACATACACTGATACCCAGTAACATAGACACACACTGACACCAAGTAACACAGACACACACTGACACCCAGTAACACAGACACACACTTACACCAAGTAACACAGACATACACTGACACCAAGTAACAAAGACATACACTGAAACCCAGTAACACAGCCACACTCTTGCACCAAGTAACACAGACATACACTGACACCAAGTAACAAAGACATACAATGATACTCAGGAACACAGTCACACACTTACACCAAGTAACACAGACACACACTTACACCAAGTAACAAAGAAATACACTTACAGCAAGTAAAACAGACATACACTGACACCCAGTAACACAGACACACAATGACACCCAGTTAGAAACACACACTGACCCCCAGTAACACAGACACTCACTGATCCCCAGGAACACAGAGAAACACTGACACCAAGTCACAAAGACACACACTGATCCCCAGTAACACAGACATACACTGACGCCAAGTCACAAAGACACACACTGACACCCAGCAACACAGACATACACTGACACCAAGTAACAAAGACATACACTTAGACCAAGTAACAAAGACATACACTTACACCAAGTATTTTGACATACACTGACATCAAGTAACAAAGACATATACTGACACATAGTCACAAAGACATAGACTGATACCCAGTAACACAGACACACACTTACACCCAGTAACAAAGACATACACTGACACCAAGTCACAAAGACATACACTGATACCCAGGAACACAGACACACACTGACACCCAGTAACAAAGACATACACTGATACCAAGTCACAAAGACATACACTGATACCCAGTATAACACAGAAACACACTGACACCCAGTAACAAAGACATGCACTGATACCAAGTCACAAAGACATGCACTGATACCCAGTAACACAGACACACACTGACACCAAGTATCAAAGACATGCACTGACACCAAGTAACAAGGACATGCACTTACACCAAGATTAAAGAAACACACTTACAACAAGTAACACAGACATACACTGATACCAAGTAACAAAGACATGCACAGACACCAAGTAACAAAGACATACACTTACACCAAGTAACAAAGACAGACAATCACACCAAGTAACAAAGACATACTCTTACACAAAGTATTTTGACATACTCTGACACCAAGTAACAAAGACATACACTGATACCCAGTAACACAGACACACACTTACACTAAGTAACAAAGACATACACTGATACCCAGTAACATAGACACACACTGACACCAAGTAACAAAGACATGCACTGACACCAAGTAACAAAGACATACACTTACACAAAGATTAAAGACACACACTTACACCAGGTAACACAGACATACACTGAAACCAAGTAACAAAGACATACACTGACACCAAGTAACAAAGACATACACTTACACCAAGTAACAAAGACAGACAATTACACCAAGTAACAAAGACATACAATTACACCAATATTTTGACATACACTGGAACCAAGTAACAAAGACATACACTGATACCCAGTAACACAGACACACACTTACACCAAGTAACAAAGACATACACTGACTCCAAGTCACAAAGACACACACTGACACCATGTAACAAAGACATACACTGACACCAAGTCACAAAGACATAGACTGATACCCAGTAACACAGACACACACTTACACCAAGTAACACAGACATACACTAACACCAAGTAACAAAGACATACACTGATACCCAGTAACACAGACACACACTTACACCAAGTAACAACGACAGACTCTGATACCCAGTAACACAGACACACACTTACACCAAGCAACAAAGACATACACTGACACCCAGTAACAAAGACATACACTGACACCCAGTAACACAGACAGACACAGACACCAAGTAACAAAGACACACACTTACACCAAATAACACAGACACACACTGACACCCAGTAACACAGACACACACTTACACCAAGTAACACAGACATGCACTGACACCAAGTCACAAACACATACACTGACATCAAGTAACAAAGACATACACTGACACCAAGTTACAAAGACATCCACTGATACCCAGGAACACAGACACACACTTACACCAAGTAACACAGACAAACACTTACACCAAGTAACAAAGACATACACTTACACCAAGTAACACAGACATACACTGACACCAAGTAACACAGACATACACTGACACCAATTAACAAAGACATACAATTACACCAAGTAACAAAGACATGCACTTTCACCAAGTAACACAGATATACACTGGCACCAAGTAACAAAGACATGCACTGACACCCAGTAACACAGACACACACGGACACCAAGTAACAAACACACACACTTACAGCAAGTAAGACAGACACACACTGACACCCAGTAACACAGACACACACTTACAGCATGTAACACAGACATACACTGACACCAAGTAACAAAGACATTCACTGATACCCCTTAACACAGACACACACTTGCACCAAGTAACACAGACATACACTGACACCAAGTAACAAAGACATACAATGATACTCAGGAACACAGACACACACTTACACCAAGTAACACAGACACACACTTACACCAAGTAACAAAGACATACACTTACACCAAGTAACACAGACATACACTGACACCAAGTAACAAAGACATACACTGATACCCAGTAACACAGACACACACTGACACCCAGTTAGAAACACACACTGACCCCCAGTAACACAGACACACACTGATCCCCAGTAACACAGACATACACTGACACCAAGTCACAAAGAAACACACTCACACCAAGTAACAAAGACATACACTTACACCAAGTATTTTGACATACACTGACACCATGTAACACAGACATACACTGACACCAAGTAACAAAGACATACAATTACACCAAGTAACAAAGACACACACTTACACCAAGTAACACAGATATACACTGGCACCAAGTAACAAAGACATGCACTGACACCCAGTAACACAGACACACACGGACACCAAGTAACAAACACACACACTTACAGCAAGTAACACAGACACACACTGACACCCAGTAACACAAACACACACTTACACCAAGTAACACAGACATACACTGACACCAAGTAACAAAGACATACACTAAAACCCATTAACACAGACACACACTTGCACCAAGTAAGACAGACAAACACTGACACCAAGTAACAAAGACATACACTTACAGCAAGTAACACAGACATACACTGACTCCAAGTAACAAAGACATACACTGATACCCAGTAACACAGACACACACTGACACCCAGTTAGAAACACACACTGACCCCCAGTAACACAGACATACACTGACACCAAGTCACAAAGACACACACTGACACCCAGCAACACAGACAGACACTGCCACCAAGTAACAAAGACATACACCTACACCAAGTAACAAAGACATACACTTACACCAAGTATTTTGACATACACTGACACCAAGTAACAAAGACATACACTGACACCAAGTCACAAAGACATAGACTGATACCCAGTAACACTGACACACACTTACAGCAAGGAACACAGACATACACAGACACAAAGTAACAAAGACATACACTGATACCCAGTAACTCAGCCACAAACTTACACAAAGTAACAAAGACAGACACTGATAGCCAGTAACACAGGCACACACTTACACCAAGTAACAAAGACATACACTGACACCCAGTAACACAGACACACACGGACACCAAGTAACAAAGACACACACTGACACCAAGTAACAAACACAGACACTTACAGCAAGTAACACAGACACACACTCACCCAGTAACACAGACACACACTTACACCAAGTAACACAGACATACAATGACACCAAGTAACAAAGACATACACTGAAACCCAGTAACACAGACACACACTTGCACCAAGTATCACAGACATACACTGACACCAAGTAACAAAGATATACAATGATACTCAGGAACACAGACACACTCTTACACCAAGTAACATAGACACACACTTACACCAAGTAACAAAGACATACACTTACATCAAGTAACACAGACATACACTGACTCCATGTAACAAACACATACACTGATACCCAGTAACACAGACACACACTGACACCCAGTTAGAAACACACACTGACCCCCAGTAACACAGACACACACTGATCGCCAGTAACACAGACATACACTGACACCAAGTCACAAAGACACACACTGACACCCAGCAACACAGACATACACTGTCACCAAGTAACAAAGACATACAGCTACACCAAGTAACAAAGACATACACTTACACCAAGTATTTTGACATACACTGACACCAAGTAACAAAGACATACACTGACACCAAGTCACAAAGACATAGACTGATACCCAGTAACACAGACACACACTTACACCCAGTAACAAAGACATACACTGACACCAAGTCACAAAGACATACACTGATACCCAGGAACACAGACAGACACTGAAACCCATTAACAAAGACATACACTGATACCAAGTCACAAAGACATACACTGATACCCAGTAACACAGAAACACACTGACACCCAGTAACGAAGACATACACTGATACCAAGTCACAAAGACATACACTGATACCCAGTAACACAGACACACACTGACACCAAGTAACAAAGACATGCACTGACACCAAGTAACAAAGACATACACTTACACCAAGATTAAAGACACACACTTGCAACAAGTAACACAGACATACATTGAAACCAAGTAACAAAGACATACACTGACACCAAGTAACAAAGACATACACTTACACCAAGTAACAAAGACAGACAATTACACCAAGTAACAAAGACATACTCTTACACCAAGTATTTTGACATACAGTGACACCAAGTAACAAAGACATACACTGATACCCAGTAACACAGACACACACTTACACCAAGTAACAAAGACATACACTGACACCAAGTCACAAAGACACACACTGACACCCAGTAACAAAGACATACACTGACACCAAGTCACAAAGACATACACTGATACCCAGTAACACAGACACACACTTACACCAAGTAACACAGACATACACTGACACCAAGTAACAAAGACATACACTGATACCCAGTAACACAGACACACACTTCCACCAAGTAACAAAGACATACACTGACGCCCAGTAACAAAGACATGCACTGACACCCAGTAACACAGACACACACGGACACCAAGTAACAAAGACACACACTTACACCGAGTAACACAGACACACACTGACACCCAGTAACACAGACACACACTTACACCAAGTAACACAGACATACACTGATACCAAGTTACAAAGACATACACTGATACCCAGAAACACAGACACACACTTACACCAAGTAACACAGACACACACTTACACCAAGAAACAAAGACATACACTTACACCAAGTAACACAGACATACACTGACACCAAGTAACAAAGACATACAATTACACCAAGTAACAAAGACACACACTTACACCATGTAACAAAGATATACACTGGCACCAGGTAACACAGGCATACACTGACACCAAGTAACAAAGCCATACACTGATTCCCAGTAACACAGACACACACTAACACCAAGTAACAAAGACATACACTGACACCAAGTCACGAAGACACACACTGACACCGAGTAACAAAGACATACACTGACACCAAGTCACAAAGAGATACACTGATAGCCAGTAACACTGACACACACTTACACCAAGGAACACAGACATACACTGACACAAAGTAACAAAGACATACTCTGATACCCAGTAACACAGACACAAACTTACACAAAGTAACAAAGACAGACACTGATAGCCAGTAACACAGGCACACACTTACACCAAGTAACAAAGACATACACTGACACCCAGTAACACAGACACACACGGACACCAAGTAACAAAGGCACACACTTACACCAAGTAACACAGACACACAGTGACACCCAGTAACACAAAGAAACACACTGACACCCAGTAACACAGACACACACTGACACCAAGTAACAAAGACATACACTGACACCAAGTAACACAGACACACACTGACACCAAGTACGAAGACAGCCACTGACACCAAGTAAAAAAGACATACACTGACACCAAGTCACAAAGAAATACACTGACACCCAGTAACAAAGACATACACTGACACCAAGTAACAAAGACACGCACTTACACCAAGTAACAAAGACATACACTGACACCAAGTCACAAAGACATACACTGATACCAAGTCACAAAGACATACACTGATACACAGTAACACAGACACACACTGACACCAAGTAACAAAGACATACACTGACACCAAGTATCAAAGACATACACTTACACCAAGTAAGAAAGACACACACTTACACCAAGTAACACAGACATACACTGACACCAAGTAACAAAGGCAGACAATTATACCAAGTAATAAAGACATAAACTTGCACCAAGTATTTTGACATACACTGACACCAGGTAACATAGACATACACTGACACCAAGTCACAAAGACACACACTGACACCGAGTAACAAAGACATACACTGACACCAAGTCACAAAGTGATACACTGATAGCCAGTAACACTGATACACACTTACACCAAGGAACACTGACATACACTGACACAAAGTAACAAAGACATACACTGATACCCAGTAACACAGACACACACTTACACAAAGTAACAAAGACAGACACTGATAGCCAGTAACACAGGCACACAATTACACCAAGTAACAAAGACATACACTGACACCCAGTAACACAGACGCACACGGACACCAAGGAACAAAGACACACACTGACACCAAGTCACAAAGGCACACACTGACACCGAGTAACAAAGACATACACTGACACCAAGTCACAAAGAGATACACTGATAGCCAGTAACACTGACACACACTTACACCAAGGAACACAGACATACACTGACACAAAGTAACAAAGACATACACTGATACCCAGTAACACAGACACACACTGACACAAAGTAACAAAGACAGACACTGATAGCCAGTAACACAGGCACACAATTACACCAAGTAACAAAGACATACACTGATACCCAGTAACACAGACGCACAAGGACACCGAGTAACAAAGACACACACTTACACCAAGTAACAAAGACATACACTGACACCAAGTCACAAAGACATACACTGATACCAAGTCACAAAGACATACACTGATACACAGTAAAACAGACACACACTGACACCAAGTAACAAAGACATACACTGACACCAAGTATCAAAGACATACACTTACACCAAGTAAGAAAGACACACACTTACACCAAGTAACACAGACATACACTGACACCAAGTAACAAAGGCAGACAATTATACCAAGTAATAAAGACATAAACTTGCACCAAGTATTTTGACATACACTGACACCAGGTAACATAGACATACACTGACACCAAGTCACAAAGACACACACTGACACCGAGTAACAAAGACATACACTGACACCAAGTCACAAAGTGATACACTGATATCCAGTAACACTGATACACACTTACACCAAGCAACACAGACATACACTGACACAAAGTAACAAAGACATACACTGATACCCAGTAACACAGACACACACTTACACAAAGTAACAAAGACAGACACTGATAGCCAGTAACACAGGCACACAATTACACCAAGTAACAAAGACATACACTGACACCCAGTAACACAGACGCACACGGACACCAAGTAACAAAGACACACACTGACACCAAGTCACAAAGACACACACTGACACCGAGTAACAAAGACATACACTGACACCAAGTCACAAAGAGATACACTGATAGCCAGTAACACTGACACACACTTACACCAAGGAACACAGACATACACTGACACAAAGTAACAAAGACATACACTGATACCCAGTAACACAGACACACACTGACACAAAGTAACAAAGACAGACACTGATAGCCAGTAACACAGGCACACAATTACACCAAGTAACAAAGACATACACTGACACCCAGTAACACAGACGCACACGGACACCAAGTAACAAAGACACACACTTACACCAAGTAACACAGACACACAGTGACACCCAGTAACACAAAGAGAAACACTGACACCCAGTAACACAGACACACACTGACACCAAGTAACAAAGACATACACTGACACCCAGTAACACAGACACACACTGACACCAAGTACGAAGACAGCCACTGACACCAAGTAAAAAAGACAAACACTGACACCAAGTCACAAAGAAATACACTGACACCCAGTAACAAAGACATGCACTGACACCAAGTAACAAAGACATAAACTGACACCAAGAAACAAAGACACACACTTACACCAAGTAACAAAGAAATACACTTACACCAAGTAACAAAGACATACACTGACACCAAGTAGCAAAGACATGCACTGATACCCAGTAACACAGACACACACTTACCCCAAGTAACAAAGACATACACTGACACCCAGTCACAAACACATACACTGACACCAAGTAACAAAGACATACACTTACACCAAGTAACAAAGACATACAATGATAGCCATAAACACAGACACACACTTACACCCAGTAATAGACGCACTGACACCCAGTTAGAAACACACGCTGACCCCCAGTAACACAGACACACACTGACCCCCAGTAACACAGACATACACTGATAACCAGTAACACAGACACACACTTACACCAAGTAACAAAGACATACACTGACACCAAGTCACAAAGACATACACTTACACCAAGTAACACAGACATACACTGACACCAAGTAACAAAGACATACACTTCCACCAATTAACAAAGACACACACTTACACGAAGTAACATAGACATACATTGACACCAGGTAACAAAGACATACACTGATACCCAGTAGCAAAGACATACACTGACACCAAGTCACAAAGACAGACACTGATACCAAGTCACAAAGACATACATTGATACACAGTAACACAGACACACACTAACACCAAGTAACACAGAGAAACGCTGGTACACAGTAACAATGACATACACTGATGCCAAGTAACACAGACACACACTTACACCAAGTAACAAAGACATACACTTACACCAAGTATTTTGACATACACTGACACCAAGTAACAAAGACATACACTGATACCCAGTAACACAGACACACACTTACACCAAGTAACAAAGACATACACTGACACCAAGTCACAAAGACACACACTGACACGCAGTAAAAAAGACATACACTGACACCAAGTCACAAAGTCATACACTGATACCCAGTAACACAGACACACACTTACACCAAGTAACAAAGACAGACTCTGATACCCAGTAACACAGACACACACATACACCAAGTAACAAAGACATACACTGACACCCAGTAAGAAAGACACACACTTACACCAAGTAACACAGACACACACTGACACCCAGTAACACAAACAAACACACTGACACCCAGTAACACAGACACACACTGACACCAAGTAACAAAGACATACACTGACACCCAGTAACACAGACACACACTGACACCAAGTAACGAAGACAGCCACTGACACCAAGTAACAAAGACATACACTGACTCCAAGTCACAACGACATACACTGACACCAAGTAACAAAGACAAACACTGACACCAAGTAAAAAAGACACACACTTACACCAATTAACAAAGACATACACTTACACCAAGTAACAAAGACATACACTGACACCAAGCAAAAAAGACATGCACTGATACCCAGTAACACAGACACACACTTACACCAACTAACAAAGACATACACTGACACCCAGTAACAAAGCCATACACTGATACCCAGTAACACAGACACACACTTACACAAAGTAACAAAGACAGACACTGATAGCCAGTAACACAGGCACACAATTACACCAAGTAACAAAAACATACACTGACACCCAGTAACACCGACGCACACGGACACCAAGTAACAAAGACACACACTGACACCAAGTCACAAAGACACACACTGACACCGAGTAACAAAGACATACACTGACACCAAGTCACAAAGAGATACACTGATAGCCAGTAACACTGACACACACTTACACCAAGGAACAGAGACATAAACTGACACAAAGTAACAAAGACATACACTGATACCCAGTAACACAGACGCACACGGACACCAAGTAACAAAGACACACACTTACAACAAGTAACACAGACACACAGTGACACCCAGTAACACAAAGAAAAACACTGACACCCAGTAACACAGACACACACTGACACCAAGTAACAAAGACATACACTGACACCCAGTAACACAGACACACACTGACACCAAGTACGAAGACAGCCACTGACACCAAGTAAAAAAGACAAACACTGACACCAAGTCACAAAGAAATACACTGACACCCAGTAACAAAGACATACACTGACACCAAGTAACAAAGACATACACTGACACCAAGTAACAAAGACACACACTTACACCAAGTAACAAAGAAATACACTTACACCAAGTAACAAAGACATACACTGACACCAAGTAGCAAAGACATGCACTGATACCCAGTAACACAGACACACACTTACCCCAAGTAACAAAGACATACACTGACACCCAGTCACAAACACATACACTGACACCAAGTAACAAAGACATACACTTACACCAAGTAACAAAGACATACAATGATAGCCATAAACACAGACACACACTTACACCCAGTAACACACGCACTGACACCCAGTTAGAAACACACGCTGACCCCCAGTAACACAGACACACACTGACCCCCAGTAACACAGACATACACTGATAACCAGTAACACAGACACACACTTACACCAAGTAACAAAGACATACACTGACACCAAGTCACAAAGACATACACTTACACCAAGTAACACAGACATAAACTGACACCAAGTAACAAAGACATACACTTCCACCAATTAACAAAGACACACACTTACACCAAGTAACATAGACATACATTGACACCAGGTAACAAAGACATACACTGATACCCAGTAGCAAAGACATACACTGACACCAAGTCACAAAGACAGACACTGATACCAAGTCACAAAGACATACATTGATACACAGTAACACAGACACACACTGACACCAAGTAACACAGAGAAACGCTGGTACACAGTAACAAAGACATGCACTGATGCCAAGTAACACAGACACACACTTACACCAAGTAACAAAGACATACACTTACACCAAGTATTTTGACATACACTGACACCAAGTAACAAAGACATACACTGATACCCAGTAACACAGACACACACTTACACCAAGTAACAAAGACATACACTGACACCAAGTCACAAAGACACACACTGACACCCAGTAAAAAAGACATACACTGACACCAAGTCACAAAGACATACACTGATACCCAGTAACACAGACACACACTTACACCAAGTAACAAAGACAGACTCTGATACCCAGTAACACAGACACACACATACACCAAGTAACAAAGACATACACTGACTCCCAGTAACAACGACACACACTTACACCAAGCAACACAGACACACACTGACACCCAGTAACACAAACAAACACACTAACACCCAGTAACACAGACACACACTGACACCAAGTAACAAAGACATACACTGACACCCAGTAACACAGACACACACTGACACCAAGTAACGAAGACAGCCACTGACACCAAGTAACAGAGACATACACTGACTCCAAGTCACAACGACATACACTGACACCAAGAAACAAAGACATACACTTACACCAAGTAACAAAGACATACACTGACACCAAGCAAAAAAGACATGCACTGATACCCAGTAACACAGACACACACTTACACCAACTAACAAAGACATACACTGACACCCAGTAACAAAGCCATACACTGACACCAAGTCACAAACACATACACTGACCCCAAGTAACAAAGACATACACTTACAACAAGTAACAAAGACATACAATGATACCCAGTAACACAGACACACACTTACACCCAGTAACACACACATTGACACCCAGTTAGAAACACACTCTGACCCCCAGTAACACAGACACACACTGACCCCCAGTAACACAGACACACACTTGCACCAAGTAACAAAGACATACACTGACACCAAGTAACAAAGACATACACTTACACCTAGTAACACAGATATTCACTGACACCAAGTAACAAAGACATACACTTACACCAAGTAACAAAGACACACACTTACACCAAGTAACACAGACATACACTGACACCAAGTAACAAAGACATACACTGATACCCAGTAACAAAGACATACACTGACACCAAGTCACAAAGACATACACTGATACCAAGTCACAAAGACATAGACTGATACCCAGTAACACAGACACACACTGACACCAAGTAACACAGAGAAACACTGGTACAAAGTAACAAAGACATACACTGATACCAAGTAACACAGACACCCGCTGACACCCAGTAACAAGGACAAACACTGACACCAAGTCACAAAGACATACACTGATACCAAGTAACAAAGACATACACTTACACCAAGTAACAAAGACACACACTATCACCAAGTAACACAGACATACACTGACACCAAGTAACAAAGACAGACAATTACACCAAGTAACACAGACACACACTTACACCAAGTAACACAGACATACACTGACACCAAGCAACAAAGACATACACTGATACCCAGTAACACAGACACACACTTACACCAAGTAACAAAGACATACACTGACACCAAGTCACAAAGACACACACTGACACCCAGTAACAAAGACATACACTGACACCAAGTCACAAAGACATACACTGATAACCAGTAACACAGACACACACTTACACCAAGTAACACAGACATACAATGACACCAAGTAACAAAGACATACACTGATACCCAGTAACACAGACACACACTTACACCAAGTAACAAAGACAGACACTGATACCCAGTAACACAGACACACACTTACACCAAGTAACAAAGACAGACACTGATACCCAGTAACACAGACACACACTTACAACAAGTAACAATGACATACACTGACACCCAGTGACAAAGGCACACACTTACACCAAGAAACAAAAACACACACTTACACCAAGTAACACAGACATACACTGACACCAAGTAACAAAGACATACACTGACACCAAGCAACAAATACATACACTTGCACGAAGTATCAAAGACATACACTGACACCCAGTAACAAAGACATACACTGACACCAAGTCACAAAGACACACACTGACACCCAGTAACAAAGACATACACTGACACCAAGTCACAAAGACATACACTGACACCAAGTCACAAAGACAGACACTGATGCCCAGTCACACAGACACACACTTACAGCAAGTAACAAAGACAGACACTGATACCCAGTAACACAGACACACACTTACACCAAGTAACAATGACATACACTGACACCCAGTAACAAAGGCACACACTTACACCAAGTAACAAAAACACACAGTTACACCAAGTAACACAGACACACACTGACACCAAGTAACAAAGACTTACACTGACACCAAGTCACAAAGACATACACTGATACCCAGTAACACAGACACACACATACACCAAGTAACAGAGACATACACTGTCACCAAGTAACAAAGACATACACTGATAACCAGTAACACAGACACACACTTACACCAAGTAACAAAGACAGACAATTACACGAAGTAACAAAGACGTACACTTAAACCAAGTATTTTGACATACACTGACACCAAGTAACAAAGACATATGCTGATACCCAGTAACACAGACACACACTTACACCCAGTAACACAGACACTCACTGACACCAAGTAACAAAGACATGCACTGAAACCCAGGAACACAGACAAACACTGACACCAAGTAATAAAGACGCACACTTACACCAAGTAACAAAGACATACACTTACGCCAAGTAACAGAGACATACACTGACACCAAGTAACAAAGACATTCACTGATACCCAGTAATACAGACACACACTTACACCAAGTAACAAAGACATACACTGACACCCAGTAACAAATACATCCACTGACACCTAGTCACAAACACATAGACTGACAACAAGTCACAACGACATACACTGATACCCGGTAACACAGACAAACACACACCAAGTAACACAGACATACACTGACACCCAGTAACAAAGACATACACTGACACCAAGTCACAATCACATACACTGACACCAAGTAACAAAGACATACACTTACACCAAGTAACAAAGACATACAATGATACCCAGTAACACAGACACACACTTACACCCAGTAACACACACACTGACACCCAGTTAGAAACACACGCTGACCCCCAGTAACAAAGACACACACTGACCCCCAGTAACACTGACATACACTGATAGCCAGTAACGCAGACACACACTTACATCAAGTAACACAGAGAAACACTGGTACACAGTAACAAAGACATACACTGATACCAAGTAACACAGACACACATTGACTCCCAGTAACAAAGACATACACTGATACCAAGTCACAAAGTCATACACTGATACCCAGTAACAGACACACACGGACAACAAGTAACAAAGACATACACTGACACTAAGTAACAAAGACATACACTGACACTAAGTAACAAAGATACACACTTACACCAAGTAACACAGACATACACTGACACCAAGTAACAAAGACATACAATTACACCAAGTAACAAAGACATACATTTACACCAAGTATTTTGACATACAGTGACACCAAGTCACAAAGACATACACAGATACCCAGTAACACAGACACACACTTACACCAAGTAACAAAGACATACACTGACACCAAGTCACAAAGACACACACTGACACCCAGTAACAAAGACATACACTGACACCAAGTCACAAAGACATACACAGATACCCAGTAACACAGACACACACTTGCAGCATGTAACAAAGACAGACAATGACACCCAGTAACAAAGACACACACTTACACCAAGTAACACAGACACACACTGACACCCAGTAACACAGACACACGCTGACACCAAGTAACGAAGACAGCCACTGACACCCAGTAACACAGACACACACTGACACCAAGTAACGAAGACAGCCACTGACACCAAGTAACAAAGACATACACTGACACCAAGTCACAAAGACACACACTGACTCCCAGTAACAAAGACATACACTGACACCAAGTCACAAAGACATACACAGATACCCAGTAACACAGACACACACTTGCAGCATGTAACAAAGACAGACAATGACACCCAGTAACAAAGACACACACTTACACCAAGTAACACAGACACACACTGACACCCAGTAACACAGACACACACTGACACCAAGTAACGAAGACAGCCACTGACACCCAGTAACACAGACACACACTGACACCAAGTAACGAAGACAGCCACTGACACCAAGTAACAAAGACATACACTGACACCAAGTCACAAAGACATACACTGACACCCAGTAACAAAGACATACACTGACACCAAGTAACAATGACACACACTTACACCAAGTAACAAAGAGATACACTTACACCAAGTAACAAAGACATACACTGACACCAAGCAACAAAGACATGCACTGATACCCAGTAGCATAGACAGACACTTACACCAAGTAACAAAGTCATACACTGACACCCAGTAACAAAGACATACACTGACACCAAGTCACAAAGACATACACTGATACCCAGTAACACAGACACACACTCACACCAAGTAACAAAGACAGACACTGATACCGAGTAACTCAGACACACACATACACCAAGTAACACAGACACGCACTGACACCCAGTAACACAAACAAACACACTGACACCAAGTGACACAGACATACACTGACACCAAGTAACAAAGACATACACTTGCACCCAGTAACATACACACTGACACCCAGTTAGAAACACACGCTGACCCCCCGTAACACAGACATGCACTGACCCCCAGTGACACAGACATAGACTGATACCCAGTAACACAGACACACACTTACACCAAGTAACAAACAAATACATGACACCAAGTAACAAAGACATGCACTGACACCAAGTAACAAAGAGATACACTTACACCAAGTAACAAAGACACACACTTACACCAAGTAACACTGACATACACTGACACCAAGTAACAAAGACATACACTGACACCCAGTAACACAGACACACACTTACACCAAGTAACAAAGACATACACTGACACCAAGTAACAAAGACATACACTGATACCAAGTAACACAGACACACACTGGCACCCAGTAACAAAGACGTACTCTGACACCAAATCACAAAGACATACACTGATACCAAGTCACAAAGACACACACTGATACCCAGTAACACAGACACGCACTGACACCAAGTAACAAAGACATACACTGACACCAAGTAACAAAGACATACACTTACACCATGTAACAAAGACACACACTTACACCAAGTAACACAGACATACACTGGCACCAAGTAACAAAGGCAGACAATTACACCAAGTAATAAAGACATAAACTTACACCAAGTATTTTGACATACACTGACACCATGTTACAAAGACATACACTGATACCCAGTAACACAGACACACACATACACCAAGTAACAAAGACATACACTGACACCCAGTAACACAGACACACACAGACACCAAGTAACAAACACACACACTTACATCAAGTAACACAGACACACAGTGACACCCAGTAACACAAACAAACACACTGACACCCAGTAACACAGACACACAGTGACACCAAGTAACAAAGACATACACTGACACCAAGTAAAAAAGACATACACTGACACCAAGTCACAAAGACATACACTGACACCCAGTAACAAAGACATACACTGACACCAAGTAACAAAGACATACACTGACACCAAGTAACAAAGACACACACTTACACCAAGTAACAAAGACATACACTTACACCAAGTAACAAAGACATACACTGACACCAAGTAGCAAAGACATGCACTGATACCCAGTAACACAGACACAAACTTACCCCAAGTAACAAAGACAGACACTGATACCAGAAACACAGACACACACTTGCACCAAATAACAAGGACATACAGTGACACCAAGCACCAAAGACATACACTGACACCAATTAAAAAAGACATACACTGACACCAAGTCACAAAGACATACACTGACACCCAGTCACAAACACATACTCTGACACCAAGTAACAAAGCCACACACTTACACCAAGTAACAAAGACAGACACTGATACCAGAAACACAGACACACACTTGCACCAAATAACAAGGACATACTGTGATACCAAGTAAAAAAGATACACTGACATCAAGTAACAAAGACATATACTGATTCCCAGTCACACAGACACACACTTACACCAAGTAACAAAGACATACACTGATACCCAGTTACACTGACACACACTTACACCAAGTAACACAGACACACACAGACACCAGGTAACAAAGACATACGCTGATACCCAGTAACACAGACACACACTTACACCAAGTAACAAAGACATACACTGACACCAAGTCACAAAGACATACACTGACACCAAGTAACACAGACATACACTGACAACAAGTAACAAAGACGTCCACTTACTCCAAGTAACAAAGGCATACGTTGATACCCATTAACAAAGACATACATTGATACCCAGTAACACAGACACGCACTGACACCCAGTAACAGTGACATACACTGACACAAAGTAACTCAGACACGCACTGACACCCAGTAACAAAGACATACACTGACACCAAGTAACAAAGACATACACTGATCCCCAGTAACACAGAGATACACTGACACCAAGCAACAAAGACATACACTGATACCCAGTAACACAGACACACACTTACACTAAATAATAAAGAGATACACTGACATAAAGTAACAAAGACATACACTTACACCAAGTTACAAAGACATACACTGACACCAAGTAACAAAGACATGCACTGATACCCAGTAACACAGACACACTCTTACACGAAGTAACAAAGACATACACTGATACCCAGTAACACAGACACGCACTGACACGCAGTAACAAAGACATACACTGACACCAAGTCACAAAGACATGCACTGACACCAAGTAACAAAGTCAGACACTGATACCCAGTAACACAGACACACACTTACACCAAGTAACAAAGACATACACTGATAGCCAGTAACACAGACACACACTTCCACCAAGTAACAAAGACATACACTGATACCCAGGAACACAGACACACACTTACACCAAGCAACAAAGACAGACACTGATACCCAGTAACACAGACACACACTTACACCAAGTCACAAAGACATACACTGACACCCAGTAACAAAGACATACACTGACACCCAGTAATAAAGACACACACTGACACGAAGTAACAAAGACATACACTGACACCAAGTAACTAAGTCATACACTGATACCCAGTAACACAGACACACACTTACACCAAGTAGCAAAGACATACACTTACACCAAGTAACACAGACATACAATGATACCCAGTAACAAAGACATACACTTACACCAAGTACAAAGACATACACTGACACCAAGTAACAAATAAATACACTTACACCAAGTAACAAAGACATACACTGATACCCAGTAACACAGACACGCTCTGACACCCAGCAACAAAGTCATACACTGATACCCAGTTACACAGACACACACTGACACCCAGTAACACAAACAAACACACACTGACACCCAGTAACACAGAAAACCACTGATACACAGTAACAAAGACATACACTGACACGAAGTAACACAGACACACACTGACACCCAGTAATAAAGACATACACTGACACCAAGTCACAAAGACATACACTGATACCAAGTCGCAAAGACAGACACTGATACCCAGTAACACAGACACACACTTGCACCAAGTAACAAGGACATACACTGACACCAAGTCACAAAGACATACACTGAGACCAAGCAACAAAGACATACACTGATACCCAGTAACACAGACACACACTTACACCAAGTAACAAAGAAATATACTGATACCCAGTAACACAGACACACACTTACACTAAATAATAAAGAGATACAGTGACATAAAGTAACAAAGACATACACTTTCACCAAGTTACAATGACATGCACTGACACCAAGTAACAAAGACATGCACTGATACCCAGTAACACAGACACGCTCTTACACGAAGTAACAAAGACATACACTGATACCCAGTAACACAGACACGCACTGACACCCAGTAACAAAGACATACAATGACACCAAGTCACAAAGACATACACTGACACCAAGTAACAAAGACAGACACTGATTCCCAGTAACACAGACACACACTTACACCAAGTAACAAAGACATACACTGATAGCCAGTAACACAGACACACACTTCCACCAAGTAACAAAGACAGAAACTGATACCCAGTAACACAGACACACACTTACACCAAGTCACAAAGACATACACTGACACCCAGTAACAAAGACATACACTGACACCCAGTAATAAAGACACACACTGACACGAAGTAACAAAGACATACACTGACACCAAGTAACTAAGACATACACTGATACCCAGTAACACAGACACACACTTACACCAAGTAACAAAGACAGACACTGATACCCAGTAACACAGACACACACCGACACCCAGTAACAAAGACACACACTGACACCAAGTCACAAAGACATACACTGACACCAAGTAACACAGACATACACTGACACCAAGTAACAAAGACATCCACTTACACCAAGTAACAAAGACATGCACTGATACCCAGTAACAAAGACATACATTGATACCCAGTAACACGGACACGCACTGACACCCAGTAACAAAGACATACACTGATACCGAGTAACACCGACAAAAACTGACACCCAGCAACACAGACATACACTTACAAAAGTAACAAAGACAGACACTGATACCCAGTAACATAGACATACACTTACACCAATTAACAAAGACACACAATTACACCAAGTAACAAAGACATACACTGACACCAAGTAACAAAGACTTACACTTACACCAAGTAACAAAGACATACACTGATACCCAGTAACACAGACACACTGTTACACCAAGTAACAAAGACAGATACTGATACCACGTAACACAGACATACTCTGACATCAAATAACGAAGACATACACTGACACCAAGTAACAAAGACATACACTTACACCCAGTAACAAAGACATACACTGACACCAAGTAACAAAGTCATACACTGATACCCAGTAACACAGACACACACTTAAACCAAGTAACAAAGACATACCTTGATACCCAATAACACAGACACACACTTACACCAAGTAACAAAGACATACACTGACACCAAGTCACAAAGACATACACTGACACCAAGTAACAAAGACATACACTGATTCCCAGTAACACAGACACACACTTACACCAAGTAGCAAAGTCATACACTTACACCAAGTAACACAGACATACAATGATACCCAGTAACAAAGACATACACTTACACCAAGTAACACAGACATACACTGACACCAAGTAACAAAGACATACACTGACACCAAGTAACAAAGACATCCACTGACACCAAGTAACAAAGACATACACTGATTCCCAGTAACACAGACACACACTTACACCAAGTAGCAAAGACATACACTTACACCAAGTAACACAGACATACAATGATACCCAGTAACAAAGACATACACTTACACCAAGTAACACAGACATACACTGACACCAAGTAACAAAGACATCCACTTACACCAAGTACAAAGACATACACTGACACCAAGTAACAAATAAATACACTTACACCAAGTAACAAAGACATACACTGATACCCAGTAACACAGACACGCTCTGACACCCAGCAACAAAGTCATACACTGATACCCAGTAACACAGACACACACTGACACCCAGTAACACAAACAAACACACACTGACACCCAGTAACACAGAAAACCACTGATACACAGTAACAAAGACATACTCTTACACCAAGTAACAAAGACACACACTTACACCCAGTAATAAAGACATACACTGACACCAAGTCACAAAGACAAACACTGATACCAAGTCGCAAAGACAGACACTGATACCCAGTAACACAGACACACACTTGCACCAAGTAACAAGGACATACAATTACACCAAGTAACAAAGACATACACTGACACCAAGTAACAAAGACTTACACTTACACTAAGTAACAAAGACATACACTGATACCCAGTAACACAGACAAACTCTTACACCAAGTAACAAAGACAGATACTGATACCAAGTAACACAGACATACACTGACATCAAGTAACAATGACATAGACTGATACCCAGTAACACAGACCTACACTGACACCAAGTAACAAAGACATACTCTTACACCAAGGAACAAAGACACACACTTACACGAAGTAACACAGACAGACACTGACACCAAGTAAAAAGACATACACTGATACCCAGCAACACAGACATCCACTTACAAAAGTAACAAAGACAGACACTGATACCCAGTAACACAGACATACACTGACACCAAGTAACAAAGACATCCACTTACACCAAGTAACAAAGACATACACTGATACCCAGTAACAAAGACATACATTGATACCCAGTAACACGGACACGCACTGACACCCAGTAACAAAGACATGCACTGATACCGAGTAACACCCACAAAAACTGACACCCAGAAACAAAGACATACACTAACACCAAGTAACAAAGACATACACTGATACCCAGTAACACAGACACACACTTACACCAAGTAACAATGACATAGACTGATACCCAGTAACACAGACATACACTGACACCAAGTCACAAAGACATGCACTGACACCAAGTAACAAAGTCAGACACTGATACTCAGTAACACAGACACACACTTACACCAAGTAACAAAGACATACACTGATAGCCAGTAACAAAGACACACACTTCCACCAAGTAACAAAGACATACACTGATACCCAGGAACACAGACACACACTTACACCAAGCAACAAAGACAGACACTGATACCCAGTAACACAGACACACACTTACACCAAGTCACAAAGACATACACTGACACCCAGTAACAAAGACATACACTGACACCCAGTAATAAAGACACACACTGACACGAAGTAACAAAGACATACACTGACACCAAGTAACTAAGACATACACTGATACCCAGTAACACAGACACACACTTACACCAAGTAGCAAAGACATACACTTACACCAAGTAACACAGACATACAATGATACCCAGTAACAAAGACATACACTTACACCAAGTAACACAGACATACACAGACACCAAGTAACAAAGACATCCACTTACACCAAGTACAAAGACATACACTGACACCAAGTAACAAATAAATACACTTACACCAAGTAACAAAGACATACACTGATACCAAGTAACACAGACACGCTCTGACACCCAGCAACAAAGTCATACACTGATACCCAGTTACACAGACACACACTGACACCCAGTAACACAAACAAACACACACTGACACCCAGTAACACAGAAAACCACTGATACACAGTAACAAAGACATACACTGACACGAAGTAACACAGACACACACTGACACCCAGTAATAAAGACATACACTGACACCAAGTCACAAAGACATACACTGATACCAAGTCGCAAAGACAGACACTGATACCCAGTAACACAGACACACACTTGCACCAAGTAACAAGGACATACACTGACACCAAGTCACAAAGACATACACTGAGACCAAGCAACAAAGACATACACTGATACCCAGTAACACAGACACACACTTACACCAAGTAACAAAGAAATATACTGATACCCAGTAACACAGACACACACTTACACTAAATAATAAAGAGATACAGTGACATAAAGTAACAAAGACATACACTTACACCAAGTTACAAAGACATGCACTGACACCAAGTAACAAAGACATGCACTGATACCCAGTAACACAGACACGCTCTTACACGAAGTAACAAAGACATACACTGATACCCAGTAACACAGACACGCACTGACACCCAGTAACAAAGACATACAATGACACCAAGTCACAAAGACATACACTGACACCAAGTAACAAAGACAGACACTGATTCCCAGTAACACAGACACACACTTACACCAAGTAACAAAGACATACACTGATAGCCAGTAACACAGACACACACTTCCACCAAGTAACAAAGACAGACACTGATACCCAGTAACACAGACACACACTTACACCAAGTCACAAAGACATACACTGACACACAGTAACAAAGACATACACTGACACCCAGTAATAAAGACACACACTGACACGAAGTAACAAAGACATACACTGACACCAAGTAACTAAGACATACACTGATACCCAGTAACACAGACACACACTTACAAAAAGTAACAAAGACAGACACTGATACCCAGTAACACAGACACACACCGACACCCAGTAACAAAGACACACACTGACACCAAGTCACAAAGACATACACTGACACCAAGTAACACAGACATACACTGACACCAAGTAACAAAGACATCCACTTACACCAAGTAACAAAGACATGCACTGATACCCAGTAACAAAGACATACATTGATACCCAGTAACACGGACACGCACTGACACCCAGTAACAAAGACATACACTGATACCGAGTAACACCGACAAAAACTGACACCCAGCAACACAGACATACACTTACAAAAGTAACCAAGACAGACACTGATACCCAGTAACACAGACACACACTTGCACCAAGTAACAAGGACATACACTGATACCCAGTAACACAGACATACACTTACACCAATTAACAAAGACGCACAATTACACCAAGTAACAAAGACATACACTGACACCAAGTAACAAAGACTTACACTTACACCAAGTAACAAAGACATACACTGATACCCAGTAACACAGACACACTGTTACACCAAGTAACAAAGACAGATACTGATACCACGTAACACAGACATACTCTGACATCAAATAACGAAGACATACACTGACACCAAGTAACAAAGACATACACTTCCACCAAGTAACAAAGACATACACTGACACCAAGTAACAAAGTCATACACTGATATCCAGTAACACAGACACACACTTAAACCAAGTAACAAAGACATACACTGATACCCAATAACACAGACACACATTTACACCAAGTAACAAAGACATACACTGACACCAAGTCACAAAGACATACACTGACACCAAGTAACAAAGACATACACTGATTCCCAGTAACACAGACACACACTTACACCAAGTAGCAAAGACATACACTTACACCAAGTAACACAGACATACAATGATACCCAGTAACAAAGACATACACTTACACCAAGTAACACAGACATACACTGACACCAAGTAACAAAGACATCCACTTACACCAAGTACAAAGACATACACTGACACCAAGTAACAAATAAATACACTTACACCAAGTAACAAAGACATACACTGATGCCCAGTAACACAGACACGCTCTGACACCCAGCAACAAAGTCATACACTGATACCCAGTAACACAGACACACACTGACACCCAGTAACACAAACAAACACACACTGACACCCAGTAACACAGAAAACCACTGATACACAGTAACAAAGACATACTCTTACACCAAGTAACAAAGACACACACTTACACCCAGTAATAAAGACATACACTGACACCAAGTCACAAAGACAAACACTGATACCAAGTCGCAAAGACAGACACTGATACCCAGTAACACAGACACACACTTGCACCAAGTAACAAGGACATACAATTACACCAAGTAACAAAGACATACACTGATACCCAGTAACAAAGACATACATTGATACCCAGTAACACGGACACGCACTGACACCCAGTAACAAAGACATGCACTGATACCGAGTAACACCCACAAAAACTGACACCCAGAAACAAAGACATACACTAACACCAAGTAACAAAGACATACACTGATACCCAGTAACACAGACACACACTTACACCAAGTAACAATGACATAGACTGATACCCAGTAACACAGACATACACTGACACCAAGTCACAAAGACATGCACTGACACCAAGTAACAAAGTCAGACACTGAGACTCAGTAACACAGACACAAACTTACACCAAGTAACAAAGACATACACTGATAGCCAGTAACACAGACACACACTTCCACCAAGTAACAAAGACATACACTGATACCGAGGAACACAGACACACACTTAAACCAAGCAACAAAGAGAGACACTGATACCCAGTAACACAGACACACACTTACACCAAGTCACAACGACATACACTGACACCCAGTAACAGAGACATACACTGACACCCAGTAATAAAGACACACACTGACACGAAGTAACAAAGACATACACTGACACCAAGTAACTAAGACATACACTGATACCAAGTAACACAGACACACACTTACACCAAGTAGCAAAGACATACACTTACACCAAGTAACACAGACATACAATGATACCCAGTAACAAAGACATACACTTACACCAAGTAACACAGACATACACTTCCACCAAGTAACAAAGACATACACTGACACCAAGTAACAAAGTCATACACTGATATCCAGTAACACAGACACACACTTAAACCAAGTAACAAAGACATACACTGATACCCAATAACACAGACACACACTTACACCAAGTAACAAAGACATACACTGACACCAAGTCACAAAGACATACACTGACACCAAGTAACAAAGACATACACTGATTCCCAGTAACACAGACACACACTTACACCAAGTAGCAAAGACATACACTTACACCAAGTAACACAGACATACAATGATACCCAGTAACAAAGACATACACTTACACCAAGTAACACAGACATACACTGACACCAAGTAACAAAGACATCCACTTACACCAAGTACAAAGACATACACTGACACCAAGTAACAAATAAATACACTTACACCAAGTAACAAAGACATACACTGATACCCAGTAACACAGACACGCTCTGACACCCAGCAACAAAGTCATACACTGATACCCAGTAACACAGACACACACTGACACCCAGTAACACAAACAAACACACACTGACACCCAGTAACACAGAAAACCACTGATACACAGTAACAAAGACATACTCTTACACCAAGTAACAAAGACACACACTTACACACAGTAATAAAGACATACACTGACACCAAGTCACAAAGACAAACACTGATACCAAGTCGCAAAGACAGACACTGATACCCAGTAACACAGACACACACTTGCACCAAGTAACAAGGACATACAATTACACCAAGTAACAAAGACATACACTGATACCCAGTAACAAAGACATACATTGATACCCAGTAACACGGACACGCACTGACACCCAGTAACAAAGACATGCACTGATACCGAGTAACACCCACAAAAACTGACACCCAGAAACAAAGACATACACTAACACCAAGTAACAAAGACATACACTGATACCCAGTAACACAGACACACACTTACACCAAGTAACAATGACATAGACTGATACCCAGTAACACAGACATACACTGACACCAAGTCACAAACACATGCACTGACACCAAGTAACAAAGTCAGACACTGATACTCAGTAACACAGACACAAACTTACACCAAGTAACAAAGACATACACTGATAGCCAGTAACACAGACACACACTTCCACCAAGTAACAAAGACATACACTGATACCGAGGAACACAGACACATACTTAAACCAAGCAACAAAGAGAGACACTGATACCCAGTAACACAGACACACACTTACACCAAGTCACAACGACATACACTGACACCCAGTAACAAAGACATACACTGACACCCAGTAATAAAGACACACACTGACACGAAGTAACAAAGACATACACTGACACCAAGTAACTAAGACATACACTGATACCCAGTAACACAGACACACACTTACACCAAGTAGCAAAGACATACACTTACACCAAGTCACACAGACATACAATGATACCCAGTAACAAAGACATACACTTACACCAAGTAACACAGACATACACAGACACCAAGTAACAAAGACATCCACTTACACCAAGTACAAAGACATACACTGACACCAAGTAACAAATAAATACACTTACACCAAGTAACAAAGACATACACTGATACCCAGTAACACAGACACGCTCTGACACCCAGCAACAAAGTCATACACTGATACCCAGTTACACAGACACACACTGACACCCAGTAACACAAACAAACACACACTGACACCCAGTAACACAGAAAACCACTGATACACAGTAACAAAGACATACACTGACACGAAGTAACACAGACACACACTGACACCCAGTAATAAAGACATACACTGACACCAAGTCACAAAGACATACACTGATACCAAGTCGCAAAGACAGACACTGATACCCAGTAACACAGACACACACTTGCACCAAGTAACAAGGACACACACTGACACCAAGTCACAAAGACATACACTGAGACCAAGCAACAAAGACATACACTGATACCCAGTAACACAGACACACACTTACACCAAGTAACAAAGAAATATACTGATACCCAGTAACACAGACACACACTTACACTAAATAATAAAGAGATACAGTGACATAAAGTAACAAAGACATACACTTACACCAAGTTACAAAGACATGCACTGACACCAAGTAACAAAGACATGCACTGATACCCAGTAACACAGACACGCTCTTACACGAAGTAACAAAGACATACACTGATACCCAGTAACACAGACACGCACTGACACCCAGTAACAAAGACATACAATGACACCAAGTCACAAAGACATACACTGACACCAAGTAACAAAGACAGACACTGATTCCCAGTAACACAGACACACACTTACACCAAGTAACAAAGACATACACTGACAGCCAGTAACACAGACACACACTTCCACCAAGTAACAAAGACAGACACTGATACCCAGTAACACAGACACACACTTACACCAAGTCACAAAGACATACACTGACACCCAGTAACAAAGACATACACTGACACCCAGTAATAAAGACACACACTGACACGAAGTAACAAAGACATACACTGACACCAAGTAACGAAGACATACACTGATACCCAGTAACACAGACACACACTTACACCAAGTAACAAAGACAGACACTGATACCCAGTAACACAGACACACACCGACACCCAGTAACAAAGACACACACTGACACCAAGTCACAAAGACATACACTGACACCAAGTAACACAGACATACACTTACACCAAGTAGCAAAGACATACACTTACACCAAGTAACACAGACATACAATGATACCCAGTAACAAAGACATACACTTACACCAAGTAACACAGACATACACTTCCACCAAGTAACAAAGACATACACTGACACCAAGTAACAAAGTCATACACTGATATCCAGTAACACAGACACACACTTAAACCAAGTAACAAAGACATACACTGATACCCAATAACACAGACACACACTTACACCAAGTAACAAAGACATACACTGACACCAAGTCACAAAGACATACACTGACACCAAGTAACAAAGACATACACTGATTCCCAGTAACACAGACACACACTTACACCAAGTAGCAAAGACATACACTTACACCAAGTAACACAGACATACAATGATACCCAGTAACAAAGACATACACTTACACCAAGTAACACAGACATACACTGACACCAAGTAACAAAGACATCCACTTACACCAAGTACAAAGACATACACTGACACCAAGTAACAAATAAATACACTTACACCAAGTAACAAAGACATACACTGATACCCAGTAACACAGACACGCTCTGACACCCAGCAACAAAGTCATACACTGATACCCAGTAACACAGACACACACTGACACCCAGTAACACAAACAAACACACACTGACACCCAGTAACACAGAAAACCACTGATACACAGTAACAAAGACATACTCTTACACCAAGTAACAAAGACACACACTTACACACAGTAATAAAGACATACACTGACACCAAGTCACAAAGACAAACACTGATACCAAGTCGCAAAGACAGACACTGATACCCAGTAACACAGACACACACTTGCACCAAGTAACAAGGACATACAATTACACCAAGTAACAAAGACATACACTGATACCCAGTAACAAAGACATACATTGATACCCAGTAACACGGACACGCACTGACACCCAGTAACAAAGACATGCACTGATACCGAGTAACACCCACAAAAACTGACACCCAGAAACAAAGACATACACTAACACCAAGTAACAAAGACATACACTGATACCCAGTAACACAGACACACACTTACACCAAGTAACAATGACATAGACTGATACCCAGTAACACAGACATACACTGACACCAAGTCACAAACACATGCACTGACACCAAGTAACAAAGTCAGACACTGATACTCAGTAACACAGACACAAACTTACACCAAGTAACAAAGACATACACTGATAGCCAGTAACACAGACACACACTTCCACCAAGTAACAAAGACATACACTGATACCGAGGAACACAGACACATACTTAAACCAAGCAACAAAGAGAGACACTGATACCCAGTAACACAGACACACACTTACACCAAGTCACAACGACATACACTGACACCCAGTAACAAAGACATACACTGACACCCAGTAATAAAGACACACACTGACACGAAGTAACAAAGACATACACTGACACCAAGTAACTAAGACATACACTGATACCCAGTAACACAGACACACACTTACACCAAGTAGCAAAGACATACACTTACACCAAGTCACACAGACATACAATGATACCCAGTAACAAAGACATACACTTACACCAAGTAACACAGACATACACAGACACCAAGTAACAAAGACATCCACTTACACCAAGTACAAAGACATACACTGACACCAAGTAACAAATAAATACACTTACACCAAGTAACAAAGACATACACTGATACCCAGTAACACAGACACGCTCTGACACCCAGCAACAAAGTCATACACTGATACCCAGTTACACAGACACACACTGACACCCAGTAACACAAACAAACACACACTGACACCCAGTAACACAGAAAACCACTGATACACAGTAACAAAGACATACACTGACACGAAGTAACACAGACACACACTGACACCCAGTAATAAAGACATACACTGACACCAAGTCACAAAGACATACACTGATACCAAGTCGCAAAGACAGACACTGATACCCAGTAACACAGACACACACTTGCACCAAGTAACAAGGACACACACTGACACCAAGTCACAAAGACATACACTGAGACCAAGCAACAAAGACATACACTGATACCCAGTAACACAGACACACACTTACACCAAGTAACAAAGAAATATACTGATACCCAGTAACACAGACACACACTTACACTAAATAATAAAGAGATACAGTGACATAAAGTAACAAAGACATACACTTACACCAAGTTACAAAGACATGCACTGACACCAAGTAACAAAGACATGCACTGATACCCAGTAACACAGACACGCTCTTACACGAAGTAACAAAGACATACACTGATACCCAGTAACACAGACACGCACTGACACCCAGTAACAAAGACATACAATGACACCAAGTCACAAAGACATACACTGACACCAAGTAACAAAGACAGACACTGATTCCCAGTAACACAGACACACACTTACACCAAGTAACAAAGACATACACTGACAGCCAGTAACACAGACACACACTTCCACCAAGTAACAAAGACAGACACTGATACCCAGTAACACAGACACACACTTACACCAAGTCACAAAGACATACACTGACACCCAGTAACAAAGACATACACTGACACCCAGTAATAAAGACACACACTGACACGAAGTAACAAAGACATACACTGACACCAAGTAACGAAGACATACACTGATACCCAGTAACACAGACACACACTTACACCAAGTAACAAAGACAGACACTGATACCCAGTAACACAGACACACACCGACACCCAGTAACAAAGACACACACTGACACCAAGTCACAAAGACATACACTGACACCAAGTAACACAGACATACACTGACACCAAGTAACAAAGACATCCACTTACACCAATTAACAAAGACATGCACTGATACCCAGTAACAAAGACATACATTGATACCCAGTAACACGGACACGCACTGACACCCAGTAACAAAGACATACACTGATACCGAGTAACACCGACAAAAACTGACACCCAGCAACACAGACATACACTTACAAAAGTAACAAAGACAGACACTGATACCCAGTAACACAGACACACACTTGCACCAAGTAACAAGGACATACACTGATACCCAGTAACACAGACATACACTTACACCAATTAACAAAGACACGCAATTACACCAAGTAACAAAGACATACACTGACACCAAGTAACAAAGACTTACACTTACACCAAGTAACAAAGACATACACTGATACCCAGTAACACAGACACACTGTTACACCAAGTAACAAAGACAGATACTGATACCACGTAACACAGACATACTCTGACATCAAATAACGAAGACATACACTGACACCAAGTAACAAAGACATACACTTACACCAAGTAACAAAGACATACACTGACACCAAGTAACAAAGTCATACACTGATATCCAGTAACACAGACACACACTTAAACCAAGTAACAAAGACATACACTGATACCCAATAACACAGACACACACTTACACCAAGTAACAAAGACATACACTGACACCAAGTCACAAAGACATACACTGACACCAAGTAACAAAGACATACACTGATTCCCAGTAACACAGACACACACTTACACCAAGTAGCAAAGACATACACTTACACCAAGTAACACAGACATACAATGATACCCAGTAACAAAGACATACACTTACACCAAGTAACACAGACATACACTGACACCAAGTAACAAAGACATCCACTTACACCAAGTACAAAGACATACACTGACACCAAGTAACAAATAAATACACTTACACCAAGTAACAAAGACATACACTGATACCCAGTAACACAGACACGCTCTGACACCCAGCAACAAAGTCATACACTGATACCCAGTAACACAGACACGCACTGACACCCAGTAACACAAACAAACACACACTGACACCCAGTAACACAGAAAACCACTGATACACAGTAACAAAGACATACTCTTACACCAAGTAACAAAGACACACACTTACACCCAGTAATAAAGACATACACTGACACCAAGTCACAAAGACAAACACTGATACCAAGTCGCAAAGACAGACACTGATACCCAGTAACACAGACACACACTTGCACCAAGTAACAAGGACATACAATTACACCAAGTAACAAAGACATACACTGACACCAAGTAACAAAGACTTACACTTACACTAAGTAACAAAGACATACACTGATACCCAGTAACACAGACAAACTCTTACACCAAGTAACAAAGACAGATACTGATACCAAGTAACACAGACATACACTGACATCAAGTAACAATGACATAGACTGATACCCAGTAACACAGACCTACACTGACACCAAGTAACAAAGACATACTCTTACACCAAGGAACAAAGACACACACTTACACGAAGTAACACAGACAGACACTGACACCAAGTAAAAAGACATACACTGATACCCAGCAACACAGACATACACTTACAAAAGTAACAAAGACAGACACTGATACCCAGTAACACAGACATACACTGACACCAAGTAACAAAGACATCCACTTACACCAAGTAACAAAGACATACACTGATACCCAGTAACAAAGACATACATTGATACCCAGTAACACGGACACGCACTGACACCCAGTAACAAAGACATGCACTGATACCGAGTAACACCCACAAAAACTGACACCCAGAAACAAAGACATACACTAACACCAAGTAACAAAGACATACACTGATACCCATTAACACAGACACACACTTACACCAAGTAACAATGACATAGACTGATACCCAGTAACACAGACCTACACTGACACCAAGTAACAAAGACATACTCTTACACCAAGGAACAAAGACACACACTTACACGAAGTAACACAGACAGACACTGACACCAAGTAAAAAGACATACACTGATACCCAGCAACACAGACATACACTTACAAAAGTAACAAAGACAGACACTGATACCCAGGAACACAGACACACACTTGCACCAAGTAACAAGGACATACACTGATACCCATTAACAAAGACATACACTTACACCAATTAACAAAGACACACAATTACACCAAGTAACAAAGACATACACTGATACCAAGTAACAAAGACTTACACTTACACCAAGTAACAAAGACATACACTGATACCCAGTAACACAGACACACTGTTACACCAAGTAACAAAGACAGATACTGATACCACGTAACACAGACATACTCTGACATCAAATAACGAAGACATACACTGACACCAAGTAACAAAGACATACACTTACACCAAGTAACAAAGACATACACTGACACCAAGTAACAAAGTCATACACTGATACCCAGTAACACAGACACACACTTAAACCAAGTAACAAAGACATACACTGATACCCAATAACACAGACACACACTTACACCAAGTAACAAAGACATACACTGACACCAAGTCACAAAGACATACACTGACACCAAGTAACAAAGACATACACTGATTCCCAGTAACACAGACACACACTTACACCAAGTAGCAAAGACATACACTTACACCAAGTAACACAGACATACAATGATACCCAGTAACAAAGACATACACTTACACCAAGTAACACAGACATACACTGACACCAAGTAACAAAGACATCCACTTACACCAAGTACAAAGACATACACTGACACCAAGTAACAAATAAATACACTTACACCAAGTAACAAAGACATCCACTTACACCAAGTACAAAGACATACACTGACACCAAGTAACAAATAAATACACTTACACCAAGTAACAAAGACATACACTGATACCCAGTAACACAGACACGCTCTGACACCCAGCAACAAAGTCATACACTGATACCCAGGAACACAGACACACACTGACACCCAGTAACACAAACAAACACACACTGACACCCAGTAACACAGAAAACCACTGATACACAGTAACAAAGACATACTCTTACACCAAGTAACAAAGACACACACTTACACCCAGTAATATAGACATACACTGACACCAAGTCACAAAGACAAACACTGATACCAAGTCGCAAAGACAGACACTGATACCCAGTAACACAGACACACACTTGCACCAAGTAACAAGGACATACACTGATACCCATTAACAAAGACATACACTTACACCAATTAACAAGACACACAATTACACCAAGTAACAAAGACATACACTGACACCAAGTAACAAAGACTTACACTTACACTAAGTAACAAAGACATACACTGATACCCAGTAACACAGACACACTCTTACACCAAGTAACAAAGACAGATACTGATACCAAGTAACACAGACATACACTGACATCAAGTAACCAAGACATACACTGACACCAAGTAACAAAGTCATACACTGATACCCAGTAACACAGACACACACTTAAACCAAGTAACAAAGTCATACACTGATACCCAATAACACAGACACACACTTACACCAAGTAACACAGACACACACTGACACCCAGTAACAAAGACATACACTGACACCAAGTCACAAAGACATACAACTGAAACCAAGTAACAAAGACATCCACTTACACCAAGTAACAAAGACATACATTGATAACCTGTAACAAAGACATACATTGATACCCAGTAACACAGACACGCACTGACACCCAGTAACAATGACATACACTGATACCCAGTAACACAGAGACGCACTGACACCCAGTAACAAAGACATACACTGACACCAAGTCACAAAGACATACACTGACACCAAGCAACAAAGACATACTCTTACACCAAGTAACAAAGACACACACTTACACGAAGTAATACAGACAGACACTGACACCAAGTAAAAAGACATACACTGATACCCAGCAACACAGACATACACTTGCACCAAGTAACAAGGACATACACTGATACCCATTAACAAAGCCATACACTTACAACAATTAACAAAGACACACAATTACACCAAGAAACAAAGACACACACTGACACCAAGTAACAAAGACTTACACTTACACCAAGTAACAAAGACATACACTGATACCCAGTAACACAGACACAGTCTTACACCAAGTAACAAAGACAGATACTGATACCACGTAACACAGGCATACACTGACATCAAGTAACGAAGACATACACTGACAACAAGTAACAAAGTCATACACTGATACCCAGTAACACAGACACCCAGTAACACAGACACACACTTAAACCAAGTAACAAAGACATACACTGATACCCAATAACACAGACACACTCTTACACCAAGTAACAAAGACATACACTGACACCAAGTAACAAAGACATACACTGACACCAAGTCACAAAGACATACACTGACACCAAGTAACAAAGACATACTCTGATTCCCAGTAACACAGACACACACTTACACCAAGTAGCAAAGACATACACTTACACCAAGTAACACAGACATACAATGATACCCAGTAACAAAGACATACACTTACACCAAGTAACACAGAAATACAGTGACACCAAGTAACAAAGACATCCACTTACACCAAGTACAAAGACATACACTGACACCAAGTAACAAATAAATACACTTACACAAAGTAACAAAGACATACACGGATACCCAGTAACACAGACACGCTCTGACACCCAGCAACAAAGTCATACACTGATACCCAGTAACACAGACACACACTGACACCCAGTAACACAAACAAACACACACTGACACCCAGTAACACAGAAAACCACTGATAAACAGTAACACAGACATACACTGACACGAAGTAACACAGACACACACTGACACCCAGTAATAAAGACATACACTGACACAAAGTCACAAAGACAAACACTGATACCAAGTCGCAAAGACATACACTGATACCCAGTAACACAGACACACACTCACACCAAGTAACAAAGAGATACACTGACACCAAGTAACAAAGGCATACGCTTACACCAAGTAACAAAGACACACACTTACACCAAGTAACACAGACATACACTGACGCCAAGTAACAAAGACATACACTTACACCAGGTAACAAAGACATACACTGATACCCAGTAACACAGACACACACTCACAACAAGTAACAAAGACATACACTGATACCCAGTAACACAGACACAGTCTTACACCAAGTAACAAAGACAGATACTGATACCACGTAACACAGGCATACACTGACATCAAGTAACGAAGACATACACTGACAACAAGTAACAAAGTCATACACTGATACCCAGTAACACAGACAAACACTTAAACCAAGTAACAAAGACATACACTGATACCCAATAACACAGACACACTCTTACACCAAGTAACAAAGACATACACTGACACCAAGTCACAAAGACATACACTGACACCAAGTCACAAAGACATACACTGGCACCAAGTAACAAAGACATGCACTGATTCCCAGTAACACAGACACACACTTACACCAAGTAGCAAAGACATACACTTACACCAAGTAACACAGACATACAATGATACCCAGTTACAAAGACATACACTTACACAAAGTAACACAGACATACAGTGACACCAAGTAACAAAGACATCCACTTACACCAAGTACAAAGACATACACTGACACCAAGTAACAAATAAATACACTTACACAAAGTAACAAAGATATACACGGATACCCAGTAACACACACACGGTCTGACACCCAGCAACAAAGTCATACACTGATACCCAGTAACACAGACACACACTGACACCCAGTAACACAAACAAACACACACTGACACCCAGTAACACAGAAAACCACTGATAAACAGTAACAAAGACATACACTGACACGACGTAACACAGACACACACTGACACCCAGTAATAAAGACATACACTGACACAAAGTCACAAAGACAAACACTGATACCTAGTCGCAAAGACATACACTGATACCCAGTAACACAGACACACACTCACACCAAGTAACAAAGAGATACACTGACACCAAGTAACAAAGGCATACGCTTACACCAAGTAACAAAGACACACACTTACACCAAGTAACACAGACATACACTGACGCCAAGTAACAAAGACATACACTTACACCAGGTATTTTGACATGCACTGACACCAAGTAACAAAGACATACACTGACACCAAGTAACAAAGACATACACTGATACCCAGTAACACAGACACACACGCACAACAAGTAACAAAGACATACACTGATACCCAGTAACACAGACACACACTTACACCAAGTGACTCAGACATACACTGACACCAAGTAACAAAGACATACACTGATACCCAGTAACACAGGCACACACTGACACCAAGTAACAAAGACATACGCTGACACCAATTAACAAAGACATACAATGATACCCAGTAACAAAGACATACACTTACACCAAGTAACACAGACATACACTGACACCAAGTAACAAAGACATCCACTTACACCAAGTACAAAGACATACACTGACACCAAGTAACAAATAAATACACTTACACCAAGTAACAAAGACATACACGGATACCCAGTAACACAGACACGCTCTGACACCCAGCAACAAAGTCATACACTGATACCCAGTAACACAGGCACACACTGACACCAAGTAACAAAGACAAACGCTGACACCAAGTAACAAAGACATACACTTACACCAAGTAACTAAGACACACACTTACACCAAGTAACACAGACATACTCTGACACCAAGTAACAAAGACAGACATTTACACCAAGTAACAGCGACATACACTGACGCCAAGTCACAAAGACACACACTGACACCCAGTCACAAAGACATACACTGACACCATGTCACAAAGACATACACTGATACCAAGTAACACAGACACACTTACACCAAGTAACACAAACACACGCTTTCACCAAGTAACAAAGACATACACTGACACCAAGTAACACTGACACACACTTACACCAAGTAAGACAGACACACACTTACAGCCAGTAACACAGACATACACTGGCACCAAGTAACAAAGAGATACACTTACACCAAGTAACACAGACAAACCCTGACACCAAGTAACAAAGACATACAATTACAAAAATTAACAAAGACACACATTTACATCAAGTGACACAGACATACACTGACACCATGTAACAAAGACATACACTGAAACACAGTAACACAGACATACACTGACACCAAGTAACAAAGACATACACTGACACCAACAAACAAAGACATACACTGATACCCAGTAACACAGACACACACTTACACCAAGTAACAAAGACATCACTGACACCCAGTAACAAAGACCTACACTGACACCAAGTCACAAAGACATGCACTGATACCCAGTAACACAGACACACACTTACACCAAGTAACAAAGACAAACACTTACACCAAGTAACAAAGACATACACTGACACCAAGAAGCAAAGACATACACTTACACCAAGTAACACAGACACACACTGACACCCAGTAACACAAACAAACACACACTGACCTCCAGTAACTTAGAGAAACACAGACACACAGTAACAAAGACATACACAGACACACACTGACAACAAGCAAAAAGGACTAACTGAGACACACACTGTCATCAAGTAACAAAGACATACACTGACACCCAGTAACAATTACATACACTGACACCAAGTCACAAAGACATACACTGATACCCAGTAACACAGACACACACTTACACCAAGTAACAAAGACAAACACTTACACCAAGTAACAAAGACATACACTGACACCAAGAAGCAAAGACATACACTTACACCAAGTAACACAGACACACACTGACACCCAGTAACACAAACAAACACACACTGACCTCCAGTAACATAGAGAAACACAGACACACAGTAACAAAGACATACACAGACACACACTGACACCAAGCAAAAAAGACTCACTGAGACACACACTGTCATCAAGTAACAAAGACATACACTGACACCCAGTAACAAATACATACACTGACACCAAGTCACAAAGACATACACTGATACCCAGTAACACAGACACACACTTCCACCAAGTAACAAAGCAAACACTGACACCAAGTAACAAAGACATACACTTACACTAAGTAACACAGACATACACTGACACCAAGTAACAAAGACATACACTTACACCAAGTAACAAAGACACACACTTACACGAAGTAACACAGACATACACTGACACCAAGTAACAAAGACATACACTGATACCCAGTAACACAGACACACACTTACACCAAGTAACAAAGACATACACTGACACCCAGTAACAAAGACACACACTTACACCAAGTAACAAAGACATACACTGACACCCAGTAACACAGACACACACTTACACTAAGTAATAAAGACATACACTGACACAAAGTAGCAAAGACAGACACTGATACCCAGTAACAAAGACACGCACTGACACCCAGTAACAATGACATACACTGATACCCAGTAACACAGAGACGCACTGACACCCAGTAACAGAGACATCCACTGACACCAAGTCACAAAGACATACACTGACACCAAGTAACAAAGACATACACTGACACCCAGTAACACAGACACACACTTACACCAATTAACAAAGACATACACTGATACCCAGTAACACAGACACGCTCTTACACGAAGTCACAAAGACAAACACTGATAAACAGTAACACAGACACGCACTGACACCCAGTAACAAAGACATACACTGACACCAAGTCACAAAGACAGACACTGATACCCAGTAACACAGACACACACTTACACCAAGTAACAAAGACAAACACTTACACCAAGTAACAAAGACATACACTGACACCAAGAAGCAAAGACATACACTTACACCAAGTAACACAGACACACACTGACACCCAGTAACACAAACAAACATACATGACCTCCAGTAACATAGAGAAACACAGACACACAGTAACAAAGACATACACAGACACACACTGACACCAAGTAAAAAAGACTAACTGAGACACACACTGTCATCAAGTAACAAAGACATACACTGACACCCACTAACAAATACATACACTGACACCAAGTCACAAAGACATACACTGATACCCAGTAACACAGACACACACTTCCACCAAGTAACAAAGCAAATACTGACACCAAGTAACAAAGACATACACTTACACCAAGTAACACAGACATACACTGACACCAAGTAACAAAGACATACACTTACACCAAGTAACAAAGACACACACTTACACGAAGTAACACAGACATACACTGACACCAAGTCACAAAGACATACACTGATACCCAGTAACACAGACACACACTTCCACCAGGTAACAAAGCAAACACTGACACCAAGTAACAAAGACAGACACTTACACTAAGTAACACAGACATACACTGACACCAAGTAACAAAGACATACACTTACACCAAGTAACAAAGACACACACTTACACGAAGTAACACAGACATACACTGACACCAAGTAACAAAGACATACACAGATACCCAGTAACACAGACACACACTTACACCAAGTAACAAAGACATACACTGACACCCAGTAACAAAGACACACACTTACACCAAGTAACAAAGACATACACTGACACCCAGTAACACAGACACACACTTACACTAAGTAATAAAGACATACACTGACACAAAGTAACAAAGACAGACACTGATACCCAGTAACACAGACACGCACTGACACCCAGTAACAATGACATACACTGATACCCAGTAACACAGAGACGCACTGACACCCAGTTACAGAGACATCCACTGACACCAAGTCACAAAGACATACACTGACACCAAGTAACAAAGACATACACTGACACCCAGTAACACAGACACACACTTACACCAATTAACAAAGACATACACTGATACCCAGTAACACAGACACACTCTTACACGAAGTCACAAAGACAAACACTGATAAACAGTAACACAGACACGCACTGACACCCAGTAACAAAGACATACACTGACACCAAGTCACAAAGACAGACACTGATACCCAGTAACACAGACACACACTGTCATCAAGTAACAAAGACATACACTGACACCCACTAACAAATACATACACTGACACCAAGTCACAAAGACATACACTGATACCCAGTAACACAGACACACACTTCCACCAAGTAACAAAGCAAATACTGACACCAAGTAACAAAGACATACACTTACACCAAGTAACACAGACATACACTGACACCAAGTAACAAAGACATACACTTACACCAAGTAACAAAGACACACACTTACACGAAGTAACACAGACATACACTGACACCAAGTAACAAAGACATACACTGATACCCAGTAACACAGAAACACACTGACACCCAGTAACAAAGACATAAACTGATACCAAGTCACAAAGACATACACTGATACCAAGTAACACAGACAAACACTGACACCAAGTAACAAAGACATGCAATGACACCAAGTAACAAAGACATACACTTACACAAAGATTAAAGACACACACTTACACCAAGTAACACAGACATACACTGAAACCAAGTAACAAAGACATACACTGACACCCAGTAACACAGGCACACACTGACACCAAGTAACAAAGACAAGCGCTGACACCAAGTAACAAAGACATACACTTACATCAAGTAACAAAGACACACACTTACACCAAGTAACACAGAAATACACTGACACCAAGTAACAAAGACAGACAATTACACCAAGTAACAAAGACATACACTGACGCCAAGTCACAAAGACACACACTGACACCCAGTAACAAAGACATACACTGACACCAAGTAACAAAGACATACACTGACACCAAGTAACACTGACACACACTTACACCAAGTAATACAGACACACACTTACAGCCAGTAACACAGACATACACTGGCACCAAGTAACAAAGAGATACACTTACACCAAGTAACACAGACAAACCCTGACACCAAGTAACAAAGACATACAATTACAAAAAGTAACAAAGACACACATTTACATCAAGTGACACAGACATACACTGACACCATGTAACAAAGACATACACTGAAACACAGTAACACAGACATACACTGACACCAAGTAACAAAGACATACACTGACACCAACAAACAAAGACATACACTGATACCCAGTAACACAGACACACACTTACACCAAGTAACAAAGACATCACTGACACCCAGTAACAAAGAGCTACACTGACACCAATTCACAAAGACATACACTGATACCCAGTAACACAGACACACACTTACACCAAGTAACAAAGACAAACACTTACACCAAGTAACAAAGACATACACTGACACCAAGAAGCAAAGACATACACTTACACCAAGTAACACAGACACACACTGACACCCAGTAACACAAACAAACACACACTGACCTCCAGTAACATAGAGAAACACAGACACACAGTAACAAAGACATACACAGACACACACTGACACCAAGCAAAAAAGACTCACTGAGACACACACTGTCATCAAGTAACAAAGACATACACTGACACCCAGTAACAAATACATACACTGACACCAAGTCACAAAGACATACACTGATACCCAGTAACACAGACACACACTTCCACCAAGTAACAAAGCAAACACTGACACCAAGTAACAAAGACATACACTTACACTAAGTAACACAGACATATACTGACACCAAGTAACAAAGACATACACTTACACCAAGTAACAAAGACACACACTTACACGATGTAACACAGACATACACTGACACCAAGTAACAAAGACATACACTGATACCCATTAACACAGACACACACTTACACCAAGTAACGAAGACATACACTGACACCCAGTAACAAAGACACACACTTACACCAAGTAACAAAGACATACACTGACACCCAGTAACACAGACACACACTTACACTAAGTAATAAAGACATACACTGACACAAAGTAACAAAGACAGACACTGTTAGCCAGTAACACAGACACGCACTGACACCCAGTAACAATGACATACACTGATACCCAGTAACACAGAGACGCACTGACACCCAGTAACAGAGACATCCACTGACACCAAGTCACAAAGACATACACTGACACCAAGTAACAAAGACATACACTGACACCCAGTAACACAGACACACACTTACACCAATTAACAAAGACATACACTGATACCCAGTAACACAGACACACTCTTACACGAAGTCACAAAGACAAACACTGATAAACAGTAACACAGACACGCACTGACACCCACTAACAAAGACATACACTGACACCAAGTCACAAAGACAGACACTGATACCAAGAAGCAAAGACATACACTTACACCAAGTAACACAGACACACACTGACACCCAGTAACACAAACAAACATACACTGACCTCCAGTAACATAGAGAAACACAGACACACAGTAACAAAGACATACACAGACACACACTGACACCAAGCAAAAAAGACTAACTGAGACACACACTGTCATCAAGTAACAAAGACATACACTGACACCCACTAACAAATACATACACTGACACCAAGTCACAAAGACATACACTGATTCCCAGTAACACAGACACACACTTCCACCAAGTAACAAAGCAAATACTGACACCAAGTAACAAAGACATACACTTACACCAAGTAACACAGACATACACTGACACCAAGTAACAAAGACATACACTTACACCAAGTAACAAAGACACACACTTACACGAAGTAACACAGACATACACTGACACCAAGTAACAAAGACATACACTGATACCCAGTAACACAGAAACACACTGACACCCAGTAACAAAGACATACACTGATACCAAGTCACAAAGACATACACTGATACCAAGTAACACAGACACACACTGACACCAAGTAACAAAGACATGCAATGACACCAAGTAACAAAGACATACACTTACACAAAGATTAAAGACACACACTTACACCAAGTAACACAGACATACACTGAAACCAAGTAACAAAGACATACACTGACACCCAGTAACACAGGCACACACTGACACCAAGTAACAAAGACAAACGCTGACACCAAGTAACAAAGACATACACTTACACCAAGTAACACAGACATACACTGACACCAAGTAACAAAGACATACACTTACACCAAGTAACAAAGACAAACACTTACACCAAGTAACACAGACACACACTTACACTAAGTAATAAAGACATACACTGACACAAAGTTACAAAGACAGACACTGATACCCAGTAACACAGACACGCACTGACATCCAGTAACAGAGACATCCACTGACACCAAGTCACAAAGACATACACTGACACCAAGTAACAAAGACATACAATGACACCCAGTAACACAGACACACACTTACACGAATTAACAAAGACATACACTTACACCAAGTAACAAAGACATACACTGACACCAAGAAGCAAAGACATACACTTACACCAAGTAACACAGACACACACTGACACCCAGTAACACAAACAAACACACACTGACCTCCAGTAACATAGAGAAAGACAGACACACAGTAACAAAGACATACACAGACACACACTGACACCAAGCAAAAAAGACTAACTGAGACACACACTGTCATCAAGTAACAAAGACATACACTGACACCCAGTAACAAATACATACACTGACACCAAGTCACAAAGACATACACTGATACCCAGTAACACAGACACACACTTACACCAAGTAACAAAGCAAACACTGACACCAAGTAACAAAGACATACACTTACACCAAGTAACACAGACATACACTGACACCAAGTAACAAAGACATACACTTACACCAAGTAACAAAGACACACACTTACACGAAGTAACACAGACATACACTGACACCAAGTAACAAAGACATACACTGATACCCAGTAACACAGACACACACTTACACCAAGTAACAAAGACATACACTGACACCCAGTAACAAAGACACACACTTACACCAAGTAACAAAGACATACACTTACACCCAGTAACACAGACACACACTTACACTAAGTAATAAAGACATACACTGACACAAAGTAACAAAGACAGACACTGATACCCAGTAACACAGACACGCACTGACAACCAGTAACAATGACATACACTGATACCCAGTAACACAGAGACGCACTGACACCCAGTAACAGAGACATCCACTGACACCAAGTCACAAAGACATACACTGACACCAAGTAACAAAGACATACACTGACACCCAGTAACACAGACACACACTTACACCAATTAACAAAGACATACACTGATACCCAGTAACACAGACACACTCTTACACGAAGTCACAAAGACAAACACTGATAAACAGTAACACAGACACGCACTGACACCCAGTAACAAAGACATACACTGACACCAAGTCACAAAGACAGACACTGATACCCAGTAACACAGACACACACTTACACCAAGTAACAAAGACAAACACTTACACCAAGTAACAAAGACATACACTGACACCAAGAAGCAAAGAAATACACTTAGACGAAGCAACACAGACACACACTGACACCCAGTAACACAAACAAACACACACTGACCTCCAGTAACATAGAGAAACACAGACCCACAGTAACAAAGACATACACAGACACACACTGACACCAAGCAAAAAAGACTAACTGAGACACACACTGTCATCAAGTAACAAAGACATACACTGACACCCAGTAACAAATACATACACTGACACCAAGTCACAAAGACATACACTGATACCCAGTAACACAGACACACACTTACACCAAGTAACAAAGCAAACACTGACACCAAGTAACAAAGACATACACTTACACCAAGTAACACAGACATACACTGACACCAAGTAACAAAGACATACACTTACACCAAGTAACAAAGACACACACTTACACGAAGTAACACAGACATACACTGACACCAAGTAACAAAGACATACACTGATACCCAGTAACACAGACACACACTTACACCAAGTAACAAAGACATACACTGACACCCAGTAACAAAGACACACACTTACACCAAGTAACAAAGACATACACTTACACCCAGTAACACAGACACACACTTACACTAAGTAATAAAGACATACACTGACACAAAGTAACAAAGACAGACACTGATACCCAGTAACACAGACACGCACTGACAACCAGTAACAATGACATACACTGATACCCAGTAACACAGAGACGCACTGACACCCAGTAACAGAGACATCCACTGACACCAAGTCACAAAGACATACACTGACACCAAGTAACAAAGACATACACTGACACCCAGTAACACAGACACACACTTACACCAATTAACAAAGACATACACTGATACCCAGTAACACAGACACACTCTTACACGAAGTAACAAAGACAAACACTGATAAACAGTAACACAGACACGCACTGACACCCAGTAACAAAGACATACACTGACACCAAGTCACAAAGACAGACACTGATACCCAGTAACACAGACACACACTTACACCAAGTAACAAAGACAAACACTTACACCAAGTAACAAAGACATACACTGACACCAAGAAGCAAAGAAATACACTTACACCAAGCAACACAGACACACACTGACACCCAGTAACACAAACAAACACACACTGACCTCCAGTAACATAGAGAAACACAGACACACAGTAACAAAGACATACACAGACACACACTGACACCAAGCAAAAAAGACTAACTGAGACACACACCGTCATCAAGTAACAAAGACATACACTGACACCCAGTAACAAATACATACACTGGCACCAAGTCACAAAGACATACACTGATACCCAGTAACACAGACACACACTTCCACCAAGTAACAAAGCAAACACTGACACCAAGTAACAAAGACATACACTTACACCAAGTAACACAGACATACACTGACACCAAGTAACAAAGACATACACTTACACCAAGTAACAAAGACACACACTGACACGAAGTAACACAGACATAAACTGACACCAAGTAACAAAGACATACACTGATACCCAGTAACACAGACACACACTTACACGAAGTAACAAAGACATACACTGACACCCAGTAACAAAGACACACACTTACACCAAGTAACAAAGACATACACTGACACCCAGTAACACAGACACACACTTACACTAAGTAATAAAGACATACACTGACACAAAGTAACAAAGACAGACACTGATACCCAGTAACACAGACACGCACTGACACCCAGTAACAGAGACATCCACTGACACCAAGTCACAAAGACATACACTGACACCAAGTAACAAAGACATAGACTGACACCCAGTAACACAGACACACACTTACACCAATTAACAAAGACATACACTGATACCCAGTAACACAGACACACTCTTACACGAAGTAACAAAGACAAACACTGATAAACAGTAACACAGACACGCACTGACACCCAGTAACAAAGACATACACTGACACGAAGTCACAAAGACAGACACTGATACCCAGTAACACAGACACACACTGGGCTGCACATTGGCGCAGTGGTTAGCACCGCAGCCTCACAGCTCCAGGGACCCGGGTTCGATTGTGGGTACTGCCTGTGTCTGCGTGGGTTTCCTCCGGGTGCTCCGGTTTCCTCCCACATGCCAAAGACTTGCAGGTTGATAGGTTAATTGGCCATTATAAATTGCCCCTATTATAGTTAGTTGGTAGGGAAAAATATAGGGACGCGTGGGGATGTGATAGGATTATGGGATTGGTGTCGGATTAGTATAAATGGGTGGTTGATGGTCGGCACACAATCGGTGGGCCGAAGGGCCTGTTTCAGTGCTGTATCTCTAAACTAAAGTAAACACTGACACCTAGAGTCACAGACACACATTGACACCCAGGAACACAGATACACACTGACACCCAGTAACACAGAGAAACACTGACACCAAGTAGCAAAGACATACACTGATACCCAGTAACCAAGACGTACACTTACACCAACTAACACAGACATACACTGACACCAACCTAATTTCCACACAATCTGCAAACAATCTGTGATGTTCCTCCTGAAAAACCTCAGTTTCTCTCACCTCAACCTGCTTTCTTGAAACTCTCGGAAATGGAGTTCAGGGCAAATTATTGACATGGTTAGGAAGTTGGTTGAGTGGTCGGCGACAGAGAGTGGGGATAATGGGTAAGTAGTCCGATTGGCGGGTTATAACTAGTGGTGTCGCGCAGGGATCTGTGTAGGGGCCTCAATTATTCAGATTATTAATTAACGAATTGGATGATGGCATAGTAAATCATATATCAAAATTTGCTGATGATATAAAGTTAGGCGGCATTGTAGACAGTCTCGATGATAGCATAAAAGTGCAGAGAGATATTGACAGAATAGGTGGGTGGGCAAAACTGTGGCAGATGGATTTCAGTGTGGGAAAGTGTGAGGTTATCCATTTTGGACCAAAAAAGGATAGAGCAGGGTACTTTCTAAATGGGAAGAGGTTAAGTACAGTGGATGTCCAAAGAGACTTGGGGGTAGGTGCAGGTGCATAGATATTTAAAATGCCACGAACAAGTGCAGAAAATAATCAAAAAGGCCAATGGAATGCTAGCCTTTATATCCAGAGGATTGGAGTATAAAGACACAGAGGTTATGCTGCAGCTGTACAAAACCCTGGTTAGACCCCACTTGCAATACTGTGAGCAGTTCTGTACACCAAACCTTTGGAAGGATATATTGGCCTTGGAGGGAGTGCAATGCAGGTTTACAAGAATGATACCTGGACTACAGAGGTTAAGTTACTGGGAGAGAATACACAAATTAGGCCTGTTTTCGCTAGACTTTAGAAGGTTAAGGGGTGATCTGATTGAAGTCTTCAAGATATTAACAGGAAAAGACAGGCTAGATGAAGATAAACTATTTCCACTGGTTGGAGATTCAAAAACTAGGGGGAATAGTCTAAAAGATTAGGACCAGACCGTTCAGGACATATGCTAGGAAGTACTTCTTCACGCAAAGGGTGGGAGAGGTTTGGAACTCACTCCCACCAACAGCAGCTGAAGCAAGAACAGTTGTTAGAGGAGAGGGACATGACGGATGTTGAGGTTAGGAACAGATGTTTGATTACTCTAGGTCAAGTCGGCATAAGGAGGGAGGAAGTGTTGGGTATTCTAAAGGGCATTAAGGTGGACAAGTCCCCAGGTCCCGATGGGATCTATCCCAGGTTACTGAGGGAAGCGAGAGAGGAAATAGCTGGGGCCTTAACAGATATCTTTGCAGCATCCGTAAACACGGGTGAGGTCCTGGAGGACTGGAGAATTGCTAATGTTGTCCCCTTGTTTAAGAAGGGTAGCAGGGATAATCCAGGTAATTATAGACCGGTGAGCCTGACGTCAGTGGTAGGGAAGCTGCTGGAGAAGATATTGAGGGATAGGATCTATTCCCATTTGGAAGAAAATGGGCTTATCAGTGATAGGCAACATGGTTTTGTGCAGGGAAGGTCATGTCTTACCAACTTAATAGAATTCTTTGAGGAAGTGACAAAGTTGATTGATGAGGGAAGGGCTGTCGATGTCATATACATGGACTTCAGTAAGGCGTTTGATAAGGTTCCCCATGGCAGGCTGATGGAGAAAGTGAAGGCGCATGGGGTCCAAGGTGTACTGGCTAGATGGATAAAGAACTGGCTGGGCAACAGGAGACAGAGAGTAGCAGTAGAAGGGATTTTCTCAAAATGGAGACGTGTGACTAGTGGTGTTCCACAGGGATCCGTGCTGGGACCACCGTTGTTTGTGATATACGTTAATGATTTGGAGGAAACTATAGGTGGACTGATTAGCAAGTTTGCAGACGACACTAAGATTGGTGGATTGGCAGATAGTGAAGGGGACTGTCAGAGAATACAGCAGAATATAGATAGATTGGAGAGTTGGGCAGAGAAATTGCAGATGGAGTTCAATCAGGGCAAATGCGAGGTGATGCATTTTGGAAGATCCAATTCAAGAGTGAACTATACAGTAAATGGAAAAGTCCTGGGGAAAATTGATGTCCAGAGAGATTTGGGTGTTCAGGTCCACTGTTCCCTGAAGGTGGCAACGCAGGTCAATAGAGTGGTCAAGAAGGCATACGGCATGCTTTCCTTCACCGGACGGGGTATTGAGTACAAGAGTTGGCAGGTCATGTTACAGTTGCATAGGACTTTGGTTCGGCCACATTTGGAATACTGCGTGCAGTTCTGGTCGCCACATTACCAAAAGGATGTGGATGCTTTTGAGAGGGTGCAGAGGGGGTTCGCCAGGATGTTGCCTGGTATGGAGGGCGCTAGCTATGAAGAGAGGTTGAGTAGATTAGGATTATTTTCATTAGAAAGACGGAGGTTGAGGGGGGACCTGATTGAGGTGTACAAAATCATGAGAGGTATAGACAGGGTGGATAGCAAGAGGCTTTTTCCCAGAGTGGGGGATTCAGTTACTAGAGGACACGGGTTCAAAGTGAAAGGGGAAAAGTTTAGGGGGGATATGCGTGGAAAGTTCTTTACGCAGAGGGTGGTGGGTGCCTGGAACGCGTTGCCAGCGGCGGTGGTAGATGCGGGCACGATGGCGTCTTTTAAGATGTATCGAGACAGATACATGAATGGGCAGGAAGAAAAGAGATACAGACCCTTAGAAAATAGGCGACATGTTTAGGTAGAGGATCTGGATCGGCGCAGGCTTGGAGGGCCGAAGGGCCTGTTCCTGTGCTGTAATTTTCTTTGTTCTTTGTTCTTTTTGTTCTAATTTTAAATCTGAGATAGATAGATTTTTGTTCATCAAAGCTATTCAGGGATATGGGTCAAAGGGGAGTATATGGAGTTAGGCCGCGTATCACCTATGATCTCATTGATTGGTGGAAAAGGCTCGAGGGGCTGAAAGGCCTCCTCCTATTCCTATCTTCCTATGTTCCTATGCTGATACTCTAAAACCTGCCAAATAATTTCCGAGGATAAAATCTAGCCCTTCAATAAATATATCAGGAGGACCTCAAGATTTACAAATCTGTTTGTTACGTCATTTCAAAAGCTAACTTTTTTCAAGTTCTCAACTCCTGTGAACACATAAATCATCTGAATGAAAGATCGTGTCATCAGCCACAATAAATGACTAAACTGCTCCAGTATCCCTCAAAATATGAATTGGTTAACTTGTTTTCTTGGAGGAGTAGGGTACACTTATTCCTTCGAGACAATACCTCGATAACCTCCAGTAACCGGTCTCACTTCAACTGTATCCATGGTAGTATTCCTTTGGCAATCTTCAGAGGCTACATCAACCCTCTGGTAGGTTGTGAGGGAAAATTTTGCATTTGCCCTATTGCAACTGTTTTACCATCTGTTTCCTTTACTGGTACAATGGTTTCTGAAGACTCCTATTGATTTACCTTTCAGCTTCCATCAATGTGCTTTTACTTGCCCTGGCTTAGGGCAATGGGAACATGCTGGTTTCCTGACATCACTTGTATGATTTATGCTATTATTTATATTGATCAGAAGAGCTTTGGCCTTTCCCCTAAAGCAATCATCTTTTTTCCATTTTCAAATGTTCTATTTCTGCAGTTTCCCTTTGGGCTTACAAATGAAGATCTGCTGCTGCCTAGCTCTGTTTGTCCATCTAAATATCTCTCTGTCTTGTTTCCTGCAGACTGGGGATAGAAGTAAGCATTTCCTGCTCGGTTAGTGCCTCAGTATCTCTCTGCATTGCTTCATAAGTCCGGGGATGGATTGAGGCCTTTCTCCTCTGTTTGTAGGTCTCAGTATTTTGCTGCATGTTTTTGCGCAAACCGTTTATGGATTTAGGCGATTCCTGATATGCTTGTGGGTCTCAGTAAACACTTTGTGTTGTTAAATATAGACCTGAGGATGGAATTAGACATTTCCTGCTCGGTTTGTGTATCACATTACCGCTCGGTAACGTTTAATACAGATCGGGGATAGACTTAAGCCTTCCCTTCTGTGTGTTTGGCTCAGTATCTCGGTGCATGGTTTAGTGCTGATTGCAAATAAAATTAAACCTTTCCCACTCAGTATGCGTTTGTCAGAACCACTCAGTATGTTTTAGTACGGACCAGGGACAGAATTAGGTCTTTCCTGTGCTGCTTGTGTGACTCAGTATCTCTCTGTGTGATTTACTCATGTCCGGGGTTGCAATTAGACCTTTCCTGCTGTGTTTGTCTGTCTCAGTATCTCTCTGCTAAGTTCAACGCAGACTGTTGACAGATTTAGGCCTGTCCTGGTCTGATTGTTTGTGTCTGCATCTCTGTGGTTGGATAAATTATGCTGTTCCTGCTCTTTTTGTATGTCCCATTAACTCTCGACATGGTTAATAAAGATCGTGGATAGGTGGAGGCTTTTCCTGCTCTGTTTGTGTGTGTCAGTATCTCTGTGCAGGACGGGGATCGAATTAGGCATTTCCTGCTCTGTTCATCTGTCTTTGCCTCTCTCGATGAGGCCTAATACTGACTGAGGATGCAATTGGTAATTTTATGTGACAGTTGCTGTTGCCTTTTAAAGTCATATGCTGTCCAGCCATTATGAATGCGATGTTGTCCGGCCATTTTAACTGAGATACACTATGGCGATTTTAAATGAGATGTACTGGGGTCACTTTAAATGATGCGCACTGAGACCTCTGTCACCAAGCGATAGGTCCCGTCTTCGCTCTGTCACCATAGTGGCAACTACCTCCAACAATACTCCATCCCACCCCCACAGCAGATAACAGTCAGTGGTTCAGCTCCTCTCATCATTGAAATAATTTAATAATTGAAATAAAGGGATATGTCAGCACTATCTTAACTGTTCTCTGAACTGAGTCTGTCACGGCATAAATCACAGTGTTTGTGCAGCAACTCAGGAGCTGCAGCATGAAACCCAATTCCTGCAGAAAATCAGGTAGAAATACAGACTGATCCCCCCAATATCGCATCTTGCTCCATATCGAATACATCATAAACACAGACCATAACAGGATGAAATTGGCCGAGATGACGAACAGTAAAATGATGGATTTCCTTCGGGTCTCCATTTCTGGGTCTCTGTGACTCCTCCCACTACTGTGAGCCCGTAGTCTCTTGCGTCCTCTGCTGCTCACTAAAATGTGTCGAACAGTGAAAGCATTGAGCAACAGAATCACCACAAATGGGACTCCCGGGGTTAGAATGTTATGGAGAAACTCGATTGTTACCCAGACCCGAGAGGACTGAACATACCCTGTTCCAACACAAAACCAGGGGAGGTTCAACATCAAGTACCGAACTGAGAACATGAAATACCAGATGATGTTCTTCAAACAGCTCAGCACAGTCACTGTTCCCAGAACCACAGCCGCTGTTTTCTCGAGGCAATATTTACTTTTCAGCTTCTGGAAACAAATGTACACAAATCGATCAAAGGTGAAAGTGACGGTGAACCAGATAGAACAGTCAGTGGCTGCGTAAAGCAGGGCAGCGTGGATATTACACACGGCGATGTCCCACAGAAACAGAAACTGTTCCCAATAAAGAATGGGAATGTGCCTCAATATTAGGTCCAGGATAATGACCAGTAGATCCGCCGCTGCCATGGCCACCAGGTAGCAAGTGACACCTTTGGAGAGACCACACTCTCCCCGAGACAAGATCCTAATCGTTAGCAAGTTAACTGTGAGGATGGAAAATACACAGGGAAATTATACATCAGGCAGGATCAAAGGTACCAGTTTGATTGAGGAGTTATTGAGATTTATAAATGTGTTACTGTATCCAGTGATGTATTGGAATGATTGGAACGGAAAGAACAAATTCGAAGTTCTGTGATACGGTGGAAGTAAGAAGAGATTAAATAAGAGGAGGATAATATTGAAATTGTTAAACACATGTTGATCATAATGCCCTTCCCCCTCCTTTCCCTGTCTGGTTTACAAACTGTTCCATCTCTATTCTCTCCCAGTTCTAATGAAGGGTCACCGACCTGAAACATTAACTCTGTTTCTCACTCAACATAAGCTGCCAGACCTGCTAAATATTTCCAACATGTTATGTTTTTATTTCAGATTTGTAACATCTGCAGCACTTTGTTCATGTATAGAAAGTTAAATGTTGGAATGACTGAGAGATTCCGTCACCTGTGATAGTCAGCACGGAATTCAAAGATTTCAAAACAATTATTGGGAATGTTTCCACTGAAAAATTCGTGAAATAATGTAATCTCAATCGTCACTAAGTTAACTGTAAACAAGGAAAATTATGACGAAATGATACATCAATAAGGAGCAGAAAGAACCGTTTGAAGGGGTGCACAGTGATATTCGTATATTGGTTACCACTGTCCTGCTGCAGCTAATTATTGTACCAGTGGCAGGGATGTCTGCTGGAGGCAGGGAGCTGAAGTTAGTGGAGCCAGCCTGGTTCTTAACGGCGGACCGAAAATATAAGGGGAACCGAGTCCGAGATATTGGGAACTTACACCCGATGCAATTCAGTGACCTAACGGCAATTAAGTGGAGTAGCCGTCGTCAGTCTGGGAGCAGGGGCCATTTCTGGTACTGCACCCGGATCAGGAGCAGTCTTGGAGGCCCAGCCCCCAGGTACGGGGGACTGGAACAGAAGTAATAAATCCCAGGGGAGAGGGGTATCCTGGGAGGGTCATTGTTTCCTGACCGGTGTCATATGTGGGCTACATATTACCCAGGGAGGAGAGAGAACCCCAAGCCCACAGGAAGAGTGTCCCTTTATACATGGCGCCCTCCCCAAGTGACAGAATTAACTCATCACTGGTTAGATCCCAACAGCGGTGCTGGCCACTTGAGGGTCTCAATTGGTCACTGGGCTGGAACGTCATCGTCGAACTATCCTGCACTTATCAAGATCACTTGAAGATGGGAGAACGAAGGGACTTCTGCCCTTACTGCCCATTGCAATTCCATGGTCTCCCCCGCCTCCGACCTCATGGGGACCCATAAAATCAAAATCAGGGAGTACTGAGGCCAGGGATGAATTTGAAAATAATGATGAGAATTTTAAATCAGTGCTTTTCTTAATCGATCACCATTAAGGTCACAAACACAGGAGTGATAGGTGAACCGGATTTTCTGTGAGTTAACACATCAGCAGCAGGGTTTTGGATGACCAGCAGTTTACAGTGAATAGAACGTGCGAGGTCAGCAGGAGGGCATTGTAATGGTCAAGTTCAGTGGCAACGATGGCATGAATGAATGTTTTGATCACAGGAGCTGAGACAGGGGCGAAGTCAGGCGATGATAAGGAACCATTTTTGCGCAGTACTCAGGAGAAACCTGCTGGCCAGTATGTGGCAAATGCAACAAGAGAGGGCGCAGTTTTAGATATAGTTTTAAGAAATGAATCTGGGCAGGTGGTAGGAGTGACAGTGGGCGCCCATTTTGATGGTAGCGCCTTTTAATGGTAACCATCATAAATCAATCAGTCTGAACATAATGCTGGAAAAGACAGAGATAGAACAGGAGTTAGAGTTCTCAATTGAGGCAAGGGCAATTTTACTAAACTGAGGAATGATTTAACGAAAGTGAACTGGAAAGAGCCACGTGATAGTAAGACTATGTCAGAGCGGTCGGGAGCATTTGAACTGGAGGGTTCAGAGTAAACATGTTTCCAGAACGAAAAATGGTGAGATGGTCGAATCTAGAGCCCTTTAATGTCAAGGAACCTTCAGGGTAAGTTAAGGCAGAAAATGAAAGCTTACGTCCGACAAAGAGAGCTCAATACTCCAGAAAGCCGAGAGGAGAATAGAAAGTGGAGTGGTGAAATCAAAAAGGAAAGTAGTAAACAAAAGAGAGGGCATAAGGAATATTGGCAAGGAAAATCAAGGTGAACCCAAGATGTTTTTAACAGTGAAGTGTAAGAGGATAACTAAATAAAGAGTAGGGAACATAAAATACCAAAAAAGGTAACCTATTTGTCGGGGTGGAACATAATGGTATGGCTCAATATTAATACTTTGCATATGTTTTCACAAAAGAGGGCAATGATGCATTTGCTGTAGTTAAGGAAGAGGAGTGTGAACTATTGGATGTGATGAACCTGAGAGGAGAGGATGTCTTAAATGGATTATTATCCTGGACATTGGATAAATCATCAGGGCCAGATGAAGTTTACCCTCGGCTGCCAAAAAAAAAGAAGAATTAGCAGAGGGTCTGTCTATCATTTTCTAGTTCTCACTGGATACAGGTTCGGTGCCAGGGCATTAGAGAACTGCTAACATCGTACTTTTGTTTATAAAGGGAGTGAGGGATAGAACGAATAATAACAGGCCAGGGAGTTCAAAGTCAGACGCGGGCAAATTATTGGAATCTATTCTGAGAGACAGTATAAACTGTCACATAGAAAGGCACATGTTAATCAAGGACAGACAGCATGGGTTTATTAAGGGAAAATCTTGTCTGACGAATTGGATTGAATTTTTTGAAGAATTAACAAGGTAGATTGATGAGAGTAGTGCAGGTGATGTGGTCTACATAGATTTTTTGAAGGGTTTTGACGAGCTCCCACGTGGTGGACTGGGTGAGCAAACTACAATCCTTTGACTTCCAGGGGAAGGTAGCAAGCTGGGTTGAAAATTGGCTCAGTGGCAGGAAGCATATGGTAGTTTTTTTCGAGTATTTTAGTGACTGGAGTGCTCTTTCCAGGGTTTCTCTGCACGGTCCTGTATATGGTACCCTGCTTTTTGTTGTACATATTAACAATTTGGATCTAAATATATGAGGCAATGAGGTTATTTGCAGAGAACACAAAAATTGGTCGCGTGGTTGATAGCGAGAAGAATAGCTATAGGATGCAGGAACGTATTGATGATCTGGTCAGATGGGCAGAATAGTGGAAAATGGAATTCAACCTGGAGAAGTGTGACGTGATGCATTTCTGAAGATCAAACAAGGCAAAGGAATACACAATAAATGGAAAAGTACTGAGAAGTGTAGCGGAGGTGAGGGACCTTGGAGTGAATGTCCACAGATAGCTGAAGGTAGCAGGACAGGTCGATAGTTTGGTTAAGACGGCATATGGAATATTTTCCTTTATCAGCCGAGGTATAGAATAAACGAGCAGGGAGGTGATGCTGGAACTGTATGATTGATTGGTTAGGCCGCAACTTGAGTAATCTGTGCAGTGTTGGTCACTTCATTGCAGAAAGGATGTAAATTGCACTGGAGAGCGTACAGACGAGAATAATGAGGATGTTGCCAGGGCAAAAAAAATGCAACTCTGAGGAAAGATTCGATCTGTTGAGGTTGTTCTCTTTAGAACAGAGAAGGTTTTGGGAAATCTGATTGAAATGTACAAAATTTTGAGCTGCATTGGTTTACTGGATGAAGGCTCCAGTCACCTTAACACATAGGTTAGCAACGAGGAGGTATAGATTTAACCTGACTGGTAGAACAAATAGCATGGCGATGATGACAACGTTTTCTATCCAGAGTCTGGTGGCGATCTAGAACTCCCTGCCTCAAAGGGCAGTTGTGCCTTTCAAAAGGAGTCTGGATATGCATCGCAAGTGCCACAATCTGCAGGACTACTGACCAAATGCTGGAAGGTGGGATTTGAATAGGTGGATTACTTGTCGGCCGACACAGACACGATAGGCCAAGTGACCTCCTTCCGTGCCATAAGCATTCTGTGATTCTATGATTCCACCTGAATGCTTCCAGGGATTATGGATTTTAGTTGCAAGGTTACTTTGGAGAAGCTGGAATTTCTCTCCTCGGAGCAAAGGAGATTGAGAGGAGATTTGATAGAAGTGTACAAGATTATGAGAGACAGAAAGGAAACACAGCGGGAGCAGAGCTTTGAAAAGTGCACCAAAAGGAACACGGTCGGAGACCAGACAGACCGAGAGAGAGAGAGAGAGAGAGAGAGGCAGATGTTGCGGCGAGAGCGTGAACAGTGGGCCTGCTTGACCAACAAATAAAACACGAAGTGTGACGTCATATGGGAGCTGGTCTGTGATTGGTGGGTATTTCTTCCATGTCTCTTTTTTGTTTTGTCCAAGTGATTTAAATTAGCAGAGGTCATTGCAGGTTAAGAGCGTACTTAAATAATTAATTTTTTAAATACTGAGATCACAGTTAAATAATTAAATAGAAGAAGACTGGCCAGGCGATCTGTGCAGCTGCAGTATGTGGGAGCTGGTGGACGCCGGTGCGATCCACAGTGACCATATCTGCAACAAGTGTCGGTTGCTCCAGGACCTTTGGCTCAGAGTTGAAGCAATAAATATTTTTTTTTAAATGGATATGTATAGGTTAGGTGAATGGGCCAGAAAGTGATAGATTGAGTTTAAGTGTGAGGTTATCCATTTTGGTCATAAGATTAGAAAGGCAAATTATTATATAAATGGAGAGACACTTCAGAGTGCTTTGGTGCAGAGGGATCTGGGTGTTCTCGTTCTGGGATCACAGAAAGCTCGCGTGCAGGTACAGCAGGTAATAAGGAAGGCACATGTAATTTTGGAATTTATTGCAAAAGGAATAGTATATAAAGGTAGGGAAGTGTTGCTGCAACTGTACAAGGTATTAGTGAGACCGCACCTGGAGTATTGCGTACAGTTTTGGTCCCCTTACTTGAAGAGAGATGTAATTACATTGGAGGCAATTCAGAGGAGGTACATTAGATTGATTCCAGAGATGAGAGGAGATCTAATTGATGTTTATCAGTTTATTAACTGGATTGACAAAGTAGACGCAGGGAGGATGTTTCCTCTTGAGGGGCAATCCAGAATAGTTTTAGTTTAAGGGGTAGCAGATTTAAAAGAGAGATGAGGAGAAAGTACTTCCCTCAAAGGTCGTGAGTGTGTGGAATTCACTACCCCAGAGTTCGGTGGATGCCGGGACATTGAGTAGATTTAAGCAGGGGAAAGACAGATTTTTAATTAGTAATGGGTTTACGGGTTATGGAGAACGGGGAGGAAAGTGGAGCTGAGGCCGAGATGAGATCAGCCATGATCATTATGAATGGTGGAGCTGGCTCGAGGGGTTGAATTGCCTACTCCTGTTTCTAGTTCATATGTTTTTATGTTCTTTTGCAGTCCAAGCTGCGGACACTGCGACACATCAGGGAAGGGGAGAGCTACCTTACACAGGAGACAATCACACCCGTTAGATTAATTACATCACATTTGGAGCGTTGTCAGGGTCAGGAGGGTGTGACTGCGAGTGAGGCAGGTATGAGGATCCAGACTTTAGCTTTGGAGGAGCCTCAGCCAGTGCCCTTATCCAATAGGTACGAGGTTCATGCTCCTGGTGTGCACGAGGGCACAGATAGCAGGGAGGATGAGAAAACTGACCACAGCATAGTGGTTCAGAGTGCCATTCAAGTGGGGGGAGCAGAAGAGGGCAATATAGCAGTAATAGGGGATAGCATAGTCAGATAAATAGATACTGTACTCTGCAGCAAATATAGAGAGTCCCGAAGGCTGTGTTGCTTCCCTGGTGACAAGGTTAAGGACATAATTTCCTGGGCTAGAGAGGAACTTGGATTGGGAGGAGAAGAATCCAGTTCTTGTGGTCCATGTAGGTACATGTAGGTACCAATGATATAGGTAGGACTAGGAAAGAGGTTCTGCTGAGGGACTACGAGCAGCTTGGGGCTAAATTAAAAAGCAGAACCAAAAAGGTAATAATCTCCCCATTACTACCTGAACCAAGTGGAAATTGTCGGATGGTAAATCAGATTAGAGAGGTAAATGCGTGGCTTAAAGATTGGTGTGGGTGAAATGGGTTCTGATTCATTGGACACTGGCACCAGTACTGGGGAAAGAGAGAGATGTCCCGTTGGGATGGGCTTCACTTGAACCATGCTGGGACCAGTTTCCTGGGAAATTGTATAACTAGTATTGCAGATAAGGCTTTAAACTATATCGTTGGGGGGTTCAGTTGAAGGGAAGTTTAAATAGTCGAAAAGTATCGATAGTGCAGAGATGCAGGGTAGTGAAGGGGCATACATTAATCAGGGTGTGTCAGGTAGGGACAGAGAATACAAGCATAAGAGTGCAGCAGAAATTCGAACCAGAGTAGGTAAAAATGTTAAAAAGTCAAAGCATAAAGCTGTTTATCTGAATGCACGTAGCATTTGTAACAAGATAGATGAGCTGACGGCATAGATAGAAATAAATGAATATGATTTGATAGCTATCTCAGAGACGTGGTTGCGGGATGACCAGGACTGGAAACTAAAAATTCAAGGATATTCGAAGTTCTGGAAGAATAGACCTAAAGGAAAAGGAGGTAGGGTAGCTTTGCTATCAAAGGAAGGGATCAGTGCAGTTTTGAATAAGGATATCGGTGTAATCGATCGAGATGCTGAATCAGTTTGGATAGAAATAAGGAATAGCAAGAGCAGGAAATCACGTGTCTAGTGGTCTATAGGCCCCAGATGTGTTGCCTCCCTGTAGGACAAAATATTAACCAGTAAATAATGGAGGCGTGTAAGAAGTGCACTGCCATCATCAAAGGTGATTTTAATCTGCATATAGACAGGACAAATCAAATTGGCAAGGGTAGCATGGGAAGATGCATTTGTGGACTGCATCAGGGATTGTTTCTCAGAACAATACGTTGAAGAATCTACCCGGGAACAGGCTATTTTAGAGTTGGTAATGCGTCATGAGGTAGGACCAATAAGATATTTCGTAGTTAAGGATCCTCCAGGGGGAAGCGATCATAACATGGTAGAATTTCAAATGCAGTTTGAGCGTGAGTAACTCGGGTCTCAACCTAGTGTCTTCAATTTAAGCAAGGGCAATTACATAGGTATGAAGACGGAGCTGTCTAAATCGGGCTCGGAAAATAGACTGAAGTGAAGGTCATCAGAGGAGTAGTGGCAGACTTTTAAGTAGATATTTCATAACACTCAGGAAACATTTATTCCTATCAGAAGGAAGGACTCTATGAGAATGATGAACCACCAATGGATAACAAAGGAAGTTAAGGAGTGTATCAAATCAAAATTAAAGGCAGACAAAGCAGCAGAAACTAGTGGTAGGCCAGATGATTGGGATTTTGTTTTAGAAGCCGGCAGCAGATGACTAAAGATACTGATAAAGAGGGAGAAAAATGTTTGTGAGAGTAATTTGACAAGAAATATAGAAAAAAAAGTAACAGCGTCTTTCCTTTTTGGTCTCCTTCTCTCGAGAGACAATGGTAAACGCCTGGAGGTGTTCAGTGGTTTGTGTAGCAGCGTTGGATTGGCTAAAAAAAGGCCAATTATAGAGTGACAGCCTCTTCCACAGGTGCTGCAGATAAAGTTGGTTGTCATAGCTGTTACACAGTTGGTTCTCTCCTTACACTGCTGTCTCTTTTCCTGCCAACTGCTGAGTCTCTTCAACTCAACTCTGTTTAGCCCCGCATTTATGGCTGTCACCCAGCTCTGGCAATCGCTCGAAACTGGCTCCCACGACTTTTGGTCAATGTAGCAAGACTTCATGTCGCGTTTGCAAGCGGAGATATGGACGGCTGGTGGGTCAGATACCAGCGATAAGCTCACTGTACAATATGTCCTTTGGGGATCCTGCCATCTTCCATGCAGCTCACGTGGCCAAGCAATCTCAAGCACCACTGGCTCAGTCGGGCGCAAATGCTGGGGATGTTGGCTGCCTCGAGGACTTCTATGTTTGAGATACTGTCCTGCCAAATGATGCCAAGGATTCTTCAGAGACAGCGAAGATGGAATGAGTCAGAACGTCGCTCTTGCTGACAGACGTTGTCCAGGCCTCGCTGCCATAGAGACAGTATTGAGGACACAGGCTTAAAACACTTGGACGTTTGTGTTCCGTGTCAGTGCATCATGTTCCCACCCTCTCTTAGCCAGTCTGGACATCGCAGTGGATGCCTTTCCCATGCGCCTATTGATTTCTGCATCGAGAGACAAGTTGCTGGTGATTGTTGTGCGCACGGAGGTGAACTCTGGAACCACTTCGAGAGTGTGGTCGCCGAAATTGTGGGATGGAACATTTCTGACGTCTTGAATGCAGCATCGTCGGCAAAGACGAGTTCCCTGATGAGGACTTTCCGTACTTTGGTCTTCGGTCCAAGACGGGCAAGGTTGTAAAATCTGCCATCTGGCCTTGTGTGGAGGAAAATTCCTTCTTCTGAAGACTTGAACACATGTGACAGCAGCAGGGAGAAGAAGATCCCAAACAGTGTAGGTGCGAGAACACAGCCACTTTTCACACCACTCAGGATAGGAAAGGGGTCTGATGAGTCACCATTATGCTAAATTGTGTCTTTCATAATATCATGGAATGAGGTGATGATACTTAGCAGCTTTGGTGGACATCCAATCTTTGCTAGTAGCCTGCAGAAACCACGTCTGCTGACGAGGTCAAAGGCTTTGATGACATCTATCAAGGCAACGTGGGGGGGGGGGTGGGTGGGGGTAGGGTCATCCGTTGTTCATGGCATTTCTCCTGGCGAAAGGACAACAGCATATTAATGTCAATAACAGCTTCAACGCGTATATAAAAAAAAGACAGTAGATAATATAAGTGTGGAACCTTTAGACAATGAGACTGTCGAATTAATAACAGGGAACAGGGCCCGACAATTTAAACCAATATTTTCCTTCGGTATTTACGGTGGGGGACAATAGAAACATCCCAACAATAATAAATGAGCAAGGAGTAAATGGGAGGAGGAGCTTGCAACAACCTGTATCATGCGGGAAAAGGTGCTGGACGAACTGATGGTACTGACGGCAAACAAATTGTCAGAACCTGATAACCTGCATCCAAGGGTTTGGCTGGAAGTGGCTGCAGAGATAGTGGAGGCATTGGTCATAATGTACCAAAACTCACTGTATTACGGTCGGATAAAAGCCGATTAGAAATATGCTTAAGTAATGCCCCTATGCAATAAAGGAGAGAGACAGAAAGCAGGAAACTATGGACCAGTTGGCTTAACATCTGTCATTGGGAAAATGCTAGAGTCCATTATTAAGGAAGAAACAGCAGGACATTTAGAAAAAATACAATGCAATCAAACAGAATCAACATGGTTTTATGAAAAGGAAATCATGTTTGACAAGTTTGTTCGAGTTCTTTGAGGATATAGCAAGCAGAGTGAAGACAGTGAAACTGGCAGATGCAGTGTATTTGGATTTTCAGAAGGCGTTCGATAAAGTGCCACATAAAAGGTTTTTGCACAAAATAAGAGCTCAGGGTATTGGGGGCAATGTGTTGGCATCGATTGAGGATTGAAGGCAGAGAGTCTGGATTTGTGGGTCTTTTTATGGTTGGAAAGCCGTAACTAGTGGGGTGCCACAAGGATCGGACCTCGGGCCTCAACTATTTACTATCTATATTAATTACTTAGAGGAAGGGACAGAGTGTAGTGTATCCAAATTTGCTGACGTTGCATGAGTAGATGTGAAGGCATGTTGTGATGAGGACAGAAATAATCTGCAAAGGGATACAGACAGGTTAATTGAGTGGGGAAAAAACCTCGCAGATGGAGTTCAATATGGGAAAGTGTGAGGTCATCCAACTTGGTGGGAAGAATAAAAAGGCAGTTTATTATTTAGATGGAGAAAGACTACAAAATACTGCAGCACAGAGGGATATGGGTGTTCTTGTACATGAAACACAAAAAGCTATCATGCAGTTGCAGCAAATAATTAGGAAAGCATGTGCAATTCTGGCCTTTATTTCCAGGAGGTTAGAATTTTAAAATAGGGAAGACTTGTTACAACTGTGCAGGGCGTTGATGAGGTCACACCTGGAGTACTGCGTGATGTTTTCGTCCCCGTATTTAAGGAAGGATATAATAGCATTGGAGGCATTTCAGAAAAGGTTCACTTGGCTGCTTCCTGGGATGTCTTATCAAGAACAGCTAAACAGGTTAGGCCTTTATTCATTGGAGTTCAGATGAATGAATCTTATTGAAATGTATAAGATTCTTAGGCGGATTGACAGGGTAGATGTTGAGAATACGTTTCCACTGGTGGGGGAATTTCGAACTAAGGTCCATAGTTACAGAATGACATAGCACACATTTAAAACTGAGATGGGAAGGAATTTCTTCTCTCAGAGGGTGGTGAATCTCTGCAATTCTCTACGTCAGCGAGTTGTGGTCAAATAAAGTATTTGAGGAGGATGTAGCTAGATTTTTTGAAATCTCGGGGAGTCGAGAGTTATGCGGATTAGGCCCGAAAGAGGAGTTGAAGTCTGGGACAGATCAGCCATGATCTTATTGAATGGCGGGGCAGGCCTGAGGGGATGAATGATTTACTCTTGCTCCTGTTTCTTATGCTTTTATGATATGCTCAGATAAGGTAGACCAGGAAAACTGTTATTGGAACAAGGAGTGGGGAACGCAGATGGATTGTTTTGGGTAAGGGATGCAAGGGGAATATGAGAAAGACTTTTTTTATGCAGGGGATAATAATGAGCTGGAACTCACTGCCCATGAGAGTGGTGGAAGCCGAGACAATTATGATTTCAGAAGGAAATTGGATGGAAACCTGAAGGAAATGAACTTGCAAGGCTATGGGGATTGAGCAGAGAAGTGGGCCTGACTGAATTGTTCCACAGAGAGCTGGCATGGAATCGATGGACTGCATAGATTCCTTCAGTATCGCAAATGGCTCTATGTCTCTCTGAGACTCTATGTTGGATATGCTGCCCACTTCTGCCTGGAACGATCTGGATGCAGTGAAGGCCAACAAACTGTAACATCAATGGCCACAGTCAACTCCATCCTCACCGTGGTGGGAGGCTGTAGATTTTGTTGCAGGAAATGATGCAGCTCTGTGAACACCTGCTTATTGAATCAGAATCACCTTGCACGCTGCTCCTGGGTTAGGTTTATTTAGGAAAAGTGCTCTTGAAAAATCTGGGGTGTGTAGGGCAGAGTCCTTTCCTCCTCCCTCTTTACAGAGATCGCCTTCTCTGCAGCCTGTGCTCCATTTGTTCGGCACGTTACATACCCAGAGACACTGCAGCTACAGTCCCCATACCTCGTTCAGAGTTAGATCACAAAATCCACTTTCCTCCCTGAATGTCTGCAGCAGATCACAACACACCCTCCAGAAAAACATCCACAGCACCTCCATTAATTAGACAATAGCAGACGTTAGTCAAAAGTCCATTATGTGTAAATTGGATGCCTGGAGCTTTTAAATTCCACTAGAGGGGGATACTCATGCTGCTGAATGCATGTTGCCCTCAGAGTGACTAACACAGGCGGTCACTGGACATGCACAGACCAAGTTTCAAAGACATACATCAATGCTGTCTGAATGGTACATTGACATCACATTCAAATCCCTGCCCATATGAGCAGAACATTCAAGGTGCGACTGGGCGAAAGCCCTGCCCAGCATGGGGCACTGTTCAGGTCACACTAGGAGTGGCTGGCTTTGTGGTTCATATCTTTTTATGGATCCCAGCTTCTGTACCGTCAGCATTAGAGGTGCTGCAGAGTCGCAAATCGTAGCTAGGGACAGATACAGAGGGTGGGAAATGACTTTTAAAGGAGAATTGAAAAAAAGACTTGAAGGCAAAATACTTACAGGAATATGGGAATGGGCAGAGGAATGGGTCTAATTGGAGGGGTAAGGCCATTGACGAATTCAAACACAAGGATGAGTATATTAAAATTAAGGAGCTGCCAGACTGAGACCCAATGTCGATCAGGGAACACAGGGGTAATAGATGATCGGTATTTGGTATGAGTTAGGATACAGGCAGCATAAAACTGGGTAGGCTGTGGTTTATGAAGGTTGACAATTGGGAGCCGCATGGAAGGTGGCAGTATCCCCAAAGACACATTGTACAGCGAGCTCGCCACTGGTATCAGACCCACCGGCCATCCATGTCTCCGCTTTAAAGACGTCTGCAAACGCGTCATGAAGTCCTGTGACATTGATCACAAGTCGTGGGAGTCAGTTGCCAGCGTTCGCCAGAACTGGCGGGCAGCCATAAAGGCGGGGCTAAAGTGTGGCGAGTCGAAGAGACTTAGCAGTTGTCAGGAAAAAAGCCAAACGCGCAAGGGGAGAGCCAACTGTGTAACAGCCCCGACAAACAAACTTTTCTGCAGCACCTGTGGAAGAGCATGTCACTCTAGAATTGGCCTTTATAGCCACTCCAGGCGCTGATCCACACACCACTGACCATCTCCAGGCGCTTACCCATCGTCTCTCGATAAGGAGGCCAAAGAAAGAAGGACAACTGGGAGGGTAACCAGGGTAGAATTGGAATAGTCAAGTGTGGATTTAACAAATGTACGGATGAGAGCTTATGCAACAAATTGGCTGAGAGAGAGGTGGATACGGGTGACATTACAGAGGTGGTAGTATGCAGGATTGGTGATGGGAAGAATATGGAGTTGAACTCAACTCAGGTATAAATGGAACACGGAGGTGGCAGTCTGTTTCAGCCTCAGACATTGTCAAATTTGGGATATGTGTTTCACAGATAGGGATTGGAGTTAAAGCCATAGAACCAAAGCAAAATTACAGCACAGAAGGAGGCCATTCAGCCCGCCGTGTCCGGAACAGCTAAAAAAATAACTAGCTGCCCAATCTGATCCTGCCTTTTAGCTGCTCCATAGCCTGGCCAGTTACAGCACGTCAGATGCATTTCCAGGTACCTTTGAAACTAATTGAGGAAGATGGTTGTGGTTGTTGGAGGCTAATCACCTGAGCTCCAGGACATCACTGCAGGAGGCCCTCAGGATTGTGTTCTAGGTCCAACCATCTTCGGCTCCTTCATCAATGATCTTCCTTCAAACATAAGGTCAGAAGTGGGGAGGTTCGCTGATGATTGCACAATGTTCAGCACCATTCGTGACTCCTCAGATACTGAAGTAGTCCGTGTAGAAATGCAGCAAGACTTGGACCATATCCAGGCTTGAGCTGATAAGTGGTAAGTAACATTCGCGCCACACAAGTGCCGGGCAATGACCATCTCCAGCAAGACAGAATCTAACCATCTCCCCTTGACATTCAATGGCATTACCATTGCTGAATTCCCCACTATCAACATCCTGGGAGCTACCATTGACCAGAAACTGAACTGAAGTAGCCATATAAATAACGTGGCTGCAAGAGCAGGTCAGAGGCTAGGAATCCTGTGGCGAGTAACTCACCTCCTGACTCCCCAAAGCCTGTCCACCATCAACAAGGCACAAGTCAGGAGTGTGATGGAATACTCTCCAGTTGCCTGGATGGGTGCAGCTCCAATAACACTCATGAAGCTCGACACCATCCAGGAACAAGCAGTCCGCTTGATTGGCATCCTGTCTACAAACATTTACTCGCTCCACTACCGACGCACAGTGGCAGCAGTGAGCACCATCTACAAGATGCACTGCAGCAACGCACCAAGGTTCCTCAGACGGCACCTTCCAAACCCGCGATATCTACTAATTAGGACGGGGTCAGCAAATGCATGGGAACACCACCACCTGCAAGTTCCCCTCCAAGTCACACAGCATCCTGACTTGGAACTATACCGCTGTTCCTTCACTGTCGCTGGGTCAAAATCCTGGAACTCCCTTCCTGAAGCACTGTGGGTGTACCTACCTCACATATACTGCAACTGTTCAAGAGGACAGCCCACCACCACCTTCTCAAGGGCAATTAGGAATGGGCAATAAATGCTGTCCTTGCCAGCGACGCCCACATCACATGAATGAATTTTAAAAATGAGTGTTTCTGCCGTTCCTGGCAGTGAATTCCAGGCACCCACCAACCTCTGGGTGAAAACGTTTTTTCTCATGTCCCCTCTAATCCTTCTGCTAATCAACATAAATCTCTGCCCCCTGGTAATTGAATCCTCCACTAGAGGAAAGAGGTCCTTCCTGTCTACTTTATCACAGTCCCTCAATTTTGTACAGCTCAATTAAATTACCCCTCAGACTCCTCCGTTCAAAGGAAAGGAACCCTAGCCTACTGTATCTGTCATCGCTGCAACTTTCGAGCCCTGGAAACAATCTTATAAATCTGCTCTATGTTCTCTCCAGAGCAATTATGTCGTCTCTGTAATGTGGTGACCAGAACTCTATGCAATACTCCAAATGTGGCTTAACCAGCGTTTTATACAGTTCCAGCGTTGCATCCTGCTTTTCAATTCTATACCTCGGCCAATAAAGGGTAACATTCCACATGCCTTCTTGACCACTCTATCTACCTGTCCTGCCACCTTCAGGGAAATGTGGACGTGCACTCCAATCCAGGCTTCTCACTTCTTCTACCCCTCTCAATACCCTACAGTTTATTGTGTATTCCCTCCCTTTATTTGCCTCCATTATCTCACACTTTTCTGGATTGAATTCAATTTGGCACTTTTCCGCTCACTCAACCAAACCATTGGTATCTTTCTTGAGTCTATGGCTATCAATTAGCAACGATACCACCAATTTTTGTATCGTCAGCAAATGTTCCAATCATGCCTACCACATCTAAGTCCAAATAATTAATATAATACCACAAACAAGAAGGGGCCAACACTCTGGAACGCCACGAGAAATATTTTTCTATTCACAAAAAACATCCATCCACTATTACCCTTTGTCTCCTGTCCCTGAGCGAAATCTGGATCCAACCTACCACATTCTCCTACATCACATGGGCTTTCATTTTACTGACAGTCTGCTATGTGGAATCTTGTAAAATGCCTTACTAAAGTCCACGTGATGCAGACAAATGGCACTGGCTTCAGTCGTCCCAAAATGTACATTACATGAGAGTATTTCAGAGATACAGCATTTACAGATATCCCAGGTGGAAATAGAGACAGCAGCAGCAGCAAAATCTAGAGAGTACATTGCAAGAACTGTAATACAGCTAGCAATGGTTTATAGAGTTAATAGCTGGTGATGGAGATTTACCAGGAATAACAACACCAGCAAGGAGGGCAGGGTAAATTAAGGGAGCAGTAATGCAGTTAAACATGGCTTATAGAATTAATAGCTAGATTGAGAGACTTACCAGCTACACCAACAATAACGAGGATGGAATAATAAGTGTACTGAATAATCTGAAGTGCAAGAGCGATCCGATTGTCGACTGAGTATCAATCATAATTTGTGGCAGAAAAGTAAAGATCCCAGGATAAACTCCTTTTGCCCATTGTTGTAACATTCCAATCCATTGCTCTCAAATTCTGATCTGGCCTCTCGGTTTCTCTGCAGCCGCTGATTCCGGCTAGTGCCGGGGCTGAGGTTCTCACTGATACCAAGAGATAATACATTGGAAGCTGTCCCTTATTAATAGAGGTGGCAAACCCTCCAGTGGCACAATTAGGGTCCATGGAGACTAATATCAGTTACAGTCACTGAACAAACAGGTTCAGTTAACCCCTTTCAATACAACACTTACTGTGCCACAATAAAGAAGAACATTTACACGGTCTGGATAGGATGTATGAAGGTACCTGAGGGAAGGAACGGTGCAAATAGCAGAGGCACTGGCCAGAATTTTCCAATCCTCCTTGGATATGTGAGTGATGACAGAGGACTGGAGGATTGCAAATGATAAACGCTATATAAAATACCCTCAGGCTGGTGGGGTGTCAGTGGTCACTCATCCAGTGTCTAACCCTGTCCACCTCACAGTCTGACCTGTGTCCTACCCTCAGGCTGGTGGGATATCAGCGGACCCTCATCCCTCGATTTGCAGAGACTGCGGCTCCTCTTTATGAACTACCAAATGGTGATGATGACCAGGTTTAACCCGGTTGGACTGAAGAGAGCAGTGAAACACAATTGAAGAAAGCTGTCGCCCAGGCAACGTGTTTTATCTTACCTAACCCTGACAAGACTTTCCACATGGAGGTGGGGGACACAGAGAAAAGCGTCGCTGCTGCCCTATGTAGAGGAAACTAGGAGAAACCACTCCCCATTTTGAATGACTCCAGAATTGTGTGGGCGGCTGAATTGATTCATGCTGCTTGTGAAGGACATTTGTTAACTCTGTTCTGGGGCATCAAACATTTCACGTACATCATGGGCTTCAATAGAGTGATGTTGTGCAGTCCATTATAAGCTTTCCCAGTATAGGAAAAAACGTAGTAATAGTAGTTCCCTGTCATAGTGTCGCAGAGTCAGAGTCATTCCGGCACAGAATGAGATTATTCGGCCCATTGAGCCGATGCCAGCTCTTTGCAGAACAATCCAGTCATCTTATTCTCCACCTCTCTCTCCATAGCCCTGCAAGTTTAATTACTTCAAGTGTTCATCCAATATCCTTTTGAAATCATTCATAATCTCTGCTACCACCATCCTCGCAGGCAGTGATTTCCAGGCCATTCCCACTCGCTGCGTGAAAAAATGTTTCCTCACATCCCCCTGTATCCATTTCCCACATCCTTAACGCTAGTAATTGTACCGTTAGCTAATGGGAACATCTTCTTCTGTCTATCTTATCCAAACCTGTCATCATCTTGTATACCTCTATCAAATCTCCCCTCAATCTCCTTTGCTCCAAGGAAAACGTCCCCAGCTTTTCCAGACGAACCTTGTATCTAAAGTCTTCCGTGCCTGGAACCATTCCGGTAAATCTCCTCCACACTCTGTCAAGGAGACTCACATCCTCCCTAAAGTGTGGTGAACAGAACTGGATGCAGTACTTTTTTGGTTTTCAGTCGATTTGTTGGGAATTTAGAATAGTGGGAATGGAGGTTAAGGCAGTTGAATGTTCCTACTGCAGAATGTGGGAGCGAAGTGTCGCCAAGAGTGTCCCTGCTGACAAGATCTGCGGGAAGTGCACCCAACTCCAGCTCCTCGAGAACCGCGTTAGGGAACTGGAGCTGGAGCTGGATGAACTTCGGATCATTCGGGAGGCGGAGGGGCTTATTGAGAGGAGTTATAGGGAGGTAGTCACACCTCAGGTAAAAGATGTAGGTAGATGCGTTACCGTCAGGGGAAGGAGAGGGAACCAGCAGGCAGTGCAGGGATCCCCTGTGACCGTTTCCCTCAACAACAGGTATACCGTTTAGGATACTGTTGGAGGGATGACTTACCAGGGGTAAGCAATGGGGTAAAGGTCTCTGGCGCAGAGTCTATCCCTGTTGCTCAGAAGGGAAGGGAGAAGAGGAGCAGAACATTAGTCATTGGGGACTCCATAGTTAGGGGAACAGATAGGAGCTTCTGTGGGAACGAGAGAGACTCACGGTTGGTGTGTTGCCTCCCAGGTGCCAGGGTTCGTGATGTCTCGGATAGTGTTTTTGGGACCCTTAAGGGGGAGCAGCCCCAAGTCGTGGTCCACATAGGCACCAACGACATAGGTAGGAAGAGAGATGGGGATTTAAGGCAGAAATTCAGGGAGCGAGGGTGGAAGCTTAGAGCGTGAACAAACAGAGTTGTTATCTATGGGTTGTTGCCCGTGCCACGTGCTAGCGAAGCGAGGAATAGGGAGAGAGAGGAGTTGAACACGTGGCTGCAGGGATGGTGCAGGAGGGAGGGTTTTGGTTTCCTGGATAATTGGGGTCTTTCTGGGGTAGGTGGGACCTCGACAAACAGGATGGTCTTCACCTGAACCAGAGGGGTACCAATATCCTGGGGGGATATTTGCTTGTGCTCTTCGGGGGGGTTTAAATTAATTCAGCAGGGGAATGGGAACCTAAATTGTAGTTTCAGTGTTCAGTATGTTGAGAGTAGTGAGGTCAGGGATAAGGTTACAAGGACGCAAGAGGGCACTGGCAAGGAAGAACTTTGTTTAAATTGTGTCCACTTCAACGCCAGGAGAATCCGGAATAAGGTGGGTGAGCTTGCAGCATGTGTTGGTACCTTGGATCTCTATGTTGTGGCCATTTCGGAGACATGGGTAGAGCAGGGACAAGAATGGATGTTGCAGGTTCCGGAATTTAGATGTTTCAGTAAGAACAGAGAAGATGGTAAAAGAGTGGGTGGGGGGGGGGGGTTGGGCATTGTTAATCAAGGAGAGTATTACGGCGGCAGAAAGGACATTTGACGTCTCGTCTACTGAGGTAGTATGGGCCGTGGTTAGAAACAGGAGAGGAAAGGTCACCCAGTTGGGAGTTTTCTATAGACCTCAGAATAGTTCCAGAGATGTAGAGGAAAGGATAGCGAAGATGATTCTCGACAGGAGCGAGAGTAACAGTGTAGTTGTTATGGGGGACTTTAACTTTCCAAATATTCACTGGAAATACTATCGTTCGAGTACTTTAGATGGGTCTGTTTTTGTCCAGTGTGTGCAGGAGGGTTTTCTGACACAGTATGTAGACAGGCCAACCAGGGCAGATGCCACATTGGATTTGGTACTGGGTAATGAACCCGGCCAGGTGTTAGATTTAGATGTTGGTGAGCACTTTGGTGATAGTGATCACAATTCGGTTAGGTTTACCTTAGCGATGGGCAGGGACAGGTATATACCGCAGGGCAAGCATTATAGCTGGGGGAAAGGAAATTATGACGCGATTAGGCAAGATTTAGGATGCGTAGGATGGGGAAGGAAACTGCAGGGGATGGGCACAATCGAAATGTGGAGCTTATTCAAGGAGCAGCGTGTCCTTGATAAGTATGTACCTGTGAGACAGGGAAGAAGTTGTCGAGCGAGGGAGCCGTGGTTTACTAAAGAAGTTGAAGCGCTTGTCAAGAGGAAGAAGAAGGCTTATGTAAGGATGAGACGTGAAGGCTCAGTTTGGGCGCTTGAGAGTTACAGGCTAGCCAGGAAGGATCTAAAGGGAGAGCTTCGAAGAGCGAGGAGAGGACACGAGAAGTCATTGGCGGATAGGATCAAGGAAAACCCTAAGGCTTTCTATAGGTATATCAGGAATAAAAGAATGACTAGAGTTAGATTACGGCCAATCACGGATAGCAGTGGGAAGTTGTGTGTGGAATCAGAGGAGATAGGGGAAGAGTTAAAAGAATATTTTTCGTCAGTATTTACAGTAGAGAAAGAAAATGTTGTCGAGGAGAATACTGAGATACAGACTACTAGGCTAGATGGGATTGAGGTTCAGAAGGTGGAGCTATTAGCAATTTTGGAAAGTGTGAAAATAGACACGTCCCCTGGGCCAGATGGGATTTATCCTAGGATTCTCTGGGAAGGCAGGGAGGAGATTGCACAGCCTTTGTCCTTGATCTTTATGTCGTCATTGTCGACAGGAATAGGGCCGGAAGACTGGAGGATAGCAAATGTTGTCCCCTTGTTCAAGAAGGGGAGTAGAGACAGCCCTGGTAATTTTAGACCTGTGAGCCTCACTTCGGTTGTGGGAAAAGTGTTGGAAAAGGTTATAAGAGATAGGATTTATAATCATCTTGAAAAGAATAAGTTCATTAGTGATCGTCAGCACGGTTTTGTGAAGGGTAGGTCGTGCATCTCCAACCTTATTGCGTTTTTTGAGAAGGTGACGAAACAGGTGGATGAGGCTAAATCCGTAGATGTGGTCTATATGGATTTCAGTAACGCGTTTGATAAGGTTCCCCACGGTAGGCTATTGCAGAAAATACGGAAGTATGGGATTCAAGGTGATTTAGTGCTAGCTGAAAGAAGACAGAGGGTGGTGGTTGATGGCAAATGTTCATCCTGGAATTTAGTTACTAGTGGTGTACCGCAAGGATCTGTTTGGGGCCACTGCTGTTTGTCATTTTTATAAATGACCTGGATGAGGGTGTAGAAGGGTGGGGTAGTAAATTTGCGGACGACACGAAGGTCGGTGGAGTTGTGGATAGTGCCGAAGGATGTTGTAGGATACAGAGGGACATAGATAGGCTGCAGAGCTGGGCTGAGAGATGGCAAATGGAGTTTAATGCGGAAAAGTGTGAGGTGATTCACTTTGGAAGGAGTAACAGGAATGCAGAGTACTGGGCTAATGGGAAGATTCTTGGTAGTGTAGATGAGCAGAGAGATCTTGGTGTCCAGGTACATAAATCCCTGAAAGTTGCCACCCAGGTTAATAGGGCTGTTAAGAAGGCATATGGTGTGTTAGCTTTTATTAGTAGGGGTTCGGGTTTCGGAGCCACGAGGTCATGCTGCAGCTGTACAAAACTCTGGTGCGAACGCACCTGGAGTGTTGCGTGCAGTTCTGGTCACCACATTATTGGAAGGATGTGGAAGCTTTGGAAAGGGTGCAGAGGAGATTTACTAGGATGTTGCCTGGTATGGAGGGAAGGTCTTACGAGGAAAGGCTGAGGGACTTGAGGTTGTTTTCGTTAGAGAGAAGGAGGAGGAGAGATAACTTAATAGAGACATATAAGATAATCAGAGTCTTAGATAGGGTGGATAGTGAGAGTCTTTTTCCTCGGATGGTGATGGCAAACACGAGGGAACATAGCTTTAAGTTGAGGGGTGATAGATATAAGACAGATGTCAGAGGTAGTTTCTTTACTCAGAGAGTAGTAGGGGTGTGGAACGCCCTGCCTGTAACAGTAGTAAACTCGCCAACTTTAAGGGCATTTAAGTGGTCATTGGATAGACATATGGATGAAAATGGAATAGTTTAGGTCAGATGGTTTCACAGGTCAGTGCAACATCGAGGGCCGAAGGGCCTGTACTGCGCTGTCATGTTCTATGTTCTATGTTCTATGTTCCAGTTGGGGCCTAACCAGAGCTTTATAGAAGTTCAGCATAACTTAAATTCTTCTGTACTCAATACCTCTATTTAGAAACCCAAGATCCCATATGCTTTACTAACGACTCTCTCAATATGTTCTGCCTCCTTCAAGGATCTGTAGATATGAACCCTATGTCCTTCTATCCCGACACACTCTTGAAAACTGTGCCATTATGTGCATCGTGCCTCTCCCTGTTACTTCTGATAAAATGTATTACCTCACACTTGTCTTTATCAAATTCCATTTGCCTCTTGTCTGTCCATTCTGCTAACTTATCGATGTCCTGTTACATCGATCGGTATTTACCTCACTGTCTCCCCGCCTCCAAGTTCGGTGCCATCACAAAAATTAGCAATTTTGCGTTGCATTCCAGTATCCAAATCATTTATACATATCAGAAAAAAACAGTGGTCCTAGCACTGACCCTTGGGTAACACCACTGTCGACCTTCCTCCAGTCTGAAAAACAACTGTTTACCACAACTCCTTGTTTTCTTTCATGAAGATTTTTTCTTTTATCCAAGCTGACACTGACCCTCCTATTCCATGAGCATCAATTAACTGTCCAGTTGTCACAACAGACTGTGAAAGAAACTACATGTTCAGCTTAAAATGATGTGAAATTCTAAATGTAAAATTAAACTTCATTTTGGAAAAAGATCGACTCTTAGATCTTTTAAAATTCAGTCTCTCATTAACTTTACTGCATTCAGTACTCTGTACAAGCAACATTCCCTAAAGCTGGACTCTGTGCATTTTACTCTACTGAAGGTTTAGGGAAGGAATTCCATAAATTAGGGATGAGAACAGAAAGTGCCGTAAGTACTCAGCAGATCTGGCAGCATCTGTGCAGAGAGAAAACGAGTTAATGTTTCAGATTTGAGACCCTTCATCAGAACTGGCAAAAGTTAGAATTGCAACAGTGTTTTAACAAGTGAAAGAGGAAAGGGGGATGAAGAACACGAAGGAAGGACAGTGATAGCACGGGGCAGGGGTGTCAGTGAAGCTGGGTCAAAATGCTCAACCTCCATTCCAAAAAGCACTGTGGGTGTAACTACCTCACAGAGACTGCAGCGTTCCAAGAAGGGATCTCACCACTACCTTCTGCAGTGCAATTAGGGTTGGCCAATAAATGCAGGCCTAGCCAGCGACGCCCTCATCCCATGAAACGAATGAATAAAAAAACCCGATTGTTACATTTCCAACATTGCAAGTTCTGATGAAGGAGCGCAGACCTAAATTGGTAACTTTGTTTCTCTCTCCACAGGTGCTGCTAGACCTGGTGAGTATTTCTGGCACATGCTGTTCTCATGTCAGAGTTCCAGCGTCCGCAGTGTTTTGCTTTTATTTTAGTGTTTAATTCGCTGCCACCTCTCTTGCAGGAATGTCTGCATTGAAGAAGTTCTGCTCTTCTCTTCCAGAGCATCGGGCCTTGGCAGCTGAAGGCACTGCCACTAATTAGTCGAGCAATTAAATTCGGGGATGCTCAAGGGACCAGAATTAGATAAGTGCAGATACTTCAGAGGGTTGTCGGTCTGGAGGAGATTACAGAGATAGGGAGGGGTGTAACAATGAGAGATTTGAAAAGAAGGCTGAGACTTTTAAAATACAGGTGTTGCTGGCCAGGAACCAATGGGTTGGTGCGAGTTAGGACATGGGCAACAGTGTTTTGGATCTCCTCAAGTTTATGGAGGGTAGAATGTGAGAGACTGGTCAGCAGTGCATTGAAATAAACAAGTCTACAGGCAACAAAGGCAGGGTGGGTGTTTCATCAGCAGAAAAGCTGAGACAGGGATGAGGTCGTCCTATGTTATGTTGGTGGAAATAGGCAGCTTTATTGAAGGTATGAATATTCGTCAGGGAGTTCATCTCAAGGCATAGAACATAGAACATAGAACAGTACAGCACAGTACAGGTCCTTCGGCCCACGATGTTGTGCCGAACCTTTAACCTAATCTAAGATCAAACTAACTACCTACCCTTCATTCTACTATCGTCCATGTACCGATCCAAGAGTCGCTTAACTGTCCCTAATGTATCTGCTTCTACTACCACCGCTGGCAGCGCATTCAACGCACCCATCACTCTCTGTGTAAAGAACCTACCTCTGACATCCCCCTAAAACCTTCCTCCAATCACCTTAAAAGTATGCCCCCTGGTGATAGCCCTTTCCAGCCTGGGAAAAAGTCTCTGGCTATCCACTCTATCTATGCCTCTCATCATCTTGTACCCCTCTATCAAGTCACCTCTCATCCTTTTTCGCTCCAATGAGAAAAGCTCCAGCTCCCCCACTCTTTCTTCGTAAGACATGCCCTCCATTCCAGGCAGCATCCTAGTAAATCCCCTCTGCACCCTCTCTAAAGCTTCCACATCCTTCCTATAATCTCAAGGTCAACTATATAACCAGGTTTGCCAACAAGTTGGCTTAGTGTCAAACATTTACAAAGGAGAGGGATGGAGTGTGTAGCAAGGAAATGTTGGGAGCAGAAACATGAAACAATGGCTTCAATCTTCTGAATATTTAATTGACATTGCAGATGTTTGAGGTAATACATTTTGGAAGGTTGAATGAGGAGAGACAATACAATTTAAATGGTGCAGCTATAAAGGTGATGAAATAACAGGGACACCCGCAAATCTTTGAAGGTGGCACGAAAGGTGAACAAAATATTTAATAAAGCATTTGGTATCCTCGGCTTCATAAAGAGTATTCACCCGGAATTAGAAGAGGGAGATCTTAAGAAAATAGTCTTCGGTGTTTTGTCAAATATTATCAAAGTTAATTTTGATGCAGACATTTGGGGTGAAGGGGCGACTGCTGAGGATGATGTCCAAGACGCCCTTGAACATTTAGATATTTGGAGAATTAACCTAACAGCGCTGTGTGCTCAGAGCCTACAGGAGAATATGAGACCCAACAGGCATTTGGCAATCGGTTGTATGATTCGAATGAGACATCCCAACACATGCACCCTGGGGCAAATGGTAGGGATCACACACAATCTAAAACCATGTTCCTAGATCAATTGCTACCACTGGTAAAGAAGGCTATGGGTATTACTACATACCCGGACTTACCATGGAGTAATATAGTTGAGAATGCCCAACGTGCATATTAGGCAGCAAAAGGGGCCCTGAATGCAGATACTCCAAGGGCTGTGTCTGACAAGAAAGCTGTCGCGACATTGGGGGGGGGGGGACCAAAACGGTAACCTATGGGAGGACAAAGAGGGACCTGCTATAATTGTGGTAGGATTGGGCACTTAGCTAGCAACTGCCAGAAAAGGGTCACCACCACCGGCACATTACAGACCCTGGTCCAATCAGAGCGAGCCACCACCACGTCCTGGCCCTCGGTTCATTTCGAAGCCATCCAAGGTTGAGCAAAAGCTAGATAAACTGATCACAATGATATGCACAATAAACACCGTGCCGGAGGCAATTCTGTGCAACCAGTTCACAGTGCATGCCAAGGAAAATCATCGACCGCATTCCTGGAGGACTTTTCCTTTCCGCCGACTCCACCTCCAGAGCGCTTTCCCCCTCAATGACGTGGCTTGACCCCCTCTGAAAGGTTGGTGGTAGGGTTCCAACGTGATGGTCACGGACGATCTGTGCTCTCTGTTGTTTTAAAAGCGGGCCGACAACAGACTATGCTTATTGACAATGTTCAGCCGTTACTATCATACATACCCCACACCCTAAACACGGTGCTATTCAGGGACAGAGTTGCGTACTGGCGAACATCGATGGAAATATGATAAATTCAGCTTATACAGAAGATGCTTCTCAACTAGAGGTGGGAGACCTGACCTGGAACTCTCCGACCCCTGTTTTAATGACCACTCCAGATAGGAGGGGACATTTGGAAACTGATGCGCTGAACCAATACGGAGCTATAATTGATTATAATAATAACTGCTTGTGGTTGACTTCCTCAGATGTTCGAGAACAGCATACCATCGAGATCTCAGATGTTCATTCGCTCTTCACGATGAAGAAACCATCACTCTACGATCCTCTGAGCCAAGGTGATGCTGGGGTGATGGGACCAATCAGTAAGCACCATCTAGTGTTCAGCACGTGTAAGCATGGTTGCAGACGAATGACTTGGGAGGAATCCATAAATGGGCCCCCATATACACCAGCCGAAAAATACCCCATCCCTCGAGAGGGTTACCCTTATGTCAGGGATACTATTCAATCCCTCCTTCAGCAGGGTGTTGTTCGCGCCAGGCATTTTCACGAGCAACTCACCGATTTGGCCTGTAAAGAATCCGGATAGCAGTTGGAGATTGACATTGCTTACTGCAAGCTTGATTTTGTCACACCAGCCTGTTCACTGGTCGGGTCAACACTGGACATTTCAAATCGATTTTGGAGTATTCCAGTTAAGAGAGAGGATCAGTAAAAGTTTGCATTTACCTTTGAGGATCAAAGCTATAATTGGACATGTTTCCATCGGGGAGTTCATAATGGCTCGACTATTTTCCACAAGCGACTGGCAAAGGCACTGAAGGGATTTTCAAGACCAGCATGTTTGCTTCAGTACGTGGATAATATGCTTCTAGTTGCTCTTACTGTAGATGAACATTTATTATGTCTCGACAAACTGTGAACCGCATTTTTCCAGGCAGGTCTAAAGGTTAATCCATGCAATGCTCAGTTACTGAAAGAACAAGTCACCTTTTTGGGACTGCCTATCTCATTTGCAGGAAAAGCCCCGGAGAGCCACAAGGTGGAGATCATACAGCGACTGCCCCTCCCCATCACGAAGGCAGCAGTCCTTTCACTTATGGGATTATTGGGATAGCAGAGAAATTTTATCCAAGGATTTGCAGAGATACCAAAACCGCTTTAAGTACTGCGAAATGGTAAGACTGACGACATTCGTCCTCACTGGAAGGAGCTCCGTCGTGATGTCGCAGCGAGACTTAAAACAGTTTGTTTGCAGGCCACTTGTCTCTTTACTCCTGACCCATCTCAGCCCTTCCACCTTGAGGTAATAACTACCGACCAGTGTATCGTTGCTGTCTTCTGTCAGGAACCAGAAGACAAGTCACAACCTATCACATACACCTCTCGAATTCTGCGATGTCCCAAGAAGACTTATACTCCGTGTGAGTGACATCCATTTGTGATGTACTGGAGTGTGCGACACTTCACTTACATCACTGGCCTGCAGAGCCTGGCTATAGATTCACCCCATTCACCGTCAAACCTGATATTAAACCAGGGGACACAGTGGCCTGCAGGGCCCGGTTATACACTCACTCAATTCACCATTAAACATGCAACTGAAACCAGGTGATACACTGGCCTGCAGAGCCTGGTTATAAACTCAGCCCATTCACTGTTAAACCTGCTAAAACCAGGGGACACACTGGCCTGCAGAGCCTGGTTATACTGTCATTCCATTCACCGTTACACTTGCTACTGAAACCAGGGGACACAATGAATTGCAGAACCTTGTTATACACTCACCCCATTTACTGATAGCCCTGCGACTGGGACCAGGGGGCACACTGGTCTGCAGTATGGTTATATACGCACCCCACTCAATGTCAAAACTGCTACTGAATCCAAGTGACACAATGTGCTGCAGAGCCTGGTTATGCACGCTCCCCATCCATCGTTAAAACTGCTGCAACCAAGGGTCACAGTGCCCTGCAGTGCCAGGTTTTACACGTGCACCATTCGCCGTTAAACATGCTGAAACCAGGTTTGGTGCTGCATTGAATACATGCACTATCAGAGTTTGTTATGATCCATTGGGTAGTGTTAATGGAGCCGTATGCTGCATTGAACACATGTTGTATCTGAGTTGGTTATGAAACATTGGGTGGTGTTAAGGGAACTGTATAATGTATTGAACACATGCTGTATCTGAATTGTTTACATTTATGTGTGCAGTGGCATTGGACCTGAATGCTCATTGAAAGCATACTGCACCTGTGTTTGTGATGATTATTTGGTTAGTGTCGAGGGAGATGTATTGTGCAGTGTGCAGGGGCTGTATCAGAGCTGCTTATGACTTAATGGGGAATGTTATGTTGGAAAAATGCTGCATTGAGTATGCACTGTATCTGAGTTAGCTGTGTTTCTTTGGGTAAATAGATTTATCACATACTTTAACTGGGTTGCTTATGAAAAATTGGGTAACATTAATGGCGATGTAGAAAGAATGTTTACAGTTCTGGTCGCCACTTACCAGATATATAGAGAGAGTGAGTGAGTGAGGCTGGATAAGGAGTGTGTCCACAGCTCTGGCCTCCAGTTACGAGATGTATTGAGGGAGGGAGGGAGGCCCGGTAAGGAGTATCCACAGCTCTGGGTTCCAGATAGTAGATATCGGGAGGGAGGGAGGGAGGAAGGTTAAAGAATGTGAACACTGGACACCAGAAACTACATATATAGAGGGAAGAAGGGATACTGGATAAGGTGTGTGCACAGCTCTGATCTCTGGATGCTAGATGTAGAGAGGAAGGGATGCTGGATAAGGGTTTGTACAGCTCTGGGCTTCAAATACTTAATAATTAGAAGGAGGGAGTGGGGGAGGCTGCATAAGGAATGTGAAAACCTCTGAGCTCCAGAAACTAGATATATGGAGGGAGGGAGGTAGTCTTGATAAGGAGTATGTGCAGCTCTGGGCTCCAAATAGTAGATATCGGGAGGGGATAAGGGAGGTTGGTTAAAGAGTGTGAACTCTGGACACCAGAAACTACATATATAGAAGGAAGAAGGGATACTGGATAAGGTGTGTGCTCAGCTCCGGTCTCCAGATGCTAGATATAGAGAGGAAGGGATGCTGGATAAGGGTTGCACAGCTCTGGGCTTCAAATAATCCATAATTAGATGGAGGGAGTGGGGAAGGCTGCATAAGGAATGTGAAAGCCTCTGAGCTCCAGATACTAGATATATGGAGGGAGGGAGGTAGTCTTGATAAGGGGTATGTGCAGTTCTGGGCTCCAGCGACAAGATATATAGAGGCATCTAGAGAAGCTGGCTAAGTAGTCTGTACAGGTCTGGTCTGCAGATACGAGATATATAGAGGGATGGATGGAGGGAGACACGATAAAGAGTGTGTACAACTCTGAGATCCAGATACTAGATATATAGAGGGTGGTAAGGAGGCTGGATCAGGAGTGTGCATAGCTCTGGGCTCCAGATACTTAGACATACAGAGGGAGGAGGGATGGATAAGTAGTGTTTGTGGCTCCAGACACCAGACACCAAGTATATAGAGGGATGGTGGGAGGCCGGAAAAGGGATGAGCACAGCTCTGGGCTCCAGTTACTAGATATACAGAGGGAGGGAACGAGCCTGGGTATGGAGCATGCACAGCTCTGGCCTCCCACTGCTAGATAAATAATGGGAGGGAGGGAGCCTGGATAATGAAAATTAACACCTTTGGTCTCGTAATGCTAGGTATACTGAGGGAGGGAGGGAGGGAGGGAGGGAGGGAGGTGGAAAAGGAGTTTTCTCAGCTCTGGCCTCCCGCTACTAGATATGTAGAGGAAAGGAGGGAGTCTGGATAAGGAAAGTGAACAATTCTGGACTCACAAATCTCGATCTATAGAGGGCGGGCATTTGAATAAGAAATGTATACAGCTAGATGTTAATAGTTAATGATATTAAAGGTAAATGGTTAATTATGTTAAAGGTAAAGAATTGAAGGGCTTTGTTTAATTAAGGATAGGCATTGAATATAAAGTGAACCTGCTGAACAAAGTGAGGTTGCTAAACAGAAGACAAAACTATGTAATGCGGCATTCTTTGAATAAACTGAGTAGGCAGGAAAGGATCTGAAACTCGTTTCATTCTTCACTGTTTGGCTCGGATCCGTTTGATGGTGCAGTAGAGGATGGTTGCCTCAAGGTGAAGATTGGAAAGTGATTTTTTTTTCAGATATAAGTTTGTAATCTAGATTACTTCTGAGACAAAAGCCTGAAACCAAGTGTCGGAATATGATTTCCAACTGATGTTCTCTGAATATGAACCTTATGTCCAATGGAAACATGACGTAGATATATGGACACGGGTTGCACCCATTCCAAAGAGAAAACAGTATATAGCCTTGGCTCTATCAATGCAGCAAAAGCAATATCCGGTGCAAAGTAATTTGTGAGCTGGATCCCAGTCAGTTGGACACTGATGCAGGTTTGAAACTTCTAATAAGCTTCATGGGCACGCTTTATAAGAAAGCTGATCTATTAAACGCATTCAAAACATGGTCAGATTGTGATAAATTGAGAAAGACGGATGGGCATGTCATAGAGAATATATTATATAATGTAATACACAATATAACAGAGCACATAAATTCTAATTGCACATTCCTTGTTCAGAGCATGTTTTTAAATTGTTTGTGCTAAATTGTCACACATGGTTAGGCTCCTGGTGTTAACTGAATTGAGATTCTCAGATAGAGACACACGTTTGGATCAGATATCTGATGCTTAAACAAAATCCTGGGAAGGCAGTCATTTTCATCAGCTTTCATGGTAGAAGTGGGAAATTCGGCAGTGTCACAGAGGATGGAAGACTGAATGGTTGCATCATTTCGAGATTGTTCAGACAAGGGGCTTTGGTGTCAGTGGAAGAAACACAGACAAACGACATGAGGACGCATACATTTTTGGCAGATCTGAAAGACGATAGGAATGGAATAACAGCAACAGACGAATGAACCACAGGAATGCCCACCGAATTATTAACAGTTGTTTCAGATGTGATTCAAAATATCATTACGCAGTAAACTGTCCAAAACGGAGTAACAGAGTTTTCGAGGTGATGCTTGACAGAGAAGTGGAAGAGAATGATATTGATCAGACTGAGTGGATTGTACTGGTCTGAAGAAGTTTCACTCCGGTAATGAGTGTACTAGTTGATTATTCATTTAATTGTACCATGTTGGACAATGGTTCCATATCTGTAGTAAGTGGAGCAGATTGGTTGAAATTATATTTAGATTTGTTACGGAGTAAGGAGTAAAGTATGATCAAAGAAAATGGAAGTTCTACTTGTTTCAGGTTCGGAGATGACAGCACATTTAAAGGTGGCGATTCCATGCAGAATATCTGGAGTAAGCCACTTGACAGATGTTATATCAGGCGAGATAACTTGCTGCTGAGAAACATTTCATGAAAAAGGCACACATTAAATTGAACATGGGATATGATAAAACAATTTTCTTTCGGTAACTTTCAAAGCAACTGACTTTGCAGTCACAGCACCATTGTATCACTTAAACAGAAAATAACACCTCTAATAAAAATTCGAAAGAGGTGTTAACATCAGGTGATGGGAAATTGAGAGACGAAAAAGAAAATGGTCTTAAAGTTGCAATGACATTTAGTTCATCCCTCTTGTCTTAGATTAAAAATCCTACTAAAATATGCAGAGGTGGTTAACGATGAGCACACAAAGTTTATTGAAGAGATTAGTGAAAATGTGATATGTACAAAAAAGTACTGGAGGACACCATCACGGCTTATTGTGAGTCTTCCATTAGCAAGAGACTTGAAGGAGATCAGAGCAATAGTTTTACACCTATGGCACTCAGGCAGAAACATTTTCATTTTGCATTTCACAAACATGGCAACAAGATTCATTCTTTCTACAATAATACATGCTAAAGACAATGGAGTTATTGCTGGCAAAATCATGGAAAACTGGATAGCGTCCGGGCTGGTGCACTGGATAAATTCCTGACTGACAATGAAGTGGGCTGGGGTGGCGATGGGGGCGGGGGAATTTGCCAATGACAAGTTTAGAGACATTAGTGAAAATAGAAACTTTGCAGTGTTGAACACCGCAGCTGAAAGAACTTTCGATTATGGACTTTGTGAAAGAAATCACTCAGTGCTCCAGATGCTCCTTAAGATCTTAGCCCGACCAATCAAATTGTAAGCTAACATCTAACCGGGCGTGGACAGGCAATGCGATGAATCTGCTCCTAATGTTTGGAGGCTATAGTTCCCATCAGATGGTCTTTGGAAGGAATCTCAATATACAATCGGTACTGAGTGTTCATTCCCCTGCCTTAGAAAGGATTAGAAATAGTTAAAATATGTTCTGCACTTGCATGCCCTACATGGAGGGGGAAGGCCCTCATCAATGTAGAAGTCATGGGAAAATTCGGTGAACGTTATAGCATCGCATAAGGCTGTCAAAGATAAGGTTTAATGTTGGGATTTAGTATACTACAGAAGAGAGTGTCAGAAAGAGCAGAAACGTCCAGGTAAAGTGATGAGATGTGATGGGAAAACCGTGAGTCTTCAGCATGGCAGTCAAACTATTAGGGTACATTCACGTATATCAATAGGGATTAATCATAAATTTGCAGAATATGAACAATTATTAGATGGTGATAAGTCACCCTGTAACCCACATATGTCTAAACAGTTATGAGGAACAGAATAAGGTAGATAAGCGACGGCTGACGATAAATAAGGTGATACCAGTGCACAAGATAGGGCTAGTTTTTCCAAAGGGCAACTGCCTAAAATCACTACTAGGGTCAGATACATACCAGAGAGGGATGTGGCCATTGTAGGAAAAGCTGGGAAAGCCACTTTTAAAGTCAAACATTTTCAAAATGTCCAAAATAGTGGACAACAGGTAAGACCTGTGGACTGGCAAAATGCAGTGAAACGGTGAAAAGAAGGACACACATTGCGACTTCTCATGGTAGGTCTGGGAATAACTCTTCCAATCTGAAATGATCACGTACTGGCGACATAATCTCTGATTGTGCGAGGGACAGATCCTGTAACAGTAGTCCAGAAAGAGCAAAGAGGGCTAGTCGAGGCCGTTGTTTAACTAGAACAAGGAGTACAGAACCATTTAGGAACGCGAGGTTATGCGGGCAGAAATAAATTAGAAGGAAATTGATGAGAGACACACAAAAAAAGAGTTGGAGATTTGGAAGAATGTGGCTTCTATTCTGAAGTACAAGATATGAGAGAGCCAGCTTTATCATCCTGATAGATATGTGCGGAAAAACTACTCCCAGATGCGACATATATTGCTAAAGCGAGATGGGGGTTTGAAGAGATTCTTTGTGATCAAATATTAGAATGCACTCCCCTATGGCAGAAAAAGTGTTCATGACAATTTTTTTTAGCTCTTTTAGCCACATACCCTAGGGAATGTAGATCGATAGATACAAAATCAGTTTTTTTGCAGGGTGAAAACAAAGTGTTTTGAAGCCATCTAAAGAAGTGAATAAGGTCGAAGGGAAGCTGTGGAAATTAAACAAAAGTGTTGATGGATAGACTGATGTATCAAAAGTATGGAATTTCTCGGATATATCTGTCTTGCTGAAAGTAGGCTGTATTGAACAGAAAGCAGATTCAACAATGTTCTACTGGTATCATAAAGACAAACTCGCAAGCATCTTTATGCTGCATGTCGATGATTTTCTATGGGGAGGTTCTGAGGAATTTGAGCAATTGGTTATAGATAAATTGAAAGGGGAGGTTAAGATTGGAAGTAAGCCTTCGGGTGCCTTGAAGAAGAAAGGGTTGGATGTTGATCAGAATAAGTCGGGAACAAACTTATATATACAAAATATGAAACGGATACCCATACACAGGGCCAGGTCAGCACATAATGATCATCTTGCATCTAAAGCCGAAGCAGATCAGGTAAGAAGCCTTATTGGACAGTTAAGATGGTTATGCACTGAGAAAATGTTTGGTACCAGTATCAGTTTCCTCTTTCTTTAAAGAAAACTTAAACAGTTACAGCAAACGAGAGAAAAAATGAACTTATCAGAACTTCGTTCGATGATGAAACGCGTTACAACTGAGGAAGTATTGAGAGCACATAAAACATCGAAGAAATTAAACTCATATAAATGCATACTAAAGTTTCCAGCATTAGGTGATCTGAAAGACAGAAAAAAATAGCAATTTTTCGAAATCCTTCTCGTGCTGGATATTCGAGTACAGCCAGGTTCATCATATTAGTTTTGGCAAAAGATGGAAAGTGTTGCCCCTTGGTTTGGGAAGCTGAGAAAATAAAAAAAAGAAAAGGAATGTGGGAGAGAAATGAAATCTCGAAGATTCAAAGTGTTGACGCAAGTCACGAATTATCAGACTGCTTTACTAGAAGAAATGGTTGTTTCAGAAGAGGGATAACTTGTACAATGAGTTTTACTGAATCCGGAAAATCATTTTCCTCTCTTTTGCTGTAATTGTTTAAGCTTCCTTTAAAGAAAGAGGAATCTGTCAATGTTTAATTATGGTGATAAAGTTAAACAGTTGAAAGGTTTTGTTCAATGAAGGATTTGAAGTCATTACAAATATAGTTTGGTAGACACGGTGGGGACGGGAGGGGGAGTCGGTGGTTTGGTGAACAGAAGGCAGGGAAGGGCAATGCTGCATTCTGTCAATACACTGAGTATAAAGAAAAGGATCTGTGTCTAGTTTCATTCTTCACTGTTTGGCTTGGATCCATTTAACACTATCCTGGCAAGAAGCCTTCTCATCAAGTTGAAATTAGCCCGCTTCCAACTTAGACATACGACCCTGTTTGGTTCCTTGCTTTTCTGGATTACCAGTCAAACATTCTCTTTCTCGACATACTCGTGGTCGATTTGTCCAACCTCATTTCCCAGCACCAGATCCAGCACTGCCTCATTTCCAGTTGGGCTGAGAACAGAGTGATGAAGGAATTTTCCGTGAACACATTTCAGAAACTCGTCGCCCTCCTTACCCGTTCTGCACTTCAACTCTAAGCAAATCGATTCTGACCTTTCCCCTTCAAGGACACCCTCCCCTTCCAACACTGCAATTTCCTCCCTAATCAGTATTGTTACCTCACCTCAACTTTTTCCTTCTCTATCTTTATATCATTCCACATTAAGCACCCAGGCCTCACTATGTTTAAACCACCTTTCGGTTATTCCCATTACATATTATTCCCAAACTGCTATTTGTGCGTGTAGGTCACCTACATGATTCACCACACAGTGTGATTGCACACATTTATTGTAATTCAGTCTTTGCAATCCTTGTAGTCCCTCTCGGTCACCACCATATGGAACTGTTCCCTTGTCTGGTACTGTTTAACACTCTCACAGTGCGCACCTTATTCGGATTTTCTTCTTTTATATGCTGGTGCCCATCCCCTTGCCAATTTAGTTTAGGCACACCCCAAGCATACTGGTGAATCTCCCCTTGATGACTTTGATCCTAGTCCTGTTGATTCACAACCTTTCTCTTTTAAATAGGTGCCTCCTGGCCCAGACCTGGGGCAATGCACGAAGAATGTGAAGCCCTGCCTCCTGTGCCATGCTTCAAGGCATGCATTGATCCTCCCTAGCTTCCTATTTCTACTCTCGATAGCGCATAGCACTGGAAGTAATTCAGTGATTACTACCTTCGAGGTCTTGCTCTTTACCTTCCTCCCTAGGTCCTGAAGGACTGAAGGATCTCAATACATGTAATTTCTGTGCCGTCGGACCACATGGAGGAGTTTCCAGGGACAGGGAGGGTTGCACGGGCTGGGGGGTGGGGGGGGGGGGGGTGTTTCTGAAATAGGGAGAATTCCACGAGCTGGAAGATGCTACAGAGATGGGGAGTGTTGTCCGGGCTGGCAGAGTTTATTGTGATAAGCCACGTTGTGGACTCGGACGGAAGTTGCATAGATAAGGAGGGAAGTAGTTGCTCGCAGACATTACAGAAATATGAAGGGTGATAGGGTTGGAGGAGATTGTGGTGATTGGGAGGGTTGTCGAGGCTGGAAGAGTTTGCAGAGCAAAGAATTGTTCTTGCGGCTGGTGCCAGTTAGAGGCATAGGGAGCTTTGTAGGGACTGCAGAATGTAACAGATATAGGGCCGGGTGAAGGGCCTGGAGGATCTTACAGAGATAGGGAGGGTTGTATTGCTGTGGGAGGATACAGAGAAAATGACGTTTTACGTGGTAGAGGAGGTTACAATGATCGTGAGGGGTGTAGGGATTGGAGGACGTTGCAAATAAACTGAGGGTAGTAGGGAATGGTGGTGGTTACAGTGATAAGAAGGGTTGAAGGGTCTGGAGGCGGCAACAAAGATAGGGAGGGATCTCGACCCTGGAGGATGTTATAGAGATAAGGATTGTATCGGCCTCTATATTATGGAGGATTATGCGGATTGTGAAGAGAATTGGGAAGGGTTGATGGGGGGAAACCTTTTTCCTGCTGACGGTGTATTCCAGACCATTGTGAGACACCTGTCAATCCTAGCCAGGCCACTCAAGAGTGAATTGAAGAAACTGTTCTTCACACACAGGATGGTAGATTTGGGGAACTCTCTTCCAGAAAAATGCAGTGAATGCTGGTGTTCAATTAATCCTTTTAAATCTGAGCTGGATAGATTTTGATCGCCAAGGGAACTAAGTGGTATGGTGGATTGTGTTTGGATACCAGATAGTTCTGATATCACTGAATAGCAGAACAGGTTCAACAAGCTAAAAGGCCTCTTGATGTTTCTACATGTACAAGTATTCATCACACTAAACAGAGCAGGTTGGCTCCGGTTATTCTATGTCATGAATGATTTTCATTCCTTTTTGGATGTATTTGCAGAATCATGGTTGATGTGCCTGCCATCCAGGATTATCACAAGAACACCAAAATCTTCATCTACCCGCTTCTACCATTCAATTCTCCTCCACATATGGGTAATGGTTCCACTGGACAACGGGGAAATTGAATACTGGTTTGTTAGTGTGTGTTTGTGAACGTGCGAGTGTGTGTATGCATGTGTGTGAGAGCCAGAGAAAGAGCACGAGTTTGAGCATGAGTGTCTGTCTGAAAGTGTATGCACTGAGTGTGAATGTGTATGTGAGTGAGTGTATCAGCGAGAGTGTGTTTAGATTGTGAATGTGTGGATTTGAAAGAGTGTGTGTCCGTGAGTGTATGTTTGTGTGTGAGTGAGTGTGTGTATGTGAGTGTATGTTTTTGTGTGAGTGAGTGTACGTTTGTGTGTGAATGAGTGTGTGTATATGAGTGCATGTTTGTGTGTCAGCGTGTGCTGTCACGAACATGTACTCTGCCAAATTATGATTTTTGTTTTTATTCCACCAGCCAAGAACAAGATTTTTTCAATGGAACAGATAAAAGATGACTGCGAGCAGGCAAAATGGCCACAACAATTAGCATCACAACTCCACGGCATTCTAATGCAGCAGGTGGAGACAAATTGTCTGCCAGTCCCTACAGAAACAATGACTTGGGAATATCGAGTGAACTACTTGTCCAGTCCCCATTAACAAGACATTAAAGTCAATCACTTTGGAATTACGTTGCAAGAGGGAATACACACTGAGGCATAACGTTGATGGAGTGGGTGAAGGTCATTTGAACCCCCACGATGTGTTTGTCTAAGCCGCTTATTATCTCAATCTGGAAACCAGACAAGCAACCAGACACCAGCCAGAGAAGGCCCATGAGGGATCTCTCTCTCTCTCTCTCTCTTTCTCTCTTACTCTACCTTTCTCTCTCTTTCTCTCTCTCTCTTTCCATACCACCTTACAAGATTCGAACCCTGACTGCTGACCATACCCATATAGGCCTATCATTGCTGCAGATGGGCACCCGTGAATGAAGAATCTCTGTCGATGTTCTCCAGGAAAACCCGAAACTGGGGAGAGGGGGGTCGGGAGCGGGGAGGGGGAGGGGTTGGTGGTTAACATAATTTGGCAAGGGAATGGGATACAGAGTGGAGGCACATCATGGGGTGATGCACAGTCAAATATACAAGGGAAACTGAGACAATCTGGAAGGCAGAACAGATATAGACCTGTTAAGACACAAGCGAGTAATACAAGGCTGGATTGCATCTGTTCTGACGCATGGCGTCTTGTTAGCCAGGGAGATGAATTGAGGGCGTTCTTTTACACATGGGAATATGATATTATTGCTATCACAGCAACATGGTTGAGGGAGGGGCAGAACCGGCAGCTCAATATTCCAGGGTATAGAATCTTCAGGCGTGACAGGGGAGAGTGTAAAAGAGGAGGGTGGTATTGCACTGTTGCTCAAGGAGTCAATTACTACAGTAAAGAGGGATGATATGTTAGAAGGTTCCTCAATTGAGGCCAAATGGGTGGAACCTAAAAACAAACATCGGGCAATCACTTTGCTGGGAGTGCACTACAGACCTCCAATCAGTCAGGGAGAGATAGAGGAGCAGATGTGCAGGCAAATCTCAGAGAGTTTTAAAAATAATAGGGTAATAATAGTACTGGATTTCAACTTCCTCAGTATCAACTGGGATAGTCATAGTGAAAAAAAGATTAAAGGGGGCAGAATTCTCTAACTGCACATAGGTGAGCTTTTTTGAACCAACACGTAGAAATGCCTCCAAGAGAATGGGCGGTACTGGACCTAATCCCGGGGAATGAAGCCTGGCACGTGGTAGAAGTGTCAGTGGGGGAGCATTTCTGAGATCGTGATCATAACTCTGTAAGATTTAAGGTTGTTATGGAAAAGGAGAAAGAGGAACCGAAGACAAAAGTACTGAATTGGGGAAAGGCCGATTCCAATATGATAAAACAAGATCTGTCCAAAGTGAACTTGGAACAGCTACTTGTAGGAAAGTTTACAGCAGACCAGTGGGACTCATTCAGAAAGGAAATACTGACAGTTCAGAGGCCACATGTTCCCGCAAAAGTGAAAGGTAGGACCAACAAGTCCAGGGAACTCTGGGTGCCTAGGGATATAGAGGATTGGATAAAGAAGAAAAAGAAGGCTTCTGGCAGATTCAAAGCCCTGCAAACAGCGGAGGTCCTCGAGACATATAGAGAGAGTAGGGGGGTACTTAAAAAACTAATTAGGAGAGCGAAGAGGAGGCATAAAAACACTGGTGGGCAAGATAAAGGAAAATCCCAAGGCGTTTTATCAGTATATTAAGGGCAAGAGGATAACCAGGGAAGAGTAGGGCCAATTAGGGACCAGAGTGGCAATGTGTGTGTGGAGCCGGAGGACATAGATGAGGTTTTAAATGATTACTTTACATTTGTGTTTACTATGGAGAAGGGCGATGCAGGTGAGGAGTTCGGGGGTGGGGTGATATACTTGAACACATTCAGAGGGTGACAGAGAGGGGGAGACTGGGATTTAGAGGGTGCAGTTTATTGTCAGATTTCCAGCATCTGCAGCAATAAACAGGGAAGGAAATAATGGGGAGGATAGAGGAAGTCTGGTGAAATGGTCAGACACATGTCAGGTTAACTTCAATGCTGAGAAATGTAAAATGATGCATTTTGGAAGGAAGGCTGAGGAGAAGCGATATAAACTAATCATACAATTTTTAAATGGGTGCAGGGTCAGAGAAATCTGGGATTTCATTTGTGTCACTTTTTATATCTTGAAGATTCAATTTGGGGCTTGGAATCGTGTCAGTTGAATTTAGCTTCATCCTGATAAGTGTTATCAAACGTGTTGGGAAATGTGACAAAAGCTGTTTCCATTCAGACATTCCTGGACTGTGGAAGTGTGAGCTATCTTTGCAGATACAGGAAATAGGGGTGTTTGAATGGATCGGCAGGTTTTGGTTGATGCAACAGGTGAGAATGTGATTTGTGTCCCTTGCAGATACACAGAATTGAAGGTATTTACAGAACATCACATGAAGTAGTTTGCCAATGTCTGACAAACTTCAAAGACTTCAGAGACATGGAAGACGAGGAGAAGGGAACACTATACAAAACCTGAGACAAACAGACAACAGCAGTAGGAAAATGAATCTCTCTAAGTGTGTTTTTATCTCAAGGTCTGAGATGATGATTGAAAAAGCAGGAGTTCAAATCCCACACTGGGCTGCTGTGAATTTGAATTATGTTTTGTTTTTCAAAAAAAAACATAAATCTGGAATTAAAAAACCTTCAGGATGGAATGAATAACTCCTGTCTACTGCTGCAAAACCCGTGAGTGTCTCAGTTTCGCTGTATTTATTAACAATTTATGATGATGGGGTAGAATGCCACATACCTATGTTTCCAATGACACAAAAATAGGCAGCGTTGTAAGCAGTGTAGCTGGAAGCATTAAATTACAAAGAGATATTAATATCTTAATTGAATGGGCAAACCTGTGGTAGATAGATTTCAATGTCAGCAAAAAAGACGAGTACAGAGTATTTTATAAATGGTGAAAAGCTAGAAACACTGGAGCTCCAAAGAGTCTTGGGGGGTCCATGTCCATTTGAATGCAGCTCAGATTTACCAGAAAGATAACTGGACTCCAAGGGCAAAATGACGAGGTGATATTACACAAACTAGGGATGCATTCCATGGAATTTAGGAGGATCATGGTGATTTGATCAATTTTTTGTGATATCAAGGAGACGCACTGTGCAAGCCTCTCCCATTGATCTCAAGCTGAAAGCGGCCAAAGCAGAGTCCTGTAAAAGGATCACTTGAGGCCACACAGATATTTTTTGTGGAGGATATTTTGGAAGCAGGGGAAAATCCAAAAGCACGATTAAAGATCTGAGAATGACCATCTTTGGGAGCGCCTGTGAGGTCGCAGTGCTGCTGGTCAGGTCAAAGTGAAGGCTTTGGTGTACGTCGAGCTTCGGTGAGGAGGGTGACCACGTAAGGCTGAGGTTTTTTTTTACATTCCCAATTTCTGTCTTTCTTTCTTTCTTTCTTTTAAGCCAGAAGTAACGCGAGGGGTGTAAATGGCAGTCAGTGTGGTTGCATTCTCCGCCTGTGAACTGTGGGAGATCAGGTAGAATCGAAATGCCCCTTACGACTAGATTTGCAGGAAGTATGTCCGGCTGCAGCCCTTTCGGATCGCATGGATCGGTTGGAGCGGCATTTGAACTTACTGAGGAGCATAAAGGAGTCATAAAATGTTATAGATAGGAGTTTCAAAGAGGTGGTCAAACCGCAGGTTCAGCCAGATGGACGGATAATCGCCAGGAGGGGCAGGCAGGTAGTGCCCCTGTGGCTATTCCCCTCAATAACAAGTATGATCTTTTGGATACTGTTTGGGGGATGGCCTCTCAGGGGAAAGCAGCAGCAGCAGCCAGGTCAGTAGCACCACCACTGGCTCTGTTTTACAGCAGGGAATGTCAAAGTGTAGTCAAGCAGTAGTGACAGGGAACACTTTCAGCAGGGACACAGATAAGCGTTTCTGTGGCCGCGAACGAGAATCCAGGATGGTGTGTTATCTCCCTGGTGCCAGGGTCAAGGATGGCTCTGAGTGGGCACAGGGCATTCTGAAAGAGGAAGGTGAGCAGCCAGAGGTCGTGATTCATATTGGTACTAACGACATAGGCAGAAAGAGAGATGAGGTCCTGCAAAGTGAATATAGGGTGTTAGGCAGAAGGTTAAAAAGCAGGAACTCCAGGGTTATAATCTCAGGATTACTCCCTGTGCCACGTGCTAGTGAGGGCACGAATAGGAGGATATGGTAAATGAATGCGAGGCTGAAGAGCTGGTGCAGGCAGCAGGGCTTTAGATATTTGGAGCATTGAGATCTCTTCTGGTGCAGAGGTGACCTGTACAAAAGGGACGGGTTGCATCTAAATTGGAAGGGGACCAATTTACTTGCTGGAATATTTGCTAGTACTACTCGGAAGGATTTAAACAGGTCTGGCAGGGGGGTGGGAGCCATGCTAGGCCATGTGGGTATAACTCAGAAATAAGAAAGAGATGATCACTTTGATGGGATTATACTATAGGTCCGCCAATATTCAGAGGGACGTGGAGGAACATATATGTAGGAAAATCGCAGATAGGTGTCGTAATTATAGGGTTGTAATAGTAGGTGATTATAACTTCCCTAATATTGACTGGGACGTCCCTTCATGTTCAAGGATCAGATGTGGAAGAATTTGTTAAGTGTGTCCAGGATAGTTTTCTGAAGCAGGATGTGGATAGCCCTACTCGAGAAGGGGCTACACTCGACCTCCTCTTCGGAACTGAGGCTGAGCAGGTGGTTGATGAAGAGCTTCAAGATACTTATGGGAAAGGATTGGACTGGCCCTCAAGTTGAAGTCCTAAATTGGGGGAAGACTAATTTCTTTGACATCAGGCAGGGACTCTCAAAATTTGATTGGGAGAGGCTGTTTACAGTAAACGGACGTCTGGCAAGTGGGAGGCATTTAAATGTGAGATCGGAAGCGTTCAGGGCCGGCATGTTCCTGTTAGATGTAAGAGCAAGGCTGCAAGTTTAGGGAAACTTGGTTGACGAGGGATGTTGAGTGTCTGGTCAGGACAAAGAAGGAGGCATATGTCAGGTATAGGCAGCTGGGATCACGCGAGTCCTTCGAGGAGTATCAGGGATGTAGGATTACACTTAAGAAGGAATAATAGGAGGGCGAAAAGGGGCCACGAGATTTCCCTGGCAAGTAACATAAAAGAGAATCCTAAAAGATTCTTTAAGTATATTAAGAGTAAAAGGGTATCTAGGGAGAGAGTAGATCCCGTTAAGGATCAGTGCGGTAATCTTTGTGTGGAGCCACGGGAAATGGGTGAGGTTTTAAATGAATACTTCTGGTCTGTATTTACTGTGGAGAAGGTCATGGGAGTTAGTGACTTCAAGGGAGGGAACAGCGACATCCTGGAGCATATCAACATTACAGAGGAGGAGATGTTGGAGGTTTTGGAGCGCATTAAGGTAGATAAATGCCCAGGGCCTGACTAAGTGTATCCTCAGATGCTATGGGAAGCGAGGGAGGAGATTGCGGGGCCCTGGGAGAGATTTTTGTATCATTGTTAGCCACGGGTTATGTACCGGAAGACTGGAGGATAGCTAATGTTGTGCCTTTATTTAAGAAAGGCAGCAGGGATAAGCCTGGGAACCACAGGCCGATGAGCCTTACATCAGTGGTGGGAAAGGTATTGGAAGGGATTCTGAGAGACAGTATTCATATGCATTTGGAAAGGCAAGGTCTGATTAGGGATAGTCAGCATGGCTATGTGCGTGGGAAGTCATGTCTCACGAATTTGATTGAGTTTTTTCAGGAGTGCAAGGATTGACGAGGGCAGGGAGGTGGACGTTGTCAACATTGACTTTAGCAAGGCATTTGACAAGGTCCTGCATGGTAGGCTGCTCCAGAAGGTGCAAACACATGGGAGCCAGGGTGAGCTAGCCAATTGGATATAAAATTGGCTTGGTGACAGTTGGTCGAGTGTGGTAGCGATCGGTTGTTTTTCAGATTGGAGGCTGGTGACCAGTGGTGTGCTGCAGTGATCAGTGCTGGGCTCTCTGTTGTATGTCACATATATTAATGACTTGAATGAGAAGGTAGAGGGCATGATTAGTAAGTTTGCAGATGACACCAACATTAGTGGCAAGTGAAGAAGGTTGTCAAAGGTTACAACTGGATATAGATCAACTGGGAAAATGGGCAAGGGATTGTCAAATGCAATTTTAATGCAGACAAGTGCGAAGTGATGCATTCTGAGAAGTTACACCAGGGAAGGACATATAGGGTGAATGGCAGGGCCTTGGGGAGTGTTGATGAGCAGAGAGACCTTGGGGTGCAAGTATAAAGTGCCCTGAAAGTGGCAACACAGGTAAACAGGGTGGTGAAGAAGGCGTGTGGCATGGTTGCCTTCATCAGCCGAGGCATTGAGTACAAGAGTTGGGACGTCATGTTACAGTTGTGCATAATGTTGGTTAGGCTGCATTTGGAGTACAGTATGCAGTTCTGGTCGCTGAACTACAGGAAATATGTGATTAAGCTGGAGAGGGTGCAGAAAAACTTCACAAGGATGTTGCCTGGTTTAGAGGGCTTGAGGTAAAAAGAGAGATTGGATAGACTGGGTCTGCTTTCCTTGGAGCTAAGAAGGCTGAGATGGGACATGATAGAGGCATATAAAATTATAAGAGGCATAGATAGAGTCGATCGCCAGAGTCTGTTTCCCATGGTAGGGGTGACTGAAACTAGGGGGCATAGAATTAAGGTGAGAGGGAGGAGGTTTAAAGGGAATCAAAGGGGTAAATTTTTCACACAAAGAATAGTGGGTATCTGGAATGAGCTGCCAGAGGAGGTGGTGGAGGCAGGAGCAGTAGCAACATTTACGAGGCATCTAGACAGTTACTTGAATGAGAAAGGCATAGAGGGAAATGGAATTAATGCAGGCAGGTGGGATTGGTGTAGATAGGCATTATGGTCGGCATGGACGCGGTGGGCCGAACGGCCTGTCTCCATGCTGTTCGACTCTTTGACTCCATGAGGCAGTTGGAGAGATGGTAATATTACGTTAATCAAGATATGTGCTTGAGACTTGTGGGGATATTACACCAGTAGAACTGACAGTTTAAATGATGTAGAGGAACCTCTGCTTTTCTTTATTCTTTTCATGGGATAAGAGTATCATTGACAAGACCAGCATTTGATCTCCATCCCAAATTTGCCTTGAGTTGCCGTTTGCTGTCGACGGGTGTTCAGAAAAATGCCTGCACCTGACCAGGATGAATTGTGAAGGCCAAAGCGGCGTTTCCCAGTTAAAGTAACCTGTTACAGCGACAAACTGTCTCAGAGTTGCTACTGGAAGCAAACACTTTTAGTCTGTGGAATGTTTAGCAGCACAGTCATAGATATCACATTATATCAAATTAGTTCCTTTTCACTTTGATCCCATGTTAGTGCTTCACAGAAGCTTCACAAACACAAAGATCTGCAGTCATGTTATCTGCAAACACGAAGATAAGAGATTTAAATGATGAACAGGTGTTAAAATGTTCATTCACCTGGCCTAAGTTTTCCAAAGTGTCTTGATAAACTGAGAGAGTGACACAAACTGTCATTGATTGATGATATCAGAGTCTGTCTTGTTTTGTAGTGCAAATAAACTAGAATTTTCTGAGCAGCAGTTTGTTAGACGTCAGGAATGTAAGGGATTTTCATTGTTTAATTGTTCTGTGGTTTAAAATGTGACCAGGAGGGAAAGCTGATATTGTTTGTGCCGATAACAATCCTGTGGCATGTGTAATATGTAGAAACGTGATGAAATTGCTGAAGGAACTCTAAACCCATGCTCACCATTAAGGCAGTCTCTCGTATGGTAGTCTGAACAAAGAATTAGACATCTCATTGGACAATTGTAGCTTTATGTGAATTTTCATAGGACAGTGTGATCTTGTCAGTTAAACATCTCGCTCGCCTTGGTATTAAAGGTGTAAAAATCATTGCAAATAGTGACTCAGTGATGAGGTCGAGGAGCTTGAGCAGCTACTGAACGATTGACAGGGAGGTAAATGCTCACTACATGATCATGTATGCATGACTCTTTGTAACATGTTTGTGACTAATGGGTGTATTGCTAATAGGTGCATTGCGAAGGGGTATTTTGTCTAATTGTTAGCTGGTCGTATTCCTACTGAATCAAGTAGCGTCATTGGTGTTTGATTTCAACTTTGAGTGCTGTCTCATTATTTATTGTAATTCACATGGTCGAACCATAGAGTAACCCATCAAAAAAGATGACAATTTATAAACAACTGTTGTTTAAGAATGTGGACATGAGGCTTCACATTCTCATTCCCAGGAATGTTGACACAAACACCTGTGTCCAGTGTTATATCCTTGACTGGATAACGACCCTTATGAAAAACTCTGGAATACCATTTCTAAAGTTCATTTTCTTTTATATTTGTGGGATGTGGGCGTCGTTGGCAAACCCAGCATTTGTTGTCCATCCATAATTCTCTTTGACAACTGAGTAGCTTGCTAGCCTATTTCAGAGGGCAGTTAATAGTGAACCACATTGGGTTACATATAGACCAGATCAGGTAAGGATGGCAGCTCTCTTTCCCGAAAGAACAATATTGAACCAGTGAGATTGTTACACAAATCGATGAAAGTTTTATGGCAACATTACTAAGTCCAGCTTTCAATTCCAGATTTTTACATTAACGATTGAATTTGTTAATTAATTGAGTTTTAAATTCCATCAGCAGCTATAGTGCAATTTGAACCCATGTCCCCAGGGCATTACCCTGAGCCTCTGGATTACTAGTTCAGTGACGTGACCACTGTCTCTGCCTCTCCGCCTCACGGTCCTTCCTTAAGACATACTGAACAACTTCCTTTTTGACCGAGCTGTTGGTCATCTGACCTTATATCTCCTGTTCTGTCTCGTGTCAGACTTTGTTTAATAATGATCCTGTGAAACATCTTGCGATGTTTTATTACATTAAAGGTACAATATAAATATAAGTTGTTGTTGTTGACATTTGCCAGACATGGCTTGTCTTACCATATCCTTACTGCTTGCCATTTATTGTCTATCTTTGTTTTGTAAGTAACGAATAATTTTGTCCAGGGATGCGAACTCCAGCAATTACCCGATCAGAAATTGGCTGATCAGTATACACAGGGTTTACCCCATCTCTCCTTTTTTAAACAGGGTGTAACATTTGCAACCCTCCAGTCCTCTACCACGATTTCCATATCCAAGGAGGATTGGAAGAATCTGGCTACTGCATCTGCTCTTTCCACCTTTCCCTCCCTCAGCATCCCTCATACATCCCATCCAGTCTGCTCATTGTGGCACAAAAATGGCTGGATTGAAAGGGGTTAAATGAACTTGTTTGTTTCGTGACTTAGTAATTAATGTCAGTCTCCATGGACCCTACCTGCATTACTGGAGCGTCCCCTCTTCCATTAATACAGGACTCCTTTAAATGTGTTACCCATAGTGTCAGCGGGAGCATCATGCCCAGCACTAACAGAGATCTGCAGCTCCAGAGAGAGAGAGAGAGGATAGATCAGAAAATGAGAAGGATAGAGTGGAATGTTGCCAAAATGGATCAGCATCTTCTCCTCGGACCTTCATCATATTTATACGTATTATGATTGGATACCATTAGAATTGAGTGTCCTATAAGTACTTGAGCTTATTCAATACACTTAGTAGCCCATCCTTGCCATTGTTGCCCCTGGTAAGTCTCTCGAAACGCTATTAATTCTATAATCCATAATTAACTACATTACTGCTCCTGCAATTTACTCTGCCCTCCTTTTTTCTGTCTTATTCCAGGTGAATATCTATTAGCTGTGCAGCTAATATCCAGCTATTAGCGTCTTCATCTTCTTCTTCTTCTTCTTCTTCTTTGGCCTGCTTGTCTCGGGAGACAATGGGTGAGCGCCTGGAGGTGGTCAGTGGTTTGTGCAGCAGCGCCTGGAGTGGCTATAAAGGCCAATTCTAGAGTGACAGACTCTCCAAAAGGTGCTGCAGATAAAATTATTTGTCGCGGCTGTTAAACAGTTGGCTCTCCCCTTGCGCTTCTGTCTTTTTTCCTGCCAACAGCTAAGTCTCTTCGACTCGCCACACTTTAGCTCCGCCTTTATGGCTGCCTTCCAGCTCAAGCGATCACTGGCAACTGACTCCCACGACTTGTGATCAATGTCACAAGACTTCATGTCGCGTTTGCAGACGTCTTTAAAGTGGAGACATGGACGGCAGGTGGGCCTGATACCAGTGGCGAGCTCGCTGTACAATGTATCCTTGGGGATCCTGCCATCTTCCATGCAGCTCACATGGCCAAGCCATCTCAAGCGGCGCTGGCTCAGTCTGGTGTATAGGCTGGGGATGTTGGCCGCCTCGAGGACTTCTGTGTTGGTGATACCATCCTTCCACCTGATGCCAAGGATTCTCCGGAGACAACGAAGATGGAATGAATTGAGACGTCGCTCTTGGCTGACATACGTTGTCCAGGCCTCGCTGCCGTCGAGCAAAGTACTGAGGACAGAGGCTTGATACACTTGGCCTTTTGTGTTCTGTGTCAGTGCGCCATTTTCCGAAACTCTCTTGGCCAGTCTGGACATAGCAGTGGAAGCCTTTCCCATGCGCTTGTTGATTTCTGCATCGAGAGACAGGTTGCTGGTGATAGTTGAGCCTATGTAGGTGAACTCTTGAACCACTTCCAGAGCGTGGTCGCCTATATTGATGGATGGAGCATGTCTGTCGGCCTGTCCCATGATGTTCGTTTCCTTGAGGCTGATGCTTCGGCCAAATTCGTCGCAGGCAGCCGCAAACCTGTCGAGGAGACTCTGCAGACACTCTTCAGTGTGAGATGTTAATGCAGCATTGTCAGCAAATAGGGGTTCCCTGATGAGGACTTTCCGTACTATGGTCTTCGCTCTTCGACGGGCAATGCTGTCTCTCTAAACTAGTGCCAATTGTATTATTGTTCTTGTAATTTATTTTCTCGTGTTTATTGTTGTTGGCGTCCATGGTAAGTCTTTCTTTAGAGCTAGGAGATCTGTAAATACTGTTTCACTGAAATACTGTTCTGTAGTGTAAATTTTAGGAAGACTGAAGCCAGTGTCATTGGTCTCCATCACAAAGTCCATCGCTTAGCTGTGAAATACATCCCCCACTCTGACCAATGTCTGCGGCTGAACCAGATTGTTTACACCCTCAGTGATCTATTTAACCCTGAGCTGAGTTCAACTCCATATTCTCTCCATCACCAACCCTGCCTACTACCACCTCGGTAATATCATCCGTCTCCACCTCTACCTCAGCCCATCTGCTGCATGAACCCTCATTCGTGCCTTTGTAAATCCACACTTGTCTATTCCAATTCTATCCTGCGATCCCTTCCAGTTACAAACCTCTATAAATCACAGCACGTCCAGAGCTCTGCTGTCTGTATCCTCATTCAGACTAAATCCCATCACCCCTGTGCTAACTGATCGACATTCACTCTCTGTTTGGCAGTATTTTAATTTTAATATTCTCATTCTTGTGTTTGAATTTTTCAATGGCCTCACCCCCCCCCCCCCCAGTGCATTTGTCCATTTCCCATATTCCAGCAAATATTTTGCCAAAAGTTTATTTGCATTTTCCCATTTAAAGTGAATTTTCTTCCCTCTGTATCTCTCCCTGGCCGTTCTTAACCGTTCCACAGCACCACTGTTGCTGACACTATGGAAGCCTGGATCCGTAAAAGGGTGCGAGCTGAGCTACCACCCACCTCCAGCGCGTCTGAACATTGTGTGCACTGGTAGCATGCGGAGTTGTGCAATATCACGTCAAACTGTTTCTAGTAGCTTTGATGTGCGTCTTTGAAACTTGACTTGTGCATGTCCACTGACCGGCTGTGTTAGTTACTCTCGGCTGAACATGCATTCAGCAGCATGAGGATCCCCATCTAGTGTTATTTCGAAGGGCCAGGCATCCAATTGACAGGTGAGTGGCCTTTTGCTATTGTAAAGTTAGTGGAGGTGCTGTGGATGATTTTCTGGAGGTTGTGATCTGAGCTGCTTCAGACATTCAGGGTGGACAGAGGATTTGACGACCCAACTCTGGACGAGGACTGCAGGCTGTAGTTCAGTGTCTCTGAGTCTGTAACATAACCAACAAATGGAGCAGAGACTGCAGGGAGGTGAAGTTCTGTAAAAAAGGGAGGAGGAGCTGGCTCTGCCCTACGCACCCCGGGTTTTACAATAGCACATTTCCTATCTACATCTAACCCAGGAGCAGTGTATGAGGCGACTCTGTTTCAATACAGAGGTGGTCACAGATCTGTGTCACCGACTGCAACACGACCTGGAACCTCATACCATTGTAAGCACGGAGCTGTCAATGGGTTTTAAGGTCACAGTTTCATTGAACTTCTAAGGATCTGGATCTTCCCAGGCAGGAGCAGAAGACATATCCAACACAGAGTCGCAGAGAGTGAGAGATTAATAGAGTTATTTATGGCACGGAAGAAGGCTATTCATCCCATCAATTGCATGCTGGCTTTCCATGGAGCAGTGTAGTCAGTCCCACTCCCCCGCTCACAGCCCGTAGCAAATTCATTTCCTTCAAGTGCCCATCATCTTTCTTTTGAAATCATTGGGTGTCTCTGCTTCCGGCACACTTGTGGGCAGTGAATTCCAGATCAGGAACACCCACTGGATGAAAAAATGTCTCTCTATTCCTGCAAACTGTTTGCAATTGTACTATTAAGATTATATTGCTTTGCTATCCTTTCTGTCAAAATGCATCACCTCACACTTGTCTCACACTTCCATCTGACAGATGTCTCCCCATTCTGCTCACCGATCTGTGTCCTGTTGCAGGTGGGCTATAACATCCTCACTTTTGCCACAGCTCGAAGTTTGGTATCAGAAACAGGTTTTGAAATTCTACTCTGTATTCCAAAATCCAAGTCATTTATACACAACAAAATAAAACAGTGGCTGTCGCACTGATCCTTGGGGAACACATACTGCCTAACATCGTCCTGTCTGAAAAAATAGCCATTTACTATGACACACTGTTTTCTGTACATAATTCATTTTTTAAAAATCCTATTGGACACTGAACCTCCCATTCCACGAGACTCAATTTTGGTAATTGACCATTTATGTGGTACTTTATTAAACACATTCTTCACACCAATATCGACAAGATCCATCACATTCCCTTCATCAACCTTCTTTGTTACATCATCAAAAATTTCAGTTAGATTTGTGAAGCATGGCCTTCATTTTTAAATCCATGCTGACAATCCTTAATTGACTCAAACCTCTCCAAGTGTGTGTTGATTTTTCCACTGATTATTGTTTCTAAAACGTTACTTACCACTGCTGTTAAACTAACTGGCCAGTAGTTGCGAGGCCTGTGTATTGTCCATTGATAATTCCAGGAGGTGAGTGTGGCCATCTATGTCATTATTTTCTCCCTCAGTGGGGAGAAGCAGGATGAGAGTCCCTGTGGCTTTGGCATATAGCCCGATTCCTGATGGTGTAAAGTGGTTCTGCGGGGCCCTCATGTTAACGGGGAGAGGTGCCGGAACTGAAAGGACTCCCACTCCATTATTGTGCAGTGCGTGTGCGAGCATGCTCAGTACATCATCTTGGTGAATGTACACTATCCTGGCAGCAGCCACAATACCTTCATTCTGAAGCAGTCACTGTCCAACGTCTTCAGGAGTCTATGGAGAACCGAAATGTGACTCCTCAGAGACAATGGCTACTCCCTCTTTACATGGCTGATGATTCTCCCCCAAGAAGCGACCGCCACCGCCAACCAAAGTGAGCAATGGAGTCGCAAGGAATATCGTGGAACAGACAATCAACGTGATGAAGTAATGTTTCCGATCTATGAACTGCTCAGCGACAGCCCTCCATTACACACTGATGCAGGTGTCCAAGTCTATGGTGTTCTGCTGTACCCGCTATATCGTCAACATCCTGAGGACACAGACATTGCCACGAGGTATCCAGAGGCCACCTCAAGGGGAGGAGGAGGAGGCAGGGAGGATATTTCCTAGATGTCTTCGATGGACAGGCTGTTGGAGAGTGTTTGCTAAAATTTATGCCGATACAGGACAGCTTCCCTTTACCAGCATGGATCCCCCATTCTCCACCATTACACCCATCTGAGATGACCCATCACAGCGTCCCCTTAGTTACCATCCTGCAATACAAAAGACATCTACAAAAAGCTTTTCATTATTATTACATCTGACAATACATCCAATTATTCAAACAAATTTGAACTATTCACCCTTGTGTATTCCCTTCGTGCCTGTATTGTGGATTCCCTCGACTTGCCCATTGCTCCAACACAGTGTTTCCTCAGTGGCTGCAGCATGACTGGTGGAAGGCTGCTGACTTTCACTGCGGCAGACTGCAGATGGCTTTGCAGGATGTCCTCGAGCAGCTCTGGGTCTTGAGGGCTCGGATTCGGACAGCACCAACTCGACATAGGCAGCAGCAGCTTGGACTGGCTGATGTCTAACAGCAAGGACATGGGTGGAGTGGCAGTTTAGGGGTAACAAATACTGCCATCCTGAGGGAGGACAACAGGTTCCTGCTCCACTGAGGCACTGTCACTCCTATGGGATGACCCCTCAGCAATCGTAGTATTCGACTGGATCAGAGATTGCTGGACTGCGATGAGAGCCTGCAAAACCCTTCGCGATCCACAGCCATGATGACAGCAGGCTGATCCTGCATGGCAGAAAGTATGAATCACGTGGCCTCCGTTGGAGCTTCCCCTGCAGCAGTGAGGCGTTGCTTGTCCGCTGTCTGTGCTGCAGTGGAAGCTGAGACAATGGCCACCAGGCACTGTATCACGGCTGGGTCCACTAGTGCTGTCATGGAGTTAGTGACCGCTTCCTCAGGGAAAGAAGGGGTTTCAAGCTCTGTGCAATATCCTCTACCATTTTGGAATCGTGCTCCTCTATGTTCCTTGACAAAGACAACAGATTGTCTGACAGACCTGTCAATGGACAACGTATCTCAGTGTACATGCCCAACAGCATTCTCCTGCATGCTGCTCCAGCAATGCTCACATCTGACTCCTGTGTAATATAGCTCGTTCGTGAACTCGTCCTCCGGTGAGCTGTAACATGAGCTATCCTTTCCCCGGGCCTAGCTGCAGGTCACATCTGCCCGGTGACTCACCACGTGCAGATTCCGAATCAATACCATCCTGTAAGCTATACGCAGTGTAAGTATTTTATCTGGTGACTGTGAGTATCAGACCAAGTGTTGGGGCTTCACCATCAATGCTGTGCTGCTGTTTTCCCTCTGTCCACTGGAGCGACTGGGACTGGGAAGCTGGCAATTTTGGGTTACAACTGGGAAGTTTCAAAATCAGAAGGGGAGGGTTAGGCTGAGGGATTGTGGGTGGGATGGAAAGCAGGGGCCACCATTTACAGATTGTACATCATCCCAGACAGCAGTATGATGTGAAGGTGAGAGTTAAGAAGGGACATAAGGCAGGAACATAGCGTCATCCAGTATGCTCTCGGTGATGCTGGATGCTACGGGCTCTGTCACAGCCGCTTCCATGATTTTGAGAATAATCTCCTCCCTCAGGCTCAGGGGATGAAGTTAGATCTGGCTCTCGCCAGTTCACTGCAGTGCCCAGTGAGTAAGAGCCTCCTTGTCCTGCAACAGAGAACGTGGAATCTGCCCGTGATTGTGTTGCACTGTGTTTGGGTGATGTGCCTGACCTAGCTGCATTGTTGGAGGTATATGAAGGCACCTTTACCTGGGGTACGGGGCACTAGCGATCCTCCTGCTGCCAGGCCTGGTGCAAGCCTGGCAATGGCCCCTACTCACTGACTGGCGCAGCCGAATCGGCAAACAACCAAGGGGTACAATTCTCTAATGATGGGTCTGTTCCCAGGCCTGCTGTAGTTCTGACCGTGGCCCCAATTCCTTACTGGCCCAGGCGACTCTGCCACACTTACATTGCTTATGGGTCTCTAGCAATGGTCCTGGTCAGCTGGAATACCGGCAGTGGCCACGGTCCATGAATGATCCCAGCTATGCTGGCAAGCTTATCTGGAGTCCGACCTCCAGTTAAGGTACTGCTCTCAGGCCTGGTATAATTCCAGCAGTAGCATCCAGTCTCTGACTGAGCCCAGCCACAACCCGCTACACTTAACTCTCATCCAATCTCCAGTGATGGTCCTGGTGCCAGGCCTGGTGTGGTATATGCAGTTGCCCAATTGATTGACAGACACTGGCGACCCCACCACACTGATCTGAGATCTGGGTCTCCAATGATGATCCTTGACCAAGGACATACGTTGCTCCAACAACGCCCCATACTCCGTGACATCACCAGTGTCCTCGACACACTTACCGGAGATCCGGGGCTCCTGCAATGGGCCTTCTTCCAAGCCTGGTGCCTCAAACGCATTTGGAACCGGTCATTCACTGCCTGCAAATACCTCACCACAATCACCTCGGGTGTGGGTGTCCAGCCAAGCATCCAGCATGAATTGCAGCGATAGCCCAGGTCCCAGATTGGGAACAGTTCCTTCACGGGCCCAGCTCCTTGACAGGCCACGCTGACATCAAAACTCTTAGCAGGGCTCCACGGTCCCCAGTAATGGTCCTGGTCCCAGGCCTGATTTATTACTGGTCTTAATTTAGTTTCAGTTTAGAGATACAGCACTGAAACAGGCCCTTCGGCCCACCGAGTATGTGCTGATCATCAACCACCCATTTATACTATTCCGACACTAATTCTATATTCCTACCACATCCCCATCGGTCCCTATATTTCCCTAGCACCTACCTATACTAGGGGCAATTAATAATGGCCAATTAACCAATCAACCAGCAAGTCTTTGGCATGTGTGAGGAAACCGGAGCACCCAGAGGAAACCCACGAAGACACAGGGAGAACTTGCAAACTCCACACAGGCAGTACCCAGAATTGAACCTGGGTCGTTGGAGCTGTGAGGCTGCGGTGCTAACCACTGCGCCACTGTGCCGCCCCACTTGACACCCACTAGCTGACTGGTCCTCCTGTCCTTGCCATACTTACCTGGGATCAGGACTGCAGCGACGTTCCAGGTCACAGGTCCGGTGTATGACCGTCAATGGCCCTCACTAGCTTCCTGGCCCTTGTGTCCTTGCCACACTTACCTGGTTTTGCTGGCTCAAGCGATGGTCCCACAACCAGACCTGGTCTAGTACTTGTAGTTCCACTGCTCCCGGTGGTGTTGCCGATACTGAACTGCTGCCCTGCCTGATTGTTCAGCAGTTTTCGGAGGCCGGATCCTTATCTTTTAAGGGACGTGGACCCCGATACGAGGCAGTGAATTTCTCGAGCGTCACTGAGTTGTGCCAGGTGTGTGCTTCAAATTGCTAAGACAGTGTTCCCTTAATATTTACGGCCCGCCATCCAGCTCCCTGCTGTGTCTACTCAATTCAACTCCCTGGCTCCAGCAGAAATCCCTGTCATTAGTACCATTATTAGTTACGTACTGAATGTGTTAACAAATGTACAAATGTCAGCCCAAACTGCTTTAAACTGTAATTTTTACTCCCAACCTGATTCATCATTTCCTGATAGTTCCCCGTGCTGACAGCTAACTTTGCGACTGATTGAGATTACTTTTTCTATTAATTTTTCAGTGGATGCTTTTCCAAATTTTGCTTTGAAGTAATTGAATTCCGTACTTCCTGTCACAGGTGAGGTCATCTCTCAGTCAGTCCAACATTTAACTTTCTATACAAGAGAAAAGTGTTGCAGATGCTGAAAATCTGAACAAAACAAACAGAAAACAAAACAGAAAACAGGTCTGGCAGCATCGGTGGAGAGAGACAGAGAGTTGTTGTTTCAATTCGGTGACCCCTCTTCAGAAATGGGGCTGCTTCGAAATTTAACGCTTTTTAAACCAGGCAGGGAGAGGCAGAAAGTGGAGGATTATGATCACCATCGAGTTCAACCATTTCAATATCATCCTTTTTGTTGTTTATTCTCTCCTGCCTTCACAAAGGTGTCTGTTTGTGCTTTCAGATCCAATCATTTCCACACATCACTGGAACAGATTTGTAAATCTCTGTAAGTCCTCAATCAAACTGGCAACTGTGCTCCTAGCCTGATGTATAATTTCCCTGTTTATTTCATAAACTGAAAAGTAAATATTGCAGCGAGAAAACGGCTGCTGTGGTTCTGGGAACAGTCACTGTGCTGAGCTGTTTAAAGAACATCACCTGGTATTTGATGTTAACTGGTCAGTATTGGCTGTGGAACGAGCCCTGGTTTTGTTCTGTCACAGGCAACGTTTAGTACTCTGTTATTTGGGCAACAGTCCAGTTTCTCCATCACATTCTAGCCCCAATTGTTCCATTTGTGGTAATTCTGCTGCTCAATGCTGTCACAGTCAGACACATTTTAGTGAGCAGCAGAGGACATGGGAGACTCCGGGCTCACAGCAGTGGGGAGAGTCGCAAAGACCCAGAAATGGAGATTCGAATGAAATCCATCATCTTACTGTTAGTGATCTCGGTAAATTTCATACTGTTATGGGCAGAGTTAATGGTATATTCGATTTGGGGCCGAATACATGATTTCGGATAACGGTCCGTTTATTTAGATGCCTATCTGAAGGAAGTGCGCTTCAAGCTGCAGCTCCTGAGTTGCTGCACAGACACTGCGATTCATGCCGTGACCCGACTCAGTTTAGAGAGCAGTTGAAAACTGTGATGAAATATCCCTTTACTCCAATTGTTAAATTCACTTAACGATGAGACCCGCTGCATCACTTATTATTTCCAGCAGTTTGGTGGCGGGTTTGTCGCGATGGTGACTGAGCGGGGCCGGGCCTTTATGGTGGTAGAATGGTGCGGGGCCTGTTCCCCGTGGTGATGGAATGCTGGGGGCGGGATTGTTTCCCAATGGTGGAGGGGGGGTACGTGGGGGGGGGGGGAGTGGTGGAGGGTGCTTCCCGTGATGACAGCAGTGTGGGTGCTCGGCCTAATCTACATGGTGCGAGGAGTAGTGGTGGAGCTTTCTCCCAGGGTGACACGGGTGTGAGGACGAAGCCTGTTCCCGTGTTGACTCTGACTGTATTGGGAACTGTTCCCTTTGCCGACGTGGAGTGTGTGTATGGCCTGTTCTCCATAGCGATGGGTGCGTAAGGCTGAGACAGAATTCTTCATAAATATTTACAATCTTTATCATCTCTTTATAATTCTTTACAACCCTTCTAATCATTTAAATTCGTTTATAATCATTTATAATGCTTCACAATTCTTTCTCATCTATTATGACACTGTATAACATTTATAATCCTTTATCATGCCTTATAATCATTTTAACCCTCAGTAATCCTTTGTCACCGGACATAATACTTTACTTCGCTTTTTTCCCTTCATGGTCATGCTTTTTAAAACATTATAATGCTTTAAAACTCTTTACAACACACTTTTCGTCTTCATAACCCTTTATAATGCTTCAAAAAACTATCAGATAAATGCATGACACTTAAAATGGTCACATTTCATATCAGATAAAAAGAGCGCACTGCATATCACCTAAAGTGGTTGCACTGCATATTTTACTGAAAATCGTCACAGAGCATATCACTTAAAATAGTCGCAATGCACGTCACTTTAAATGGCTGCAGTGCATATCAAACAACATATCTGCAGAGCATAGCACATGAAATGGCTGCATTGCATATCACTTAAAATGTTTGCACTGCATGTCACTGAAAATGGTCGCACTTCATCTTACTTAATATGGCCACAGTGCATGTCAGCTAAATTTTTTGCAGTGCATGTCACTTCCAATGGTCACACAGCATATGACATAAAACGGACAAAGTGCATGTCACTTAAAATTTATTCCGTGCATTTCACGTAAAATTATCACAGTGCATATCACTTAAAAGGGCCACGGTGCATGTCACGTCAAATGGCGCTCGTGCCTGTCAATTAAAATGCTCTCACTGCATATCATTTAAAATTGTCACACTGAATATCACCTAAAGCTTAAAAGAGGCTGGGAGAGACCAGGGACAGAGCGAGACTGAGTGCGCCTACGAGGAGCCAGGCATCGGCAAGCGGGAGTTCCAGCAGCTTAAAAGAGGCATACTCTCATAAACTCTCACAGGGCCAGGGAGAGGGTTTCAAGACTGTTCAGAAAGTGAATATCAAGGGGAGGTCGCTTATTGGTGTGCAGGAAGAGGTGACTATTTCTACCATTTTTTACTACTTTCAATAGACGAATTAAAAGTAAAGGTAGGGAATTTAGGTTGTAGTAGGTAGTGTCCGGAGTAGAATAAGGTCTCTATCCAAATTAGTAATCAAAATTAAAGGGAGCAACCAAGGAACTAAATCTAAGGCCAAGTCACGGCAGGGAGCTCAGCCCAGTGGCATGCTCCTCCTGTGCCAGGCAGGAGATCAGGGACATTCCACTGTCCCTGGCGACCAAGTGTGCAGGAAGTGTGTGCAGCTGCAGCTACAAGCTGACCGCATTGCGCAGCTGGAGCTGCGGATGGACTCAATGTGGAGCAGCAGCTATGCTGAGACGTTGTTGATAGCATGTTCACACCGAAGGTAATGGCTCCAGTGGCAAAAAAGGGATGGGTGACCACCAGAAGGAGTAGTATGCGCAGGCAGGTAGTGCAGGGGTCCCATGTGGCCATCCCTCACTCAAACAGATATACCGCTTTGGATACTGTTGGGGGCAGGGAGGTGGGTGGGGGGTGGCCTCCCAGGTGAAAGCAGCAACAGCCAAGTTCGTGGCACCACTGATGGCTATGCTGCGCAGGAGGGGATGAAAAAAATGGCAGAGCCATACTGATAGGGGATTCAATCGTAAGGCGAACAGACAGGCGTTTTCGTGGCCGCAAATGGGACTCCAGGATTGCATGTTGCCTCGCTGGTGCTCGGGTCAAAGATGTCTCGGAGCGGTGGCAGGACACTCGAAAGGGAGAGGGTGAACACTCAGAGGTATTGGTACACATTGGTACCAACGGCATAGATAGAAAGTGCGATGAGGTCCTGTGAAAAATATTTCGGGAGCTCGGTGGCAGATTAAAAAGCATGACCTCAAAGGTTGCAATCTCTGGATTCCTCACAGTGTCACATGCTAGAGAGTATAGCAATAGGAGGATAGAGCAGATGAATGCATGGCTGAGAAGGTGGTGCAGGAGGGAAGGTTTTAGTTTCCTGGATCACTGGGTCTGTTTCTGGCAAAGGTGGGACCTATACAAATTGGACTGTTTGCACCTGAAATTGAAGGTGGCCAACCTCCGTGCTGGGAGGTTAGCCAGCGCTGTTGGGGGGTGGGTGATGGGGGGGGGGGGGGCGTAGTGAAACTAATTTGACAGGGGGATGGGATACAGAGTGGAGTTACAGTAGGGGGTGATGCACAGTCAAATATAGAAGAGAAAGTGAGTCAGTCTGGAAGGCAGAGCAAATATAGACCTGGTCAGGCACAAGTGAAACATTGCAATGCTGGATTGCATCTAGTTTAATGCAAGGAGTCTGACTAGTAAGGCAGATGAATTGAAGGCATCGATTAGCTCATGGCATTATAATATTATTGCTATCAAACAGACATGGCTGAGGGAGGGGCTGGACTGGCAGCTCAATATTCCAGGGTATAGAATCTACAAGGAGTCAATTACTGCAAAAAAGAGGGATGACATCTTAGAAGGTTCCTAAAATGAGGCCATATGGGTAGAACCTAAAAACAAGAAGGGTGCAATCACTTTGATAGGAGTGTACTGCAGGCCGCCAAACAGGCATGGAGAGATAGAGGAACAGATATGTCGGCATATCTCAGACAGGTGTAAAAATAATAGGGTAATAAAAGTAAGGGATTTCAGCTTCCCCAAAATCAATTGGGATAATCTTCCTGCAAAAGGCGTAAATAGGGTGGAATTCTTAAAATGTTTTCAGGAGAGCTTTTTGAGGCATACGTAGATAGTCCTACAAAAGCAGGGGCAGTGCTGGACCTAATCCTAGGGAATGAAGCCAGGCAAGTGGTTGAAGCATCAGTGGGGGTGCATTTCGGGGATAGTGACCATAAGACTGTAAGATTTAAGGTAGTTATATAAACGGACAAAGATGGACCGAAAATAAAGGTACTGAATTGGGGGAAGGCCGATTTCAAGATGATAAAACAGGATCTGGCCAAAGTGGACTGGGAGAAGCTACTTGTAGGAAAGTCTATATCAGATCAGTGGGAGTCATTCAAAGAGGAATAAGCGAGAGTTCAGAGCCAACCTGTACCCATTAAGGTGAAGGACAGGACCAACTGGTCCAGGGAACCCTGGATGGCACCGAAATAGAGGATTGGATGAGGATAAAAAGGAGGCATATGGCCGATTCAGAGCGCTGCAAACAGCGGAGTCACGAGAGGGGTACAGAAAGTGAAGGGGGTACTTATCAACTGTAATTAGGAGAGCGAAGAGGGAACATGAAAACACATTGGTGGACAAGATAAAGGAAAATCATAACGTGTTTCATAAGCATATTAGGGCCAAGAGGATAACCAGGGAAAGAGTAGGGCCCATTAGGGACCAAAGTGCAAATCTGTGTGTGGAACCGGAGGACATAGGTGAGGTGTTAAATCATTATTTTTCATCTGTGTTCACTTTGGAGAAGGACGAGGTAGGTGTAGAGATCATGGAGGGAGAGTGCGAAGTACATGAACATATTAGCATTGAAAGGGAGGAGGCATTAGTTGTTTTAGCGGGCTTAAAAGTGGATAAATCCCCATGCCCAGATGACATGTATCCCAGGCAAGGGAGGAGATAGCAGGGGCTCTGACACAAATTTAAGAATCCTCTCTGGCCACAGTAGAGATATCAGACGACTGGAGGACAGTGAATGTGTTACCTTTATTCAAGAAGGGTAGCAGGAATAAACCATGCAATTACAGGCCAGGGAGTCTAACATCAGTGGCAGGAAAATTATTGTAAAAATAAATCTGAGGGACAAGATTAATCTCCACTTGGAGAGGCAGGGGTTAATCAGGGATAGTCAGCATGGCTTTGTCAGGGGCAGATCGTGTCTAACTAAAAGCAAAATACTGCAGATGCTGGAAATCTGAAATAAAAACAAAAAGTGCTGGAACCACTCAGCAGGTCTGGCACCATCTGTGAAAAGAGAAGCAGAGTTAACGTTTCGGGTCAGTGACCCTTCTTCGGAACTGTCCAAATGAATTGATTGATTTTTTCGAGGCAGTGTCGAGATGTGTAGATGAGGATAAATCAGTTGACGTAGTCTATATGGACTTCAGTAAGGCTTTTGAAAGGGTCCAGCATGGAAGATTGGTTAAAATGTTAAGAGCCCATGGGATCCAGGACAATTTAGCAATTTGGATCCAAAATTGGCTTAGTGGCAGGAAGCAGAGGGTAATAGTCGAGGGTTGCTTTTGTGAGTGGAAGCCTGTGACCAGTGATATACCGCAGGGATCGGTGCTGGGATCCTTGCTGTTTTCAGTGTGCATCAATGATTTCTTTCTTTTTCTTTCTTTCTTTTGGGCCTCCTTATCTCGAGAGACAATGGATACGCGCCTGGAGGTGGTCAGTGGTTTGTGAAGCAGCGCCTGGAGTGGCTATAAAGGCCAATTCTGGAGTGACAGGCTCTTCCACAGGTGCTGCAGAGAAATTTGTTTGTTGGGGGTGTTGCACAGTTGGCTCTCCCCTTGCGCCTCTGTCTTTTTTCCTGCCAACTACTAAGTCTCTTCGACTCGCCACAATTTAGCCCTGTCTTTATGGCTGCCCGCCAGCTCTGGCGAATGCTGGCAACTGACTCCCACGACTTGTGATCAATGTCACACGATTTCATGTCGCGTTTGCAGACGTCTTTATAACGGAGACATTAGATGTGAATATATGAGGTATGATCAGTAAGTTCATAGATGACACGAAAATTGGTGCTGTCGTAAATAGTGAGGAGGAAAGCCTTAGATTGCAGGGCGGTATAGATGGGGATGATAAGATGGGCGGAGCAGTGGCAAATGGCATTTAATCCTGAGCAGTGTGAGCCGATGCATTTTGGGAGGACTAACAAGGCAAGGGAATATACAATGGATGGTAGGACCCTAGGAAGTTGTCAGGGTCAGAGGGTCCTTCGTGTACTTGTCCACAAATCAGTGAAGGCAGCAGCACAGGTAGATAAGGTGGTTAGGAAGGCATATGGGATACTTGCCTTTATTAGCCAGCGCATAGAAGATAAGAGCTGGGAGGTTATGATGGAGCTGTATGAAACGCTAGTTAGGCCACAACTGCAGTACTGTGTACAGTGCTGGGCACCACAAAATAGGAATTGCACTCGAGAGGGTGCAGAGGAGATTGACCAGAATGTTGCCTGGGTTGGAGCATTTTAGCTATGAAGAGAGACTGAAAAGGCTTGGGTTGTTTTCCATGGAGCAGCAAAGGCTGAGGGGGGACCTGATTGAGGTATATAAAATTATGATGGGCATTGATGGGTTAGATAGGAAGAAACATTTGTTCTTTGGTGGAGGGGTCAATAACAAGGGGGCATAGATTTACCATAATGGGCAAGAGGTTCAGAGGGGATTTGAGGAAAAAAATAAATTCACTTAGAGGGTGGTTGGAATCTGGAACGCAATGCCTGAAGAAGTGGTTGAGGCAGGAACCCTCACAACATTTAAGAAGTATTTAGATGAGCACTTGAAACGCAAGGCTGCGGACCAAGTGATGGAAAATGGGATTAGAATAGTTAGGTGCTTGATGGCCGGCACAGACACGAGAGGCAGAAGCGCCTGTCCATGTGCTGCATAACTCTATGACTCTATGCCAATTAAAACAGCAAGCGACACGCAAAGGTACGGGCTGTACTCATTTAAAGCAAGCTAGCCTAAAACAAAGCTGAGTATATTAAAGTGGAACGCACTTGAAAAATTATATAAAGTAAAATAACATCGATAAGACATTCGGAATACCAGAGACTTTAAAAAATCATGAGGGACCCAATCAGACTCGAAATTGAGTATTATGTAGAAAAATGTTTCTTCGATATAGAATTGTATCCGGTCTGAAGCAGAGAAGTGAATACACTATTTTATTTAATTGGTGCTATAACTGATGATACTAAAGCAAGACAAGTATTACAGAGACATCAGACAAATTTGAAGACATTTTGAAGGCTTGAGATTCCTGCTTCAATCTGCGCTGCAATTATCTAATGGCAGATGGAGTTTAATCCGGACAAATGTGAGGTAATGTGGCAAAACATGTGGATAAGGTAGTCAAGAAGGCATACGGCATGCTTGCCTTCATCGGTCGGGGCATAGAGTATAAAAATTGACAAGTCATGCTGCCGATGTACGGAACCTTAATTAGGCCACACTTGGAATATTGCGTGCAATTCTGGTCGCCACACTGCTCGAAGGACGTAGAAGCTTTGGAGAGAGTCCAGAAGAGGTTTTCCAGGATGTTGCCTGGTCTGGAGCGCATCAGCTATGAGGAGAGGTTGGATAAACTCGGATTGTTTTCACTGGAACGACGGAGGTAGAGGGGCGACATGATAGAGGTTTACAAAGTTATGAGCGGTATGGACAGAGTGGATAGACAGAAGCTTTTTCCCAGGGTGGAAGAGTCAGTTACAAGGGAACGTAGGTTTAAGGTGCGATGGGCAAAGTTTAGAGATGATGTGAGAGGCAAGTGAGAGGCAACACAGAGGGTGGAACTTGCTGCCGGGGAGGTGGTGGAAGCAGGTATAATAGCGACGTTTAAGTGGCATCTTGACAAATACATGAATATGATGGGAATAGAGGGATACGGTCCCCAGAGTGCAGAAGGTTTTAGTTTAGACAGGCATCAAGATCGGCGCTGGCTTGGAGGGCCGAATGGCCAGTTCCCGTGCTGCATTGCTCTTTGTTCTTTGTTCTTTGATGATTGGGAGTAGACTGCTGGGGCGCTAATTGGTCAGGGTTGAATTATTCGGTTTTTTGTGTACATGAAATACCTGGGTAGTTTTCCATATTGCCGGGTCGATGCCAGAGTTGTAGCTCTGCCACAGTTTTAAGTGGTATGCACTATCGATGTTATACGTGACAGGCATTCTGACCATTTTAAGTGATATGCAGGCTGACCATTTTAAGTGATGTGCACTGCGGCCATTTAAGCTGTAGGTTTTGCGGCCATTTTAAGTGCGATGTAGTGCGACCAGTGCAAGGGATATGCAGTGCCACCATTTAAGGGATATGTAGTGCAACCCTTTTAAGTGACAGACACTTCCACAATTTTAAGTGATTACGGACTGTGGCCATTTTAAATTATATACACTGCCATCATTTTAATTGACATGCCATTCCGCCAATTTAAAGTATGCAGTGCGACCATTTTAAGTGATATGCAGTGCTGCATTTTAAATAAAATGCAATATGGCCATTTGAAGTGACATGGACTGCAGCTCTTTTAAGTGATATGTACTGCGGCCATTTTAAAAGTTATGCAGTGTTACCACTTTCCAATGAGAGCAATTAATTATTGTCATTTTAAGTGTTACATGTCTATGTCAGCGAATATATGAGACGTAACGGGTATTCAATAAGTATAGCTCAAAAAGGATAATAAAGATTTATCAGTGTCATCAATGGTTATAATTTGTTACAAAGAATGATAAAGTGTTATACACGATCATAAAGAATTATAAAGATTTGTAAGGTATTAGAGTCTTTCATAAAGGATTATAAACAGTTAACAAGGATTATAAATGTGTCTGAGTATTATAAAGGGATTATAAAGATTATAAATGGTTACAAAGAATTCTGGCTGCCGATGTCATGTCACCATGGCGAACATGCCCCGCCACCAACCTCCCATCATCCTGCGAGCAGGCCACGCCTGCGCTCCCCCAACATCAACATGAAGAAGCGCCTGTGCCCCCACTCCCCCGTTACCATTGGGAAGAGGCGCCCTTTACACTTCCCCGTAACTGTGGCACAAGCTGCGCCCCAACACCCCGTTACCCTGGGAAACTGGCTCCGCCGCCTAATCCCCCAGTAGTATGCGCCATCTCCACTCGAGTCAGCTTGGAAATAGGCCCCGATTCATTCCCCAGTCGCCCTGATAACAAATGGCCCAATACCCTCATCACCTCGGAAACAGGCTCCCGCCTCACTCCCCTATCAACCGAGGGACAGGCTACGCTCGCCTCTTTGCCACTATGGTGACTGCAGCCGCTCCCACTCGGTCACAATGGCGAGAGTCTCTGTCGCCACCTTGTCAACATAGCAACAGACCCTGGCCCTGTTCCGCTACCATATTGATAGGCCCATCCCCCTCTGTCACCATAACCACAGGCACCATCCCCGAGTCTGTCACCATGACGATTGGCCCTGTCCCCTTAGCGAAAGGCCATCCCTCGCTCGGTAATCTCAGCGTCAGGCTGCGCCCTCCAGCTGCTGGAAATTCGAGTAAAGGGGTAGCACAGCACATTCTTCAACTGCTCTCGGAACTGTGTCTGGGTCACGGCATAGATCGCAGTGTTTGTGCAGCAACTCAGGAGCTGCAGCATGAAGGCCAATTCCCTCTGAAATAGAGGTAGAATTACGGACAAATACCCCAAGCAATCCATCCGCTGCCATATCGAATACACCAGCAGCACTGTCCATAACAGGATGAAATTTCCCGAGATAACTAACAGCAAAATGATGGATTTCCTGCGGCTCTCTATTTCTGGGTCTCTGCGGCTGTCCCCACTTCTGTGAACCCGGAGTCTCCTGCGTGATCTGCTGCTCACTAAAATGTGTCTGACAGTGAAAGCATTGAGAAGCAGAATCACCACAAATGGGACCCCCGGGGTCAAAATGTAATGGAGGAACTCGATTGTTCCCCAGGCCACAGAGAATGCAATATCCGGTGTTACTGCACAGAACCAAGGGATGTTCTGCAGCCAATACCCACCTGTTAACATAAAATACCAGAAGATGTTCTTTAGACAGCTCAGCACAGTCACTGTTCCTAGGACCACTGCCGCTGTTTTCTCTCTGCAATATTTACTTTTCAGCTTCTGGCAACAAATGGCCACAAATCGATCAAAGGTGAAAGTGACGGTGAACCAGACAGAACAGTCTGTGGCTGCATAAAGCAGGACGGCGTGGACATTACACATGGGGATGTCATACAGAAACTGAAACTGTTCCTTGTAAACAATGGGAATGTGCCTCAAAATCAGGTCGAGGATAATGACCAGTAGATCTGCCGCTGCCATGGCCACCAGGTAGCGAGTGACACATTTGGAGAGACCGCACTTTCCCCGAGACAGGATCCCAATCGTCAGCAAGTTAACTGTGAGGAAGGGAAATAAAGAGGGAAATTATATATCAGGCTGGGAGCAACATTACCAGTTTGATTGATTACTTATTGATATTTACAATTGTGTTCCTGTATCCACTGATGTACTGAAACGATCGTACATGAAACAACAAATGGAATGGACTGGAACACAGTGGAAGGCATGAGAGATTCATTGACAAAAGGATGATACTGAAATTGTGAAACTCAATGTTGTTCAGAATCCTTTCCATTCCTCCTTTCCCTCTCTGGTTTACAAACAGTTCCATCTCTAATCTCTCCCAGTTCTGATGAAGGATTACCAACCTGAAACACTAACTCTGTTGCTCTGTCCACAGATGCTACCAGACCAGCTGAATATTTCCAGAATATTTTGTTTGTACTTCAGATTTGCAGCATCTGCAGCACTGAGGCTGAGAGATTCCCTCACCAGTGACAGGCAGCACGGAATTCAATTATTTCAAAGCAATAGTTGGAAATGAATACACTGAAAAGTCAATGAAACAAATAATCTCAATCGTCACTAAGTTAACAGTAATCAGGGGAAATTATCAGGAAACGATACAAAGTTTGGGAGTAAAACCATAATTTGTTACCACATTCAGTATGTAACTAATTATTGTGCCAATGACAGGGATTTCATCTGGAGTCAAGGAGCTGAATTTAGTGGAGCCAGAGGGGTTCCTGATGAGTGAAATCACATCTTGGCAATTTAGAGACAATAGCAGGCGTAATTCAATGGCGCTCGGGCGATTAACTGCCTGGCGCCGTTGTCTGCACCCCTTTAAGAATGGGGATCTCGCTTGGCGAAGCTGCTGAACAATCAGACGGCTAGCAGCACAGTAGTATTGGCAATACCACCGGGAACAGTGAAACTGCCAGTACTACACCAGGCCTGGGTGCAGGACCATGGCTGCAGCCTTAGACCCCAGATAATTATGGCGAGGACGCCGGGCCCAGTCAAGGAGTCGGGCCACTGCCAGTAATGCACCAGGCCTGGGGCGAGGAGCATCGCTAGACCCCGGTCCCAAGGTATGTGTGACGGGGTTGCTTCATCCAATCAGCGAATGGCGGGGTGGGGGGGCGGGGGGCTGGGTGGGGTCATTGCTGGAACACACGATAACTGGGATCAAGACCATCGCTGAATCCCTGAACCTCAGGTCATTGTGGCGAGGATGCTGGTGCCAGTCAGTGTGTGGGGGCGCTGCCAGTAAGGCACGGAGCTGGGACTGGGGTCATGGCTAGAGTCTTGGATGCCAGATAAGTGTGGGGTATGTGCAGCCAATCAGGGAGTGTGGGATAATGCTAGCACCACACCAGGTTTGGGAAAGGCCTGTTGCAGGTGCCATTGACCCCAGGTAATTAGAGCAGGGTTCCCAAGGCCTGCAGGTAGCAGACGGTAGCGAAAGTGGACTGGAAACAGGTCGTTGAAGGTAAATCAGTGTCAGAGCAGTGGGGACATTCAAAGGGGAGATTCGTGGGGTTCCAAGTAAACATGTTGCCAGAAAGAAAAAACGGTGGATGGCCATATCTGGAGCTCCATGGATGTCAAGGAACTTACCGGGTAAGATAAGACAGAAAGGAAAAGCTTATGTCCTTCCCCGAGAGCTCAATACTTCAGAAAGCTGGGAGGAGTACATAGAGTGGAGGGGGAAAATCAAAAAGGAAATTAGAAAAGCAAAGTGATAACATGAAAGAATATTGACAAGAAAAATCAAGGTGAACACAAAGATGTTTCCTCTAAACATTAAGAATAAGAGGAAAACTAAGGCAGGAGTAGGGCGCATTAAAGTCCAAAAAGGGAGCCTATCTGTCGGGGCTGAATGTTGTGAATAGATGCGAACTGTCTGTAACTTTTCTTTGATGAACTTGAGCATTAACGTCAACCAGCATTTTCTTTAGCATGTTTTACGTTGTACTTTTATGTTCCACTTGCTAAAATGGGGGAGGGAGATCATGTGGTACAGATTGTCCAAGAGCCTGCAGAATTTGGAACTGAAGCAATTCAGAGAACATCCATTTCGGAAGTCACACCTGCCTAGAAGATGCCACAACCTGTCTGACCCTTCACAGCTCTCTCTCTGAGACCATTTCAGAAAGAACAAAAAAATAAAAAAAAGACTCCACTCTTCGAAAAATCCAGCAAAAAAAATCTACAAGAAGCCAAGCTGCAAAAAAAGAAGGAAAAAAAACAGCAGGGAAGCCTGCTTTCTGTTGGTTCCCTCTCCGTCAAAAAGGAGGTGACTTTTCAGTTACATCTGTCTTCACAGAAGAGGGGGATGATTCAGACATTGTAGTTAAGGAAAAGGGTGTGAAGTATGACTGTGATAAAGATAGGAAGAAAGGAAGTATTAATGGGATTGATACTCTTGAAAATGTACAAATCACCAAGGCTGGATGTAATGTACCCTAGGTTGTAAAAGAAAGCCAGGGCGGAAATAGCAGCGAGTGTGTCCATCATTTTCCAGTACTCACTGAATACAGGTGTGGTGCCAGAGGATTGGAAAACAGCAAACATTGCATGTTTGTTTAAAAAGGAAGCGAAAGATAGACCAAATAATTATCGGCCAGTCAGGCTAACGTCAGTAGGGGGCAAATTATTGGAATCTATTCTGAGAGACCGGATAAACTGTAACTTAGAGAGCACGAATTGATCAAGGACAGCCAGTATGGATTCAGTAAGGGAATATTTTGTCTGAGCAACTTGATTACATTTATTGAAGAAGTAAAAAGGAAGAAAGATGAGGGTAGTGTAGTTGTTGTTGTCTGCGAAGATTTTAGCAAGGGTTTTGACAAGCACCCAAATGGCAGACTAAATAACAAAATAAAACCCCATGCGGTCCAGGGAAATGCAGAAAGGTGGTTACAAGATTCGCTCAGTGGCAGGGAACAAAGTTTAAGTGTAGGCAGGAGTTTTTTTGAGACTGGCAGGCTGTTTCCAGCAGCGGTCCGTAATGCTCAGAATTGGATCCTCTGCTTTTTGTGGTAGAAATTAACGATTTGGATATAAGTGTAGGGGGCATGATCAAGAAGTTTGCAGATGCATCAAAAGATGGTCATGTGGTTGATAGCGAAGAGCATAGGTGAAGACTGCAGGAATGTATCAATGGACTGGTCAGGTGGGTGGAAAAGTGTCAAATGGAATTCAACTCGGAGAAGTGTGAGGTGATGCATTTGGGGAAGTCAAGCAAGGCCAAGGAATACAAATTTAATGGGAGAATACTAAGAGCTGTAGAAGAAGTGATGGACTTCAGAGTGAATGTCTGCAGATCCCACATGACCATACACAGATAAAAAATTAAGAGCCGAAGTCGGCCATTGAACCCACCGAGCCTGCTCCTCCATTCTGTAGGGTCATGCTGATCTGCATCTGACTCGAATTCCACACTCGTATCTACCCCTATAATCTTTGATTCCATTGCCTAACAAGAATGTATCTCCACCTACCTTAAAAATATTCAATGGCTCCGAATCCATCAATTTATGAGGCAGAGAATTCAAAAGTCGCACAGCCCTCTTAGAGAAATAAAAGATCCTCGTCTCCGTCCTGAAAGGGCGACCCCGAATTGACAAACTGTGCCCCCCAGTTTTGTACTCACCCACAAGATGAAACAACGCCGCCACATCCTCCTTGTCATGACCTTGCAGGAACTTATAAACTTTTATCAAATGTCCCCCACTTTTCTAACCCCAGTGAAAACAAACCCAATCTATCCAACCTTTCCTCAGAAGACAAACCACTTATTATAGGTATCAATCTAGTAATCCTCCTCTGAATCGCCTCCAATACAGCACATCCTTCCTTAAATAAGGGGACCAAAGCCGCACACAGTATTCGAGATGTGGTCTCGCCAAAGCCCTGTATAACTGAAGCATAATATCCTTTCTTTTATTTTCAATTCCTCTCGTAATAAATGATACCATCCCATTAGCCTTCTTTATTACTTGCTGTATCTGCATAATAATCTTTTGTGACTCCTGCAGTACAACGCCTAGATCCCTCTGCACCTCAGCACTATTCAGTGGTTCCGAAGAAGGGTCACTGACCCGAAACGTTAACTCTGCTTCTCTTTCCACAGATGCTGCCAGACCTGCTGAGTGAATCCAGCATTTCTTGTTTTTTTTCAGATTTCCAGCATCCGCAGTATTTTGCTTTTATTTTACTATTCAGTGGTTCCCCGTTTAAGAAATACTCTGCTTTTTGATTCTTCCTGTTAAAATGATCAAATTCACATTTACCCACATTACACTCCATCTGCCAGATTTTTTCCCACTCACTCCCCCTATTTATATGGTTCTGCGACCTCCTTATGTCCTCTTCAGCTCATACTTTTCTACCTATCTTTGTGCCATCTTCAAATTTAGCTAACAGGCTTTCTTTCCCCTCATCTATGTCATTGATATAAATTGTAAAAAATTGAGGCCCCAGCACAGACCCCTGTCGGACTCTAGCCATCGCATGCTGCCAATCAGGAAAGGTGGGACAGTGGCACAGTGGTTAGCACTACAGACTCATAACTCCAGCAACCCGCGTTCGGTTCTGGGTACTTTCTGTGCGGAGTTTGCATGCTCTCCCTGTTCCCGCGTGGATTTCTGATAGGTGCTCTGGTTTTCTCCCACAGCCAAAGACTTGTAGGTTGATAGATGAATTGTCCATTGTTAATTGCACCTAGTGTAGGTAGGTAGGTCGGAGGAAAGGTGGGGATCTGGCAGCGAATGTAGGATTAGTAGAAATGGGTGGTTGATGGTCAGCACAGACTCGGTGGGCCGAAGGGACTGTTTCAGTGCTGTGATTCACTTATGCATACTCTCTGTTTTCTGCCAGCCAGCCAATCTTCTATAATGTTAACATGTTACCCCCTTCACCATGAGCTCCTACTTTGCGCAATAACACTTTATGTGACACTTTTTCAAGTGCCTTCTGGAAATTCTGGTACAATACGTCAACGGGTTGCCCTTTATCCACAGCGCATGTTACTCCTTCAAGGAAATCCAATAAATTGGTTAAACATGATTTTCCTTTCACAAATCCATGCTGACTTTTCCAATTACCTTGTAATTTCTAAGTGCACAGATGTAGCCTCCTTAATAATCGATTCTAACACATACCCAAGACAGACGTCGAGCCAACTGGTCCATAGCTATCTGTTTTCTCTCTCCCCCACTTCTTGAATAGAGAGGTTATATTTGCTACTTTTGAGTCAGATGGAACCTTTCCAGAAACAACGAATTTTGAAAAACAAAATAACTCCAACGTATCTACGACCCCACTGGCTACCTCTTTTAAGACCTAGGATGAAGCCCATCAGGATCCGGGGACTAGTGAGCCAGCAGGTCCGTTAGTTTGGTCAGTTCCGCTTCTCTGGTGATTGTAATTTCACTAAGTTCCTCACTTCCTTCCGTCTCCAGGCTTACAGCGATTACTGGAATGTTTTTCGTACCCTCTATAGTGAAGACAGAAGCAAAATGTTTGTTCATTTCATCCGCATTATCTAATATTAACTCCACATTCTCACTCTCTGGAGAACCAACACTCACTTTACTTACTCTGTTCCTTTTTAAATACCTGCAGATAATCTTGCTATCCGTTTTTACATTTCTAGCTAGTTCCCTCTCAAACTGTACCTTCTTTCTCCTGATTAACCTTTTAGTCATTCTCTGCCGTTCTCGTTATTCTGACCAATCAGCTGACCTGACAGACATCTTTGCACAATTGTATACCTTTCCTTAAGTTTGATGCTTTCCTGAACTTCTTTATTTAAACATGGAAGGTGGGTCCTCGCCTTACATTTTTCCTTTATAGTAGGAATATACTTATTCTGCATTTTCTGAAATATCCCCTTAAATGTCTGCCACTGCTTCTCTATTGATCTATCTCCTAGTCTAGTAACCCAGTTCACATCAGCTAGCTCAACTATCATATCACATAATTTCTCTTAGTTAACTGTAAAATACCAGCATTCGACCCACTCCTATCTCTTTAAAACTGGATGTAAAATTCAATCATATCATGGTGGCTGTTACCTAGAGGTGTCTTTACTCTGAACTCATTAATGAATTGTGTCGCTTTACACAATACCAAGTCGAATAAACTTGCTCTTTGGTTGGTTCCAAAACGTGCTGCTTTAGGAACTATCTCTAAAGCATTCTATGAACTCTTCATCTAGGCTACCATTGCCAATCTGATTTTTTCCAGTTTATGTGTAGATTAAAATCACCCAGGACTGTTCTTGTCCCTTTGTCACAAGCACCCTCTATTTCTTCGTCAATACTTCGTCCGAAACTGTAGTTACTGTTAGGGGGGCTGTAGACCACTCGCACAATTGAGTTCTTTCCCCTACTATTCCTCATCTCTACCCAAATCGATTCTGCATTCTTATATCCTCAACCAATGTCATCTCTAACTATTGCAGCGATGCCATCTTAGGTTATCAGTGCTACCCCTCCACATTGACCTAGCTTCCTATTCTCCTTGAATGTTATATGCCCCTCAATATCGAGGACCCATTCCTCGTCATCCTGCATCCATTTCTCTGAATTACCCATCAGATAATATGTATTTACTTCATTGCTCACTATCAGTTTGTCTACGATGTTGTGATTGCTATGTGCATTCAGATACAGAGCCTTTATTTTGGTCTTTTTTGTTATCTGTGTAGCATCTAGTCTTGACTGTTGGTATGTTCTTAGGTTTCTTTCGTTCTGTCCGTTTTTACCATTCTCCGACCTTCATTTCCCATGTTACTGTTCTGCTCTCTTGTCTTGGCTCTACCCCTTGATTTGCTACATCTACTAAGGCATGATCCCTCAAACCCCTTTTTTAGTTGAAAACCCTCTCTATTTAGCCAGTTATACAGTTTGCTACAAGACTGGTTCCAGCACGATTTCCGTGCAGACCATCGCAGTAGTACAGGACCCACTTCCCCCAGTACTGGTGCCAGTGCCCCAGGAACCAAAACCCACCTCACCCGCACCAGTCTTTGAGCCACGTATTCATTTCAGGAATCTTATGTGCCCTCTGCCAAATGGACTTTGCTCAGTTAATACTCCAGAGGTTATTACCCTTCAGTTTCTACTCTTCAATTTGGCGCTAACTCCTCAGGCAGTCTAAGCAGAACCTCTTTTCTAGTTTTACCTATGCCGTTGGTACCTACTTGGACTGCGACAACTGGTTCCTCCGGCTCCCATAGAAAGAACCATGGAACCATAGAACCATAGAAGCATTACGGCCCGGAAGGTGGCCAGTCAGACCTTCGTGTCTATGTTGGCCTGGAAGAAAAAAAATAGAAACTAGCCACCCAATCTAATCCTAACTTCCAGCACTTGGTCCAGAGCCGTGCAGGTTACAGAACTTCAGGTACATGACCAGGTACATTTTAAAATAATTGAGGGTTTCTACCTTCTGCACAGTTCCTCGCAGAAAATTCAAGACACCCACCACGCTCTGGGTGAAAAAGGTTTTCCTCATGTCCCTTCTAATCATTCTATAAAACTCCTTTCATCTGCCCCCTGGTAATTGATATCTCTGCTAGGGGAAACAGGTACTTCCTGTCTACTCTATTTAGGTTCCTCATAATTTTGTGCACCTCAACTACGTCACCTCTCAGCCTCCTCTGCCCTAAGGAAAATAACCCTAACCTGTCCAATCGTTCTTCATAGCTACAACTTTCGAGCCCTGGCAACATATTTTTAAATCTCCTCTGTTCTGTCTCCAGTGCAATTATATCCTTTCTATAATGTGGTGACCAGAACTGTCCGCAATTCTCCATCTGTGGTCTAACCAGCGTTTTATACAGTTCCAACATTACATCCCAGCTTTTGAATTCTATACCTCGGCCAATAAAGGAAAGTATTACGTCTGCCTTCTTCACTATTTTAACTATCTGTCCTGTCACCTTCAGGGACCTGTTGTCAGACATTCCAAGGTCTCTCACTTCTTCTACCGCTCTCACTTTCCTTCCATTTATTGTGCATTCCCGTGCTTTATTTGCCTTCCCCAAATGCATTACCTCACACTTATCTGAATTAAATTCCATTTACCACTCAACCAAACCTTTGACACCAGTATGGAGTCTACAGCTGTCACCTTCACTTTCAACTACCTGACCAATTTGTGTGTGATCAGCAAATTTCCCAATCACGCCTCTCACATTTAATTCCAAATCGCTAATATATACCACAAACAGCAAGGGACCCAACACTGAGCCCTGTGGAACGCCAGTGAAAACAGGTTTCCATTCACAAATCCATCCGTCGACCACTACCCTTTGTTTCCTGTCCCTGAGCTAATTCTGGATCCAACCTGCCACATTGCCCTGTATCCCATGGGCCTTCGTCTTACTGACCAGTTTGCCATGTGGGAACTTCACAAATGCCTTACTAACGTCCATGTAGACTACATCCACTGTACTACTCTCTTCACGCCTTCTTGTGACTGCCTCAAAAAACTCAATTAAGGTCGTAAGACATGACCTTCCCTTTACAAATCCATGCCGACTATCCCTGATTAATCCGTGCCTTTCTAACTGGCAGTTTATCCTGTCCCTCAGAATACATTCTAACAATTAACCCACCACCAAGGTCAGACTGAACGGATTATAATTATTTGGCCTATCCCATCACACCCTTTTTAAATAATGGTACAATTTTCTCAGACTTCCAATCAATAGGTACCTCTCCTATATCGAGTGAGGATTTGAAGATGATCATCAGCGTGCACATCATTTCCTCCATGGTGCCCTTTAACAATCGTGGATGCAATCCATCCGGTACTGGCGTTTTATCCACTTTCAAGGATGTCAGACCCTCTAGTACTTTAAATACATGAATAGGAAGGGAATAGAGGGATATGGGCCCCGGAAGTGTAGAAGGTGTTAGTTTAGGCAGGCATCAAGATCGGCGCAGGTTTGGAGGGGCGAATGGCCTGTTCCTGTGCGGTACTGTTCTTTGCTGTTTGTACTTCCTCTGTAATATTTCACACCCCTCCACCCCTACAACGTCTGCATCATCCCTCTTCTTTGCCAAAAAAGAGACAAAAACTCATTAAGATCCTGCCCACATCTTCTGCATCTGCACATAAGCTCACTTGTACATCTCTGATAGGCCCGATCATTACCTAAGTTATCCTCTTGCTCGTAATATACTGATGAAACATCTTTGGGATTTCCTTGATATTACCTGCGAATAATTTTTATGCCCTCACTTTGCTTTTCCAATTTCCTTTGTGACTTCACCCCTGCACTTTCCATACTCCTCAAATATTTTAAAAGAATCAAGTTGTTTGTGATCATCATATGCCTTCTTTTTCAACTTTAACTTACCCTGTAAGCTTCCAGATAACCAGGGAGTTCGAAATTTGGCAGTGCCACGCTTTAGGGACGTGCCTACACTGTGCCTGTTGAATTTCGTTTTTAAATGCCTCCCACTGGTTTGCAACTAAATGCTCCTTCAAATAACTGTATCCAGTCTACTTTCGCCAGGTCACCTTTCAGTTTCTTAAAATTTGCCTTCCCCCAATTTAGAATTTTTACTTCTGTTTTATCTTTGTCATTTCCCATGATGATGCTAAAACTAACTGTATTGTTCTCAATATCTCTTAAATGGCCACCGACTGTTACTTCCTCCCCTTGCCCAGCATCATTACTGAATATTAAATCTAGAATTGCATTCCCTCTCGTTGGGTTAGTTCCGTGCTTGCTAAAAAAAGTCCTCTTGAACATAATTCAAGAATTTTGTTTCCTCTGTGCCCTTCGTACTGTTTGTATCCCAGTTAATATTGGAGGTGTTAAAATCCACAACTATTAATTCCCAAATAGATTTTGCACTTCGTAATGTGCCGACATATTTCTTCTTCTACCTCCTTCTCACTGTTTATGGATCTACATTGGACACTTGTAGTAGTGTGGCTGCCCCTTTTTATTTTTGAGCTCCACCCATATGGCCTCATTTGATGATTCATTTAGCATATCATACCTCCTCACAGCTGTTATTGATTCCGTAACTAATAATGCTCCACCCCTCCTTTCTAATCTCCCTCTCTATCCTGCCTGAAATCTCTATATCCGGGGATGTTGAGCTCCCATTCCTGCTCTCCTTTAGCCAAGTTTCCGTTGTAGCAACGATATCAATTTGCCACTTGTCCATATGTGTCCTCAGCTCACCGGTTATATTTACTTTATTCCTTGCATTTAAATAAATAGCCATTGACACTGCCAAATTCCTGTGCTGCGCACTTTTTAACCTTTGCTTCTTCGGTCTTTCAGAGTCACTTGCAAATATCCTGTCTCCTGTTCCCTGCCCTGAAATTGTACTGTCTACGAATGTGCTCAGCTTCCCAGCCCCATGCCAAGCTAGTTTAAACCATCGCCAACAGCACAAGAAAACCTTCTGGCAAGGATATTTGTCCCAGTCCTGTTCAGGTACAGAACGCCCGGCTTGTACAAGCCCCATCTTCCCCAGAACCGGTCCTGCTGTCCCAGAAATCTGAAGCCATTCCTCCTGCACCATCTATCCAACCACGCATTCTTCTGCTGTATTTTCCCTTTTCGACACTCACTATCACATGACCTTGGGAGTAATCCAGCGATTACTACCTTTGTAATCCTGCTTGCGAATCTCGTTCTGAACTCCCTGAACTCAGCCTGCAGGGTCTCATCCCTCTTTCTTCCTCTATCATTGGTACCAATGTGGAGCACGACCACTGGCTGTGCATCCTCGCCCTCCAGAATTCCCTGTAGCCCCCCGGTGAGATCCATGACCCTTGCACCAGGGACACAGCATGCCATCCTGGAATTACATCTGCGACCACATAAACACCTATCTGTTCTCCTAACTATAGAATTCCCAATCACTCTTGATCTCTTGCCCTTTCTCCCTACTCACTACACAGCTAGGCCACACATTGTGCTCTGGTCATGACTATCGCTGCACTCTCCAAACTGCTTCAGAATGAAGGTATCGTAGCTGCCCCAAGGGTAGTGGGCATTCACCAACATGATGTAGTAGGCATGGTTACACACCAACTGCACATTAATGGAGTGAGAGTTGTTTTCAGCTCCTGCAACTCTCCCCGTTGACACGGGGAACCCGCAGAGACACCTGCACCATCTGGGATCCCGCTATCCTGACAAAGCCACGGAACCTCTCATCCCGCTTCTCCCTGCTGAGGGAGAAGATTATGACATAGATGGCCACCTTCACCTCTCGGAATTATCAGGGCGACACACAGGTGAGCTTAACGTCAGTGGTAAATACGGTTTTAGGAACAATCATTACGGGGAAAAAGATCAACATACACTTGGAGAGGTTTGAGTTAATTAAGAATTGTCAAAACGGATTTTTCAAAAGGCAAATCATGCTTTACTAATGTCATTGAATTTTCTGATGATGTAACAGTGAAGCTTTATGAAAGGAATGCGCTGGATGCTGTTTATATTGATTTCGAAACAAAAGTGTTTGACATGGCACCAAATGTGAGCCTCAGATTGGGAAGGCCAATGTCCCAGTGTATCAAAATGGATTTAGGGCAGAAAAAGAGAAATGTGTTAAATGGTTATTTTTAAAACTGGAGAATGGTGGACAATGGCGTTCCCCAAGATCAGTACTGAGACCACTGCTTTTTCTTTGTTGATATATATAAATATCTTGGATAGTGGAATTCAGAGCAGAATCTCAAAATGTGCCTTTTTTCCTATACTTGAAGGAATGACAAACAGAGAGAATGATACAAACCGCCTGCAAAAGGACATAGATAAGCTGGGAGAATTGGCAGAGAAATGGTTCATGGAATTTAAAACAGAGGAGTGTGAGGTGATGCATTTTGGCAGAAAGGATAGGGTGAGGCTATAGAGACTTAATGGCACTGTTCTAAAGAGTGTGCAGGGACAGAAAGGCCTGTGGGTACATGTACATACATCTTTGAAGGTGGCAAGACATACTGAACATAGAACATGGAACATAGAACAGTACAGAACAGACCCTTCAGCCCACAATGTTGTGCCGAACCTTTAACCTTTTCGAAGATCAAACTAACTACCTACCCTTCATTCTGCTATCATCCATGTACCTATCCAAGAGTCACTTAAATGTCCCTAATGTATCGGCTTCTACGACCACCGCTGGCAGCGCATTCCACGCTCCCACCACTCTCTGTGTAAAGAACCTACCTCTGAAATCTCCCCGAAACCTTCCTCCAATCACCTTAAAATTATGCCCCCTGGTGATGGCACTTTCCACCCTGGGAAAACGTCTCTGGCTGTCCACTCTATCTATGCCTCTCATCATCTTGTACCCCCCTATCAAGTCACCTCTCATCCTTCTTCGCTCCAATGAGAAAAGCACTAGCTTCTTCAATCTTTCTTCGTAGGACATGCCCTCCAGTCCAGGCAGCATCCTGTAAAATCTCCTCTGCACCCTCTCTAAAGCTTCCACATCCTTCCTATAATGAGGCGACCAGAACTGAACACAATATTCCAAGTGTGGTTGAACCACGGCCTTATTGACCTGCAGCATAACCTCGCAGCTCTTAAACGCAATCTCCCTGTTAATGAAAGCCAACACACCATACGCCTTCTTAACAACCCTATCAACTTGAGTGGCAACTTTGAGCCATCTATGGGCATGGACCCCAAGATTCCTTCTGTTCCTCCACACTCCCAAGAATCCTGTCTTTAAGCCTGTATTCCACATTCAAATTTGACCTTCCAAAATGAATCAGTTCGCACTTTTCCAGGTTGAACTCCATCTGCCACCGCTCAGCCTAGCTCTGCATCCTGTCAATGTCACGTTGCAACCTACAATAGCCTTCCACACTATCCACAACTCCAGCAACCTTCGTGTTATCTTCTAAGTTGCTAACCCAGCCTTCCCCTTCCTCATCAAAGTCATTTATAAAAATCACAAAGAGCAGAGGTCCCAGAACAGATCCTTGTGGAACACCACTGGTCACCGAGATCCATGCTGAATACTTTCCATCTACGACCACTTTCTGACTTCTATGGGCCAGCCAATTTTGTATCCAGACAGCTAGCTTTGTCTGAATCCCATGCCTCCTTACGTTCTGAATGAACCTACCATGGGGAACCTGATCAAACGCCTTGCTAAAATCCATATACACCACATCCACTGCTCTTCCTTCATCAATGTGTTTTGTCACATCTTCAAAGAATTCGATACGGCTTGTGAGGCATGACCTGCCCCTTAGAAAGTCATGCTGACTGTCTCTAATCAAACCATGCTTTTCCAAATAATCATAAATCCTGTCTCTCAGAATCCTCTCCAATAATTTGACCACTACCGACGTAAGACTGACTGGTCTATAATTCCCAGGGTTATCTCTATTCCCTTTCTTGAATAAGGGAGCAACATTTGCCACCCTCCAATTATCCGGTACTACTCCAGTGGACAGTGAAGATGCAAAGAACATCGCCAAAGGCGCAGCAATCTCTTCCCTCGCTTCCCGTAATTTCCTTGTGTATATCCCGTCTGGCCCTGGGGACTTATCTGTCCTCATATCATTCATAATTTCCAGCACATCCTCCCTCTTAACCACAACCTGTTCGACCATATCAGCCTGTTCCACGCTGTCCTCACTAACGACAAGGTCCCTCTCACTAGTGAATACTGAAGCAAAGTATTCATTTAGGACCTCCCTTATCTCCTCCGACTCCAGGCACAACTTCCCTCCACTATCCCTGATCGGCCCTACCCTCACTCTGGCCATCCTCTTGTTCCTCACATAAGTGTAGAACGCCTTGGGATTTTCCTCAATCCTACCCGCCAAGACTTTTTCATGTCCCCTTCTAGTTCTCCGAAGTCCATTCTTCAGTTCCTTCCTGGCTACCTGGTAACCCACGAGAGCCCTGTCTGATCCTTCCTTCCTCAACCTTAAGTAAGCTTCCTTCTTCCTCTTGACAAGCTGTTCAACATCTCTTGTCATCCAAGGTTCCTTCACCCTACCATCTTCCCTGCCTCATCGGGACAAACCTATCCAGCAGTCGCAGCAACATTTCTGTCGTGCATTTCCCTGAGAACATCTGTTCCCAATTTATGCTCCCCAGTTCCTGCCTAATAAAATTGTACTTCCCCCTCCCCCAATTAAATATTTTTCCATCCCGTCTGCTCCTGTCCCTCTCCATGACTATAATAAAGGTCAGGGAGTTGTGATCACTATCACCGAAATGCTCTCCCACCGAGAGATCTGCCACCTGGCCTGGTTCGTTGCCAAGCACCAAGTCCAACATAGCCTCCCCTCTAGTCGGCCGATCAACATATTGAGTCAGGAAACCTTCTTGGACACACCTGATAGAAACTGCTCCATCCAAACTAATTGCTCTAAGCAGGTTCCAATCAATATTAGGGAAGTTGAAGTCACCCATGACAACAACCCTGTTACTTCTGTACCTTTCCAAAATCTGACTCCCAATCTGTTCCTCCCTGTCTCTGTTGCTATTGGGGGGTCTATAAAAAACTACCAACAAAGTGACTGTTCCTTTCCTGTTCCTGACTTCCACCCATAATGACTCAGTAGACAAACCCTCTTCGACGACCTCCCTTTCTGCAACTGTGATACTATCCCTGATTAGCAATGCCACTCCACCACCTTTTTTACCTCACTTCCTATTCCTTTTGAAACATCTAAACCCCGGAACATCCAACATCCATTCCTGACCCTGTGATATCCACGTCTCCGTAATGGCCACAACATCATAGCTCCAAGTACTGATCCATGCTCCAAGTTCATCACCCTTATTCCTGGCACTTCTTGCGTTCAAATAGACACACTTCAACCCATCATACTGGCTGCAACTTTGCCCTGTCAACTGTCTCACCTTCCTCACAGACTCTCTGCACTCGGTATCCGCCTGTTCAACAGCTAGCCCATCCATTGATCTGCAGCTCCGGTTCCCATCCCCCTGCCAAACGAGTTTCAACCCTCCCAAAGAGCTCTTGCAAACCTCCCGCCCAGGATATTGGTGCCCCTCCAGTTCAGATGCAACCCGTCCTTCTTGTACAGGTCCCACCTTACCCAGAAGGTATCCTAATGATCTACGTATCTGAATCCCTCCCTCCTGTTCCTGTTCTGTCGCCACGTGTTCAGCTGCACTCGCTCCCTGTTTCTCGCCTCACTGGCACGCGGCACCGGTAGCAATCCTGAGAATACTACTCTGCTCGTCCTGCCTTTCAGCTTCCAACCTAACTCCCTATATTCGCTTTTCAGGTCCTCATCCCTTTTCCTCGCTGTGTCATTGGTACCGATATGTACCACGACCTCTGGATGCTCCCCCTCCCCCTTAAGAATCCTGTAGACTCTATCCGAGACATCCCTGACCCTGGCACCCGCGAGGCAACATACCATCAGGGAGTCGCGTTTGCTCACACAGAATCTCCTGTCTGTTCCTCTAACCACTGAATCTCCTATCACTATCGCTCTCCTATTCTCCCCCATTCCCTTCTGAGCCACTGTGCCAGTCTCAGCGCCAGAGGCCTGGCCACTGTGGATTTCCCCTTGTAGGTCGTCCCCCGCAACCGTATCCAAAACTGTATACTTATTATTGATTGGGGCGGCCACAGGGGATCACTGCACTGTGCGCCTTTTCCCTTTCCCTCCCCTGACGGTCATCCAGCTACCTTTATCCTGTAACTTAGGTGTCACTACTTCCCTATAACTGCTCTCTATCACCCGCTCAGCATCCTTAATGATCCTAAGTTCATCCAACTACAGCTTCAGTTCCCTAACACGGTCTGTGAGGAGCTGGAGTTGGGTGCACTTCTCACAGGTGACATCAGCAGGGACACCAGTGGTGACCCTCACCTCCCACATCCTGCAAGAGGAGCATGCAACTGCCTAGCTTCCATCCCCTCTGCACTAAATTGACAACAGAGATTTTAAAAAAGGAAAACCTTACCTTACCAAACCCTCTACGCAACAGTCCTTTTTTTTTTAGGAGGAGGATGGGTAGGAGACACTGCAGATGTAGTGTTTCGGGTTTCGCCACTGCCCGAATATATAAGTTTACTTACCCAGCAGTCCCCGTGTCCGCCGAGACAAAAGGTAAGTTATTTTAAAATGAAACTCACCTTCGCAGTGAGAGAATTATTATTCAGCATCCGGGATTTTCGGCTTCTCAAATGCAGGCATAATGTGCAGAAGCAGGGATGTTATGCTGAATCTTTATGCAACTCTGGCGAGACCCCAAGTGGAGTATTGCATCCATTTATGGTCACCTCACTTTCGGAAGGATGTAAGAATCCTTGAGAGGGTGCAGAGGAGATTTATCTGAATAGTTCCAGGGATGCAGAGTGTGGTGGTGGGGGCGGGGTGGGGGGGTGGGGGTGGTTGGGACAGCTTAGTTAAAAGGCTAGGTTGGAAAAGCCAGCGTTCTTCTCCCGGAGCAACGGAGATTGAGAGGAGATTTATTAGAAGTGTGCAAGATTATGGCAGAATCATAGAGAATCACGAGTTGATGCAGCACAGAAGGAGGCCATGCAGCCCATTGTATATTCACTGGCTTTCTGAATTAGCAATTTACTTAGTACCATTTCCCTGTCTTTTCACCATAACACTGTACATATTTACTTTCCAGGTAACTGTGCAATTACCTTTCGAAACCTCAAGAGGACCTACCTCCAGCGCGCTCTCTGGCAGTGCATTCCAGATCTCATTCGCTCGCTGAGTGAAAACGTTTTTCTCATGTTACCATTGCTGCTTTTATCAAATGCATTAAATCTGTGTTCACTAGTTCTTAATCCGTTCACGAGTGGGAACAGCTTCTTCCGATCTCCACTGTCCAGACCCCTCACGAGATTGATAGGTTTAGCAACGTTCGACAAGGAAGAGCTGTTCGCATTAACTGATTGAAGTTTTTTGCAAGTGATGGAGGGGGAATATGAAGAAGAACTGTTTTACACAGCGGATAGTAATGACCTGGATCTTGGTGTCAATGAGGCTGGTGGAAGCAGAGACAAATCAATTATGTTAAAAGGAATCTGGACGGGGCCTTGAAGGAAGTGAACTTGCAAGGCTATGGAGATTTAGCGGGGGAGTAGTACTGACTGAGGCTCGACAGAAAGCCAACATAGACTCTATGGGCCGAGTGGCCTCCATTTATGTCGTAAATGACTCTATGATGATATCGCTGTCTAAGAATCTATGTTGGATATGCCACTTGATCTTGCCTGCAAAGATCCGGATGCATAGAAAATCAATGTAACTGTGACCTTTACGGCCTCTGGCACCTCCGTCCTCAGCTCTGTGACCACCTCCTTGTTGAATTGGAGTCACGTCACGCACTGCTCCTGGGTTAGGTGTAGATAGAATAAGTTCTCTTGGAAAACTCGGGGTGGGTAGGACAGAGCCCGCACCCCCCCTTCCTAATTGCAGACATTCCTCTCTTCAGCCTATGCTTCTTGTGTTGGTGAGTTTACAGACCCAGAGACAGTCCAAATACAGTCTCTATATCTCGTCCAGATTTGGGTCAACAAATCCTCTGGCCTCCCTGAATGTCTGCAGCAGCTCACAGCACAACCTACAGAAAACCATCCACAGCATTTCCACTAACTTTATAATAGCAGACGTAAGTCAAAGGCCCATCACCTGTACATTGAATGACCGGTCCTCTTAAACATCACTGGAGAGAGTTCCGCGTGCTGCTGAATGTATGGTCAGCTGAGAGTGACTAACACAGGCGGTCAGTGGACATGCACAGCTTCCGTAGTGTCCACACCAGCGGCGCTGTAGAGCCAAATATCACAGCCAGGAAAGAGGGAAATGGGGAAAAAACGCTTTTAAAAGGGCCACGGTGGAAATGGCCGAAGGCTCATCATTGATCCAAGCTTCCAGTAGTGCTGTCGAGCTGAAAATCACAGTCAGGGTCGGAAAGAGAGGAAAATAAATTCACATTCAAAAGGATCTGGAAAAAGACTTGAAGGCAAAAGATTTGCAGGAATATGGAAAATGGAGCGGGAAATGGGACTAATTGGAAGGCTTTCAAACACCAGATTGGCAATTTTAAAATTAAGGTGCTTCCAGAGCGGGAGCCGATTTGAGCACAGGGGTAATGGGTGATCAGGAATAGATGTGAGTTAGGATGCAGGCAGCAGAGGTCTGTATGGTCTGTGGTATGTTGAGGATTAAAACTGCGAGAGTGACCAGGATAGAAGGAAATAGTTAAGTGTGGATTTAACAAAGGCATATGTGAGGGTTGATGCAGCAGATGGGCTGAGGCAGAGCCGGAGATAGGCAATATTACATGGAAGGAAATACGCAGGATTGGCGATGGAGAAAATATGGATTTGGAACTCAACTCAGGGTTAAATAGAACGCAAACAGACTGGCTCAGCCTCGGACATTGGTCAGGGAGGGGTAAGTCGATCAAGGATAGGGGCAGAGTTTCTCACAGAGACTGATACGACTGGCTTCAGTCTTCGCAGTTGTAAATTACCGCAACATTATTGCAGTGAAACAGGGTTTACAGATCCCGTAGCTGGAAATAAAGAGTTACCAGGAGCAGCAACAATGAGAGAGTAAATCACAAGAACTGTATGACAGTCAGGCATGGTTTAGAGAGCTGATAGCTGGAGATAGAGATTCACCAGGAATAACAACAGCAGCAAGGAAGGCAGAGTAAATGATAAGAACAGTAATGCAGTTAAACATGGTTTATAGAATTAAAAAACAGACAGAGACACTTACCAGCGACACCAATAATAGCCAGCATGGGATAGTAAATGTATTGAACAAACAGAAGTATGTAATAGATCCAATCAGCTAATGATAACGAATCATAATATGTCGAAAGAATGTAAATATTGGAAAATAAACTCCTGCCCATTGTTCTAACATTCCAATCTATTGTTATCAGTTTCTGAACGTTATTCTCCCTCTCTCTGGAGCCAATGATCCCTGTTAGTGCCAGGAGTGCTGCTCCCACTGGCACGACGTAATGAAACACTGAACTGAGTCCCTTATTAATAGAAGAGGGAAACCCTCCAGTGAATAATTAGGCTTGATGCAGACTGGCATTAATTAGAGTCACTGAACAAACAGATTCAGTTAACTCCTTTCAATCGAAAACATTTTGTCCAACAATAAAGTAGAACATTTACCCGATCTGGATGATATGAGGGTTGCTGAGGCAAGGAATGGTGGACTTAGTGGAGGCAGTGTCCAGAATCATTCAATCATCCACGGATATGGGAGTGGAGAGAGGGAACTGGTGGGTTTAAATGTTCGACACAGTTTTTAAAAAAATAGAGAGCTGGAGTAAACCCCGTAATTACTGGCCACTCAGTCAAACGCTGCCGGTGGTGCAATTTCTACAGTTCAGAACCCAGGACGAAACAACTAGTGGCTTGAAAAACATGAAAAAATAAAGGGCACGGAGCAAAGATATGTTAATGACAATTCATGCCTGGCAAACTTCGAGAACAACAACTTATAGTTGTACACTGCCTTTAATGTAATAAGACATTTCATGTTGCTTCACAGGAGCATTATCCGAACATACGAATTAACAAGTGAAGTAGGCGTTTTGGCCCCTCGAGCTTGCTCTGCCATTCAAACAGATGTTGGCTGATCTGTTTGTGTTTAGAATTCCAGACTCCCATCTACCCCGATAACCCTTGATTCACTTGCCTAACAAGAATCTTTCTGCATCGGCCTTAAAAATATTCAATGACCCCGCCTCCACCACCTTCTGAGGCAAAGAGTTCCGAAAGTCGCAGAAGAACCCAATATGAGATATTCGGTCAGATGAGCAATAGCTTGGTCAAGGAGGAAGGTTCGAAATAGTGTCTTTTTGGAGGAAAGAGTGGCAGAGAGGCAGTGCCAGTGGCGTAGTATTAATGTCACTGAACTAGTAATCCACAGGCCCAGGCTAATTCCTTGTGTTCAAGTCTCACCATAGCAGATGGTAGGAATTTAAATATAATTAATCAATTCAAATAAGAATACAACTTGGAATTGAAAGCTAGTCTCAGTGATGGTGCCATGAAACTTTTGTAAACAATTTTTGACTAAAGTCCGTCTGGCAAGGAAATATGCTGTTCTTGCCTGGTCTGGCCTACATGTGACCCACAGTAATGTGGTTGACTCTTAACTGCCCTCTGAAATGCTCAAGCAAGCCACTCAGTTGTCAAAGGCCATTATGGATAGGCAACAAATTCTGGCCTTGCCAGCGACGCCCACATCCCATGAAACAATGAAAAAAATGCATAAGGGTGGTTATTCCAGAGCTTTGAGCCGAAGCAGCTGAAGGCCTGGCTGCCAATGGTGCAATGACGAAAATTAATGATGCAAAACAAGCCAGGATTAGAGGAATGCTGATATCGCAGACTGATGTCCAGCAGAAGATGATCTCAGACCGAGGTGAAGTCGCGCTCTTCTACTGAGGTGGAAATATGTAGTTGTCGTCAGGACATGACTATGTGGTTGGAAGAACATTTCGTGATCAAAGAAGACACCAAGGCTGCAAACAGACGGGCTTACTTTCAGGAAGAGGGATGGAATCGAGAGCAAGGGAATGGAATTTGGAGTGGCGAGTGAAAACAATAACTTCAATCTTCCAAATGTTTAATTGGAGGAAATTTCTGCTCATCCAAAACTGAGTATTTCCAGCACTTTCTGTTTTGATTTCAGATTTCCAGAATCGTCAGTATTTTGATTTGATTCCACTACCAACCTTTCTCCAGCCCAAAACGCATCCATTAATCGCTACTCTCTGTTTCCTGTCACTGAAACAATTTAGTTTCATGTTGTTACTGTCCCTTTTAATTTGATGATTTTTTATTTGATCAAAACTTTGCTCACAAGGCAGTTGTGTGGCACTTCATCAAATGGTTTTTGGAATTCCATTTACACCACATCAACAGCCTTGTCTTCATCAAGCTTCCTTTTTAGCTCTTCAATAAACTCGAGAAAGTTAGTTGAACATCATTTTCCCTGAACAAATCCATGCTCGTTTTCCTTAATTGACCCACATTGTCCATGTGCCTATTAATTTTATCCAGAATATGACACCAAAGTTGCAAACAGAATGTCTGAATCTCAGACTGCTACCAGGGAGAGGGATGGAATCAGTAGCAATGGAACAGAGCTGGAGTGGGGAGTGAAAACAATGGCTTCAGTCTTCCCAATATTTAATTGGAGGAAATTTCTGCTCATCCAGTACTGGATGTCGGATAAGTAAGTTTGCAAGTTCTTCCTGTGTCTGTATGGGTTTTCCCCGGGTGCTCCGGTTTCCTCCCACAAGCCAAAAGACTTGCAGGTTGATAGGTAAATTGGCCCTTATAAATTGTCACTAGTATAGGTAGGTTGTAGGGAAATATAGGGACAGGTGGGGATGTTTGGTAGGAATATGGGATTAGTGTAGGATTAGTATAAATGGGTGGTTGATGGCCGGCACAGACTCGGTGGGCCGAAGGGCCTGTTTCAGTGCTGTATCTCTAATCTAATCTAATCAATCTGATAATTTAACAACAAATTGAGGAATGGAGAGACGTGGTGGTGAGGTACACGTGATGGAATTCTTTGATTAAACATGCGAGAGTGTTTTTGAGGGTGGTATGATTGAAGTTATATATGTGGACTTCTAAAAGGCGTTTGATCAAATGTCATTCAATAGAAAAGTTACGAAAACTGACCACTATGGTATAAAGGGACAATAACAGTGTGGATAAAACACCAGCTAAGGAGCAGAAACCAGAGAGAAGTGGTGAAATGGTATTGTTCAAACTCGATGGGAGTATGCATTGGTATTCCACAGGGTTCAGTACTAGGACCAATTCTATTTTTGCTCCTGCAAAACCGGGATGGGTAAAGCAGAGCCCCTTCCACCTCCCTCTTTGCAGAACATCCCGTCTCTGCAGGCTCTGCTACATTTGTTGGTCATGTTACAAACCCAGAGCCATTGTAACTACAGTCCCCATATCTTGTCTGGAGTTGGGACACCAAATCCTTTGTCCTCCCTGAACGTCTGCGGCAGCTCAAAACACAACCTCCAGAAAGCCATCCACAGCATCGCCAGTAACGTTACAATATCAGAACTAAGACAAAACCCCCTCGCCTGCAAGTTGGATGCCTGGTCCTTTCAAATAACACTAGAGGGTTCCTCGTTCTGCTGAATGCATGTTCAGCTGCGATTGACGATCACAACCGGTCAGTGGACATGTAAAGACCAAATTTCAAATACGTGCAACAAAGCTGCCAGAATGGCAGATTGACACCATATTTAGACTCCTCCTCACGATACAGGCACGCACACGTTACACACACGCTAGCGCCCCGGCCAGCCTGAATGTCCTGCACAATGCGTTGGATGTGGCCAGCAGTGCAATTCACACCATTTTACGGAGTCAAACTTCCACAGCACCAGTGGAGCTGAAGAGATGAAATGTGTGGCCTGGGAGAACCACAGAGAATATAAGAATATAAGAAATAGGAGCAGGAGTAGGCAATTCGGCACTTCAAGCCTTCCCCGCCATTCAATAAGCTCATGGCTGATCTGCCCCAGGCCTCAACCCCTCTTTCGTGTCATCTCCTCACCCCGCCCCGATATTTCACAATTCTATCCACCTGCTCATTAAAGACATTCAATGATCTTGCCTCCACAACTCTCTAGGGTAGGGGGAAAGAAAATCATTTTAAAAGGGAATTGGAAAAATACTAAAAGGTGAACAAGTTTCAGCAACATTGGAAATCAATAGGGGATAGCGATAATCAGAGGAGCGAGTCCACAGAGAGATTTGATCACACGAGTGAGAATATTGAAATTGAGGTGTTACTGGAACAAAAGGCAATGAAGGTCAGTGAGCACAGGGGTGTTGGGTAAACAGAATTTGGTGCAGCATGGAGTTTGGCAGCAGACTTCTGGTTGAACACAAGGATACAGTGAGTAGAATGTGGGACATCAGCCAAGAGTGCGTTAGAGTAGTCAAGTCTCGAGGTAAGAAAGACATGGATGAGGGATTCAGCAGCAGATGAGCTGAGTTGTCGCTCTCTCACTCTCTGATTCTCTCTCTGTCTCTCTATCTCTGCATCCCTATCCCTCACTCTCACTCTGCCTCTTTCTCTCTCTCATTGTATCTAACACCCCTCCTTCCATTCTCTGTGCCTTCTTCTATTGACACGTTTCTGTCCTGCTGCACATTCTCACAATCCCTCTCCCCTTCTATGGTTTTCCTCTTAATTTTTCCGTCTGTATCCCCCTCTCTGCCTCTATCTGCCCGTATCTGTCTTTCACTAACTTCCAATCTCTCTGCAGCCCTGTCTCACTCCGTATCTTTGTCTCTTTTTCTTTCCTTTTCTCTTTGCCTTTCTTCGTCTCTCTCTCTCCGATGCTCACACCTTCTCCCTTTCGCTCGCTCTCTCTGCTATATACTTCCTCTCTCTGTCTTTCCTTCTAACTTTTTTCTCCCTCTTTCTGCTTCGACTCATTGCGTTATTGCAGAATTGCAAAAAAAACGACGATATCAAATTTGGAGGAGTGACAAACTGTGAGGAGAATGCGAACGAGCTGCAAAAGGACTTAGATAGGCGAGCATAATGAGCAGACAAGTGACAGATAGAATGGAATTAGACTAGTGCGAGATGATGAGCGTTTTGGCAGAAGGGATAGGGTGAGGCAATATATATTTAATGGAGCAGTTCTAAAGGGTGTGCAGTAACAGAGGGTCCTGGGGGAGCACATGTGTCTCAATGTTTCAAGGCGGCAGGACATATTGAGAGAGAGCTTAGCAAAGCATATGGGACGTTGGGCTTTATAAACAGAGGCATCGAGGACAAAAGCAGGAACGTTATGCTGAACCGATATGAAGCTCTGGTTATGCACCAGCTAGAGTATTGTGTGCAAGTCTGGTTATCAAACTTCAGGAAAGATGGGAAGGACCTTGGGAGGATGCAGAGAGAATTTACCAGAATGGTTCTGGGGATGGAGGATTTTATTTACAAGGTTAGGTTGGAAAAAACTGGGATTGTTCTCTCTGGAATAAAAAAGTTTGAGGAGTGTTTTGATAGTGGTGTACAGGATAATGACAGGCTTGACAGGTTAAACAAATCAACAGTCTTCCTAGTAACTGATGGTACATGGACTAGGTGACACAGGTTGAAGGTTTAGGGCAAGAAATGCATAGGAATGTGAGGAAGAACTTTTTAAACACAGCGAATGGTAATGACCTGCAGCTCACTAGTCATGAGAGTTGTGATAGCCGAGACAATCAATAATTTCAAAAGGGAACTGGATGGGCACTTGACGGAAATGAACTTATAGGGCTATGGGGATTGAGCGGGGCAGTAGGACTGAATGGATTGTTCTGCAGAGAGCCCACAGAGTTGCGCTCGTCCGAGGGGCCACTTTCTTTGCCGTCATTGACTCTATGTCCCGATCAATCTTTGACCCTACGTGGATGTGTCGCTGACTCATGCCTGGAAAGATCTGGATGCTCGAATGTTCAATGCAACTGTGACGTTAATGGCCACTGGCAGCTCTGTCCTCACCCTCGTGTGAGGCTCCAGGTCGTGTTGCAGGAGGTGACGCAGCTCTGTGAAAACCTCCTTATTGAATCAGAGTCACCTCACACTCTGCTCCTGGGATAGGGGTAAGTAGAAAAGGTGCTCTTTACAGAGCTTCACCTCTCTGCAGCCTCTGTTCCATTTGTTTGTCATGTGGCAGGCCAAGAGGCACTATATTTACAGTCCCCATTCCCTGTCCAGAGTTGGATCACCAAATTCTCTGTCCTCCCTGAATGTCTGCAGCAGCGCACAACACAACCTCCAGAAAACCATCCACAGCCCCTCCACTAACCTTACAATAGCAGACGTAAGTCAAAGAAGCGCCAGCTGCAAGTTGGATGCATTGTCCTTTCAAATAACGCAAGAGGCTGTTCCTCGTGCTGCTGAATGTCTGTTCAGTTGAGGGTGACTAACACAGGCTGTCAGTGGACGTGCACAACCCAAGTTTCAAAGACGGGCGTGAAGGTTGTCAGAACAGCTGATTGACGTCACATTATGACCCCTCCTCACACTGCAGAGGCACGCAATGTCACCTGGGCTACAGCCGTGCCCAGCATGGGGAACTTTGCAGGCCACGCCAGTAATGGCTAGAAGCCCACCTCCCCCAAATTTATGGTTGCAGGCTTCCACAGTGTCGGCAGTAGTGGCGCTGCCGAACTGATAATTGGGGCCAGGGTGAGATTAGAATTAGAATTAGAACATTACAGCGCAGTACAGGCCCTTCGGCCCTCGATGTTGCGCCGATCATCTGACCTACACTGTTCCATTTTCATCCATATGTCTATCCAATGACCACTTAAATGCCCTTTAAGTTGGCGAGTCTACTACTGTTGCAGGCAGGGCGTTCCACGCCCCTACTACTCTCTGCATAAAGAAACTACCTCTGACATCTGTCCTATATCTTTCACCCCTCAACTTAAAGCTATGTCCCCTCGTGTTTGCCATCATCATCCGAGGAAAAAGAATCTCACTATCCACCCTATCTAACCCTCTGATTATCTTGTATGTCTCAATTAAGTCACCTCTCCTCCTCCTTCTCTCTAACGAAAACAACCCCAAGTCCCTCAGCCTTTCCTCGTAAGACCTTCCCTCCACACCAGGCAACATCCTAGAAAAACTCCTCTGCACCCTTTCCAAAGCTTCCACATCCTTCCGATAATGCGGTGACGAGAACTGCACGCAATACTCAAGGTGCGGCCTCACCAGAGTTTTGTACAGCTGCATCATGACCTCGTGGCTCCGAAACTCGATCCCCCTACTAATAAAAGCTAACACACCATATGCCTTCTTAACAGCCCTATTAACCTGGGTAGCAACTTTCAGGGATTTATGTACCTGGACACCAAGATCTCTCTGCTCATCTACACTACCAAGAATCTTCCCATTAGCCCAGTCCTCTGCATTGCTGTTACTCCTTCCAAAGTGAATCACCTCACACTTCTCCGCATTAAACTCCATTTGCCATCTCTCAGCCAGCTCTGCAGCCTATCTATGTCCCTCTGTACCCTACAACACCCTTCGACACTATCCACAACTCCACAGACCTTCGTGTCATCCGCAAATTTACTAACCCACCCTTCTACACCTTCATCCAGGTCATTTATAAAAGTGACAAACAGCAGTGGCCCCAAAACAGAACCTTGCGGTACACCACTAGTAAATAAACTCCAGGATGAACATTTACTATCAACCACCACCCTCGGTCTTCTTTCAGCTAGCCAATTTCTGATCCAAAGCTCGAAATCACCTTCAACCCCACACTTCCGTATTTTCTGCAATAGCCTACTGTGGGGAACCTTATCAAACGCCTGACTGAAATCCATATACACCACATCCACGGCTTTACCCTCATCCACCTGTTTGGTCACCTTCTCGAAAAACTCAATAAGGTTTGTGAGGCACGACCTACCTTTCACAAAACCGTGCTGACCATCGCAAATGAACTTATTCTTTTCAAGATGATTATAAATCCTTATAAATCTCTTATAACCCTTTCCAACATTTTACCCACAACCGAGGTAAGGCTCACAGGTCTATAATTACCAGGCCTGTCTCTACTCCCCTTCTTGAACAAGGGGACAACATTTGCTATCCTCCAGTCCTCCGGCACTACTCCTGTCGACAAAGACGACATAAAGATCAACAACAACGGCTCTGCAATCTCCTCCCTGGCTTCCCAGAGAATCCGAGGATAAATCCCATCTGGCCCAGGGGTCTTATCTATTTTCACTCTTTCCAAAATTGCTAACACCTCCTCCTTGTGAATCTCAATCCCATCTAGCCTAGTAGGCTGTATCTCAGTAATCTCCTCGGCAACATTTTCTTTCTCTACTGTAAATACTGACGAAAAATATTCATTTAACGCTTCCCCTATCTCCTCTGATTCCACACACAACTTCCCACTACTATCCTTGATTGGCCCTGTTCTAACTCTTATCATTCTTTTATTCCTGATATACCTATAGATAGCCTTCGGGTTTTCTTTGATCCTCTCCGCCAATGACTTCTCGTGTCCTCTCCTTGCTCTTCTTAGCCCTCCCTTTAGATCCTTCCTGGCTAGCTTGTAAATCTCAAGCGCCCTAACTGAGCCTTCACGTCTCATCCGAACATAAGCCGCCCTCTTCCTCTTGACAAGCGCTTCAACTTCTTGAGTAAACCACGGCTCCCTCGCTCGACAACTTCCTCCCTGCCTGACAGGTACATACTTATCAAGGACACGCATTAGCTGCTCCTTGAATAAGCTCCACATTTCGTTTGTGCCCATCCCCTGCAGTTTCCTTCCCCATCCTACACTTGCTAAATCTTGCCGAATCGCGTCATAATTTCCTTTCCTCCAGCTATAATTCTTGCCCTGCGGTATATACCTGTCCCTGCCCATCGCTAAGGTAAACCTAACCGAATTGTGATCACTATCGCCAAAGTGCTCACCTACATCTAAATCGAACACCTGGCCGGGTTCATTACCCAGTACCAAATCCAATGTGGCATCGCCCCTGGTTGGCCTGTCCACATACTGTGTCAGAAAACCCTCCTGCACACACTGGACAAAAACAGACCCATTTAAAGTACTCGACAAAAACAGACCCATCTAAAGATAGAGAGGGAAACAAACCAATTTTAACCAGGGACTTGGAAATGAACTGAGGCGAGAGGATTTACAGGAGTATGGGATGGACAGGGGAATGGCAGTAATTGGAGGGGTGTGGCCATGGAGGGTTTCAAAAACTGCAGATTACTAACCTGATACCATTAAGCACAGTATCACACGTCAGCTGCTGCTAATATTGCCACGTCATTCAGACTGCAAGTGTGTCCCCGATCTGAAAGTGCCTTCCATTTTAACACTCCACCTTGTCTCACTCAGTTATGTCTGTCCTTGGCCGACTGCAGTATTCCAATGAAGTTCAACACAGGCTCGAGGAACAACACATCATCTTTTAATTAGACATTTTACAGCCTTCTGGACTCAACATTGAAAGCAGAAATTTCAGGCCCCAACATCTGAGCAACACCCCCCACCCCAACTTTATTTAATTGTCCTTGCATGTTTCAATCTTAATCTTGTGTTTTCACATATTTACTTCGCGTGGCAGCTGACTGTTATTCTGCCATTCATGCCGTCTGTGGACATATCTTTTATCCCTTTGCTTGTCCCGTTATTAGTCTCTTTGACTCTGCCCTACCAACTCTTTTGTCATTTAATGTCTGCCACCTTTCACTCCATCACAGACCATCAATTCAGTTCTTTTTCCCAATCTCCTGCATTTTAACCCTTAAAAACTATTGCATTTGTAACTTTTCCTAGTTTGATGATGGGTCGTTGCCCTGAAACATTAAGCGTATTTCTCTTTCCACAGTTGCTGCCAGATCTGTTGTGTATTTTCATTATTTTCTATTTTCGTTTAGACTGCAAAGGTGATCATTATACAGAACAAATAGCACTTTTATTGTGGAATTTGGAAGGACAATTAATCGATACATATATTTCTGACACAAAGCAATGCCTTCATATTTACTATTTATGCTACTTTTGCTGAGTATTCAATAGTTACATATTTAGTTTTTATTGGAGTGGACAATAATTGGAGTTTTATTGTGATTTTTGGACAAGACACTAGTTAGATTTCCTGCTACTATCGGGCTGAATAATAAATGGACACCTACTGTGATTGTTAGATGAAAATTAAATTGTAATATATTATAATAATCGGACAGCATGAAGAAAAGGAATATTTTCTCTGATTATTCTGCAGAACACAAATTAGATATTGTACTGGACATTATTTAAGTACTTCCTGAGATTAATTAATCTCAGGATTGCTACCAGTGCCACGTGATAGTCAGAGTAGAAATGAAAGAATAGTCAGGATGAATTCGTGGCTTGAGAGATGGTGCAGGAAGGAGGGGTTCAGATTTTTGGGACATTGGGACCGGTTCTGGGGGAGTGGGACTATGACAAATTGGACGGTCTACACCTGGGCCGGACTGGAACAAATGTCCTTGGAAGCGCTTTTGCTAACGCTGTTGGGGAGGGTTTAAACTAATGTGGCAGGGGGATGGGAACCAAATGAGGAGGTCAGTGGACAGTAAGGAGGTAGTAACGAAAGCCTGTAAGGAACTAGAAAATGAAGTCAGCGTGACTAAGGGGAAGAGGAGGCAGGGAGCAGATGATGAACGCAAAGGGAGTGGTGGTCTGAGGTGCATTTGTTTTAATGCTAGAAGTGTAGTAGGTAAGGCAGATGAACTTGGGGCATGGATTAGGACCTCGGAGTACGATGTCATTGATTTTACTGAGACTTGGTTGAGGGAAGGGCATGATTGGCAACTAAATATCCCAGGATATCGATGCTTCAGGCGGGATAGAGAGGGAGGTAAAAGGGGTGGAGGAGTTGCATTACTGGTCAAAGAGGATATCACAGCTGTGCTGCAGGAGGGCACGATGGAGGACTCGAGCTGTGAGGCAATATGGGCAGAACTCAGAAATAGGAAGCGTGCGGTAACAATGTTGGGGCTGTACTACAGGCCTCCCAACAGCGAGCATGAGATAGAGGTACAAATATGTAACCAGATTATGGAAAGATGTAGGAGCAACAGGGTGGTGGTGATAGGAGATTTTAATTTTCCCAACATTGACAGGGATTCACTTAGTGTTAGAGGTCCAGATGGAGCAGAATTTGTCAGGAGCATCCAGGAGGGTTTTCTCGAGCGGTATGTAAATAGTCCAACTCGGGAAGGGGCCATACTGGACCTGGTGTTGGGGAATGAGCCCGGCCAGGTGGTTGAAGTTTCAGTAGGGGACGACTTTGGGAATAATGATCACAATTCCGTAAGCTTTAAAAAACTCATGGACATTGACAAGAGTGGTCCTAAAGGAAAAGTGCTAAATTAGAGAAATGCCAACAGTACCAACAGTCGGCAAGAGCTGGGGAATTTAGATTGGGAGCAGCTGTTTGACGGTTAATCCACATGTGATATGTGGGAGGTTTTTAAAGAGAGGTTGATTAGCGTGCAGGAGAGACATGTTCCTGTGAAAATGAGGGATAGAAATGGCAAGATTAGGGAACCATGGATGACAGGTGAAATTGAGAGACTATCTAAGAGGAAAAAGGAAGCATACATAACGTCTTGGTAGCTGAAGTAAGACGAAGCGGCACAGTCGTGCAGTGGTTAGCACCGCAGCCTCACAGCTCCAGGAACCCAGGGTCGACTCTGGGTACTGCCTGTGTGGAGTTTGCAAGTTCTCCCTGTGTCTGCTTGGGTTTTCGCTGGGTGCTCCGGTTTCCTTACCACATCTAAAGACTTGTAAGTGATAGGTAAATTGGCTGTTGTAAATTGCCCCTAGTATAGGGAATATGGGATTACTGTCGGGTTAGTATAAATGGGTGGTTGTTGGTCAGCACAGACTTGGTGAGCCGAAGGGCCTGTTTTTGTGCTGTATCACTAAATAAAAATAAATAAATCAAGTTTTGAAAGAATATCGGGAATGTAGGACCAATCTGAAACAAGGAATTAAAGGGGGTCAAAATATCTTTAGCAAACAGGGTTAAGGAAAATCCCAAAGCCTTTTATTCATATATAAGGAGCAAGAGGGTAACGAGAGAAAGGATTGGCCCACTCAAGAACAAAGGAGGAAAGTTATGCGTGGAGTCAGAGAAAATGGGTGAGATTCTAAACGAGTACTTTGCATCGGTATTCACCGAGGAGAGGGACATGAGGATGTAGAGGTTGGGAACAGATGTTTGATTACTCTAGGTCAAGTCGGCATAAGGAGGGTGGAAGCGTTGGGTATTTTAAAAGGCATTAAGGTGGACAAGTCCCCAGGTCCGGATGGGATCTATCCCAGGTTACTGTGGGAATCGAGAGAGGAAATAGCTGGGGCCTTAACATCTTTGCAGCATCTTTAGACACAGGTGAGGTCCCGGAGGACTGGATAGTTGCTAAACCCTTGTTTGAGAAGGGTAGCAGGGATAATCCAAGTATTTATAGACCGGTGAGCCTGACGCCACTGGTAGGGAAGCTGCTGGAGAAGTTACTGAGGGATAGGATCTATTCCCATTTGGAAGAAAATGGGCTTATCAGTGATAGGCAACATGGCTTTGTGCAGGGAAGGTCATGTCTTACCAACTTAATAGAATTCTTTGAGGAAGTGACAAAGTTGATTGATGAGGGAAGGGATGTAGATGTCATATGCATGGACTTCAGTCAGGCGTTTGATAAGGTTCCCCATGGTAGGCTGATGGAGAAAGTGATGGCGCATGGGGTCCAAGGTGTCCTAGCTAGATGGATAAAGAACTGGCTGGGCAACAGGAGACAGAGAGTAGCAGTGTAAGGGAGTTTCTCAAAATGGAGACGTGTGACCAGTGGTATTCCACAGGGATCCGTGCTGGGACCTCTGTTGTTTGTTCTGTACATAAATGATTTGAGGAAAGTATAGGTGGTCTGATTTGCAAGTTTGCAGACGACACTAAGATTGGTGGAGTAGCAGCTAGTGAAGGGGACTGTCAGAGAATACAGCAGAATATAGATAGACTGGAGAGTTGGGCAGAGAAATGGCAGATGGAGTTCAATCAGGGCAAATGCGAGGTGATGCATTTTGGAAGATCCAATTCAAGAGTGAACTATACAGTAAATGGAAAAGTCCTGGGAAAATTGATGTCCAGAGAGATTAGGGTGTTCAGGTCCATTGTTCCCTGAAGGTGGCAACGCAGGTCAATAGAGTGGTCAAGAAGGCATACGGCATGCTTTCCTTCATCGGACGGGGTATTGAGTACAAGCAAAAACAAGAAATGCTGGATTCACTCAGCAGGTCTGGCAGCATCTGTGGAAAGAGAAGCAGAGTTAACGTTTCGGGTCAGTGACCCTTCTTTGGGAGTTCCGAAGAAGGGTCACTGACCCGAAACGTTAACTCTGCTTCTCTTTCCACAGATGCTGCCTGACCTGCTGAATGAATCCAGCATTTCTTGTTTTTGTTTCAGATTTCCAGCATCCACAGTATTTTGCTTTTATTTTAGTATTGAGTACAAGGGTTGGCAGGTCATGTTACAGTTGTATAAGACTTTGGTTCGGCCACATTTGGAATACTGCGTGCAGTTCTGGTCGCCACATTACCAAAAGGATGTGTATGCTTTGGAGAGGGTGCAGAGGAGGTTCACCAGGATGTTGCCTGGTATGGAGGGCGCTAGCTATGAAGAGAGGTTGAGTCGATTCGGATTATTTTCATTCGAAAGACGGAGGTTGAGGGGGGACCTGATTGAGGCGTACAAAATCATGAGCGGTATAGACAGGGTGGATAGCAAGAAGCTTTTTCCCAGAGTGGGGGATTCAATTACTAGGGGTCACGAGTTCAAAGTGAGAGGGGAAAAGTTTTCGGGGGATATGCGTGGAAAGTTCTTTACACAGAGGGTGGGGGGTGCCTGGAATGCGTTGCCAGCGGAGGTGGTAGACGTGGGCACGATAGCGTCTTTTAAGATGTATCTAGACAGATACATGAATGGGCAGGAAGCAAAGAGATACAGACACTTCGAAAATAGGCGACATGTTTAGATCGAGGAACTGGATCGGCACAGGCTTGGAGGGCCGAAGGGCCTGTTCCTGTGCTGTAATTTTCTTTGTTCTTTGTTCTTTGTCCCTCTGCCCCCAGCACCCATCGCGATTCTGTAGGCTCCCCGTCCGACCTCAACTAACGAGGGCCCATAACCTTCTAGCCCAGGGTGTGCTGAAATGGAGGAATTGGAAAACAAGTATGAGAATTTTAAAATCAAGACACTTCTTAAACGACAGGCAATGTAGTACAGCGAACAGAGGAGTGGAAGGTGAACGGGGGTTACTATGAGTTAACACATCAGTAGCAGAATTTTGGATGACCTGAAGTTTACAGACAGTAGAGTGTGTGAGATCAACAGGAGGGCATTGTAATGGTCAAGTCTGGAAGTAATGAAACAATGAATGAGCGTTTTGAGCAGAGGAGCAGCGAGAGACAGGGGTGAAGTCAGGCGATGTTATGGAGAACTTCTTTGGCCTTTATTCAGAACTGTTTTGGCCAGAATGCAGAAAGTTCAACAAGAGGGTGCAGTTTTGGACCTGGCTTTCGGCAATGAAGATGCCTCGGTGCAAGGAGTGGCAGTGGGAGAGCATTTTGGTGGGACTGATCATAATTCAGTCAGATTTAACACAATAATGCAAAAGGACAGTGATAGAACAGGCATTAGACTTTACAATTGGGGCAAGTCCAATTTTACTAAACTGAGGAGCAATTTGGCGAAAGTGGACTGGAAACAGCTACTTGAAGGTAAATCAGTCTCAGGGCAGTGGGAGGCATTCAAAGGGGAGATTCAAGCGGTTCTGACTAAACATGTTTCCACAAAGAAAACAGGGTGAAACGGCCAAATCTGCAGCCCGTGGATGTCAAGGAGCCTGCAGGGTAAGATAAGGCAGAAGAGGAAAGCTTATGTCCGATACTGAGAACTCAATGCAACAGAAAACCAAGAGTATAGGAAGTGATGGGGTGAAATTTAAAAGGAAGTTAGGAAAGCAAGCAGAGATCATGTAAGAATATTGGGAAGAAAAATCAAGGTGAATGCAATTTTGTTTTCAGTACGTTAAGAGTGAGAACATATTTAAGGGGAGAATCGGACCCATTATAGTGCAAAAAGTAAACTTTGTGTAGTGGAGGATGATATTGGTATGGTTCTTCATGAATCCTTTGCGACTGTCTTCACAAAAGAGGGAGACCATGCAGATATTACAGTTCAGGTGAAAGAGTGTGAAGTATTGGATGCCATAAACATAGGGAGAGAGGAAGTATTAATGGGATTAGCATCCTTGAAAGTTGATAAATCACCAGGGACGGATGAAATGTACCCAAGGTTGCTAAAAGAAGCAGCAGAGGAAATAGCAGAGAACCCGACCACTATTTTCCAGTCCACACTAGATGCAGGAGTGGTGCCAGAGGATTGGAGAACTGCTTAGGTTGTACCTATGTTTAAAAAGGGACCGAGGGATTGACCGAATAATTACAGGCTTGTCAGTCTAACCTCAGTAGTGGAAAAATTATTGGAATCCATTCTGAGAGACAAGATAAACTGCCACTCAGAAAGGCACAGATTATCAAGGATAGTCAGCATGGATTTGTTAAAGGAAGATCCTGTCTGAGTAATTTGCATGGGTTTTTTTGAAGAGGTAACACGGAAGATAAATGGGGCATGCAGTTCATGTGGTCTACATGGATTTTAGCAAGGCCGTTGGCAAGGGTCCACATGGCAAACTGGTTAAAAAAATAAAATCCTATTGGATGCAGGGAAAAGTAACAAGGTGGATACAAAATTGGCTCAATGGCAGGAAACAAAGTTTAATTGTTGATGCGTGTTTTTGCGACTTGAGGGTTCTTTCCAGTGGCTTTCTTCAGGGCTCAGTACTGGGTCCCCTGCTGTTTGTGGTGTAGATTAACGATTTGGACGTAAATGAAAGGGCATGACCAAGAAGTTTGCATACAACACACAGATTGACCGTGTGATAGATAGTGAGGGGGACAGCGATAGGCTGCAGGAAGATATTGATGGTCTGTTCAGATGGGCAGGAAAGTGGCAAATGGAATTCAACTTGGAGAAGTGTGAGGTGATGCAGCTGGGGAGTTCAAACAAGGCAAAGGAATGCACGAATAATGGGAAAATACTGAGAAGTGTAGAGGAAATGAGGGAGATTGGAGTGAATGTCCACAGGTCCCTGAAGCTAGCATGACAGGTCGATAAGATGCTTAAGAAGGCACATGAAACCCTTTCCTTCATTACATGAGGTGGAGAATATAAGAGCAGGGAGGTTAAGCTGGAATGGTATAAACCATTAGTTAGACCAAAACTTGAGTATTGTGCATATTTCTGGTCACATTATTACAGAAAGGATGTAATTGCACAAGAGTGGGTACAGAGGAGATTTATGCAGATGTCACCAGGACTGGAAAACATGCAGCTGCGAGGAAAGATTAGACAGGTTGGTGTTGTTTTCCTTGGAACAGGGATGGCTGAGGGGAGATCTGATTGAAATGTAAAGAAAAAAAATAGAGGGGCTGGATAGATTGGAGGTGAAGGGTCTATTCACCTTACGAGAGAGGTCAGTGATGAGGGGCCATGGATTTAAAGTGATTAGTAGAAAGATTAGAGGTGATATGAGGAAAACAGTTTCACCTAGAGTGTGATAGGGGTCTGGAACTCAATGCCTGAAAGGATAGTTTGGGCTGAACCGCTCATCGCATTTTAAAGGTGTCACGATGGACCTCAGGTTCTGTAATCTGCAGGCTACGGACCAAATGCTGGAAGGTTGGATTCAGCTGGGAGGGTCTCGTTTGTTTTGGCTGGCAGAGGCACAGTGGCCTCTTTCTGTATTAGAACATAGAACATAGAAAAATACAGCACAGAACAGGCCCTTCGGCCCACGATGTTGTGCCGATCCTTTGTCCTCTGTCAAGGACAATTTAATCTATACCCCATCATTCTCCTTTATCCATATACCTATCTAAAAGCCGTTTGAAAGTCCCTAAAGTTTCTGACTCAACAACTTCCCCAGGCAAGGCATTCCATGCCCCGACCACTCTCTGGGTAAAGAACCTTCCCCTGACATCCCCCTTATATCTCCCACCCTTCACCTTAAATTTATGACCCCTTGTAACGCTTTGCTCCACCCGGGGAAAAAGTTTCTGACTGTCTACCCTATCTATTCCCCTGATCATCTTATAAACCTCTATCATGTCACCCCTCATCCTTCTCCGTTCTAATGAGAAGAGGCCTAGAATGTTCAGCCTTTCCTCGTAAGACTTATTCTCCATTCCAGGCAACATCCTGGTAAATCTCCTCTGCACCCTCTCCAAGGCTTCCACATCCTTCCTAAAATGAGGCGACCAGAACTGCACACAGTACTCCAAATGAGGCCTTACCAAGGTCCTGTACAGCTGCATCATCACCTCACGGCTCTTAAATTCAATCCCTCTGCTAATGAACGCTAACACCCCATATGCCTTCTTCACAGCCCTATCCACTTGAGTTGCAACTTTCAACGATCTATGCACATAGACCCCAAGGTCTCTCTGCTCCTCCACATGCCCAAGAACCCCACCGTTAACCCAGTATTTTGCATTCGTGTTTGTCCTTCCAAAATGGACGACCTCACACTTTTCAGGGTTAAACTCCATCTGCCACTTTTCAGCCCAGCACTGCAACCTATCCAAGTCCCTTTGCAGACGACAATAGCCCTCCTCGGTATCCACAACTCCACCAACCTTTGTATCATCTGCAAATTTACTGACCCACCCTTCGACTTCCTCATCCAAGTCGTTAATAAAAATCACAAACAGGAGAGGACCCAGAACTGATCCCTGTGGCACGCCACTGGTAACTGGGCTCCAGGCTGAGTATTTACCATCTAAAACCACTCTCTGCCTTCTATCAGTTAGCCAATTCTTAATCCAACTGGCCACATTCCCCACTATCCCATGCCTCCTGACTTTCTCCATAAGTCTACCATGGGGGACCTTATCAAATGCCTTACTAAAATCCATGTACACCACATCCACTGGTTTACCCTCATCCACTTGCTTGGTCACCTGCTCAAAGAATTCAATCAGGCTTGTGAGGCAAGACCTACCCCTCACAAAACCGTGCTGACTGTCCCGAATCAAGCAGTGTCTTTCCAGATGCTCAGAAATCCTATCCCTCAGCACCTTTTCCATCAACTTGCCTACCACCGAAGTAAGACTAACTGGCCTGTAATTCCCAGGGTTGTTCCTATTCCCTTTCTTGAACAGGGGCACAACGTTTGCCACCCTCCAATCACCTGGTACCACCCCCGTCAGCAGAGAAGATGAAAAGATCATTGCCAGCGGCTCTGCAATTTCATCCCTTGCTTCCCATAACATCCTTGGATATACCCCGTCAGGCCCGGGAGACTTGTCTATCTTCAAGTTATTCAAAAACCCCAACACATCTTCCCTCCTAACGAGCACTTCCTCGAGCTTACCAGTCTGTTTCACACCGTCCTCTTCAGTAATACACCCCTTCTCATTCGTAAATACCGAAGAGAAGTACTCATTCAAAACCTCACTTATCTCTTCCGGCTCAACACACAGTCTCCCGCTATTGTCCTTGACCGGACCTATGGTCCCCCTAGTCATCCTCATATTTCTGACATACGCGTAAAAGGCCTTGGGGTTTTCTTTTATCCTACCCGCCAAGCATTTTTCATGCCCTCTCTTAGCTCTCCTAATCCCTTTCTTCAGATCCTTCCTGGCCATCTTGTATCCCTCCAGAGCTATGCCTGTGCCCTTTTTCCTCAACTTTATATACGCATCCTTCTTCTTCCTAACAAGACTCTCAACCTCTCTTGTCAACCACGGTTCCCTCACATGTCATCCCTTCCCTGTCTGACAGGGACATGCTTATCAATGGCCCCTACCATCTGCTCCTTGAAAAAGTTCCACATTTCGACCGTGCCCTTCCCTGCCAGCATATGCTCCCAACTTATGCTCCTCAGTTCCTGCCTGACAGCATCATATCTACCCTTCCCCCAATTGTAAACCTTGCCCTGTTGCACATACCTATCCCTCTCCATTACCACAGTGAATGCTACAGAATTGTGATCACTATCTCCAAAGTGCTCGCCCACCAACAGCTCTATCACTTGCCCTGGTTCATTACCTAGTACCAAATCCAATATTGCCTCCCCTCTGGTCGGGCAGTCTACATACTGAGTCAGAAAAGCTTCCTGGACATACTGCACAAACACTACCCCATCCAAACTATTCGATCTAAAGAGTTGCCAATCAATATTTGGGAAGTTGAAATCCCCCATAATTACTACCCTGTGACTTCTGCTCCTTTCCAAAATCTGTTTCCCAATCTGCTCTTCCACCTCCCTGCTGCTATTGGGGGGCCTATAGAAAACTCCCATCAAGGTGACTGCTCCTTTCCTGTTCCTGACCTCAACCCACAGTGCCTCAGTCGGCAGATCCTCCTCGAAAATTCTTTCAGCAGTTGTTACACTATTTCTAACTAACAATGCCACCCCCCACCTCTTTTACCACCATTCCTAATCTTATGAAAACATCTATAACCAGGTACCTCCAAAAACCATTCCTCCCCCTCACCTATCCACGTTTCAGTGATGGCCACAACATCGTAGTCCCAAGTGCCCATCCACGCCTTCAATTCACTCACCTTATTCCTGATGCTTCTTGCGTTGAAGTATACGCACTTTAACCCTTCTCCGTGCCCATCTGTCCTCTGTGACAGTGCTACCTTCCCCAATACCTCACTACACTCTTTGTCTTTCTGAGTGGACCCACTGGTCCCTGGATTACAAGTCCGGTTCCCATCCCCCTCCCAAACTAGTTTAAACCCTCCCGAACAGTACTAGCAAACCTCCCTCCCAGGATATTGGTGCCCCTCTGGTTCAGATGCAGCCCGTCCTGTTTGAACAGGTCCCATCTTCCCCAGAATGCAGTCCAATTATCCAAGAACTGGAAGCCCTCCCTCCTACACCATTCCTGCAGCCACGTGTTCAGCTGTGCTCTCTCCCTATTCCTAGCCTCACTATCACGTGGCGCCGGCAACAAACCAGAGATAACAACTCTGTCCGTCCGAGCTTTCAGCTTCCAGCCTAACTCCCTAAACTCACTTCTAACATCTGTGCCACCCTTCCTTCCTACGTCGTTGGTGCCAATGTGCACCACGACCTCTGGCTGCTCCCCCTCCCCTTTAAGGATCCTGAAGACGCGATCACAAACATCACGGACCCTGGCACCAGGGAGGCAACAAACCATCCGTGCGTCTCGCCTGCGCCCACAGAACCGCCTGTCCGTACTCCTCACCATCGAGTCCCCGATGACTAGTGCTCTCCCATTCTCCCTCCTTCCCTTCTGAGCCACAGTGCAGGACCCCGTGCCAGAGGCCCGGTCACTGCAGCCTGCCCCCGATAGGCCGTCCCCCCCAACAGTATCTAAAACTGTATACTTGTTGTTGAGGGGAACGACCACAGGAGATCCCTGCACTGACCTCTTCCCACCTCTAACTGTTACCCAGCTGCCTTTGATTTGTGGAGTAACGACCTCCGTGTAGCTTCTATCTATCAACCCCTCAGCTTCCCGAATGATCCTCAGTTCATCCAGCTCCAGCTCCAATTCCCTAACACGGTCTGATAGGAGCTGGAGACGGATGCACTTCCAGCAGGTGAAGTCGGCAGGGCCACCGGAGGTTTCCCTCACCTCGAACATTCTGCAGGAGGAGCAATACACTACACTGGCTGCCATTTCTTTTATTCAATTACCCCTTAGTTAAGTACAACTATAGATATTAACAAAAACAGTAAATAGCTTACCTGCTCAGTCCTTTTTGGTTAGAGGAGGAGGTAATCGTTCTATGATTTTCTATGATTTTTCTATGATTTTCTGGGTGGAGATAGGCTGTTTTAATGAAGGTTCGTCTCTGTGGTCAGAAGCTCGTCTCGGTGTCAAATATGGCACCAAGGTGTGACCAGTCTTGTTTAGCCTCACTCAGTTGCCATGGAGAGTATGACGTCGTTAGCTAGGAAATGGAGTTTGGAGTGCAACTGAATACAATGCCTTTAATCTTCTGAAATTTCAATTGTCACAGCAGATGCGTGAGATAACACATTTTAGAAGGATGTATGTGGAGCGACAACACAAGCTACCTGTTGCAACAGTAAAGCGAGTGCAAGCACAGAGAGACCTGGGGAGTTCAGGTGCAAATCGTTGAAGGTCACAAGACAGGTTAACAAAGCAGTTAACAACGCTTATGAGATCCTGGGCTTTATAAATAGAGGCATAGAAAACAAAAGCTATGAAGTTATGCTAAATGTACATGCAACACTACAGCACATCCCAGTACATGGCACATGGAACAGCAGAATTTTCATCATATCGTACCAGTGATCTGGGAATTCAGTTACATGGAGGATTGGAAAAGCTAGGATTGTTTTCTATAGAGCAGTAAACAGTAATGAGGGATGTAATATAGAAATCAAAATCATGAAGGGTTTTGAAAGCGTCATTGATGTGAAACTGATTCCAGTGTCAGAATGGTTAGTATTAAGAAGACACAGAGGCAGAGACCAATTGAGGAGAATTTTCCTACACAGCGAGCTGTTGGGATCTGGAATTTAATGTCAGAAAACATGGTGAAAGCAGATTCACTAATATCTTTCAAAAGGGGACTTAATAAACACTTGTAAAGGAAACAAATAAATAAATAGGAGTCTGGAGAAAGAGGAGGGGAGAGGAACTAATTAGGTAGTTCTTTCAAAGAGACAGCACTGACAAAATGGGCAGAAAAGCCACCTTCTCTACTGCATCAATCTCTGATTCTGCGATCAAGAGACAGAGAATGAAGAGAGAGATAGAGAGAAAGAGGGCGTGAAAGACGGAAATCGGAATAGAAAGAGCGGGAAAATCAGGTTCGCATCGCTTATTGGTCAGAGGGGTCATGCAGTGGCCGTTCCTGTTGAGGTAGGTGACACACAAATCTCCTGCCGCCTCCTCATTTCCATGAATTCGACGTTCCTCCCAGGGTGACCCGCACTGATGTCTGTATGCAGGCTTAACAGGGGCCTAATTGCGTTTGAAACTGGCATGTGTTTCAGCTAGGATTCAGCTCTTAAAGGCAGTCTGTCCCTGTTAAAGGCAAGCTGCACTGAATCACAGGAGGCTGCTGCTGCGGACTGTGACTGCCACAATTGGAGACAAGGTAAATGGAACACTAGGACAGAAAGAGGGCTCTGTGGCTCTGGAGGCCTTAGTCATGGAGCGTGACAGGAGGAGAGAGACCATGTTTCCGTGGAGTGGGGTGGAGACCCTCAAGGAACGCCCTCCGAAGTGAATGAGAGCAGGTGGCCAGGGAGGTCAATGCAAGAAGTCTGGCCCCGAGGACCTGGCAGCAGTGCCAGAAGAAGTTTAATGAGCTCACATGCGTGGTCCATGTCAGTGAATTCATCTCCACATAGTATCTCCTACCCCCTTCACCGTCAACCTCTCACAATGCTCAATCTACCACACCCCCGTCACTCACCCATCAGCAGTTGATGTTCGGCACAGACCCGGTGGGCCGAAGGGCCTGTTTAAGTGCTGTATCTCTAATCTAATCAACACTCAGGGCTCACACCTAACATTCACATACGCCACCTCATCCTCACACACCTTCCACTGATGTCAGCCTCACACCCACTCCTCACTGCCTCCACATAATTCCAACTATTCAGCTATGGCAGACACATCACCTAAACACAGTGCAACACAATCACTGACATTCTGCATTATCTCTTATAGGACAAGGTGGTCCATAATCGCAGGGAGCAGCAGTGAGCTGGTGGATGCCAGGCATACCTTCATCCCTTGAGCCTGAGGAAGTAGAAGGTTCTCCACATCATGGGATCGGCTGAGACAGAGCCCGCCGCATCCGGCATCACCGAGAACATTCAGTATGATGCTATTTTCCTGCCTTATGTCCCTTCTTAACGCCCACATCCCCCTCATCCTGCTGTCTAGGAGGATGTACAAGCTGCCGATGGTGGGACCATTGATGTCACCGTTGTGTATGCGTGAGGTTGAGTGATTGGTGGATAGCATGTGTATAGACGAGGTTACCCAGCAGCTTAAGAGTATGCAGGCGAGAGGGAATGGCTGATCAACAGTCAGTCAGGAAGAATCAGGTAAGTATCAGAGGAGACCCCTGAGTGCATATCACTCTCCAAATAGTATTCAATGCAAAGAAAATTGATGGTTCAACTGGGGACTGCAGCCAGAGACAAGGCCATGCTACCAGGGCTGTCTCAGCTGTCCTGACGGTACAAGGAAGACTGGGATGTTGTTAGTGATTGGAGATTTGATACTCACTGGAACAGACAGGCATTTCCGAGGGCGCAGACATGCCTCCTGTATGGTGTGTTACCTCCCTGGTGTTATGGTCAAGGATATCACTGAGCATCGGCAGAGCATCCTGAAGGTGGAGGGTGAGCCGTCGTGGTCTACCACGATATGAATGAGATAGGCAGAAAGAGGGAAGTGGTCCTGCAGACATATTTCAGGGAGCTGGGAAACAAGCTCGTGAAGGACCTCAAAAGTAGCAATTTCCAGATTGCTTACAGTACCCCTTGCGAGTGAGTATATACATATGAGGATAGTGCGGATGTATGTGTGGCTGAAAAAGATGCTGCTAAAATGAGGAGGTTTAGATTCCTGAACACTGGGACCAGTTCTGGAGAACGTGGGATCTGTACAGACCGGACGGATTGCACCTGATCAACTTTGTGGGGTGATTTATCGGTGCTGGTGGAGACGGTTTAAACTAAATTGGTAGGGGTGTTGGAACCAGGAGTAAACAGCAGAGAGGAATCTTAAATGGAACAGCATACTGAGAGAGATGGATAGCACAATAGTAAGGTTTAGAAATGTATTATGTGTGGTCGGGTTAAGGGAGATTGTAATAAAGTTTAAGTCAGGGTAAATGTGCCTGTATGTGAATGCACGGAGTGTAGTTAATAAGACTGATGAGCTAAAGGTGCAGATTGCCAGAAGGAATTATGATGCTGCTACTGTAACTGAGACCTAGCTCAAAGGAATACAGGACTGGACGTTAAATATTCCTGGATACAAGGTGTTCAGGAACGTTTGGAAAGGAAGAAAATGGGTAGGGGTGGCGGTATTGATTGAAGAGCACATTATAGTTCTGGAGAGAGAGAACTTTCCGGAGATGGGGGCGGGGGCGGGGGGGGGGGGGGGAGCGCGACGGTGATAGGTATTCCAAGGACAGAATCTATTTGGCTGGAGTTGTGGAACAAAAAATGTGCTGTTATATTTATCGGTCGTCTATTGAGCAGCAGCTCATGAGAAGGCCGTGGAGGAACAAATTTGCAAGGACATTACTGAACGATGCAAGAATTATACAGTAGTTACAATGAGGGATATTCATTATCCAAATTTGAACTGGAGTAATAGTAATGTAAAGGGCGGGGGCGTGAGGGCAGGAACATTTTCCACAGCAGTATGTTCTTGTCGAACGAGAAAAGAGGCACTGTTAGACCTGGTTCTCGAAAATGAGCTGGGCCAAGTCAATCAAATATCGGTAGGAGAGCATTTTGGGGACAGTGACCATTGTATCATAAGGTTTAGGTTGGCTTTGGGAGAGGACAAATATCAATCCAGAGAAAGAGCAATTAACTGGGATAAAACCAACTTCAACCGCGTAAAAATAGTGCTGGTGGTGGTGGGGAGGAGGCGGGAAGGGCGGGTGGGGGGGCGGGGAGGTGGATGGGATAGATAGGAGTCAAACTTTAACAGGAATAACAATAGCTGAGCAATGGGCTTCCTTCAAAGAAGGGATAGTTCGCACACAGTCAAGGTGTATTCTCTCGAAGGGGAAAGGTAGGGTAAACAAACAAATCCACAGCTCAATGGATGACCAAATAGATAGAGTTGAAGATGAAGAAGAAAAAGTGCGCTTATGGCAGATGTCAGATTGATGATACAAGGAGAACCAGGCTGAATGTAGAGGCTGAGAGGAGAACTGAAAAAGCAAATAAGCGAATCAAAGAGAGAGTACAAAAAGAGACTGGCAGCTAACATTAAACAGAATCCTAAAGGTATTCTTCAGTTTCCCCCAGTGAAAGTCAGCAGCCTTCCACCAGCCATGCTGCAGCCACTGGGGAAGCACTGTGTAGGAGCTTTAGGCAAATCGAGGGAACCCACATGACAGGCCCTAATGGGATAGAAAAGAATGAATCGTCCAGATTTGTTTGTACAATGGGATGTGTTATTGGATAAATATTTTAATGAAAAGCTTTTTGTTTGTGGTTCTATTTGCAGGATGGTGACCAAGGGGACGCTGTGATGGGGCGTTTCAGATGTGTGTAATGGTGGAGAACTGGGGATCCATGGTAGGAAAGGGAAGCTGTCCTATGGGAAAGGTAATCTTAGCAGATCTCTCTCCAACAACCTGTCTGGGTCGAAGGCATCCAAGAAATATCCTCCCTGCCTCCTCCTCCTCCTGAGGTGACCTCTGGATCCCAGGTGGCAAAGCTTGTGTCCTCAAGATGATAATTATATGAAGGGTGCAGCAGAACACCATGAAGTTGGAATCCTGCTCCAGTGTGTACTGGAAGGATCCCCCCGAGAGGTTCAGACATCAGAAGCATTGATACATCACACCAAGCGTCTGTTCCACGATATTCCTGGTGGTTCCTTTGTTCACGTTTTACACATGTTAATTGTGTGTGGTTGGTTGGCGTGGGAGGTTGTGTCGGGGTGCAGAAACATGAATTATGCCCAGAGGGGTTATCCTTTGTCTCCGTGGACTCACATCTTTGTTTTGCATGGATGTCTGAATTGTTTGGGAACAGCTGACTGCTTCAGGATGAAAGTATCATGACTGCTGCCAGGATAGTGAACATTCACCAACATGATGGTCACACACCAACTGTACATTAATGGAATGAAAGTTCCTTCAGTTCCTGTACCTCTCCCCGTTGACATGTGGGCCTCGCAGACCACCTACACTATCAGGAATCCCACTGTTCTGACAAAGCCACGGGACTTCTCATCCTGCTTCTCACTGCTGAGGGAGAAAATGAAAGATTCACCTCACCCAGCACAGATGGCCACTGTGACCCAGCAGATGTATCAATGGACAGGATAGGGAGAGATAATGGATACTTCACTAGCTCCTGCCTGGAAAGTGCTGGACACACAGACGTTCAATGAATCTGTGCAATAAACGGCCACTGACAGCTCGGCCTCACCTTGGTGTGAGTCTCCATGTCTTGTTGCAGGCGGTGACACGGCTCTGTGACAACCTCTTTATTGAATCAGAGACACTTCATGCACTGCTCCTGGGTTAGGTATAGGTAGGAAACCCCGGTGTGGGTAGGGCAGAGCCTCCTCCTCTTCCCTTTTTACAGAGCTTCACATCTCTGCACTCTCGGCTCCATTTGTTGGTCATATTACAGACCCAGAGACACTGTAACTACAGTCCTTATACCTCGTCGAAACTTGGGTCAGAAAATCCTCGGACCTTCCCGAATGACTTCAGCAGTTCACAACACAACCTCCAGTAAACCATCCACAGCACATCTACTCAATTTGCGGCAACATAAGCAAGTTAAATGCCCCTTACCTGTAAGTTGGATGCCTGGTCCTTTCAAATAACACTAGAGAGGGATCCTGGTGCTGCTGAATATATGTTCAGTTGAGACGGACCAGCACGGGCGGTCAGTGGACATGCATAGACCAAGTTTTAAAGACGTGCATGAAAGTTGCCGGAATGACTGATAGACACTTTATTCAGACTCCTCCTCATGCTGCAGATACACATACGTTACACCCACGCTATCACCCCGGCCAGCCTGTGTGTCCTGTACAATGTGTTGGATGTGACCGGTAGCTCAGTGTAATAGTGTTGGACAGTGTAGCTCACACCGTTCTATGGATCCAAGCTTCCACAGCACCAGTGGAGCTGGAGAGATAAAATGTGTGGTTAGGGAGAGATACAAAGGGAAAGAAATTCACTTTTAAAAGGGAATTAGAAAAAATACTTCAAGATGAACAAGTTTCAGGAATATTGGAAATGGACAGGGGATTGGGATAATCAGAAGGGCAAGGCCATGGAAAGAATTGATCACACGAGTGAGAATATAAAAATTCAGGTGTTACTGGACCAAGAGCCAATGCAGGTTAGTGAACACAGGGATGTTGGTGAACAAAATTTGGTGCCAATTAGACGATGACAGAAGAGTTTTGGATGACCACAAGGTTACAGAGAGTAGAAGATGGGAGACCAGCCAGGAGTGTGTTAGAATAGACAAGTCTCGAGGTAACAAATGCATGGATGAGGGTTTCAGCAGCAGATGAGCTGAGCTGTCTCTCTCTTCCTGTCTGTCTATATTTCTCTCTGTGTAATTCTCTACCTTACTCCTTTTCCATCCGTATCTCTCTTACACTGCCAATTTCTGTCACATTGCCTAACTCCACTTCTCTCTCTTCATTTCCGTCTTCCCCTTCTTTTTTCTTGCTCTCTCCATTTTCTGTATGCCGAAATTTCCCATCTCTTTCTCCTTCTGTCTCTCTTCCTCTCTTCCTCTGACAGTTCCTCGTGCTGCATCTCTCTTTCATACCCTCTCCCACTCTGACTCTCGAAATTCTCCCTCTCGCTTTCCCACTCATTATCTATCTCCGTATATCCATATCACTGACTATTGCTGGACCTTTCCGTTTCAATGTCTTCCTGTATCTCATTCTGTCACGTTCCCTGTCCCTCTCTGTGTCTCATTATTTCTATCTTTGTGTCTCTGTCCCTTCATCCCGGTCTGTCTCTCCATCTCTGTATCCCATTCTCTCTCTCTCTCTCCCTCTCTCTGCCTTTCTAACTCTCTCTTCCTCTTCCATTTCGTCAGACAATACTCCTCCCACTCTTTGCTTTCTGCTACGGCCACGTATCTGTTCTTCACCCAGCTCTCATCATCTCTTTCCCTCTCAATGTCTTTTTTCTCCGAATCCCTCTCTCTCTGCATCACCTTCTCTATCTGTATATTCCTATTTATTTGCATCCCTGTCGCTCTCTATATATCAAATTTTATTTTCTCTGTCTGACCTCTCACTCTCCCTTTCTCTCTCTCACCTTCACTCCTACCTTTGTCTCATTCTCTGCTACACAGTCTCTCTCCCTCTTTCCCCTTCTCTAAGAAGCTATGAAGATTATAAATGGGAGCAAGAATAGGCCATTCAACCCTTAGAGCCTGCTCTGCCGTTCAGCAAACTCATGGCAAATCCTGTACCTCGACTCTACCTTCCCACACTCTCCGATATTCCTTAATTCCCTTAGTACCCACAAATCTATCAATTTTTGTTTTGAATATATTGAGCGAATGAGCATCCACAGCTCTCTGGGATGGAGAATTCCAAAGATTCACCACCCTCGAGTGAAGAAACCTGTCCTCACCTCATCCTTAATGACTAGCCCCTTATCCTGAGACTGTTACGACTGTTCTATATTCAATAGCCAAGGGAAATATGCCGCCCCTACTCACCACCCAGCATCTATCTTATCAAGAATTTCATATGTTTAAATTAGATCACCTCTCATTCTTCTACATTCTGGGGAATGTTGTAAGAAATGGTCATTGGAATAGTGTCATAGAATTACAAAAAGGTGCAGCAAAAGTGGGTGTTTTTTAACAAAGGAATCTCTCTCATTATTACTAATGCTTCAGCAGCCAGTGAGAGCTCACACAAACAGAGAACAACACAGTCAGTGAGATTAACTTTTTTCACAAGGGTTGTTATTTAGTCAGGGACATAACGCTGATCACAGGTATTTCTGTAGATATTCCTGGACCTGATAATGTGGAGTCTCGTGGAGTCACATATCTAAGCAACTGTTCGTTAGATGTAGTAATATTTTATACTTGATTGATTATTCTATCATTCGAACACGAGAATTACAAGAAATAATCAGACAATACTCAAAGCTAAAATTGAACAATAATGGATTTACTGAGTTCGGTAGGAATACCATTCGTTAACAACAATGCAAAACACCTAGTTACATTACACCTGTTCTCAATATGCACATTAGTCACACATACGTTACAAGGAGTCAGACATAAATGATTACTCAGTGAGTGGACACCTCTCTGCTGATCATTCTCTTCAGCAGCTGAGAACGTTACCTGACTAAAACACTAAATCTGTTTGCAATAATTTTTATACCTTTCTTTCCAAGGTGGGCCGAATGTTTCTTTGACAAGATCACACACTGTCTCATCAAATTCCACCTAAAGCTACAATTGTCCAATGTGATGTCTAATTCTTTGTTCAGACTATGGCATGAGAGACTACCTTGATGGTCAGCATGTGTTTACATTTCCTTCGGTAATTTCATCACCCCTTGTGGATGTTACACATGCCTTAGGATTGTTATCAGCACGAACAGTAGCAGCTTCCCTTCCTGGTCACATACGCATTTTAAACCACAGGACAAGTAAAAAATCTAAGTCTCCTAAATTCCTGACGGCTTACAAATGTTGCTTAGAGAATTTCTAGTTTCTTGTCCTTAAAAAGAAAGGCAAACTCTGACGTCATCAATAAATGCAAGTTTGTATCGCTCTGTTGCAGCTTTGCAAATCACATTGGACCACCTAAGACAGCTGAATTATTTTTTTTAATATGGTAACCATGCTAGACACCATGACTGCATTTTTTTTGTGAATGTGAAGCTTGTTTAAATTTACAAGTTAGCATCAAAGCCAAACATAACTTTGAAGTAAATCTCTATTGGCTTTGATTCAACTTTAATGATCCATCCAGAGATCAGGTCAAGAACCCCCATGCTGAAGTAACAGTCCCACAGTGCATTGCTTCAGTTGCTACCTCTGACAGAAGAAATTGCTGCATTAGTGAGGCTAACAGTAACAGTGATTCCTACGAACACCGAGGCTGGGCCACTGTGCCTGTGAGTGCTGCAGTAGGGACATTGATCAGTCTGACAGTAACACTGCTTCCTGTTATCCTCTGAGACGGGTCCAGACTCTGTCGAGAAGCGTTTTGAGAGGATTGAGGCAGCAATAGAGGTCTTGCAGATTAGTAACACAGCTTGGTCAATTACCACAGTGTGCCAGGTACCCAGACAAATGGCTCATGATCATCAGTGACAAAGGAACATTCACGACTAACTCCCTGCTTTAGCCAGTTAGAAAACCGGATGGCCGCTGGTGAGTGACTATTGCCCGCCACAAATACAACTCAGTCACCTCTGAGTGAACCCGGTTGTCTGAGCGACACTCACCCTACTCTCCCTGATTCCCAGAGGCAGGACTGTCTTCCCCAAACTGGATATCTTTCATGTTTATTGGAGTATCCCAGTAAAACTGGAGAAACAATTTAAATTCACATTCACTTCTAAGGCCAGAGATACGCCTGGATTTGTCTGTCAGTAGGGGTTCCACAGTAACCCCTATGATAACATTGTGCAGCCTTTCTGCCTGCTGCAATATTTCGATGATCTCCTCCTCATCACCACACACCATGTCAGCACAGTTAACCCTTTAAAAGGAACTGCTGCAGATACTTTGGGATCTGCAATAAAAGACCATCCACGTAAGGCCCAGCTGGTTCAAGATCGTGTCACATTTCCAGATGTCCAGACTGGATCATCCAGCATCAGCCCAGAACAACATCAGGTCGAGACCATCCAGTGCCTATCCCTGTCCACCTCAAAGACTGCCCTCTGTCCTATCCTCAGGCTGGTCGGGTACAAACGGACCCTCATCTCTCGATTTGCAGAGAGTACAACTCCTATACATGAACTGCCTAATGGTGATGATGACCAGTTTTAAACCGGTTGGACTGAAGAGAACACAGAAGCAGTAACACAATCGAAGAAAGCTGTTGCCCAGGGAACGTGTCTTATGTCACCTAAACGTGACAAGGCTTTCAACATGGAGGTGGGGGACACAGAGAAAAGCCTGGCTGCTGTCCTATTTAGAGAAAACCAGAGAAACTACTCCCTATAGTGAATGATTCCAGAATTATGCGTGAGGCTGAACCGATTTACTCTGATTGTCAAGGACATTTGTTAACCATTTGTTCTGGGTCATCAAACATTTCACTTCCATCACGGAATTCAACCGGGTGCTACTGCCCAGTCCATTATAAACTTTCCCAGCATAGCAAAGGAGTAGTAATTGTGTTCCCCTGTCATAGAGTTGTAGTGTTCTAGTCATTTTAGCACAGAATGTCGCCATTCAAACCAACGAGTCTCTTCCATCTTTTTGTGGATAAATACAGTCATTCTCATTCCCCAGCTCTGTCTCCATATTCCTCCAAGCTTATTTCTCTCAAGTGTTCATTCAATATCCACTTGCAATCATTCACCATCTCTGCTTCCACCATCCTCGTAGGCAGCGATTTCCAGCCCATTCCCACTCGCTGTGTAAAGAGATTGTTCTTCACATCCCCCTGCATCTCTTTCACACAACCTTAACTCTAGTCCTTGTACCATTAGCTAATCTTTTCCTGTCTACCTGATCCAAACATGTCATCATCTTGTATACCTCTATCAAATCTCACCTCAATCTCATTTACTCCAAGGAAAACAATCCCAGCTTTTCCAGGCTAATCTTGCAGCTAAAATGCTCCATCCCTGGAAACATTATGGTAAATCTTCTCTACGACCTGTCAAAGACCCTCACATCCTTCCTAAAATGTGGTGAACAGAACTGGATGCAGTAATCCAGTTGGGGCCTAACCAGAGATTTATAAATGTTGAGTATAACTTTCCTTCTTCTGTACTCAATACGTCTATTTATCAGGTCGAATATCCAATATGCTTTACTAACAACTCACTCAATATGTCCTGCCGCCTTCAAGGATCTATGCATATGAATTCTATGTCCCTCTGTCCTTGCGCACTCTATCAAACTGGATATTGCCTCGCCTTGTTATTCCGATGGATCAGTCACATTTGCCTGTTTTAATTTCCATCTACCTCTTGTCTGCACAGTCTGCTAGCCTATGTATGTCCTGTTGCATCGATTGTTATCAATCTCACTGTCTTCACCACCTTCAATTTGGTTTCATCATCAAATTGTGAAGTTTTCCTCTGTATTCCAAAATGCTCATCATTTATACATATCAGAAAAATAAACAGTGGGCCTAACACCAACCCTTGGTGAACACCACTGTCTACCTTCCTCCAGTGTGAAAAACAACTCTTTACCACAACTCACTGTTCTCTGTCATTAATTCAGATTTTAATCAAAGCTGACAGTGACCCTTCTATTCCATGAGCATCAATTAACTCTCCAGTTGTCGCAAACAGAATGTGAAAGAAACTACATGTTCAGCTTAAAATTAATTGAGACGCTAAATGTAGCATTAACTAAATTTTGGAAAGAGATGAACTCTGAGATCTCTTAACATTCAGTCATTCATTCACTTAACTACATTTAGTGCTCTATACATGCAGTACTCCCTAAAACTGGACACTGTGCAACTTACCGTATTTAGGGTTTAGAAAGGGAATTCCAGAGATTCGGGATGAGAAGAGAAAATGCCGGAAATAATTAGCAGGCCTGGCAACATCTGTGTAGAGAGAAACACAGTTCACGTTTCAGATCTGTGACCCTTCATTAGAACGGGCAAACTTTGAGCAAGTGGACGAGGGGAATGGAGAAGAAGAACAAGGAAGCAAGGACTGTGATGGACCGGAGAGGAGAGATTAAATGACAGACTTACACTTCTAACACTTACGAGCTTTGATGAAGGGTCACAGACCTGAAACGTTAACGTTCCACAAATAATGCCAGACCTGCTGAGTATTTACAAAACTTTCCGCTCTCTTTTCAGAGTTTCAGCATCCGCAGTATTTTGCTTTGATTTTAGTGCTTAATTCACTGCCACACCTCTTCCAGGAATGCTTACTTTGAAGAAGTTCTGCTCTTCTCTTCCAGAGATTCGGGCCTTAGCAGCCGAAGACACGGCCACCAATGGTCGAGTAATTAAACTCAGGGATGCTCAAGAGGCCAGAATTAGATGAGGGCAGATATCTAGGAGGGTTGCAGGGCTGAAGGAGTTTTGAGAGATAGGGAGGGTTGAGACAATGAGGGATTTGAATAGAACGCAAGGAGTTTTAAAATTGAAGTGTTGCTGACCAGGGGCCAGTGTAGATCAGCGAGTAGAGAGAGTAAGAGGTGAACAGGATTTGTGTGAGTTAGAACATGGGCATCAGTATTTTGGATCACCTCAAGTTTATGGAGGGTAGAATGTAGGAGACCAGCCAGGTTGCATTGGAATAGTCAAGTCTACAGATTACACAGGCAAGCAGCAGTGTTCCATCAGCAGAAGAGCTGAGGGAGAGGCAAAGTTGGGTGAGGGCACAGAGGTGGAATAGGCAGTTTCAGTGACAGTGTGAATATTTGGCAGGAAGCTCATTGCGGGGTCACATTTGACACCAGGTTGTGAACAGTTTCGTTCAGTCTCAAACAGTTGCCAAGAAGAGGATGGAATCTAGAGCTAGGAAATGTCTGATGTTAAGTTTGAAAATAATGGTTTCAGTCTTCCTAATAGGCATGGCAGATGTGTAAGGCGATACATTAGAGTCATAGATTTAGACAGCGCAGAAACTGGCCCTTCGGCACATCATGTCTGCCCCGGCCATACAGCACCCAACTATTATAACTACATATTCCTGCAAATGGCCCGCAGCCTTGTATGCTTTGGAGTTTCACGTGCTCATCTAAATACTCCTTAAATGTTGTGAGGTTTCTTGCCTCCGCCACCTCTTCAGGCAGTGCGTTCCAGGTTCAACATTCCAACCACCCTCGGGGTGATAAAATGCTTCCTCACATCCCCCCTCAACATCTTGCTCCTTAACCTTAATCTATGCCCCCTGGTTCTTGACCCCTCCACCAAGGGAAAATGTTTCTTCCTATCTAATCTATCAATGCCTCTCATAATTATGGATACCTCAAGCATGTCCTCCCCCTTAGCCTTCTCTGCTACAAGGAAAACAACCCAAGCCTTTTCAGTCTCTCTTCATAGCTAAAATGCTCCAGCCCAGGGAACATCCTGGTGAATCTCCTCTGCACCCTCTCTAATGCAATCACATCCTTCCTATAGTGTGGTACCCAGAATTGTACATAGTACTCCAGCTATGGCCTAACTAGCGTTTGATATGGCTCCATCATAACCTCCCTGCTCTTATATTCTATGCCCTGGCTGATAAAACACTTACCTCGGGGATTCATGGCCTACATCCAGGGAGAAGACTCGGAGGGTGAAGTTCTGTACCGGTAAGTATAAAAAACCTACCTCGGGGAATCGCGGCCCACAGCCAGGGAGAATACTCGGAGGGTGAAGTTCCGGACCTGTACGCATAAAAAAACTTACCTCTGGTAAAAAAACTGAAAAAAAAACCTAAAAAAAAAAACCTGAAAGTGACGTCAACGGAAAGCTGTGACCTCATTGGCTGGTAGGGAATCTGTACTGAATTTGAAAATAAAACATTGATAAAATTGATTTAAACACTTATTAACTAATTAATAAGTAGAAAGATTACTGTATTTATTTTTCATTTAATATCTGTAGTAGAAATCTCGCACCAGGGACCATATAGTTAATTGGAACTTAATGTAGCAAGGATTTAAGCAGTATTTATTTATTTGAAATGAATTTACTATAAATGGGTGGGCGGCACTGCGGCACAGTGGTTAACACTGCAGCCTCACAGCTCCAGCGACACGTGTTCAATTCTGGGTATTTCCTGTGCAGGGTTTGCAAGTTCTCCCTGTGTCTGCGTGGGTTTTCTCCGGGTGCTCCGGTTTCCTCCCACATGCCAAAGACTTGCTGGTAGGCAGGTTAATTGGCCATTATAAATTGCCCCTAGTATAGGTAGGTGGTAGGGAAATATAGGGACAGGTGGGGATGTGGTAGGAATATGGAATTAGTGTTGGATTAGTATAAATGGGTGGTTGATGGTCGGCCCAGACTCGGTGGGCCGAAGGGCCTGTTTCAGTGCTGTATCTCTAAACTAAACTAAACAATTGTCAGTTAGTGCTTCACCTGTGAGATGTGGGAGGTCCATGACGATTCCAGCATTCTGGACGACTACATCTGCAGGAAGTGTACCCAGTTTCAACTCCTGACAGACCGCATGGATCGGTTGGAGCAGAAATTGGATGCACTTAGGAGCATGCAGGTAGCGGAAAGCATCATAGAAATGAGTTTTAGAGAAGTCGTTACACCCAAGGTGCAGGCAGATAGATGGTTGACCGCTAGAAGGGGCAGGCAGTCAGTGCAGGAATCTCCTATGGCTATCCCCCTCTCTAACAAGTATACCGTTTTGGATAATGTTGGGGGGAAGATGGCTTATCAGGGGAAAACAACAGCAGCAGCCACGGCTGGCTCCATTGTTCAGCAGGGAGGGACAAATCACAGAAGAGCAACAGTTATAGGGGACTCCATAGTCTGGCGCACAGATAGGCGCTTCTGTCGACCTGAAAGAGACTCCAGGATGGCATGTTGCCTCCCTGGTGCCAGAGTAAAGGTTGTTTCTGAACGGGCAAGGGGCATTCTGAAGGGGGAGGGTGAACAGCCAGAGGTTGCCGTACACATCGGTACCAACGACATAGGCAGGAAGGGTGACGAGGTCCTGCAGGGGGAGTTCAGGGAGTCAGGTGGAAAGTTAAAAGACAGGACCTCCAGGGTTATAATCTCGGGATTAAATCCCGTGACACGTGCCAGTGAGGCTAGAAATAGGCAGATAGTTCAGCTAGACACGTGGCTGAACAGCTGGTAAATGAGAGGGGTTTTCAGATAACTGGATCATTACGAACTCTTCCGGGACAGGTGGGACCTGTACAAGGAGGACGGATTATATCTAACCTGGAGGGGCACAAATATCCTGGCTGCGAGGTTCGCGACTGTCACTTGGGAGGGTTTAAACTAGTGTTGCCGGGGGGTGGGGGGGGGGGGGGTGGGGGTGAGAACCAGATCAATCGGATAGCAGGTGAAATAACTGTGGGGGAACAAGTAATTAAGGCCAGTACGACTAAGAGGAAGAGCAGGCAGAGTGATGTTGCGGAGCACAGTGGGACTGGTGGTCTGAACTGCATTTGTTTCAATGCCAGACATATAACAGGTAAGGCAGATGAACTTAGAGCTTGGATTCGTACTTGGAACTACGATGTCGTTGCTATTACAGAGACTTGGTTGAGGGAAGGACAAGATTGGCAGCAACATTTTCCAGGATTTAGGAGCTTCTGGATAGAGGGCGATGTAAAAGGGCTGGGGGAGTTGGGGGCGGCACAGTGGCGCAGTGGTTAGCACTGCAACCTGACAGCTCCAGCTACCCGGGTTCAATACTGGGTACTGCCTGTGTGGAGTTTGCAAGTTCTCCCTGTGTCTGCGTGGGTTTCCTCCGGGTGCTCCGGTTTCCTCCCACAAGCCAAAAGACTTGCAGGTTGGTAGGTAAATTGGCCATTATAAATTGCCCCTCGTATAAGTAGGTGGTAGGGAAATATAGGGACAGGTGAGGATGTGGTAGGAATATGGGATTCGTGTCGGATTAGTATAAATGGGTGTTTGATGGTTAGCATAGACTCGGTGGTGCCTTATCTCTAAACATTACTGGTTCAGAAGAAAGCCACAGCTGTATTGCGGGAAGACACCTCGGAGGGGTCATGCAGCGAGGCAATATGGGTAGAACCCAGGAAAAGGAAGGGTGCAGTCACGAAGTTGGGGGTTTACTACAGGCCTCCCAACAGCCAGCGGGAGGTAGAGGAGCAGATGCGCCGACAGATTCTGGAAAGATGTACAAGTAACAGTTTGTAGTGGTGGGTGATTTTAACTTCCCCAATATTGACTGGGATGCACTTTGTGCGAGGGGTTTGGATGGGGCAGAATTTCTTAGGAGCATCCAGGAGAGCTTTTTGAAACAATATGTAGACAGTCCAACCAGGAAAGGGGCCGTACTGGACCTGGTATTTGGGAATGAGCCCGGCCAACTGGTCGAAGTCTCAGTAGGGGAGCATTGACCATAATTCCATAAGTTTTAAGGTACTTGTGGATAAGGATAAGAGTAGTCCTCAGGTGAGGGTGCTAAATTGGGGGAAGGCTAATTATAAAAATATTAGGCAGAAACTGAAGAATCTAGATTGCGGGCAGCTGTTTGAGGGTAAATTAACATTTGACATGCGGGGGCCCTTTAAAAGTCCGTTGTTTAGAATCCATCACCGGCATGTTTCAGTGAGGAAGAAGGATAAGTTTGGCAAGTTTCAGGAACCTTGAATAACGAGGGATATTGTGAGCCTAGTCAAAAAAGAAAAAAGGAAGCATTCATAAAGACTGGAAGGCTGGGAAGAGACGAAACCCTTGATGAATATAAAGACAGTAGGAAGGAATTTAAGCATGGAGTCAGGAGGGCTAAAAGGGGTCATGATAATTCATTGGTAAACAGGATTAAGGAGAATCCCAAGCCTTTTTATACGTATATAAAGAGCAAGAGGGTAAACGCGGAAAGGGATGGCCCACTCAAGGACAGACGAGGGAATCTATGCGTGGAGCTGGAAGAAATGGGCGATGTACAAAATGAGTACTTTGCATCAGTATTCACCAAAGGGAAGGACATGGTGGATGATGAGTCTAGGGAAGGGAGTCTAGATAGTCTAGGTCATGTCGTTATCAAAAAGGAGGAGGTTTTGGTTGTATTGCAAAGAATTGAGGGACACAAGTCCCCAGGGTCTGATGGGATCTACCCCAAAACACTGAGGGAGGAAAGGCAGGAAATTGTTGGGGCCTTGACAGAGATTTTTGTTACCTCATTGGCTACAGGTGAGGTCCCAGATGACTGGAGAATAGCCAATGTTGTTCCTTTGGTTCAGAAGGGTAGCAAGGGTAATCCAGGAAATTATTGGCCGGTGAGCCTTTCGTCAGTGGTAGGGAAATTATTAGAGAGGATTCTTCGGGACAGGAGTTACCCCATTTGGAAACAAATGAACTTATTAGCGAGAGGAAGCATGGTTTTTTTAAAGGGGAGGTCGTGTCTCGCTAACTTGATTGCATTTTTTGAGGAAGTGACGAAGGTGATTGATGAAGGAAGGGCAGTAGATGTTTTCCATATAGACTTCAGTAAAGCCTTTGAAAAGGTCCCTCATGGCAGACTGATACAAAGGGTGAAGTCACACGGGATCAGAGGTGAGCTAGCAAGATGGATACAGAACGAGCTTAGTCATAGAAGACAGAGGGTAGCAGTGGAAGGGTGTTTTTTCTGAATGGATGGCTGTGACCACTGGTGTTCCGCAGGCACCAGTTCCGACGGCTTTGCTGTTTGTAGTATATATAAATGATTTGGAGTAAAATGTAGCTGGTCTGATGAGTAAGTTTGCAGATGACACAAAGTTAAGTGGAGTTGCAACAGTGACAATGATTGTCAAAGGATACAGCAGGATACAGATCGGTTGGAGACTTGGGTGGAGAAATAGCATATGGAGTTTAATCCGGACAAATGTGAGGTAATGCATATTGGAAGGTCTAATACAGGTGGGAAGTATACAGTAAATGGCAGAACCCTTCGGAGTATTGACAGGCGGAGAGATCTGGGCGAACAGGTTCACAGGTCAGTGAAAGCGGCAACACATGTGGATAAGGTAGTCAAGAAGGCAAACAGCATGCTTGCCTTCATCGATCTGGGCATAGAGTAAACCGAGTGGCAAGTCATGCTGCAGCTGTACAGAACCTTAGCTGGGTCACACATAGAATTCTGCGTGGTGTTCTGGTCGCCACACTACCAGAAGGACGTGGAGGCTTTGGAGAGGGTACAGAAGAGGTTCACCAGGATGTTCCCTGGTCTGGAGGGCATTAGCTATGAGGATAGGTTGGATAAACTCGGATTGTTTTCACTGGAACGACGGATGTTGAGGGGCAACATGATAGAGGTTTACAAAGTTATGAGTGGCATGGACAGAGTGGATAGTCAGAAGCTTTTTCCCAGGGTGGAAGAGTCAGTCACTAGGGGACATAGGATTAATGTGCGAGGGGCAAAGTTTAGAGGGGATGTGCGAGGCAAGTTTTAAACACAGAGGGTGGTGAGTGCCTGGAACTTGCTGCGGGGGGAGGTGGTGGAAGCAGGTACGATAGCGACGTTTGAGAGGCATATTGACAACTACATGAATAGGATGGGAATAGAGGGATACGGTCCCTGGAAATGCAGAAGGTTTTAGTGCAGACAGGATCAATATCGGTGCAGGCTTGGAGGGCCGAATGGCCTGTTCCTGTGCTGTACTGTTCTTTGTTCTTTGTTCTATAACCTCTGCATTTCCTATACTATTGAGATGGTACTAGTGTCCTCCACCGTGAAAACTGAAGGAAAAGACTGATTTAGTGTCTCTACCATTTCTGTGTTCCCTTCTATTAGCTCCCCAATCTCATCCTCCAACGGAACACCATTCACTTTAGCTACTCTCTTCCCTTTTATATGCTTACAGAAGCTTTTGCTATCGTGTTTATACTTTGCGCCAGTTTTCTTTCCAAATTTTCCTTAGCACTTTGTATTACATTTTTAGTAACCCTTTGTTGATCTTTAAAAGTTTCCCAATCTTCTCGCCTCCCACTAGCTTTTGCGATATGGTGTGCCTTAGTTTTGGTCTCTATTTTATCCTTAACTTCCTTTCTTAGCTATGGATGTTTTTTTTTCCACTTCCTAGAATCTTTCTTCCACTCTTGAATATATTTTAGTTGGGATAAACTGAATATCTCCTTAAACTTCTGCCACTGCTTGTCAACTGTCCTATCTTGTAGTCTTCCTGCCCAGTCCACTAGAGCCAAATCTATCCTCATGCCTATACAATTACCTTGGTTTAACCCAAGAACGCTCTTGTGGGACTCCAGCTTCTCGCCATCAAACTGAATTTGAAATTCTAGCATGCTCTGATCATTTTCTCTGGAGGAACCTCGAGGGAAAAGTGATCATAGCATGCTAGAATTTCAAATTCAGCTCCTCTTGGTTAAGTATGCAGCCGTGGGAGCTTTTTATAACTGGTGACATTTCACACAACAAATCTGACCCATATTTACAGTTATATTTGCCAATTATTGTTTGTACTTCATTTGATGCAGTAGTATTTATGCATTAGCTTGCAATTATTCGGTAAAACCTTCTTAACATTTATCACTTTACTATTACAAGTGCTAACCAAAAAGGAAAATGGTCATTTAACACAAATTGTTTGATCGATCTTCCACTTGCAGTTTATATAAAGCTTAGCGATAACGACCTCCACATTCTGACAAAGTATTTTTGCTGCTGGAATAAAGTGTCACTTGTTTCCATTTCCTTCCTAACCTTTTCTTTCCTCTGCACTCCTGGGCGATTCAAAGTTGATTTTTGTCCATCGCTTGTCCACATTCAGGAGGTTCCAGCTCCTCTGCAGCTGCTGCCCTGGAGAAATTCATTGTATTCAAAATCTTTCCCTCAGTTTGGGGACGTGAGGCGAGACTGTTTACACTAGCAGAGGGGAAAAACAAATAGGCAGGGAGTTGTTCTGGTCTGGAATTCACTGTCTGACAGGTGGATAAAGTAAACGTTGGTCCTTTAGAGGATGAGAAGCGGAATTTAGTTATGGGATATGATGAAATGGCCGAGGCATTGAACAGGTATTTTGTATCGGTCTTCTCAGTGGAGGACATTAATAACATGCCAGTAATTGACAAAGAGACGAACGTAGGTGAGGACTTGGAAACAATCATTATTACGGAAGAGGTAGTGTTGGGCAAGCTAATGGAGCTAAGGATTGATAAGTCTCCTGGCCCTGATGGAATGCATCCCAGGGTACTAAAAGAGATAGCGGGAGAAATAGCAGGTGCACTGGCGGTAATTTTCCAAAATTCGCTGGACTCTGGGATAGTCCCAGCTGATTGAGAAACAGCAGATGTGACGCCACTGTTTAAAGAGGGAGGTAGACAAAAGATGGGGAATTATAGACTGGTTAGCGTAACCTCTGCAGTGGGGAAGATGCTTGAGTCTATTATCAAGGAAGAAATAGATCTCGATAGAAATTGTCCCGTTGGGCAGACACAGCATAGGTTCATGAAGGGCAAGTCATGCTTGACAAATCTTTTGGAATTCTATGATGACATTACGAGCAAGGTGGACAATGGGGACCCAGTGGATCTGATGCACCTAGATTTCCAAAAGGCGTTCAACAAGGTGCCGCAGAAGAGGCTGCTGCATACGATAAGGATGCATGGCGTTAGCAGTAAAGAATTAGCATGGATAGAGGATTGGTTGACTAACAGGAAGCAGAGATTGGGGATAACTGAGTGCTATTCTGTTTGGCAATCAGTCACTAGTGGTGTGCCTCAGGGATCGGTGTTGGGACCGCAATTATTTAGAATTTATATAGATGGTTTGGAGTTGGGGACCACGTGTAGGCTGTCAAAGTTTGCAGATGACACTAAGATGAGTGGCAGAGCAAAGTGTGCAGATGACTGTGAATCTTTGCAGAGGAACATAGATACATTGAGTGAGTGGGCAAAGGTCGGGAAGATGGAATACAATGTTAATAAATGTGAAGTTATTCATTTCGGTAGCGGTAACAGTAAAAAGGATTATTACTTGAATGTTGAAAGGTTGCAGCATGCTGCTATGCAGAGGGACCTGGGCGTCCTTGTGCATTAATCGCAGAAGGTTGGTCTGCAGGTGCAGCAAGTAATTAGGAAGGCAAATGGAATTCATTGGATTTCAGAAGAATGAGGGGGGATCTTATAGAAACATATAAAATCATGAAGGGAATAGATAAGTTACAAGTAGAGAGGATGTTTCCACTGGCAGGTGAAGCGAGGAAAAGAGGGCATAGCCTCAAGATTAGAGGGAGCAGATTTAGGACTGATTTAAGAAGGAACTTCTTCACACAGAGGGTTGTTAATCTATGGAATTCATTGCCCAGTGAAGTAGTTGACGCTTCTTCAGTAAGTGTTTTTAAAGCTAAGGTAGATATCTTTTGGAAAAATAAAGGAATTAAGGGATACGGTGAGAGTGCATGTAAGTGGATCTGAGTCCACGAAAAGATCAGCCATGAACTTATTGAATGGTGAAGCAGGCTCAAGGGGTCGGACGGCCTACTCCTGCTCCCAGTTCTTATGATATTATGAAAGTAGAATAATATTAACTTTCAAAAGACAATTGGATCAAAACTTCAATTAATATTAGTTAGTTAAAGTAAATGCCAGCATAGAAAGCGAAGTGAAACAAAGAGATGTCATAACGTTAGTGATGAAGAACTCAACACCACATACATAGAGTGTTTTTACTTATCAATGATTGTTTCGGTTTTGTTAGATCCTGTTGTTTTATTTATGCATACCTTTAATCACACAAAATAATTTTCCAAACAGGAATGAGGTTAATGTTACAGGTGTTCACATAGTAGGAAAATAGCCATTTAACAAAAGTTGCCCTGAAAATATTTCAATCGGCATCTCAAGTTTACATCAAGTAAATTCCTCAAACTTGTAGAATCTTTCAACCTCACAGTCACACAGAATCTCCAATCAGCAATGGCTTAGCAGCTCCATCTGCTGGTGTCCCTGCCTCACTGCAGTTGCAGCTACTCTCACCATCACCATCTGCTGGTTTCCCTCTCTCACTGCAGTTACTGTCCTCCACCTCACCATCTCCTTCTGCTGGTGTCCCTGTCTCTCTGCAGATACTGCCCCATCTCTGCATTTCCATCTGCTGGTGTCCCTGTCTCACTGCAGTTGCTGTCCCCCAACACCCCATCTCGATATGCTGGTGTCCCTGTCTCACTGCAGTTATTGTCCCCTCTCACCATGTCCACCTGATGGTGCCCTGTTCTCACTGCAGTTACTGTCCCCCTCTCACAATCTCCATCTGCTGGAGTCCCAGTCTCACTGCAGCTTCCGCCCCGGTCACCATCTCCATCTGCTGGTGACTCTGCCTCACTGCACTTTCTGCCACTCTCACCATCTCCATCTGCTGGTTTCCATTTCTGACTGCAGTTACTGTCCCCCCTTATTATATCCATCTGCTGGTGTCCCTGTCTCACCACAGATATTGTCGCCCTCTCACCATCTCCCTCTGCTGATGTCCCTGTCTCACTGCAGTTACTGTCCCCCTCCCACCACCTTACATTCACTTCGATTTTCAGCTTTGTCCACTGGCTACATTTATTGACAACGCAACCACCAGGTGGCGCTGTACTGGCACATGCTCACATGTAGACAGTTCCACTAAAACGTCGTGATCTGCCACGTTCGGGCAGCTACCAGGATCAAAGATGGCGCCGGTCAAAGGCAGGTGGAGGGAGGGTGGTGGAGCGGGGTGGGGGGCGGAATGGGATTTAATTTCAGTGTTTGAAACCCTTCGGCTCTTTCTATGATTTCACTAATTTAACAATGAGATTGAAAGGGTATTTCACCGCCTTCTTCAGCTCCTGTCTGAATTTAGTCTGGGTCACAGTGTAAATACATGTGTTGGTGCAGGAACTGAGGAGCTGCAGCATCCTTGATGTGTGATCTGTGATAAAGAGAGGGTCAGTGTAGGAGGAATAATCGTGAATTTCTGCAATTCGCACATAAATGATCAACACAATCCGGGTCACCCATAACAGTGTAAAACTGCCGGATATACTGAAGAGTAAAATTATTGATTTCCTGCGATTCTCCATCTCTGGGTCCTTGTGATTCTCTGTATTGCTGTGGCGCTGGAAACCCCTGCGGACTTTGCTGGAGAATAAAATCCGTCTGACAATCAGAACATTAAGCAGCAAAACCAGAAAGACCGGGACACAAGGGGTTAAAATGCGGTTAATCAATTCAAATGCCACCCACGCGGGGGACGTAAAGAAGCTCAGTTTACCAACACAACTCATGGGAACATTATCAATAATGTACTCTTGTTCCAGAGTAAAGTACCAGGGGAGAGACTCGAAACAGCCCAGCACACTCACTGTTCCTACAACTACAGCCACCGTTTTCTCGCTGCAATATTTTGTTTTCAGCTTCTCACAACAAATGGCCACAAATCGATCAAAGGTGAAAGTGACTGTGAGCCAGACAGAAACAACTGTGGCTGCAGAAAACAGGACGACAATCAGAGAACACACGGGAGTAAGGTTCAGGAATGAATATGGGAAATAAATTGGAACAATCCAGTACAATATAGGATAAGTGATAACGACCAGTAGATCAGACACTGTCATTCCCACCAGGTAGACGCTGATACATTTGGAGAGACCGCACTTTCCTCGGGACAGGATCACAATCGCCACCAAGTTAACTGGAAGAGAGAGAAAAGGAAGCAGTGAAATTACTGATCAGACCTGGAGGCAAAACAGCAGTTTGACATGATCTGGGCTGAAATTTCCAGCTTGGTTGCTGCATCGAGCAGTGAAATCTAATTCATTGAGCTGGGCAGTACTGAGTGAGGATGCAGTGCCAGTGGGAAAATGCGATGGGGTTTTACAGATATGGAATCCAATGGGTTAAGTGGGAATGCGTCTCCAGACCGTTGGTTAAGAAGGTTTGGGGAGAGTGGGATGTGTAGCTGTTTTTTTGCTCTGGTCTCGGAGAACCGACAGGGACTGTTGCCAAATGGAAAAAGGGTGACAACTGCAGCGCTGAGTTTGACTATCGGCCATGATCCAGAATGGTGGAGCAGGCTCGAAGGGCTGAATGGCCTCCTCCTGCTCCATTGTTCCTGTATTCCTATCAGGTTGGTCGAGGCAGCTGGAAGTAGAGCCATTGAGTGAGATTGGGAGGGAGAAGAAGGAAACGGACATGTTGGAGTTCGAGGGAAGACTGAAGCAGATGGTTTTGGAAAGTGGATAAATTGAAGCAATGGATGAGGAGACTGAGGATTCAATACAGTGAAAGGAGAGGCTGAGATTCACAGGGAGAGACTGCAGCAGAGTGTTAGAGGAAATCTAATCGATAGATCCCAGTAATACAACTCAATTCTTGCATTCAAATAATAATCCCTGTGGTTATTGGTGTTGGAGAGCAGTTCATTGTTTATAGAATATAGTCAATATATTTAGTTAGTACAGGGTATTAAATATAAAGTTAAATACATTTCTGATGTCAAACGCGCTCTTTATTGAATTCAGTAGTCACAGCGATTTTAAAGTGCAGTATTTAAATAATGAATTCCCTTCAGTGAAGAACTGATTCTATTCTGTTTATTCAATCACTAAGTAAGGAACAGGAACTTTCTACAAAACAAAATGAGGCCTGACAGAAATCAACACAGAGGATCAAGCCCAACAGAAAAATGAACACAATCTGACAACAGACAACTTCAACTCACAGTTTCTTTCACTAATTGTTCTGGACATTCCAGCACTTTATGATAGTGAATTATTCACGCTGCTGCTTCTTTCTCTTTCTCTTTCCTTCTGCTTATTTATTTCCCTCGGTTTCATTCTCCCTGCTCCTTTTCTCCTTCCCTATCTCCCTGGAGTACTCACACCCTTCAAACTGTTACTTGATGCTACTTTTGATATACGATTTACTCCTAACCTTCTGCTTCTGTGTTCTGTTCACCTGCCCCAGGTTCAATGATTCTATTTTCAAAGTCAGTTTGTTCAATGGTGAAACCTCTGTGAATAATTTATTGTATCCACAGAACACCAAAGTCTCCACATGTTCACCTGCACTCTTCACTTCATCTACAATGCGTGGAATAAACAGGATCGAAAGCTTCTTCGAGACAAACCTCCCAATCATTGAAATTCCTTCTCCTGGAATTATAAAGTAATCCGTTGTAATGTGGGATTGTTTAATTAATGAAACACCAACATCAGCGCTGGAGCTGATAATCCACAGAAAGATGGAAAGACTCTTGATTCCAACTGATGGAGTATAAACCAATAAAATATGACTTCAATACTTTCTATTTTACAATGTAGTCCAGTGACAGTGAACGCTCCACAATGAAGCAGAGAAGGAGAAGTGAAAGTGTTAGCAGCAAACACAGTTCAGTAGCCAGACCTCTGAAGCAGCGTCACAAACACAGAAAGAAATAATATTTGAAACAGTGATGACCAATACGTACATTGATATTCCAGTTAAACTGAAACATGTTATTGGGGAGGGAGGACATTGTGCTGTGTCCTTGCAACACTGAGACCGTGAGATGTCTCAGGATCAATTACTGAAAAAAAAAATCATAAAAGTATTCCAGTGCCAGTTAGATCCACATCATGGAACTGTTAAAAGCTCCTGATGGTCTGATTCTTGACCTTCACCGAGCTATCTCTTTGAACTGCATTCAATACACAGAATAATCCAGTAACAATGCCAGAGTTACAGAAAACAATGTCATTAAAATGTAATACAGCTCCTGCACGACTGAAAGAATAGTCAATGAGGTGATTCCATCGGTAACTTGCTGGAAAAGAACACGTGGCTGCGTAACGCACGCAGTGTGAAATAATTCCGAGTACAGCATCACAGTTAACATCGATTTACACCATTATCAGATGAGATATTGGTTTACCAGGAACTCCAATTGCTGCAAGTGTAGGATAGTAAATGTCTTCTATCTGAAATATTACTGGATATCCCATTTGTGTTTGAAGCAGAGTCTTCTGTTAGCCTGTAATACACAGCTCCAGCAGGCGCTCTGAGCTGATCCATTCCAATGTGTCCTGATTTATACAGGGGATAGGTCTCCACTGACACGGTTATACACCTGAGCATTGCTCTTAGTTACATTCACCTGAACAAACACATTACATCAGCAGCTTTGACTCTGATGTAAATAATGTGGTGGATTAAGCACAATCATTTCAATGTCAATCAAATTTTCTTCGTAAGCCTTCTCTCGGGGATAAATCTGAAATTTCTTCTCACACTGGATGGTGCTACCATTATGAGTGGCATCATTTACATTTTCCATATTATTGCATTGACCTTGTTCACTCCTGGCGTTTCTATTGTAAATGCAACTGATCTGTCTGCAGTGGATACTGAATCCGGGGACAAAAACAATCCCACTTCACTCTGTTCCTGCCTTTTCCCAGTTAAAATAGAAACTTTGAGTCTCTGATTCGGGAACATGTTCAGAGTTACAGCCTAGAAATTACTGTGGGTGATATTAGGCGGCAGGCACTGTACATGTCCACTGGGGAGGCAGTTCCATAGTGATGATATCCAGAAGCCCAGACCAATGGCCTTGTGACTGGGGTTCAAATCCCAACATGACAGCTGCTGGAAGTTATATTCAATTAATTAACAAAAGTCTGCAATTGAAAACTGGTCTTTATAATGGTGCCATGAAACTATCGCCGATTGCTGTAAAAATATATTTGGTTCGATAACTCCTTTCAGGGAAGGAAATCGGCCATCCTTACCTGGTCTGGCCGACATGTGCCAACAGACCCAAAGCAATGTGGCTGACTTTTAACTGCCCTCTGAAACGGCCCAGCAGGCTGTCAAGGGCCATGAATGCTGAACTTGTCAGCGGAGTTCACATCACACGGAAGAGTAAAATAAAATCTTCTCTCTGCTATTTCACTGCAGATATTTACCTGTTTATTCTACAGTAGTTCATGGCTCCGGTAAAATTACAACTCTGACAACTCCTTACTCCTTTCCTCCAGTTCACTGCTGATCAGAAACCCAAATCCCACCTTCCCTCACTATCAACTGCTTAAATGCCTGCTTCCATGTCCAACTCTCACCAAGTCCATCTCACCCAATACCTTCAGCCTAACTTACCTGCATTGGCTCGCAGTCCTCCTGGTGCTGACATTTATAATTCTTAGCATTGGGTTAAAATTCTTCCATGTCCTCACCACTCCTCATGTTCTGCCACGCCTCCAAACCTGCAGCAAACCCTTCCATGACCTCCCCATATCTCTCACAATGATATCTTTCAGTGGGACTGTCCCCGTGTGGTTCCAATATTACTGATCTGATTGTAACCAGAACATCTCCAGCAATGGCCTTTTTTCCTGCACGAGCACCATAACCTCTGGAGTCCCGGAACTTTCCATTTTTACTCCATCCTCTTCCGTATCGACGCACTGCCCACTGGTGACATCATTGACAGATATGGAGTTAATCTCCACATGTGTGCTGACAACACCCAGCTCCAGCTCTCCAACATCTCTATCCATCCTCCACTGTCTCTGTTATCAGACTCTCACAGTCTGTTTTCCATGAGCTCCAATATCCTCCAATTAAACAGGGGACAGAATGAAGCCTCCACCTTTGGCTTCACCACAAAGTCCACACTCTGTCTGCGATTCCATCACCGTACCTCGTTGATGCATCGGGGTGACTATGGTGTTGTGTAAAATATGATCCGCATTCATCCCTGACCTGATCTTCTGACCTGATGTTGTAACCATCGGAAATGACGCCTCCATCCACCTCCATAATATCTCCGACTTCAGCCCATCAGTGAAAACACTCAAACACTCATCTGTGTAAGATTATTAGGTTATTAAAAGTTACCAAACAGTGTACTCATTGTTAAATGCTTGTAAACATAACCTAACAATTGTCTTATTATTATAAACTAAAATCTAACTTCATTCGAAATTTTCTTAGTAGCATAGACACGATGTCAAAGTATAGTGAATCTGGGAGATTATGTCAAGTTTTAAAATGCTTACTTGCAGTACAAGGGTAGGACCTCAAGAGCAGACAGTGGAAACAGCTTCAGTGTAGATATGCCTTGTAATGAGATAAGGAACCTAGAAATGTAAAAGCATTGAGATACAGTAGTCAACACAAAGGGGTACTACATGTAAAAATGCAAAAGGTCACAAAATGATTCCTGTATTCTTCAGAAAGTCATCCTTTGATACAAAGCTAATCACTGATAGGGAGAGAGACAGCGCGTGAGAAAGAGGTTGGGGAGGAGAACGTGATTGGTGGAGTCCGTTCCAGTTCAATAGCCGGCTGCAGTGCAGCCCCCCAATGTTGAATATCCACTTTGCACGCAATGAATTCAATCATCGTTCCAAAGGTTGGCCTGTCATCCTGTGAGCGGAATCTTTACCCCAGGGGCCCCGAGAGCAGTTGTTACAACCCCCGGGCCTAGTGGCACTGCCGTACCAATTGTGCAATATTCAACATCCCTGCCCCCCACCCTCCCCACCTCAGCTCCCCGCACCTCCCCCCAGGCAGTGGAAGAAGCCCCGGTTAATGCAATTTCCTCAACAACATCCCTGCCAACACCTCCCTCTGCCCCACCACATGCCCCTGCAATCGAAAGAAAGAACAATAAGTCAACGTTTCAGAATTCTTTAAATGAGAACTGCACGATGCCACTGCAGTCAAATAGCTTCCTCATGGCACCGTATCTAGAGTCGTGAAGAGAACCTTGTTGTTCAGATCTTTAAAAGTACTTGGACAAGATGTGTTGCGTGGAGACAGAGCACGTTTTATGCACAGGTAGATCCCATGAGCACGTCAGTCAGGTTTCTTGTTTGCTGCCGGTGTATCTTCCTAACAGGGAAATGGGGATTTTTCCATTTGAATTATCTGTTCTAGGGTTGTGTGGGCATCGCTAGCAAGGCCTAGCATTTATTTCCCCTCTGAAATTGCCATTCAGGAGATGGCCTTCTTGAACCGCTGCAGTCCATGTGGGGTCGGTACACCCACTGTGCTGTTAGAGAGGGAGCTCAGGGATTTTGATGCAGTGTAGTAGTTATTCTATTCAGCAGGACACTGGTCCCAAATTGGTTTAAGTGGAGCCCGTCCCAGTGGAACAGCTCCCTCTTTCCCCAGCACTGGCGCCAGCAGCTGCCTCTCACGCCCCTCTTTCATATCCATATTTAATCTTCTAATCTGGTTCACGCTGTGCCAATTGGTGGGCTGGTGAGGCTTAGGTTCAGCTGAAAGTGTCCAAACTGAGATTGATAGATTTGTGTTTGACACGGGGATTAAGGGTAAAGGAACCAAGGCAGGCAGATGGGTTTAAGGTCCAGATCAGCTGAGATGTCACTGAATGGGGAACTTGATCAAGGATCTGAATGGCCTCTTCCTGTTCCTATAATAGTTAGAGACAGAGAGACAGAGGCAGTGAGAATAATGGTGTCCCTGTCTCACTGATATATATGATGGTTTCAGAACTGATCATTGTGGAAAATCATTTCCCTCTTATAGTAACTAGAAAAACACCAGTACAATGTCAACAGTGAAATTGTAATGTGTTTATTGAGACATTGAAAGCGCAGTGTTGCTGTACAATGAAATGTACAGTACTTTATAAAAAATATTAAAGCATCTTAAATATCGATACATGCAACATCGCTTCCCAGTAACAAACACAACCAAATTCCCCTGTCCTATTGGATTGGAATTTTGCCTTTCGTTTCTGGGCGCCTGGCCTCAGAGCAGAGAGAAAAATCAGCTGCAGCAAGGGAGCAATCGCCCATCGATCACAGGGTAGAACATCCTTAATATCACTGTAAAAGCATCAGTCACATTCCATAAGAGTCACATTGACATCCCTGACAGTTTTTCCTTCTGGCACATGGCTCAGGTTTTACTGAGCGTCCAGGAGGTAAAGAATAAAATCTGTCTTCCTTCATACCCTGCTAATAAGAACAAATTCACTACTGGGGTGAGGGAATGTATCAGTGAAGGATGAAAATGATGTTCATGCATGTTCCGAGTGTATTTTAGTTTCCCACGGTACAATATCCCGTATTTAATGTGCCAGGATATGAAGCAGGTCTGAGTTATCACAAGTCCCGTATTGAGAGAGTGGTGAGTAAAGCATATGGGATCTTCGGCATCATAAATAGAGGCACAGAGTACAAAATCAGGGAGGTTACTCAGAGCCTTTATCAAGCTCCAGTTAGGCCCCAACTGGAGAATTGTGTCCAGTTCTGCTCACTACACTTTAGGAAGTAGGTGAGGGTCCTTGAGAAGGTGCAGATGAGATTTACCAGAATGGTTCCAGGGATGGGGGAATTTAGCTGCAAGGTTAGGTTGGAAAAGCTGGGTTTGTTCTCTTCAGAAGAATGGAGATTAAGGGGAGATTTATTCGAGCTGTACAAGATTATGACAGGCTTAGATAAGTTGGACCATAAAAAACTGCTCCCATTAACAAATATTACAAGGATGTGGGGACACAGGTTGAAGGGTTTGGGCAAAAGATGCAGGGGGGAATGTGAGGAAGGAGCTTTCTACGCAGTAGGTGGTGATGACCTGAAACTCGCTGGCCACAAGGGCGGTGGAAGTGGAGACGATCACTGACTTCAAGAGGAAGTTGGATGATCGCCTAAGAGAAATAGACTAGCAGGCATACGGGAATTGAGCCGCAGAGTGGGACAGACTGAATAGCTCAGTGGAGAGCCAGCATGGACTAGATGGCCCAAATTGCCTCCTTCTGTGCCATGATAGACTCTATGACTCTATGAGTCCAGTTTCTACACTTACACCACAACTTGGGTGCTGTTAACCTTTGTTAAATTGTTCACCTGGTTAATCCACAGTTCAAATTGTTGGACTGGAGGCTAAGTTTGTGTTTTACCCCCACACAACGCAGAAATAGCGATGCAGTATGCAGTTATCTCAAGAAGATTGGGAATACAAAAACGATGGAAGATAGGCTTCAGTTGTACGTATTCATAGTAGGACACCTTCTGGAGTCATTGTGTTCAGTTGTGCTCGCCACCCCTCAGGAAGGATCTATTGGCCTTCAGAAGGTGCAGCACAGATTGACCAGACTGAGACTGGGCTCAGAGGGATGCATTATGAGGGCACGTTGCATAGGCTTGGCTTGTATTCCCTCGGGTGTAGAGGTTTGGTGAGAGATCAAATTGTGGTACTTATATATCAATTATATTAGTGATTTGGATGTGAGTAATGTTTTCCAAGTTTGCGAATGACACAAAACTAGGTGGGAATGTGTGTTGTCAGGAGAATGCATGAGGCTTCAAGGCGATTAAGGGCTGACTGAGAGGGAAAGAACATGGCAGATAGAATATAATATGGAAAAATGTGAAGGTATCCATTTTGGCGGGAAAAGCAGAAATGCAGAGATTTTATGAAATGGTGAGAGGTCGGAAAGTGTTGATGTTCGAATTGGGACAATAAATGGCATATTAGCCTTATTTGCAAGGGAATTTGAGTGCAGGCATAATGATTTGTTAATGCGGGAAGATGGCACTGAGCTAGATGATCATCCATGATCTAGTTGCATGGTGGAGTCGATCGAAGGGCCGAATGGCTTACTCCTTTTCCTATATTAGAGCGAGGCAGCTCAGGAGCAAAATCCAGAAGCATCTTTGCACACAACAATCAGCAGAAAGTGGATACTTTTCTCCCCAAAGGGTGATGGATGGTGCTGCACTGTTGCAGCTTTAGAGACTGTGATATTTTTTTCTTAATTACAGGTATCACGGTTGATGGAACAAAGACGTGTAAAGTGAGCTGAGGTGCAGAAAGTCATGATATAATTGAATAATAGCAGGCTAGCTGGGCTGAATTGCTTACTCCTGTTCGCTATGTTTCAAAGGTTTCGTGTGATTGACATGTGAAGAAAACTCCATACCAGGATTGGGGTAGGATTTCTCTTGCAGATTCTGTTTCTTAAGCTGGCTGTTTGGAAACGCATATTCTCTCTTGGTAACAATGAATGAAGTGTCAATGATTATCATGTTACTTGGCATTGGACCTCTTGCGGAGGGGCCCACACCTTGTGCCCAGGAGATCTGTAAATGCTCGATATCTTCACCGCTGCATAGACGGTGGAGTCCTCACCAATGGTTGGGACAGTCTCTGGCTGACGCTGAAATAAATGGTGAAATTGGTCAGAAAAATCAACCTATTGTCTTAAAATCTGATAAAAGTTCAATGACGTTCTCTCAGCAGTGGACGACAGCAGAAGGAAGCAAAAATAGAAAATTGCCTTGTTTAGACCAAACAATGCTGTTCATCGTCTAGCCATAAACCGAAAGTGAAACAGTAAATGCTGTACAATACTTACATCTGGTTATATAGCGGTATATTTAACATCTACACTGAAATTGTCCTAACTTAATTGTCAATGCCTTTCATTTCTTATAGAGGGCGCAGCTCTGCTCTTCACTGCTCAAAGATTCATCTTCAGCTGGGGATCAATCCACTGAGAAAAACACAAACGGTTCACTTCCCTTGCCTGTGTGCATTGCTGTGGTCATTTTCAGATAGTTTGAAATGTGAATGAAAAACTATGTGTCCTCATGAATATTTACTACAAGAACCAGTGAGCTGAGATATTAATAACAGAACATGGATTCAGTGACGGAAAGCAGCAAGATATTCGGGTACTGCTTGCCAAGCGCATGAATGAGTGAAATAAGAGCCGACATATTAAAAGGTTGGATGTAACCCCCAGGGCCATTTGTAACTTATTTTGTTTCTCTTCGGTTGTACTTTTAGGTTAAGGACAGCGTCTAAATGAAACAAAAAAAATAAATCATAAATGTGCAAATACTTAAAATATTTGCTCGTTTCTTGAAGAGTTCTGTGTCGATTGTTAGATTTTCCTCATTTGCACTTCAGTAAATCATTGCACCTATTGAGCATTCCTGATTTTATTAACTCCAGCTTTGGCAGCCGTATCTTCAGCTGCCTGGTCTCCAAGCTCCTGAATTCCCTCTCCAAACCACCCCAAACTCTATTTCCCTTTCTTCCTTTAAGATGCTCCTGAAAGTGGACCTCTTTGACTAAGCCTTTTGCCTCCTGCCCTATTATCACTTTATGTGGCTCAATGTCTAATTTTGCTGGATAACCCTTTTGTGACGTTATTTGGGATGTTTTTTGTACTTTACAGGCGTTATATAATTATAGGTCGGTGTTGTATCATATGGACGGGACACTGACTTTACTGCCAAGTGTTGGTGGCAGCTGATCGTTGACAAACCCTAAAGGCTCTTTGATTGTTCATGAAGAAGTGAATATATCTCCTTTGCTGACCTTTTCTTTCTCATTTCAACTATTGCTGCAGAAGCTTAATGGGATGGCCAAGATTTCCCTGGGGATGGGGAGCATATTTTCTGTGTGTGACTTGTTTTTGTTGAGGCTCTCACTAATGCAGCATTGCAGCGTCTGGTCCTGAGCTGAGCAATGGTCAAAATGATTGCTTAACTGTATCACTTTCCACTTTGACTATGAATCCGTATTTATCCATGTGCTGCAGTCCGAAGCATTTCTACAACGACATGCATTACTGTTGACATATTTGGATAGCTGCCATATTTGATCTTATTCCCTTGGACAATTTCTTACTAGCAGTGTCATGTTTCATATCCTACCTAGGGGTCACACTCTTCCCGTTATAAGAACCTATGGCCATCACATCTCCACCACTGAGGAACTGTCTAAGCAAATAGAATAGGAGGGTCAGTGTCCAATTAGATTAGAAATTGGCAGCAGGACAGAAACTGTGAGTCACAGTATGTGGTTGATTTTCAGACTGGAGGATGGTAGACGGTGATGTACCCCAAGGATCAGTGCTGGGACCACTGTTTCTTTTCACTGTATATAAATGAATTGGATCTTGGGATACAGAGTAGAATCTAAATTTTTTTGGCGACAAAAAACGTGGAGGTGAGGCAATTACTGAGGATGATATGAACCGCCTGCAACAGGACATAGATAGGCTGGCAGAATGGGCAAAGAGGTGGCAGATGGAACTTAATACTGACAAGTGTGAGGCGATATATTTTGGCACAATGATAGGAAGAGACAATATATACTTAATGACACAGTTCTGAAGATTGTGCAGGAACAGAGGGCCCTGGGGGTGCATGTGAATCGATCTTTGGAAGTGGCAGGCCATATTGAGAGAGTGGTTAGTAAAGCATGTGGAATTTTGGGCTTCACAAGTAGAGACATTGAGTACAAAAGCATGAAAGTTATGCTGAGCCTTTATAACTCTCTGGTTCGGCCCTAACCAGAATTGTCAGCAGACAATTACGAGGAATATTGTAATAACCTATTCTTATTCATTAAATGCTGAGAAAATTCTAAACGTTAATGACAATTCTGGAAGCAGGAATGCCAAACAGAACTTACATGTAAATCTTCGCTGGTTTGGTCGCGAGGATGTTCTGTGGTCGTTCAAACAATAAAACATCACCAATTATTAACAATGAATTTCATGACCCTGGTTATGAACTTATTAAGGCAGGTATTAAATGTGTTGCGGGCGAGGTTTATTTGTTATGTGTAAAGGTGCCCCTCTTTGCATGGGCAGGAACACATGTGCCTATCCAACTGTTCAATGTCCATATATATTTCTTCGATTGAAAATAAATTATTGAGTTGAATGAACCCAGCAAAGGTTTGGATGTGCGTGCATGTGTGTGTGTGTGTCTATTAGAGTGTGAATGGGTGTGTACGTTTCCCTGCGAGTATATGTATGTGTCTGTGTGTGATTGGGTGTTCGAGTGTGTATCTATATGTATATATAAGAACATATGAAATAGTAACAGGAGTAGGCCATTCAACCCTTCGAGCTTGCTCCACCATTAAGGTAGATCAGGGCTGATCAACTTCAACACCATTTTCCTGCACTATCCATGTTTCCCGTGATGTTTTTAATTTGTCGAAATCTACTCGACCTCAGTCTTGAATGTACCCAAATGCTGAGATTCCACCGCCCTCTGAGGCAGAGAATTCCAAATATTCACACCCTCTGTGTGAAGAAATTACACGTCATCTCAGTCCTAAATGGCCTACCCCTTATTCTCAGACTGTGTCCCCTGGTTCTAGACTCCCCAGCCATGGGGAATGATCCTCTCTGCATGTACCCTGTCACGCCCTGTAAGAATGTTGCATGCTTGAATGGGATCACTGTTCATTCTTATAAACTCCAGAGAATAAAGATCAAATCTACTTAATCTATCCTCCTAGAATAATCCCTCCATCCCAGGCCTCAGTCTAGTAAACCTGCAGTACACTCCCTCTCTGACAAGTATATATTTCCTTAGGTAAGGAAAGCAAACGGCACATAATACTCCAGGTGTGGTCTCACCAAGGCTCGATATAATTTCAGTAAGCCATCTTTACTCAAATCCTCTTGTAGTAAAGACCATCCATTTACCTTCTTAACAGCTTGCTGCACATGCATGTCAGGAGTCTGATGGAATACTCTCCACTTGCCTGGATGGATGCAGCTCCAACAACATGCAAGTAGCTCAACACCATCCAGGACAAAGACTTCTGCTTGATTGCCACCCCAATAAAAAACAATCATTCCCTCCACCACCGACACACAGTGGCCGACTTGAAGCTATATCAACCGTTGCTTCACTTTCGCTTGGAATCGCTGAGCACTGACTATTGCATGCAGCTTACGCAGTTTGTCACGCAAGTAGTCCTGTGTTGTAGCTTCACCAGGTTGACATCTCATTTTGAGGTATGCCTGATGCTGCTCCTGGCATGCCCTCCTACAAACTTCATTGAACCAGGGTTGGTGTACTGGATTGATGGTACTGGTTGAGTAAGGGATATGCCAGGCCATGAGGTTACAGATTGTGGTTGATCACAATTCTGCTGCTGTTGATGGCCCACAGCACCTCATGGATGCCCAGTTTTGCATTGCTAGATCTGTTCGAAATCTATCCTATTTAGCACGGTGGTATCCTCAAGTGAAGGCGGGACTTTGTCTCCATAAGGACTGTGCGGTCGTCACTCCTGCCATGGACATCTGCGGTTGGCAGATTGACGAGGATGGGAGCAAGTATGTTTTTCCCTCTTGCTGGTTCCCTCACCACCTGCCGCATACCCAGTCTAGCAGCTATGTCCTTTAGGACCCTGCCAGCTCGGTCAGTAGCGGTGCTCCCGAGCCACTGTTGGTGATGGACATTGAAGTCCCCCACCCAGAGTAATTTCTGTGCCCTTGCCACCCTCAGTGATTCCTCCAAGTGTTGTTCAACATGGAGGAGTACTGACTCGTCACCTGAGGGAAGGCGGTTGCTGGTAATCATCTGGAGGTTTCCTTGCCCATGTACGACCTGATGTCGTGAGAATTCATGGCGTCAGGAGTCGATGTTGAGGACTACCAGGGAAACATCCCTCCAGTCTGTATACCATCGTGCAACCACCTCTGCTGGTCTTTCCTGCCAGTGGCACTGGACATAACCAGGGATGGTGAACGCAGTGTCTGGGACGTTGGCTGCAAGATATGATTCCGTGAGCATGACTATGTCAGGCTGCTTCTTGACTAGTCTGTGTCATAGCTCTCCCAACTTTGGCACAAGCCCCCAGATATCAGTAAGGAGGACTTTGCAGGGTCGACAGGGCTGGATTTGCTGTCGTTTCCGGTGCTGAGGTCGATGCCTGGTGGTCCGTCCGGTTTCACTCTTTTTCATTGACTTCAGAACTCGCTTCCTCACAGCACTGTGGCTGTGCCTACATCACATGGACTGCTGCGGTTCCAGAAGGCTGCTCACCACTCAAGGGCAATTCGGGATGAGCAATAAATGCTGGCCCAGCCAGCGATGCTCACATCTCGTGAATTAATAAAAATAAATGTTAGCTTTCAGTGACTCATGAACAAAGACACCCAAGATCTTTTGAAGTCCAACTTAGCTCATATCATAAATGAAAAAGATACAATGCGGACAGAGAGAACACATTGTGCTTCACGCGTGCTTCTGAGAATTTTAATGGTTGGAGTGATTGAAGGTTTAATTTTCTCAACTGATTTCTCCGCTGCTTCTGCACTTCCCTGAGAAGGAAGGAATAAGTGTCAGGAATTGCAAGCCAGTTACTGGTCGACAGAAGAAGTGCATGAGAAAAGTCAAAGACCGGAAAGTTCTTCAAGCCCCAATGCCCACTACAACAGGCGGAGTTGCTTTGTTGCTAAGTGATGAGACATGTCATCCGGAAGTTTACACTAATGATCTGAAAGCAAAAATTCAAATCCCATCATGGCATCTGGAGAATGTAAAGTCTGTTAGTTCCAAAGGTTTAGAATAATGAAGCCAGCAATGATGACCGTTTAAAAAAAATGGCTTGTTGTGAAAATAAAAAACACATCTGGCTCACTAATGTGCATCCGGAATACAAATTCACCACCCTTACCCAGTCAGGCTGGGATGTGTTTCCAGATCCCACAACAACTTTATCGACACATGGTTACCTCTGGAATGCTTCCAAGGGCAATAAAAGCTGGCTTTGCCAGTGAGGCCCTGATCCCATGAACTAACCATAATAATAAGCACAAAATGTTTACATGGAGTGGCCCAAAAATTGCCAAGTGTGAAATGGCCATATTAGGCTCGCACTTCCAGTACATGCTTCTTAACACTGTTAATGTGCAAGATGATGATGAATATGTTGAAGGACAGAACCCAGGGTACAGTTGAAATACTGTATAGACAAGGTAGATGAAGCAAGATTAGATACTGTTATCACTCGTTTATGATACATAGGAGTAGCAGTGAAAGAAAATAGCTCCAGGGAGGTTGTCTGTGCAGGGCACAGGGTTTGGGAGCTGATCAAGAAGTGAGGATCTCGGAAGGACTGGAGATAGTTTCTTGATGGCAGCAGTTTCGAGGGATGCATCGACTGAGCCAAAAGTGGATCAGGGTACAGAGGGAACTGAGGTGAGGAATTGGATTGTGGAGATGTTCAGAAGGGAGCGGGTCCATTGAGCAGTTGGTGGGTCTCATGAACAGGGTAAGTTTAACAATTATGGGTGAGGGGATATCAAAATTGCACAGCAGCGTTGGAGCGGGGTTCCCAAGCGGGACGGGCAGGCGCCATGGAAGCAGAGTGGCGGGAAGGAGTCACGTGGAGAAGCGAGTTATCTTTGACTTTGAAAGACAATAGTCATATGGAGAAGGGAACTGCATTTTAAAACATCTTCCAGGAAGTCTCTAAAGTTACCCCTGACCCCATTGCAGGCAGCATCTAAACATTCTGTTAATGAATCCAAAATAGTCACATCCGGAACTGTAGTTGGGAGTCCATTACTGGCACTATTACTCATTGAAGGACTACTCCCTTATATTTTTTTAATTCATTCACGGGATATGGGCGTCGCTGGCCAGGCCAGCATTTCTTGCCCATCCCTAATTGCCCTTGAGAAGGTGATGGTGAGCTGTCTTCTTGAACCGCTGCAGTCCATGTGGGGTAGGTAGACCCACAGTGCTGTTAGGAAGGGAGTTCCAGGATTTTGACCCAGCGACAGTGAAGAAACGGTGATATAGTTCCAAGTCAGGATAATGGGTGACTTGGAGGGGAACTTGCAGGTGGTGGTGTTCCCATGTATTTGCTGCCCTTGTCCTTCTAGTTGGTAGCGGTCGCGGGTTTGGAAGGTGCTGTCGAAGGAGCCTTGGTGCATTGCTGCAGTGCATCTTGTAGATGGTACACACTGCTGCCACTGTACGTTGGTGGTGGAGGGAGTGAATGTTTGCAGATGGGGTGCCAATCAAGCGGTCCGCTTTGCCCTGGATGGTGTGGAGCTTCTTAAGTGTTGTTGGAGCTGCACCCATCCAGGCAAGTGGAGAGTATTCCATCACACTCCTGACTTGTGCCTTGTAGATTGTGGACAGGCTTTGGGGAGCCATGAGGTGAGTTACTCGCCTCAGGGTTCCTAGCCTCTGACCTGCTCTTGCAGCCACGGTATTTATATGACTACTCCAGTTCAGTTTCTGGTCAATGGTAAACCTTAGGATGTTGATAGTGGGGGATTCAGCGATGGTAATGCCGTTGAATGTCAAGGGGAGATGGTTAGACTCTCTTTTGTTGGAGATGGTCATTGCCTGGCACTTGTGTGGCACGTATGTTACTTGACACTTGTCAGCCCAATCCTGGATATTGTCCAGGTCTTGCTGCATTTCTACACAGACTGCTTCAGTATCTGAGGAGTTGCTAATGGTGCTGAACATTGTGCAATTATCAGCGAACATCCCCACTTCTGACCTTATGATTGAAGGAAGGTCATTGATGAAGCAGCTGAAGATGGTTGGGCCGAGGACACTACCCTGAGGTACTCCTGCAGTGATGTCCTGGAGATCAGATGATTGACCTCCAACAACCACAACCATCTTCCTTTGCGCTAGGTATGACTCCAGCCAGCGGAGGGTTTTCCCCCTGATTCCCATTGACCTCAGTTTTGCGAGGGCTCCTTGATGCCATACTCGGGCAAATGCTGCATTGATGTCAAGGGCAGTCACTCTCGCCTCACCTCTTGAGTTCAGCTCTTTTGTCCATGTTTGAACCAAGGCTGTAATGAGGTCAGGAGCTGAGTGGCCCTGGCGGAACCCAACCTGAGCATCACTGAGCAGGTTGTTGCGAAGCAAGTGCTGCTTGATGGCACTGTTGATGACACCTTCCATCAATTTTCTGATTATTGAGAGTAGGCTAATGGGGCGGTAGTTGGCTTCGTTGGATTTGTCCTGCTTTTTGTGTACAGGACATACCTGAGCAATTTTCCACATTGCCGGGTAGATGCCAGTGTTGTCGCTGTACTGGAACAGCTTGGCTAGGGGCGCGGCAAGTTCTGGAGCACAGGTCTTCAGTACTATTGCCGGATTACTGTCAGGGCCCATAGCTTTTGCAGTATCCAGTGCATTCAGTCGTTTCTTGATATCACGTGGAGTGAATCGATTTGGCTGAAGTTTGTCATCTGTGATGCTGGGGACTTCAGGAGGAGGCCGAGATGGATCATCAACTCGGCATTTCTGGCTGAAGATCTGTCCAGGCTTACCTCCCACATGTTGCCGCTTTCTCTCTTCCATGCCATCTGAACAACATCTATACAATCACCTCTCCATGATCTCCCTCCAGAGAGAGAAGCCTGAGAATTCCCACGCATTCCTCAGAAACTGGCATGATTGGGGCAGGGAATTGTTTTGTTGGATCGGCCTGTGCGATATGACGCCTCTGTTTTTTTTAACCAGCTCAGGTACATTTCTAACCCAGCCATATGGCCCAGAAGCAGTGCTATGTATGAGATTCCACATCATAAATCCAGCCATGTATTCATCCCCAGTGAAAGCCATGGAACTGTATATCTGGTGTGACCGTCATTATGATATTGCCTCTCTTGGCATTCGGACCAAGGTGAATTTCTGCTCAGGTCAATTCCAGCTTCGCCATTGGCTATTTCACCTTTCAGGTCGTGATCGCCCGACATTTAAATGTCAGAGGTTAGGGGTCAGGGTCTAAATGGTTTAGAGATTTGGTCAGTTGTGTTGAAGCAGAGGTGACAGTTACCTTAGTATAAGCGTCTGTAATGTACGGTTACTACATCGGGTTTAACCAACCTTTCCTCCACAGGCAAACACCTAACAGAGCAAGGATAAGAATCTGAGCCACAGCTGAACCAAAACCAGCCTCCAGCGCAATGGATTTCGCTAAATTCGATAAAGAGGACAGGTTGGCACCAAGTTAATGATAAGATTCTACACAAGATAAATAATCTGGTGTTTAATTAAAAGCAAAATACTGCAGATGCTGGAAATTTGAGTTAAAAAAAAAGAAATGCTGGAAACACTCAGCAGGTCTGGCAGCATCTGTGGAGAGAGAAGCAGAGTTAACGTTTCAGGTCAGTGACCCTTCTTCAGAACTAGCAAATATTAGAACTGCAAAATGTTATAATTTGATTTGGAGATACAGCACTGAAACAGGCCCTTCGGCCCACCGCGTCTGTGCCGACCATGAACCACCCATTTATACTAATCCTGCACTAATCCCAAATTCCTACCACATCCTCACCTGTCCCGATGTTCCCCTACCATCTACCAATACTAGGGGCAATTTATAATGGCCAATTTACCTATCAACCTGCAAGTCTATTGGCTGTGGGAAAAAACCAGAGCACCCGGAGGAAATCCACGCAGGTACAGGGAGAACTCCACACAGGCAGTACCCTGAATTGAACCTGGGTCGCTGGAGCTGTGAGGCTGCAGTGCTAACCATTGTGCCACTGTGCCGTTCCTTTCTTTTAAAATGGTCTTACTGAAATGTTGCATCTTTTTGTTTTCCCTTTCCCTGCAGAGCCGAGATATGCTACATTTACAACTGTTCTCTCCCCCCTCACCCCTCCCGCCCCCTACCAGCCTCCCCTCACCCGTTTAGTTGATTTGGCGCAGTGGTTAGCACCGCAGCCTCACAGCTCCAGAGACCGGGGTTCAATTCTGGGTACTGCCTGTGTGGAGTTTGCAAGTTCTCTCTGTGTCTGCGTGGGTTTTCTCCGGGTGGTCCAGTTTCCTCCCACAAGCCAAACGACTTGCAGGTTGATAGGTAAATTGGCCATTATAAATTGTCACTAGTATAGGTAGGTGGTCGGGAAATATAGGGACAGGTGGGGATGTGGTAGGAATATGGAATTAGTGTAGGATTAGGATAAATGGGTGCTTGATGGTCGGCACAGACTCGGTGGGCCGAAGAGCCTGTTTCAGTGCTGTATCTCTAAAACTAAAAAAACTAATAAAACTAAAGATACAGCACTGAAACAGGCCAGTAAAGCAAGTAAAGCGGGCGTGGATCAAGAGATAACAGAGGAGAAGGTGTAGATAGGACAAAGTCACTGCATAGCTGACCAGAAGGTCATGGAGCAAAGATATGTTAATGATGTTGTGAAAGACAAAGCATGAGTACAGAAAGGGTGTATATGGACTGAAAATTGAACAGCCGCAAGTAAAAACATGAAAAAAACAGTGGGTAAGCAAACTGAACAAAGATGAAATAAAATAAAATAAACACAAAAAAAAGGAAAAAGAAAAAGGACCTAAAAATAAAAGTAAAATGGGGGGCCCGTCATGCTCTGAAATTGTTGAACTCAATGGTTAGTCCAGCAGGTTGCAGTGTGCCCAATCGGTAAATGAGATGCTGTTCCTCGAGCTTGCGTTGGTGTTTACTGGAACACTGCAGCAATCCCAAAACAGAGATGTGAGCATGAGAGCAGGAGGGAGTGTTGAAATGGCAAGCAACCGGAAGCTCGGGGTCTTGCTTGCGGACTGAGTGGAGGTGTTCTGCAGAGCGGTCACCCAGTCTGCGTTTGGTCTCCCCAATATAGAGGAGCCCACATTGTGTGCAGCGAGTACGGTATACTACATTGAAAGAAGTACAAGTCAATCTCTGCTTCACCTGAACGGAGTGTTTGGGGCCTGGGATAGTGAGGAGAGAGGAGGTAAATGGGCAGGTATTACACCTCCTGTGATTGCAGGGGAAGGTGCCGTAGGAGGGCGATGAGATGGTGGGGGTAATGGAGGAGTGGAGCAGGGTGCCAAGGAGGGAACGATCCCTTCTGAGTGCTGACAAGGGAAAGGAGGGGAAGATTCGTTTGGTAGTTGTATCATACGATTCATACACCCACTTTACTTTTATTTTTAGTTATTTTTTCTTTTTCCTTTGTTTACCCTCTGTTTTTTTCATTTTTGTCCTTGAGGCTGTTCAATTTTCAGTCCGTTAACACCTTTTCTGTACTAATGCTTTGTCTTTCAACACATCATTAACATATCTTTGCTCCATCACCTGCTGGTCAGCTCTTCAGTGACCTTGGCCTATCTGCACCTTCTCCTTTGTTATCTCTTGCCCCACTCCCACTTTACTTGCTTGTACCCTTTTAGGTTTCTAATATTTGCCAGTTGAGAAGAAGGGACACTGACCTGAAACTTTAACTCTGCTTCTCTCTCCACAGATGCTGCCAGACCTGCTGAGTATTTCTAGCATTTCTTGTTTTTAAATCTGGTGCTTAACACAGGACACAAATTGTAACTGAATTACTACTACACGATAAACAGAGAACATAATGAGATATGGATTGAAAGGTCTTGGGGCAATAGAGCAAAATGGGCGTGTTGTATGGGCCGCCATTTTCGGACCCGCCCGATATTCAGCTCCACTGAAGTCAATGCAGGTGAATATTGGGCGGGTTGTAAAGCGGGAGGCAGGTGAAATTCAGCTCAAGATGAATTTTTACATCAATCTCTCACTTCACACCGTGGTAAACCGGTCCTTACACAACTGACACGGATTGAAAATCAAACAGATACAGCTTTTACTGAGGTCAAACGAACACAGTGAATGTTACAATGTCACTCACCTCTTACAGTGATGTGTGTACATCACTTAGAGCTCATGTTATCCTCCTTCCCCCTACATCAGCTTCATACTGACAGGTATAATGTTCTCCTTCACCGTGATCTATATTCCTGATGGTGAAGGTGAGAGAATTACTCCCTGCAGCAGCAGACTGGACATCAGAGTAATTGGTTTCTCCTTGCCTGTACAAGTGAAATGTGATGCCAGGAACGTCCTGGGGGCATGTACAGTTAAATAAGACATTCCCACCCTTAGTGGTAACTCTAGAATCCACGGAAAGATTTGGTTTGGGGAGATCTGTAATTGGTAAAGTTGAATTAGTGACAATTGGTTTCAAATGCACACCAGATTTATTGTTCACACACAGCACATGTGTTCAACGTTTCTTATCTTCAACAGAGATGATACTCTTACGTCCACATAAGCGAGGTTACTTAGGTTCATCCGAGAGTCAGAACCGAGTGTATGTTCAGACCTCCCCTTCCGATTCTCCAAGTAGTTGATCAGACTACTTATTTCTGAACGAGCTATCCAGCACTTGGAAGCACACTTTCTTATACCCTACTTCGTACATGCTACCTGTGTGATCAGCTCGGGCTGGGCCGGCCCTGACTACACGATGTACAGTGATTGGTCAGTCAGCTGTTTCTAATGCCGTGGGTGCACTACGTCAGCCACAGTGGGTCTCCCTTTCACCAGTTTTGACATACACTCATTTCTGGTAACCTCATCCCTAATGTTTTGATCACATTTCCTGGCTAGTTCTCTGTTTTCCAGTATTTGGCTGATAACAAGGCATTACTTCACTCTGCCAAAGCAACGCCCACCCCCCCCCCCCCACCCCCCGCCCCCACGCACTCCCCGGTCTCCAAGCAACCAGCCCACATGGCGCGTCTGATACAAATTTAGCTATAGTTTAGACATGCCTTAATGACCACCTTGCAGGTTTCACCACATTCACTTCCCCATTATCAGTTCAGTGACACGACAGTGCTGATTCAGTGCATCCCACTTCCCTACTGTGGAGTTATTTACCACTATTAGCCACACACAATTCTTTTCCCACATACCAGGTTACATACAGTTCGCGTGTTGGAAGGTGCTCATCTACAATTGATAGGGTAGATGTAGAGAAGATGTTTACGCTTGTGTGACAGACCCAAACAAGGGGGCATCAATAGAAGATAGTCACTGATAAATCCAATGGGGGAATTCAGGAAAAAAATCTTTACCCAGAGCGTGTGGAGAATGTCGAACTACTTCCCACAGGGAGAGATTGAGGAGAATAGATTAGATGCTTTCAAGGAGCAGATAGATATTTATGAGTGAGTGAGTAATGGAAGGATATACAGTTAGGATGAGATGAAGTAGACTGGGATGGGGATCGTTTGGAGAATAAACACTAGAGCCCAGCAGTTGAGTCGAATGATCTGTTTCTGTGCTGTAAATTCCATGCAATTATTTGCAGATCAACACTATTCTCCTTCAACATAAGAGATGAACATGTGCTTCATTGTTACAGAGACAGTCAGAAGCTGAGTGCACAGGCACACACTGCGATATCTAAACACTGTTACATTGATACAAATATGAATTTCTGTAAATAGCAAACGGTGTTGAACAGATATATTAACAATCTCTCTTCCCCTTCAGGACATGCGCAATGCCAATATCATCACCCTCTATAAAAACAAAGGTGACCGCGGTGACTGCGACAACTGCCGTGTAATCTCCCTTCTCAGCATAGTGGGGAAAGTCTTTGCTCGAGTCGCTTCAAACAGGCTCCAGAAGCTGGCCAAGCGCATCGACCATGAGGCACAGTGTGGCCTTCGAGCAGAGAGATCGACCATCGACATGCTGTTCTCTCTTCATCAGATACAGGAGAAATGCAACGAAAAACAGATGCACCTCGACATTGCTTTCATTGATCTCACCAAAGCCTTTGACCTCGTCAGCAGACGTGGTCTCTTCAGACTACTAGAAAAGATTGGATGTCCACCAAAGCTACGAAGTATCATCACCTCATTCCATGACAATATGAAAGGCACAATTCAACATAGCGGCACCTCATCAGACCCCTTTCCTATCCTGAGTGGCGTGAAACAGGGCTGTGTTCTCGCACCCACACTTATTGGGATTTTTTTGTCTGCCTGCTGCTCTCACATGCGTTCAAGTACTTAGAAGAACGAATTTTCCTCCACACAAGATCAGGGGGCAGGTTGTTCAACCTTGCCCGTGTAAGAGCGAAGTCCAAAGGACGGAAAGTCCTCATCAGAAAACTCCTCTTTGCTGACGATGCTGCTTTAACATCTCACACTGAAGAGTGCCTGCAGAGTCTCATCGACAGGTTTACGGCTGCCTGCAACGAATTTGGCCTTACCATCAGCCTCAAGAAAACGAACACCATGGGACAGGACGTCAGAAATGCTCCATCCATCAATATTGGCGACCACGCTCTGGAGGTGTTCACCTACCTAGGCTCAACTATCACCAGTAACCTTTCCCCAGATGCAGAAATCAACAAGCGCATGGGAAAGGCTTCCACTGCTATGTCCAGACTGGCCAAGTGAGTGTGGGAAAATGGCGCACTGACACGGAACACAAAGGTCCGAGTGTATCAAGCCTGTGTCCTCAGTACCTTGCTCTATGGCAGCGAAGACTGGACAATGTATGTCAGCCAAGAGTGACGTCTCAATTCATTCCATCTTTGCTGCCTCCGGAGAATACATGGCGTCACATGGCAGGACCGTGTCTCCAACACAGAAGTACTCGAGACGGCCAACATCGCCAGATTATACACACTACTGAATTAGCGGCGCTTCAGATGGCTTGGCCATGTGAGCCGCATAGAAGATGGTACGATCCCCAAAGAAACATTGTACAGCGAGATCGCCACTGGTTTCAGACCCACCGGCCGTCCATGTCTCCACTTTAAAGACGTCTGCAAACGCGACATGAAGTCCTGTGACATTGATCACAAGTCGTGGGAGTCAGTTGCCAGCGTTCGCCAGAGCTGGTGGGCAGCCATATAGGCGGGGCTAAAGTGTGGTGAGTCGAAGAGACTTGGCAGTTGGCAGGAAAAAAGACAGAAGGGGTGAGCCAACTGTGTAACAGCCCCGACAAACACATTTTTCTGCAGCACCTGTTGAAGAGCCTGTCACTCCAGGATTGGCCTTTATAGCCACTCCAGGCGCTGCTCCACAAACTACTGACCACCTCCAGGCACTTACCCATTGTCTCTCGAGATAAGGAGGACAAAGAAAGTTCCCCTTCGCTCACCTGCTATAGTGACCATCACAGATTCACTGAACTGGGATTCTAACCATTTTCCATCGATGAAGGCTGTATAGATGAACGTCCAGCACGCTTCCAGCGTTCCGGATGACTATTTCTGCAGGAAGTGCACCCAGTTGCAGCTCCTCACTGACCGCATGGATCGGTTGGAGCGGCAACTGGATGCACTTAGGAGCATGCAGGTGGCAGAAAGTGCCATCGACAGGAGTTTTAGAGAAGTAGTTGCACCCAAGGTGCAGGCAGATAGATGGATGACCGCTAGAAGGGGCAGAGAGTCAGTGTAGGAATCCCCTGTGGCTATCCCCCTCTCTGACAAGTATACCGTTTTGGATACTGGTGGGGGGATGGCCTATCAGGGGAAAACAGCAGCAGCCAGAGCAGTGGCACCACGGCTGGCACTGTTGTTCAGCAGGGAGGGACAAAGCGCAGAAGAGCAATAGTTATAGGGGACTCTATAGTCAGGGGCACAGATTGGCGCTTCTGTGGACGTGAAAGAGACTCCAGGATGGTATGTTGTCTCCCTGGTGCCAGGGTCAAGTATGTCTCTGAACGGACAGGGGGCATTCTGAAGGGGAATGGTGAACAGCCATAGGTTGTGGTACAAATCGGCATGAATGACATAGGCAGGAAGAGTGACGAAGTCCTGCAGGGGGAGTTCAGGGAGTTGGTAGAAAGTTAAAAGACAGGACCTCTAGGGTTGTAATCTCGGGATTACTCCCTGTGCCACGTGCCAGTGAGGCTGGAAGCAGGAGGCTAGTGCAGCTAAACATGTGGCTGAACAGCTGGTGTAGAAGGGAGGGTTTCAGATATCTGGACCATTGGGATCTCTTCAGGGGCAGATGGGACCTGTACAAGAAGGACAGGTTGCATCTAAATGGGAGGGGCACATATATTCTGGCTGCGAGGTTTGCAAGCGTCACTCTGGAGGGTTTAAACTAGTGTGGCAGGGGGGTGGGAACCAGAGCAGACGGACAGCAGGTGAAATAAATGAGGGGGAACGAGTAGCTCAGGTCAGTAAGACTGAGAGGAAGAGCAGGCAGGGAGATGTTGCGGAGCACAGCGGGACTGGTGGTCTGAAGTGCATTTGTTTCAATGCGAGAAGTATAATAGGTAAGGCAGATGAAGTTAGAGCTTGGATTAGTACTTGGAACTATGATGTTGTTGCTATTACAGAGACTTGGTTTGAGGGTAGGACAGGATTCGCAGCGAAATGTTCCAGGATTCAGAAGCTTCAGGCGGGATAGCGGGGGATGTAAAAGGCTTGGGGGAGTTGCATTACTTGTTAAGGAGAATATCACAGCTGTACTGCGGGAGGATACCTCAGAGGGATCGTGCTCCCAGGCAATATGGGTGGAGCTCAGGAATAGGAAGGGTGCAGTCACTATGTTGGGGGTTATCTACAGGCCTCCCAACAGCCAGCGGGATGTAGAGGAGCAGATACGTAGACAGATTTTGGAAAGATGTAAAGGTAACAGGATTGCAGTGGTGGGCGATTTTAACTTCCCCTATATTGACTGGGACTCACTTAGTGCTAGGGGGTTGGATGGAGCAGAATGTGTAAGGAGCATCCAGGAGAGCTTCTTGAAACAATATGTAGATAGTCCAACTAGGGATGGGGCCATACTGGACCCGGTATTGGGGAATGAGCACGTCCAGACGGTCGAAGTTTCAGTAGGGGAACATTTCGGGAACAGTGACCATAATTCCTTAAGTTCTAAGGTACCTGTGGATAAGGATAAGAGTAGTCCTCGGGTGCAGGTGCCAAATTGATGGAAGGCAAATTATAACAATATTAGGCAGGAACTGAAGAATTTAGATTGCGGGCGGCTGTTTGAGGGTAAATCAACATCTGACATGTGGGAGTCTTTAAAACGTCAGCTGATTAGAATCCAGGACCAGCATGTTCCTGTGAGGAAGAAGGATATGTTTGGCAAGCTTTGGGAACCTTGGATAACGCGGGATATTGTGAGCCTAGTCAAAAAGAAAAAGGAAGCATTCATAAGGGCTGGAAGGCTAGGAACAGACGAATCCGTTGTAGAATATAAAGACAGTAGGAAGGAACTTAAGCAAGGAGTCAGGACGGCTAAAAGGGGTCATGAAAAGTCATTGCAAACAGGACTAAGGAAAATCCCAAGGCTTTTTAAACGTATATAAAATGCAAGAGGGTAACTAGGGAAAGGGTTGGCCCACTCAAGGACAGAGAAGGGAATCCACGTGTGGAGCCAGAGGAAATGGCCGAGGAACGAAATGAATACTTTGCATCAGTATTTACCAAAGAGAAGGACTTGGTGGATGATGAGCCTAGGAAAGGGAGTGTAGATAGTCTCAGTCATCTCATTATCAAAAGGGAGGAGGTGTTGGGTGTGTTGCAAAGCAGTAAGGTAGATAGGTCCCCAGGGCCTGATGGTATCTACTCCAGAATACTGAGGGAGGCAAGGGAAGAAATTGCTGGGGCCTTGACTGAAATCTTTGCATCCTCATTGGCTACAGGTGAGGTCCTAGAGGACTGGAGGATAGCCAATGTTGTTCCTCTGTTTAAGAAGGGCATCAAGGCTAATCCAGGAACTTATTGGCCGGTGAGCCTTACGTCAGTGGTAGGGAAATTATTGGAGATGATTCTTCGGGACAGGATTTACTCCCATTTGGAAACAAACGAACTTATTAGCGAGAGGCTGCATGGTTCTGTGAGCGGGAGGTCGTGTCTCAGTAATTTGATTGAGTTCTTTGAGGAAGTGACAAAGATGATTGATGAAGGAAGGGCGGTGGATGTTATCGATATGAACTTTAGTAAAGCCTTTGACAGGGTCACGCATGGCAGATAGGTACAAAAGGTGAAGTCACACGGGATCAGAGGTGAGCTGGCAAGATGGATACAGAAATGGGTCGGTCATAGAAGACAGAGGGTAGCAGTGGAAGGGTGCTTTTCTGAATGGAGGGATGTGACTAGTGGTGTTCCGCAGGGATCAGTTCTGGGACCTTTGCTGTTTGTGCTGTATTTAAATGATTTGGAGGAAAATGTAGCTGGTCTGATTAGCAAGTTAGCGGACGACACAAAGGTTGGTGGTGTTGCGGATAGTGATGAGGATTGTCAGAGCATACAGCAGGATATAGATCGGTTGGAGACTTGGGTGGAGAAATGGCAGATGGAGTTTAATCCGGACAATTGTGAGGTCATGCATATTGGAAGGTCCAATGCAGGTGGGAAGTGTACAGTAAATGGTAGAACCCTTATTAGTATTGACAGGCAGAGAGATCTGGGCGTACAGGTCCACAGGTCACTGAAAGTGGCCACGCAGGTTGATAAGGTAGTCAAGAAGGCATACGGCATGCTTGCCTTCATCTTTCGTGGCACAGAGTATAAAAATTGGCAAGTCATGCTGCAGCTGTCCAGAACTTTAGTTAGGCCACATCTGGAATATTGCGTGCAATTCTGGTCGCCACACTACCAGAAGGACGAGCAGGCTTTGGAGAGGGTGCGGAAGAGGTTTCCCAGGATATTGCCTGGTCTGGAGGGCATTAGCTGTGAGGAGAGGTTGGATAAACTGGGATTGTTTTCACTGGAACGACGGAGGTGGAGGGGCGACATGATAGAGGTTGACAAGTTATGAGCGGCATGGACAGAGTGGATAGTCAGAAGCTTTTTCCCAGGGTGGAAGAGTTGGTTACGAGGGGATATAGGTTTAAGGTGAGAGGGGCAAAGTTTAGAGGGAATGTGCGAGGCAAGTTTTTTACACAGAGGGTGGTGAGTGCCTGGAATTTGCTGCTGGTGGAGGTTGTGGAAGCAGACATGATAGCGATGATTAAGAGGCATCTTGACAAATACATTGATAGGAAGGGAATAGAGGGATACGGTCCCCGGAAGTGCAGAAGGTGTTAGCTTTGGCAGGCATCAAGATCGGCGCGGGCTTGGAGAGCCGAATGGCCTGTTCCTGTGCTGTACTGTTCTTTGTTCTTTGTTTGTTCTTTGTATTTGCATTTGTACCGCCGTCCTTGGTTTGTACTGGTCACTGGGAATGTTTCAATGTTGCCCTTTGTGATGAATTGAGGATCGCACTGTCTCTGGCTCTCTTTGTAAAAGCGGAATGTTTCACCGTGATCATCTCCAGTCACGGTGCAGGTAATGGTGACATCCTCCCCTCCGACATACATGCCAGTCGATTGATCCAGGGATACCCCTGGCGCTGATGGCCGATCTGATACATAATAATTGGACAGTTTGAAATGGATCTGTGGAATCTGTGCTGTCTTTCTCCAGTAAGTTACAGACCTTCACATTTTATGCTCTTTTTGCATGTACTCTCAATAAATTCAATGGCTGGTTAAATGGAGTGGGGTGTGAAATAGGTTTTGGACCTTTACCTAAACCAATCCCATTCCATCAGGGCGGGTTCCAAAATGCCCTGTGACTGGCTTTGAATTTGAGCATGTTTGAAGTCACAATATTGTGTGACATCAATTCTCTTGGGTGGTCCGATCGTTTGGCAACTCCTTTTACAAATTGGGAATAACATTTTCACTGAAACTTATCCCAAGATAATGGGGCGCGGTGTGTCATGGGATGGGTTTCAATACCTCCTGTTTTACCCTCCAGAATATCTACCACAATACAATATCCGGTATAATTTTGCCTTGGACTGGAGTGGAAAATGGAAGATAGCGTATTTGTTGTCTACACCCAGTGGAAAGGAAGAATTGGCAGGGTCTAAAATGGTGGTACGATTCATCAGCATCGAATTTCCACTAGCGAGGATCAGTTCCACTCCATGGAGAGCCCACATGGACTATATAGGCCGGATGGCCTCATTCTCTGCTATTAACGACTCTATGACTGCATGATCTATCCATATTATTCATGGCATGTGTGGACATCGATCGGTATTGGATTGTCTTAGAGTGAAAGTTATCGAAACTTACCCACGACTGTCACCTTCACAGTATCACTTCTCTCTGAGGTGATCTCCCTCACTGACACTGTCTTTCTGTGAACACAGGAATAATCTGCTCATCCAGTTCCCTATAGCTTTGTCACATGAAAGGTGACTGTGTATTGCCATGATCTGGCAGTCTGGGTTTGATTGGTTCATTTTGGATTCCTCTGTTCGAAATAGAAACTGCTGCCTGAATACAGATATGGTGCTTTACAGGTAATCTTGACCAGTTCTTCTCTCAGAAATACACGATCCTCACGGTTAACAGACAATGATGGTTTTCTGGGGCAATCTTTAAGTATAGGAAGGAAGCACGGTCATGTTATAAAAAAGTATGCATACTGGAGTAAATTTAGCCTAATGCAGCATGTGGGAATAGGGTGAGATTGGGTCTGCCGCCCGTTTTCCGCCCAACCAAATTTTCATCCGCGTGGAACTGAATATCAAGTGCTGCTTAAAATGGACCAAGCTGAAACCGCTCGTTTTGGGACACCACCCGATATGGATTTATAGCTAAGAAAATTCTGTCATTACATCGGTACCGAGTGGGTCTCTGCGCTCTGGAGTACAGCATTCGCGCAGTACTAACTTAAATTAGCAGTTGTAACAAACAGAAGTTTGCACTCTATTCAAGTCAATGGAGGGTAAAATCAGACAGAGAGCAAAACTGGACCCAGACCAGAATTCGCCTCTTTTCTACTTGAAGGATTTGATTAAAGCGGTAATGTGAGCTCATATTTCTCGAAACGGGTGAATTGACCAGATTCTGACGTAATCAACCCCACCCTTTCCTCCCCGACTACCTTGCCCTGCCCCTCTATGTAACCCCGTCCATACCTTCGCTGCCATTCCTGGAGATGATTCATCCTTGCTGGTGCCAAGTCTGGAGGTGAACATCCATTCCGATGCTGGCCTGGGGTTAAACATCCATTTCAATGCTTGTCTGGGGTTAAACATCCATGCCAATGCTGGCCTGGGGTTATACATCCATTGCAATGCTAGTCTGGGTTTAAACATACATTGCAATGCTGTCCTTGGATTATACATCCATTGCAATGCTGGTCTGGGGTTAAACATCCATTCCAATGCTGGCCTGGGGTTATCCATCCATTGCAATGCTTGTCTGGGGTTATACATCCATTGCAATGCTGGCCTGGGGTTATACAGCCATTGCAATGCTGGTCTGGGGTAAAACATCCATTCCAATGCTGGTCTGGGTTTAAACATACATTGCAATGCTTTCCTTGGATGATACATCCATTGCAATGCTGGTCTGGGGTTAAACATCCATTCCAATGCTGACCTGTGGTTATACATCCATTGCAATGCTGGTCTGGGGTTAAACATCCATTCCAATGCTGGCCTGGGGTTATCCATCCATTGCAATGCTTGTCTGGGGTTATACATCCATTGCAATGCTGGCCTGGGGTTATACAGCCATTGCAATGCTGGTCTGGGGTAAAACATCCATTCCAATGCTGGTCTGGGTTTAAACATACATTGCAATGCTTTCCTTGGATGATACATCCATTGCAATGCTGGTCTGGGGTTAAACATCCATTCCAATGCTGACCTGTGGTTATACATCCATTGCAATGCTGGTCTGGGGTTATACAGCCATTGCAATGCTGGTCTGGGGTAAAACATCCATTCCAATGCTGGTCTGGGTTTAAACATACATTGCAATGCTTTCCTTGGATGATACATCCATTGCAATGCTGGTCTGGGGTTAAACATCCATTCCAATGCTGACCTGTGGTTATACATCCATTGCAATGCTGGTCTGGGGTTATACAGCCATTGCAATGCTGGTCTGGGGTAAAACATCCATTCCAATGCTGGTCTGGGTTTAAACATACATTGCAATGCTTGCCTTGGATTATAAATCCATTGCAATGCTGGTCTGGGGTTAAACATCCATTCCAATGCTGGCCTGTGGTTATACATCCATTGCAATGCTGGTCTGGGTTGAAACATACATTGCAATGCTGTCCTTGGATTATACATCCATTGCAATGCTGGTCTGGGGCTAAATATCCATTGCAATGCTGGTCTGGGGTTAAATATCCATTGCAATGCTGGTCTGGAGTTAAACATCCATTGCAATGCTGGCAGTAGTTGAATGGAGGTGTGAAAGAGAGAAGAACACAGTCCTGAGACTCAACTGCACAAATCCGACCAGGCCAAGCCATGTTGAAACATTCATGAACTGTGTGGCATGGGGATATTGTGCGCTGTTCACCTAATCTGGCAGGTAGGGCTAAATTGTAACTATGTGTCGAGTAATGAGGATTGAAGTTATTCTTATTATTTAAGTGAATGCAAAGTTGCAATCTGCCACAACGTTGGGAGAACCCTGGATGCTGCAAACCGACTGCCGATTTAACTCTTCAAAAAATCCCGCCGTCGAGAATCCGAAAAGACACACCCGCCTAATTATATCACTCCACGTGCCACCAAATACGCCACGGTGGACAGAATATAATCCACCCCGCCCCCTCCCCCACCAAGAGTGTTGATAAAACATATTACCAATCTCAGTTCTCTGCCATTCACCTTCGATCGTTATCTTTACAGCTCTGCAGAACTCTGACCATATATCCATTGTTTGCACCTAAGTGCGATATTTCCATTGATACTGCTCGCCTCGGGTTTTACTGTCAACCCTGAATGGTGCCCACTGTGACAATTTGCTAATTGTATAGTTCCCATCTCTCTCTGTAAAAGTGGAAGGTTTTATCACGATCATTGCCACGACCAGGATAGTGAAGATGATTCTCGACAGGGGCGAGAGTAACAGGGTAGTTGTTATGGGGGACTTTAACTTTCCAAATATTGACTGGAAATACTATAGGTCGAGTACTTTAGATGGGTCAGTTTTTGTGCAGTGTGTGCAGAAGGGTTTTCTGACACAGTTTGGAGACAGGCCAACCAGGGGCGATGCCACATTGGATTTGGTATTGGGTAATGAACCCGGCCAGGTGTTAGATTTAGATGTAGGTGAGCACTTTGGTGATAGTGATCACAATTCGGTTAGGTTTACCTTAGCGATGGGCAGGGACAGGTATATACCGCAGCGCAAGAATTATAGCTGGGGGAAAGGAAATTATGATGCGATTAGGCAGGATTTAGGATGCGTAGGATGGGGAAGGAAACTGCAGGGGATGGGCACAATCGAAATGTGGAGCTTATTCAAGGAGCAGCTACTGCGTGTCCTTGATAAGTATGTACCTGTCAAGCAGGGAGGAAGTTGTCGAGCGAGCCGTGGTTTAATAAAGAAGTTGAAGCGCTTGTCAAAAGGAAGAAGAAGGCTGATGTTAGGATGAGACGTGAAGGCTCAGTTAGGGCGCTTGAGAGTTACAAGCTAGCCAGGAAGGATCTAAAGGGAGAGCGAAGAAGAGCAAGGAGAGGACACGAGAAGTCATTGGCGGATAGGAACAAGGAAAACCCTAAGGCTTTCTATAGGTATATCAGGAATAAAAGAATGACTAGAGTTAGATTAGGGCCAATCAAGGATAGTAGTGGGAAGTTGTGGGTGGAATCAGAGGAGATAGGGGAAGTGTTAAATGAATATTTTTCGTCAGTATTTACAGTAGAGAAAGAAAATGTTGTCGATGAGAATACTGAGATTCAGGCTACTAGGCTAGATGGGATTGAGGCTCACAAGGAGGAGGTGATATCAATTTTGGAAAGTGGGAAAATAGATAAGTCCCCTGGGCCAGATGGGATTTATCCTCGGATTCTCTGGGAAGCCAGGGAGGAGATTGCAGAGCCTTTGTCCTTGATCTTCATGTCGTCATTGCCGACAGGAATAGTGCCGGAAGACTGGAGGATAGCAAATGTTGTCCCCTTGTTCAAGAAGGGGAGTAGAGACAGCCCTGGTAATTATAGACCTGTGAGCCTGACCTCGGTTGTGGGTAAAATGTTGGAAAAGGTTATAAGAGACAGGATTTATAATCATCTTGAAAGGAATAAGTTCATTATCGATACACAGCACGATTTTGTGAAGGGTAGGTCGTGCCTCACAAACCTTATTGAGTTTTTCGAGAAGGTGACCAAACAGCTGGATGAGGATAAATCAGTGGATGTGGTATATATGGATTTCAGTAAGGCGTTTGATATGATTCCCCACGGTAGGCTATTGCAGAAAATACGGAAGTATGGGGTTGAAGGTGATTTAGAGCTTAGGATCAGAAATTGGCTTGCTGAAAGAAGGTGGTGGTTGATGGCAAATGTTCATCCTGGAGTTTAGTTACTAGTGGTGTACCGCAAGGATCTGTTTTGGGGCCACTGCTGTTTGTCATTTTTATAAACGACCTGAAAGAGGGTGTAGAAGGGTGGGTTAGTAAATTTGCGGATGACATGAAGTTCGGTGGAGTTGTGGATCGTGCCGAAGGATGTTGTAGGTACAGAGGGACATAGACAGACTGCAGAGCTGGGCTGAGAGATGGCAAATGGAATTTAATGCGGAAAAATGTGAGGTGATTCACTTTGGAAGGAGTAACAGGAATGCAGAGTACTGGGCGAATGGGAAGATTCTTGGTAGTGTGGACGAACAGAGAGATCTTGGTGTCCAGGTACATAAATCCCTGAAAGTTGCTACCCAGGTTAATAGGGCTGTTAAGAAGGCATATGGTGTGTTAGCGTTTATTAGTAGGGGGATCGAGTTTCGGAGCCACGAGGTCATGCTGCAGCTGTACAAATCTCTGGTGAGACCGCACCTGGAGTATTGCGTGCAGTTCTGGTCACCGCATTATAGGAAGGATGTGGAAGCTTTGGAAAGGGTGCAGAGGAGATTTACTCGGATGTTGCCTGGTATGGTGGGAAGGTCTTACGAGGAAAGGCTGAGGGACTTGAGGTTGTTTTCGTTGGAGAGAAGGAGGAGGAGAGGTGACTTAATAGAGACATATAAGATAATCAGAGGGTTAGAAAGGGTGGATCGTGGGAGTCTTTTTCCTCGGATGGTGATGGCAAACACGAGGGGACATAGCTTTAAGTTGAGGGGTGATAGATATAGGACAGATGTTCGAGGTAGTTTCATTACTCAGAGAGTAGTAGGGGCATGGAATGCCCTGCCTGCAACAGTAGTAGACTCACCAACTTAAAGGGCATTTAAGTGGTCATTGGATAGACATATGGATGAAAATGGAATAGTGTAGGTCAGATGGTTTCACAGGTCTGCGTAACATCGAGGGCCGAAGGGCCTGTACAGTGCTGTAATGTTCTAATTCTAATTGCCAGTCACGGTGCAGGTAATGATGGCCACCTCTCCTCTTACATTCTCCCCAGTCCGTTGATTAAGAGATATCACTGGCGTTGTTGGCAGATGTGCAGCAAAATAGTTGGAAAGAAGATTTAGCAATGGATCTGTAACTTTGCCTGTGAGGTACATGTTTGTAACACAATACCAATTGCACTGTGTCAAAGTGAAGTGTTTACATCAGGGACTGCGATTCCACAGCAGCAGTTTTCGGGATTTGCTTCAAATGAAATGAGCAATTAAGCAGAGTCCTGAATTTATATAGCACATCCAGGAACTCAGGAGGACCTCGAACCCTTTCCAGCCAATTTGTGCAATTAGGTGGTCTGGTAATGAGTTCTGAGATTTTGATCCAGCAACGATGAAGGAATAAATGATAAATCTCCAAGTCAGGATGGTGTGCTACTTGGAGGGGAATGTGTAGCTGATGGTGTCCCCATGCAACTGCTGCCCTCGCCCTTCTCAGTGTTGGACCACGAGTGTGAGAGATGCTGTCAAAATGCCAGCCGATACGAGATATGAAAGCCCTCTCAATGTACTGAAGTTCAAATATTATGCACGACGGGATCATTTTGAAAATCTCGGTATACAGATTCTGTTCTCTAACAGAGAAACCTGTAAAGTGACAAGGGCTGTCAGGCCGTCAGTGCCTCTTGAGCTGGCACTACATACAGAGGATTTTTATCCCTGTTACCGTACTGTCAGTGTGACATTAAATGTTGATAGGTCAATCGTGTGGGGGTAAAACTGGCCTTGGGCAAATTTGAAACGGACAGTAATAATTGGGTTTTAATCCCTGTTTCAATTGAAAACACAAACAGGTGGGGAATAAAATAAACGGCCGAATCATTGCCGTCCATTTCGCAATACATTTAGGAGATATTTCACCCTCGGGTATTGTCAGCAACAAGCAATTATGAAGGCCAATGGTATGTTGGCATTTGGTACAAAGGGATTGGAGTACAAGAATAAATAAATCTTATTGCAATTATACAGGACACTGGTGCGGCCACAATTGTATTATTGTGTGCAGTCCTGGCCTATTTCCCTGAGAAGGGATAAACTTGCCCCAGAGGGTGGACAATGAAAGTCCACCAGACTGGCTGCTGGGTGCGGACACTGTCCAATGTGAAGAGATTCAGTTGAGTAGACAGGAGTTCAGGAGTGTGAGAGGTGATCTCCCTGAAGCAGAACAGTTTTAAGATGCTTCACAAGGTAGATGCTGAGGAAGTGTTTCCTCAGGCTGGATAATCTAGACGCAGGGTCACAGTTTCAGAATACATGACCAGCCAGTCCGCAATGAGATTTGGAGAATTTTCTTCACGCAAAGTGTTGTGAATCTTTGTAATTCTCTACACTAGAGATTTGTGGATGGTCAGTCATTGACTATATTCAAACAGATGTCGATAGATTTTTGAGTACTGAGGGAACGAATGGATGTGGGAAGTGTGCGGGAAGGTCGAGTTGAGGTAGGAGATCAGCCATGATCAGATTGAATGACAGAACAAGCTCGAAGGGCCAAATGGCCTCCCCTTGCTCCAATTCATATGTTCCTATGTTCAATGGTATTCTGTATTCTTAGCGTGAAAGAGAGTAAAACTTACCCGCAAGAGTTGCCTTCACGGTGTCACTTAAATATGAGATGATCTCCCGATCTGGCACTGTCTTTCTGTAAACACAGGAGTAATCTACTGACCCGGGAGACACCAGGTCTGTGACGAATATACAGATGGATTGACTGTGTCTGCTTTGATTGGTTCTTTCTGGCTTCCTCAGTACCAAGAGAAACTGCTCCCTGAATATGAGGACGGTGCTTCACAAGTAATCCTGACTGACTCTCCTTTCAGAAATCCTCTAACTGAACGCTCCAGGTATAATGATTTTTTCAAGGTAATCTATAAGGAGAGTAAAGAAACACATTCCAGTTAAACACAAGAACCCACTGGCTGCGAGGGTGATCAGCGCCTGATTTTCACTGCAGCTGAACTTACTGTTCATGAAGTCAAATTAAAGTAATTTCCAGCATGTTGTGAAGTGATCAGCTAATCCCGATTTTACGCTGCATTAAAGTGAATGGAGGTGAAAATTGTGTGGAGTGTAAATCATGCAGCCGATCCAAATCCCTTTCTTTACACTTCGTGAATTTGATTAAAATTCACCATCAATGTCTCCATGAGGTGTGAGTTCATTGGTTGGGCGTAGTTTAAGTCCCTAAAGTCAGACTCAGTAGGATGTATGTTCCTCTCGGGCAACAGTCTAAACCCGCCAATATCGCATCACCAGTTCATATTAAACACCACCAGATTTCCATTTATTTGGCCTCCAATTGAACAACAGTTGGAAAAGCAGGCGTCTAATTCACTTCCATGGCCGGAGATATTTTTTAACCCAATACATTTAAGTCATACTTTTGCTGGCAGTAGATGCAGAGCGAGTGAATTGGTCAGGTGTTGACTCTTGCATCGCTCTGTTTGGAAGGAAAGCGCTATACTCGGAGACACAGATTCCACAAAAACAAGAGATTTCAGAATTTGACTAAAAAGAGAAAGTAACATTTGCATTTCCGTACTGCCTTTCAGTAACTCAGATCGTGCCAAACCACATCACAGCCAATGAAATAGATCTGAACTGAAGTCGCTGCTGCAATTTAGGAAATAAAACAACTAGGGAGATTGCAAGAGCAAAGACATTTATAGACCTGCGGGAAGAAATAATTTAAAAATGTAGTGTAAATATCCACTATAAATTAAAACAGTGAATGTGATATTAGATTGAAATTCAACGAGGCTGATGGAGTTATGCTATCGTTTTATACAGATGTGTTTAGGCCAAGGCCGGAATACCACATTCAGTGCTGGGCACAACAGCTCAGGAATGATATATCGTCCGTCGAGTGGGTACAGAACATATTCACTAGGATAATACACGGACTAAATTGGAGAACATAGAGAAGAGTCATGCATGATCTAATTGAGGCGTTTGAGGGAAATTAAATATTTTCTTTTCATACTTGGAGGATGTAGCGCCGTTAACAAGGCCAGCATTTGTGCCCATCCCTGAATGCCCTAGAACTGAGTGACTTACTGGGGCCATTTCAGAGGTCAGTTAAGGGCCAACCATGTTGCTGGAGGTCTGGAGTCATATGGAGGCCAGACCAGGTAAGACGGCAGATTTCCTTCCCCAGAGTACATTAGAGAACCTGATAGGTATTGACAACAATCCATGACAGTTTCCTGGCATTATTACCGACAAGAGTTTCTAATTCTCGATTTATTTTAATTAATTGAATTGAAATACCAACAAATTTGAGGAATTGGATGGCTAACTGTGAGAAATCTAGAAGTAATGATAATATTCAATAAAATCTTGTTCTGGGACCAGCTGGAGTGCTATGTACAGTTTTGTAACCCTCGTGACCAAAAGGAAATGGATGAAATGTCCAAAAGTAATCACATTTCCAACAGTGCCTTCCCAATGACAACTGCTGAGATGCAGACCTGCATCACCGCTATCAATGTTACAACACGATTAGATACAGACACAGAAATGAAATGTTATAAAAACAAACTGAATGATTTAACAGTACAGGACCTCAGTGTCTCCTTGTCAGCAATTTAGAGAGATACATTGAAACTAACCTTGAGAAGCACTGCACCGAATCCCAAAAAGCACTAAAAGGTAAAAGATAAAATTATTAAACGAACGTTAATGTCCTTGGGATCATTAAATGATATACCACAGAATGAAGGTCGTTCGACCCATCGTGCTTGCAGTGCCTGTTTGGTACAGCTATGGAATCAAGCTCATTCCCCTACCCTTTCTGCATACTCCAGTATTTACCCATTCACATGCTTATCCAATTACATGTTGAATGTTAAAATTGAATCTGCTTCCACCTCTATTTCAGGAAGTGCATTCCAGATCATAACAACAAGATGCATAAAAAAAAATCATCATGTTGCGTCTGGTACCTTTGTCACTCGGGTTAAATCTGTGTCATCTGGTTACTGCCTCTTCTGCCACTGGGAACTATGTTCCTCATCCACTCCATCAACAACTTCAATGATTTTGAGCAACTTTATCAAATCTCCTCTTAGATTTCTCTAACCTAAGGAGATCTGTCCCATCTTTTCCAGAAACACTGCATAATTGAGGGTAAGGACGGGAGAATATCGTCAGCATTTAGAACAATCCTTTCAGGAGTGAAGTGGAGAAACACTTCTACACGTACAGGGTGTTAGAAGTTTGGAGCTCTCTTCTGCAAACAGAAATCAATGCAAGGTCCATTGAAAATTTTAAATTTGAGATTGAGAGATTTTTATTCAGTAAATATATTGAGGGGTCTGCGGCTAAAGTGGCCATGTTGTGTTAGGGCAGAAATCAGCCATGATCTGATTCAATGACAAAACAAGGTGGAGGTGTGAAAAATACTTCTTCCTGTTCCTACGTTCCTATGACGAGATGTAGGACAGTGAATATAGACCTTTATGTTTAAAGGTTTAAAATACAAGGGGATGGAAGTTATGCTTCAGTTTTACAAAGCCCTGGATAGACCACACCTGCAGTTACTGTGAGCAGTTCTGGGCACCACACATTAGGAAGGATATATTGGCATTGGAAGGAGTGCAGTGAATGTTTACCAGAATGAAAGCTGGTTTCCAAGGGTTAAATTATGAGGTAAGATGACACAAACTAGGGCTGTATTACCTGGAAATTAAAAGGTTAAGGGTTGTTTCATTCGACGTTTTCAAGATATAAATGGGAACAGATAGGGCAGATAGAGATAAACTATTTCCAATGTTTGGGGAGTCTAAGAATAGACGGCATAGTTTAAAAGATAGCCTTTCAGGAGTGAAATTAGAAAATACTTGAACAAGCAATGAATGGGAGAAGTTTGGAAATCTCTACTGCAACTGGCAATCTGTTCTCGATTAATTATTAATGTTAATTTGAGATTGATAGATTCTGCTTAACTAAAGGTATTAAGAGATGTGAGGTAAAGGCGGGTCAAGGGGGTAATGTCACAGATCAGCCGTAATCTTGCTGAATGGCGGGATCGGCTCCAGGGGCTGAATGGCCTCTTCCTCTTCTTGTGTTCCATTTCAGTTTCCACATTTATATTCTTTCAAGACAAGTTATCTTGTGACACGGTTGTTAATGTAATATATTTGAAATTATAGTGAGCAGTGAGGATTTGACAAAATACCAAAATGAAGTTTACAGTGAGAGCAAGCGTTTGTAAAGGAAACCTGTAGTTTCAGATCAGAGTTTGTTCACTGCAGGCAGAGAGGAGCGTAACCGTTGACACTAAGAACAGTGTTTCAGAATTAAACTTATGTTTAAACGCATGGAATTAACATACATTGTGCCAATCTTTATTATACTCTTTCAATCGAATAATTAATTAATTCTTGGACAATACACCACCTGTGCTGCAATAGTAGACAGAATCTCCATCAATCCATAAATTAATCCAATAAAAGTCAAGTAATTTGAACTTTAAATGGTTACTTACTATTCCGCATAACGTAACACAATTTTTCAACAATAGACACAATATTTCAATCGATTGATTAATTACTTATGGACTATAGAGCATGCGGTGCCGTAGCAGTCTGAATCTCCATACATTCATTTATTAACAGAGTTAACTTCAAGCTACTGCAAGTACAAATAAAATCCACATAACATCTCACAATCTGGCAATAAGGGCGTCACAGTGGCACAGTGCTTAGCCTCACAGCTCCAGGCACCGGGTTCGCTTCTGGGTACTGTCTGTGCGGCGTTTGCAAGTTCTCCCTGTGATTGTGTGGGTTTTCACCAAGTGCTCCGGTTTCCTCCCACAGCCAAAGACTTGCCAGTTGATAAGTAAATTGCCCATTGTAAATTGTCCCTAGTGTGGGTAGGTGGTAGGGAATATGGAATTACTGCATGATTAGTATAAATGGGTGGTCGTTGGTCGGCACAGACTTGCTGGGCCAAAGGGGCCAGTGCAGTATCTCTAAATAAAAAGGGACATATAGGATGATTGCCATTAGTTGTGCATTCCCACACTAGATAAGGCAGTTAAGATAAGGGATGGAATGCTGGGCTTTCAAAATAGAGACGTTGAAAACATAAAGCATTTACTAATCATCTGGAACATTTCATCCCATTTTGGGCAACACACTTTAGTAAGATGGCCAATACCATGGAGATGGTGCAGATGATATTATCGATGAGGGATTCAGTTATGGGGAGAGATTGGCGAATCTGGGATTGTTTTTCTTCCAGCAGAGAAGGTTATGGGAATATCTAATAGACATATTCAAAACCATGAGGGGTTTTGATGATGTAATTACATCACATGGAATTACATAGCATTTACAGATGTGTTTTAAATACCCCACAGAGCACTGTAACACAATCCCCAGGCTTGGGCTGTTAAGTGCCAGGCCAAAACCATCTCCAACGAGAGAGAATCCACTCATCTCCCCTTCACATTCAATTGCATTAGCATCGCTGAATTCCCCCACTATCAGCATCTTCCAGCAGGTTACCAATGACCGGAAATTTAACTGGAACAACCATATAAATACTGTGGTTAGAAAAGCAGGTCAGAGGCTAGGAATTCTGCGATAAGTAACTCACCTCCTGACTCCCCAAAGCCTGTCCACCATCTACAAGGCACAAGTCAGGAGTGTTATGGAATGCTGTTCACTTGCCTGTATGGCTGCTGCTCCAGCAACACTCAATAACCTTAACACCATCCAGAACAAAGCAGCCTGCTTCATTGGAACCCCATCCAACACATTCAACTGTCACTTCCTCCACCACCGACGCACAGTGGCAGCAGTGTGCACCATCTAGAAGATGCACTGCAGCAATGACCAAGGCTCATTCAACAGCGCTGCCCAAACCCGCGAACTCTACCACCTGGAAGCGTGAGGACAGCAGTTGCATGGGAACACCACCACCTGCCAGTTCCCCTCCAAGTCAGACACCATTCAGATCTGGAACTCTGTCGGCCATTCCTTCACTGTCACTGGGTCAAAATCCTGGAACTCGCATTCGAACAGCACTGTGGGTGTACCTACCCCACACAGGCTGCAGTGGTTCAAGAAGGCAGATCATCATCACCTTCACAATGCGATACGGGATGTGCAACAAATACTGGTCGAGCCAGTGACGCCCACATCCCATGAAAGAATAAAAAACAGTAAAAAAACTAGGCCATTCGGTCCAACCATTCAACACCATTGCACACACTACACGCCAGTCTTCTCCGCCACATTGCACCTCATGTCAGCTTTTCACCCAATGCTTCTATTCCCTTGTCTCTCAGGTTTCTTCGGGACAGGATTTACTTCCCTTTGGAAACAAACGAGCTAATTAGCGAGCGGCAGCATGGTTTTGTGAAGGGGAGGTCGTGTCTCAATAATTTGATTGAGTTTTTTGAGGAAGTGACAAAGATGATTGATGAAGGAAGGGCAGTGGATGTTATCTATATGGACTTCAGTAAAGCCTTTGACAAGGTCCCTCATTCAGAATACAGAGGGGTGTCTCGGGACAGGGGGATGGGGGCAATGCAGAGATAATCTTACAGGAAAGGACGAGCAGAGATGGAAAGGTTCAGGGATTTGGAAGTAAGTAAGATGCAGAGACAGAAAGATGTGGCGGGGCAGAGATACAAAGCAAGATGACGGAGGCCATGCTAATAGGCAACATATGGTTCCTAATTGGCCTCTGCTTGGGAAGGACATTGATGCACTCTCCCACTCCAAGGAAAATGGCGTGGCGAGGGGGCATCTGTCTCCTGAATCCGATCACATCCCTTGAATGATGGGGGTGGGGGTGGGGTGGGCATTCGGAGTCAATAAAGTCCAGCCAGCATTGTGGAGGTTGTTACGGTGTTTGGCACGGTTAACCACAGCATCCTCCTGCAATGCCTCCCCACGCCTGGGTCTACTGTCACCTGGTTCCATTCTTATCCAGCTAATCATAGCCAGTTCTCGCAACGTTACCCCTGGTGTCCAGTAAGGATCTATTCATGGACCCCTTCTGTTTCTCATCTACATACTGCCCCTGGTGATGGACAGAAAAACGTCCAGAAAAAAAAGACCGAGCAAGCAAAATAAACTCAGAGCAACAGAGACAATGAGAGACAGACAGAGATAACAAGAGAAGATAAAGGCCGTGCCAGGAAGTGAATTTAACCCACAGAGTGCAATGACTATATATCCTTTTCAGACAACACCTTATAATGAGCCTGGAGAATGCACAAAGAACAAAGAACAGTACAGCACAGGAACAGGTCATTCGGCCCTTCAAGCCTGCGCTGATCTTGATGCCTGCCTAAACTAAAACCTTCTGCACTTCCGGTGTCCGTATCCCTCGATTCCCATCCTATTCATGTATTTGTCAAGATGCCTCTTAAACGTCTCTATGGTACCTGCTTCCACCACCTCCCCCGGCAACAAGTTCCAGGCACTCACCACCATCTGTGTAAAAAACTTGCCTCGCACATCCCCTCTAAACTTTGCACCTCTCACCTTAAACCTATGTCCCAAAGTAACTGACACTTCCAGCTGGGAAAACGCTTCTGACTATCCACTCTCTCCATGCTACTTATAACTTTGTAAACCTCTATCATGTTGCCCCTCCACCTCCGCCGTTCCAGTGAAAACAATCCCAGTTTATCCAACCTCTCCTCATAGCTAATGCCCTCCAGACCAGGCAGCATCCTGGTAAACCTCTTCTGTACCGTCTCCAAAGCCTCCATGTCCTTCTGGTAGTGTGGCGACCAGAATTGAACGCAATATTCTAAGTATAAGAAATGCTGGAATCACTCAGCAGGTCTGTCAGCATCTGTGGAAAGAGAAGCAGAGTTAACGTTTCGGGTCAGTGACCCTTCTTCGGAACCACTGAATAGTGCTGAGGTGCAGAGGGATCTAGGCGTTGTACTGCAGGAGTCACAAAAGATTATTATGCAGATACAGCAAGTAATAAAGAAGGCTAATGGGATGGTATCATTTATTACGAGAGGAATTGAAAATAAAAGAAAGGATATTATGCTTCAGTTATACAGGGCATTGGCGAGACCACATCTCGAATACTGTGTGCGGCTTTGGTCCCCTTATTTAAGGAAGGATGTGCTGTATTGGAGGCGATTCAGAGGAGGATTACTAGATTGATACCTATAATAAGTGGTTTGTCTTCTGAGGAAATGTTGGATAGATTGGGTTTGTTTTCACTGGGGTTAGAAAAGTGGGGGACATTTGATAAAAGTTTATAAGTTCCTGCAAGGTCATGACAAGGAGGATGTGGCGGCGTTGTTTCATCTTGTGGGTGAGTACAAAACTGGGGGGCACAGTTTGTCAATTCGGGGTCGCCCTTTCAGGACGGAGACGAGGATCTTTTATTTCTCTAAGAGGGCTGTGCGACTTTTGAATTCTCTGCCTCATAAATTGATGGATTCGGAGCCATTGAATATTTTTAAGGTAGGTGGAGATACATTCTTGTTAGGCAATGGAATCAAAGATTAAAGGGGTAGATACGAGTGTGGAATTTGAGTCAGATGCAGATCAGCATGATCCTACTGAATGGAGGAGCAGGCTCGGTGGGTTCACTGACCCGAAACGTTAACTCTGCTTTTCTTTCCACAGATGCAGCCAGACCTGCTGAGTTATTCCAGCATTTCTTGTTTTTATTTCAGATTTCCAGCATCCGCAGTATTTTGCTTTTATATTATTGCAATATTCTAAGTGTGGCCGAACTAAAGTTCTGTACAGCTGCAGCATGACTTGACTATTTTTGTACTCTATGCCCCGACCCATGAAGGCAAGCATGCCGTATGCCTTCTTGACTGCCTTATCCAGCTGCGTTGCCACTTTCAGTGACCTGTTGACCTTTACGCCCAGATCTCTCTGCCTGTCAGTACTCCTAAGGGTTCTACCATTTACTTTATACTTACCACTGCATTCGACCTTCCAAAATGCATTACCTCACAATTGTCCGAATTAAACTCCATCTGCCATTTCTCCGCCCAAGTCTCCAACCGATCTATATCCTGCTGTATCCTCTGACAATCCTCATCACTGTCCGCAACTCCACCAACCTTTGTGTCGTCCGCAAACTTACTAATCAGACCAGCTACATTTTCCACCAAATCATTTATATATACTACAAAGAGCAATGGTCCCAGCTCTGATCCCTGTGGAACACCACTGATCACATCCCTCCATTCAGAAAAACACCCTTCCACTGCTACCCTCTGTCTTCTATGACCGAGCCAGTTCTGTATCCATCTTGCCAGCTCCCCTCTGATCCCATGTGACTTCACCTTTTGCATCAGTCTGCCATGAGGGACCTTGTCAAAGGCTTTACTGAAGTCCATATAGATAACATCCACTGCCCTTCCTTCATCAATCATCTTTGTCACTCCCTCAAAAAACTCAATCAAATTAGTGAGACACGACCTCCCCTTCACAAAACCATGCTGCCTCTCGTTAATAAATCCATTTGACTCAAAATGTGAGTAAAGCCTGTCCGAAGAATCCTCTCCAATAATTTCCCGACCACTGATGTAAGGCTCACCGACCTATAATTTCCTGGATTATCCTTACTACCCATCTTAAACAAAGGAACAACATTGGCTATTCTGCAGTCCTCTGGGACCTCACCTGCAGCCAATGAGGATGCAAAGATTTCTGTCAATGCCCCAGCAGTTTCTTCCCATGCCTCCCTCAGTATTCTGGCGTAGATCCCATCAGGCCCTGGGGACTTATCTACCTTAATGCTTTGCAAGACACACAACACCTGCTCCTTTTTGATAATGAGATGACTGAGACTATCTACACTCCCTTCCCTAAGCTCATCATCCACCAAGTCCTTCTCCTTGGTGAATACTGTTGCAAAGTACTCATTTAGTACATCGCCCATTTCCTCTGGCTCCACACATAGATTCCCTTTTCTGTCATTGAGTATCCAACCCTTTCCCTGGGCACCCTCTTGCTCTTTATATACGTCGAAAAAGCCTTGGGATTTTCCTTAATCCTGTTTACCAATGACTTCTCATAACCCCTTTTAGCCCTCCTGACTCCTTGCTTAAGTTCCTTCCTATTGTCTTTATATTTTTCAAGGGATTCGTCTGTTCCTTGCCTTCCAGCCCTAACGAATGCTTCCTTTTTCTTTTTGACGAGGCTGTCAATTTCCTGCGTTATCCAAGGTTCCCGAAACTTGCCAAACTTATCCCTCTTCTTCAGAGGAGCATGCTGGTCCTGGATTCTAATCAACTGACGTTTGAAAGACTCCCACATGTCAGATGTTGAGTTATCCTTATACAGCCGCCCCCAATCTAAATTCTTCAGTTCCTCCCTAATATTGTTATAATTAGACTTCCCCAATTTAGCACCTTCACCCGAGGACGACTCTTCTCGTGCAAGCTCTCTTAGAATCAACAGATGGAACAAGCAGTCAGGTTAATATCTTTTCTGGGAAATACACTTCTGGGTTTTATGTCAATTCAAAAGGTAATACGTATAGTATGAGTTTTGTAAATGACCCTTCTCGCATTTACTACAGCAGTTTCACCTACTGCTATATGCAATATAACTTTACTAGTGAGCTTCAGTTTTGTGTAATCAATCAGAATGAATTTTTACCCATTCTTTTGTCTTCCTGAACTAGGTCCCACTGCACTGTAGTTTTCTCTGTTTTCACACCATATTTTATTTCTGATTCGCATTGCATATTAAAGCTGGTGATTGATGGGATGTCAACTAAACACTGGATTAGAAGCACTCTCTATCTCAGCCCAGTTTTATGTCTAACCTTTGAAATAACAGCTCCAATTACATATTTGACACAAAATGCCCTCTTCCAGCGCATTGCATCAAAATACTACACTTCCGTCCATTTACTTTAAACAGACGTCATTATTTCATTCAATGCACTACATTCTCTGTGTTAAACATTTTAGTATTACAAAATCAACACAACATTCTCTCTGCAGAAGTTCACATTGCAAGGATTAATTCACTCAATCCAATACATTCCCTGAGTTAATTCCAATCTTGTCATTTCTTAAACACTTTTTGCAGGTCTGATTGCATTAAACCTGTTCATGTATTGCAAAGATTGATTTAAAATGAGGAACACATTAAGTTTTTTGATTTCTATCACCTATACCCTCGGGCGCATATGAATGTTTCAAGGTCACTTAACAGCCCATTCTGCCTCAAACATGATATAGTACAATGAACTGGAACAACCAGTAACATACCCGTATGTTAATTCGATGGTCAATGGTCCAGTTCTGCCATCCCTTGGAAGAATTCTCGGGAAATAAACTGCGATAGGAAAAAAGAAATGGTGATGCAGAAATCTATTGCAATGGGAGGAATGCATTGAGATTCCAGAACCTATGAGGACAGGACTAGACCCATCAGGATTCTAATTGTTGGTTGAAATGGTAGAAATAATTTGCTTTTCCAGAAATCAAATGGGTCAGGGGAAAAAAATATAATTGAGGTGCCAGATATATACAGAGAAAATAGCACTGAGCATTGGAACGTAAGAAATCGATTGGGATCCACAAATATTGGACAGAAAATAATGGGTTTTTAGAAATCCGCTTGGATGGGTGAAACCAATGAGGTTTACATAAAGCAATTGCATCAGGAGAAATCCGTTGCGTTGAAGAATTTCATTGTGTTCCAGGAATTAGTTGAGGCAGAAAATTCTGCTGGTGTTCCAAAAATCTACTGGGGTTCCAGAAATCCAGAATAGTTGGAGAAATTCATTGGTGCATCAGCACGGTGATTATGACGGCCAATGTAAATATATTTCTTGCTCTATTGTACAGGTCCCTCACAATAACTTCTTACCTGGACAGCTAGAAAATTAAAATGAATGAGATTGTGTGTCTGAGATAGAGTTCCACCAGAATTTCAAACATTGCAATGAAGAGCACACGAACTCAGATTGTTAGAAACAGTTTTGTCATGTCGTGTCTGGTGCCTTTCCATCTGTATCCTCCAGCTAGTGGCTTATTTGTCAGCGGAAATAGTTTCCTATTAGTCACTCTGTGAAAACAATTCTTGATTTCAGACACCTCAATCAAATATACTCTCAACTGTCGCTGTTCAGAGCGGCAGTTACTTCATCAAAGCGGAGATGTTATTATATCAAATGTCATCGTGGAAATTTGATTTGAATTGGATTTCGAGTTCTCAGCTTAGTGGGCTGGCAGCGACTTTTGTAAAAGCATAAACAGCGACATTTTCTCAGAGACCAGGGCTAACAGAATCACCTGAGAACAACTGCCCCTTTTCATCAAAAGACAGACTGCATTTCCCATTCAAGACAGAAACCAGCTATTTCAAAACTGATTGCAGGTACTGGCAACTTCTCTAAAGTCTGTTCCTTTCTAGAGTGAAGATAGGGCAGTTTTCTGAAATAAACTGCTGTAGAAACGACAGGAGAGCAGGCTAAACTAAAATTTGTAATAAGTAATGAGCCAGAATTAATTAATATTCAGACACCAAATGAGCAGCGAGCAACGATGGTCATAATATGTTAGAGGTAGACCTTCAGTTTCAGGAGAAAGGTAACGGAAATGCTCTGTTATTCACCTTATCTAAAGCTGACAGGAAATGAGACGTAGGCTGAGCACGTTAAAATCGGATGTGTTAATAACAGGCAAAACTAGACACAAACAATCGGAGGCACTGCAAGAAGTATTTAGTACAGTAGGTATCCAATACATAGAGTCTGTGCCAATCACCTTAAACATCTCTCCTCTGGTTACCTTCCCTTCTGCCAGGAAATAATTTACACTGGGAAAACAATTCCTGATTCGAAAAACGTCTGCCAAATCTCCTCATGGATTTGCTGATTTGAGAAAACAAGGCTAAACCATCCAGGCACTGCTCCAGGTTGATATGTAACGTTCCCCATCTCTCACTCACATCGACTGCTCAGAGAAAAGCGCCAACTCCCTGTAAACAAAACCCAGTTCTTCTGTTAGCATCCCCTGTATCAGAAGATTATCCAGGAACATTTTGTGAACAAACTGGCTGCTCTCCTTCCAAAAGCCATCCCTCCATTTCCAGAGCTTATCTATTGTGAAGACTCTCAGAATAATGACTGAGTTCAGGGCACAAAGGAACATTGATGTGAATGGAACATCTCCCCCAAGGAGCAGCTGTAGCAGCAGAGCTAGGTAAACGATGTAACCTAATGACAATGAAAAACTGCGGCGCGGCCATAGTAAAATGTCAATAAAATGGAAGCAGATCAGCATTAAAACTGGACAGGAGAATCAGCTGGGGGAAGGGGGAGGTTTTCATGATGGAGAGTGAACTACAGACATGTGTAAGTGCAGGGATGTAAAAGGAAAACAATGGGTTTTGACCATCAAGAACAAACGCATTTACATGGATTGATTTTTGGCTCCTTGTTGCAGTTCTATTACCAGGTGTGGCAGATGTTTAAGACAAAATGCAAGGTAAACCTTGTTTCAGATTTACATTGACGTTTTTGTGCAGAGTATTAACCATTGTCCAGTGAAAGCATCCAAAAATCCTCTTAAATAGTCCAATGCACTGCTGGTGTAAGGAAGGTATTTTTGCTAAAGAGCATCTCTCAAAAAAAGCTGCCGACTCTGCTCAGATTTCCGCAGTCAACTGCTTTCATTTCGGGTTTCCCTTCTCAGCAGTTTTTCTGACAATACAACGCCAAGAACTGCAGTGATGGGATTTGAGCTTGACAGAGACTCGAACCTCAATCCAACCCCTTTGGCTGTTCAGTCCCGCCACCACGCCAGGCCTAACTCAGGGTTGATGCTGTTGACTGGTAGTTGAAAGCTTTCATACCTGTTGTTTATCCTCTGAGTGGAATGATTGCAGAGAGAAAGAAGGAAATAAGAGAACATTGTGAGATGCGTTAACGGAATGAATTAGCCGAGAGGTTAAAACAGCGGACTATTAATCCATTACTCTCAGCATGCATGGCTCAGAACTCCACCATCATTGTTATTGTATTTCAGACGAGATGTGTTTTTCCCTTTTTTTGACAAATCCAAAAGTCTAGCATCTGAGTCCCATCCTTCCACAAGCCGCAGTGCAGGTGTTTTGCAGAGCTGTCTAAATCTTTTGCCCAAATCAGCACTGTCATAATTTACACCCAAACTGTTTCTGCAGGGAGGTGTTGATAGTGGAAGATCTGAGCTGCATTAATTCTCATTTCAACTGACCGATGACATCCTGGGACAAGAAATATCTCTGCACAGATGCTGCCTGATTTCACCAAAGTTTTCATCATTTTTCTGTTTTTAAATTTCTGCTTTCACAACAAGAGTATCACTGAAAACACAAAACCTGCCTCAGGTTCACAGCTCCGACGTATCTTTTCTCAGCTCTTCTCAGACACATGTTCACTCTTCACTTTCTTACAGGCAGTGTTCGTTCGGCGTTCCCACGCACATTAGCCTGAAGCATGGCTCTTGTTATCAGGGTTTCTCAGTGAATTCCAAAGGGAGGGGTTCCGCACTGGCTGTGAGGGAGTATAATGGGTTAATGAGTTATCAAGTGGATTTGGAGGATTTAAGTGGGGCGGATCAGGGGCGTGTGGTCGGCGGATGGAGGTGCCAAAAGATTAAGGGAGTTTCACATGATGTCGGAGAGGTAAGAGACAAAGTGTGGTTGAGAACAGAATGATCTCCAGGAGAAGGAAAGCATGCCAGGCACTTCTCAGGGGGTATTGGATGGGATAAGGGACCATCAAGAGGTATCAGAGAGGGTCGAGACGCTTTCGGGGTAGCAGAGATGGTAAGGAACATTGAAAGGCGTCACATGGGTTATTTGATCCTCGGGATGTCTCAGAGACCAGAAGGGACGTTCAGGAGTTATTGGGGAAGGTGAGGCGTGCTCAGCTTTTACCAAAGAGCGTAAAGAACCGCTCAGGAAGTTTCAGAAAGGGTAAGTTAGGCTCAGGCTATTTCAGAGAATGTAAAAGACACTTAAACACCTCAAGTGCTTTGCTCAGACACTTTGGCATGGAAGCTTCAACTGTGATAAGATTGAGGCATTTAAGATGTTTGATGGATTGAGTGGATTGATCGAGTGAAACTATTTGAACAAGAGGTCATAACGAGAAATAATAAAATACTCTATAGACACATGAATAATGCAGGGTCTGAGGGCAGGAATATGAACATTCAGACATGCTCACTTTAAACTAATAGGTAATGGCAGGGACATGGCCATAATATACAAACACACTCCTGGCTCCTCTGCCACATTCTCTACTCCATAAACTTGAAATGATCCAAAATTCTGCTGCCCAGGTCTTAACTTTTCAGAAAGTCCTTTTTTTCCCTATCACCCCTGTGCTCGCTTGCCGACAGTGGCTCCCGGTCAAGCATTGTCTTGATTTTGAAAGCCTCCTTGTTGTCAAATTCCACCATTGCCTCGCCGCTCCCTGTCTCTGTAATCTCCTCCAGCTCCACAAACCTCAGAGATATCTGCACATTCTTATTCTGGTATCTTGTCCATCCCTGATTTTTATCGCTCCACCATTGGCGGCCGCACCTTCAGTTGCCCAGGCTCCAATCTCTGGAATACCCTCCCTACACCTGTCTGCTTCCCTACCTTGATTTCTACCTCAAAGAGACTCCTTACAACCTACCTCTTTGACCAAGCCTTTGGTCATCTGACCTATTATTTATTTATGTAGCTCGGTGTCATACTTTGTGTTATAATTCTCCATTGAAGCACCATGTGACGTTTTGATACGTTAAAGGCATTCTATGAATATAAGTTGTTGTTGTTACTTAGATGATCCCTCACTATAAACTCCATCTTCCCGAACTATGTGTCACTTAACTAATCTATCAGGAAGGTTTGACAATACATTCATTCCCAAAGGTTAACGTTCTGCTTCTGCTCCATCACCAAGTTTTCTCATTACTCTTTCATTCGATGTGAATCCGGGAAAAGGCAGTAAGGGGAATAAGAAAAGTGATAGGCAGAGAAATCAAGGGCAGAGTCAACCAGAGTCACAGTGAAAAATGTTGGGAAGAGGACATGTAATGTTAAAAAGACAAGCCTTCAGGGTTTGTACCTTAATGCGCGGAGCATTCGCAATAAAGTGGATGCATTAATCACGCAAATAGATGCAAACGGGTATTATAGACTCGGGATTACGGAGACATGGCTGCAAAGTGACCAGGGATGGGAAATTAACATTCAGGGATATTCAGTATTTAGGAAGGGCAGGCAAAAAGCAAATGGCAGTGGAGTAACATTGCTGGTTAAAGAGGAAATTAACGCAATAGTGAGGAAAGATATTTGCTCTGCCGATTTCGGATCTGTATGGGTGGAGCCGAGAAAGACTAACGGGAAAAAAACGTTATTGTGGGTTGTATATAGACTCCCAAACTGTAGTGGTGATGTGGGGAATGGCATTAAACAGGAAATTAGAGATGCATGCGGTAAAGGAACATCAGTAATTATGGGTTATTTTAATTTGCATATAGATTGGGCAAATCAAATTAGTCACAGTACCGTAGATGAGGAATTCTTGCAATGTATACGGGATGGTTTGCTGGACCAATACGTTGAGTAACCAACCACAGAACAGGCCATCCTAGACTAGGTATTGTGCAATGAGAGAGGAATAATTGAAAATCCAATGGTGTGAGACCCCTTGGGAATGAGTGACCATAATCGGATAGAATTCTTCATCAAGATGTAGAGTGATGTGGCTGATTCTGAGGCATGGTCCTGAATCTAAATAAAGGAAACTAGGAAGGTATGAGGCGCGTGTTGGCCATGACGGATTGGGAAACGGTGGATAGTCAATGGCAAACAGTTAAAGAGCGTATGCACGAACTGCAACCATTGTTTATCGCTGTCTGGCACAAAAGTAAAATGGGAAAGGTAGCCAAACCAAACTTACAAGGGAAATTAGAGATTGCATTAGATCCAAGGAAGAGGCATATAAATTTGCCAGGGAAAACAGCAGACCTGAGGATTGGGAGCAGTTTAGAATTCAGCAAAGGAGGACCAAGGGATTGATTAAGAAGGAGAAAATAGAATATAAGAGCAAGCTTGCAGGGGAACATAAAAACTGACTGTATATGTTTCTATAGGTATGTAAAGAGAAAAAGATTGGTGAAGACAAATGTAGGTCCCTCACAGACAGAAACAGGAGAATATGTTATGTGAAATAAAGAAATGGCTGACCAACTAAATGCATACTTTGGTTCTGTCTTCAGGAAGGAGGATACAAATATCATATATTTTTAATCATTCATGGGATGTGGGCGACGCTGGAAAGGCCAGAATTTGTTGCCCATCCCTAATTGCCCTTGAGAAGGTGGTGGTGAGCTGCCTTCTTGAACCGTTGCAGTCCATTTCGGGTAGGTAGACCCACAGTGCTCTTAGGAAGAGAGTTCCAGGATTTTGACCCAGTGACAGTGAAGAACGGCGATAGAGTTCCAAGTCAGGATGGTGTGTGACTTGGACGGGAACTTGCAGGTGGTGGTGTTCCCATGTATTTGCTGCCCTTGTCCTTCTAGTTGGCAGAGGTCGCGGGTTTGGAAGGTGCTGGCTAAGGAGCCTTGGTGCATTGCTGCAGTGTATCTTGTCGATGGTACACACTGCTGCCACTGTGCATCGGTGGTGGAGGGTGTGAATGTTTGCAGATGGGGTGCCCATCAAGCGGGCTGCTTTGTCCTGGATGGTGTCGAGCTTCTTGAGTGTTGTTGGAGCTGCACCCATCCAGGCAAGTGGAGAGTATTCCATCACACTCCTGACTTGTGCCTTGCAGATGGACAGGCTTTGGGGAGTCAGGCATTGAGTTACTCGCCTCAGGATTCCTAGCCACTGACCTGCTCTTGTAGCCACGGTATTTATATGGCTGCTCCAGTTCAGTTTCTGGTCAATGGTAGCCCCTCTGATGTTGATAGTGGGGGATTCACTGATGGTAATGCTATTGAATGTCAAGGGTAGATGGTGAGATTCTCTCTTGTTGGAGGTGGACATTGCCTGGCACATGTGTGACGCAAATGTTAGTTGCCACTTATCAGCCCAAGCCTGGATATTGTCCAGGTCTTGCTGCATTTCTACATGGACTTTATCAGTATCTTGAGGAGTCACGAATGGTGCTGAACATTGTGCAATCATCCGCGATCATCCCCACTTCTGACCTTCTGATTGAAGGAAGGTCATTGATGAAGCAGCTGAAGATGGTTGGAGCTCCTACAGTGATGTCCTAGAGCACAGATGATTGACCTCCAACAACCAGAACCATCTTCCTTTGCACTAGGTATGACTCCAGCCAGCGGAGCTTTCTACCACTTATTCCCATTGACCTCAGTTTTGCTCGGGCTCCTTGATGCCATACTCGGTCAAATGCTGCCTTGATGTCAAGGGCAGTTACTCTCACCTCACCTCTTGATTTCAGCCTTTTTGTCCATGTTTGAACCAAGGCTGCAATACCAGATATGTTGGGCAACACAGGGCTTAGTGTAATAGAGAAACTGACGGAAATCAGTATTAGTAGAGAAATGGTGTTGGGTAAATTGATGGGATTGAAGGCCGTTAAATCCCCAGGGCCTAATGGTATGCATCCCAGAGTAGTTAAGGAAGTGGATGCTTTGATGGTGGTATCTTCCGAGATTCGATAGACTCTGGAACAGTTCCTGCAGATTGGAGGGTAGCTAATGTAACACCACTATTTAAAAAGGGAGGTGGAGAGAAAGCAGGGAATTGTAGACCAGTCAGCCTGACGTTGGTAGTAGGGAAAATTTAATCGTCCATGATCAAAGATTTTATAGCAGAGCACTTGGAGAACAGTGGTAGAATTTGACAGGGTGAACATGGATTTACGAAAGGGAAATCATGGTTGACAAATCTACTGGAATTATTCGAAGATGTACCTAGTGGAGTTGATGAGGGGGAGCCAATTGATGTTTTTTATTTGGGCTTTCAGAAGGCTTTCGACAAAGTCCCACATAATAGATTAGCATGTAAAATTAAAGTGCATGGGATTGGGGTAGTGCATTGCGGTGGATAGAAAATTGGTTGGCGAACAGGAAACAAATAGTAGGGATAAATTGGTCTGATTCCGAATGGCAGGCAGTGACTAGTGGGAATTAAATGTAATATCTCCAAATTTGCAGATGACACAAATTTGGGAGGGATGGTGAGTTGTGAGGAGGATGCAGAGAGGCTTCAGGGTGATTTGGACAAGTTGAGTGAATGGGCTAATGCATGGCAGATGCAGTATAATGTGGATAAATGCGAGGTTATCCACTTTGGTAGCAATAACAGGAAGGAGGATTATTATCTGAATGGCTATAAACTGAGAGAGGGGAATAAGTAGCGAGATCTGGGTATTCTCGCAAAACAGTCACTAAAGGCAAGCATGCAGGTGCAACAGGTGGTAAAAAAAGGAAAACGGTATTTTGGCCTCCATAGCGAGATGATTCGGGTACAGAAGCAGGGATGTCTTGCTACAATTATACAGTATCTTGGCGAGGCCACACGTGGAATATTGTGTGCAGTTTTGGTCGCCCTATCTGAGGAAGGATGTTCATGCTAAAGAGGGAGTGCATTGAAGGTTTACCGGACTGATTCCTGGGATGGTGGGTCTGATGTATGAGGAGGGATTGAGACGGTTAGGATTATATTCACCGGAGATCCGAAGATTGAGGGGGTTCTCATAGAAACCTATAAAATTCTAACAGTACTTGACAGGGTAGATGCAGGAAGGATGTTCCCTATGGTCGGGGTGTCCAGAACCAGGGGCCATAGACTAAGGATACGGCGTAAACCTTTCAGGACTGAGATGAGGAGAAATTTCTTGACTCAGAGAGTGGTGAGCCTGTAGAAGTAGCTTTCACAGAAAGCAGTTGTGGCCAAAACATTGAATGTTTTCAAAAAGGAGTTAGATATAGCTCTTGGGTATAAAGGAATCAAAGGGTATGGGGCGAAATCCAGAACCGGTTACTGAGTTGGATGATCAGTCATGATCATAATGAATGGCGGTGCAGGCTTGAAGGGCCAAATGGCCTACTCCTGCTCCTATGTTCTATGTTTCTATGCAAAGTAAAGAGGCATGGAAGGGATGGAGGGATAAATCTGGATTTCGTTTGGGATCTCTGTTTGATATTCATCGCTGTGTAACTTGGGTGAGGAATTCCATTTGGGACTGTAAATGTCTAAATGCTCTCGGCCCTTTGGGAAACTGCAGTGAGATATTGCAAAATGCATTCAAGAAACGATATTAATACATGCATGTTACATAAATAAACAAACAGAACGGGATTCAAACCCGTGCATTGCAGAGCACGATAGATTAACATTCCATTGTCTTAACCACTCGCGCACCTCAGCTTGAGTACTGGAGACGTCACATGTCCTCTTTGAAACCCAGCAATGTTGGACAAGGAAGCTAACATTTGCACATGTCCCGATTGTGCAGCCACAAGCTCAATTTGTACAGACTCAGGGAATTATCCTATGTTCGATGTTTCTATGCAAAGTAAAGAGGCATGGAAGGGATGGAGGGATAAATCTGGATTTCGTTTGGGATCTCTGTTTGATATAAGCACAGAAGAGGCCATTTCGCACTTGGTGTCTGTGCTGCATCTCCGGGGGAACAATTCACCTCGATCCACACCGCCCCCACCCTCCGCCCCCGCTTCTTTCCATTGACGGGAACATATCTCCATTTCAGATATTCCTGATATATTTTAATGACATAGAGCTTAGTTTACAGGGCATAGTTTAAAAGTTTGCGGATAATATGGAACATCGAAGCATTGTAAACTGTGAGGAGGAGAGTGTAGAACATCAAAAGCACATAGACAAGTTGGTGGAATGGGGGAGAGGTGGCAGATGATGTTCAATGCGGAAAATAGTGAAGTGACACATTTTCGTAGGAAGAACATGGAGAGATAATACAAAGTAAAGGGTACAATTCTCTAGGGGGTTCAGGAGCAGAGGGCATAAGTCAGTGAAGTTGGTGGGACAGGTTGAGAGTGTTGTTAATAAAGCACACAGTATTTTTGAGCTTTATTAAGGGACATAGAGTACAAGAGCAAGGAAATTATGTCGAACTTTTATAAGACACAAGATCGGCCTCTGCTGGAGTATTGCATCCCGTTCTGGGCACCGTACTTTAGGAAGGACTTGAAGATATTCTGGAGGGGCATTGCCAGCGGGGATTTTGCAGGGGGGAGCATTTTCGAGGAGGGTGGATTTTGCTTTGGCGAAATGTGCGAGGTGTGGAAATTGTGTTTGGGAATTTGAGTGGAGGGAGTATTTCCAGGGGAGGAGAGGGAAATTTGTGGGAGGTAGAAATTTGTGGAGGGCAGAAATTTATTTGAGGGGGTTGGCGGATTTATGATTTTGGTGGAATTTACGGGAGTGAAATTTGTGGGAGGCGAAGTTTGCAGGGGAATTTGTGATTGGGGTTAATTTGTTTGGGGGAATTTTGTGTGGGGGGATTTGTGGTGGGTGGAAATTTGCCTGGGGTTTGGGGAGATTTGCGGGTGGGGGAGGCGATATTTGCAGCAGGGCAAACCTTGCAGGGGCAGGGGAGGAATGTGTCTGGGGGGTGGGGTGGGGGATGAAATCCAGAAAGAGAGAGAAAGCCACAGAGAATGAGAGAGATAAGCCACAGAGAGAGAAAACCATAAAGAGCCAAAGAAAGAGACAATGAAGTTAGCAGAATAGAGAGAAGGCAGAAAAGTCATAGAACTAGGGAAAAGACAGAAACAGTGAGAGAAATAGAGAAATGGCTGATGCAGGCCATGACATTCTGGTCAAGTAATGCTTTATACCCAGCATGATCGAAGGTAGCTAAATTAGGGCGCAGAACTTGCTGAAGTAAGCCAAAAGACATGTCAAAGCTTGTGGTCAGGGATATGTGACCCTTCAACTAGACTATTGAACAAGAATAGATTTTAAATTGGAACTCCAATTAGAGCAGTGCATTAAACTTCAAATTGGATTTCTGCCGGGCATCTTCAGACCTTCAAGGTGGAAGCTTATCTCTTAGAAAATTGTTCTTTGCCTTTTCACAGCTGCAAAACCTACTTTTAAAATAAATATAAAAAACTTTAATTTAAATTTATAACTCAATTTTATCCCCACTCCTGGGTGCACAAACTTAAATTGAAATGGACACATTCAACGATCACATTTCACACTCATTCAATTCCAAACAACTTAGAAAATTGAATCCCTAATGATGAATTCAAAGTACCAACATCTGCATCAAATTCCCTGTCCCGATTGAAATGAGCACACACAAGTTCAACTCGTTCACAACAAAAGCATTTCTCAAGTTTCCCACAAAATATACACGTGTAAAAATAGAACAAGTAACAGACTCATGCTTTCATCATTAAGGCCAGACAACAAAGAGTTAACGACTGTCCGTTCGACAAAACACAAGCTGCACATTCCAAGGACATACATTTCATTCGTGGAAGCTTCCAACATCCGCGCATTCGACTCAAAAGGCACAGTAACTTGTTTGTACTCACTTGAAATTTCACTAAAACATAGTCTTTTTATGTCACTCTGCTACAAACTTAGTCGTGGAGCCCTCTGGCCCACACGGATTCCCTGAATCCTTGACTAACAGTTTCTATCTCTCTATTACATAAGTCTCTCATGCAAATACCTATTGTAATGGCCACTTGAAGTTTAGATGCGCGCTTTGCCTGGCTTAGCTGGGCTTCTTCCCAATTTTTCTGTCCAACGGGTCCCAGAACTCCAACACCTTTTCGGCATATTCGACCCATTCGGACCACTAACGGTTTAAGTATTCTCTGAGCGCTGTTTCCCATTCCTGCCGGTTATTTGTCATTTCCTACTCTCACAGTTTAGTCAAAAGGTACGGGAGGTTTTCGGGGTTGGGGTCCGGTGACATTGCCCCACTGAAGGGAGGTGTGTTGACTGCCTCTTCAGTCTTCCGTGGTGGTCTGTTGTTCATTAAATTCCCGTCTGTTCCCTCCGAGTCAATGCTCAGGAGGTATGCAGAACACCCCTCAATGCTGATTTTCAGAGTTTACCGTGACCTATCAACTGGTTAACTTTAACTTCCTACCGTTATGATTTTTGTCTGTAACGTCTGTGATCCGGACATGCTGTGATTTAAAGCAATCACTTAACCGTGCCCACCCAGGGACGCTAAAATGTTGACCCGATTCCTCTGCAGGCATGGACGTGACTGTCGTGACACGAAAACCAAAGTCTCGGATAACTTCATTTTATAAGTACTAAAATCACGTAAAGCATGCGAATACTTACAACAAATTTATTAAGACACCAAATAAGTACAGGTCTCACTTCTTGTGCAAGATACCACCCGTCAACACAGAAGTGGTCGTTCTCTTGTCATGGTTGATCACTGAGCCTCCAGACTCAGGGTACTGCCTTCAAGAGTTGTTCCCGGCTTCTCGCCAAGAATACCCTCCATTGTTAACCCTTATATATTGTTTGAAGGTTCCTTACTCAACTTATGACTCACATGATCATGGTTTGCACAAATCTTCTAGCATTATCGCATCTTTGGCAAGCATTAGCCATTTAGCCACCTGGACCGAAGTCCAAACTTGTTGACAATGACCAACATTCGTTCCCCTATATCTGTTCCTCTTTTATCTATTCTTGTTCAATCGTCTAGTGTAACGATCACAAATCCCGAACCACAAGTTTCAACCGGTCTGTTAGCTTACATCAGCAAGTTATGTGCTTATCTTTAGCTGCGTTAGAGTATGCTGGGTATGAAGCGTTACTTGACCAACTTTTCAGGTCTGACACAGAAAAAGACAGAGAAATAGCGAAAAGGCAAAAGAAGTCAGAGAAATGGAGGAAAGGCAGAAAAGGTCATGGGATAACGGAGAAAGGCAGAAATAGTCAGAGAAATAGAGAAAGGCAGATAAGGAGAGAAATAGAGAAAAGGCAGAAAAAGTCAGAGAAATGGAGAAAAGGCAGAAAAAGAGAGAGAAATGGAGAAAAGGCAGAAATTGAGAGAGAAATGGAGAAAAGTCATAAAAAGTCAGAGAAACAGAGAAATGACAGAAAATGTGAAAGAAACAGAGAAAAGTCAGAAAAAGTCAGAGAAATAGAGAAAATACAGAAAAAGAGAGAGAAATGGGGAAAAGATGGAAAATGTGAAAGAAACAGAGAAAAGTCAGAAAAGGTCAGAGAAATAGAGAAAAGACAGAAAAAGGCAGAGAAATAGAGGAAAGTCGGAAAAAGTCAGAGACATAGAGAAAACGCTGAAAAGGTCAAACAAATAGAGAAAAGGCAGAAAAAGTCAGAGAAATGGAGAAAATGCAGAAAAAGTCAGAGAAATGGAGAAAATGCAAAAAAAGTCAGAGAAATATAGAAAAGACAGAAAAAAGTCAGAGAAATAGAGAAAAGGCAAGAAAAAGTCAGAGAAAAGGTAGAATAAGACAGAAAATTTCAGAGAAATAGAGAAAAGGCAGAAAAAGTGAGAGAAATAGAGAAAAGAGAGACAACGTCAGAGAAATGGAGAAAAGGCAAATAAAGTCAGAGAAAAGGCAGAATACAACAGAAAAATTCAGGGAAATGGAGAAAAGACAGCAAGAGAAACAAAAGAAAGCAGGAAATAGAGAAGGCAGAAAAAAAGACAAAGAAAGAGAAAAATGAGAAAACGTGGAGGGAAAAAGTGGAGGGAAAGAAATGGAGACACATAGACATTGCAGGCACCAGAGAGACTGACAAAAATACCAGAGAAAGTGAGAGAGTAAGTCACACAGACAATCACACACAGACAAACAAAGGGAGAAAGAGCGAGAGAGAAAGAGATAGAGAGAGAGAGAGAGAGCGAGAGTGAGAGAGACAGAAGGAGGGAGAAAGTCAGGGAGACACAATAAAGATGCAATACCCTCCATCCCACATGATCTAGGGCGGCACAGTGGCGCAGTGGTTAGCACCGCAGCCTCACAGCTCTAGCGACCCGGGTTCAATTCTGGGTACTGCCTGTGTGGAGTTTGCAAGTTCTCCCTGTGTCTGGGTTTTCGACGGGTTTCCTCCCACCACCAAAAGATTTGCAGTTGATTGGTAATTTGGTCATTATAAATTGCCCCGAGTAGACGTAGGTGGTAGGGAAATGAAGGAACAGGTGGGGATCTTGTACGAATATGGGATTAGTGTAGGATTAGAATAAATGGGTGGTTGATGGTCGGCACAGACTCGGTGGGCCGAAGGGGCTGTATCACTAAACTAAACATCTGCGCTCCATCGTTGGACTCTGACAACTTCCCTCCATCAGCTCGTCCATGGGGAAAAGATCCTGGACAGGGGTATAGGGGTGGGAATTGGACGAAAGGGTCAGGACTGGGACAGTGAGAGAGGTATTCAGACAGGATTCTCTCTCTCACACACACACAAACTGTATTCAGCTCCAGTTCACCTGGGCACAGCGAACTAGAGATTGAGGCACAAAAAGTCACCTTTCACCCATCAGCCGTTTGGAAAGAAAGAATGGTGGCTGATGTTGAGCTAACATATCCCAGAACCTATCACTCAAACAGCCAGTCCACCCAAAGTACAGCTCATCCAACCAGCTCTCAGCTTCCTCCATCTGTACACAGTCTCCCAGGTCTGGGACAGTCCAAGGTGAGTCTTTGTGTAAACAGGGAATGGGGGAGGGAGGGATATTCCAGCCATATCCCAAATGGACCATTCCAGACAGAAACCTGTCTGTCTGTCTCTCTCTCTCCCTCCCCTCAAAACCTCTTTAACAGAGCAGAAAAGCTGCTGTGATTTTAAAACATGGAGTGGCAGGTTTGGAGAATGGCCGTTGAATGCAAATTGTATTAAATGTCTTTCACTTTTCACCTGCAGTTTGCAGAAAGTTCAGAAAATTACTGAACATATCTCACTTCAGTTACCTTAAAATTCTGACAATGAGTTTTTACTGGAGAGGCCTGTTTGACTGTAGTGCAAACAGGCAGTTTTTAATCGGATTTTCAGTTCCACCATGTGACAAATCCGAAAACTAGAGCCAGGTTAATGATGCATCCAAGAGAACTTTTACAACTGGTAACATTTCACACAACGATTTTGACCCATATTTACAGTTATATTTGTCAATGATTCTTTGTACTTTATTTGATGCTGCTTTATTTATGTATTAGCCTGTTTTTGCTGGAAGACAACTTTCTTAACATTTACCACTTTAATGTGACGTTAAAAATGTAACTGGAAAATGGCCATTTAAGACAAATTATATGAAAGATCTTCCACTTTTCACCTCCCGTTTATATAAAACTCAACGATAACGACCTCCACATTCTGACAAAGCGTTTTTGCTGCTGTAATAAAGTGTCACTTGTTTCCATTTGCTTTCTGACTGTTTCCTTCCTCTGCTCTCCTGCGGGATTCAGAGATGATTTTTGTTCATCACTTGTCCGTATTCAGGATGTTCCAGCTCCTCTGCATCTGCTGTCCTGGAGAAAGTAATTGAATTCAAAATCTTTTCCTCAGTTTGGAGACATGAGGAGAGAATGTTTCCACGAGCAGAGGGGTGAAACAAACAGACAGGGAGTTGTTCTGGTCTGGAATTCACTGTCTGACAGGTTTCTGAAAGCAGATTCAATACAAACGAGGGCGGCACAGTGGCGCAGTGGTTAGCACCGCAGCCTCACAGCTGCAGGGACCCGGGTTCGATTCCGGGTACTGCCTGTGTCGAGTTTGCAAGTTCTCCCTGTGTCTGCGTGTGTTTTCTCCGGGTGCTCCGGTTTCCAAAAGACTTGCAGGTTGATAGGTAAATTGGCCATTATAAATTGTCACCAGTATAGGTAGGTGGCAGGGAAATATAGGGACAGGTGGGGATGTTTGTTGAGAATATGGGATTAGTGTAGGATTAGTATAAATGGGTGGTTGACAGACTCGGTGGGCCGAAGGGCCTGTTTCAGTGCTGTATTTCTAATCTTATCAAAAGACAATTGGCTCAAAACTTCGGTTACTCTTGTTATAGTCGAGAAGATATCAGCGTAGAAAGAGAAGTGAAAGAGAGAGAGATGTCATAACGTTCGTGATGAAGATCTCAACGCAACCTATTCAGAGAGATTTTATTTATAATTAGTAGTTTGAGTTTAATTTGATGCTGTTGCATTATTTATGCATTACTTTAATCACTGAAAGTAATTCTCCAAACAGTCCCGCTCTTATCATCTCCATCTGCTGGTGTCCCTGTTTCACTGCAAGTTCTGCTCTTCCACTGTCTCGCAATCACTGTGATTTGCAGCGTTGTCCATTTTACTCTGGTGGGTTTAATTTCATCCAGCTGAGTTTTGCAAATACGCCCTTTTGGAGATACAATTCCTGAATCTTCTGTAGAGCAAGTCCCGCCTGAATAGGTCAGATTATCAATAATATATAGTCTCAGAATCAGATTTAAAATCATTTCAGGGCACATTGCTGCGAATATAAAATGTACTTTCGGTCCCGAGGAGAGTGCAGGGAATGGAATATGAAATGGGATTTAGTTCCAGTATTTGAAACACTTCAGCTTTTTCTATGATTTCACTAATTTAACAATGAGATTGAGAGGGTATTTCACCGCCTTCTTCAGCTCCTGTCTGAATTTAGTCTGGGACACAGTGTAAATGCATGTGTTGGTGCAGGAACTGAGAAGCTGCAGCATCACTGATGTGCGATCTGTGATAAAGAAAGGGTCAGTGTAGGAGGAGTGATACTGAATATCTGCAATACACACATAAATGATGAAGACAAACAGTGTCATCCATAACAGTATAAAACTGCTGGATATACTGAAGAGTAAAATAATTGATTTGCTGCGATTCTCCATCTCTGGGTCCTTGTGATTCCCTCCATTGCTGTAGCCCCGGAATCCCCTGCGGACTTTACTGGAGAATAAAATCCGTCTGACAGTCAGAACATTGAGCAGCAAAATGAGAAAGACCGGAACACAAGGGGTTAAACTGAGCTTAAACAATTCAATTGCCTCCCATGTGGGGGAAGTATAGATGCTCAATTTATAATCACAATTCATGGGAACATTCTCAATACCGTAATATTGTTCCTGTGTAAAGTACCAGGGGAGAGACTCTAAACAACCCAGAACACTCACTGTTCCCACAACCACAGCCGCCGTTTTCTCGCTGCAACATTTTATTTTCAGCTTCTCACAACAAATGGCCACAAATCGATCAAAGGTGAAAGTGACTGTGAGCCAGACAGAAACAACTGTGGCTGCAAAACGCAGCAGTAATGAGAGAACACACAGGGGTAATTCTCAGGAATGAATATGGGAAATACATTGAAATCATCCAGTTAAATATGGGACCAGTGATAACGACCAGGAGATCATCCACTGCCATTTCCACCAGGTAGACAGTGATACATTTGGAGAGACCGCACTTTCCTCGGGACAGGATCACAATCGCCACCAAGTTCACAATCGCCACCAAGTTAACTGGAAGAGAGAGAAAAGAAAGCAGAGACATTTATGATCGGACCTGGAGACAAAGCAGCAGTTTGATAGGATCTGGGCTGAAAATTCCAGGTTGGTTGCTGCATTGAGAAGTGAAAACTGATTCATTGAACAGGGCAGTGCTTTGCCACAGTGAAATGTTTGAAAACACAATTATTAATAATGAATTGGAAGATTGATAGAGAAAGGAATAAAGTCAGCACAATTAAATATAAATGTAAATATATTTCTGATATCAGCCTCGCTCTTTACAGAATTCAGCAGTCACAGAGATTTTAAAGTGCAGTATTTAAATAATGAATTACCATCAGTGAAGAACTGATTCTATTCTGTTTATTCAGTCACTAAGTAAGGAATAGGGCCTTTCTTCAAAACAAAATGGGGACTTGTCAAAAATCCACACAGAGGATCAAGTCCAACAGAAAAATGAACACAATCTTACAGCAGGCAACTTCAACTCACAGTTTCTCTCATTAATTGTTCTGGACATTCCAGAACTTTATGATGGTGAATTATTCACGCTGCTGCTTCTTTCTCTTTCTCATTACATCTGCTTATCTCTTTCTATCGGTTTCATTCTCCCTGCTACTTTTTTCCCTTCCCTATCTCTCTGGAGTACTCACACCCTGGAAACTGTTACTTAATGCTACTTTTCAAATATGATTTACTCCTAACCTTCTGCGCCTGTGTTCTTTTAACCAGCACCAGATTCAATGATTCTGTTTTCAGAGTCAGTTTATTCAATGGTGAAACCTCTGTGAATAATTTAATGTATCTACAGGGCGCCCAATTCATAACCTGTTCGCCTACACTCTTCACTTCATCTACAATAAATGGAATAAACAGGATCGAAAGCTTTTTCCAGACAAATCTTGCAATCATTGAAATGCCTTCTCCTGGAATTATAAAGTAATCCGCTAGAATGTGGGATTATTTAATTAATAAAACACCAACGTCAGCGCTGCAGCTGATAATTTACGGATAAGTGGAAAGACTCTTGATTACAATTGATAGATTGTAAACCAATAGAACATCACATCAATACTTTATATTTTACAATGTAGTCCAGTGACAGTGAAGGTTCCACAGTGAAGCAGAGGAGCAGTGACTGTCAGCAGCAAACTCAGTTCAGTTGCCAGACCTCTGAAGCAGCGTCACACACATACATAATGAAATAACATATGATAACAGTGATAACCAGTAAATACATTTAAATCCGAGTTAAACACAGCCATGTTTTTGGGGAGGGAAGACATTGTGCTGTTCCTTTGTAGCATTGAGACCGTGAGATGTCCCATTATCACTGAAAAATAATCATAAATATATTCCAGGACCAGTTAGAATCACATCATGAAACTGTTAAAAGATCCTGATGGCCTGATTCTTGATCCTAACCGAAACAACGCATTGAAATACATTCAATACACAGAATTTTCCAGTCACAATGTCACAGTTGCTGAAAACAATACAATTAAAGACATAATTCGACGACTGCAAGACTGAAAGAGTAGACAATGAAGAAATTCCATCAGTAAACTGTTGGAAAAGAGCAAGTAGCTGTGCGATACCCACAGTGAGAAATAATACCGAGTACAGCAGCACAGTTAACATCGATTTACACCATCATCAGCTGAGATACTGGCTTCCCAGGAACTCCAAATGCTGCAAGTGTAGGATAATATATGCGTTCTATATGATACATTAGAGGATATCCCATTTCTCTGAGGAGTAGACAGTTCTGTTAGCCTGGAATCCACAGCTCCACCAGGCATTCTGAGCTGATCCATTCCAATGGGTCCTGATTTATGCAGGGGATAATTCTCCACTGACACGCTTATACCCCTGATCATTGCGATCAGTTACACTCACCTGAACAAACACATTATATCAGCAGCTTTGACTATGATGTAAACAATGTGTTGGATAAAACACAATCATTTCAATGTCAATGACTTTTTCTGAGTAAGACCTCACTCTGGAACAAACCTGAAATCTGTACTCATACTGGGTGGAGGCTATAGTTATCAGTGGCAAAATTTACATTTTCCATATTATTGTATTGACCTTGTTCATTCTTGGCATTTCTGTTGTAATTGCAACTGATCTGTCTGCAGTGGACACTGAATCTGCGGACAAAAACATTCCAGTTTCACTCTGTTACTGCCTTTTGACTGTTAAAATGTGAAGGTTGAGTCTCTGATTCGAGAACATGTTCAGGGTTACAGCATAAAAACTACGGCGGGTGCTATTAGGGGACAGACACTGGCAACGTCCATTGGGGAAGCAGTCGCATAGTGTTAATATCACTGGGCTAGTAATCCAGAGGCCGAATCTAATGGCCTGGTGACAGGGGCTCAAATCCCACTATGGCAGCTGTATAAAATAGAGGGAGCTCCCACTCTACGTAGAAAGTGGAGGGAGCACCGTCTCTATGCATAAAGTGGAGGGAGCACCCTCTATACGTATTAAGGAGATAGAGAGAGAGAGAGAGAGAGAGAGAGAGAGAGAGAGAGAGAGAGAGAGAGAGAGAGAGAGAGAGAGAGAGAGAGAGAGAGAGAGAGAGGAGAGAGAGAGAGAGAGAGAGAGAGAGAGAGAGAGAGAAAGAGAGAGAGAGAGAGAGAGGTTGTTTTCGTTATAGAGAAGAATGAGGAGAGGTGACTTAATAGAGACATATAAGATAATCAGAGGGTTAGATAGGGTGGATAGTGAGAGTCTTTTTCCTCGGATGGTGATGGCAAACACGAGGGGACATAGCTTTAAGTTGAGGGGTGATAGATGTAGGACAGATGTCAGAGGTAGTTTCTTTACTCAGAGAGTAGTAGGGGCGTGGAATGCCCTGCCTGTAACAGTAGTAGACTCGCAAACTTTAAGGGCATTTAAGTGGTCATTGGATAGACATATGGATGAAAATGGAATACTGTAGGTCAGATGGTTTCACAGGTCGGCGCAACATCGAGGGCCGAATGGCCTGTACTGCGCTGTAATGTTCTAATTCCAATTCTAATTCTAACCCCAGCTTCTCCAATCTATCCACGTAACTAAGACTCTCATCCCCGGAGTCTTGCTCGTGAATCTTTTCTGCACCCTTTCTGATGCCTCCATATCATTCCTGAAATTCAATTAGTGACCTAGCCTCCACAAATCTGTAAGGTAGAGAATTCCAGATTTCAACAGCAAAAACTTGGTCAAAGAGCTTGGATTTAGGGAGAGTCATCAAATAGGAAAGCGCATTAGTGAGACGGAGAGGTTTAGGATAGTAATTCCAGAGTTAGAGCCTTGGTGGCTTTACGGCACGGCCACCAATGGTGGAACGATTCAATTTGGGGATGCTCAAGATGCCAGAATTAGAGGATCGCAGATATTGGGGGATTGTGGAGCTGGAGGAGTTTGTAGATATCGGGAGAGGTTATTTGTGGAAGACAATTCCAAAATTCCACCACCCTTTGTGTGTTGAAGTGTTAATAAATTTCACCCTTGAAAAGCTTTTCAACATATGTTCAATTTTTAGACTGCCCCCCTCGTCCGAGATTCCCCCAACTAGTGAGAAGAGTTTGTCTCTATCTACCCCATCAGTTCCCAATATTATCTTGCAAACTTTGATCAAATCAACCCTTACCCGTCTAAATTCCAGGATACAGAGTAAAGCTCTGTCGACACTGTCCCATCAAATTCTGGCATGCCAAGTTATATACAGAACAAATCTCTATCTTCTCTGTTCTGTCAGACACATCCAGGAAAGGTACATTTTAGGGATAGATACAGAGTAAAGCTGCCGCTATCGATACCTCTCATTCTCCTCCTCCTTCCAGATGGTGAGAGTGACATTGAACAAGACAGGGATAGATATAGAGAGAGAATAGCAGAAAGAGGGAAGGATAGCAATGGGGAGAGAGTACCAGAGAGAAAGAGGAAGAGATTGGGATGTAGAGTGTCGGTGAATGTTTCTGCAAAGCTTTGTGCAGCAGCCTGGAAGGTACCACGCAGGTCCTGTTCCATGATAAATAGCACATGCCTGCAAAGATTTTTCAAATAATATAATGGCAGTGGACAAAAAAATAATTGGCCCTGCACAACAACTGAAATTTCTGGGAACATTGGAGCCAGCTGTGGCTCCATGGGTAATAATCCTACCTCTGAGTTATATGTTTGTGGGTTCAGGTCAGAACACAAAATCTAGGCAGATGCCACCCAACAGAAAATCAGAACAGACCAGCGAGACTCAGAAAAGGAAACTTGTGTTAAATTTGTGAGCTCGTGTTTTGGATTGTTTTAGTGTTTGAGTAAATTTTCAATATTTGCCGAAGATCCCAAACCTAGAGGAGATACAAACAGCGAGGATGATAGCAATCGACTGCAACAGGACATAGATAGGCGAGCAGAATGGGCAGTCAAGTGGCAGATGGAATTTAATGCTGGCAAATGTGAGGTGATGTATTTTGGCAGAAGGATAGGCAGAGGCGATAGAGACTGAATGGTACTTTTCTGGAGAGTGTGCAGGGACAGAGGGACATGGGGGTACGTGTACATACATCGTTGAAGATGGCAGGACATATTGAGAGAGCAGTCAGCAATGCATGTGGAATCTTAGGCTTCATAAATAGTTGTGAGTACAAATGCATGAAAGCTATGCTGAACCTTGACAAAGCTCTGGTTTGCCACAACTGGAATATTGAATCCAGTTCTGGTCACCACACATTAGGAAGGATGTGAGTTTCCATCGGGGCATCAGAGGAGATGGTAGTCCCTGGGAGGGCAGAGTTTGGCAAAGTGGATTGGAACCAGCTACCTGAAGGTAAATGCGTGTCAGAGCAGTCAGAGTTAGTGAGGGTTGAGAACAAATATTTTCCCACAAAGAGAAACAGGATGAGACTCCCAAATCGAGAGCCCCTTAGATAACAAGGATCAAACCGGGTAGGATAAGGGACAAGAGGGAAGATTATGTCATATACCAAGAGCTCAATAAGCCCAGAGGCGTGAAGAAAATGCAGGGGTGAAATTAAAAAGCAAATTAGGAAAGCAAAGAGAGGGCCGGAAAATAATGTTACCAAGTAAAATCAAGGAAAATACAAAGATGTTTATTGATACATGAAGAGCAAGAGGAAAACTAAGGATCGAGTATTAGGGACCAAAAAGGGAATGTGTGTGTACGGAGGTGGGAGATGTGGGCATGGTTCTTAATGAACACCTTGCGTCTGTCTTCATAAAAGAGGGGGAACGATGCAGACATTGTCGTTAAAGAGGAGGAGTCTGAAATACTGGATGGTCTAAACAGAGTGAGAGGGAAATATTAAGGTGTTTGGCATCTTTGAAAGTGGATAAATGGTCATGTCTGGATGCATTGGAATCAGTTCAGAGAATGTTCATTGGGCTGATTCCTGGGATGAAGGGGTTGTCTTATGAGGAATGGCTGAACAGGTTGGGCCTGTACTCATTGGAGTTTAGAAGACTGAGAGGTGATCTTATTAAAACATACAAGATTCTGAGGGTACTTTATAGGGCAGAAGCTGGGAAGATGTTCCCCTTGTGGGTGATTCTAGAACTAGGGCGCACAGTTTAAAAATAAAGAGCCTGTCATTTAAGACTGAGCTAAGAAAGATCACTATCAGATCAGTTAAGGTCACTTTCAGATCAATTATGAGCGTATTGAACGGCAGAACATGCTCGAGGGGCTGGATGGCCTACTCCTGCTCAGATTTCTTAGAATCTTGTGCATAAATTGGAGGGTTTTCTCGCCACTTTTTAATCTATTTTTATCGCAGAGATAGGGCCATGTGTAATATAAACAGAGACGGGGTCTAGTATAGTCCTAACTAGTGCATTGATAACTGACAGTAGTGTAAAAGGTATGAAGGATACAGAATTCTAAACATGCATTCAGGGGAATATTTTAGGCCAGTACGTAGCAAGGCCAACAAGAGATCGGTCAGTCTGACACTTATTTTTCGGGAATGAAGCTGGGCCGATGGAAGGCGATTTATAAAACGTGGAGTTGAAAAAGCTACTTGAAGGTAAATCAGTGTCAGAGCAGTGAGGGTGAATAATTTCATCTTGGAGGATTTATTATTCCAGAGTTATTTTTTATTTTCAGAGAAACTGAAATTCACAAGAGCCCAATGTGGGATTTGAACTCCTGCTTTTTCAGTCATTAGCTCAGGCTTTTATTTTACAAACTGTAAAAGACATTCACCTTCCGACTGCTGTTGTCTGACTGTCTCAGCTTTTGTATATTCTCCCCAATCTTGTTCTTTCATGTGTCTAAAGACTTTGATGTTATTCACACATTGGTAAACAACTTCATTCTCTCAGGGCTCAAAGACCTTCAGGGATGCAATCCACAATCTAATTCACAACCTATTGAAGCAACCAAAATCTTCAACTCCATTCAAACACCCCGATATCCTGTCTTTGCACAGACAACTGACAGTTTCACAATGCAGGAAAGTCCGAACGAGAAACCACATTTACCTGACAGAATCCAAGCTCCAAATTTAATCATTAAGATGTAGAAAATACCACAGAAATGTGACTTGTTCCTTGTAACAGTGAGACTGAAACATTTCAGGGCACTATTCAACCTAGAAGGATTCCGAAAAAAGTCAGGATCAGGATTGAAAGAGAGAGACAGCAAAAAGGGGGTAGAGAGAGGTCTCTCTGTTGCTGCACCCATTTAAACATTGTACCATTTAATTTAGATTGCCTCTCCCACAGTCTTCCTTCCAAAATCCATCACTTCACATTTCTCAGCATTGAAGTTAACCTGCCATGTGTCTGTCCAATTCACCAGACTGCCAACAGCTTCCTGAAGTCTGCTGCTATTCTTTTCTCTCTTTGCTGCATTTCCAACGATTTGTGTCATCTACAAACTTTGAAGTTCTGCTTTGTAAACCCAAGTGAAGTCATGAATATGCAGAGTAAAGCTCCCTCTACACTGTCCCATCAAACACTCCCAGGACAGGAACATCATGGGGTGGATACAGAGTGAATCTCGCTCTACACTGTCTGAAACAGAGACAGAGAGAGACAGAAAGAGAGAAATAGAGAGACACAGACAGACAGGGTGACTGAGAGTGAAAGACGGATATTTCACATCGGACATAGGAAGAGGAGGAGGCAATTTAACCCCTCCAACCTGTTCCAGCATTCAATGAGATCAGGGCTGATCTGTGATCAAACAAATACCATATATCCCACCTTTGCCCCTTATCTCCTAATACCTTTGGTTAACAATAATCTATCAATCCCAGTTTTAAAAATTAGCAATTAAGCCAGCATGAATTCCTGTTTGCAGGAAAGAGTTCCAAAATTACAACGACATCCAAAGGAATGATTGGATCGGCTGGGGCTGTTTTCTTTGGAACAGACGAGGCCGAGGAGAGATTGATTTGAGGTGTATAAAATTATGAGGGGCCTCGTTAGAGTGGATAGGAAGGACTTATTTCCCTTAGCACAGTGGTCCATTAGCGGGGACATAGATTTCAAAATGCCCACAACCAATATCATGAGGGTGTGATGGCTCCCACAGTGAAATATATTGCTGGCTTTTAAAATGGAGGATAATGCCTCTGGATCTCTCCTGATGTTTCTCTCTCCATACCTATCTCTTATATGTCTGATAACACAGCAGTGAAGGATTACATCAAATTATTATATCTTGCATAGAGAGGCAGAGATGATGTTAGAGAGAGACAAACACTGTCATGGACAAATAGAGAAAGAGCGATCAGGAGAAACTGAGTAAAAGAAGGAGAGAGAGAGAGAGGCAGAGAGTCAGAGAGAGAGACATAGACAGAGAGAGATGGAGAGCCAGAGAGAGAAGGAGAGATGGTGTGAGAGAGATAGAGTCATGGACAGAGGCGAAGAAGGAGTGAGGGGGAGAGAGAAACAGAGAGGGAGGGAGAAAGATAGGGAAGGAGAGAGTGACAAAGAGGGGATTGTGAGAAACATGGAGAGACCACGGAGAATTAAAGAAAGAAAAGATTGGAGTGCTGCTAACGTTGTACCATTGCTAAAAAGGAAGAAAGAGATAGACTGAGTAATTACAGGCCACTGAGTCTAACCTCAGTGGAGGGCAAATGATTGAGAAAAATTCTGATAAACAGCAGTAATGGTCATTTAGAAAGGTGCAGATTAATCAAGCACAGTCAGCATGGATTTGTTCAGTGAAGATCGTGTCAGACTAGCTTGAGTGAATTTTTTGTAGGGGTAACTGGGAGGGTCGATGAGTGGAGCAGCTCATCACCACCTTCTCAGGGAAATTGGACAATAAATTCTGCTCTTGTCAGTGATGTCCAGATCCCGGGAATTAATTTAATACAGTGTCAGCTCCTGTACACACAGTACACAATGGAGGTTTACTCAAGACTAACAGATTATTATTCACAGATAGCACGTTTATTCAGCGTTTCAAAATGTTATCTTCAACAGAGATTATACTCACGCGTCCACATAAACTAGGTTACTTAGGTTCGTCCGAGAGTCGCAACGGAGCAGATGATCATCCCTCCCCTTTTGATTCTCCGAGTAGTTGATCAGACTACTTAGTCCTGAACTAGCTCGCCAGCACTTTGCACCAAACTTTCTCATACCCTGTTTCGTGCATGCTACCTGCGTGATTGGCGAAACCTGACTACCCGATGCACAATATTGGTCAGTCAGCTGTTACTAATGCTGCAGGTGCGCTACGTTAGCCACAGTCGGTCAATCTGTCACCGGTATTGACATCTACTTATTTTTGGTAGCCTCATCACTCAAGTTTCCACCACATTGCCTAGCTGTTTTTATTTATTTTATTTTAAGATACAGCATTGAAACAGGCCCTTCGGCCCACAGAGTCTGTGCTGACCAACAACCACCCGTTTATACTAACCCAACAGTAATCCCATATTCCCTACCACCTACCTGCACTAGGAGCAACTTACTATGGCCAATTTACCTATCACCTGCATGTCTTCTCTCAGAGGGTGGCGAATCTCTGGAATTCTCTGACTCTGAGAGTTGTGCAGGCTAAGTCACTAAATGTATTTAAGAAGGAGTTCGATAGATTATTGAAATCTCGGGGAGTCGCGGGTTATGCAAGCAGGCCTGCAAGAGGAGTTGCGGCCTGGGACAGATCTGCCATGTTTTACTGTTTAGTTTAGTTTAGAGATACAGCACTGAAACAGGCCCTTCGGCCACCGAGTCTGTGCCGACCATCAACCACCCATTTATACCTATCCTACACTAATCCACTAAACCCATATTCCTACCACATCCCCATATATTTCCCTACCACCTACCTATACTGGGGCAATTTAGAATGGCCAATCAACCTACCAACCTGCAAGTCTTTGGCATGTGGGAGGAAACCGGAGCACCCGGAGGAAACCCACGCAGAAAAAGGGAGAGCTTGCAAACTCCGCACAGGCACCACCCAGAATCGAACCCGGGTCCCTGGAGCTCTGAGGCTGCGGTGCTAACCACTGCGCCACTGTGCCACCCTGAATGGTGGGCTAGGTTTGAGGGACTGAATGGCCTACTCCTGCTCCTATTTCTTATGTTCTTATGTTCTTAGCACTATTAGCCACACACACTACTTTCTCCACATACCAGGTTACATAGAGTTCACAAGTTCGATGGTCCCCTGCGTATAATTGATCGGGTAGATGTCGAGAAAATGTTTTCACCTGCGAGCTAGACCCAAACTAGGGGCCATAAATAGATGAGAGTCAATAATAAATCCAATGGGGGAATTCGGAATAACCTTTTTTTACCCAGAGATTGGTAAGAATGCCGAACATCTTCCCACAGGGAGAGATTGAGGAGAACAGTTTAGATGCATTTAAGGAGCAGTTCGATATTCATGAGTGAGAGATATAGGCGAGGAAGCAGAAGAGATGAGAGAGACAGGGCGAGGGAGCTAGACCGATAGAGACCGGACGAGGGAGAGAGAGAGAGAGACAGGGCGAGGGAGACAGCGAGGGAGACACAGGGTATGGGGAAATTTTGCCTCAGTGGGATGAATAGATTGTATATGACTTTATTACAACAGTATGGTACGTTTGAACTGTAAATATGGACTGAAATGACTGAAATAACAATGTAACTGACCAATTTTCACCTGCATACTTTGACTACAATTATACCTGTTATCCTGTGAGAATGCACAATAGACAGGATGGGATGAAGTCAAAGTGGCCACTGTTGAATTTGCTGGCTTGATCTTTGTGTTAAAAATATTAAATGTTCAGTTCGCTTGCACGAGTACCTCTCAACACAAATGGGTCTGAATGTCCTGTGTGTTGCAGTCCTATTCCGACGTCTACTCTGTCCAGACCACTCATGATTTTGAACCCCTCAATCAAATCTAATCTCAGTTCCTGTTCTCTATGGAGTGCAACTCCAACTTCTCCAATCTACCCACGTAACTGAAGTTCATCATCCCTGGAACCATTCTCGTGAGTCTTTTCTGCACCCTCTCTCATGCCCCCACATCCTTCCCAAAGTATCTTGTCCAGAATTTGACACAATACCAGTTGAGGATGAACCAGTGTCTAATAAAGCTTCATCATAGCCTCCTTGCTTTTATACTGGAAGCCTCTATTAATAAAGCCTGGGATCCCATATGCCTTTTACCCACTTACTCAACTAGCCCTGCCACCTTCAATTTGTGCACTGATATCCCCAGGTCTCTCTGTTCCTGCACCCACGTTCTTCTGTTCTTAGGTTCTCATGACAGAGAGGGACAGGAGGGCAGGGAGGTCTACAAAGGAAGGAGAGAGAGCGAACACACAGGAAACACGTACGGGAACACCACCACCTGCAAGTTTCCCCTCAATTCGCACACAATCCTGACTCGGAACTATATCGCCGTTCCTTCATTGTCACTGGGTCAAAATCCTGGAACTCGCTTCCGAACAGCATTGTGGGTGTACCTACCCCACATGGAGTGCAGTGGTTCAAGAAGGAGGCTCACCACCACCTTCCCAAGGGCAATTAGGAATGGGCAATAAATGCTGGCCTAGCCAGTAATACACATATACAACAAATGAATAAAGCAAATAAAAAAATGGCGCCGAGTCACGTAAGGAGATATTAGACTAGACGACCAAAAATTTGGTCAAAGAGTTTGGTTTGAGGGAGCATCTTTGAAGAGGAAAGAGGGTTCGTGAGGCGGAGAGGTTTAGAAAAGGAATTCCAGAGTTACGCCCTTGGCAGCTTGAATGCCCGGACAACTATGGTGGAACGATTCAAATTGGGGATGCTCAAGAGGCCAGAATTAGAGGATTGCAGATATTGGAGGATTGTGGAGCTGGAGCAGAGTGCAGAGATAGGGAGGGGTCATTTGTGGGAGACAGTTCCAAACTTCTACCACCATTTGTGTGCAGAATTGCTTCTTAATCTCAATCTTCAAAGGGTTTTCGACTAATGTTCGATTTTTCGACTGCGCCACTCATCCGAGATTCCCCCAACCAGTGAGAAGAGTTTCTCTCTATCTACTCCATCATTTTCCATTATTATCTTGTAAACTTTGATCAATTCACTCCTTAACCTTCTAAATTCCAGGGATACAAAATAAAGCTCCGTCTGCACTGTCCCATCAAATGCTACCAAGCCGAGTACAGCCCGGAGACGGCTACAGAGTAAATCTCTGTCTTCTCTGTTCTATCAAACATTCCCAGGGCAGGTACAGTGTGGGGTTAGATACAAAGTAAATCTGCCTTTTTATATGCCTCTCTTTCTCCTCCTCTATCCAGATGGAGAGAGTAACAGTGAGAAAGAACAGGGACAGAGATGGGGAGAGAATAACAGAGAGAGATAGAGAGAGAGAAAAGGTAGCAATAGGCAAAGGGTACCAGACAGAAAGTGGAAGAGAGTGGGATGGAGACTGTCGGCGAATGTTCCCGCAAAGCTATGTGCCACATCGTTGAGGGAATGAAAGTTCAGGCACAGGTGAAGTAATAGTGCTGGTAGGTGAAGAGAATGCATTGTGGGAGAACCTGTGACTATTATCGCCTTGGTAAGACAAGAAAAAGAAAGGGCAGTCCCACCAAAAGTGCCCAATTTCAGAAGGATGGAGAGATCATGGGCGAGGTTTGATGCAGGTTTGGGGAAATGAGTGGAGATGTTGAATGTTGAGACACGACGAGACTTAAAGCTGATGACGAGAATTTAAAATTTAAGCCATTGAGCGGATTGCTTGCCGGTCAGTGAAAACCATTGCCTTGTGCTAGCTGCCGGACGCTTTACCGGATGGAGATGTATGGTTGAGTATTGGTTAGAAGGAAGGTGGAGTTAGTGGTGCCAACGAGCATGAACGGGAGGAACAATGTCAGGATGTGGCCCAGTTCTAATTTTGCTGGAGACCTTAGTCACTGTGGAATGAACTAATAACCAATTGCAATAAAATAACAGAGAGAAATGTCAATGGAGCATGCACAGACTCTGTCCGCCAATATCACCCATAGTAAGTTCTCAGCTGTAATCCTGAACATGGATTTAACTATCCTCGTGTCAAAGTTCACACTTAACTGATTGTATTTATACATAAATCATTAGGAGTGAACATTGTCATTTCAATTACATGGAGTCGACCTGTGAAGCCGCTCACTATTTTGGGATCTACCCTGGATGCTGACATGTTTCAGCCTTATTCCCAACAGAGGGCGGCACACTGGCGCAGTGGTTAGCAACCCGGGTTCGATTCTGGGTACTGCCTGTGTGGAGTTTGCAAGTTTTCCCTGTGACCACGTGGGTTTTCGCCGGGTGCTCCGGTTTTCTCCCACAGCCAAAGACTTGCAGGTTGATAGGTAAATTGGCCATTATAAATTGCCCCTAGTATAGGTAGCTGGTAGGGGAATTGAGGAAAGGTGGGGATGTGAGAGGGTAATGGGATTAATGTCGGATTAGTATAAATGGGTCGTTGACGGTCGTCACAGACTCGTGGGCTGAAGGGCCTGTTTCAGTGCTGTATCTCAAAATAAAATAAATAAGATAGTTTGCTGGATATTTATGTTGTATGTACCATTTTATTTACATCGCAGACAAAGCTGTTGATGCATTGTTTTTGTTCAAGTGCCTGTCACTAATAGCAATGATCAGGGGTATAACCATGTCAGTGGATACTTCTCCCATCAATAAATCAGGGCATATTAGTATATATCAGCTCAGTGTGACCACTGTTTCAGAACAACACCAGTTGCTGCTGCTGACAGAAATGGGATACCCAGTAATATATCAGATTGAAGATATTTACTATCCTATTCTTGATACCACTGGAGTTCCTGGTAAGTTGCTATCACCAGCTCTTAATGTTGTAAACCAGTATAAGAGCGACTGTTGAACTTGATAATGTTTTACTTTTTGAATGTTTTATGCAGTTGTCTGTTCAGTTCGGTCAGTTTAATGATGGGCTGTCTGAAGGCTCTGCTGATTTGGTGTTGTAGCAGAAGCATAATGACTGTGATGATCTTTGCTCATCAAAACCTTGCACAAGTGTTGGACAATTCACTGTACAGAATGTATTGTCCGTTGATAAAAAGCCCTCAGATTCTAAATGCTCGGGCTTGTATGAGTTTCCTTATCTGCAATGATTGGTGTTCATTCATCCCTGAGAATGTGATCAGATCAATATCTCAAATGAATGTATTGGGATATGGTACTCTGGCTAACTAGGTAAGAATATAAGCAACAGGAACAAGCGTAGGCCATTTGACCCCTCGATCCTGCTCCACTATACTTTTAGATAATTTATCATTTGTTCTCGACCTCAAAACCATTATTTTTCGCTTGTCCTGCCTAACTCTTGACTCGGCTATAGTCCTAAAATTTCTCTATTTTAGTCTTGAATATAATCAATGACTCATCCTCCGCAGCTCTCTGGGATCGTGAATTACAAAGATGCATGACTATCACAGAAAATAAATCCCTCCTCAGCTCTGCCTGAAATGTGCACCTTTTGCCCCCGACTTCTCGATTCCGTCTCGACTGGAAACATCCTCTCACCATGTGCCTGTGAAGATTCCTCAGAATTTCATATTTCAATATTTCTCCCATACTTCTGGCTCTGAAGAAGATAGGCCGAAACTATTCAAATTTCCCGCGCAAGACAGCCCCTTTTAACACCAGGAATCATCGGAGTCAAGCTTCGCTGAACCTCCCTCAATGCATGTACATTCGTCCTTCAATAAGGAGAACAAAAGCTGTACACAGTAGTCTCGGTGTGTTCTCGCCACATTCTAAGAGCAGTTATCAGAATATCAGGGCCTGTTAACAGTTTCCAGCCGCCACCAATTTCGGCGTCAGTCTTTTAAAATGCAACCTCAAGAGTGGATTTCACTGGATTTCAATATTCTATTGCTAATCACTGTTGTGAAGTGTTTCTTTGTGGGAATCTGACGCTGCTTCAGTGGTCTGGCAACTGAGCTGAGTTTGCTGCTCACCCTTTAACATCTCCTTCTCTGATTCACTGCGGATCAATTCATTTACTGTCTGAGTAATTCTTTGAAATGTGTTGATTTTATGTTGTTTGTGTTTGGACTGGAATTGTTGGAATCTCGAGCCATTCTATTTCATTGCAGATTATAAATAGCAGTGTTGATGGTGCAGTTTTGTGGATTGAGCAAACCCAAAATCTAACTCTGAGTTTTGAAATTACAGAAGAAATTTCAAATAGCGTGGGTTCTGTCTGTCAGGGGCACAGAATTTTATACATTCTATGTATTGGAGATAGATTTAACAGTGCCAGTGTAGGAATGAGGGTCCGTCCTACCTGCGGATGTCAATGTCCTGGGTTATTTGTGGGATGAGCTCAAACAACTGTCAGTATCTGTACATACAATTGTTTATTCACAACGCTTAAACTAATTATACATTTGATCTCTGCATTCTACGTATACCATCACTAAACAATAATACATGAAAGATGCACATAGTGGAATCATTTCATACGATGTTTAATTAAAGATCAGATTCTATCTGGTTCCATAAGATACTTGTGGACTTTGGTGTTTACAAAGAACATTAAACAAAGAACAGTACAGCACAGGAACAGGCCATTCGGACCTCCAAGCCTGCGCCGATCTTGATGCCTGAATAAACTAAAACCTTATGCACTTCCGGGGTCCGTACCCCTCTATTCCCATCCTATTCATGTATTTGTCAAGAGATCTCTTAAACGTCTCTATGGTACCTGGTTCCACCATCTTCTCCGGCAACAAGTTCCAGGCACTCACTTGCCTGGAAGTCAAGAACTTGCCTCGCACATCCCCTCTAAACTTTGCCCCTCTCACCTTAAACCTATGTCCCCCAATAACTGACCCTTCCACCCTGGGAAAAAGCTTCTGACTATCCAATCTGTCTATGCCGCTTATAACTTTGTAAACCTCTATCATGTCGCCCCTCCACCTCCGTCGTTCCAAGGAAAACAATCCGACTCTATTCAACCTCTCCTCATAGCTAATGCCCTCCAGACCAGGCAACATCCTGGTAAACATCTTCTGTACCCTCCCCAAAGCCTCGACGTCCTTCTGGTAGCGTGGTGACCAGAATTGCACACAATATTCTAAGTGTGGCCTAACTAAAGTTCTGTACAGATGCAGCATGACTTGCCAATCTTTATACTGTATGCCGGGACCGATGAAGGCAAGCATGCCGTATGCCTTTAAGGTAAGTGTTTGAATTAAAGTAAGCAAATAATCCAATACAGGATGTAATTACTGGTCTCTCCCAGTGATCATGACTGGGGGCGCAGCTTTCACTGTATTTCCACATAACTTGAATTATGGATTCGAGGACCATAGTTCTAAATCTGCTGATGGCGGTAAGTCACGTGACTCAGTAAATAGTGTAGATAAAAAGACAAATGTGCAAAGGGTTGTCGATAGTTTAAATGATTTGTTAAACTGTGGGATATGGGGTTTAATGTGGAACGTGTGAGGTCATTCACTGTTCACCAAATAATGATAAATCAAAGTAGCGTTACCATCAGGCGAGAAAGTGGTCTAGGGATCCCTCTCAGCCTTCACCTGTCCTTACTGTAACAGGTTTCAGTTCTAAACACTTCGTGTTTAAAGCTCCCCCTTGGTGAATCCATGTTCACTGTTTTCAAATAATAAGGCAAATAAACAATTCCAAAACAGGTTTTCTTAGGTTTCAGGCAGAAAGGTTGAAATTTTATTATACTTAACGCATATGGATAGTAGTTGTGCCCACATTAGCATGCATACACGATGCACACATGCATCCGAGGCAGAAAAGAGCAAAAGTGATAAAGTGGAAAAGTTTGAGGAACATCCAAAGATTTGTTTTTGTTATGGTTCCTCAAGCTCGCTGCAGAGTCGCTGATTGTAGGTAGACAGTCCTTCTCGTTGGGGCCCAGTATTCTCTGTAAACCTTGCTCGATGTAGGAGAATTTTAGCTCTTGGGATTCATGTGTCTTCAATGGAGTTGGAGATCCATGAGAAAAAGAGGGAAAGCCATACTGTAGAAGTTGTGGCGAGCCAGTCAGGAGAGGTCTTTTCAGTCCAGGAGAAGTCATTCTCTCTGAATTCAAACTGTTTGTACAATTCAGAAAACCCAGTTTGCCAACCAGGTAAGTCATGTGACCAGCTGGTTTGGCCACGTTTGTTTGAATATTCGGCCATCTTGGCAATCAACCTGGAATATATCTTCTTACACATCATACCCGGGTGCTCAAAGTCCATTTTAGGAAAGATGCATACGGGAAGTAACCCTTTTGTCCCTCCAAGCACAGTCTGTTACTATGCAAATGACTTTCCAGCCACGTGTCTGCTGATTTTTTTATCAAGTCCATTCTTCACTCCAGTAACAGTTTTTAAATCAATGCTCATGTGACAAAATTACTATGCCTCATTCTTGGCAGCTGGAAGTCTGCATGGCAATAGATTCTTAATTGTGAGAAGCTAGGAGCTGGGGACAAACTGAGAGGTTTGTAGTTCAAATACATATATCACCAGGGGACAAATGAAAATTTCAGAACTGAGCTTAATAGATTTTTTGAGGCAACCAGATTAAGAATTAAGGATACAGCGCAATGGATGGATTTAATAGGAATAAATGCGTTTATGATGGTTTGAAATGCTTGGATGGGGAAAAAAAATGAACTGGATGTGTTGGGGTACTCCATGTAATGCAGGTCATCAAACAGAACAGTGTTTCTTGAGATGAACCTGGTATGGCATAGGATAAAGGCAGCAGAGTGTTGGATGCACAAGTGAATGGACGGTGGGGAATGGGCCGTCAGCCAGGTGACAATTGGTATGTTCGAGTCTGGATGAGACAAAGTCATGGATGTACATTTCAATATCTAATGGACTGAGACAAGAGTTGAACCAAGATGTGGAAGGAGGGGATAACTGTTGCAGCGTGACACATGGTGTTATGAACGTTCCTCTATATTGTTGAAAAATTATTTTTTAAAGAATGTATAGTTAAGCTAAAAAAATGTGTCATATTTTTTTATTATTATACATGAGGACTAAGGGAGCCGGATTGGCAACAGTGTTGCTGTTTGTCACATGGCTTGGGTTAAATGCAAGCAGAAGCCATGGCAATAGGGGCAGAAAAGTAATCACTTCTTTTATTGGGCAAGCCCAGTATCAACAGAGAGCATCTGGGTGGGCAAAAAGCTGCCGAGCCTTCTGGTTGTCAGTCACAGTGTGATACCTTCTGGAAGGAGACAAAACTCAAGTTTGCTGCAGAAGAAGGAGAGAATTTCAAGGACGAACCAAGACCACAATGCTGGATGCTGCAACAAAGCTGTAAATTTTACACCAGATCCTGTCAAACTGTTGTTTTAGTTTGAGGTCTGGTCAGTAATTTCTCTGCTTCCCTTTCTATCTCTTTCAGTTAACCTGTTGGCGTTTCTGATCCTGTCCCGAGGAAAGTGCGGTCTCTCCAAATGTATGACTCGCTACCTGGTGGGAATGGCAGTGGCCGATCTCCTCGTCGTTAGCACTAATTCCATATTGAGGTCGATTCCTGTGATTTATTTCGCAGATTCATTCCTGTCCATTACTGCCATCTGCAGTTCAGTTCAATTCCTGATTTTTGCAACCACAATGGTTTCTGTCTGGCTGACAGTCGCTTTCACCTTTGATCAATTTGTAACCATTTGTTGTGAGAAGCTGAAGACAAAATATTGCACTGAGAGAACAGTGGCTGTGGTTATCCTAACAGTGAGTGTGCTGTGCTCTTTAGAAAGTGTTCCCTGTACTTTATATATGAACCTGAATAGATAATTAATAGTGTTACCTGGTACAGTATCTACAAACAGAGCTTTAAAACGTCCCCCACATGGACCGCGTTTGAGTTGTTCCATCGTATTTTAACTCCCTGTTTCCCTTCTTTCTGATTTTTCTCCTCAATGTTCTGACGGTCAGACGTATTTTAGTGGCCAGTAGAGTCCGCAGGGGACTCTGGGGCCTCAGCAGTGGAGAGAATCGCAATGACCCAGAGATGGAGAATCGAATGAAATCCGTCATGTTACTGTTCAGTATATCTGGCAGTTTTATACTGTTATGGATGACGCAGGTTGTATTTTCCATCGATCAGCAAATTACAAATCAATATCCTTCCTCCGCCAATGACCGTCTTCATATCACAGAACACACAGCAGCAATGCTGCAGCTTCTCAGTTCCTGAACCAACATGTGTATTTACGCTGTGACACAGACTATGTTCAGACAGGAGCTGAAGAATGTCGTGAAATACCCACTCAATTTTATTGTTAAATTAGTGAAATCAATTAGTGAAGGTTTCCGTGTTCTGGTACTAAAATCCATTCGACTCCACAGCCCAAACTCACGACATGGTGATAGATTTTCTATTCACAGCACCGAACCCTGAAATGATTGTAAATTTGATTTTGTAATATTTGATTTAAAATCGGGCCTAATGAGGCTGGTTATATTTGCAAAGAATACATGAATTGTTTCTCAAAAATGACGGAGCTGAAGAGCACAGCTGGACATCAACTGAAGCAGCTCTCAATAAAAGGGGGTTCTGTTAGCTTGATGACAGAGTGACAGGGTGGTGTACTGGTAATGTCACTGAGTTAATAATCCGGAGGCCCATGCTAATGCCTTGGGAACACGGGTTCAAATCACCCTATAGCTGCTGGTGGAATACAAATTCAAGTAATTCAAAAACAAAATCTGGAATTGTAAGTTGGTCTTCGTAATAGTGCCAAGAAACTATCGCCAACTGTCGTAACAAAACCATTTGTTTGTCTAATGCCCTTCAAGTTTGGAGATTTGTGGTCCTTACCCGATCCGGATTACATGTGAATCCTGACCGACAGCAATCTGGTTGACTTAACTGCACTCTGAAATGGCCTAGCAAGCCACTCAGTTATCAAGGACAATTAGGGATGGGCAACAAACGTCCCATGAAAGAATGAATAATGTAAGATGGAGGGTGAGTGAGACACCCAGGAAAGTAAAGGTATGAATGAGGAAAGAGAGTGAAAATCAAACATGAAAATAGGCAACAGGTGAGAATGCCTAGCAGAGACAAGCGAAGGACAATTACAAAGGGAGAGAACAGAGCAGAGAAATGTGAAAATAACAAGTCAAACAAAGAGAAGTGGAGTTCAGCAGAACAGGAGCATGAAGGAAAGAAATATTAACACCCCAAAGCCAAGAAAGAGGAGGGCATTGTTTGCTGCACAAAGTAATTATTTATTTCTTTAAGTTGCATGTACACAGCCTCTTGTTACATGCAAATATCTCTGAATGCTTTACACAAAGAATGGCATATGAAGGGCTGGAATTTGTTGGCACCATTGCCAGTCGGAAAAGGCAGCGGGAACACCGAGTTTGCCTTTCTTAGCCTCTCCACCCAAGACCTCCACGATCGCCCACCGTAACCTCCACCCCCCCACCCCCGCCAACCACACCCCCACCTCAATCTTGCACTGTTGAAGCAGTTCAGTGTCCGGCGGCGGAATCTTCATCGCTTTGAAGATGGGATTTCTCGTTTCAAATTAGTGGCAGCTGATCATAGGGCCAGCATTATTGATTGAGCACTTGGATCAGTGGAAAATGCTAATAATGCAGAGACCTTCGAGAAGGCCCAGCATTGGAGAGCCGAACCTCTGGTAAGTGAAGTGACGTTTCCGGGGCAAATCTGTCTGCCTCAATGTGGGGGGTGAGGGGGGCTGCAGGGAGTGGTGGGGTGGAAATTAAGTTCAAGGGAGGGAAGTGCAGGAATACTGAGTTTTTGCCACAGATATCCCACAGAGGAGGGTGCCTCATATCCTTAGGTGATGTCACGGCTGATGGAGGCCATGCTAATAGGCAACATCAGGTTCCTAATTGGCCTCCGCTTGGGAGGGTGATTGTCGGCCAATCCCACCCCAAGCAAAATGGCTTGTCGACGGGCCATCTTCTCCCTGAATCCGACCCCATCTCCTGGTAGGCGGGGGCTGAGTAAAATCCTGCCAGAAATGTGGAGGCCGTTATGCACTTTGGCACTGTTAACCACGGCAGCCTCCTCCAATGCCTCTCCACTGTCATACAGCTGGCTTGGGCTTCTGTCGCCTGTTTCCATTCTTATCAGCTAATCATAGCCAGCGTATCACTTGCAAAGGCTTCTCTTCCTGTTCCCGCAACGTTATCCCTGGTATCCAGCAATATTCTATCCATGGAACCTTCTGTGTCTTATTTGCATAATGCCCCGAGTGATGGACAGAAGAACGTGCAGAAAAAAAGACCGAGCAGTCAATGAATGCTCAGAGCAACAGAGACAATGAGAGACAGACAGAGATAACAAGAGAAGATAAAGGCAGTGCCAGGAAGTGAATTTAACCCACAGAGTGCAATGAATATATGTCCTTTTCAGACTACACCTTATAATGGAGAAAGTTGTTCTGGCTGTCTGAGAATCAACAGATGATACAAGCAGTCAGGTCAATGTCTGTTCTGGGGTAATACCCTTCTGCGTTTTATGGCAATTCAAAAGGTAATACGTTTGGAATGAGTTTTTTTTAAATGACCCTGCTCGCATTTACTACAGCAGTTTAACCTGCTGCTGTATACAATGCGTAACTTTCCTAATGAGCTTCAGTCTTGTGTAATCAATCAGATAGTATTCTTAACCATTCTTCTATGTTACTGAACTTGGTCCCACTGCACTATACTTTTCTCTGTTTTCACACCATATTTTATTTTTGATTCGCATTGCATATTAAAGATGATGATCGACGGGATATCAACTAAACACTGGATTAGACGCACTCTCTGTCTCAGCCCAGTTTAATGTCATACCTTTGAAATAACAGCTCGAATTACATATTCGACACAAAATGCCCACTTCCTGTGAGTTTTTTTCAACATAATAAACTTTAGTCCATTTACTTTAAACATATGTCATTATTTCATTCAATGCACTGCGTTCTCGGTGTTAAAAATATTAGTATTAAAAAATCAACACAACATTCTCTCCACAGAAGCTCACATTGTAAGGATTAATCCATTCAATCCACTACATACCTTGCGTTAATTCCCATCGTGTGATTTTTTAAACACATTTTGCAGGTCTGATTGTATTAAACCTGTTCATTTATTGCAAACACTGATTTAAAATGAGGAACCTATTACGTTTTTCGATGTCTATCCCCTGTGTCCTCGGGTACATATGAATGCTTCAAGGACGCTTAACAGCCCGTTCTACCTCGCACATTACATCGTACAATGAAGTGGAATAATCAGTGACACGCCCATATGAGAATTTGATGGCCAAAGTTCTATGTCTGCCATCCCTTGGAAGCATTCTGGAGAAATAACTTGGGACGGGAAAAATGAATTGGTGATGCAGCAATCGACTGCAATGTGAGAAATGCATTCAGATTATAGAACCTATGAGGAAAGGACTAGACCTATCGGTATTCTAAGTGTTGATTGGAATGGTAGAAATCATTTGCATATGCAGAAATCAAATCGATCAGGGAAAACTATCACTGAGTTTCCAGATATATACTGGGAAAATAACACTGAGCTTCTATGTGTCCATTGGAAAGTAAAAAATCGATTGGGATCCATAAATATTGGACAGATAAAAAAAGGGTTTCTAGAAATCCGTTTGGATGGGTGAAACCAATTAGATTTACATAACTCAATTGGATCAGGAGAAATCCGTTGTGTTTAAGAAATACATTGTGCTGGAGGAATCGGTTGAGGCAAAACATTCTGCTGGTGTTACAAAAATCTACTGGGGTTAACGAAATCCAGAATAGGTGGAGAAATCCATTGGTGCATCACTGGTGTGATTGTGATGGCCAATGTGAGGTGTAATACCTGCCCATTTACCTCCTCTCTCCTCACTATCCCAGGCCCAAACACTCCTTTCAGGTGAAGCAGCGATTTACTTGTACTTCTTTCAATGTAGTATACTGTATTCGCTGCTCACAGTGTGGTCTCCTCTACATTGGGGAGAACAAGCGCAGACTGGGTGACCACTTTGCGGAACATCTCCGCTCAGTCTGCAAGCAGGACCCTGAGCTTCCGGTTGCTTGCCATTTCAACACTTCCCCCTGCTCTCATGCTCACATCTCTGTCCTGGGATTGCTGCAGTGTTCCAGTGAACATCAACGCAAGCTCGAGGAACAGCATCTCATCTACCGATTAGGCACACTACAGCCTGCCGGACTGAACATTGAGTTCAATAATTTCAGAGCATGACAGCCCCCCATTTTACTTTCATTTTTAGTTATTTCTTCTTCCTTTTTTTTACATTCCTTTTTACATTACTTACAATCTTTCTTTGCATTTATTTCATTTCATCTTAGTTTGTTCAGTTTGCTTACCCAATGTTTTTTTCAGGTTGTTTTTCTTCAGGTTTGCACTTGCTGCTGTTCAATATTCAGTGTATTCACACCTAATCTGTACTAATGCTTTGTCTTTCAACATACCATCAACATATTGTTTGCCTTTGCTCCGTGACCTTTTGGTCAGCTATGTGGCCTGGTCCAATCTGCACCTTCTCCTTTGTTATCTCTTGCCCCATCCCCACCTCACTTGTTTATAATCTGTGACTTTTCTAATATTTGTCAGTTCCGAAGAAGGGTCACTGACCCGAAACGTTAACTCTGCTTCTCTTTCCACGGATACTGCCAGACCTGCTGAGTGATTCCAGCATTTCTTGTTTTTGTTTCAGATTTCCAGCATCCGCAGTATTTTGCTTTTATATTAAATATATTTCACGTACTATTGTGCAGGTCCCTTCCAGTCATTTCTTACCTGGACAGCAAGAAAATTAAAATGAATGAACTGGTGTGTCCGAGATAGAGTTCCACCAGAATTTCAAACACTGTATTGAAGAGCAATCTACCTCTTTAACCAAGCTTTGGTTTATATTTCCTATTATTTCTTCCTGTGGCTCGGTGTCATACTTTGTATTATAATTCTCCAGTGAAGCTCCTTGAGACGTTTTATTACATTACATTAGTTATATAAATATAAGTTGTTGTTGTTGCTTAGGTGTCCCCTCACTTTAACTCCATCTGCCCGAAGTATATCTGACATAATTGATCTATCAGGACGGTTTGACAAGACATTCATTCCCAAAGGTTAACGTTCCACTTCTGCTCCTTCAACAAGTTTTCTCATTACTCTTTCATTCGATGTGAATCCAGGAAGTGTAAAGAGGCATGGAAGGGGTGAATGGAAAAATATGGATTTCCGTTTGGGATCTCTGTTTGATATTCATTCCAGTTTAACTTGGATGAAGAATTCCATTCGCTACTGTTAATTTGAAAATGCCGCTGGCACTTCGGGAAACTGCAGTGAGATATTGCAAAATGTATTCAAGCACAGATATTAATACATGCATGTCACACAAATAAAGAAACAGAACGGGATTCAAACCCGTGCATTGCAGAGCACGGTAGATTTGCAGTCCATTGGTTTCATCACTCGGGCACCTCGGCTTGAGCACTGAAGCCGTCACATGTCCTTTTTGAATCCCAGCAATGTTGGACAAGGAAGCTAACAATTGCACATGTCCCGATTGTGCCGCCACAAGCTCAATTTGTACAGATGCAGAGAAATGTTAGAGAATGGAAGGGGCCATTTCACCCGTTGTGTCTGTGCTGCATCTCCGGAGGAACAATTCACCTCGATCCGCATCCCTGCCTTCTTTCCGTAGTCCTGCACATTCCTCCATTTCAGATATCCCTGATATATGTTAATGACCCAGAGCTTGGTTTACAGGGTAGAGCTTCAAACTTTGCGGATAATATGGAACATGGAAGCATTGTGAACTGTGAGGAACAGAGTGTGGAACTTCAAAAGGACATAGACAAGTTGGTGGAATGGGGGAGATGTTGCAAATGATGTTCAATGCAGAGAAATGTTCATTTTCTACATTTTCATAGAAAGAACATGGAGAGAGAATGGCAAAGTAAAGGGTACAATTCTAAAGGGGTTCAGGAGCAGAGAGCTCTGGGTGCATGCGGACATCCGTCATTGAAGTTGGCGGGACAGATTGAGAGTGTGGTTATAAAGCATAGTGAGTTTAACCCCGGGCCAGCATTTCACTGAATGTTTACCTCCAGGCTTAGCACCAACAACCCTTTTAAAATTGTACCCTTTACTTTGCCATTCTCCCTCCATGTTCTTTCTATGAAAATGTAGAAAATGAACATTTCTCTGCATTGAACATCATTTGCAACATCTCCCCCATTCCACCAACTTGTCGATGTCCTTTTGAAGTTCCACACTCTGTTCCTCACAGTTCACAATGCTTCATTGTTCCATATTATCCGCAAAGTTTGAATCAGCTCCGTGACTGGCAGCGATGGTTTGGGCGTGCTCCAAATGGAGGAGCAGGGCAGTTTCGTCATGGAGAACCAGGTAGAGTTGCTTGCATCAGAATTTTGTCAATTAACCCGTGTAGAGAAATATGAGCTCACAGGACTGCTTTGATCAAATCCTTCAAGCTGGAAAGATGTGAGTTCTGCTCTGGGTCCAGTTGAATTTCCAATCTGATTTTACACTCTATTGACTTGAATAGAGTGCAGACTTGTGTTTATTACAACTGCTATTTTAACTCAGTGGAATGGAGGGAATGCTGCATTCCAGAGCTGAGTGGCCCAATTAGTACTAATGTAATGACAGACACTTCTGGGCTCGAAATCCATCAAGGGCATTTTAACCTCAGCCGCCCATTGTAGGCAGCACCTGATATTCAGTTGCTTGAGATGGGAAATTGGGTTGGGCGTAAAACGTGCGGCCGTTCCAATCTCACCCTTTTCCCAATGCTGCAATCTGTGAAATTTATCCCAGTGTTTGCCTTTGTTTTAACATTAATGTGCTTCCTTCCTACCCTTATAGATCATCCCAGCAAATCATTAATGCCTGTTAACCGTGAGGAACATGTATTTTTGAGTGACGAACTGGTCATGATTACCTGTGAAGCACCGTATCCATATTCAGGCAGCAGTTTCTATTTATACATAGGAGGCCAAGATGAACCAGTCAAAACCCAGACTGCCAGATCATGGCAATGCACAGTTACCTCTAATGTCACAAAGCTATTGGGGACTGGGTCTGCAGATTATTCCTGTGTGTACTGAAAGGCAGTATCAGAGTGGGAGATCACCTCAGAGAGAAGTTATACTGTGAAGGGAACAATCGAGGGTAAGTTTCAATAACCTTCATCTAAGACCATCCAAAACCGATCGAAGTCCATGCATGCCATGAATAATTTGGGGTAATCAGGCAGTCATAGAGTCATTAATGACAGCGAAGGTGGCAATTCGGCCCATCGAGTCTATGTGGGCTCTCAGTGGAGCGTAACAAATCTTTGGTCGTGGAAATTCAGTGCTGATGACTTGTCTGCCCATTTTAGGCCCTGCCAAATCTTCCTTTCCACTGGAAAGTCGATAACAAATACACTACCTCCCATTTTCCACTCCAGTCCAAGGCAAATATCACCCCGTATATTCTGGTGGAAGCATTTTTTTTTCAGCTACATTTTCTGTGTATTAATATCCAATACGGTGCATTGTGGTAAATATTCTGGAGGGTAAAACAGGAGGTAATGAACTCCACCCAATGTCACTCCCTGCCCCATTATCATGGGATAAGCTTCAGTGGAAATGTTATTCCCAATCTGGAAAAGGAGATGCCAAACTATTAGACCACACAAGGGGATTGTTGTCTCACAAAATTGTGACTTCAACCATGGTCGCATTCAGAGCAAGTCAAAGGGCATTTTGGAAGTACATCCACACTGATGAAATGGAATTGGTTTAGGTAAAGGTCCACCAGCCATTTCACATCCCACTCCACTTAAACATCCGTGAATTAATTGAGAGTACATGCAAAACGAGCATAAAATGTGAAAGTTCGGAAATTCCTGGAGAAAGGCAGCACAGATTCCATAGATCCATTTCTAACTGTCCTGTCCAATTGTTTTCTATAACAGATCGGCCAACAGCGTCAGGGGTATCTATTGATTTATCGACTGGTGTGAATGTAGCAGGGGAGAAGGTCACCATTACCTGCCCGTGACTGGAGATGATCGCGGGAAAATCTTCCACTTTTACAGAGAAAGCAAAGACAATACTATACTCAATTCATCACAAAGGATAACATTGGAACATTCCCACTGACCAGTACAAACCAAGAGGGGCGGTACAAATGCACATATGCAATCTCCATCCATGGAAGATGGTTAGAGTCCCAGTTCAGTGAATCTGTGGTGGTCACCATGGCAGGTGAGTGAAGGTGAACAGAGATTGTTAATAAATCTGTCCAAAACCCTTTGGCATTTATAGAAATTCCTATTTGTTTCAATGTAACAGCGTTTGTATATCGAAGAGTGTGTCTGTGCACTCAGATTCTGACTGTCTCTGTAACAATGGAGCACATGCTCATCTGTTATGTTAAAAGAGGTAAGTGTTGGCCGACAAATAATTATTTGGAATGTACAGCAGAGAAACATGTCATTCGACCAATCTGCTGGGCGCTGGTGTTTATTTTCCAAACGAGCTCCATCCCACTCTAATTCATCTTATCCTGTCTGTATATCCTTCGATTGCTCATTCACTCATGAATATCTACCTGCTCCTTAAGTGCACGTCCAGACCAGCACTGCAATGTATATTTAACCCCAGATCAGCATTGCAATCGATGTTTAACCCCAAGCCAGCACTGCAGTAGATGTTCAACCCCAGTCTAGCATTGCAATGAAAACAAGAAATGCTGGAAATGCTCAGCAGAACTGGTAGCTTCTGTGGAGAGAGAAGCAGAGTTAACGTTTCAGGTTAGTGACACTTCTTCAGAACTGGCAAATATTAGAAATGTGAAAGGTTTTAAGCAAGTAAAGCTGGGATGGGGCAAAAGATAACAAAGGAGAAGGTTTAGATAGGACAAGTTTGCAGAGAATAACAGACCAGAATGTCATGGAGCAAAGGCAAACAATATGTTGATGGTGTGTTGAAAGACAAAGCATTAGTACAGATAGGATGTTAACGGACTGAACACTGAACAGCCACCAGTGCAAACGTGAAAAACAAAACAGTGGGAAGGCAAACTGAACAAACTAAGACGAAATAAATAAAATAAACAAATCTAAATATATAAAAAAGAAAAAATTAAAGAAAGTAACTAAAAGTAAAAGGGCGGCACAGTGACGCAATGGTAAGCACCACAGCCTCAGAACTCCAGCGACCTGGTTTCGATTCTGGATACTGAGTGTGAGGAGTTTGCAAGTTCTCCCTGTGAGCGTGTGGGTTTTCGCTGGGTGCCCCGGTTTGCTCCCATAGCTTAAAAACGTGCAGGTTGATAGATAAATTGGCCATTATATACATAGTATAGGTAGGTGGTGGGGGAACTGAGGGAAGGTGGGGATGTGAGAGGGTAATGGGATTCATGTAGGATTAGTATAAATGGGTGGTTGATGGTCGGCATAGACTCGGTAGGCCGAAGGGCTTGTTTCAGTGCTGTATCTCTACATAAATAAATAAAAGTAAATTGGGTGGCCCGTTATGCTCTGAAATTATTGAACTCATTGCTCTGTCCGGCAGGCTGTATTATGCCTAATCTAATTGTGCCTGATTTACTCATCAGTAAATGAGATGATGTTCCTCAAGCTTGCGTTGATGTTCACTGGAACACTGCAGCAATCCCAGGACAGAGATGAGAGCAACCGGAAGCTCGGGGTCATGCTTCCGGACTGAGTGGAGGTGTTCCACAGAGCAGTCACCAGTCTGCTTTTGGTATCCCCAATGTGGAGAAGACCACATTGTGAGCAGGGAATACAGTGTACTACATTGAAAGAATTGCAAGTAAATCGCTGCTTCACCTGTTCAGTTTTCAGTGCCTAACCCCCGATCTGTACTAAAGTTTTGTCTTTCAACACACCATTAATCATATTGTTTGCCGTTGTTTCATGACATTCTTGACTGTTATTATGTGACCTTGTTCTATCTACAACTTCTCCTTTGTTATATATTGCCCCACCCCGGCTTTACTTGCTTGAAATCTTTCACATTTCTAATATTTGCCAGTTCTGAAGAAGGGTCACTGACCTGAAACGTTAGCTCTGCTTCTTTCTCCACAGATGCTGCCTGCCCTGCCGAGTATTTCCAGCATCCCTTGTTTTTATTTCAAATTACCAGCATCCGCAGTATTTTGCATTAATTCAAGGATTGCAATCAATGCTTTACCCCAGGCCGCATTCCAATGGATGTTTAACCTCGGGCCAGCATTATAATGGATGTTAACCCCAGGCCAGCATTGCAATAGATGTTTAAACCCAGCCAGCAGAGCAGTGAATGCTTACCTTCAGAACAGCATTAGAATGGATGTTAAAATCCAGAACAGCATTGCAATGGATGTTTACCTCCAGGCCAGCACTTAAAATAGATGTTTAAACCCAGGCCAGCATTGCAATGGATTTTTAACTCCAGACAAGCATTACAATGGATGTTTTCCACCACACCAGCATTCCAATGAATATTTACCTCCAGGCCAGCATTGAAATGGATGTTTAAACCCAGACCAGCATTGCAATGGATTGTTACCTCCAGACAAGCATTACAATGGATGTTTACCACCACACCAGCATTCCAATGAATATTTACCTCCAGGCCAGCATTGAAATGGATGTTTAAACCCAGACCAGCATTGCAATGGATTTTTACCTCCAGACAAGCATTACAATGGATGTTTACCACCGCCAGCATTCCAATGAATATTTACCTCCAGGCCAGCATTGAAATGGATGTTAAAATCCAGACCAGCATTGCATTGGATGTTTACCCCTAGGCCAGAATTGCAATGCATGTTGTTGCTCAGGCCAGCATTGCAATGGATGCTTACACGCACACCAGCATTGCAATTGAAGTATACCTCCAGACCAGCATTGCAAAAGATGTTTATCTCCAAAGCCGCATTGCAATAGATGTTTATGCCAAGGCCAGCATTGGAATGGGTGTTTTCGTCCAGACCAGCAATCCAATGGTCGTTTGACTCCAGGCCAGCATCGCAATGGATGTTTACCTCCAGACCAGCAATCTAATGGTCGTTTGACTCTAGGCCAGCATTGCAATGGATGTTTACCTCCAGAACAGCAATCTAATGGTCGTTTGACTCTATGCCAGCATTGCAATGGATGTTTACCTCCAGAACAGCAATCCAATGGTCGTTTGTCTCTCGTCCAGCATTGCAAGGTACGGTTACCTCCAGACCAGCTTTGTAATGGATGTTTATGCCAAGGCCAGCATTGCAATGGATGTTTTCCTCCAGACCAGCATTGCAATGGAAGTTTCTGCCAAGGCCAGCATTGGAATGGATGTTTACCTCTAGACCAACAGTGCAATGGATGTTTCACCCCAGGCCAGCATTTCAATGAATGTTTACTTCCAGGCATAGCACCAACAAAGGTGAATCATCGCCGGGACTCGCAGCGATGATCTCGGCGGGCTCCATATAGAGGAGCAGCGCAGGGTAGTCAGAGAGGACCAGGTGGGGTTGCTTGCATCAGAATTTTGTCAATTCACCCGTGTAGAGAAAGATAAGCTTTGATCAAATCCTTCAAGCAGGATATAGTTGCGTTCTGGTCTGGGTCCAGTTGAATTTTCTGTCTGATTTTACCCTCCATTGACTTGCATAGAGTGCAAACTTGTGTTTGTTACAACTGCTATCTTAACTCAGTGCTGAGGGAATGCTGCATTCCAGAGCTGAGAAACCCACTCGGTACTAATGTAATGAGAGACGCCTCTGGACTCGAAATCCATCCCGGTCAGTATATCCTCAGCCGCCCATTGTAGGCAGTACCTGATATTCAGTTCCTTGAGAGGCAAAATTGAGTCGGGCATAAAACATGTGGCAGATCCTATCTCACCCTTTTCCCCAATGCTGCGTTCGGTGAAATATATCCCAGTATGTGCCTTTGTTTTAACTTGAATATGCTATCTTTCTATCATTATAGATTACCCCAGCAAACCATCAATGCCTGTTAACCGTCAGGATTCTGTATTTCTGAGGGAAGAACTGGTCATGATTACCTGTGAAGCAGCATATTCGTATTCAGGCAGCTATTTCTATTTGTAGAGAAGAGACCAGGATGAACTAATCAAAACCAAGACTGCCAGTTCAAGGCAATATGCAGTCACCTTTACTGTCACAAAGCTATTGGGCACTGGGTCAGCAGATTATTGCTGTGTGTACAGAAAGACAGTGTCGGAGAGGGAGATAATCTCAGAGAGAAGTGATACTGTGAAGGTAACAGTCGTGGGTAAGCTTCAATACCTCTCACTCTAAGAACATCCAATACTGATCGAAGTCTACACATGCCATGAATAATGTGGGAGTGAGTCATATAGTCATGGAGTCATTAATAGCAGAGAAGTTGGCCATTCGGTCCATAGCGCCCATGTGGGCTCTCCATGGAGCGAAACCAATCTTCGGCAGTGGAAATTCGGTGCAGATGAATCGTCCACCCGTTTTATTCACTGTCAAATCTTCCTTTCCACCTGGTGTAAATTAGACAACAAATACACTACCTTCCATTTTCCACTCCGGTCCAAGGCAAATATCACCCCGCATATTCTGGTGGAAGCATGTTTTTTCAGCTACATTTTCGGTGCATTAGTATCCAATCCAGCATATGGATTTTATATTCTGGGGGATAAAACAGGAGGTATTGAATTCCACACCATCACACACCCCGCCCCATTATCCTGGTATAAGCTTCAGTGGACATGTTATTCCCAATTTGGAAAAGGAGATGCCAAACTATAAGGCCGCCCAAGGGGATTGTTGTCTCACAATGTTGTGGCTTCAATCATGCTCAAATACAAAGCCAGTCAGAGGGCATTTTGGAAGTAAACCCGCCCTGATGGAATGGGACTGGTTTAGGACAATGTCCAACACCCATTTCATACCCCACTCCATTTAAACATGCGTGCATTTATTGAGAGCATATGCAAAAAGAGCATAACATGTGAAGGTCCAGAAACTCCTGGAGAAAGGCATCATGGATTCCGCAGATCCATTTCTCACTGTCCTGAACAATTATTCTCTAACTGATCCGCCATCAGCGCCAGGGATATCCCTTGATCAATCGACTAGCATATATGTAGTAGGAGAGAATGTCACCATTACCTGTACCATAAGTGGAGATGATCGCGGGAAAACCTTCCACTTTTACAGAGAGAGCCAAAGACAGTACTATCCTCAATTCATCACAAAGTTCAAAATTGAAACATTCCCAGAGACCAGTACAAAGCAAAGAGGGCGGTACAAATGCAAATATACAATCTCCATTCATGGAAGATAGTTAGAATCCCAGTTCAGTGAATCTGTGATGGTCACTATAGCAGGTGAGTGAAGGGGAACAGAGATTGCTAATATGTCTGTTCAACACCCTTTGGTACTTACAGAAATTCACATTCGTTGTAATGTAACAATTTTTGGATATCGCAGAGTGTGTCTGTGCACTCAGCTTCTGACTGTCTCTGTAACAATGCTCATCTGTTATGTTGAAAGAGGTAAGTGTTGGCCGACAAATAATTACTTGGAATGTACAGCACAGAAACATGTCATTCGACCAAACTGCTGGGCGCTGGTGTTTATGCTCCAAACGAGCCTCATCCCACTCTAATGCATTTCATCCTGTCTGTATATCCTTCTATTAGTAACTATCGTCGATTGATGGCCCCTAGTTTGGGGTCGGCTCGCAAGTGGAAACATCTCTACATCTACCCTATCAATTGTCGGCGAGCACCATCCAACCCGTGAATTGTATGTAACATGGGATGTGAGGAAAGTACTGTGGGTGGCTAATAGTGGTAAATAAGTCCACAGCAGGGATGTAGGATGTGCTGAAGGAGCAATGCGGTGTAACTGAACTGATAAAGGGAATGTGAATGTGGTAAAACCTGCAAGGTGGTCATTATGGCATGTCTAAACTATGACTAAATCTGTAACATTCGATGGATGTGATAGCGTTGGAAGAAGATTATAGAGCTCAAATAATTGATAACAACTGTAATCCGGGTCCATATGGGAACTATGTTAAACATTCCCATGTACTTTGACTGCAGCAAAACAATGATTGATACAAGACGGGCTGCCTATTTGTGATTTTGCTGTCTTGTTAGATTTTGCTGTCCTGCTCATGACTTTTGAGTGTTTGATGTTGAAATTAAGTGGGGAAAGGACTCTTCCCAACATTGGACTCTGAACCACGATGAGAAGAAAGGGTCCCAACCAAACACAATCTGCTTCTGTGTTGTACTGAGTGTGGAGTCTAGTCCAGCTCCTTCATTCTGTCATCATTGCTTTATATCCATAGGCTGTCATTTTGGATATTGCAATGTTCTCATCAGTATTTCACACACTGTTGCACAGAACTCAGTGTTGTGGCTTTAGTTGTGGTTACCGCCTCATTTACTCCCAGCCTCTGTATCCACTCCCATTCAAAGCTTCCTGGTTTCAACCTCTGTGATCTGGAGAAAGAGACTCAGTCGTGGTTATTTAAAGCTCCCGTGGTCAAATTCAGAGCAAGTTACAGGGCAGTTTGGAAGTAAACCCGCCCTGATGTAATGGGACTGGTTTAGGTACAGGTCCACCACCCATTTCACACCCCACTCCATTTAACCATGCGTTGAATTTATTGAGAGTGCATGCAGAAATAACAGAACATGTGAAGGTCCGGAAACCCCAGGAGAAAGGCCACACAGATTCCACAGATCCATTTCTAACTGTCCTGTACAATTATTCTACAGCAGATCGGCCAACAGCGACAGGGGCATCTATTGATCAATCGACTGGTGAAGGGGAGAAAGTCACCATTACCTGCACCATGACGGAAGATGATCATGGGAAAACCTTGCACTTTTACAGAGAGCCAAAGACAGTACTATCCTCAATCCGTCACAAACGGCATCATTGGAACATTCCCAGAGACCAGTACGAACCAATGAGGGGAGTAAAAATGCACATATACAACCTTGCTCCGTGGAAGGCAGTTACAATCCCCCAGTTCAGTGAATCTGTGGTGGTCGCTATAGCAGGTGAGTAAAGGGGAACAAATATTGTTAATATGTCTGTTCAACACTCTTTGGTATTCACAGAAATTCATATATGTGTCAATGTGACAGTGTTTCGATATCGCAGAGTGTGTCTGCGTACTCAACTTCTGACTGTCTCTGTAACAATGGAGCACATGTTCATCTCTTATGTTGAAAGCGAAAAGTGTTGGTCCACAAATAATTACACAGAATTTACAGCAAAGAAACAGATCATTCGACCCAACTGCTGGGCGCTGGTGTTAATTCTCGAATCGATCCTCATCCAACTGTACTTTATCTCATCCTATCTGTATATTCTTCTCCTGCTGACTCACTCATGAATATCGAACTGCTCCTTAAATGCATCTAAACTGTTCTCCTCAATCTCTCCCTGTGGGAAGATGTTCGGCATTCTTACCAATCTCTGGGTAAAAAAAGGTTATTCTGAATTCCCCCATTGGATTTATTATTGACTCTCATCTATTTATGGCCCCTAGTTTGGGTCTAGCTCGCAGGTGAAAACATTTTCTCGACATCTACCCGATCAATTATACGCAGGGGACCATCGAACTTGTGAACTCTATGTAACCTGGTATGTGGAGAAAGTAGTGTGTGTGGCTAATAGTGCTAAGAACATAAGAACATAAGAAATAGGAGCAGGAGTAGGCCATTCAGTCCCTCAAACCTAGCACACCATTCAGGGCGGCACAGTGGCGCAGTGGTTAGCACCGCAGCCTCAGAGCTCCAGGGACCCGGGTTCGATTCTGGGTAGTGCCTGTGCGGAGTTTGCAAGCTCTCCCTTTTTCTGCGTGGGTTTCCTCCGGGTGCTCCAGTTTCCTCCCACATGCCAAAGACTTGCAGGTTGGTAGGTTGATTGGCCATTCTAAATTGCCCCAGTATAGGTAGGTGGTAGGGAAATATATAGGGACAGGTGGGGATGTGGTAGGAATATGGGTTCAGTGGATTAGTGTAGGATAGGTATAAATGGGTGGTTGATGGTCGGCACAGACTCAGTGGCCGAAGGGCCTGTTTCAGTGCTGTATCTCTAAACTAAACTAAACAGTAAAACATGGCTGATCTGTCCCAGGCCGCAACTCCTCTTGCAGGCCTGCTCTGCATAACCCGCGACTCCCCGAGATTTCAATAATCTATCGAACTCCTTCTTAAATACATTTAGTGACTTAGCCTGCACAACTCTCAGAGTCAGAGAATTCCAGAGATTCGCCACCCTCTGAGAGAAGACATGCAGGTGATAGGTAAATTGGCCATTGTAAGTTGCTCCTAGTGCAGGTAGGTGGTAGGGAATATGGGATTACTGTTGGGTTAGTATAAACGGGTGGTTGTTGGTCAGCACAGACTCTGTGGGCCGAAGGGCCTGTTTCAATGCTGTATCTTAAAATAAAATAAATAAAAACAGCTAGGCAATGTGGTGGAAACTTGAGTGATGAGGCTACCAAAAATAAGTAGATGTCAATACCGGTGACAGATTGACCGACTGTGGCTAACGTAGCGCACCTGCAGCATTAGTAACAGCTGACTGACCAATATTGTGCATCGGGTAGTCAGGTTTCGCCAATCACGCAGGTAGCATGCACGAAACAGGGTATGAGAAAGTTTGGTGCAAAGTGCTGGCGAGCTAGTTCAGGACTAAGTAGTCTGATCAACTACTCGGAGGATCAAAAGGGGAGGGATGATCATCTGCTCCGTTGCGACTCTCGGACGAACCTAAGTAACCTAGCTTATGTGGACGCGTGAGTATAATCTCTGTTGAAGATAACATTTTGAAACGCTGAATAAACGTGCTATCTGTGAATAATAATCGGTTAGTCTTGAGTAAACCTCCATTGTGTACTGTGTGTACAGGAGCTGACACTGTATTAAATTAATTCCCGGGATCTGGACATCACTGACAAGAGCAGAATTTATTGTCCAATTTCCCTGAGAAGGTGGTGATGAGCTGCTCCACTCATCGACCCTCCCAGTTACCCCTACAGAAAATTCACTCAAGCTAGTCTGACACGATCTTCACTGAACAAATCCATGCTGACTGTGCTTGATTAATCTGCACCTTTCTAAATGACCATTACTGCTGTTTATCTGAATTTTTCTCAATCATTTGCCCTCCACTGAGGTTTACTGAGTTGCCTGTAATTACTCAGTCTATCTCTTTCTTCCTTTTTAGCAATGGTACAACGTTAGCAGTACTCCAATCTTTTCCTTCTTTAATTCTCCGTGGTCTCTCCTTCCCTATCTGTCTTTCTCCCTCCCTCTCTGTTTCTCTCTCTTCCTCTCTCCTTCTTCGCCTCTGTCCATGACTCTGTCTCTCGCACACCATCTTTCCTTCTCTCTCTGGCTCTCCATCTCTCTCTGTCTATGTCTGTCTCTCTGACTCTCTGCCTCTCTCTCTCTCTCCTTCTTTTACTCAGTTTCTCCTGATCGCTCTTTCTCTATTTGTCCATGACAGTGTTTGTCTCTCTCTAACATCATCTCTGCCTCTCTATGCAAGACATAATAATTTGATGTAATCCTTCACTGCTGTGTGCACAGACATATAAGAGATAGGTATGGAGAGAGAAACATCAGGAGAGATCCAGAGGCATTATCCTCCATTTTAAAAGCCAGTAATATATTTCACTGTGGGAGCCATCACACCCTCATGATATTGGTTGTGGGCATTTTGAAATCTATGTCCCCGCGAATGGACCATTGTGCTAAGGGAAATAAGTCCTTCCTATCCACTCTAATGAGGCCCCTCATAATTTTATACACCTCAAATCAATCTCTCCTCGGCCTCGTCTGTTCCAAAGAAAACAGCCCCAGCCGATCCAATCATTCCTTTGGATGTCGTTGTAATTTTGGAACTCTTTCCTGCACACAGGAATTCATGCTGGCTTAATTGCTAATTTTTAAATCTTGGATTGATAGATTATTGTTAACCAAAGGTATTAGGAGATAAGGGGCAAAGGTGGGATATATGGTATTTGTTTGATCACAGATCAGCCCTGATCTCATTGAATGCTGGAACAGGTTGGAGGGGTTAAATTGCCTCCTCCTCTTCCTATGTCCGATGTGAAATATCCGTCTTTCACTCTCAGTCACCCTGTCTGTCTGTGTCTCTCTATTTCTCTCTTTCTGTCTCTCTCTGTCTCTGTTTCAGACAGTGTAGAGCGAGATTCACTCTGTATCCACCCCATGATGTTCCTGTCCTGGGAGTGTTTGATGGGACAGTGTAGAGGGAGCTTTACTCTGCATATTCATGACTTCACTTGGGTTTACAAAGCAGAACTTCAAAGTTTGTAGATGACACAAATCGTTGGAAATGCAGCAAAGAGAGAAAAGAATAGCAGCAGACTTCAGGAAGCTGTTGGCAGTCTGGTGAATTGGACAGACACATGGCAGGTTAACTTCAATGCTGAGAAATGTGAAGTGATGGATTTTGGAAGGAAGACTGTGGGAGAGGCAATCTAAATTAAATGGTACAATGTTTAAATGGGTGCAGCAACAGAGAGACCTTACACAGACAGGAGCTGACAGTGTGTGTGTCTCTCTCTCTACCCCCTTTTTGATGTCTCTCTCTTTCAATCCTGATCCTGACTTTTTTCGGAATCCTTCTAGGTTGAATAGTGCCCTGAAATGTTTCAGTCTCACTGTTACAAGGAACAAGTCACATTTCTGTGGTATTTTCTATATCTTAATGATTAAATTTGGAGCTTGGATTCTGTCAGGTAAATGTGGTTTCTCGTTCGGACTTTCCCGCATTGTGAAACTGTCAGTTGTCTGTGCAAAGACAGGATATCGGGGTGTTTGAATGGAGTTGAAGATTTTGGTTGCTTCAATAGGTTGTGAATTAGATTGTGGATTGCATCCCTGAAGGTCTTTAAGCCCTGAGAGAATGAAGTTGTTTACCAATGTGTGAATAACATCAAAGTCTTTAGACACATGAAAGAACAAGATTGGGGAGAATATACAAAAGCTGAGACAGTCAGACAACAGCAGTCGGAAGGTGAATGTCTTTTACAGTTTGTAAAATAAAAGCCTGAGCTAATGACTGAAAAAGCAGGAGTTCAAATCCCACATTGGGCTCTTGTGAATTTCAGTTTCTCTGAAAATAAAAAATAACTCTGGAATAATAAATCCTCCAAGATGAAATTATTCACTCTCACTGCTCTGACACTGATTTACCTTCAAGTAGCTTTTTCCACTCCACGTTTTCTAAATCGCCTTCCATCGGCCCAGCTTCATTCCCTAAAACTCAGTGTCAGACTGACCGATCTCTTGTTGGCCTTGCTACGTACTGGCCTAAAATATTCCCCTGAATGCATGTTTAGAATTCTGTATCCTTCATACCTTTTACACTACTGTCAGTTATCAATGCACTAGTTAGGACTATACTAGACCCCGTCTCTGTTTATATTACACATGGCCCTATCTCTGCGATAAAAATAGATTAAAAAGTGGCGAGAAAACCCTCCAATTTATGCACAAGATTCTAAGAAATCTAAGCAGGAGTAGGCCATCCAGCCCCTCGAGCATGTTCTGCCGTTCAATACGCTCATAATTGATCTGAAAGTGACCTTAACTGATCTGATAGTGATCTTTCTTAGCTCAGTCTTAAATGACAGGCTCTTTATTTTTAAACTGTGCGCCCTAGTTCTAGACTCACCCACAAGGGGAACATCTTCCCAGCTTCTGCCCTGTAAAGTACCCTCAGAATCTTGTATGTTTTAATAAGATCACCTCTCAGTCTTCTAAACTCCAATGAGTACAGGCCCAATCTGTTCAGCCATTCCTCATAAGACAACCCCTTCATCCCAGGAATCAGCCCAATGAACATTCTCTGAACTGATTCCAATGCATCCAGACATGACCATTTATCCACTTTCAAAGATGCCAAACACCTTAATATTTCCCTCTCACTCTGTTTAGACCATCCAGTATTTCAGACAATGTCTGCATCGTTCCCCCTCTTTTATGAAGACAGACGCAAGGTGTTCATTAAGAACCATGCCCACATCTCCCACCTCCGTACACACACATTCCCTTTTTGGTCCCTAATACTCGATCCTTAGTTTTCCTCTTGCTCTTCATGTATCAATAAACATCTTTGTATATTCCTTGATTTTACTTGGTAACATTATTTTCCGGTCCTCTCTTTGCTTTCCTAATTTGCTTTTTAATTTCACCCCTGCATTTCCTTCACGCCTCTGGGCTTATTGAGCTCTTGGTATATGACATAATCTTCCCTCTTGTCCCTTATCCTACCCGGTTTGATCCTTGTTATCTAAGGGGCTCTCGATTTGGGAGTCTCATCCTGTTTCTCTTTGTGGGAAAATATTTGTTCTCAACCCTCACTAACTCTGACTGCTCTGACACGCATTTACCTTCAGGTAGCTGGTTCCAATCCACTTTGCTAAACTCTGCCCTCCCAGGGACTACCATCTCCTCTGATGCCCCGATGGAAGCTCACATCCTTCCTAATGTGTGGTGACCAGAACTGGATTCAATATTCTAGTTGTGGCCTAACCAGAGTTTTGTCAAGGTTCAGCATAGCTTTCATGCATTTGTACTCACAACTATTTATGAAGCCTAAGATTCCACATGCATTGCTGACTGCTCTCTCAATATGTCCTGCCACCTTCAACGATGTATGTACACGTACCCCCATGTCCCTCTGTCCCTGAACACTCTCTAGAACAGTACCATTCAGTCTATATCGCCTCTCCCTATCCTTCTGCCAAAATACATCACCTCACATTTGCCAGCATTAAATTCCATCTGCCACTTGACTGCCCATTCTGCTCGCCTATCTATGTCCTGTTGCAGTCGATTGCTATCATCCTCGCTGTTTGTATCTCCTCTAGGTTTGGGATCTTCGGCAAATATTGAAAATGTGCTCAAACACTAAAACAATCCAAAACGCGAGGCTCACAGATTTAACACAGTTTCCTTTTCTGAGTCTCGCTGGTCTGTTCTGATTTTCTGTTGGGTGGCATCTGCCTAGATTTTGTGTTCTGACCTAAACCCACAAACATATAACTCAGAGGTAGGATTATTACCCATGGAGCCACAGCTGGCTCCAATGTTCCCAGAAATTTCAGTTGTTGTGCAGGGCCAATTATTTTTTTGTCCACTGCCATTATATTATTTGAAGAATCTTTGCAGGCATGTGTTATTTATCATGGAACAGGACCTGCGTGGTACCTTCCAGGCTGCTGCACAAAGCTTTGCAGAAACATTCACCGACACTCTACATCCCAATCTCTTCCTCTTTCTCTCTGGTACTCTCTCCCCATTGCTATCCTTCCCTCTCTCTGCTATTCTCTCTCTATATCTATCCCTGTCTTGTTTACTGTCACTCTCCCCATCTGGAAGGAGGAGGAGAAAGAGAGGTATCTATAGCGGCAGCTTTACTCTGTATCTAATCCAAAAATGTACCTGTCCTGGATGTGTCTGATAGAACAGAGAAGACAGAGATTTGCTCTGTAGATAACTTGGCATGCCAGAATTTGATGGGACAGTGTAGACAGAGCTTTACTCTGTATCCTGGAATTTAGAAGGGTAAGGGTTGATTTGATCAAAGTTTGCAAGATAATACTGGAAACGGATGGGGTAGATAGAGAGAAACTCTTCTCACTAGTTGGGGGAATCTCGGACGAGGGGTCAGTCTAAAAATTGAACATATGTTGAAAAGCTTTTCAAGGGTGAAATTTATTAACACTTCAACACACAAAGTGTGGTGGAATTTTGGAATTGTCTTCCACAAATAACCTCTCCCGATATCTACAAACTGCTCCAGCTCCACAATCCCCCAATATCTGCGATCCTCTAATTCTGGCATCTTGAGCATCCCCAAATTGAATCGTTCCACCATTGGTGGCTGTGCCGTAAAGCCGCCAAGGCTCGAACTCTGGAATTACTTTCCTAAACCTCTCCATCTCACTAATGCTCTTTCCTATTTGATGACTCTCCCTAAATCCACGCTCTTTGACCAAGTTTTTGCTGCTGAAATCTGGCATTCTCTACCTTACAGATTTGTGGAGGCTAGGTCACTAACTGAATTTCAGGAATGATATGGAGGCATCAGAAAGGGTGCAGAAAAGGTTCACGAGCAAGACTCCGGGGATGAGAGTCTTAGTTACGTGGATAGATTGGAGAAGCTGGGGTTAGAATTAGAATTGGAATTAGAACATTACAGCGCAGCACAGGCCATTCGGCCCTCGATGTTGCGCCGACCTGTGAAACCATCTGACCTACAGTATTCCATTTTCATCCATATGTCTATCCAATGACCACTTAAATGCCCTTAAAGTTTGCGAGTCTACTACTGTTACAGGCAGGGCATTCCACGCCCCTACTAATCTCTGAGAAAAGAAACTACCTCTGACAGCTGTCCTATATCTATCACCCCTCAACTTAAAGCTATGTCCCCTCGTGTTTGCCATCACCATCCGAGGAAAAAGACTCTCACTATCCACCCTATCTAACCCTCTGATTATCTTATATGTCTCTATTAAGTCACCTCTCCTCATTCTTCTCTATAACGAAAACAACCTCATGTCCCTCATCCTTTCCTTGTAAGACCTTCCCTCCATACTAGGCAACATCCGAGTAAATCTCCTCTGCACCCTTTCCAAGGCTTCCACATCCTTCCGATAATGCGGTGACCAGAACTGCACGCAATACTCTAGGTGCGGTCTCACCAGAGTTTTGTACAGCTGCAGCATGACCTCGTGGCTCCGAAACTCGATCCCCCTACTAATAAAAGCTAACACACCATATGCCTTCTTAACAACCCTATTAACCTGGGTGGCAACTTTCAGGGATTTGTGCACCTGGACACCAAGATCTCTCTGTTCATGTACACTACCAAGAATCTTCCCATTAGCCCAGTACTCTGCATTCCTGTTACTCCTTCCAAAGTGAATCACCTCGCACTTTTCCGCATTGAACTCCATTTGCCATCTCTCAGCCCAGCTCTGCAGCCTAGCTATGTCCCCTGTACCCTACAACATCCTTCAACACTATCCACAACTCCACCGACCTTAGTGTCATCCGCAAATTTACTAACCCACCCTTCTACACCCTCTTCCAGGTCATTTATAATAATGACAAACAGCAGTGGCCCCAAAACAGATCCTTGCGGTACACCACTAGTAACTAAACTCCAGGATGAACATTTGCCATCAACCACCACCCTCTCTCTTCTTTCAGCTAGCCAATTTCTGATCCGAAGCTCTAAATCACCTTCAACCCCATACTTCCGTATTTTCTGCAATAGCCTACCTTGGGAACCTTATCAAACGCCTTACTGAAATTCATATAGACCACATCCTCTGCTTTACCCTCATCCACCTGTTTGGTCACGTTCTCGAAAAACTCAATAAGGTTTGTGAGGCACGACCTACCCTTCACAAAACCGTGCTGACTATCGCTAATGAACTTATTCTTTTCAAGATGATTATAAATCCTGTCTCTTATAACCTATTCCAACATTTTACCAACAACCGAAGTCAGGCTCACAGGTCTATAATTACCAGGGCTGTCTCTACTCCCCTTCTTGTACAAGGGGACAACATTTGCTATCCTCCAGTCTTCCGGCACTATTCCTGTCGACAATGACGACATAAAGATCAAGGACAAAGGCTCTGCAATCTCCTGCCTTGCTTCCCAGAGAATCCTTTTGTCTCTCTCTGTCTTCCTCTCTCTATCTCTCCCTCCAGCTATCTCTGGCGCGAGGAGAGAGACAGAGGGAGAGAGGGTTAGCTATGAAGCTTGGAGAAAAAGACCAACAAATTCAGCAATCATTTCAGTCGGAGAAAAGCCACTAACAAATTCAACAGCATCAGAAGTGGGAAAAAACACCGATTAATAGGGCAAAGGCACAAGCTGTTGGAGGGATGGGAAAGCGTTCAAGAAGGGCCAGAGTATCTGATTGCACTCGGGATGGTGTAATTGTTGCCAACAAAGACAATTTCAGCCTGCAATATGAAAAGGAGACAGAGAGCTGAGAGGGAATGATTTAATTTTGACTGAGTTAATAAGGGGGCACTGGCGTCCTGCGGCTCCCATAATGCCGCGCGACTGGGAAAGGCTCCAATCTGTGGTACAGGCCGCGCAGCACTTTTTTAGTTTTAGAGCTACAGCACTGAAACAGGCCCTTCGGCCCACCGAGTCTGTGCCGACCATCAACCACCCATTTATACTAATCAGACACTAATTCCATATCCCTACCACATCCCCACCAGTCCCTATATTTCCCTGCCACCTACCTATACTAAGGGCAATTTATAATGGCCAATTTACCTTTCAACCTGCAAGTCTTTTGGCATGTGGGAGGAAACCGGAGCACCCGGAGGAAACCCACGCAGACACAGGGAGGACTTGCAAACTCCACACAGGCAGTACCCAGAATTGAACCTGGGTCGCTGGAGCTGTGACGCCACTCTGCCGCCCACACTGGGAGGAAGCTCCACACATGCGCATCTCCACAAGCGCGTTCACCACCGCTTTTTTCATACTCCCGCGGCTCAGACATTCAAGTTTCCTCCATTGAGATCGACAACTGAAGCCGCTTTTCCTTTTACTTTTATCTTCGTTTTTACGGAAATAAGCGACCGGCATGAGACGTCACGCAATGATGGTGGCTGATTACACCAAATCCCATCCTTTCGTCACTGAACTCTGATTGGCTGGATCGCCCCACGTGCTTGGAGGTCAGAGGGGTCAAAAGCTTCCTCCAGCCTCAGCGCAGCCGCAGATTGGGCAACATGTGACCCCCCTGGGTGGGGGAGCGGTTAACAGTAAAGAAAGTCTTGCGGTGTCAAACAGTCATTTAATTGGGGATACAACCAGATAAAAGTAACTTTATCCTCGGGAGAATGAGTGGAGTCAGACATATAGAAAGAGACTGCAGGTTAATGCCCAGATTAGCTTTATTAAAGATTCAAAGTTGCAGAGAGAAATCGCCCAGTAATCCTAGTTGCAACCCATTGGACTCAGTACAATGGTCCTAAAATATTATCACTGTCAATCAAACAATTTCATCAGCTCAACAGCAAAGAGTGAAATGATCCATAAACTGCAGTGTTCAATGATTTGAGGAAGATTACAAAGCATGACAGAGAACATATAGACAGACACAAAGTATTTGTTTCGTTTCTCTGCCATTGTCCTATGATGAGAGGTTGAGTAAATTGGACATGTATTCTCTGGAGTTTAGAAGAATGAGTGGCGGTCGCATTGAAACATATCAGATTCTAAAAGGACTGGATAAAAACGGCACTGAGAGATTATTTCCGCTGGTCGGGAAATGAAAGTGCCCCTTATCCCTTCCTAACCAGCTTATCCACCTGTCATGTCAGCCTCAGGAATCAGTGAACATTCACTCCAATGTCCCGCTGTTCACAGACACAGAGACAATGTTGGAGACAGTCACGTTGTTAGGTGAGATCGAAAATATAATCTTAGTTTGATGTAATCCTCTACACAGACGTACAAGACATCAGCATAGAGTTTGAAACATCAGGAGAGAGGCAGAAATATAGATGGAGAGAGGGTAACAGTGAGAAAGGGAGAGATAGGCATGGAGAGAGAAGTGGACAGCTACTCATAGTGGTAATCTCTCTCTGTCTTCCCCTCTCTCTTACTCACTCAATCACTTGTTCCCCTCTCTGCTACTCGCCTCATGTTTATCTCTCTCCTCTTCACTCTCTATCTCTCTCTCTCTCCCTCTGTACCCTCTCAATCCCAGTCTCTCACTATGCCATACATTCAATGATGCTGCACACAGCTTTGTGGGAACATTGACTAACACTCCCCATCCCAATTTCCCTCTGACTGGCTGTCTATCTCTCTCCCTCTCTGTCTCTCTCTCTCTCTCTGCCCCTCTCCCTCTCTCTCTGCCTATTCCTCACTATTTGTCTTGCCAAGATGCTGGAAATCTGGAAACCATGGAGCCGAATGGCTGATTCTGTTTCTCTCTCCACAGATGCTGCCTGGTCTGTGAATGGAACTGAACACTATGCAATCATCAGTGAACGTCGCCACTTCTGCCCTTACGATGGAGGGCAGGTCATTTTGGAAGCAGCTGAAGATGGTTGGGCCGAGGACATTACCCTGAGGAACTCCTGCAGTGATGTCCTGGGACTGAGATGATTGACCTCCAACAACCAGAACCATCTTCCTTTGTACTCGGTATGGTTCCAACCAGTTGTGAGTTTTCCCCCCTGGTTCCCACTGACTTCATCTCTACTCAGGCTCTATGATGCCACAATCAGTCAAATGCTGCCATGAGCTTAAGGGCTCTCACCTCACTTTCTGATCTATTGCATCATATGAGATGCATACGGGCCATAGAATAGCAGACAAGAGTGAATGGTTCTGTTTTACCTGCTGTGTTATCCTCTTCACAGCCTGGTACAGGACTGTGCATGACAGATTAACATGTCCCATTAAACACTCCCAGAGCTGGTTCAGCATGTATTATGAAGAGTACAGTTCCTTCCACACTCTCTCCCACTCTCTCTCCCTCACTCATTCTATCTCCTGCTCTCTCTCTCTTTCCTGTGAAACATCGGGATGAGGGAGAAATAGAGATGAAGAGAGAAGACGGGAGAAAGTCAAAGTCCCGTGTTCGTAACACATGGATAAAGAGGAACAGAGAGGTGAGACAGGGCTTGAGAGAGTAAAAGACAGAGGAAGGAGAGATAGAGATGGAGAGATTATCAGCAAGAGTAAATCTCCAGCACTCTCTTCATCCCTATCACTCCTATTCTTGGTTACTCTCTCTCCATCTATATTTCTCCCTCTGTTACCCGCTGAATCCCAGTCTCTCCCTCTCTGTTACTCTCGGAATTCCAATCTCTCCCTCTCTGTTACCCTCTGAATCCCAGTCTCTCCCTCTCTGTTACCCTCTAAATCCCAGTCTTTCCCTCTCTCTTCCCTTCTGAATCCCAGTCTTTCCCTCTCTGTTACTCTCTGAACATCAGTCCCTTCCTCTTTGGTACCGTCACAATCCAGTCTCTCCCTCTCTGTTACCCTCTGAATCACAGTCTCTCCCCCTCTGTTACCTAACCAGAGCTTTATAAATGTGCACCTTCCCTGCTTTTGTACTCACTGTATACAGTGTACTTTGTGGTACAGTGGTGTTCCCCTGGGGTTTGGATTAGGACCTCAGATCTTTTTGATGTATATTAATGACTTGGCCTTGGGTTTACAGGGCATAACTTCAACATTGTGCCATTTGCAATGTAATAAAGAGGGAAGGGAATGGTAGTCGACTTCAGGAGGATAGAGGCACTGTGGTGAAATTGTCAGACACATGGCAGGTTAACTTCAATGCTGCGAAATGTAAAATGATGCATTTTGGAAGGAATGCTGAGGAGAAGCGATATAAACTGACTGGCACAATGTTACAATTTGTGCAGGGACAGAGAGATCTGATATTTCATTTGTGTTACTTTTTATATCTTAAAGAGTCAATTTGGGGCTTGCAGTCTGTAAGGTGAATTTAGCTTCATCCTGAAAAGTGTTAGCAAACATGTTGGGAAATGTGTCAAAAGCTGTTTCCATTCAGACATCCCTGCATTGTGGAAGTGTGAGCTATCTTTGCAGAGATAGGAAATACGAGCGTTTGAGTGGACCTGCAGGTTTTGATTGATGCAATAAGCTGAGAATTTGATGTGTGTCCCTTGCAGATACACAGAACAGAACACCACATGAAGAAGTTTACCAATGTCTGTCAAACCTCAAAGACTTCAGACACATGGAATAAGACGAGTAGGAAACAATATCGAAAACCTGAGTCAGTCAGACAACAGCAGTAAGAAAGTGAATCTGTTTTTATGTGTTTTAATTCTCAGGCCAGATCTGATGATTGAAAAATCAGGAGTTCACATCCCACACTGGGATGTTGTGAACTTGAATTCTGTTTTTAAAAAAAAAAACATAAATCTGGAATTAAAAAACCCTCCGGGATGGAATGATTCACTCCTGTCTACTAGTGCGAAGCTTGTATGTGTCTCAGTTTTGCTGTATTTATTAATGATTTAAAGATGATGGGGTAGAATGCAACATACCCAAGTTGCCAATGACACAAAAATAGGCAGCATAGTAAGCAGTGTAGTTGGACGCATCACATTGCAAAGATATATTAATATCTGAAGTGGATGGGCAAAACTGTGATCAATAGATTTCAATGTCAGCAAAAAAGACTGGAACAGATTACTTTACTATCAATAAGATCATGGCTGATCATCCACTTCAATGTAGTTTTCCCACACTATCCCCATATCCCTTTATGTCATTGGTATTTAGTAATCTGTCAATCTCTGCTTTATACATACTCAATGACTGAGCTTCCACAGCCTTCTGGAGTAGAGAATTCCAAAGATTCACAACCTTCTGTGTAAAGAAATTTCTCCTCATATCTGTAGTACGTGGCTTCCCCCTTATTTTGAAGTTGTGACCCCTGGTTCTAGAATCCTCAACCAGGAGAAACATCTTACCTGCATCTACCCTGTCTATCGCTTTCAGTATGTGTTGGTTTCAATGGGAACACACCTCATTCTTCGAAACTCTGGAGAATACAAGCTTAGTCTCCCCAATCTCTCTTCATAGGACAGTCCCGTCATCCTGGAAACAAGTCTGGTGAACCTTCGTTGCACTGCCTCTATGGCAATAATATCCTTCCTAAGGTAAGGGGACCAAAACTGCATACAGTACTCCAGGTGCGGTCTAACCAAGGTTCTATATGATCCAAGCAAGGCTTCACTACTCCTGTACTCAAATCCTCTTGTGATAAACACTAACATACCATTAACCTTTTTAATTGCTTGCTGCACCGGCATGTTAGCTTTCAATGACTTATTGACGGGGCCACCCAGGTCACTTTGTACATCTACACTTTCTAATCTCTTGCCATTTAAAAAAATACTTTGCACATCTATTTTTCCTTCCAAAATGGATAACCTCATATTTTTCCACATTATATTCCATCCACCACGTTCTTGCCCACTCACTAAGTCTGTCCAAATCCCCTTGAAGCCGCTTTGCATCTTCTTCACAACACATTCTCAAGTTTTGTCATCTGGGAACTTGGGAAAATTACATTTGATCCCCACATCCAAATCGTTGAAGTATATTGTGAAGAGCTGGGGCCCAAGTACTGATCCTTGTGGTCATAGCCTGCCAATGCGAGCATGACCCATTTATTCCTACTCTCTGTTTTCTCCCTGTTAACCAATCCTGAATCCATGCCAGTCTATTCCCTCCTGTCCCATGTGCTTTAATATTGCTAAACAATCTCCGGTGGGAGACTTGATAAAAAGCCTTCTGAAAGTCCAAGTACAGCACGTCCACCTTTATTAATTCTGTTAGTAACATCCTCAGAAGACTCCAATGTGTTGGTCAAACATGGTTTACCATTCCTAAATCCATGTTGACTATGCCCAATCAGATCATGATTACCCAATTCTCCATTTATCACATCTTTTAGAAGAGATTCTAGCCTTTTCCCAATGACTGATGTAAGATTAACAGGTCTGTAATTCCCTCTTTTCTCTCTCCCTCCCTTCTTAAATAGTGGGCTGACATTTGCTACCTTCCAATCTGCAGGACCTGTTCCAGAAACTATAGCATTTTGGACGATGATCACCAATGCATCCAATATCTCCATAGCGACCTCTTTCAACACTCTGGGATGTACAATATCAGGTCCTGGGAACTTAACAAACTTCAGCCCCATTAATTTCTCCAATACAACCTTCTTACTAATACTAACTGCGCTCAATTCCTCATTCCCCCAATCCCTTCAATGTCTAATTCTGGGAGATTTCTTGTATCTTCCTCAGTGAAGACAGACACAAAGTCATCATTTAGCTTCACTGCCATTTCTCTATTCCCCATTATAAATTCTCCTGACTCTGTATGTAATGGAACCACATTTGTCTCAGCCAAACGATTCCTTTTTATGTCCCTGTTGAAACTTTTACAGTCCATTTTTATGTTTTTATGTTTGGGGGAGTCTGGGACTAGTGGGCATAGTCTAAAATCTAGATGCAGACCTTTCAGAAGTGAAGTTAGGAAACACCTCTACGGACTAAAGGAGGTGTTAGTTTGGAACTGTCTTCTGTAAATAACCATTGATGTTAAATCAATTGTTTGTTTTTAAATCTAAGATTGACCGTCTCGAATGCCTTATGGAAATTGACACATTCTTCTCTTACTCTCTGTTCCTTGGGCAATGTGTGTGTGTGTGTGTGTGTGTGTGTGTGTGTGTGTGTGTGTGTGTGTGTGTGTGTGTGTGTGTGTGTGTGTGTGTGTGTGTGTGTGTGAATGTTTCTCTGTGTGCGTGTGTGTTTCTCTGTGAGTCTGAGTGCATGTTTGTTTCTGTGTGTGTTTCTCTGTTGTGTATGTTTATGTGTGTGCGTATGTGTTTCTGTGTGTGCGTATGTGTTTCTGTGTGTGTATGTGTTTCTGTGTGTGTATGTGTTTCTGTGTATATGTCTGTTTCTCTCTCCTCTCTCAGAACCTCAGGAAAACTCCACATACATCAATTTGCCATTTCATGTTTGCTTCTTTTGGTGATAACACAAGTGCAGGGGCTGCACTTCCTTATTCAGGCTGGTAAGAAACTCGTATCCCGCTAGAAAACAGCATATTCTGTATGACTTGTATACCGTAATTTATTAATCCCTAATAAATGGGCGGCACAGTGGCGCAGTGGTTAGCACTGCAGCCTCACAGCTCCTGCAACCCGGGTTCAATTCTGGATACAGCCTGTGTGGAGTTTGCAAGTTCTCCCTGTGTCTGCGTGGGTTTTCTCCGGGTGCTCCGGTTTCCTCCCACATGACAAAGACTTGCTGGTTGATAAGTTAATTGGCCATTATAAATTGCCCGTGGTATAGGTAGGTGGTAGGGAAATATAGGGACAGGTGGGGATGTAGCTGGGATATGGGATTAGTGTAGGATTAGAATAAATGGGTGGTTGATGGTCGGCACAGACTCGGTGGGCCAAAGTGCCTGTTTCAGTGCTGTATCTCTAAAAAAAAATGATCAAATCTGACATTGATTACTGTTTGAAAGTCTCAAGGTTTGCTTTCCTCCCAGGGCTGATTGAGAATTCGAGTTTACCTCAGTGTTTTGGAAATATCGAACACTGATTCCAAAGTATTTTATATGATGGATGCTGCAAATGTTGTCATACTCAGCATGCACGTTGTAATAAGATGTTATAATCTCTATTCAGATAACTCTCGTCCCACAGGGGTTCACTGGGTCAACATTCTGACCAAACACTAAAACATTCCAGAAAGCGAGGCTCGCAAATTTAATACAAGTTTCCTTTTCTGAGTCTCACTGGTCTGTTCTGATTTTCTGTTGGGTGGCATCAGCCTAGATTTTGTGTTTGGACCTGAACCCACAAACGAATAACTCAGAGGCAAGATTATTACCCACTGAGCTTCAGCTGGCTCCAATGTTCCCGTGAAAATTTAGTTGTTGTGATCGGCATGTGTTATTGTCCCGTGAACAGTCCCTTTAAAATTTTAAGAATCTTTGAAGACATGTGTTATTTATCATGGAACAGGATCTGCGTGGGACATTTGAGGCTGCTGCACACAGATTTGCAGGAACGCTGACCGACATTCCCCATCCCAATCTCTTCTTCTTTCTCTCTGGTACTCTCTCCTCATTGTATTCTTCCCTCTCTCTGTTATTCTCTTTCTATATCTATCCCTGTTCTTTCTCACTGTTACTCCCTCCATCTGGATGGAGGAGGAGAAAGAGAGGCGTATATAGAGGCAGATTTACTCTGTACCTAACCCCACACTGCACCTGCCCCCTAGTTCTAGACACCCCCACAAGGGGAACATCCTCCCAGCATTCGCCCTGTAAAGTCCCCTCAGAATCTTGTATGTTTCAATAAGATCACCTCTCATTCTTCTAAATTCCAATGAGTACAGGCCCAACCTGTTCAACCATCCCTCATAAGATAGCCCCTTCATCCCAGGAGTCAGCCCAGTGAATCTTCTCTGAACTGATTCCAATGCATCCAGGCCTGACCATTTATCCAATTTCAAAGAAGCCAAACACCTTCATATTTCCCTCTTACTCTGTTTAGCCCATCCAGTATTTCACACTCCTCCCCTTTAACTACAATGTCTGTATCGAACCCCTCTTTTATGAAGACCGAAACAATGTATTCATGAAAAACCATGCACACATCTCCCACCTCCACTGATAGGAAGAAGGAGGAGAGAAAAAGTAAATTAAAGAATACGGTAAAAAAGGGCTAACGTTATTTGCCTCTTCCTTTGCTCTAATATAATCCTTGATTTCTATCGTTAACAACGGTTGAAACAATATACTGAGGTTCCATGAAGGTCCCCTCACATTCTTTCTGTGTCTCTCTGTCTCAGAGAGATGGTGAAACAACTATTGATGTGTTTTGGTCAGTTAAGTTTGATGTCAATGTTTCCCCAGGATTTTGATGCTGGTGGATTCAGCGATGGGATAATACTTTGAATGCCAAGGGGAGGTGGTTGGATTCTCTCTTGTTGCAGTTGGTCATTGCCTGGCACTTGTGTGACGTGAATGTTACTTGTCACTGGTGGGCCCAAGCCGGAATGTTGTCCGGGTCTTGGTGCATGCGGGTTTGGATTGCTTCATTATCTGAGACTAAATACTGTGGTTGCTGGAAATCTGGAAACCATCGAGCTGAATCATTAACTCTGTTTCTCTCTCCACAGATGCTACCTGATTTGCTCAGAATTTCCAGCATTTTCTGCTGGGATTTCATTCTCTGAGGAGGTGCGAATGGAACTGAACACTGTGCATTTATCAGTGAACAGCCCCACTTCTGACCTTACGATGGAGGGCCGGTCATTGAGGAAGCAGCTGAAGATGGTTTGGCCTCGGACATTACCCTGAGGAACTGCTGCAGTGATGTCCTGGAACTGAGATCATTGACCTCCGACAACCACAACCATCTTCCTTTGCGCTCGGTATGATTCCAACCAGCGGATTCCCACTGACTTAAACTTTACTCGGGCTCCTCGATGCCATAATCGGTCAAACGCTGCCTTGATGGTAAGGTCAGTCTCTCTTCCCAGTCGCAGACAGGTGTGACTCTTTCCCTTTGACCCGTTGTGTACTGAACATGCTCTGCTTCTTCACAGCCTGATACAGGACTGTACACGGCCCATCAAACATTCCGAGAGCAGGTTCAGCACAGCTTAGGAACAGAGTACATTCTCTCTCTGTCTTCCTCACTCTGTCTCTCCCTCCTGCTATCTCTGACACTAGCAGAGTGACAGAGGGAGAGAGGGTTAGATATACAGACAGAGAGACGGCTGTAGAGAGGGACAAGGTTGGAGAGAGATAGATTGTGGGTTCGACTGAAAGGGAGAATGTAAGATATATTAATTTGATGTAATCCTTCACTGCTGTGTGCACAGACGTATAAGAGATAGGTATGGAGAGGGAAACATCGGGAGAGATCCAGAGGGAATATCTTCTATTTTAAACATCCAGCAAGCTATTCCACTGTGGGAGTCGTCACACCATCATGATATTGGTTGTGGGCATTTTGAAATCGAGGTCCCCGCTCATGGACCTCTGTGCTAAGGGAAATATGTCCTTCCTACCCACTCTATCAAGGACCCTCACAATTTTATGCACTTCTACTCAATCTCCCTTCAGCCTCCTCTGTTCCAAAGAAAACAACCTCAGCCTCTCCAATCATTCCTTTGGATTTCTTTGTAATTTTGGAACTCTCTCCTGCAAACAGGAATTCATGCTGGCTTAATTGTTAATTTTTAAATCTGGAATTGATAGATTATTGTTAACCAAAGGGATAAAGGCGGGATCTCTGGTGTTAGATAGATCACAGATCAGCCCTGATCTCATTCAATGCTGGAACAGGGTTGAGGGGTTAAATTGTGAAATTATCTCCTCCTCTTCCGATGTCCAATGTTATATGTTCTTACTTCACTCTCAGTCACCCTGTTTGTCTGTGTATCTCTATTTCTCTCTTTCTGTCCTCTCTGTCTGTTTTGGGCAGTGTAAAGTGAGATTCACTCCGTATCCTCCCCATGATGTTCCTGCTGTGGGAGTCGTCTCTGATTCTGCAGCGTTTCACCCGGTCTCAGTTGGTACTGCACAAGACCATTTCTCTGTTTATAATACAATAGGCCCTGTCTTTAATCTGTATCTAACCCCATGTTGCCCCTGCCCTGGGAGTGTGTGATGGGACAGTGCAGAGGGAAATGTGTTTTATGTCTAACCCGACACTGTGCGTGGCTTCAGAGTGTTTAATGGGACAGTGTCGATGGAGCTTTACTCTGTATCGCTGGAATTTAGAAGGATAAGGTGTGATTTGATCAAAGTTTTCAGAATAATAAGGGAAGGTGATAGGGTAGAGATAGAGAAACTATTCCCACTGGCTGGGAATCTAAAACTTCTGGGCATAGTCTAAACATCTAAACATAGTCTAAAACCATTGAGGAGTGAAATGAAGAAACACTTTAACTCACCAGTTGTGGTATCAGTTTGGAACTCTCTTCCATAAACAGCAATTGATGCTAAGAACATTGTGAATTTTTAAATCTAAGATTGATAGATTTTTGTTGTTGAAGGTATGAAGAGATATGGGGCAAAGACGGGTACATGGAGTTAGATCACAGATCAGCCCTGATCTCATTGAATGCTGGAACAGGGTTGAGGGTTAAATTGTGAAATTGTCTCCTCCTCTTCCTATGTCCGATGTTAAATATTCTTACTTTACTCTCAGTCACCCTTCCTGTCTGTGTCTCTCTATTTCTCTCTTTCTGTCTCTCTCTCTGTCAGTTTCGGACAGTGTAGAGCAACATTCACTCTGTATCCACCCCATGATGTTCCTGCCCTGGGAGTGTTGGATGGGACAGTGTAGAGGGAGCATTATTCCGTATCTAATCCATGCTGTATCTCTCTGGGGAATTTTGATTGGAGAGTGCAAGCAGAGAGGTCTGGGACCAGGGTTCTCCTGGGGAGGACTTAATGGTGCCTCCTAATCAACCAGTTGGCAATATTGATGCTCCATGGATTAAAGGAACAGTGGCTGATTGGATACGACACTGGCTGAGAGAGTGGTCAATGGTTGGTTCAGAATTGAGGGAGGTATGCAGTGGAGGTTTATATTAGGACCACTGCTCTTTTTGATATATACTAATGACTTGGACTTGGGTTTACAGGGCACAACTTCAATGTTTGCCAATGTTTGTGTCATCTGCAATGTAATAAACAGGGGAGGTACTAGGAGCAGACTTCAGGAGGTTAGAGGCAGTCTGGTGAAATGGAACACACAAGAACAAATGAATTAGGAGCAGGAGTAGGCCATTCAGCCCCTCAAGCCTGCTCCGTCATTCGATGGCTGATCAACTCCACTTTCCCGTCTACCCCCCTAACCCTTGATTCCCTTGTTAATCAAAATATCTCACTCAGCCATGAATATAATCAATGATCCAACTTCCACTGCTCTTTGGGGCAGAAAATTCCACAGACTAACCACCCTCTGAGAGAAAAACATTTCTCCTCATCTCATTTTTAAATGGGACGTCCCTAATTTTTAGACAGTGTCCCCTAGTTCTAGTCTCTCCAACAAGTGGAAACACCCTCTCAGCATCCACCCTGTCCAGACGCCTCAGGACCTGAGATGTTTCAAGAAGATCACCTCTCATTCTTATAACACCAGTGGGTTTCGGCCCAACCTGCTCAACCTTTCCTCATAAGATAACCCCTTCATCCCAGGAATCAGGCGAGTGAACCTTCTCTGAACTATTTCTAATGTAGGTATATCCTTGCTTAAGCAAAGAGACTAAAACTGTCCACAGTACTCCAGATGTGGCCTAACTAAGGACCTGAACAGCTGTAGCAACATTTTCCCACATTCTTCTCCGTCTGCCAAATTTTCGCCCCCTCACTTAACTTATTGAAATCTCTTTGTCGACTTTTTATGTCCTCGTGGCAGCTTACCTTCCAACCTATCTTTGGACAAACACATGGCAGGTTAACTTCAATGCCGTGGAATGTGAAATGATGCATTTTGGAAGGAAGGCTGAAGAGAAGCGATATAAACTAAATGGTACAAAGTTAGAATGGGTGCAGGGAGAGAGAGATCTGCGATTTCATTCCTGTATTACTTTTCAACTCTTACAAATTCAATTTGGAGCTTGGAAGCTATCAGTGCATTGCACTTTTCATCCTGTAAAATGATAGCAAACGTTTTGGAAAATGTGTGGAAAGCTCTTTCCATTCTGACATTCCTGCATTGTGGAAGTGTGAGCTATCTTTGCAGAGACAGGAAATAGGGGCGTGTGAATGGACTTGAAAGGTTTTGGTTGATGCAATAAGGTGTGAATTTGATTTGTGTCCCTTGCTGATACACAGAATGGAAGGTACTTACACGACAGACATGAAGGGAACAATACACAAAACCTAAGACAGTCAGACAACAGCAGTAGGAAAGTGAATCTCCTTAATGGTTTTAATTTGAAGGTCTGAGCTGATGATTGAAAAAGCAGGAGTTCAAATCCGACACTGGGCTGTTGTCAATTTGAGTTCTGTTTTTTCTAAAAAAATAAAACATGAATCTGGAATTAAAAAACCTCCAGGATGGAATGATTCACTCCCGTCTCCGAGTGCAAAGCCCCTGTGTGTCTCCGTTTTGCTGTACTTATCAACGATTTAAGATGATGGGGGAGAATGCCACATACCCAAGTTTGTTAATGACACAAAAATAGGCAGCATTGTAAGCAGTGTAGCTGGAAGCATCAAATTACAAAGAGATATTAATATCTTAAGTGAATGGACAAAACAGTGGTGGAAGGATTTCAATGTCAGCAAAAAAGAACAGAACAGAATATTTTATAAATGGTGAAATATTGGAAACGCTGGAGGTGCAAAGAGACTTGAGGGGACTGGTTCATGTCCATTTGAGTGCAGCATAGATTTACCAGAATGATAACTGGACTCCAAGGGTTCAATTACGAGGTGATATTACACAAACCCGGGATTCATTGCCTGGAATTTAGGAGGATCAAGGTGATTTGATCAAAGCTGTTAGGATATTAAGGGGAACTGATGGGGTAGTTTGGGAGAAACTATTTCGGCAGGTTAGGGAGTCTGGGACTAGTGAGCACAGTCTAAAAAATAGAGGCAGACATTTCAGGAATGAAGTTAGGACACACTGCTACACGCAAAAGGCGGTAATAGTTTGGAACTGTCTTCTGCAAATGCACATTGATGTTAAATCAATTGTTCATTTTTAAATCGAAGATTGACCTCATCGAATGCCTTTTGGATATTGCAATATACTTCTGTCATTGTCTGTCCCTTGGGCAGTCTGTTTCTGTGTGTGTGTGTTTCTGTTTCTGTGTGTGTGTTTCTGTGTGTGTATGTTTCTGTGTGTGTGTGTTTCTCTGTGTGTGTGTGTTTCTCTGTGTGTGTTTCTGTGTGTGTATGTGTTTCTGTCTGTGTTTGTGCATGTTGCTGTCAGTCTGTGTGTGTTTCTGTCTATGTGTTTCTGTGTGTGTGTTTCTGTGTGTGTGTGTTTCTGTGTGTGTGTGTCTGTGTGTGTGTTTCTGTGTGTGTTCCTGTGTGTTTCTGTGTGTGTGTGTCTGTTTCTGACTCTTCTCTCAGAACCTCAGTAAAACTACACATATATCTGTTTGCCATTTTAAGTCGGCTATTAAACTGCCATTTTAAGATGGGTGGAGCTGCGGCAAATGGAATTTAATCCTGAGAAGTTTGAGGTAATGCATTTTGGGAGGACTAACAAGGCAAGGGAATATAAATGGATGGTAGGACCCTTTGAAGTACAGAGGGTCAGAGTGATCTTGGTGTACTTGTCCATAGATCACTGAAGGCAGCAGTACAGGTAGATAAGGTGGTTCGGAAGGCATATGGGAGACTGGCCTTTATTAGCCGAGACATATAATATAATAGCAGGGAGGTTATGATGGAGCTGTATAAAATGCTAGTTAAGCCACAGCTGGAGTACTATGTACAGTTCTGGGCACCACACTATTGGAAGGATGTGATTGCACTGGACAGGATGCAAAGGAGATACACCAGGATGTTGCCTGGGCTGGAGCACTTCAGCTATGAAGAGACAATGAAAAGGCTAGTGTTGTTTTCCTTAAAACAGAGAAGGCTGAGGGGGAACATGATTGAGGTAAACAAAATTATGAGGGGCATTGATAGGATAGATAAAAAGAAACATTTTCCCTTCGCAGGGGGGTCAATAACCAAGGGCCATAGATTTAAGGTAAGTGGAAGGAGGTTCAGAGGCGATTTGAGGAAAGAAAATCACCCAGAAGGTGTTTGTAATCTGGAAAGCACTGCCTGAAGAGGTGATAGAAGCAGGAACGCTCATAACATTTAAGAAGTATTTCGATGAGTCTTAAGTCTGAAATGGTCACAGTGAGTGACCCAGGTTAATGCAATACTCCAGGGACAGTTTAAACTGAGCTTTACTCTGGGATGGTAAGCTGTGAGGAGGACACAGAGAGGATATGGGATATAGAGTATGGAGAGGTTCAGTGAGTGAAAAAGAAAGTGCCTGATGGAAAATACTGTGGAGAAAAGTCAGGTATTCACTTAGGCTGAAAAGAAATGTCATTGACATTGAAATGATTGTGTTTTATCGACCACATTATTTACATCAGATTCAAAGCTGATGATGTAATATGTTTGTTCAGATGAGTGTAACTAATAGCAATGATCAGGGGTATAACCTTATCAGTGGAAACTTATCCCCTGTATAAATCAGGACCCGTTGGCATGGATCAGCTCAGAGTGCCTGCTGGAGCTGTGGGTTCCAGGCGAACAGAAGTCTCTGCTTCTCACAGAAATGGGATATCCAGTAATTCTTCAGATCTTATCCATTTATTATCCAGTACTTGCTACAATTGGAGTTCCTGGTAAGCCTGTATCTCAGCTGTTAATGATGTAAACCGGTTTCAACTGTGCTGCTGTACTCGGTATTAGTTCTAAATGTGTGCGTTACACTGCTGCCTCTTCTATCCCAGCAATTTACTGATGGAATCTCCTCATTGTCTACTCCTTCAGTCTTGTAGGAGCTGCATTATGCTTTTAATGGTATTGATTTTAGTAACCCTGGCACAGTTACTAGATTGCTCTGTGCTTTGAAGATATTTGAATCAGGTGTCTCGGTTCGGATCAAGCATCAGACTATCAGGAGCTTTCAACAGTTTCATGATGTGGAACGAACCGTTCCTGGAATATATTTATGAATTTATTTTTAGTGGTTGACAGTGAGACATCTCACAGTCACAGTGTTACAAGGGGACAGCACAATATGCTCCCTCGCCAATAACATTTCTCAATTTAGCTGGTATTTCAATGTATCTATTGGATATCACTGTTATAAAATATTATTTCATTCTGTGTGTGTCTGACACTGCTTCAGAGGTCTGGCTACTGAACTGAGTTTGCTGCTGCCTCTTTCACATCTCCTTATCTACTTCACTGTGTAGCCTTCACTGCCACTGGACGACATTGTAAAATAGAAAGTATTGATGTAATGTTTTATTGGTTTACACTCTATCTGTTGGAATCAAGAATATTTCCATTTATCTGTAGATTATCAGCTGCAGCGCTGATGTTGGTGTTTTATTAATTAAACAATCCCACATTCTAACGGTTTACTTCTAATTCCAGGAGAAGGAATTTCAATGATTGTGAGGTTTGCCTGGAAGAAGCCTTCGATCCTGCATATTCCATGCATTGTAGATAAGGTGAACAAATGGAGACTTGGGTGCTCTGTAGATACATTAAATTATTCACAGAGGTTTCACCATTGAACAAACTGACTCTGAGAATAGAATCATTGAATACGGGGCTGATGAACAGAACATAGGCGCAGAATATTAGGAATAAATCATATGAGAACAGTGGGATTAAGTAACAGTTTGCAGGGTGTGAGTCCTCCAGAGAGATAGAAAGGGCGACTGAGAGACGGGAAGAGTAAAGGAGCAGGGAGAATGAAATCGAGGGACAAAAGACAACCAGAATGAAAGAGAAAGAGAAAGAAACAGCGGTGTGAATAATTCACCATCATAAAGTGCTGGAATATCCGAATGAATTAGTGAGAGAAACTGGGAGTTGAAGTTGTCTGTTGTCAGATTGTGCTCATTTTCCTGTCGGTCTTGATCCTCTGTGTTGATTTCTGTCAGCTCCTCATTTTGTTCTGTCGAAAGTTCCTATTCCTTACTTACTGACTGAATAAACAGAATCGAATCAGTACTTCACTGATGGTAATTCATTATTTAAGTACTGCGCTTTAAAATCTCTGTGACTGCTAAATTCAATAAAGACCAAGGCTAATATCATAAATTTGTTTTGACATATAATAGATTGCCTGTGAAAACTAAACGTATTGACGACATTGTATAACCAATGAACTGCTCTCCAACACCAATAACCGCAGGTGTTATTGTTTGAATGTATTAATTGAGTTGTTTTACTGGGATCTACAGATTAGATTTCCTCTAACACACTGCTGCAGTCTCTCCCTGTGACTCTCAGCCTCTCCTCTCACTGTATTGAATCCTCAGTCTCCTCATCCATTGTGTTAGTTTATCCACTTTCCCAAACCATCTGCTCCTGTCTCTCCTCCAACTCCAACATGTCCTATTCCTTCTCTCCCTCCCAATGTCACGCATTGGCTCTGCCTCAAGTTGCCTCGTCCAACCTGATAGGAATATAGGAACATAGGAGCAGGAGTAGGCCATTCAGCCCTTCGAGCCTGTTCTGCTATTCTTGATCATGGCTGATATGAGCACTCAAACTCAGTGGTGCAGTTTTCAGCCTTTTTTCATTTGGTAACAGCACCTGTTGGCTCCCTGAACCCAGAGCAACAAAGCAGCCGCACATTCCGCTGTCCCCAAAGATTCCCGACCAACAGTCTGAAGACAAATTCCATTTAACCCGTTGTATGCCATCTCTGTAAAGTCATAGTCATAAAGTCGTACAACATAGAAACAGGTCCTTCGGCCCAGCGCGTCCATGCCGACCATAATGCCTATCTATACTAATCCCACCTGCCTGCATTAATTCCATATCCCTCAATGCCTTGCTCATTCAAGTACCTGTCCAGATGCCTCTTAAATGTCGCTGCTTTTCCTGCCTCCACCACATCCTCAGGCAGCTCATTCCCGATACCCACTATTCTTTGTGTGAAAAAGTTACCCTTTTGATCCCCTTTAACCCTCCTCCCTCTCACCTTAAATCTATTCCCTCTAGGTTTAGTCACCCCTACCATGGGAAACAGACTCTGGCTGTCTACCCTATCTCTGCCTCTCATAATTTTATATACCTCTGTCACATCCGCTCTCAGCCTCCTTCGCTCCAGGGAAAACAGACCCAGCCTATCCAATCTCTCTTTATAACTTAAGCCCTCCAAATCCTTGTGAATCTTTGCTGCACCCTCTCTAGCTTAATCACATCTTTCCTGCAGTGCGGCGACCAGAACTGCACACAGTACTCCAAATGCGGCCTAAGCAACGTTCTGTACAACTGCAATATGACGTCCCAACTCTTGTACTCAGTGTCTGGGCCGATGAAGGCAAGCATGCCATACGCCATCTTCACCACCTGGTCTACCAGTGTTGCCATCTTCAGGGAACTATGTACTTGCACGCCAAGTTCTCTCTGCTCAAGAACAATCCCCAGGGCCCTGCCATTCACTGTATATGTCCTGCCCTTGTTTAACTTCCAAAAATGCATCACTTCGCACTTTTCTGCGTTAAATTCCATTTGCCACTCCCTTGCCCACTTTCCCAGGTGATCTATATCCTGTTGTAACCTTAGACAACCTTCTTCACTGTCCACGATACCACCAATTTTGGTGTCATCTGCAAACTTACTAATCATGCCCCCTGAATTCACATTGAAGTCATTAATATATAGGACAAGCAACAGAGCGCCCAGCACCGATCCCTGCAGCACACCACTGGTCACCGGCCTACAATCTGGAAAACAACCCTCCACAACCACCCTCGGCCTCCTATCAGCAAGCCAATTTTGTGTCCAATTTGCTAGCTCACCCTGGATCCCATGTGTTTGAAACTTCTGGACCAGCCTACCATGCGGGACCTTGTCAAAGGCCATGCTAAAGTCCATTATGCAACGCCCATCGCCCTGCCCTCATCAATCCTCTTGGTCACCTCCACGAAAACTCAATCAAATTCGTGAGACATGATTTCCCACGCACAAAACTATGCTGACGATCCCTAATCAGACCATGCCTTTCCAGATTAATATAAATCCAGTCTCTCAGAATCCCTTCCAATAACATTCCTACCAGTGATGTAATGCTCACCAGCCTGTTGTTCCCTGGCGTGTCTCTGCTGCCCTTCAATAAAGGCACAACATTAGCTATCCTCCAGTCTTCCAGTACCTCACCAGTGGCTAACAATGATACAAAAGTCTCTGCCAGGGCCCCAGCAATCTCCTCCCTTGCTTCCCATAGCATCCTAGTATATACATGGTCAGGCCCTGGGGATTTATCCACTTTAATGTGCTTGAAAACCTCGAACACCTCCTCCTTTGTAATGTTAATATGCTCCAGGATATCGCTGCTCCCTCCCTTGAACTCATTCTTTCCATGACCTTCTCCAATGTAAATAAAGACGAGAAATATTCATTTAAGACCTTGCCCATTTCCCGTGGCTCCACACACAGATTAGCACACTGTTCCTTAATTGGACCTACTCTTTCCCCAGCTACCCTTTTACTCTTAATATACTTATAGAATCTTTTAGGATTCTCCTTTATCGTATCTGCCAGGGATATATCATGGCTCATTTTTGCCCTCCTAACTTCCTTCTTAAATGTCCTCCTGCATCCCTTATACTCCTCGAGGTACTCGCTTGATCCCAGCTGCCTATACCTGACATATGCCTCCTTCTTTGTCCTGACCAGGCCCTCAATATCCCTTGTCAACCAAGGTTCCCTAAACCTGCCAACCTTGACCTTCAATCTAACAGGAACATGCCGGCCCTGAACCCTTCCTATCACACTTTTAAAAGCCTCCCACTTGCCAGACGTCCCTTTACCTGTAAACAGCCTCTCCCCTTCAATTTTTGAGAGTTCCTGTCTGATGCCATTGGAATTAGTCTTCCCCCAATTCAGGCCCTCAATTCGAGGAACAGTCCTATCCTTTTCCAGAACTATCTTGTAGCTAATAGAGTTATGGGTCACTGGTCCCAAAGTGCTCCCCCACAGACAACAGCAACTGCCTGCCCATCCTCATTTCCTAACAGGAGGTCAAGTGTAGCCCCTTGTCTAATAGGGCCATCCACATACTGCTTCAGAAAGCGATCCTGGACACACTTAACAAATTCTTCCCATCTGATCCCTCAGCACTAAGGCAGTCCCAATCAATATTAGGGAAGTTAAAAGTACCTACTATTACAACCCTATAACTCCCACACCTATCTGTGATTTCCCTCCATAAATACTCCTCCAATTCCCTCTGACTATTGGTGGGCCTATAGTATAATCCTTTCAAAGTGATCGCCCCTTTCTTATTTCTACGTTCTACCCATGTGGCCTCGTTGGATATTCCCCGCCAGGATATCCTCTCTACGTATTGCCATGATATCCTCCCTAATCAATAGTGCAACTCCCCCTCCTCTCTTACCTCCACCTCTACCACCCCGGAACATTGAGCTGCCAGTCCTGCCCATCCCTCAACCATGTTTCCCTAAAAGCTATAATATCACAATACCATTTACCAATCCATGCTCTGAGTTCATCTGCCTTACCTGTAAGGCTTCTTGTATTAAAGTAAATTCAGTTTAGGCTACCAGATCTTCCACGCTCCATGTCCTTCCCCTGCCCAGCCTGCCTACTGGACTTGCTCGCTTTAACCTTTACATTTGTCTCAACTATCTCATCGGAGACACTACTACTTTGTGTCCCACCTCCTTGCCAGACTAGTTTAAACCCTCCCGAGTAGTAATAGTAAACCTCCCCACAAAGATATTGGTCCCCTTCCAGTTCAGATGCAACAAATCCTTCTTGTACAGGTCACCTCTGCACCAGACGTGATCCCAATGGTCCAAGTAGCTGAAGCCCTCCCGCCTACACGAGTTCTTCAGCCATGCATTCATTTACCTAATCCTCCTATTCCTACCCTCACTAGCTGGTGGCACAGGGAGTAATCCTGAGATTACAACCCTAGAAGTCCTGCTTTTTAACCTACTGTCGAACTCCCTATATTCACTTTGCAGGACCTCATCTCTGTTCCTGCCTATGTCATTAGTACCAATATGGACCACGACCTCTGGCTGCTCACCCTCCCCTTTCAGAATGTCCTGCAGCCACTCCGAGACATCCTTGACCCTAGCACCAGGGAGGCAACATACCATCCTGGAGTTTCGTTTGTGGCCACAGACATGTCTATCTGCACGCCTTACGATAGAATTCCCTATCACAATAGCTCTTACACCCCCTTTCCTCCCCTGCTGTGCAGCAGAGCCCTCCGTGGTGCCACGAACTTGGCTGTTGCTGTTTTCCCCTGGGAGGTCATCCCCTCAACAGTATCCAAAGCGGTATATCCGTTTGAGAGGGAATTGGCCACAGGGGATTCCTGCACAACCTGCCTGTACCTACTATTCCGTCTGGTGGTCACCCATCTCTTTTCTGCCTGTGCAGCCATTACCTGCGGTGTGACCACCTCACTAAAAGTGCTATCCATGACGTCCTCAGCATCACGGATGCTCCACAGTGAATCCACCCGCAGCTCTAGCTCCGTAATGCGGGTAGCCAGTAGCTGCAGATGGATACACTTCCTTCACACATGGTCGTCAGGGACACTGAAAGCGTCCCGGATTTCCCACATAGCGCAGGAGGAGCAGATCATGGGGCTGAGCTCTCCTGTCATGACTTACCCTTCGATTAATTAGTTACTCCCTTAATTAAAAAATACTAATTACACTAGGGGCCTTGTTCTACCCACTTTAATCTAAAGTCCTTATAAAGTTACACTGAATTTTAAAAAAAACACACTTTAGTAGGACTCACCTTATCACGAGAGGGTTTTTTTCAACAAAAAGACTTTCCTCTTTTTAAGATATTTAAATGCACTAAAAGCTGCTACTCACCAAGCAATCACCTTGCAGCTCTCGTCTGACTTTACGGTTGGCTTTTTCTTCCAAACTCCGACACGTTGGAAAGCAGAGGCAAAAAGATGCAGCAACAGTTTCAACAATGTTGTAAGTACCACACTACATTTCCAAATAAGGCCTTGCAAAGTTGCACGTCACTGTGCATATGACTCAAATTAATCCTCCAGATTCCGTCCTGCAGAACGCAGCTCAATTTCGATCAGTTGAAAGCCAAAACCAACGCTCCTTTGCTTTGTTTTCCAACCGATCAGCCGGATGTAACAGCCATGAATTTTGACTGAACAATATAATGGGAACAAGCTGGTCTGAGCGATACCAACCATTCCTGAGATGAATCCCTTTGCACACTGGCAATTCATACCAATTGTATGACAATTTAAAAGAACGGTTTTATTCGTTAATGAATCTCTGCTCTTATAAGAAAAGTATTGAGTTAACAGAGACAGTTGCATTGAGAGATTGCAACCGGAGAAAGGTAAAACCCCTTCTCATTTCCCAACCGGTACTGCATCCTCACTCAGTACTTACAGTAGATCCGGTGCTGACTTTATTCACTTTCTGTTTCAATTTCCCAATTCATTATTAATAATTGTGTGTTCAAACATTTCACTGTGACAAAGCACTGCCCGTGTCAGTGAATCAGTTTTCACTGCTCGATGCAGCATCAAAGCTGGAAATTTCAGCCCAGATCCTGTCAAACTGCTGCTTTATCTCCAGGTCTGATCAGTAATTTCTCTGCTTCCTTTTCTCTCTCTTCCAGTTAACTTGGTGGCGATTGTGATCCTGTCCAGAGGAAAGTGCAGTCTCTCCAAATGTATCACTGTCTACCTGGTGGGAATGGCAGTGTCTGATCTCCTGGTCGTTATCACTAGTCCCATATTGAACAGGATTGTTTTAATTTATTTCCCACGTTCATTCCTGAGAATTACTCCTATGTGTTCTCTCATTAACGTTCTGTTTAATGCAGCCACAGTTATTTCTGTCTGGCTCACAGTGAATTTCACCTTTGATCGATTTGCGGCCATTTGTTGTGAGAAGCTGAAAACCAAATATTGCAGCGAGAAAACAGCGGTTGTGGTTGCAGGAACACTGAGTGTGCTGGGCTGTTTACAGTCTCTCCCCTGGTACTTTGCATATAAACAAGATTACTTTATTGATAATGTTCCAATGGGTTGTGTTTATAAACTGAGCTTCTATACTTCTCCCACGTGGGGGGCATTTGAATTGTTGAACTACATTTTAACCCCTTGTGTCCCGGTCTTTCTGATTTTTCTGCTCAATGTTCTGACTGTCAGACGGATTTTATTCTCAAGTAAAGTCCGCAGGGGATTCCGGGGTCACAGCAATGGAGAGAATCACAAGGACCCAGAGATGGAGAATAGGAGAAAATCAATTATTTTACTCTTCAGTATATCCGGCAGTTTTATATTGTTGTGGGTGACACTGGTTGTGTTTATCATTTATGCACGAATTGCAGATATTCAGTATTATTCCTCCTACACTGACCCTGTCTATATCACAGATCACACATCAAGAATGCTGCAGATTCTCAGTTCCTGCACCAACACGTTTATTTACACTGTGACTCAGACTAAATTCAGACAGGAGCTGAAGAAGGCGGTGAAATACCCTCTCACTATCATTGTTAAATTAGTGAAATCATAGAAAGAGTTGAGGGTTTCAAAACCTGGAACTAAATCATATTCATATTCCCTACCTGCACTGCCCACAGTACAGAAAGTTCATTTTATATTCACAGCCCTGAGCCCTGAAATGATTTTAAATCTGATTCTCAGATTATACACTGCAGTTACTGCCCCCTCTCAACATCTCCATCTGCTGGTCTCCCTGTCTCACTGCAGTTAATGCCCCGTCACACCATCGCCATCTGCTGGTGTCCCTCTCTTACTGCAGTTAATGCCCCCCGTACCACCTTCATCTGCTGGTGTCCCTGTCTCACTGCAGGTACTGCCCCCCTCTCACCATCTGCATCTCCTGGTGTCCCTGTCTTACTGCAATTACTGCCCCCCTCGCATCATCTCCATCAGCTGGTGTCCCTGTCTTACTGCAGTTAGTGCCCCCTCTCACCATCTTCATCTGCTGGTGTCATGTCGCACTGCAGTTTATGTCCACCCTCACCATCTCCATCTGCTGGTGTCCCTGTCTCACTGCAGTTACTGTCCCCATCTCACCATCTCCATCTGCCTGTTTCCATGTCACACTGCAGTTACTGCCTCCCCGCTCACCATCTCCATCTGCTGGTGACCCTGTCTCACTGCAGTTACTGCCCCCCTCTCACCATCTCCATCTGCAGGTGTCCTTTTCTCACTGCAGTTAGAGTCCTCTCACCCCATCTCCATCTGCTGGTGTTCCTATCTCACTGCAGTTACTTTCCATCTCACCATCTCTATCTGCTGGTGCCTCTGTCTCACTGCAGTTACTGTCCCCACTCACCATCTCCATCTGCTGCTCTCCCTATCTCACTGCAGTTACTGCCCCCTCTCGCCATCTCCATCTGCTGGTGTCTCTGTCTCACTGCAGTTACATCCCCTCTCACCATCTCCATCTGTTGGTGTCCCTGTCTCGCTGCAATTACTGTCCCCCTCTCAACATCACCATCTGCTGGTGACCGTTTCTCACTGCAGTTTCTACCCCTCTCACCATCTCCATCTGCTGGTGTCCCTGTCTCACTGCAGTTTCTGCCCCCTCTCACCACCTCTATCTGCTGATGCCCCTGTATCACTGCATTTACTGTCCCCTCTCACCATCGCCATCTGCTGGTGTCCCTGTCTCACTGCAGTCACTGTCCCGTTCTCACTATCTCCATCTGCTGGTTTCCCTTTCTCACTGCAGTTACTGTCCCCCTCTCACCATCTCCATCTGCTTGTGTAACTGTCTCACTGCAGTTCCTGTCCTCTCTCACCATCTTCATCTGCTGGTGTCCCTGTCTCACTGCAGTTTCTGTCCCTCTCACCATCTCCATCTGCTGGTATCCCTGTCTCACTGCAGTTACTAGCCCCACCCTCACCTCTCCATCTGCTGGTGTGCCTTTCTCACTGCTGTTCCTGCCGCCCTCTCACTATCTCCATTTACTGGTGTCCCTGCCTCACTGGAGTTACTGCTCCTTCTCACCTTCTGTATCTACTGGTGTCCTTGCCTCACTGCAGTTACTTCACCCTCTCACCATCTCCATCTGCTGGTGTTCCTGACTCACTGGAGTTACTGCTCCTTCTCACCTTCTGTATCGACTGGGGTCCATGCCTCACTGCAGTTACTTCCCACTCTCACTATCTCCATCTGCTGGTGTCCCTGCCACACTGCAGTTACTTCACCCTCTCACCATTTCCATCTGCTGGTGTCCCTGACACACTGAAGTTACTGGCCCCACACCCTCACAATCTCCATCTGCTGGTGTCCATATGTCACCGCCCTTACTTCCTTACTGCCCCCTCTCACCATCTCCATCTGCTGGTGTCCCTGACTCACTGCAGTTACTGCACCCTCTCACCATCTCCATCGGATGGCGTCCCTGGCTCAGTCCAGTTACTCACCTCGTTTTCATTATGGTAAAACAGCATCTGGCCATCGTGGACTGGGAGCAGCTACTTGCAGGAAAGTCTACATCAGACCAATGGGAGTTATTCAAGGAGGAAATAGTGAGGGTTCAGAGCCAACATGTACCCGGAAAGGTGAAGGGTCGGAGCAACACGTCCAGACAACTCTGGATGTCATGGAATATAGATGATTGGATCAGGGAAAAAAAGGAGGCTTATGGCAGATTCAGAATGTTGAAATCAGCGGAGGCACTAGAGGAGTATAGAATGTGTAGAGGGGTACTTAAAAAAAGTAATTAGGAGACCGAAAAGGGGACATTAAAACACGGGTGGGCAAGGGAAAGGAAAATCCGAAGGCGTTTTATAAGTATATTAAGGACAAGAGGATAAAGGGGAAAGAATAGGGCCCATTAGGGAACAAGGTGGCTATCTGTGTGTGGAAACCGGAGGATATAGGTGTTCACTATGGAGAAGGATGATGTTGGTGTCGAGATCAGGGAGGGGGATTGTGATATATGCGTACCTATTAGCATTGAATGGGAGTAGGTATTAGTGTTTTAAGTGGGCTTAAAGGTGGATAAATCACCAGACCCAGATGATATATATCCCAGGCTGTTATGTGAGGCACGGGAGGAGTTAGCAGGGGCTCTGACACAAACTTTCATATCCTCTCTGGCCACAGGAGAGGTACCAGAGAACTGGAAGTCAGCGACTGTGGTACGGTTATTCAAGAAGGGTAGCAGGGATAAACCATGTAATTACAGGCCGGTGAGTCTAACATCAGTGGTTGGGAAACTATTGGAAAAATTCTGAGGGACAAGATTGCTGTCCACTTGGAGAGACAGGGATTCATCAGGGATAGTCAGCAATGCTTTGTCAGGGGGAGATCGTGCCTAACGGAATTGATTGAATTTTTCGAGGTGGTGACTAGATGTGTAGATGAGCGTAAAGATTTTTTGTTTTGTTTTGTTTTTATTCATTCATGGGATGTGGATGTATCTGGCTGGGCACACAAGTTCACACAAAGACAAGCACACAAAAACAGACAGACGCACAGACACAGGCACACACACAGACAAAGGCACAGACAGAGACTCACAGAGAGAGAGAGCGAGAGAGACAGACAAACAGAGAGGGAGAGGGGTAGAGAAATAAAGAGACAGAGCGATTGAGAGAGAAGGAGCGACAGGGAGAGAAAGAACGACACAGAGAGAGGTAGAGTCAGAGAGAGAGAGGAAGAGACAAAGGGAAAACACAATAAGATGAGAAATAGGTGCAGGAGTCAACAATATGGCCCATCGAGCCTACTCCGCCATTCAATACCATCATGGCTGATCTTCGGATTCAACTCCACTTTCCCGCCTGCTCCACATATGCCTTGATTCCCTGAGAAACCAAAAATATGTCTATTCAAGCCTGAAGTGTATTGAATGATGGAGCATTCACAAGCCTCTGGGGTAGAGAATTCCAAAGATTCACAACCCTCTGAGTGAAGTAATTTTTATTCACTTCAGTCCTAAATGACACTCCACATCCCATTTTAAACCTGGAGAAACTCCCCTCCCATTTTAATCCTGGAGAATAACCCTCCCATTTTAAACCTGAAGAACCCCCCTCCCATTTTAAAACTGGAGAAATCCTCATCCCATTTTAAACCTGGAGAAGTCCCGCTCCCATTTTAAACCTGGAGAAATCCCCTCCATTTTAATCCTGGAGAAGCCCCACTCCCATTCTAAACCTGGGGAATACCCCTCCCATTTTAAATCAGAAGTATCTCCCCTCCCATTTTACACCTGGAGAATCCCCCCTCCCATTTTAAACCTGGAGAATCCCCCTCCCATTTTAAACCTGGAGAAACTCCCCTCCGATTTTAAACTTGGAGAAACTCCCCTCCCATTTTAAATTTGAAGAAACTCCCCTCCCATTTTAAACCTGGAGAATCTCCCCTCCCATTTTAAACCTGGAGAATCTCCCCTCCCATTTTAAACCTGGTGAAGCCCCTCTCCCATTTTAAACCTGGAAAACCCCCTCTCCCTTTTTAAACCTGGAGAATCCCCCTCCCATTTTAAACCTGGAGAATCTCCCCTCCCATTTTAAACCTGGAGAAGCCCCTCTCCCACTTTAAACCTGGAGAACCCCCTCTCCCTTTTTAAACCTGGAGAAACTCCCCTCCCATATTAAACCTGGAGAATTTCCCCTCCCATTTTAAACCAGCAGAACCCAGTCTCCCACTTTAAACCTGGAGAAGTCCCCCTCCCATTTTAAACCTGGAGAAGTCCCTCTCCCATTTTAAACCTATAGAATCTCCCCTCCCATTTTAAACCAGCAGAACCCCCTCTACCACTTTAAACCTGGAAAAGTCTCTCTCCCATTTTAAACCTGGAGAATCTCCCCTCCCATATTAAACCTGGAGAATCTCCCCTCCCATTTTAAACCAGCAGAACCACCTCTCCCACTTCAAACCTGGAGAAGTCCCTCTCCCATTTCAAACCTGGAGAAACTCCCCTCCCATTTTAAACCTGGAGAAACGCCCCTCCCATTTTAAACCTGGAGAAGCCCCTCTCCCATTTTAAACCTGGAGAAGCCCCTCTCCCATTTTAAACCTGAAGAATCTCCCCTCCCATTTTAAACCTGGAGAGACACCCCTCCCATTTTAAATCTGGAGAATCTCCCCTCACATTTTAAACCTGGAGAAACTCCCCTCCCATTTTAGGCCTGGAGAAACTCCCCTCCCATTTTAAACCTGGAGAAGCCCCTCTCCCATTTTAAACCTGAAGAATCTCCCCTCCCATTTTAAACCTGGAGAGACACCCCTCCCATTTTAAATCTGGAGAATCTCCCCTCACATTTTAAACCTGGAGAAACTCCCCTCCCATTTTAGGCCTGGAGAATCTCCCCTCCCATTTTAAACCTGGAGAATCTCCCCTCCCATTTTAAACCTGGTGAAGCCCCTCTCCCATTTTAAACATGGAAAACCCCCTCTCCCTTTTTAAACCTGGAGAATCCCCCTCCCATTTTAAACCTGGAGAATCTCCCCTCCCATTTTAAACCTGGAGAAGCCCCTCTCCCACTTTAAACCTGGAGAACCCCCTCTCCCTTTTTAAACCTGGAGAAACTCCCCTCCCATATTAAACCTGGAGAATTTCGCCTCCCATTTTAAACCAGCAGAACCCAGTCTCCCACTTTAAACCTGGAGAAGTCCCCCTCCCATTTTAAACCTGGAGAAGTCCCTCTCCCATTTTAAACCTATAGAATCTCCCCTCCCATTTTAAACCAGCAGAACCCCCTCTACCACTTTAAACCTGGAAAAGTCTCTCTCCCATTTTAAACCTGGAGAATCTCCCCTCCCATATTAAACCTGGAGAATCTCCCCTCCCATTTTAAACCAGCAGAACCACCTCTCCCACTTCAAACCTGGAGAAGTCCCTCTCCCATTTCAAACCTGGAGAAACTCCCCTCCCATTTTAAACCTGGAGAAACGCCCCTCCCATTTTAAACCTGGAGAAGCCCCTCTCCCATTTTAAACCTGGAGAAGCCCCTCTCCCATTTTATACCTGAAGAATCTCCCCTCCCATTTTAAACCTGGAGAGACACCCCTCCCATTTTAAATCTGGAGAATCTCCCCTCACATTTTAAACCTGGAGAAACTCCCCTCCCATTTTAGGCCTGGAGAAACTCCCCTCCCATTTTAAATCTGGAGAATCTCCCCTCCCATTGTAAACCTGGAGAATCTCCCCTCCCTTTTTAAACCTGGAGTGCCCCCCTCTCCCTTTTTAAACCTGGAGAAACTCCCCTCCCATATTAAACCTGGAGAATCTCCCCTCCCATTTTAAACCTGGAGAACCTCCTCTCCCATTTTAAACCTGGAGAACCCCCTCTCCCTTTTTAAACCTGGAGAAACTCCCCTCCCACATTAAACCTGGAGTATCTCCCCTCCCATTTTAAACCAGCAGAACCCCTTCTCCCATTTTAAACCTGGAGAATCTCCCCTCACATTTTAAACATGGAGTATCTCCCCTCCTATTTTAAACCCGGAGAAGCCCCCCTACCATTTTAAAACTGGATAATCTCCCGTCCCATTGTAAACCTGGAGAAGCCCCCCACCCATTTAAAAACTTGGAGAAGCCCCTCTCCCATTTTAAACCTGGAGAAACACCCCTCCCATTTTAAAACTGAAGAATCTCGCCTCCCATTTTAAACCTGGAGAATCTCCATCCCATTTTTAACCTGGAGAATCCCCCTCCCATTTTAAACCTGGAGAATCTCCATCCCATTTTAAACCTGGAGAATCTCTCCTCCCATTTTAAACCTGGAGAACCTCCTCTCCCATTTTAAACCTGGAGAACCCCCTCTCCCTTTTTAAACCTGGAGAAACTCCCCTCCCACATTAAACCTGGAGTATCTCCCCTCCCATTTTAAACCAGCAGAACCCCCTCTCCCATTTTAAACCTGGAGAATCTCCCCTCACATTTTAAACATGGAGTATCTCCCCTCCTATTTTAAACCCGGAGAAGCCCCCCTACCATTTTAAACCTGGATAATCTCCCCTCCCATTGTAAACCAGGAGAAGCCCCCCACACATTTAAAAACTTGGAGAAGCCCCTCTCCCATTTTAAACCTGGAGAAATACCCCTCCCATTTTAAAACTGAAGAATCTCGCCTCCCATTTTAAACCTGGAGAATCTCCCCTCCCATATTAAACCTGGAGAATTTCCCCTCCCATTTTAAACCAGCAGAACCCAGTCTCCCACTTTAAGCCTGGAGAAGTCCCCCTCCCATTTTAAACCTGGAGAAGTCCCTCTCCCGTTTTAAACCTATAGAATCTCCCCTCCCATTTTAAACCAGCAGAACCCCCTCTACCACTTTAAACCTGGAAAAGTCTCTCTCCCATTTTAAACCTGGAGAAACTCCCCTCCCATTTTAAACCTGGAGAAACTCCCCTCCCATTTTAAACCTGGAGAAGCCCCTCTCCCATTTTAAACCTGGAGAAGCCCCTCTCCCATTTTAAACCTGAAGAATCTCCCCTCCCATTTTAAACCTGGAGAGACACCCCTCCCATTTTAAATCTGGAGAATCTCCCCTCACATTTTAAACCTGGAGAAACTCCCCTCCCATTTTAGGCCTGGAGAAACTCCCCTCCCATTTTAAATCTGGAGAATCTCCCCTCCCATTGTAAACCTGGAGAATCTCCCCTCCCTTTTTAAACCTGGAGAACCCCTCTCCCTTTTTAAACCTGGAGAAACTCCCCTCCCATATTAAACCTGCAGAATCTCCCCTCCCATTTTAAACCTGGAGAACCTCCTCTCCCAATTTAAACCTGGAGAACCCCCTCTCCCTTTTTAAACCTGGAGAAACTCCCCTCCCACATTAAACCTGGAGTATCTCCCCTCCCATTTTAAACCAGCAGAACCCCCTCTCCCATTTTAAACCTGGAGAATCTCCCCTCACATTTTAAACATGGAGTATCTCCCCTCCTATTTTAAACCCGGAGAAGCCCCCCTACCATTTTAAAACTGGATAATCTCCCCTCCCATTGTAAACCTGGAGAAGCCCCCCACCCATTTAAAAACTTGGAGAAGCCCCTCTCCCATTTTAAACCTGGAGAAACACCCCTCCCATTTTAAAACTGAAGAATCTCGCCTCCCATTTTAAACCTGGAGAATCTCCATCCCATTTTTAACCTGGAGAATCCCCCTCCCATTTTAAACCTGGAGAATCTCCATCCCATTTTAAACCTGGAGAATCTCCCCTCCCATTTTCAGCCTGGAGAACCTCCTCTCCCATTTTAAACCTGGAGAACCCCCTCTCCCTTTTTAAACCTGGAGAAACTCCCCTCCCACATTAAACCTGGAGTATCTCCCCTCCCATTTTAAACCAGCAGAACCCCCTCTCCCATTTTAAACCTGGAGAATCTCCCCTCACATTTTAAACATGGAGTATCTCCCCTCCTATTTTAAACCCGGAGAAGCCCCCCTACCATTTTAAACCTGGATAATCTCCCCTCCCATTGTAAACCTGGAGAAGCCCCCCACCCATTTAAAAACTTGGAGAAGCCCCTCTCCCATTTTAAACCTGGAGAAATACCCCTCCCATTTTAAAACTGAAGAATCTCGCCTCCTATTTTAAACCTGGAGAATCTCCATCCCATTTTTAACCTGGAGAATCCCCCTCCCATTTTAAACCTGGAGAATCTCCATCCCATTTTAAACCTGGAGAATCTCTATTCCATTTTAAACCTGGAGAATCCACCTCCCATTTTAAACCTGGGGAAGCCCCCTCCCATTTTAAATCTGAAGAATATCACCTCCCATTTTAAACCTGAAGAATCTCCCCTCCCATTTTATACATGGCGTAATTTCCTCTATGAATGTCGCCTTATAATCCTCCCCCTGCCCCCACTGTAAACACGCTCCCCTTTCTAAATACCCCACTGTCCTCTAAAAGCCCCCTCTACTAATTCGCACTCTGTTTCATCTCCCCAGTGAACAGATCCCTGTGTACTGCAACCTCCATCACTTTCCTGTGTGCGGCTCCATCTCCAGACAGTCTTTAATTCATTTTAATTCCGGTCCGACAAGCCGCTGGAATTCTATCAAATGGCTCTCAGACCCCTGTCAACTTGAACACGTGTCCGGCCAAACACAGGGCCGGGCAGACAGCAAGTACCCACAGAGGCTAACAGGCATTCTGAGCAATTAACAAACAGCAAGATCCCAGTCCCAGACACCTCCGCACTGCAGAAAGGTGTTTCACCTTTTCTCTCCATCACCCCCCGCAGCATCAGGAAATCAGACTGACACACACAGCCACACACACACTTTTTGGCACAGGTACAAGAGGAGGCCATTCGACCCTTTGAGCCTGTCCCACCAATACTAGATCATGGCTGATCTGTCACTTCCCCCATTGAGCCACAAGAAGACAGGAAGAGACAGTCGGGTAGCAGATAAACAGAGAGGCAGAAAAGCACTGCGCTGGACTTGCTTGGGACCAATAGTGTAATCCGTGGTCGGGTTGGGGGACAGTTGTAAATCGGCCGCCTGTTCAGCATTTATCCCCCGTTTTACCTCAATTGGGAACAAAGTTGCAGCAAGAGATGGAGAGAGGGAACTCTATGGGACTACATTGACATTTCTGGAGCAGTGCATCCCAAAGGATTGGCTACAGAGGCCCCTCCAGCCCCTCCCTTGTGGTAAAAAGCACCCTTCCCCCCAAAAACACAATAAAAATACGGCAGATGCTGAAAATCTGATATTTAAAAAAAACATACGAGAAATACTGAGCATTTCCAGCACTTTATTTTTATTGCAGCCTCGAAAACATACAGTCTTCTTTTCTGTATCTGAAATGAATTCGACAATAACACACATGCATTTATTATTTTCCTCTCTGGTTAATGTTCTTTTCTGAGAATTCCACGTTTCTAAAGATTCTCCCTTTGCATCATCAAATCTGCAGACTCCGAAAAGATTCTCCTTGGGAATAAGAGATATAAAATTGATTCAAACAAAGCCAAGCATTTTTGAACGTAAAACAAACACAGCAAGAGCCCAGGGCTCTTTCTCTCACTCAGTGACATAAAACAATCTCTCAGTGACTCCACATCTTACAAACACATCGCCTGACACAGAGCCAGAGACTGGGAAGTGATTGGAATTGTGAGACAGGGTTTTCGGAGCTGAGTACCTGCCCATTGTCCTGTTAATCCAGAAAACACAGCCAGCTCTGAGCAGAGACATGACAAGGAGCTGATTCCTGATGATCTGCAAACTTTTCATTCCAAACCCCATTGTTGACAACATTGCTGCAATTTACAGACAGGCATTTGCAGCAATCAGCTCCATTCTATTCCCAGAAACTGTGAAATTCTCTCTTTAACCTGAGATGAATGTGCGAACACTTAATCACTGCCGCAGCATTTAATTTAACTGAAAATCAAGACACCCTCGAGGGCTGGAGATGGCGTTGCGGGGTAGGGGGCAGGATGGCGGGGGAGCTTCTCTACAGGGGCTGAGAGCTGGCCAGTGACTAAACATTGCAGACCCCTCAGAGCCTGTGTGTCTCCCTCTGTGTTTAACCTGTTATTTCCTGCTGTCTCCCTCTATCACTCCCTCTATTTCTCTGTATTTAACTCTACATATGTTTCTGCCTCATTGTAAAAACACACAAACACTGGTGATACCCATTCCCTCTCCCGTAGAAGCATAGAGAGAGAAATCCACATTCCCATCCCTGAAAATCTGAGTTCAAATGATCCCCAGGTGTTTCATTTCACTGTCAAATTTAGCCAACAGTCTAAACCAGCAGCAATTTTTAGAGATACAGCACTGAAACAGGCCCTTTGGTCCATCGAGTCTGTGCCGACCATCAACCACCCAGTTATACTAATCCCCCCATATCCCTACCACATCCTCACCTGTCCCTATATTTGCCTACCACCTACCTATACTAGGGGCAATTTATGATGGCCAATTAACGTATCAACCTGCAAGTCTTTGGCATGTGGGAGGAACCCAGAGCACCGGGAGGAAACCCACGCAGACACAGGGAGAACTTGCAAACTCCACACAGGCAGTACCCAGAATTGAACCCGGGTCGCTGGAGCTGTGAGGCTGCGGTGCTAACCACTGTGCCACTGTGCCGCCCTAATATTCGGGAATGAGAACAAGCCTTTCCAAGCCATCGCATTTCGACCATTTAATTGCTGATTCACAAAAGCATTTGATGATCAATGAATGAATTTTTAAAGTGGTCGTCACTGTTGCAATGTTGGAAATGCTGTAGGACATTTGTGCACAGCAAGATCCCACAAGCATCAGTGTTATAACATCCTTATGCCCCTCCGATCTCCCTCTCATTCCCTCCCTGTTTCCCTCACTCTCCTGCATCTCTCCCTCCTGTTACACTCATTCAGAGAGACAGACGGAGAGAGAGAGACAGACAGGCAGACAGGCAGAGAAATCCACTCTCAGAACCTCACTCTCTATTCAAATGGCTGCTGCACATTTCGTTTAACCCTCAAGTTCACGGCACTGACCAAAACACCAGCATTATTCGGGAATTATAACAAGTCTTTCGACAGATACAACTGTCGGATGTTTAATTTAATATTGTGAGGTGGAGAGGGGGGTGCTGACTGTTTGTCAGGCACCAGGGGTTATCTTGTCTATGTCAAATTGCAAGGCTGGGCTGCTCCTTTAACCCCAGGCTTTCAACCTGTATAATATTCCAGGGCCCTAATCCGACAGGAGATAGTTAACACAGGTCCCCAGAGAGAACATTAAACCTCGGGCTAATAAACGGACACAACTCACTACGGCCCTTTGGGTGCAGCCTGTGGACAAGGCTCAGTCCGTCCCCTCTGGAGGAAGCTCCTGTCCAGGGATTTCTCGTCCAAGATTTTCCCTCTTTTCATTTTTACGATGCAGTTTTCAGAATAAAAACAATATCCTCGGGGGAAAGAAAGAGAAACAAATTGCAATAAAGTACAAAGCATTTTTAAAGAAACAGCACAGCAAGAGCCCAGGGTTTCCTCTCTCAGTTACAGACAATCAGCAATATTCAAATGTAATCAAATCAAAGTTAGAAACCAGACTGAGACAGAGGGAGCACACACACACACACAGATACACAGACACACACATACACACACACATAAACATACACACACACACACACACACACATAACATGGCACACACACACATACACGCACACACATACACACACACACATACACACACACACATACACACACACACACATACCCACACACATAAACACACACCCCCCCCACACACATACATACACACAAACACACATATACACACACACTGAACCAGAGTGGGGAATGTGTCAAAGTTTTCTCCAAAATATACTTCATTCATAAAAATCTGTAAAAATAATTACATAACAGCACAGTTCAAAACGGCACCTAGGTGACATTTTAAAAGGTGCAAAGGAAATCAATGTTCTTCAATACTGGAGTGAGTTGCCTCACAACCCTTCCCTTCCTTTACACATGTTCTGTACATTTTACAGCAAACCCATATTTGGTGTAATCAGCCCTAGGGATTTCACACGGGTCCAGCCCCTTGGTTCACCTTGGTTGGAAGATCTTACAGCGGTCTTTCCCAATTGAGCCTTTGCAGCGGCTGCCCAAGCTTTAGTGTGTCCCTCAGCACGTAGTCCTGGACCATGGTATGTGCCAGTCTACAAAACTCGTTCCTGGGCTACCCTTTGCGCTGGAAGACCAGCAGGTTTCAGGCAGACCAAAGAGAGTCAAAGAGTCATAGAGATTTGTCCAGTATACAAACAGGCTCTTCGGCCCACTGCGTCCATGCTGACCCTAATACCTATCTATACTAATCCCACCTGCCTGCATTAATTCCAAATCCCTCTTTGCCTTGCTCATTCAAGTACCTGTCCAGATGCCTCTTAAATGTTGCGACTGTTCCTGCCTCCACCACCTCCTCAGGCAGCACATTCCAGATACCCACCATTCTTTGTGTGAAAAGATTACCCCTTTGATCCCCTTTAAACTTCCTCCATCTCACCTTAAATCTATGCCCTCCAGTTTCAGTCACCGCCTACCATGGGAAACAGACTCCGGCTATCTACCCTATCTGTGCCTCTCATAATTTTATATACCTCTATCATGTCCCCACTCAGCCTCCTGCGCTCCAGGCAAAACAGACCCAGCCTATCCAATCTCTCTTTATAACTCAAGCCCTCCAAACCAGGCAACATCCTGGTGAATCATTTCTGCACCCTCTGTAGCTTCATCAGATCTTTTCTGTAGTGTGGCGACCAGTACTGCACACAGTACCCCAAATGCAGCCTAACCAACGGTTCTGTACAACTGTAGCATGACGTCCCAACTCTTGTACTCAGTGCCTCGGCCGATGAAGGCAAGCATGCCATATGCCTTCTTCACCACCCTTACTCCCTGTGTTGCACTTTCAGGGAACTATGTACTTGCACCCCAGATTCTCTGCTCAACAACACTCCCCAGGGCCATGCATTCACTGTATATGTCCTGCCCTGGTTTAACTTCCCGTAATGCATCACTTCACACTTGTCTGCGTTAAATTTAATTTGCCAATCCCTTGCCCACTTTCCCAGTTGATTTATATCCTGTTATATCCTTAAACAACCTTCTTCACTGTCCATTATCCCAGCAATTTTGGTGTCATCTTGAAACTTACTAATCATGCCCCCGACATTCACATCCAAGTCATTAACATATATGACCGAATTGATGGTCCTCCAGAATCAGTTGATGTTTATCTCGGTGTGTGTCCCTGGGAACAGTACGTAGAGCACAGACTCCTTTGTTACAGAGCTGCTTGGGATGAACTGCGACAAAAAAACACTGCATCTCCTTCCACACCTGCCTTCCAGAAGGAGGTTTGCAACAGTTTCTTCCCCACCACAGCCACATCGAGGGCAGCGTGCAGAAGTGGTGAGACTCCGGGCGTGCAGGAAGGATCTGACGGGGAGGGCCCTTCTCACCACCAGCCAAGCTACGTTTTGGTGTTTGTTTGAAAGTTCTGGTGATGAGGCATTCTGCCAAACGACTTTGGCAGTGTGCTCGGGGAACCATCCGACAGGATCCACCATCTCCTTTTCCCATAGGGGCTTGAGGACATACCGTGCAGACCACTGCCTGATGAATTGGTGGTCAAAGGTGTTTTCCCGCAGAAACTGTTCCGCTAAGGATAGGTGTTACAACACGGTCCAACTGGATGGAGCGTTCCACGGCAAAGTGACTAGACCCATCCTTCGCAATACCGGGGACAGATAGAACCTCAGCATGTGGTGACACTTGGAGTTTGCATACTGGGGCTCTACAAACAGCTTGATGCAGCCGCACACGAAGGTAGTCATCAGGATGAGGGACACTTTGGGTACATTTTTCCAGCCCTTACCAAGAAGTTTGAACATCGTGTCCATCCGGACACGATCCATTTTGGATCCCCAGATGAAGCGGAAAATGGCTCAGGTGACCGTCACAGCGCAGGAGTGGGGTATGGGCCAGACCTGCGCCATGTACAGCAACAGCAACAGGAGTGCCTCGCAACTGATGACCAGGTTCTTACCCATAATGGAGAGAGTTCGCTGCTCCCACATGCTCAGTTTATGGTGTACCCTGGCGACTCACTGCTTCCAGGTTTTGGCGCATGCCCTGGCCCTTCCGAACCACATCCCCAACACCTTCAGGTAGTCTGACCTGACGGTGAAGGGGACAAAGGATCGGTCAGTCCAGTTCTCAAAGAACATGGCCTCGCTCTTGCTGTGGTTAACTTTGGCTCCCGAGGCCAGTTCGAACTGGTCGCAAATGCTCATCAGTCTGCGCACAGGCAGCGGATCTGAGCAGAAGACGGCGACGTCATCCATGCACATAGAGGTTTTAAATTGGGTGCCTCCACTGCCTGGGATTTTCACCCTTCTCATGCTCGCATCCTTCTTAATAGACTCAGTCAAGGGTTCAATACAGCAAAAAAACAAGACAGGTGAGAGAGGACATCCCTGTCTGACTCCAGATTGGATCGGGAGACTTTCTGATTCCCACCCATTGATTGAGACTGCAGTAATGATGTTTGTGTAGATCAGTTTGATCCTATTGCAGATTCCCTCCCCAAACCCCATTTTGGAAAGCACGTCCATCATGTAGGTGTGTGATATCCTGTCAAAAGCCTTTTCCTGGTCCAGGCTGATGAGGCAGGTGTCCACCCTCCTGTGCCGTATATAGGCGATTGTATCCCTGAGTAGTGCGACACAAAGAACAAAGAACAGTACAGCACAGGAACAGGCCATTCGGACCTCCAAGCCTGCGACGATCTTGATGCCTGCCTAAACTAACATCTTCAGCACTTCCGGGGCTCATATCCCTCTATTCGCTTCCTATTCATATATTTGTCAAGATGTCTCTTAAACGTCGCGATCGTTTCTGCTTCCACCACCTCCCCTGGCAGCAAGTTCCAGGCACTCACCACCCTCTGTGCAAAAAACTTGCCTCGCACATACCCTCTAAACTTTGCCCCTTGCACCTTAAACCTATGTCCCCTAGTAACTGACTCTTCCACCCTGGGAAAAAGCTTCTGACTTTCCACTCTGCCCATGCCGCTCATAACGTTGAAAACCTCAATCATGCAGCCCTCCACCTCCGTCGTTCCAGTGAAAACAATCCGAGATTTTCCAACCTCTCTTCAAAGCTAATGCCCTTCAGACCAGGCAACATCCTGGGAAACCTCCTCTGCACCCTCTCCAAAGCCTCCACATCCTTCTGGTAGTGTGACGAACAGAATTGCACGCAATATTCTAAGTGTGGCCTAACTAAGGTTCTGTACAGCTGCAACATGACTTGCCAATTTTTATACTCTATGTCCCGACCAATGAAGGCAAGCATGCCGTATGCCTTCTTGACTACCTTATCCACCTGCGTTGCCACTTTCAGTGACCTGTGGACCTATACGCCCAGATCTCTCAGCCTGTCAATACTCCTACGGGTTCTGCCATTTACTGTATACCTCCCACCTGCATTAGACCTTCCAAAATGTATTACCTCACATTTGTCCGGATTAAACTCCATCTGCCATTTCTCCGCCCAAGTCTCCAATCGATCTATATCCTGCTGTATCCTCTGACAATCCTCATCATTATCAGCAACTCCAGCAACCTTTGTGTCGTCCGCAAACTTACTAATCAGACCAGCTACATTTTCCTCCAAATCATTTATATATACTACAAACAGCAATGGTCCCAGCACTGATCCCTGCGGAAAACCACTAGTCACATCCCTCCATTCAGAAAAACATCCAACCACTGTTAAACTCTGTCTTCTGTGACTGAGCCAGTTCTGTTATCATCTTGCCAACTCACCACTGATCCCGTGTGACTTCACCTTTTGCACCAGTCTGCCATGCGGGACCTTGTCAAAAGTTTTACTAAAGTCCATATAGACAACATCCACCGCCCTTCCCTCATCAATCATCTTCGTCACTTCCTCAAAAAACTCAATCAAACTGGTAATACACGACCTCCCCTTCACAAAACCATGCTGTCTCTCGCTAATATGTTCGTTTGTTTCCAAATGGGAGTAAATCCTGTCCCGAAGAATCCTCCCTAATAGTTTCCCGACCACTGACGTAAGGCTCAACGGCCTATACCTTCCTGGATTATCCTTACCACCCTTCTTAAACAAAGGAACAACATTGGTTGTTCTCCAGTCCTCTGAGACCTTACCTGTAGCCAATGAGGATGCAAAGATTTATGTCAAGGCCCCAGCAATTTCTTCCCTTCCCTCCCTCAGTATTCTGGGGTCGATCCCATCAGGCCCTGGGGACTTATCTACCTTAATGCTTTGCAAGACACCCAACACCTCCTCCTTTTTGATAATGAGATGACTGAGACTACCTGCACTCCCTTTCCCAGTCTCATCATCCACCAAGCCCTTCTCCTTGGTGAATACTGATGCAAAGTACTCATTTAGCACCTCACCCATTTCCTCTGGCTCCTCGCATAGATTCCCATCTCTGTCCTTGAGTGGGCCAACCCTTTCCCTGGTTACCTTCTTGCTCTTTATATATGTATAAAAATCCTTGGGATTTTCCTTAATCCTGTTTGCCAATGACTTTTCATGACCCCTTTTCACCCTCCTAACTCCTTGCTTAGGTTCCGTCCTACTGTCTTTATATTCCTCAAGTGCTTCATCTGTTCCTAGCCTTCCAGCCCTTACAAATACTTCCTTTTTCTTTTTGACTCTGCTCACAATATCCTGTGTTATCCAAGCTTCCCGAAACTTGCCAAACTTGTCTTTCTTCCTCACTGGAACATGCTGGTCCTGGATTCTAATTAGCTGACGTTTGAAAGACTCCCACATGTCAGATGTTGATTTACCCTCAGACAGCCGCCCCCAATCTAAATTCTTCAGTTCCTGCCTCATATTGTTATAATTAGCCTTCCCCCAATTTAGCACCTTCACCCGAGGACTACTCTTATCCTTATCCACAAGTACATTAAAGCTTATGGAATTATGGTCACTGCTCCCGAAATGCTCCCTCACTGACATTTCGACCACCTGGCCGGGCTCATTCCCCAATATCAGGTCCAGAATGGCCCCATCCCTAGTTGGACAATCTACATCCTGTTTCAAGAAGCCCTCCTGGATGCTCCTCACAAATTGTGCCCCAACCAAGCCCCTAGCACGAAGTGAGTCCCAGTCAATATTGGGGAAGTTAAAATCACCCACCAATACAACCCTGTTACCTTTACATCTTTCCAAAATCTGTCTACATATCTGCTCCTCTAACTCCCGCTGGCTGTTGGGAGGCCTGTAGCAAACCCCCAACATTGTGACTGCACCCTTCCTATTCCTGAGCTCCACCCATATTGCCTTGCTGCATGAACTCTCTGAGGTGTCCTCCCGCAGTACAGCTGTGATATTCTCCTTAACCAGTAATGCAACTCCCCCACTACTTTTACATCCCCGTCTATCCCGCCTGAAGCTTCTAAAGCCTGGAGACTGGCAGAGATCTTCCTGCCGGGTATAGTACAGGTCTGATCAGGGTGAATCACCAACTCCAGAGCAGACTTGAGTCGAGTGGCTATGACTTTTGACATAATCTTGTCGTCAGCATCAAGCAGTGAGATTGGCCGCCAATTTCTGATTTCCGCCCTCTCCCCCTTCCGCTTGTCGATGAGGGTGAGAATGCCTTTCCTCATGGATTCTGACATGCTGCCGGCCAGAAGCATACTCTCGTATACTTCCAGCAGGTCTGGGCCGACCCAGTCCCATAGAGCTGAATACAACTCAACCAGTAAGCCATCGCAAAGGTCCTGACGGTCTTTGTCAGCTCTTACAGAGTCAGTGGTTTGTCCAGTCTCTCCCTATATTCTAGTCGAGGCCTGACCAGAGCTTTATAAAGGTTTAGCATAACTTCCCTGCTTTTGTACTCAACAGCTCTATTTATGAAGCCCAAGATCCCATATGCTTTGCTGACTACTTTCTCAATATGTCCTGCCACCATCAAAGATGTATGCACATGTATTCCCAGGTCCCACTGTCCCTGCACACTCACTATAACAATGCCATTAAGTCAATATTGCCTCTCCCTATCCCTTCCACCAAAATAAATCACCTCACAGTTCCCTGTATTATATTTCATCTGCCTTCCTTGCACGTCTTAACCATCTGAGCCCGGACAATTCACAACTTTCAAAGATGCTCAACACTCTAATATTTTCTCTCAATATGTTTATACCATCCAATATTTCAAACCCCTCCTCCTTGAATTGAATTCTGTTTTTTTTTCTAAAGAAATAAAACATAAATCTGGAATTAAGAAACCACCAGGATGGAATGATCTACACCCTTCTGCAACTGTAAATCCCGTGTTTGTCTCAGATTTGCTGTATTTATTAACGAGTTAAGATGATGGGATAGAATGTCAGGTTTGTTTCCCGTGGCTGAGGAATCTAAAACACGGGCGCACAGTCTCAGGATAAGAGGCCATTCATTTCAGACTGAGATGAGGAGAAGTTTCTTCACCCAGAGGATTGTGGACTCTCCATCATTGAATATATTTAAGGCTGGGATAGACAGAGGTTTGGTCACTCAGCGAATCAAGGGATATGGGGAGTGGTCGGGAAGGTGGAATTGAGGTACAAGATCAGCCATGATGTTAGTGAACGGCGGAGCAGACTCGAGGGGCCCAATGTTCTACTCCTGCTCATATTTCTTATGTTATTGTATCTCCCTATCCCTTCTGCCACAATTATTCAAATCTCATTTCCCTGTATTAAATTCCATCTGCCACTTGTCTGCCCATTCTGCTCACCTATCTATGTCCTGTTGCAGTTGATTGGTATCATCCTCGCTGTTTTCATCTCCTCTAGGTTTGATGTCATGGGTGAATTTTGAAGATTTATTCTTTATTCCAATATCCAAGTCATTATAAATATTATCAAAAGCTGCAGTAGTCACAGCACTGACCATTGAGGAACACTGCTGTTTATCATTCTCCAGTGTGAAAAAATAACCATTAGCCACGGCTTGCTGTGTCCTGTCCTTAAGCTGCCTCTTTGGTGAAAACAGACACAAATTATTCGTGAAGAATCATGCACACATCGCCCACCTCCATGCACAAATTCCCCTTTTTGGTCCCTAACACTCAATCCATTGCGGCACAGTGGGGCAGTGGTTAGCACCACAGCCTCACAGCTCCAGTGACCCGTGTTCAGTTCTGGGTACTGTCTGTGTGGAGTTTGCAAGTTCTACCTGTGACCACGTGGGTTTCCTCCCACAGCCAAAGCCTTGCAGATTGATAGGTAAATTGGCCATTGTAAATTGCCAATCGTGTAGTTAGGTGGTCGGAGAATTGAGGGAAGATGGGGATTTAGTTGCGATTATGGAGTTAAATGTAGGATTAGTGTAAAAGGGTGGATTGTTGGCCAGCACAGACTATGGTAGGCTGAAGGGCCTGTTTCAGTGCTGTATCTCTCTATGATGATGATTTCAGGAAACACGCCTCCCTGTGAGTGGATTTCTAATACAGCAAGACAAACCTTCTTCTAGCAGGGTAGGGAACCTGAAGAACCAAGAAAGCATGTAGTGGGCTTTGCCATCAGAAACTCTTTTCTCAGCATGATAGAGCCACCTTCAAATGGCTCAGAACGCATACTGTCCATCCGACTGCTCACCACCTCTGGTCTAGTGCACCTACTCAGCATCTATGCTCCAACACTCTGATCCTCACCTGAAGCTAAAGACCAATTCTATTCGGAACTCCATAATATCATTGGTAGCATCCCCAACAGCGAACATTTGTTCCTGTTGGGGGACTCTAATGCCAGGGTAGGGGCCGACCATGACTCATGGCCCTCCTGCCTTGGGCGCTATGGCATTGGAAGGATGAATGAAAATGGACAGATACTGCTGGGGTTGTGTACCTATCACAACCTCTGCATCACCAACTCGTTCTTTCATACTAAACCCTGTCACCAGGTTTCTTGGAGGCACCCAAGATCACGTCTTTGGCACCAGCTGGACCTTATCGTCACAAGGCGAGCCTCAATAAACAGTGTCCAAATCACACGCAGCTTCCACAGTGCGGACTGCGACACAGACCACTCCCTGGTGTGCAGCAAGGATAGACTCAAACCATAGAAGCTGAATCACTCCAAGCAGAAGGGCCACCAGTGCATCAACACGAACAGAATTTCTTATCCACAGCTGTAACATAAGCTTCTAAATTCACTTTGAAAAGCCCTTCAAAACACTCCTACAGGGGATGCAGAGACCGAGTGGGCCCACATCAGAGACGCCATCGATGACTCAGCTATAACCACCTGTGGCAAACGTGTGAAGCGGAATGCAGACTGGTTTCAATCTCACTTTGAAGAGCTGGGACCTGTCATTGCCGCTAAGCACATTGCACTGTTGAAGTACAAGAAAGCCCCCAGCGAGTTAACATCCGTAGCAGTTAAAGCAGCCAGAATATCTGTACAAAGAACAGCCAGGCGCTGCTCAAATGACTACTGGCAACACCGATGCAGTCGTATTCAGCTGGCCTCCGACACCAGAAACATCAGAGGAATGTATGATGACATTAAGAGGGCCTTTAGGCCAACCATCAATAAGATCGCCCCCCTCCCCCCTCAAAGCTAAATCAGGGGAAACGATCACTGACCAACACAAGCAAATGGACTGCTGGGTGGAACACTACCTAGAACTGTACTCCAGGGAAAATGTTGTCACTGAGACTGCCCTCAATGCAGCCCAGTCTCTGCCAGTCATGGATAAGCTGGACATACAGCCAACAAAATCGGAACTCAATGATGCCATTGATTTTCTAGCCAGTGGAAAAGCCCCTGGGAATGACGGCATTAACCCTGAAATATTCAAGAGTCCCAAGCCTGCTACACTCTCAGCACTCCATGAACTGATTTGCCTGTGCTGGGACGAGGCAGCAGTACCACAAGACATGTGCGATGCCAATATCATCACCCTCGATAAGAACAAGGGTGACCGCGGTTACTGCAACAATCTGTGGTATCTCCTTGCTCAGCATAGTGGGGAAAGTCTTTGCTCGAGTCATTTTAAACAGACTCCAGAAGCTGGTTGAGCGTGTCTACCCTGCGGCACAGTGCGGCTTTCGAGCATAGAGATTCACCATTGACATGCTGTTCTCCCTTCGTCAGCTACAGAAGAAATGTTATGAACAACAGATGCCCCTCTACGTTGCTTTCATTGATCTCCCCAAAGCCTTTGACCTCGTCAGCAGACGTGGTCTCTTCAGACTACCAGCAAAGATTGGATGTCCACCAAAGCTACTAAGTATCATCACCTCATTTTATGACAATATGAAAGGCACAATTCAGCATAGCTGCGTCTCATCAGACCCCTTTCCTATCCTGAGTGACGTGAAACAGGGCTGTGTTCTTGCACCTACACTGTTTGGGAACTTCTTCTCCCTGATGCTCCCACATGCGTTCAAGTCTTCAGAACAAGGAATTTTCATCCACACAAGATCAAATGGCACGTTGTTCAACCTTGCCCGTCTTAGGGCGAAGACCAAAGTACGGAAGGTCCTCATCAGGGAACTCCTCTTTTCTGACGATGATGCATTAACATCCCACACGGAAGAGTGTCTGCAGAGATTCATCGACAGGTTTGCGGCTGCCTGCAATGAATTTGGCCTAACCATCAGCCTCAAGAAAACGAACATCAAGGACAGGACGTCAGAAATGCTCCATCCATCAATATCGGCGACCACGCTCTGTAAGTGGTTCAATAGTTCACCTACCTAGGCCCAACTATCACCAGTAACCTGTCTCTCGATGCAGAAATCAACAGGCGCATGGGAAAGGCGTCCACTGCTATGTCCAGACTGGCAAAGAGAGTGTGGGAAAATGGCGCACTGACACGGAATACAAAAGTCCGAGTGTATCAAGCCTGTGTCCTCAGTACCTTGCTCTACGGCAGCTAGGCCTGGACAACTGAGATGCAGGCTACTAGGCTAGATGGGATTGAGGTTCACAAGGAGGAGGTGTTAGCAAGTTTGGAAAGTGTGAAAATAGATAAGTCCCCTGGGCCAGATGGGATTTATCCGAGGATTCTCTGGGAAGCTATGGAGGAGATTGCAGAGCCTTACTGGTTCTGATAAACCCGACTAAGAATCAATACAGTTCACTAGTTAAAATAATCCATACTCAAAAAAATACTCACCAGATACTGATTTGTTCAAAATACTCACCAGCTACTTACTTGTTCTAATATTATACTTTTCCTGATGACACCGATTTGTAGATCTTCCTACTGGTAATAGACCTTGCCAATGTTAATAAAGCTTGACAATTCTAATAAACTTTACGACAATAGTAAATTTTATAAATACTGATATACCCTGATAATACTTGATGCAGAATATGTATTAAGCTGTGCAAATGAACGAATTCACTCCCTGCTGGTCTTTCTCTCACTCTGTAGTATAACCATTATAAAATCAGCATTAGCTTCTGCTTTATATAATATTGAAATGATCAGGTCTTATTTTATTTTTGTTTGATTCAGATTCTGAAAAATTAACAACATACCTGTATACTCATCCCGGCGGCACTCAGTCTCCCTGCTCTCTCTGTCGACTGTGTTGTCACTCCAACATTACTTTCGATGTTTCCCTGCTTTGGTTCTGCCGTGCTCTCTTTCTCTCTATCTTTGGCCTACAACAGTCCTTTTGGCACGTTTTTTAAAGATCCACTCACGCCATGCTCTTTCTCTCTTTCTCTCCCTCTGTCTCTCTCTCTCTGTTCTCCGACTGTCCTTTCGGAAAGCTTTTTAAAGCTCTACTCCTGCCTTACTCTCTTTCCCGCTGTTTCTTACTCCACAGAGGATGCCTTACCTGCTGAATATTTCCATAATTTTCAGATATTATAGCACCGTCTCTCTGCTCACTGTTTTCTGTCAGTTTGCTGCTTCATGGTGATAAGTTGGAAGGTCAGGGTATGGGCACAATGAGGTCAGGAGCTGAGTGGCTGGGGTGGAACCAAAACTGAGCACCAGTGAGCATGTTATTGCTGTTTAAGTGGGGCGTGGTAGCAGTGTCGACTGCATCTTCCATCATCGTGTGGGGGGGGGGGTGAAAGAGAGGGAGAGAGAGAGAGACAGGGGGGTGAGGGGGAGAAAGAGATAGAGAGAGAGACGGGGGATGTGTGAGGGGGAGAAAGAGAGAAAAAGAGAGGGAGGGTGGGGGGGAAGAGAGAGAGAGAGCGGGAAAGTCAGGGGTGAGGGGGAGAAAGAAAGAGAGAGAGGGGGTGGGGCGGATAAAGAGTGAGAGAGGCAGGGAGAGAGACGGAGTGAAGGAGAAGGTGAGGAATAAAAAGTCCAAAAGGCGCTACGCAGGGTACATTACAAAACAAAATCTGACACCAAACCCACAGAAGTTGAGATTAAGGCTGATGACCAAAAGCTTGGTCAAAGAGGTTAGCTTTAAGGAACGTCTTTAAGCAGGAATGAGAGATAGAGTGACGGAGAGGTGTAGGGAAGGAATTCCCAGTGTAAACCAGCAGTGACATTAATTCCTGATTGCCGGTAGAGATTTGCTAGGAAAGGGTATTAATTGTACGGAGCCGAAACAGTTCGTTGTGGATAAGGAGCAAAACAGCCATGTCTTGAGTGAATGGACGGGACAGGCTCGAGGGGCAGAATGGCCTCCTCCTGTCTTCCGAAGGCCTTTATTAATATCCCTGCCAATGCATTTGTGGTTTTCTGTTTGCAACAAGTGACCAGCTTGGGGTTCTCTCTGACATCTTTTAGTTTTGGTGACTGCAACTTGAAAGTAGCGAAGGTGCGAGAGCGAGCTTCCAGCTGGGAAGTCAATTTCAGTTTTTGGTGACTGCAGCTTGACAGTAGCGAAGGTACGAGAGCGAGCTTACAGCTGGGAAGTCAATTTCAGTTTTTGGTGACTGCAGCTTGACAGTAGCGAAGGTGCGAGAGTGAGCTGACAGCTGGGAAGTCAATTTCAGTGTAAGTTTAAAAGTTAATTCCCTTTTGTTTTCGGAGGACCAGGGGACTGCTGGGTAAGTAAAAACGATATATTTGGGTGGTTTATAATCTCTTTCTTTTAGTTTTGGTGACTGCAGCTTGACAGTAGCGAAGGTGCGAGAGCGAGCTTCCAGCTGGGAAGTCAATTTCAGTGTAAGTTTAAAAGTTAATTCCCTTTTGTTTTCGGAGGACCAGGGGACTGCTGGGTAAGTAAAAACGATATATTTGGGTGGCGGCTGTACCCGAGACACCACACGTGTAGTGACTCCCACCCACCCTCCTCCTCTAACCAAAAAAAAGGACTCTGTTGTGTTGATAAGGTAAGCTTTTTATTTAAGAAGTGCTGTCCGTTGGATTGTTAACCGAACAAGTCTTGACATTTTTTTTGGTTTTTCAGTAGATTTGTAGGGAATTTAGAATAGAGGGAATGGAAGTTATGGCAGTTGTATGTTCCTCCTGCAGAATGTGGGAGGTAAGGGTCGCCAAGAGTGTCCCTGCTGACTGCATCTGCGGGAAGTGCACCCAACTCCAGCTCCTCGAGAACCGCGTTAGGGAACTGGAGCTGGAGCTGGATGAACTTCGGATCATTCGGGAGGCGGAGGGGATTATTGAGAGGAGTTATGGGGAGGTAGTCACACCTCAGGTAAAAGAAGTAGGTAGATGGGTTACCGTTAGGGGAAGGAGAGGGAACCAGCAGGCAGTGCAGGGATCCCCTGTGGCCGTTTCCCTCAACAACAGCTATACCGTTTTGGATACTGTTGCGGGGGACGACTTACCATGGGTAGCAATGGGGTACAGGTATCTGGCACAGAGTCTGTCCCTGTTGCTCAGAAGGGAAGGGGGGAGAGGAGCAGAGCATTAGTCATTGGGGACTCCATAGTTAGGGGAACAGATAGGAGGTGCTGTGGGAACGAGAGAGACTCACGGTTGGTATGTTGCCTCCCAGGTGCCAGGGTTCGTGATGTCTCGGATCGTGTTTTTGGGATCCTTAAGGGGGAGGGGGAGCAGCCCCAAGCCATGGTCCACATAGGCACCAACGACATAGGTAGGAAGAGAGATGGGGATTGAAGACAGAAATTCAGGGAGCTAGGGTGGAAGCTTGGAGCGAGAACAAACAGAGTTGTTATCTCTGGGTTGTTGCCCGTGCCACGTGACAGCGAAGCGAGGAATAGGGAGAGAGAGGAGTTGAACACGTGGCTGCAGGGATGGTGCAAGAGGGAGGGTTTTGGTTTCCTGGATAATTGGGGCTCTTTCTGGGGTAGGTGGGACCTCCACAAACAGGATGGTCTTCACCTGAACCAGAGGGGTACCAATATCCTGGGGGGGAGATTTGCTAGTGCTCTTCGGAAGGTTTTAAACTAATTCAGCAGGGAAATGGGATCCTAAATTGTAGTGCCAGTGTACAGGATGTTGAGCGGAGTGAGGTCAGGGATAAGGTTACAAGGACGCAAGAGGGCACTGGCGAGCAAGAACCTGGTTTTAAGTGTGTCTACTTCAACGCCAGGAGCATCCGGAATAAGGTGGGTGAGCTTGCAGCATGGGTTGGTACCTGGGATCTCGATGTAGTGGCCATTTCGGAGACATGGGTAGAGCAGGGGCAGGAATGGATGTTGCAGGTTCCGGGATTTAGATGTTTCAGTAAGAACAGAGAAGATGGTAAAAGAGGAGGGGGGGGTGGCATTGTTAATCAAGGAGAGTATTACAGCGACAGAAAGGACATTTGAGGACTCGTCTACTGAGGTAGTATGGGCCGAGGTTAGAAACAGGAGAGGTGAGGTCACCCTGTTGGGAGTCTTTTATAGACCTCCGAATAGTTCCAGAGATGTAGAGGAAAGGATAGGATTCTCGACAGGGGCGAGAGTAACAGGGTAGTTGTTATGGGGGACTTTAACTTTCCAAATATTGACTGGAAATGCGATAGTTCGAGTACTTTAGAAGGGTCAGTTTTTGTCCAATGTGTGCAGGAGGGTTTTCTGACACAGTATGTAGACAGGCCAACCAGGGGCGATGCCACATTGGATTTGGTACTGGGTAATGAACCCGGCCAGGTGTTCGATTTAGATGTAGGTGAGCACTTTGGTGATAGTGACCACAATTCGGTTAGGTTTACCTTAGCGATGGGCAGGGACAGGTATATAGCGCAGGGCAAGAATTATAGCTGGGGGAAAGGAAATTATGATGCGATTAGGCAAGATTTAGGATGCGGAGGATGGGGAAGTCAACTGCAGGGGATGGGAACAATTGAAATGTGGAGCTTATTCAAGGGGCAGATACTGCGTGTCCTTGATAGGTATGTACCTGTGAGGCAGGGAGGAAGTTGTCGAGCGAGGGAGCCGTGGTTTACTAAAGAAGTTGAAGAGCTTGTCAAGAGGAAGAAGGCGGCTTATGTTAGGATGATACGTGAAGGCTCAGTTAGGGCGCTTGAGAGCTACAAGCTAGCCAGGAAGGATCTAAAGGGAGAGCTAAGAAGAGCAAGGAGAGGGCACGAGAAGTCATTGGTGGATAGGATCAGGGAAAACCTTAAGGCTTTCTATAGGTATATCAGGAATAAAAGAATGACTAGAGTTAGATTAGGGCCAATCAAGGATAGTAGTGGGAAGTTGTGTGTGGAATCAGAGGAGATAGGGGAAGTGTTAAATGAATATTTTGCGTTGTATTTACAATAGAGAAAGAAAATGTTGTTGAGAATACTGCGATTCAGGCTACTAGGCGAGATGGGATTGAGGTTCACAAGGAGGAGGTGTTATCAATTTTGGAAAGTGTGAAAATAGATAAGTCCCCTGGGCCAGATGGGATTTATCCGAGGATTCTCTGGGAAGCTAGGGAGGAGATTGCAGAGCCTTTGTCCTTGATCTTTTTGTCGTCATTGTCGACAGGAATAGTGCCGGAAGACTGGCGGATAGCAAATGTTGTCCGCTTGTTCAAGAAGGGGAGCAGAGACAGCCCTGGTATTGATAGACCTGTGAGCCTTACTTCGGTTGTGGGTAAAATGTTGGAAAAAGTTATGAGAGACAGGATTTATAATCATCTTGAAAAGAATAAGTTCATTAGCGATAGTCAGCACGGTTTTGTGACGGGTCGGTCGTGCCTCACAAACCTTATTGAGTTTTTCGAGAAGGTGACCAAACAGGTGGATGAGGGTAAAGCAGTGGATGTGGTGTATATGAATTTCAGTAAGGCATTTGATAAGGTTCCCCACGGTAGGCTATTGCAGAAAATACGGAAGTATGGGGTTGAAGGTGATTTAGAGCTTTGGATCAGAAATTGGCAAGCTGAAAGAGGACAGAGGGTGCTGGTTGATGGCAAATGTTCATCCTGGAATTTAGTTACTAGTGGTGTACCGCAAGGATCTGTTTTGGGGCCACTGCTGTTTGTCATTTTTATAAATGACCTGGAAGAGGGTGTAGAAGGGTGGGTTAGTAAATTTGCGGATGACACTAAGGTCGGTGGAGTTGTGGATGGTGCCGAAGGATCTTTTAGGGTACAGAGGGACATCGCTAGGCTGCAGAGATGGGCTGAGAGATGGCAAATGGAGTTTAATGCGGAAAAGTGCGAGGTGATTCACTTTTCAAGGAGTAACAGGAATGCAGAGTACTGGGCTAATGGGAAGATTCTTGGTAGTGTAGATGAACAGAGAGATCTTGGTGTCCAGGTGCATAATACCCTGAAGGTTGCTACCCAGGTTAATAGGGCTGTTAAGAAGGCATATGGTGTGTTAGCTTTTATTCGTAGGGTGATCGAGTTTCGGAGCCACGAGGTCATGCTGCAGCTGTACAAATTCTGGTGAGACCGCACCTGAAGTATTGCGTGCAGTTCTGGTCACCGCATTATCGGAAGGATGTGGACGCCTTGGAAAGGGTGCAGAGGAGATTTACTAGGATGTTGCCTGGTATGGAGGGAAGGTCTTACGAGGAAAGGCTGAGGGACTTGAGGTTGTTTTCGTTGGAGAGAAGGAGGAGGAGAGGTGACATAATACAGACACATAAGATAATCAGTGGGTTGGATAGGGTGGATAGTGAGAGTCTTTTTCCTCGGATGGTGATGGCAAACACAAGGGGACATAGCTTTAAGTTGAGGAGTTTTAGATGTAGGACAGATGTCAGAGGTAGTTTCTTTACTCAGAGAGTAGTAGGGGCGTGGAACGCCCTGCCTGCAACAGTAGCAGACTCGCCAACTTTCAGGGCATTTAAGTGGTCATTGGATAGACATATGGATGAAAATGGAATAGTGTAGGTCAGATGGTTTCACAGGTCGGCGCAACTTCGAGGGCCGAAGGGCCTGCATTGCGCTGTAATTTTCTAATGTTCTAATTCTAATCTCCCGCCAGCCTTGGAACGACTCACGGATTCATGCCTACGGGAACTGGACAACTGTTCTGGTAGAATGGCCCGCTTTGCTGATGGTTTAATCAGATGGAATCCTGAGCTTTATAAACAGGTATAGAGTATAAAAGTCAGGAAGTGATGCTTAACCTTAATACAATAATAGTTTGACCTCGCCTGCAGTATTGTGTCCAATTCTTGGACCACAGTTTAGGAAGGACATGGAGGCTTTGGTGAATGTATCGATGCGATTTACTCGAACGGTTCCTGGATGAGATTATTAGAGTTACACTGATAGAATGCAGAAGCTGGGCTTGTTCTCCTAAGAGCAGAGAAGATTAAAAAGACATTTGATTGAGGTGTTTAAAATCATGAAAGCTTTAGATGGAGGAAATAAAGAGAAAGTGTTTCAAATGGATGAAGGATTGATAACCAGAGAGCACAGGTTGAAGGTGATTGGCAAAATAAAATATTGGCGACATGAGGAAAAGGGTTTTTTTTGCACAAGTGCTTCAGATTTGAAATGCAATGTCTAATAGCAGCTTTCAAAAGGACAATTGGAGAAATCACTGAAAGTGAAAAGAAATCAACAGGCACTTGGATAGGTTTGAGTTCATTAGGGAAAGCCAGCACGGATTTGATGAAGTAACAGAGAAGATTGATGAATAGAATGCAATGGATTTAATATGGATTTTAAGAAAGCATTTGACAAAGTAGCACAGAAAAATCTGGTTAATAAAACTGAGGTTCATGGAATAGGAGGGGCTGTGTCAGCTTGGATCAAAAATTTGTGAAAAGACAGAAAACAGCGAGCAAGAAAGACAAGTTTGGCAAGTTTCGGGAAGCTTGGATAACACGGGATATTGTGAGCCGAGACAAAAAGAAAAAGGAAGCATTTGTAAGGGCTGGAAGGCTAGGAACAGATAAAGCACTTGAGGAATATAAAGACAGTAGGAAGGAACTTAGCAAGGAGTTAGGAGGGCTAAAAGGGGTCATGAAAAGTAATTGGCAAACAGGATTAAGGAAAATCCCAAGGCTTTTTATACATATATAAAGAGCAAGAGGGTGCCAGGGAAAGGGTTGGCCCACTCAAGGACAGAGATGGGAATCTATGCGTGGAGCCAGAGGAAATGGGTGAGGTGCTAAATGAATACTTTGCATCAGTATTCACCAAGGAGAAGGACTTGATCGATGATGAGCCTAGGGAAGAGAGTGCAGATAGTCTCAGTCATCTCATTATCAAAAAGGAGCAGGTGTTGGGTGTCTTGCAAAGCATTAAGATAGATATGTCCCGAGTGTCTGATGGTATCTAACCCAGAATACTGAGGGAGGGAAGGGAAGAAATACTGAGGGAGGCAAGAGGCCTTGACAGAAATCTTTGCATCCTCATTGGCTACAGGTGAGGTCCCAGAGGACTGGAGAATAGCCAATGTTGTTCCTTTGTTTAAGAAGGGTGGTAAGGATAATACAGGAAATTATAGGCCGGTGAGCCTTACGTCAGTGGTAGGGAAACTATTAGGGAGGATTCTTCGGGACAGGATTTACTCCCATTTGGAAACAAACGAACTTATTAGCGACAGACAGCATGGTTTTGTGAAGGGGAGGTCGTGTATTACTAATTTGATTGAGTTTTTGAGCAAGTGACGAAGATAATTGATGAGGGAAGGGCAGTGGATGTTGTCTATTTGGACTTTAGTAAAGCATTTGACAAGGTCCCGCATGGCAGACTGGTGCAAAAGGTGAAGTCACACGGGATCAGAGGTGAGCTAGCAAGATGCATACAGAACTGGCTCAGTCACAGAAGACAGCGGGTGACATGGATGGCTGCTTTTCTGAATGGAGGGATGTCACTAGTGGTGTTCTGCAGGGATAGGTGCTGTGACCTTTGCTGCTTGTAGCATATATAAATGATTTGGAGGAAAATGTAGCTGGTCTGATTAGTAAGTTTGCGGATGGCACAAAGGTTGGTGGAGTTGCGCATAATGATGAGGATTGTCAGAGGATACAGCAGGATATAGATCGGTTGGAGACTTGGGCAGAGAAATGGCAGATGGAGTTTCATCCGGACAAATGTGAGGTAATGCCGTTTGGAAGGTCAAATGCAGGTGGGAGGTATACAGTAAATGGCAGAACCCTTAGGAGTATTGACAGGCAGAGAGATCTGGGCATACAGGTCCAGAGGTCACTGAAAGTGGCAACGCAGGTGGATAAGGTAGTCAACAACGCAAATGGCATGCTTGCCTTCATCGGTCGGGCATAGAGTATTACAATTGGCAAGTCATGTTGCAGCTGTACAGAACCTTAGTTAGGCCACACTTGGAATATTGCGTGCAATTCTGTTCGCCACAGGACTTGGAGGCTTTGGAGAGGGTACAGAGGAGGCTTCCCAGGATGTTGCCTGGTTTGGAGGGCATTAGCTATGAGGAGAGGTTGGGCAAACTCGGATTGTTTTCACTGGAACGACGGAGGTGGAGGGGCGACATGATAGAGGTTTACAAAGTTATGAGCGGCAGGAACAGTGTGGATAGTCAGAAGCTTTTTCCCAGGGTGGAAGAGTCAGTTACTAGGGGACATAGGATTAAGGTGCGTGGGGCAAAGTTTAGAGGGGATGTGCGAGGCAAATTGTTCACACTGAGGGTGGTGAGTGCATGGAACTTGCTGCCACGGGAGGTGGTGGAAGTAGATACGATAGCGACGTTTCAGAGTCATCTTGACAAATATATGAGTTGGAAGGAAATAGAAGGATATGGGCCCCCAAAGTGAAGAAGGTGTTAGTTCCGGCAGGCATCAAGAGCGGCGCAGGCGTGGAGGGCCGAATGGCCTGTTGCTGTGCTGTACTGTTCTTTGTTCTTTGTGGTAAATGGTTGTTTTTCAGACTGGAGAAGGTAGACAGCAGTGTTCCCCAAGAGTCAGTGCTTTTTGTCAAATTTCAATATTTGCCCATGATCCCAAACTTGGAGGAGATGCAAACAGTGAGGACGACACCAATCGAGTACAACAGGGCATAGATAGCTGAGCGGGTTGGGCAGACAAGTGTCAGAAGGAATTTAATACAGAGAAATGTGAGGTGGTGTATTTTGGCAGAAGGGAGAGGGAGAGGCAATATGGACTTAATGGCCCAGTTCTCGGGAGTGTGCAGGGACAGAGGGACCTGGGGATGCATGTGCATGCATCTTTGAAGGTGGCAGGACATACTGAGAAAGTAGTCAGCAAAACATCTGGAATCTTGGGCTTCATAAATAGAGGTTTTGAATACAAAAGCATGTAAGTTATGCTGATTGTTTATTAGCCTCTGGTTAGGCCACGACCAGAATACTGCATCCAATTCTGGTGACCACACTTTAGGAAGGATGAGAGGGTCCATTGGAGGGAGCAGAGGGGATGGTGGTTCCATGGATGGGGGATTTTAGCAAAGTGGTCTGGAAACAGCTACTTGAAGGTCAATCAGTGTCAGAGCAGTGAGATTTACTGAGTTTTGACATCAAAGATGTTCACACAAAGAAAAACAGGGTGGGACTCCCAAATCTAGAGCCCCTTGGATGCCAAGGATCAAATCGGGTACGATAAGGCACAAGAGGGAAGCTTATACCAGATACCGAGAGCTCAATACCACAGAAAGCACAGAGGAGTGGAGAAAGCTCAGGGGTGAAATTAAAAAGCAAATTCGGAGAGCAAAGAGGGGGAACGATGCAGACATTGTAGTTAAAGAGGAGGAGTGTGAAATACTGGATGGGATAAATAGAGTGAAGGGAAATATTAAGGTGTTTGGCATCTTTGAAAGTGGATAAATGATCAGGCATGGATGCATTGGAACCAGTTCAGAGAAGGTTCACTCGGCTGATTCCTGGGATGAAGGGGTTGTCTTATGAGGAATGGCTGAACAGGTTGGGCCGATACTCATTGGAGTTTAGAAGAATGAGAGATGATCTCATTGAAACATACAAAATACTTAAAGGGATAGACAGGTTAGATGCAGGTAAGATGTCTCCTTTGGTTTGGGAGTCTAGAACCAGGGGACAGAATTTCAAAATAAGGGGGAAGCCACTTAGGACAGAGATGAGGAGACATTTCTTTGCTCAGAGGGTTGTGAATGTTTGGAATTCTCTCTCCCAGTGGGCAGTGGAAGCTCAGTCTGGGAAAAAGACAGTAAAGTCGGCGATCAGCCATGATAGATGTGAACGGCAGAGCAGGCTCGATAGGCTGAATGGCCTATTCCTCTTCCTTTGTTCCCAAACTGCCAAAATAGTTTCTCCCAAACTACCCCATCAGTTCCCCTTAATATCTTAACAGCTCTGAACAAATTGCCTTGATCCTCCTAAATTCCACTGAATAGATCCCTAGTTTGCACAATATCACATCGTAATTTAACCCTTGGAGTCGTTATCATTCTGATAAATCTACACTGCACTCAATTGGACATGGACACCCCCCCCCCCAAAGTCTGTTTGGGCAACCAGTGTTTCTATCTTTTCACCATTTGTAAAGTACTCTGTTCTAGTCTTCTTTGCTGACATTAAAATCTATCTACCACACTTTTGCCCATTCACTTCAGATATTAATATCTCTTTATAATTTGATGCTTCCAGCTACACTGCTGCCTATTTTTGTGTCATTGGTAAACTTGGGTATGCGGCATTCTAACCCATCATCCTAAATTGTTCATACATACAGCAAAACTGAGACACACATGGGCTTTGCACTGGGAGACAGTAGTGAATCATTCCATCCTAGAGGCTTTTTAATTCCAGATTTATTTTTTTGAAGAAAAAAAAGAATTCAAATTCACAACAACCCAGTGTGGGATTTGAACTCCTGCTTTTTCAGTCATCAGCTCAGGCCTTCAAATTAAAACCCATAAAATGAGATTAATTTTCCTACTGCTGTTGTCTAACTGTCTCAGGTTTTGTATGTTGTTCCCTTCTCCTCTTCTTCCATGTGTCTGAAGTCTTTGAAGGTTGTCAGACATTGGTAAACTGCTTCATGTGGTGTTCTTTAATACCTTCAATTCTGTGTACCTGCAAAGACACAATTCAAATTCTCACCTCATTGCATCAACTAAAACCTGAAGGTCCATTCAAACACCCCTATTTCCTGTCTCTGCAAAGATAGCTCACTCTTCCACAAAGCAGGAATGTCTGAATGGAAACAGCTTTTGGCACATTTCCCAACACGTTGGCTAACAGTTTTCATGAAGAAGCTAAATTCAACTGACAAGATTACAAGCCCCAAATTGAATCTTTAAGATATAAAAAGTGACACAAATGAAATCCCAGATCTCTCTGTCTCTGCACCCATTTTTACACTGTACCATTTAGTTTATATCACTTCTCCTCAGCCTGCCTTGCCAAATGCATCATTTTACATTTCTCAGCATTGAAGTTAACCTGCCATGTGTCTGACCATTTCACCAGACTGCCACCTTCCTCCTGAAGTCTACTACTATTCCCTTCCCTGTTTATTACATTGCTGATGGCACAATGTTGAGGTAATGCCCTGTAAACCCAAGTCCAAGTCATTAATATATATCAAAAAGATCAGTGGTCCGAATCCAAACCCCTGGGCAATATCACTGTACCACCATCTCTTCTCCTTTTTCCTATCTGTGGAGACGGAAGATGCGGGCATGGGTCTTAATGAATACATAGTAACTATCTTCACAATAGAGGGGACGACGCAGACATTGTAGTCAATGAGGAGGAGTTTGAAATATTGAATGGGATAAGCAGTGAGAGTGGAAATATTAAGGGGTTTCGCATCTTTGAAACCTGATAACTGACCAGGCTCAGATTGTTAAGAGGTACAAGTTAGGAAATAGCAGAGCCTCTGACCATCATTATCCAATCCTCTCTCGTTACAGTCGTGCTGCCAGAGGACTGGAGGACGGCGCATGTTGCACTGTGGATTAACAAGGGAGACAGTAATAGACTGAATAATTACAGGCCACCCAGCCTAATCATAGTGGAGGGAAATTATTGGGTATAAGGGAATGATTGATTCCATTCTAGTACTGTGTGTGTCAGTGTCTCCATGTCTGTGTCTCTGTCACATTTAAAGCACTGACCTTACATTGGTGAGAAGAAAGTCTGCGAAATAAATGTCTCAGTGTTGTGTTAACATAAAATGGCCACCGAGAACCAGCCTAAAACGGCTGACAAATGTTTGTGGATTTCCGCAGATGTTCAGGAGAGGAGAAAGAGAAAGGCATACAGAAAGAGAGACAAAGAGGGAGACATAGACTGAGACACAGAGATATTTGTCGTTGGAGAGAGGAAGAGGAGGAGGCCAATTGGCCCCTCAACCCTGTTCTGCCATTCAGTGAGCTCATGGCTGATCTGTGTTCTAACTTCATGTACCTATCTTTGCTCCTTAATACCTTTGGTTAACAAAAATCTATCAAACTCATATTTAACAATTATCAAGTGCCTCAGCATCAATCGCCGTTTGTGGAAGAGAGTTCCAAACTGCTACCATGCCTAGTGTGTTGAAGTGTTCATTTCACTCCTGAATGGTTTTAGACTACGTTTAGATTTTTTGACTATGCCCCCAAGTTCCTGACTCCACAGCCAGAGACAATTGTTACTCTCTCTCCACCCTTTCAGTTTCCCTTATTGTCTTGAAAACATGCATCAAATCACCCCATAACCTTCTAAATTCCAGGGATAGACAGTAAAGCTCCAGCGACACAGTCCCATTAAACGTTCCTGAGTCAAGGACAATGTTGGATTTGACACAGTGTAAATTTCCCTCTACGCTGTCCCATCACACATCCGAGGGTGGATACAGAGTGAATCTCACTCTACACTGTCCGAAACAGAGATAGAGACAGAAAGAGAGAAACAGAGAGACATAGATTGATAGGGTGATTGACAGAGAAAGAAGGATATTTAACAGGGGAGATTTGAAGAGGAGGATGCAATTTAACCCCACAGCTCTGTTCCGGAATTCAATGAGATCATGGCTGATCTGTGATCTAACTTACACCATATATCCTGTCTTTGCCCCTTATCTTTTAACCCCTTTGGTTAACAAGAATCTATCAATCACAGGATTAATAATTAACCAGTTTCCAGAAATTTCCAGAACCAATATCATGAGGGTGTGATGGCTCCCGCAGTGGAATAGCTTTCTGGATGTTTAGAATGGAGGCTATTCCTTTTAGATCATCAAAAGTGTCCGCCAGGGCCTCAACTTCATTTACATTTCTCCCTCTCACGATGTTTTTATCTCTCTATACCTATCTCTTATATGTTTCTGTACACAGCAGTGAAGGATTACATCAAACTAATATATCTTACAATATCATTTTCATCCAGCTCAACAATCTCTCCGTCTCCAAATTTGTCCCGCTCCACAGCCCTCTCTATGACATCATATCTAACCCTCTCTCCCTCTGTCTCTCTCCTCGTAGCAGAGAGGGAGGGAGGGACAGAGAGAGGAAGACAGAGAGAGAATGTTGAAGGAACAGTACTCTGTTCCTACGCTGTGATGAACCCGCTCTCGTAGTGTTTGATGGACTACATTATTCGGCCGTGTACAGTCCTGTATCAGACTGTGAAGAAGCAGAAATTGTTCAGTACATAACAGGTCAAAGGGAATGATTCACTCCTGCCTGCTACTGGGAAGAGAGACTGACCTTAACATCAAGGCAGTGTTTGACAGAGGCATCGAGGAGACCAAGCAAAATTGAAGTCGTTGGGAATCAGCGGGAAAACTCTCCACTGGTTTGAATCATACCGAGCACAAAGGAAGATGGTTGTGGTTGTTGGAAGTCAATCATCTCAGTCCCAGGCCTTCACTGCAGGAGTTTATCAGGGTATTGTCCTCAGCCCAACCAACTTCAGCTGAGATCCCAGCAGAAAATGCTGGATATACTGAGCAGGTCAGGCAGTACCTGTGGAGAGAGGTACAGCAAATGGAGTGCTGGCCTATATTGCAAGGGGGTTAGAGTACAATAGTGAGGAAGTCTTGCTGTAATAGTACAGGGTTTGGTGAGACCACACCTGGAGAGAGACGGAGTGAAGGAGAAGGTGAGGAATAAGAACTCCCAAAGCTGCAACACAGGGTGCATTATAAAACAAAACCTGACACCAAACCCACAAGAGGAGAGATTAAGGCTGATGACCAAATGCTTGGTCAAAGAGGTTAGCTTTAAGCAACGTCTTTAAGCAGGAATGAGAGAGAGTGTGTGGCAGGGTTAAGGGAAGAGAGAGATAGAGAGCAGTAGAGGGGCTATCCCTGTCGATAGGACAAATGGAGGGAGCTCCCCCTCTACATTTAAAATGGAGGGAAATCCCCCTCTAAATATAAAGTGGCGAGAGATCCCCTTCTATGTATAAAATGGAGGGAGATTCCCTTCTGTGCATAAAATCGTGGGAGATCCCCCTGTACATATAACGTAGAGGGAGACGCACTTGTATGTATAAAGTGGAGGGTGCTCCCACTCTACATAGAAAATGGAGGAAGCTCCCCCTCGACATAGAAAATATTGGGGCACTGAGAGTGAGGGAGATACAGGGACAGAGATGAAGGGAGATGCAGGGAGAGAAACGGAGGGTGGGAGAGAGGGGGAGGGTGGGAGATACAGGGAGAGGGAGGGATGGAGATAGAGGGGGGAGAGAGAGGAAGATACAGGGGGAGAGAGAGGGAGGGAGTGAGATACAGGGAGAGAGACAGCGAGTGATAGAAAGGGAAATACAGATAGAGGGACAGAGAGAGAGACAGAAAGAGGAGAGAGAGGGAGTGACAGAGAAGGAACGACAGATGGAGGGACAGAGAGAGAGACAGAGATAGAAGGAGAGAGTGGGAATGAACGGGAGGAAAAACAAATGGAGGGACAGAGAGCGAGACAGAGAGAGAGGGGAGAGAGGGAGTGACAGAGAGGGAAAGACAGATGAAGGGACGGAGAGGGAGACAGAGAGGAAGAGGCATAAATAGAGAGGGAGACAGAGAACTTGAGAGGGAGATGCAGAGGCAGTGAGGGAGAGAGATACAGAGAGTGAGAGAGGCAGAGATGGTGTGAGAGAGACACAAATAAAGTCATGGACAGAGGCACAGAGAGAGAGAGAGAGAGTAACAGAGAGAGAGAGAGAGAGAGATAGCGAGAGAGAGAGAGAGAGATAGAGACACAGAGAGAGAAACAGAGAGAGAGGGAGCGGCAGTGAGAGAGAGAGACAGAGACAGTGATAGCGAAAGACAACGAGAGAGAGAGATGGGGAGAGAGAGTTGTAGGGGGGAAAGAGAGAGAGATAGAGGAGAGGGAGATAAAGGGGGAGAGAGACATAGAGGGGAAGAGCAGTTGGTAGAGGGGGAGAGAGAGATAGGGGGAGGGAGATGGAGGACTCAAGGGAGATAGAGGGGGACAGGGAGATAGAGGGGAGAGAAGGAGAGAGGGGGAGAGGGAGATAGAGGGGGAGACGGAGAGAGAGGGAGGGAGCGAGATAGAGGGGGAGAGAGAGACAGAGGGGTAGAGAGAAATAGAGGGGGAGAGAGAGATAGAGGGGGGAGTGAGAGATAGAGGGGGTGTGAAAGACAGAAAGGGAGAGAGGGATAGAGGGGGGGAGAGAGAAACAGGGGAAGAGGGAGATATAGGGGAAGAGGGAGATAGAGGGGGAGAGGGAGATAGATGGGGAGAGGGAGAGAGAGCGGGAGAGGGAGATAGAGATGGAGAGAGAGATAGAGCGGGAGAGAGAGATGGAGGGGGAAGAGAGAGATAGAGGGGGGAGCGAGAGATAGAGGGGGAAGAGAGAGAAACAGGATAAGTGGGAGATATAGTGGAAGAGGGAGATAAAGGGGAAGAGGGAGATAGAGGGTAGAGGGAGATAGAGGGGGAGAGGGAGATAGAGGGGAGAGGGAGAAGGAGCGGGTGAGGGAGATAGAGGGGAAGAGGGAGAGAGAGGGGGAGAGGGAGAGAGAGCAGGAGAGGGAGATAGAGGTGGAGAGAGAGATAGAGGGAGAGAGAGAGTTAAAGGGGGGAGAGTGAGATAGAGCGGGAGAGAGAGATAGAGGGAGAGAGAGAGATAGAGTGGGAGAGAGAGATAGAGGTGGAGAGGGAGATAGCGGGAAAGAGGGAGATAGAGGAGAAGAGGGAGATAGAGGGAGAGAGGCAGACCGAGGGGGAGAGGGAGATAGAGGGGGAGAGGGAGAGAGAGGGGGAGAGAGAGATAGAGGGGGGAGAGAGAAATAGCGTGGGGAGAGAGAGATAGAGTGGAAGAGATGAGATAGATGGGGAGAGATGAGATAGAGTGGGAGAGCGAGATAGAGTGGGATGGCGAGATAGAGGGGGAGAGGGAGAGAGAGTGGGAGTGGGAGATAGACGGGAGAGAGGGATAGAGGGGGAGAGAGATTGAGGGGGGATAGAGATAGAGGGGGGAGAGAGATATAGAGGGGGAAGGGAGAGATAGAGGAGAAGTGGGAGATTGGGGGGGAGGGACAGATAGAGCGGGAGAGAGAAATAGAGGGGGAGATGATATAGAGGGGGAGAGGGAGATAGAGGGGGAGACGGAGATAGGGGGAGATGGAGACAGAGGGGCAGAGGGAGATAGATGGGGAGAGGGAGATAGAGGGATAGAGGCAGATAGAGTGTGAAAGAGAGATAGAGGGGGAGAGAGAGATAGAGGGGGAGAGATGGATAGAGGGTGGAGGCTGAGATAGAGGGGGAGAGATAGATAGCGGGGAAGAGGGAGATAGAGGGGAAAGGGAGATAGAGGGGAGAAGTACTCCAGGTTTAAAATGGGGGGGGCTTCTCCAGTGTAAACACGTGGAAATTTGCAGGAGGAACAACATTGTGTGTGGGGGGAATCTTCTGATGGGGGGGGATTTTGAGGTGGAATCTTTTGGGAGGGGGGTGCCTTTTTTGAGGAGGGAAGTTTTTTGCCGTGGGGGAAGAAATCCAGAAAGAGTGAAATTGTCTCAGGGTGAAAAAGCAGAGAAAACGGCAAAAGATTTCGGAGAAATACAGAAAAGCAAGAAAAAGGTCAGAGAAATAGAGAAAAGTCAGAAAAGGTTTGAGAGAGAGGGATTGACAGAGAGGGATTGAGGGAGAGGGATTTAGAGAAAGGGATTGAGAGCGCAGTTGAGAGAGAGGGACTGAGAGAGAGGGATTGAGAGAGGGGGATTGAGAGAGAGGGATTGAGAGTGAGGGATTGAGAGAGCGATTGAAAGAGAGGTTTGGGAGAGAGGGACTGAGAAAGCGATTGAGAGAGAGGGTTTGAGAGAGAGGGAGTGACAGAGTGGGACTGAAAGAGTGGGACTGAGTGAGAGGGATTGAGAGAGAGGGATTGAGAGAGAGGGAGGGATTGAGAGAGTAGGATTGAGAGAGGGACTGAGAGAGAGGGAATGCGAGAGTGGGACTGAGTGAATGGGACTGAACGAGAAGGACTGAGAGTGGGACTGAGAGAGCAGGGTTGAGAGAGAGGGAATGAGAGAGAGAGAGATTGAGAGAGAGAAAGGGATTGAGAGAGAGATTGAAAGAGAGAAAGAAGGTGAGAGAGAAAGATATCGAGAATCGCACAGAGAGAAACATAGAGAGAGAGAAACATAAAGAGAGAGGGAGATTGAGAGAGAACGAGTTTGAGAGAGAACAAATTTGAGAGAGAGAAAGAGATTGAGAGAGAAACGCGCGAGAGAGAAAGACAGAGAGAGAGAGAGAGAGAGAGAGAGAGAGAGAGAGAGAGATTGAGTCAGAAGGAGGGAGAAAGGCAGAGAGAGACAATACAGATGTGATACTCACCATCCCACATGGTGTGCGCTCCATCGTTGGATTCTAACACGTTCGCCTTCACAATCATGCCACCTGGAAAGATAAAATAGAATCTGATGTTGTCCTAATATATCTCAGAACCTGTCACTCGAAACAGCCAGTCCAACCAAAATACAGCTCATCCAACTAACTCTCAGCATCCTCCATCTGGACAGTCCTTTCCAGGTATGGGACAGTCCAAGGTGTAAAGTCTCTGTGTTAAGAGGGAATGGGGGAGAGAGGGATATTCCAGCCATTTCCAAAATGGACCATTCCAGACAGAAACCTGTCTGTCTCTCTCTCTCTCCCTCCCCCAAAAACCTCATTAGCAGTGCCGAAAAGCTGCTGTAATTTAAAACCTGGAGGGGCCGGTTTTGATAATGTCCATTTGACGCAAATTGTATTAAATGTCTTTCACTTTTCACCTACAGTTTACAGAAAATTCAGAAAATGACTAAAAATGTCTCACTGCAGTTACCTTTAAATTCTGGCAAAGAGTTTCTGCTGGAGAGGCCGGTTTGACTGCAATGTAAACCGGCAATTTTTATGCGGATTTTCAATTCCACTGTGTGACAAAGCCTGAAACTAAAGCCGGGTTAATGATGCAGCCAAGAGAACCTTTACAACTGGTGACATTTAACACAACAGTTCTGACAAATATTTACAGTTATATTTCTCAATGATTGTTTCTACTTTATTTGATGCTGCTGTATTTATGCACTACCCTGTAATCATTGGGGGAAAAAACTTTCTTCGCATTTGCAACTTTAATGTTACAAGGCTTTACAAAGCTGCAAAATGGCCATGTAACACACATTGCATGAAAGATCTTCCACTATTCACCTCTAGAAAAGATACTAGCATAGAAACACAGGTGAGAGACAGAGAGATGTCATAACGTTACTGATGCAGCACCCAACACAACATATTCAGCGAGTTTTTATTTGAAAATGTATGACTGAGTTTTATTTGATGCTGTTGTTTTATTTATGCATTACCTTTAATCGCAAAAATAATTTTCCAAACATGAACGAGTGTGATGTTGCAAGTGTTCGCAAAGTTAGTAAACATTTCAGAAAAATTGTATTGAAATTCTTTATGAAGCATCTCAAGTTTTCAGAACGTAAATTCCTCAGACTTGTGGAAACATTCAAACTCAGTAACACAGAATCTCCCTGTCACACTACAATTACTGACCCCTCTCACCATCGCCATCGACTGGTGTCCTGTGTGACTGCAGTTACTGACACCCCTCACCATCTCCATCTGCTGGTGTCCCTCTCTCACTGCAGTTACTGACCCTCCTCACCATCTCCATCCGCTGGTGTCCCTGTCTCACTGCAGTTAATGCCCCCTCTCACCATCTCCATCTGCTGGTGTCACTGTCTCACTGCAGTTACTGACCACACTCACCTTCGCCATCTCCTGGTGTCCCTGTCTCACTGAAGTTTCTGAGCACCGTGACCATCCCAATCTGCTGGTGTCTCTGTCTCACTGCAATTAATGCCCTCTTTCACCATCTCCATCTGCTGGTGTCCCTGTCTCACTACAGTTACAGACACCCCTCACCATCCGCATCTGCTGGTGTCCCTGTTTCACTGCAGTTACTGACACCATCCCCCTCACCATCGCCATCTGCTGGTGTCCCTGTCTCACTGCAGCTACTGCCCTCTCTCACCATCTCCATCTGCTGCTGTCCCTGTCCCACTGCAGTTAATGACCCCGTCTCCATCTCCATCTGCTGGTGTCCCTGTCTCACTGCAGTTACTGACCCCTCTCACCATCTCCACCTGCTGGTGTCCCTGTCTCACTGCAGTTACTGCCCCCTCTCACCAACTCCATCTGCTGATGTGCCTGTCTCACTGCAGTTACTGCCCCCTCTCACCATCGCCATCTGCTTGTGTCCCTGTCTCACTGCGGTTGCTGACCCTCGTCACCATCTCCATTTGCTGGTGTCCCTGTCTTACTGCAAAGAACAAAGAACAAAGAACAGTGCAGCACAGGAACAGGCCATTCGGCTCTCCAGGCCTGCGCCGATCTTGATGCCTGCCTAAACAAAAATCATCTGCACTTTCGGGGACCGTTTCCCTCTATTCCCATCCTATTCATGTATTTGTCAAGATGCCTCTTAAACGTTATTTTCGTACATGCTTCCACCATCTCCTCCGGCAGCTAGTTCCAGGCACTCACCACCCTCTGTGTTAAGAACTTGCCTCGCATATCCTCTCTTATCTCTGCCCCTCTCACCTTAAACCTATGTCCCCTAGTAACTGACTCTTCCAACATTTGGAAAAAGCTTCTGACTATCCACCCTGTCCATGCTGCTCATAACTTTGTAAACCTCCATCATGTCACCCCTCCACCTCTGTCATTCCAGTGAAGACAATCTGAGTTTATCCAACCTCTCCTCATAGCTAATGCCCTCCAGACCAGGCAACATCTTGGTAAACCTCTTCTGTAGCCTCCCCAGAGCCGCCACGTCCATCTGGTAGTGTGGTGACCAGAATTGCACGCAATATTCTTGCACTTACTGACCCCCCACCACCACCCCCCCACCCCTCATCATCTCCATCTGCTGGTGTCCCTGTCTTACTGCAGTTACTGCCTTCTCTCACCATCTCCATCTGCTGGTGTCCCTGTCTCACTGCAGTTTCTGCCTCCTATCACCATCTCCATCTGCTGGTGTCCCTGTCTCACTGCAATTACTGCCGCCTCTCACCATCGCCATCTGCTGGTGTCCCTGTCTCACTGCAATTACTGCCCCCTCTCACCATCTCCATCTGCTGGTGTCCCTGTCTCACTGCAGTTTCTGCCCCCTCTCACCTCCTCACAATCACTGCGATTCGCAGCTTTGACAACAGGGTGACTTTGTTGCCAACGCAAACACCAGGTGGCGCTGTACTGGTACATGCGCAAATTCAGCCTGTTCCGCTGAAACATCCAGGTCTGCCACGTTCAGGCAGCTGCCAGGTCCAAAGTTAGCGCCGGTCAAATATTCACAAAGACGGTCGTGGGAGGGGGGGTGGCGGGAGGGAGGGGGAGGGTGGCAGATCGGGCGGGGGGGTGGGTGGAGGCGGAATGAGATTTAGTTCCAGTGTTTGAAACCCTTCTGCTGTTTCTATGATTTCACAAATTTAACAATGAGATTGAGAGGGTATTTCACCGCCTTCTTCAGCTCCTGTCTGAATTTCGTCTGGGTCACAGTGTAAATACATGTGTTAGTGCAGGAACTGAGAAGCTGCAGCATCTTTGATGTGCGATTTGTGATATAGGCAGGGTCAGTGTTGGGGGGAAAAATAGTGAATATCTGCAATGCGCCTATAAATGTAATCCGCAACCCAGATCGCCCATAACAGTATAAAACTGCTGGATATACTGAAGAGTAAAATAATTGATTTCCTGCGATTCTCCATCTCTGGGTCCTTGTGATTCTCTCCATTGCTGTGGCGTCGGAATCCCCTGCGGATTTTACTGGAGAATAAAATCCGTCTGACAGTAAGAACATTGAGCAGCAACATCAGAAAGATCGGGACACAAGGGGTTAAAATGCGGTTAAAGAATTGAAATTCCCCCCATATGGGGGAAGTAAAGAAGATCAGTTTAGGAACACAAACCATGGGAACATTATCAATAATGTAATCTTGTTGCAGTGTAAAGTACCAGGGGAGAGACTCTAAACAGCCCAGCACTCTCACTGTTCCTACAACCACAGCCGCCGTTTTCTCGCTGCATTGTTTTATTTTCAGCTTCTCACAACAAATGGCCACAAATCGATCAAAGGTGAAAGTGACTGTGAGCCAGGCAGAAACAACTGTGGCTGCATTAAGCAGAACCTTAATGGGGGAACACACAGGAGTAATGGTCAGGAATGAATCTGGGAAGTAAATTAAAACAATCCTGTACAATATGGGATCAGTGATAACGACCAGGAGATCAGACATTGCCATTCCCACCAGGTAGACAGTGATACATTTGGAGAGACCGCACTTTCCACGGGACAGGATCACAATCGCCACCAAGTTAACTGGAAGAGGGAGAAAAGGAAGCAGAGAAATTACTGATCATTCCTGGAGACAAAACAGCAGTTTGACAGGATCTGGGCTGAAATTTCCTGCTTTATTGCTGCATCGAGCAATTAAAACTGATTCATTGACCTGGGCAGTGCTTTGACACAGTGAAATGTTTGAAAACCCAATTATTAATAATGAATTGGGAAATTGATACAGAAAGTGAATAAAGTCAGCAGCGGATCTACTGGAAGTATTGAGTGAGGATGCAGTGCCAGTGGGGAAATGAGAAGGGCTTTTACAGAGATGGAATCCAATTTGTTAATTGGGAATTTGTCTCCAGACTGTTGGTTGGAAAGGTTTGGGGGCAGTGGGATGTGTAGCTGGTTTGTTACTCTGGGTGAATGGAACCGACAGAGACTATTGAGAAATGGGAAAAGACTGAAAAATGCAGTGCTGAGTTTGAGTATCAGCCATGATCTAAAATGGCGGAGCAGGCTCGAACGGCTGAATGGCCTCCTCCTGCTCCTATGTTCCTGTATTCCGTTCAGGTTGGACGAGGCAGCTGGAGGTGTAGCCATTGAGTGAGATGGGGAGGGAAAGAAGGAAAAGGTTATGTTGGAGCTGGAGGGGAGACTGGAGCAGATGGTTTGGGAAAGTGGATAAACTGAAGCAATGGATGAGGAGACTGAGGATTCAATACAGTGAGAGGAGAGGCTGAGATTCACAGGGAGAGACTGCAGCAGAGTTTTGGAGGAAATGTGATCTATCGATCCCAGGAATACAACTCAATTAACACATTCAAACAATAATCCCTGTGGTTATTGGTGTTGGAGAACAGTTCATTGTTTATACAATATAGTCAATATATTTAGTTTGTACAGGCGATTAAATATACATTGAAATATCCTTCTGATATCAGCCTCACTCTTTATTGAATTCAGCAGTCACAGAGATTATAAAATGCAGTTTTTAAATGATGAATTTCCATCAGTAAAAAACTGATTCTATTCTGTTCATTCAGTCACTAAGTAAGGAATAGGAACTTTCTCCAAAGCAAAATGAGGATCTGACAGAAATCAACACAGAGGATCAAGTCCAGCAGGAAAATGAACACAATCTGACAACAGACAACTTCAACTCCCAGTTTCTCTCACTAATTGTTCTGGACATTCCAGCACTTTATGACAGTGAATTATTCACACTGCCGCTTCTTTATCTTTACTTCTGCTTACCTCTTTCCCTCGGTTTCATTCTCCCTGCTCATTTTCTCCTTCCCTATCTCTTTGGAGCACTCACACCCTGCAAACTGTTACTTAATGCTACTATTCACATATGATTTATTCCTAACATTCTGTGCCTGTCTTCTGATCACCCGCCCCAGGTTCAATGATTCCATTCTCAGAGTCAGTTTGTTCAATGCTGAAACCTCTGTGAATAATTTAATGTATCTACAGATCACCCGCGTCTACACCTGTTCACCTGCACTCTTCACTTCATCTACAGTGCATGGAATAAACAGGATCGAAAGCTTCTTCCAGACAAACCTCACAATCATTGAAATTCCTTCCCCTGGAATTATAAAGTAATCCGTTAGAATGTGGGACAGTTTAATTAATAAAAGACCAACATCAGCGCTGCATCTGATAATCTACAGATAAATGGAAAGACTCTTGATTCCAACTGATAGAGTGTAAACCGTTAAAACATCACATCTTTACTTTCTATTTTACATGCAGCCCAGTGACAGTGAAGGGTCCAAAGTGAAGCAGAGAAGGAGATGTGAAAGTGTCAGCAACAAACTCAGTTCAGTAGCCAGACATCTGAAGCATCGTCACACACACACTGAATGATATAATATTTGATAACAGTGTTAACAATAAATACATTGAAATCCTCGTTATACTGAGCCATGTTATTGGGGAGGGAGGATATTGCAACTCTGAGACCGGGAGATTTCTCATTATCAATCTCTGAAAAAAAAATCAAAGAAGTATTCCAGGACCAGTTAAAAGCTGTGAATGGTCTGATTCTTGATCCAAACTGATTCGAGACTCCCAGAATAATCTAGTAACAATGCCAGTTACTTAAAACAATACGACTCAATTCATAATACAACTCCTACAAGACAAAGAAAAAGTAGACAATGAGGAGATTCCATCAGTAAATTGCTAGAACATAACAGGCAGTTGTGTAACACTCACAGTGAGAAATATTGCTGTGTACGGCAGCACATTTAACATCGATTTACACCATTTACAGCTGAGATAAAAACAAGAAATGCTGGAACCACTCAGCAGGTCTGGCAGCATCTGTGAAAAAGAGTCACTGAAAAGGGTCACTGACCCGAAACGTTAACTCTGCTTCTCTTTTCACAGATGCTGCCAGACCTGCTGAGTGGTTCCAGCATTTCTTGTTTTTATTTCAGATTTCCAGCATCCGCAGTATTTTGCTCTTATTAACAGCTGAGATACTGGCTTGCCAGGAACTCCAATTGCTGCAAGTGCAGGATAATAAATGTCTTCTATCTGATCGATTACTGGATATCCCATTTCTGTGAGAAGCAGACACTTCTGTTAGCCTGGAATCTACAGCTCCAGCAGGCACTCTGAGATGATCCATTCCAATGGGTGCTGATTTATACAGGCGATAAGTCTCCACTAACACGGTTATACCCCTGATCATTGTTATTCGTTACATTCTCCAGATCAAACACATTACATCAGCAGCTTTGACTCTGATGTAAATAATGTGGTGGATAAAACACAATAATTTCAATGTCAATGACATTTCCTTCGTAAGATCTCTCTCGGGATAAACCTGAAATCGGTACTCATTCGGGATAGATGCTACAATTATAAGTGGCATCATTTACATTTTCCATATTATTGTATTGACCTTGTTCACTCCTGTTGATTGTCAATGTAACTGATCTGTCTCGAGTGGACAGTGAATCCAGGGACAAAAGCAAACCCGTTTCACTCTGTTCTTGCCTTTTCCCAGTTAAAATGTGAATTTTGGGGATCAGATTCGAGACCATGTCCAGGGTTACAGCCTAGAAACTACTGTGGGTGATATTAGGGAGCAGAGACTGTTCACGTCCATTGGGGAGGCTGTCGCAGAGTGATAATATCACTCGTCAAGTAATCCAGAGGCCCAACCTGACGATCTGGGGACAAGGGCTCAAATCCCACCATGACAGCTTTATAAAGTGGAGGGATCTCCCTCTCTATGTATAAAGTGGAGGGAGCTCCCTCTCTATGCATAAAGTGGAGGGAGCACCCTCTCTATGTATAAAGTGTTGGGAGCACCCTCTCTATGTATAAAAGAGAGGGAGCTCCCTCTTTATGTATAAAGTAGAGTGAGCTCCCTCTCTATATATAAAGCGGAGGGTGCTTCCTCTCTATGTATAAAGTGGAGGGAGATCCCTCTCTATATATGAAGTGGAAGGAGCTTCCTCTCTATGCATAAAGTGGAAGGAGATCCCTCTCTATGTAGAAAGTGGAGGGAGATCCCTCTCTATGTATAAAGTGGAGGGAGCATCCTCTCTATGTATAAAATAGAGGCAGCTTTCGCTTCGTGTATAAAGTGTAGGGAGCTCCATCTCTATATATAAACTGTAGGGAGCTCCCTCTCAATGTATAAACTGGAGGGAGCTCCCTCTCTATGTATAAAGTGGAGGGAGAACACTCTCTATGTATACATTGGAGCGACACCCTCTCTATGTATAAAGTGGATGGAGCTCCCTCTCATAGTATAAAATGGAGAGAGCTCCCTCTCTATGTATGATGTGACGGGAGCTCCCTCTTTCTGTATAAAGTGGAGGGAGCTCCCTCTCTGTGTATAAAGTGTACATGGTCTAAAACCATTCAGGTGTGAAATGAAGAAACACTTCAACACACCAGGTGTTTAGCTGGAGCTTTACTGTCTATCTATGGAATTTAGAAGGTTATGGGGTGATTTGATAAACGTTTTGAGAATAATAAGGGAAACTGATAGGGTAGACAGAGAGAAAATATTCCCACTGGCTGCGGAGTCAGGAACTTGGGGGCATAGTCTAAAAATCTAAATGTAGTCTGAAAACCTTTCAGGACTGAAATGAAGAAACACTTCAACACACCATGTGTGGTATCAGTTTGGAACTCTCTTCAACAAACGGCAATTGATGCTGAGCCAGTTGTTAATTTTTTAAATCTGAGATCGTTAGATTTTTTTGTTAAAGGTATGAAGAGATATGGGGCGAAGACGGGGATATGGAGTTAGATGACAGATCAGCCATTATCTTGTTGAATAACAGAACAGGGTTGAGGGGCCAAATTGCCTCCTCCTCTTACAATGTCCTCCGACAAATATCCTGCTGTCACTCTCTGTGTCTGAGTCACTCCCTCAGTCTGTGTCCTTTTTTGTCTCTCTTTCCGTCTGTCTGTCTCTTTCTCCCTCCTCTCTCAGAACATCTGTGGATATCCACAAACATCAGTTAGCCATTTTAGGTTTGTCCACGGTGGCCATTTTATGTTACCACAGCACTGGGACATTTGTTACAGAGACTGATTCCTCACTAATATACTGCTAGTGCTTTAAACTTGACAGAGACACAGCGATGGAGACACTGAGACACACAGTACTAGACAGGAGTGAATCATTCCCTTGTACCCATTGTGTACTGTATCTGTACAGGTGCTGACACTGTATTAAATTCATTCCTGGAATCTGGGCATCACTGACAAGACCAGCATTTATTGTCTAATTTCCCTGAGAAGGTGGTGATGAGCTGCTCCCCTCATCGACCCTCCCAGTTACCCCTACAAAAAATTCACTCAAGCTAGTCTGACACGATCTTCACTTGCCAAATCCATGCTGACTGTGCTTGATTAATCTGCACCTTTCTAAATGACCATTACTACTGTTTATCAGAATTTATCCCAATCATTTGCCTTCCACTGAGGTTAGGCTGAGTGGCCTGTAATTACTCAGTCTACCCCTTTCTCCCTTTTTAATCAATGGTACAACGTCAGCAGTCCTCCAGTCCTTTCCTTCTTTAATTCTCCCTGGTATCTCCATCTCTCTCACATTCCCTTCTTTGTCTCGCTCTCTCTTTTCCTCTCTTGGTGTTCTCTCTCCCTCCCTCTCTGTGTCTCTCTCCCTCTCTCTCTGTTTCTCTCTCTCTCTTTCTTTGACTCTGTCCATGACTCTGTGTCTCTCTCACACCATCTCTCCCTCTCTCTCTGTCTCTCCTTCTCTCTTTGCCTCTCTGTCTCTCTCTCTTTTGCTCCCTCTCTGTCTCTCTCTCTCTCTGACTCTCTGTCTATGTCTCTCTCTCCTTCTTTTACTCTGTTTCTCCCGATCTCTCTTTCTCTCCCTTTGTGCATGACTCTGTTTGTCTCTCTCTCACACCATCTCTGCCTCTCTGACTCTTTCTCTCTGGTTGTCTGTCTTTGTCTCTCTCTCTCTGTCTCTCTCTCTCTCCCTCTCTGTCTGTCTCTCTCCCTCTGTATCTCTCTCCCCCTCTTTCTGCCTCCATGTGTTGCTGTATGTCCCTATCCAACTGTTTCTGTCTCTCTGTCTCTGTCTCTCCCTTTGTCTCCCTCACTCTTTGTCTCTCTCTCTCTCTCCCTCTTTCTTTCTCTCCATCGCTCTCCGTCTATGTCTCTCCTCTCTGTCTCTCTCCCCTCCCTCTATCTCTCTCTCTTTGCAGTACCCCACTGACCCATTCATTTGCCTAGTATTTGTTTTTTTAACTTATGTTTATACCTTGCAGTTCCTCATTTACATGAGTTCCTTGATTCTCCATTATTTCTGGCAGGTTTTTGTATTTTCCTCTGTGAAGACAGACACAAAGTATTTGTTCAGTTTCTCTGCCATTGTCCTATGATGAGAGGCTGATTAAATTGGACCTGTATTCTCCCGAATTTAGAAGAACGAGAGGTGATCACATTGAAACATATCAGATTCTAAAGGGACTGAATAGGGTCGACACTGAGAGATTATTTCCGCTGGTCGGGAAATGAAAGTCTGCCTTCCTACCTAGCTGATCCACCTGTCCTGTCAGCCTCAGGGATCAGTGAACATTCACTCCAAGGTGCCGCTGTTCACAGACACAGAGATAATTTTGGAAATAGTCACGTTGTTTAGTTACATCGAAAGAGCAAATGTCAAATATAGTCATAGTTTGATGTAATCCTGTGTACACAGAGGTACAAGAAATCGGCATAGAGTGTGTAATATCAGGCGAGAGGGAGAAATATAGATGGAGAGAGTGTAACAATGAGAAAGGGAGAGATCGGCCTGGAGAGAGAAGTGGAGAGCTACTCTTACTGGAAATCTCTCTCCATTTCCGTTTTCCCCTCTCTCTTACTCACTCAATCATTAGTTCCCCTCTTTGCTAGTCTCTCCATGTTTATCTCTCTCCTCTTCTCTCTCTCTATCTCTCTCTGTACACTGTCAGAGGACAAAGGAAGAGGAGGAGGCCATTTATGCCCTCAACCCTGTTCTGCCTTTCAAAGAGATCATGGCTGATCTGTGATCTAACTCCATGTACCCGTCTTTGCCCCATATCACTTAATGCCTTTTGTTAGTAAAAATCTGTCAAACTCAGCTTGAAAAATTAGCAAGTGTCTCAGCATCAATTGCTGTTTGTGAAAGAGAGTTCCAAACTGATACCACACCTGGCGTGTTGAAGTGTTTATTTATTTCACTCCTGAATGGTTTTAGAGTCACAGAGTCATAGAGTCGTACAGCACAGAAACAGGCCCTTTGGCCGACCGCGTCCATGCTGACGATATTGCCTATCTATACTAATCCCACCTGCCTGCATTAATTCAACATCCCTCTATGCTTTGCTCATTCAAGTACCTGTCCAGATGCCTCTTAAATGTTGGTACTGTTCCTGCCTCCACCACCCTCTCAGGCAGCTCATTCCAGATACCCACTATACTTTGTGTGATGAATGTATCCCTTTGATTCCCTTTAAACCACCTCCCTCTCACCTTAAATCTATGCCCTCTCGTTTTAGTCTCCCCTACCATGGGAAACAGACTCTGGCTATCTACCCTATCTCTCTCATAATTTTATGTACCTCTGTCATGTCCCCTCTCAGCCTCCTCTGCTCCAGGGAAAACAGACCCAGCCTATCCAATCTCGCTTTACAACTAAAGCCCTCCAAACCCGGCAACATCCTTGTGAATCTTTTCTGCACCCTTTCCAACTCCAGTTAGTAAAAATCTATCAATCTCAGAGCTAAAAATTAACAAGTGTCTCAGCATCAATTGCGGTTTGTTGAAGAGAGTTCCAAACAGATACCACCCCTGGTGTGCTGAAGTGTTTCTTCATTTCACTCCTGAATGGCTTTAGACTATGTTTAGATTTTAGACTATGCCCACATGTTCTAGACTCTGCAGCCAGTGGGAGTAGTTTCTCTCTTTCGACCCTATCAGTTTCCCTTATTATTCTGAAAATTTTGATCAAATCACCCTTTAATCTTCTAAATTCCAGGGATACAGAGTAAAGCTCTATCGACATTATCCCATTCAACATTCCCAAGCCAAGCACAGTGTGGGGTTAGACACAGAGTAAACTTCCCTCTGCACTGTCCCATCACACAGTCCCAGGGCAGGGGCAGCATCGCGTTAGATACGGAGTAAAGACAGGGCCTATTGTATTATAAACAGAGAAATGGTCTTGTGCAGTTCAAACTGAGACCGGGTGAAACGCAGCAGAAGCAGAGACGACTCCCAGGGCAGGACCATCATGGGGTGGATACAAAGTGAATCTCGCTCGACACTGCCCGAAACAGAGAGAGACAGAGATAGAGAGACAGACAGACAGATACGGTGACTGAGAGTGGAAGAAGAATATTTAACATCGGACATAGGAAGAGGAGGAGGCAATTTAAACCCTCAACCCTGTTCCAGCGTTCAGTGAGATCAGGGCTGATCTGTGATCTAACTAACACCATATATCTCACCTTTGACCCTTATCTCTTAATAACTTTTGTTAACAAGAATCGATCAATCACAGATTTAATAATTAACAATTAAGCCGTCATGAATTCCTGTTTGCAGAAGAGAGTTCCAAAATTGCAAAGAAATCCAAAGGAATGATTGGACAAGCTGGGGTAGTTTTCTTTGGAACAGAGGAGGCTGAGGAAAGATTGAGTTGAGGTGTATAAAATTATGAGGGGCCTCTATAGAGTGGATAGGAAGGACCTATTTCCCTTAGCACAGAGGTCCATAAGCGGGGGCATAGATTTCAAAATGTCGACAACCAAAGTCATGAGGGTGGCTCCGACAGTGGAATAGCTTGCTGGATGTTTAAAATGGAGGGTATTCTCTCTGGATCTCTCCTGATGTTTCTCTCTCCATACCTATCTCTTACATGTTTGTACACACAGCAGTGAAGTATTACATCAAATTGATATATCTTACAATCTCCTTTTCAATCCACCCCAACAATCCTTCTCTCTCCAACCTTGTTCCTCTCTGCAGCACTCTCTCCCTGTCTGCATATCTAACCCTCTCTCCCTCTGTTTCTCTCCAAGTGCCAGAGATAGCAGGAGGGAGAGACAGAGAGAGGAAGACAGAGAGAAAATGTTGAAGGAACTGCACTCTGTTCCTAAGATGTGCTGAACCTGCTCTCGGAGTGTTTGATGGGCTACATTAATCGGCCGTGTACTTTCCTGCATCAGGCTGCGAAGACGCAGAGCATGTTCAGTACACAAAGGGTCAAAGGGAACGAGTCACTCCTGTCTGCTGCTGGGAAGAGAGACCGACCTTAACCTCAAGGCAGCGTTTGACCGAGTGTGGCATCGAGGAGCCCGAGTAAAATTGAAGTCAGTGGGAATCCGCTGGTTGGACTCATACTGAGCACAAAGGAAGATGGTTGTGGTTGTTGGAGGTCAGTCATCTCAGTCCCAGGACATCAGAACAGGAGTTCCTCAGGGTAGTGTACTAGGCCAAACCATCTTTAGCTGCTTCCTCAATGACCTGCCCTCCATCGGAAGGACAGAAGTGGGGATGTTCACTGATGATTGCAGTGTTCAGTTCCATTCGCACCTCCTCAGATAATGAAATTCCAGCAGAAGATGCTGGAAATACTGAGCAGGTCAGGCAGCGTCTGTGGAGAGAGAAACATAGTTAGTGATTCAGTTCGATGGTTTCCAGATTTCCAGCATCCACTGTATCTTTCCTCAGATAATGAAGCAATCCAGAGCCACATGGACAAGAACCGGACAACATTCAGGATTGGGCCGACCAGTGGCAAATAACATTCACGTCACACAAGTGCCAGGCAATGACCATCTGCAACAAGACCACCTCCCCTTAGCATTCAAAGCATTATCCCATCGCTGAATCCCCCAGCATCAACATCCTGGGGAAGCATTGACATCAAACTTAACTAAACAAATCACATCAATAGTTTTTTTCACTCAGCGGCTGGTGGGTGTCTGGAACTCAATGCCTGAAAGGGTGGTAGAGGCAGAAAACCTCATCACATTTAAAACAATCTCTTGGATATGCACTTGAAGAAATAACCTCTCCATGTTTAAAATGGGTAAAGAATAACTCTCCTCGTCTCCAATGTCCCATCGAAAACTCTCAGAGAAGTGACAGCACGGGTTAGATATAGAGTAAAGCTTCGTTTAAATTGTCCCTGGAGTTCCCGATTAAACCGGGTCACTCACTGTGCCCGGCTCAGCCTCAAGACTCACCTGCCTCAGTCAAAGAACAAAGAACAGTACAGCACAGGAACAGGCCATTCGGCCCTCCAAGCCTGCGCCGATCTTGATGACTGCCTAAACTAAAACCTTCTGCACTTCCGGGGCCCTTATCCTTCTCTTCCCTTCCTAATCATGTATTTGTCAAGACGTCTCTTAAACGTTGCTATCATATCTGCTTCCACCACCTCCCCTGGCAGCAAGTTCCAGGAACTCACCACCCTCTGTGTAAAAAACGTGCCTCGCACATCCCGTCTAAAGTTTGCCCCTCGCACCTTAAACCTATGTCCCCTAGTAACTGACTCTTCCACCCTGGGAAAAAGCTTCTGACTATCCACTCTGTCCATGCCGCTCATAACTTTGTAAACCTCTATTATGTCGCCCCTCCACCTCTGTCGTTCCAGTGAAAACAATCCGAGTTTTTCCAACCTCTCCTCATAGCTAATGCCCTCCAGACCAGGCAACATCCTGATAAACCTCCTTTGTACCCTCTCCAAAGCCTCCACGTCCTTCCGGTAGTGTGGCGACCAGAATTGCACGCAATATTCTAAGTGTGGCCTAACTAAGGTTCTGTACAGCTGCAACATGACTTGCCAATTTTTATACCTTCTGCCCCGACTGATGAAGGCAAGTTTGCCGCATTCCTTCTTGACTACCTTATTTCTCTGCGTTGCCACTTTCAGTGACCTGTGGACCTGTACGTCCAGATCTCTCTGCCTGTCAATACTCCTAAGGGTTCTGCCATTTACTGTATACCTCCCACCTGCATTCGCCCTTCCAAAATACATTATCTCACATTTGTCCGGATTAAACTCCATCTGCCATTTCTCCGCCTATGTCTCCAACCGATCTATATCCTGCTGTATCCTCTGACAATCCCCATCATTATCCGCAACTCCACCAACATTTGTTTCGTCCACAAACTTACTAATCAGACAAGCTACATTTTCCTCCAAATCATTTATATATACTACAAACAGCAAAGGTCCCAGCACTGATCCCTGCGGAACGCCACTATTCACATCCCTCCATTCACAAAAACACCCATCCACTGATACCCTCTGCCTTCTATGACCAAGCCAGTTCTGTATCCATCTTGCCAGCTCACCTCTGATCCCGTGTGACTTCACGTTTTGTACCAGTCTGCCATGCGGGACCTTGTAAAAGGCCTTACTAAAGTCCAGATAGATAACATCCACTGCCCTTATTGACTGTTTCTTTCCTCTGCTCTTTTGGGGGATTCAGAGATGATGTTTGTTCATCACTTGTCCACATTTAGAGGCGTCCAGCTTCTCTGCAGCTGCTGTCTTGGAGAGAGAAATTGTATTCAATTTTTTCCCCTCAGTTTGGAGACATGAGGAGAGACTGTTTGCACTAGCAGAGGGTGAAACAAATAGGCAGGGAGCTGTTCTGGTCTGGAATTCACTGTCTGACAGGTTTCTGAAAGCAGATTCGATAGCAACTGCAAAAGACAATCGGATCAAAACTTCAATTTCTCTGAGTTATAGTAAAGAAGATACCAGCATAGAGAGAGAAGTGGGAGAAGGAGGGAGATGTCATAATGTTAGTGATGAAGAATTCAACACAACTTATTCAGAGAGTTTTTTATTTGTAAATGATTGTTGAGTTTTCTTTGATCCTGTTGTTTTGTTTATGCATTATCTTTAATCAATCAAAATAATTTTCCAAATAGGAACCAGTTTAATGTTACAAGTTTTTACATCGTAGGAAAAGAGCCATTTAACAACAGTTATATTGAAATTATGCTATTCGGCATCTCAAGTTTACAGAAAGTAAACTTCTCAAATATTTTGAAACTTTCAGACTCTCAGCAACACTGAATCGCCCATCAGCAATTACTCACCATCGCCATCTGCTGTTGTCCCTGTCTCACTGCAGTTACTTTCCTCTCTCTCCATCTCCATCTGCTGGTGTCCCTGTCTCACTGCAGTTACTGTCCCCCCTCTCACAATCTCCATCTGCTGGTGTCCCTGGCTCACTGCAGTTACTGTCCCTCGCTCACCATCTCCATCTACTGGTGTCCCTGCCTCACTGCAGTTACTGTCCCTCTCTCACCATCTCCATCTGCTGGTGCCCCTGTCATGAGGGTGTGATGGCTCCCACAGTGGCATAGCATGCTGGATGTTTAAAATGGGGAACATTGTTTCTGAACGCTTCCAGATGCATGGACGATCACATGTTCAGGGAGTGTCACCAGCTACAGAAAGCTGATCTCCTGGGTTTTGAACTTGTGCGATGGCAGGAGTCACTGTGCCATATCCGTGAGGCTGAGAACTATTTAGATAGCATGTTTAGAGATGTGTTCACACTGTAGGTGACGAGAGTGCAGGCATAGAGGGGATGGGTGACCACCAGAGAGACTTGAAGGACCAGGCAGGTTGTCCAGGTTTCCGCTGAGTCGAGCTCACTCAGTAATAGATTTTCCTCTTTGCATACAGGTGAAGATGATGGTTCCTCATGGTTGTGCAACCACAGTTAAGTCCGTGAAACCACGGACAGCTCAGCTGCACAGGACAGGAGGAAGAGGAGTGGAAAAGTGAAAGTGTTAGGGGATTCAATAATTAGGGGAACAGACAGGCATGTCTGCGATCATAGTCATGACTCCAGGATGGTATGTTGCCTTCCTGGTGACAGTGTCAAGGATATCACTGTGCAACTGCAGAGTGGGTGAACAGCCAGAGCTCATGGACCACATCTCCACAGGTAGGAAGAGGAATGAAGACCTGGAAACAGATTTTAGAGAGATAGGAAAGAGATTAAAAAGCAAGACTTCAAAAGGAGTCAGTTCATGATTACTCCCAGTGCTACATGCTAGTGAGTACAGAAATAGAAGTGCAGAGCAACTGACGGCGTGGATGGAAAGATGGTGCAAGTGGGAGGACTTTAGATTCTTGAGGCATCAGTACTCGTTCTGGTCAGGTGGAAACTCGACAAGAAGGATGGATTATACCTTAGCAGGACCGAGACCAATATCCTCGCAGGATGATTTGCTAGTGATGCTGGCGAGGTTTGAAACTAGCTTGGCAGAGGATGGGAAACTAAGAGGGATTTCAGATAGTAGAAAACCAAAGCTCGTTATGGTAGTAACAAAGGAAGTAAGCGAAAGTGGAAAGCAGCAGCAGAAACAAAGGCCAGCATCAAATCGGGTCAACATACGGGGAAACAAGTTAAAAAAGGCCAAATGTAACGCACTCTATCGACTGCATGTAGCATTCGCATTAAGGTAGAATCGATGAATTGATGGAACATTAGTAAACAAGGATGATCTTTAACGGACACGTGACTACAGCTAACCAAAGCTGGGAACTGAAATTTCAAGGGTATTCATCATTTAGGAAGGATAGGAAAAAGGAAAAGGATATTGGTAATGAAGGATGATTTGCTGCATTCGTTCAATTCTGCAATGCATAGTCACAAATAACTCTTTCAAATCACTAATTGAAAGTCCACAGTTAAAGAAGCAGCCATATCCCACAATGAAGAAGAGCAGCGTTGAGAGAGACTTTAGATGGGTCTGTTTTTGTCCAGTGTGTGCAGGAGGGTTTTCTGACACAGTATGTGGACAGGCCAACCAGGGGCGATGCCACATTGGATTTGGTACTGGGTAATGAACCCGGCCAGGTGTTCGATTTAGATGTAGGTGAGCACTTTGGCGATAGTGATCACAATTCGGTTAGGTTTACCTTAGCGATGGGCAGGGACAGGTATATACCGCAGGGCAAGAATTATAGCTGGGGGAAAGGAAATTATGACGCGATTAGGCAAGATTTAGGATGTGTAGGATGGGGAAGGAAACTGCAGGGGATGGGCACAAACGAAATGTGGAGCTTATTCAAGGAGCAGCTAATGCGTGTCCTTGATAAGTATGTACCTGTCAGGCAGGGAGGAAGTTGTCGAGCGAGGGAGCCGTGGTTTACTCAAGAGGTTGAAGCGCTTGTCAAGAGGAAGAGGGCGGCTTATGTTAGGATGAGACGTGAAGGCTCAGTTAGGGCGCTTGAGAGTTACAAGCTAGCCAGGAAGGATCTAAAGGGAGGGCTAAGAAGAGCAAGGAGAGGACACGAGAAGTCATTGGCGGATAGGATCAAAGAAAACCCTAAGGCTTTCTATAGGTATATCAGGAATAAACGAATGATAAGAGTTAGAACAGGGCCAATCAAGGATAGTAGTGGGAAGTTGTGTGCGGAATCAGAGGAGATAGGGGAAGCGTTAAATGAATATTTTTTCGTCAGTATTTACAGTAGAAAAAGAAAATGTTGCCGAGGACATTACTGAGATACAGCCTACTAGGCTAGATGGGATTGAGATTCACAAGGAGGAGGTGTTAGCAATTTTGGAATGAGTGAAAATAGATAAGTCCCCTGGGCCAGATGGGATTTATCCTAGGATTCTCTGGGAAGCCAGGGAGGAGATTGCAGAGCCGTTGTTGTTGATCTTTAAGTCGTCATTGTCGACAGGAGTAGTGCCGGAGGACTGGAGGATAGCAAATGTTGTCCCCTTGTTCAAGAAGGGGAGTAGAGACAGCCCTGGTAATTATAGACCTGTGAGCCTTACTTCGGTTGTGGGTAAAATGTTGGAAAAGGTTATAAGAGACAGGATTGATAATCATCTTGAAAAGAATAAGTTCATTTGCGATAGTCAGCACGGTTTTGTGAAAGGTAGGTCGTGCCTCACAAACCTTATTGAGTTTTTCGAGAAGGTGACCAAACAGGTGGATGAGGGTAAAGCCGTGGATGTGGTGTATATGGATTTCAGTAAGGCGTTTGATAAGGTTCCCCACGGTAGGCTATTGCAGAAAATACGGAAGTATGGGGTTGAAGGTGATTTAGAGCTTTGGATCAGAAATTGGCTAGCTGAAAGAAGACAGAGGGTGGTGGTTGATGGCAAATGTTCATCCTGGAGTTTAGTTACTAGTGGTGTACCGCAAGGTTCTGTTTTGGGGCCACTGCTGTTTGTCATTTTTATAAACGACCTGGATGAGGGTGTAGAAGGGTGGGTTAGTAAATTTGCGGATGACACGAAGGTCGGTGGAGTTGTGGATAGTGTAGAAGGGTGTTGTAGGGTACAGAGGGACATAGATAGGCTGCAGAGCTGGGCTGAGAGATGGCAAATGGAGTTTAATGCGGAGAAGTGTGAGGTGATTCACTTTGGAAGGAGTAACAGCAATGCAGAGTACTGGGCTAATGGGAAGATTCTTGGTAGTGTAGATGAGCAGAGAGATCTTGGTATCCAGGTACATAAATCCCTGAAAGTTGCTACCCAGGTTAATAGGGCTGTTAAGAAGGCATATGGTGTGTTAGCCTTTATTAGTAGGGGGATCGAGTTTCGGAGCCACGGGGTCATGATGCAGCTGTACAAAACTCTGGTGAGGCCGCACCTGGAGTATTGCGTGCAATTCTGGTCACCGCATTATAGGAAGGATGTCGAAGCTTTGGAAAGGGTGCAGAGGAGATTTACTAGGATGTTGCCTGGTATGGAAGGAAGGTCTTACGAGGAAAGGCTGAGGGACTTGGGGTTGTTTTCGTTAGAGAGAAGGAGGAGGAGAGGTGACTTAATAGAGACATACAAGATAATCAGAGGGTTAGATAGGGTGGATAGTGAGAGTCTTTTTCCTCGGATGAGGATGGCAAACACGAGGGGACATAGCTTTAAGTTGAGGGGTGAAAGATATAGGACAGATGTCAGAGGTAGTTTCTTTACGCAGAGAGTAGTAGGGGCGTGGAACGCCCAGCCTGCAACAGTAGTAGACTCGCCAACTTTAAGGGCATTTAAGTGGTCATTGGATAGACATATGGATGTAAATGGAATAGTGTAGGTCAGATGATCGGCGCAACATCGAGGGCCGAAGGGCCTGTACTGCGCTGTAATATTCTAATTCTAATTCTAATTATCCACACTTGAGATTTAATCACTGAATGACCAAAGTTAAAGGGGACAGCCACAATCCACAGTGAAGTAGAGCAGCCCTGAGGGAAACATCCGCACATTTGGATTTAAATTGCTGAATGGTCACAGTCGAGTGAAGGACATCACTGAAACAACATGCGACTCGAGATATGATGGATGATGTTTGAAAGAACAACCTCATTGCTAGGACAATAAGGCTTCTAATTTCCATGAGTTAATTCATGTGATTAGAATAGTCCATTCTTAGCAGTTTTCCGGTTCAACTTCAGAAACGTATGTATTTTATTACAGTAGGGACTGTACTCGATGTTGTAATATGTTTGTTCAAATTTTAAAAAAAGTTGCAATTTCAATTTCCCGTGGAGATCCCACAGGGTATAAATTATAGGCTCTGGGAATGTATCACCTCAGAGTTTAAAATAGAGAGATTGCCTGCAATACAAAGGGCCAGATCACTTCATACAGAAAATGCTTGAAACACTGATCAGTATCAGGAAAATATATTACCTGATCCTTGCCATCATTGGTGTTCCTGGTAAGTGATTATAACCATTGATGCTGTGTAAAACTGTGTGTGAGCTGGTCTCTATTTCTTTTCTGATAAAAAATGTTACTTGGTGATCTAGTGGGCAGCGATATACAGACAGCCGATCACTGATATCATTTTCTTACGTCAAATATCTTGCATTATCACTGCGGTTTTATTGTATTCACTTAACTGATGATAAACCTCTGATTGTAACTGACAGGCTCGTTGAATTATGAAGTTATTGCATTGAGTGGAAAATCGCGTAATGTTAACTTAGATATCACTGAAGCCAAATCTTTAAAAGAAGGTATTATTGGGACTATCTGTCACTGTAGAATTGTACTGAGTGCGGATCACTAACTGGAGCGAAACATCTGACTCCAGTGGTCATGTACTATTTGGATTATCTGTCATTGCGAAATTATGCGGAGTGTTGGTCATGAACTGGAGTGGAACACCTGATCCCAGTGAGCATGTTTTACTGTAATAACTGCAATTGTCCAATCAGTTTCTATTTTGAAATCTTTGCTTCAGATGATAGATCTCTCTATTGAGATGCCTTTGGGTCTGACGAACTGATTGCCAAGCGGAAGATGTTTACTGAGGTCTTGTAATAGGCGAATAAGTGTATAAATTTAAATGTATTGATATAGAAATATATGACGGAGGTGGAGGGGCGACATGATAGAGGTTTACAAAGTTATGAGCGGCATGGACAGAGTGGATAGTCAGAAGGTTTTTCCCAGGGTGGATGAGTCATTTACTAAGGGACATAGGTCTAAGGTGCGAGGGGAAAAGTTTAGAGGGGAAGTGCAAGGCAAGTTGTTTACACAGAGGGTGGTGAGTGCGTGGAACTTGCTGCTGGGGGAGGTGGTGCAAGCAGGTACGATAGCGACGTTTAAGAGGCATCTTGACAAATCCATGAATAGGATGGGAATGGAGGGATACGGTCCCCGGAAGTGCAGAAGGTTTTAGTTTAGACAAGCATCAAGATCGGCACAGGCTTGGAGGGCCGAATGGCCTGTTCCTGTGCTGTACTGTTCTTTGTTCTTTGTTCTTTTTGATATTTTCTATTCCCTTTTGAACTGTTCCAACTGAAACAGATGCTAACTACTTACCGACAATTAAACCGCAGGACAGCACTGATACAGTATTCTAAAACTGTAATAATGACTTATTCCTCAGCTGAGTATAGTTACTGTTAACACTATTTATTTTATTGCTGATTAATCCCTTCACCCCACATAGTCCTGCGAAGCTGTGGGTCACGTGTGCTGAAACCAATTACCTATTAATGGCACAGGATAAATATTCGGCAGTGTTTGTTGAATCGTCCACTGCTGTAACAGATTAAGATTTAAAAGGATCAGTTTATATCTCAGGTTCAGAATCTCACCACATGTAACCTGTACCAATCTCTGCCCTTGGCTCAGTGAGCTGTTTCCCTGTGAGGAGACTCCGATAGCTAATGAACATACATACCCGGTTTTCATAATACAGAGATCAGAGCAAGGGAGGTAAATAATAACTTAGTAAATTATGAATGGTGAAATGAACAGTGCGCTTCTCTCAGCTCCGGCATCATCCTGTTAAAAATAATTGCACCATCTCGAGTGCATCAGTATCCTTTTTGTTACATGGAGACTAGAACTAAACACAGTATGCCAAGTTTTGTCAAACCATGGTTATATTTTAGTATAAGATCAGCTCTTCGTTTTTTTTCAATTCCAATCCTCTGGAATTGAACTCCTGTGATTGTTTTGTATTTTACGGGCCCGTTAACAAGTTTTGCTACTTGAAATCATTTGAGAATCTGTCCCCTTTTCCCCTTTCACCCCACTCAAACTCTTGTTGTCCAAGCGTTATTTGGGATGCTTATTTATCAGAACAAAGTTCAATCGACTGTAATCGCTTGGTGATATTCCTGTTAGTTAACAGAGATGGTGAAGCTGAGACTGGCGAATGGGGGCAGTCGGTGCGCTGGGAGAGTGGAGATTCACTACAGGGAACAGTGGAGGACTGTGGAAAACTCTTACTAGGACCTGCAGGACGCCGCTGTTGTGTGTCGGGAGCTGGGCTGCGGGACCGCGGTCTCTGCACCAGGCCCGGCTCACTTTGGGGAAGGCTCCGGACCCATTGTGACAGGCGATGTAACGTGCGGCAGGACCGAGGCCGCTCTGCCGGACTATAAGTCAGTTCAATGGGGTCACTATCCCCTGTCACACGCCAATGATGCCGGCGTCATCTGCTCAAGTAAAAATCTATCTCAATCTCTCATTTCTCACCGCGGCTGATAGAATCTGAGGGGAAAAAAGTGGAAGTAAAATAATCCGGGGCGATCCATACCTGGAAAGTCAGATGATTCCAGTATTCTCCGGATAGCAATAATGTTATATGACTCTTAGAATAACTGTTTGTTGAAAAAATATATCACTCGTATTATATATAATAAACATTCTCCATCAGGAGCAATAAATACCTGATACTGAGTACATTTACAATACAGACAGAGCATTTCCATTGAGATTTTCTCCAAAGCTGCAGTGAATGAGCTGAACCGCTGCAAATGGCACAATCTCAATCCAACTCTCCATTCAACAACCCAGCAGCCATTACCGGGCATGCAATGTCAGCCCAGCTGTGCGCGTGCGCTGATCCTTTGACCTCAGACCTGATATATTACACATGTTGTGAAGCTGAGACTGGGGAGCAGGAGAGGAAGGGAGGTCTCTTAGACACGGGGAGCTGGAATGATGGGTTAATGTGGGTATCACAAGAGGAAACCCACGCTGCGTGTGCATTCCCATTTACATTTTGGGAAATATTGAACATGTGAAATGCACATAACATTAAACAAAAGGGTTAACTTAGTGCAGAAAGCAGTTGCAACGATTAAACTCAACACCGTTGAACTATTGGAAGAAAAGCAGCGAGCTTTCCTGAAATCCTGGCCAGTTACTGTGAGGAATATAGTGATAGACATCAAGAGGACAAAGAAAGGCTGGTGAAATGGGCAGGCATGTGGCAGATGAATTTTAATGCAGAGAAGTGCGAATTGATACATTCTGGTTGGAACAACGAGGAGAGGCAATATCACAGAATGACAAAACTATTACAGTGCAGAAGGAGGTCATTCGGCCCATCGTGCCGCGCTGGCTCTCTGAGAGAGCAATTCACTCAGTTCCATTTCGCTGCCTTCTCTCCATAACCCTGCACATTCTTCCTTTTCAATTAACTGTCTAATTCCCTTTGGAATGCTTCAATTGAACATGCCTCCACCAAATTCTCAGACAACAAATTCCGGACCTTCATCACTCACTGCGCGAAAAGGTTTTTCTCAAGTCATGTTTTCTTCTTTTACCTATGACTTTAATTCTGTGCTCTCTTGTTCTCGATCCTTTCACAGGGGGGGTTGGGGGGTTGGTGGGCAGTGTCTCTCTATCTACTCCGTCCAGGCCCCTCATGAGTTTGACCACATCAATCAAATCACCTCTCAGCCTTCTCTTCTCCAAGGAAAACAGTCCTAACTTCTCCAATCGATCTGCATAACTGAAATTCCTCAACCCTAGAACCATTCTCCTGCAACTTTTCTGCACTCTCTCCAATGCCCTCCTGTCTTTCCTGAAGTGCAGCACACATAATGGGACGCAATACTCCAGCGGAGGCCGAACTCGTGTCTTATACAAGTTCAACATAGCTTACTTGCTCTTACCCCCAATTAATAAAACCCAAGACACAGAACTCAAAAGCTGTCTTACCACTCACAGTGACTGATGCACATAAAAACCCAGGCATCTCTTCGCATGCACCCACTTTACAATTGAGCCCTTTATTTTATATTTTATCTCCATGTTCTTCAGACCAAAATGAATCATTTCACATTTCTCTGCATTGAACTTCATCTGTCACCTTTTTGCCCATTCCACCAAATTGTCTATGTCCTTTTGAAGTTCTACACTATACTCCTCACAGTTCACAATGTTTCCAAGTTTTGAATCATCTGCATACTTTGAAATTATGTCGTGCACACCAAGATCTAGGTCATTAATATATATCAGGGAAAGCAAGTGTCCGAAGACTAACGCCTGGGGAACTCTACTACAAACTTTCATCCAGCCTGAAAAACATCCATTAACCACGACTCTTTGTTTCCTAACACAACGCCAATTCTTTATTCTCCAAAGTGCCTGATGCTACAAATCCAATCATTTTTGTCCACGCCAGTTTAAATACTGGTATCCTGCATCTCCATGAGGTCTGAACATCTTAATTTCAATTGACAAAGAACAAAGAACAGTACAGCACAGGAACAGGCCATTCAGCCCTCCAAGCCTGCGCTGATCTTTATGCCTGCCTGAACTAACACCTTCTGCATTTTCAGGGGTCCATATCACTCTATTCCCTTCCTGTTCATGTATTTGTCAAGATGACTCTTAAACGACGCTATCGTATCTGCTTCCCCCACCTCCCCTGGCAGCAAGTTCCAGGCACTCACCACCCTCTGTGTAAAAAATTTGCCTCGCACATCCCCTGCAAACTTTGCCCCTCGCACCTTAAACCTATGTACCCTGGTCACTGAATCTTACACCCGGGGAAAACGCTTCTGAATATCCACTCTGTCCATGCCGCTCATAAGCTTGTAAAGCTGTATCATGTCGCCCCTCCACCTCCGTCGTTCCAGTGAAAACAATCCGAGTTTTTCTAACCTCTCCTCATAGCTAATGCCCTCCAGACCAGGCGACATCATGGTAAACCTCTTCTGTACCCTCTCCTTAGCCTCCACATCCTTCTGGTAGTGTGGCGACAAGAATTGCACGCAATATTATGAGTGTGGCCCAACTAAGGTTCTGTGTAGCTGCAACATGACTTGCCAATTTTATACTCTATGCCCCGACCGATGAAGGCAAGCATGTCGTATGCCTTCTTGACTACCTTATCCACCTGCGTTGCCACTTTCAGTGACCTGTGGACCTGTACGCCCAGATCTCTCTGCCTGTCAATACTCCTAAGGGTTTTGCCATTTACTGTATACCTCCCACCTGCATTAGACCTTCCAAAATGCATTACCTCACATTTGTCCAGATTAAACTCCATCTGCCATTTCTCCGCCCAAGTCTGCAACCGATCTATATCCTGCTGTATCCTCTGACAATCCTCATCATTATCCGCAACTCCACCAACAATTGTGTCTTCCGCAAACTTATTAATCAGACCAGCTACATTTTCCTCCAAATCATTTATATATACTACAAAGAGCAAAGGTCCCAGCACTGAACCATGTGGAACACCACAAGTCACATCCCTCCATTGAGAAAAACACTCATCCTCTGCAACCCTCTGTCTTCTATGATCGAGCTAGTTCTGTATCCAGCTTGCCAGCTCACCTCTGAACCCGTGTGAATTTACCTTTTGTACCGGTCTGCCATGCGGGACCTTGTCAAAGGCTTTACTAAAGTCCATATAGATAACATCCACTGCCCTTACTTCATCAATCACTGCGCCACTTCCTCAAAAAACTCAATCAAATTAGTAAGACACGAACATATTAGCGAGAGACAGCATGGTTTTTTGAAGACACGAAATCCCCTTCTCAAAACCATGCTGTTTCTCGCTAATGTGTTCCTTTGTTTCCAAATGGGAGTAAATCCTGTCCCGAATAATCCTCTCTAATAGTTTCCCTACCACTGACGGAAGGCTCACCGGCCTATAATTTCCTGGATTATCCTTGCCACCCTTTATAAACAAAGGCACAACATTGGCTATTCTCCAGTCCTCTGGGACCTCACCTGCAGCCAATGAGGGTGCAAAGATTTCTGTCAAGGCCCCAGCAATTTCCTCACTTGCCTCCTTCAGTATTCTGGGGTAGATCCCATCAGGCCCTGGGGACTTATCTACATTAATGTTTTGCAAGACACCCAGCACCTCCTCCTTTTTGATAATGAGATGACCGAGACTATCTGCACTGCCTTCCCTAGGCTCACCATCCAGCAAGTCCTTCTCTTTGGTGAATACTGATGCAAAGTACTCATTTCACACATCGCCCATTTCCTCTGGCTCCACACATAGATTCCCAACTCTGTCCTTGAGTCGGCCAACCCTTTCACTGGTTATCCTCTTCCTCTTTATATATGTATAAAAAGCCTTGGGATTTTCCTTAATCCTGTTTGCCAATGACTTTTCATGACCCCTTTTAGCCCTCCTTACTCCTTGCTTAAGTTCCTTCCTACTGTTTTAATATTCCTCAAGTGCTTCATCTGTTCCTCGCCTTCCAGCCCTTACAAATGGTTTTTCTTTTTTTGACAAGGCTCACAATATCCCGTGTTATCCAAGCTTCCTGAAACTTGCCAAACTTGTCTTTCTTCCTCACAGGAACGTGCTGGTCCTGGATTCCAATCAGCTGACGATTGAAAGACTCCCACATGTCAGATGTTGATTTACCCTCAAACAGCCGCCCCCAATCTAAATGCTTCAGTTCCTGTCTAGTATTGTTATAATTAGCCTTCCACCAATTTAGCACCTTCACCCGAAGAGTACTCTTATCCTTATCCACAAGTACCTTAAAAGTTATGGAATTATGGTCACTGCTGCCGAATTGCTCCCCCACTGAAACTTCGACCACCTGACCGGGCTCATTCCCCAATACCAGGTCCAGAATGGCCCCATCCCTAGTTGGACCATCTACATACTGTTTCAACAAGCCCTCCTGGATGCTCCTCACAAATTCTGCCCCATCCAAGCCCCTAGCACTAAGTGAGTCCCAGTCAACATAGGGGAAGTTAAAATCACCGACCACTGCAACCCTGTTACCTTTACATTTTTCCAAAATCTGTCTACATATCTGCTCCTCTACCTCCCGCTGGCTGTTGGGAGGCCTGTAGTAAGCCCCCAACATCGTGACACCCTTCCTATTCCTGAGCTCCACCCATATTGCTTCGCTGCATGACCCCTCTCAGGTGTCCTCCCGCAGTACAGCAGTGATATTCTCCTTAACCAGTATTGCAGCTCCCTCACACCTTTTAGATCCCCCTCTATCCCGGCTGAAGCTTCTAAAGCCTGGAACATTTAGTTGCCAATCATGCCCTTCCCTCAACTAAGTCTCTGTAATAGCAACAACATCATATTTCCAAGTACTAATCCAAGCTGTAAGTTCATCTGCCTTACCTCTTATACTTCTCGCATTGAAGCAAATGCACTTCAGATCAGCAATCCCGCTTTGCTCAGCAACATCTCAGTGCCTGCTCTTCCTCTTCGTCCTACTGGTCTTATTTACTATGTCCTCCTCATTTATTTCACTAGCTGTCCTATTGCTCTGGTTCCCACCCCCCTGCCACACTAGTTTAAACCCTCCCGAATGACGCTAGCAAATCTTGCAGCCAGGATATTAGCACCCCTCCAGTTTAGATGCAACCCGTCCTTCTTGTACAGGTCCCACCTGTCCTTGAAGAGAGCCCAATGGTCCAGATATCTGAAACCCTCCCTTCTACACCAGCTGCTCAGCCACGTGTTTAGCTGCACTATCTTTCTATTTCTAGCCTCACTGGCACGTGGCACAGGGAGTAATCCCGAGATTACAACCCTGGATGTCCTGTTTTTTTAGATACTGCCTAACTCCCAAAACTCCCCCTGCAGGAACTCATCGCTCTTGCTGCCAATGTCGTTGGTACAGATGTGCAGCATAACCTCTGGCTGTTCACACACTCCCTTCAGAATGCCCCCTGTGCGATCAGAGACATCCTTGACCCTGGCACCAGGGAGGCAACATACCAGCCTGGAGTCTCCTTTACGTCCACAGAAGCGCATATCTGTGCCCCTGACTATGGAGTCCCCTATAACTGTTGCTCTTCTGCGCTTTGTCCCTCCATGCTGAACAACAGTGCCAGCCCTGGTGCCACTTCTCTGGCTGCTGCTGTTTTCCCCTGATAGGCCATCCCCCCCAACAGTATCCAAAACGGTATACTTGTTCGAGAGGGGATAGCCACAGGGGATTCCTGCACTGACTGCCTGCCCCTTCTCGCGGTCACCCATCTATCTGACTGCAACTTGGATGTAACCACTTCTCTGAAACTCTTATCTATGACGCTTTCTGCCACCTGCATGCTCCTAAGTGCATCCAGTTGCCGCTCCAACCGATCCATGCGGTCTGTGAGGCACTACAACTGGGTACAGTTCCTGCAGATGTAGTCGCCCAGAACGCTGGAAGCGGCACGGACTTCACACATCTCACAGGTGAAGCACTTGACACCTCTAACTGTCATTTCTATCACTAATTAGTTAATTAATATCAAATAAATAAATACTAATTAAATCCTTACTAAATAATGATACACTTAACTATGTGTTCCCTAGTGCTAGATTTCTAAAATCAATACTATTTGCTAACTGAATAGAGTAATCTCCTCCCTCTGGTTTAGTTACACTACTTATTAATTAGTTAATTAGTGTTTTAATCCATTTTTATCAGTTTTATTTTCAAATTCGGAACAGATTCCCAACCAGCCAATCAGTTCACAGCTTTCCTGTGACGTCAGTTTTTCAGTTTTTTTTTTCCTTCCCCGAGGTAACTTACCCAGCTGGAACTCCGCCCTCCGAGTCTGGTCCGTGAATCCCCGAGGTACGTTTTTTATTCTTACCACTCTGGAACTCCGCTCTCCGAGTCCATATCTTGCCCATAGACATTTCCTGTTCCTGTCCATCATTTTGCAGAGAGATCCAGTTTTCTGCCCTCTTTGGTCTCCTCGAACAGTCATATATTGACATAATTTGTAGTTTAGTTCATTGATCTTTTCCAGACAATAGCAATTTTTAATGTACCTCACAAGTTTTGTTTGCTCATTGAACATAGGCACTTCCCGAATTGCACCATCCTGTCTGGACAGAGTGGTTTGCATATTCTCTGTTCAGACATGCAGCTTACGTTTCTAAAATTACTCAAACATCTTCATTGTCAAAGATAGAGTCCCATCCTTACAAACGTAAGTGATTCCGTTATGCAATTAATATTACGTTGATTTACGATAATTTTATAATCACCACAGCCCTAGAACATAGTTCTGCACGAATATACTGCATATTGGAAGGCTGATATTCAATTGTAGTACTTGTGGACGATACATTCTCCAGTGTGAAGCGGAAGTGATACACAGGGTGATTGATACTTTAAACCAGAAAGGCACAGCGACATCTGACGAACTATCTGGTAGTATAAAACGGAATGGATGAATCACATAAATATCATCGGGTCCTGCTTTTCTTTTCAAAAATTGCTCATTAGTCAAAGTTCATCCACAAAGGAAAAGAACAAGCACAGCATATCTTCTCCATCACAAATCTTCCTCCTGAAAGACTCCCCTGACTCGTCCACCCTCAAATACAAAAATAAATGAGAGGAGCTCATGGAATTTTTTGTTACAACGTTCAAAAACATCCATTCAGTCTCTTCCACTGCTTTTCTTTCTTCCCCCGCCCACCAGGCCTAACTTCCTATAAGTGTCCTCCCATGACATCACCCTGAATTCGCATTGCTTGTGTCTCTCCCAGACTCTTTCACAGTCTCTCTGCAATTATGCTGTCAATGAAATCCACATCTTGCTGTCTACACACTATTTCTACTATACTACTGAACACACACATTCCCTTCCTGGTCCACATGTTAGTTGATGATATTTACGATTCTCTCCCTCGCTTCCTGTTCTGCCGCCTCTCCTACAAATCAGCTGTAATCGCACCTCTCCTTGCAAAGTACTGCCCCAGCTCCAACTGTTCTTACCTCACCAAAGTCCTTGAATGTGTTGTCACCTCCCAAATCCATACTCATATTTTATGAACCTGCATGGTTCAATTCCTCAGATCAGATTTCTAGCCACACCAGAGGACCAAAACAACTCTTATCAAAGTCACAAATGACATCCTAAATGATTGTGACAAATGTAAACGATTCCTCTTACTCCTTCTTGACTTGTTTTCAGCCTTTGACATGGTTGAGGATGAAATTCTGCTCAAACTCTTCTCCATTAAAACCCGGCTGGTGGGTGGGGTGGGGGGACTACACTCAGCTGGTTCTAGTCTTATCTGTATAGTATTCATAAAGTGACCTGTACCCAACTATACCTCAAATCCAACACTCTTGCTTCTACCATTGCTTGGAAACTGTCAGAATGCCAGTCTGCATTAGCAAAAAATTCCTACACTTCAGTATTGAAAAGATACAAGTCATTGTCTTCATTCATTCCCCATCACATCTGTTCCCTTGCCACCAACTCTATTTCTTCCCATGCCAACTGTCTGTGACTGAGCTAAACTGCTTGTAATCTTGGTATCATATTTAACTCCTCGCACACTAACACTGTCTATTTTCACCTGTATAATATCACCCAACTTTTCCCTTATCTAGTCTTACCCACTGCTTTGTTCCCACTAGACTCGATGATTCTAATGCATTCCTGGCTGGCTTCCCTCGTTACAACCTCTGCAAACTTTGCTGCCTTGACCAAGTGCCAGTCAGCCCCATCTGCCCTCGGCTCACTGATAGCCCAGCAATGTGCGGTTTAATAAATGTTATTCTTATTTTCAAATCCCTGCATGGCCTCACAGTTCCTGTATTTGCAATCGGTTCGAATCTGACAACTCCCACTTCTGGCTTCTTGAGCATTCTAGATTTTAATTGTGCACCATTGGTGGCCATGCCTTTAGCTGCTCAAGAGTTACTTAATTCTCGAAACCTCTCAATCTCTCGTTCCTGCTTTCAGAAGCTCCATAAAATCTAATTTTTTGACTGAGCTTCTGGTCTTCTGACCTAGTATATCCTGTTTAGCGCCTTAGGATGTTTTATTACGTTAATTACGCTAGTTCAATGCAAGTCACTTGTTATTCAAGATGAAGGAAATAGGAGATGGCAGTAATTGTCGGACCAAGATAATAAATAAGGGTAACATATATGGAAAAGGAACAGATACAGTTATATAACATGAGTATATATTACTGTTAATCGTGTGAGTGATTCCCTGTACAACAACTTACACAGCGTTTGAAACATAAAAGCGGGACTGGAGGCCAGAACTTGTCAGGGCCAGATGGAGTAGGATATCTGAAACATTTCTATACTTTACATGACGTGTAATAGGCAATTGTAGACAGATATTCTGTTGTGTGGTTTCATTTACCTGTCACATGTGCATTTAGAATGTTTTTCTTTAAGCTAGTGATGGCACTATGAGTTGGCCTGAGTGATGAGGTGAATGTTTATTGTTAGTATAATCCTCCTATATTGTTGTCCAACAGACCATTTGCAGTCAAGGTTGTCCGATGGTGGGAGCCCATGAGCTGGCCGAGTGGAGATTTATTACAATGAGACATGGAGCTCAGTTTGTGATGATTCCTGTTATCTGGAGGAAGCTATCTTGGTTTGTAAACAGATGAGTTGTGGAAAAGCATTCGACATGGCACTTCCTGCATCTTGTGAACCAGGCTGAGGGCAAGTTTGGTTGGATGAACTGAACTGTTTTAGTAACGATGTATTTCTCTGGGAATGTCCCTCAGCATCGTGGGGTAACCACGACTGTTCCCATAAAGAACAAGTGAGGATCATGTGTTCAGGTAAGGGTGCTTCCATGTGCCCATTTTCCATACTGTTGTAAACGAGGATTCACACAGAAGTTACTTTATAGAATTGCATAGAATGTGTCATGGACTTGTATCTTTTTTCTCCTACGATTAAAAACAATGTGCATCTTTGAGACTGTTAAAAATAGAGCAACTTTAAGGGAGAGAACGCTCTGGAATTTTTAAGGCGCAGTGTGCCAGAAGCTGCATTTTTGTTACCTAGGCGGCAGCAGGAGAGAGTGGTCATATGGTGTAATGTTACTACTTAACTGTGTGTGAAACTGAAAAAAAGCGGCTGAAACCAGACATACCAGCGAAACGCACTGAAGAGAAAGGAGCTGTTTATTATCTCTCAGCAAAATTCTATACGGAGCAACGGCCGATTTTTTAAATATTCATTCTTGGGATGTGGGCATCATTGGCTATGCCAGCATTTATTGCCCTTCCCGAATTGCCCTTGAGAAGGTGGTGCTGAGCTGCCTTCTTGAACCGATGCACTCCATTTGGGGTAGGTAGACCAACAGTGCTGTTCGGAAGGGATTTGCAGGATTTTGACCCAGCGACAGTGAAGTAAAGGCGATATAGATCCAAGTCAGGATGTTGTGTGACTTGGAGGGGAACTTGCAGGTGTGGTGTTCCCATGTATTTGCTGCCTTTGTCCTTCTTGTTGGTCGAGGTCGCGTGTTTGAAAGGTGCTGACTAAGGAGCCTTGGTGCATTGCTGCAGTGCATCTTGTCGATGGTACACACTGCTGCTACAGTTCATCGGTGGTGGGGGGTGTGAATGTTTGTAGATGGGGTGCCTGTCAAGCGGGCTGCTTTGTCCTGGATGGTGTCGAGCTTCTTGAGTGTTGTTGCAGCTGCACCCATCCAGGCAAGTGGAGAGTATTCAATCACACACCTGACTTGTGCCTTGTAGATGGTGGACAGGCTTTGGGGAGTCAGGAGGTGAGTTACTCGCTTCAGGATTCCTAGCCTCTGACCTGCTCTTGTACCCACGGTATTTATTTGGCTAATCCAGTTCAGTTTCTGGTCAATGGTAACCCTTAGGATGTTGATGGTGGGGGATTCAGCGATGGTAATGCCGTTGAATGTCAAGGGGAGATGGTTAGATTCTCTCTTGTTGGAGATGGTCATTGCCTGGCACTTGTGTGGCGCGAATGTTACTTGCCACTTATCAGCCCAAGCCTGGATGTTGTCCCGGTCTTGCTGCATTTCTACACGGCCTTCTTCGGTATTTGAGGAGTCACGAATGGTGCTGAACATTGTGCAATCATCCACGAGCATCCCCACTTCTGACCTTATGATTGATGGAAGGTCATTGATGAAGCAACTGAAGATGGTTGGATCTGGGACACTATCCTGAGGGACTCCTGCAGTGATGTCCTGGAGCTCAGATGATTGACCTCCAACAACCACAACCATCTTCCTTTGCGCTAGGTATGACTCCAGCCAGCGGAGGGTTTCGCCATGATTCCCATTGACCTGAGTTTTGCTCGGGCTCCTTGATGCCATACTCGGTCAAATGCTGCCTTGATGTCAAGGGCAGTCACTCTCACCTCATCGCTTGAGTTCAGCTCTTTTGTCCATGTTTGCACCAAGGCTGTGATGAGGTCAGGAGCTGAGTGGCCCTGGCGGAACCCAAACTGAGCGTCACTGGGCAGGTTATTGCTAAGCAAGTGCCACTTGATGGCACTGTTGTTGACACCTTCCATCATTTTACTGATGATTGAGAGTAGGCTGATGGGGCGGTAATTGGCCGGGTTGGACATGTCCTGTTTTTTGTTGTGTACAGGACATACCTGGGCAATGTTCCACATTGCAGGGTAGATGCCAGTGTTGTAGCTGTGCTGGAACAGCTTGGCTGGGGGCGCGGAAAGTTCTGGAGCACAAGTCTTCAGTATTATTGCCGGAATATTGTCAGGACCCATAGTCTTTGCACTATCCACTGCCTTCAGTCGTTTCTTGATATCATGCGGAGTGAATCGAATTGGCTGAGGTCTGGCATCTGTGATGCTGGGGACTTCATGAGGAGGTCGAGATGGATCTGTGTACAAGTTAGAAGATAGAACAGTGAAATAAATGCAGAACTGAAGGAGGCCATTCAGTCCATCATGTCTGCTATGCCCAAATAAGCTATCCACCCAAACTAATCCCACCTTCTAGCACCTGGCCCACAGTCCCGCAGGTTACAGCACTTGGGGTGCATGGCCAGGTGCCTTTTAAAATAATTGAGGATCACTGCCTCCATCAATGATCCTGGCAGTAAATTCCAGACTCCCACCACCCTCTGGATGAAAAATATTTTCCTCATTTCCCCTCTAATCCTTCTACCAAGCACCTTAAATCTGAGTCCACAGTTTGACAGTAAAGGGAATTGATCGACTCCTAGGAAATGATTTGGCCATATCAAAAGGATCAGTTTTTCCTACAATTACTGAGGAACCAAGTGAATTTTGGAATCAGAGCAATTACAGGAGCATGTTCCAGGAATATTTCCTGCGTGTGTAGTCACCTGAGCAATAGCTAAACAGGATCCATTGTCGGAGGTATAAGTGGCAGCACAAACAGATATCCAAGAATCTGAAACCTTATTTGGGTATTTATCATTACATTACAGTAAGCTGGTCCAGAGATATACCGAATAGCACAAAGGCTCTGACAGAAGCTGAGGCAAAAGACGTTCCAGAAGGGAAACATGATTGCGAGGAGGGAATAGAGACAGCCTTATAGACTTGCGGATGAAGACTAGACAGTTGCTGAACAGATAGTAGTACCACCTAAATATCACTCGGGATTATTAAGGTCATTACATGCCATTCCTTTTGCACAGCATAGACGAGTTCAGAAGACCAAATCACGTATAAGTCAACATTATTACTGGCCAGGTCTTGCAAAGGATGTGAGACAATTTTGTGGGTCATGCCGTCCCTGTTTAATGGTAGGAAAACCGCAACCTCCCACAAAACCGGCACCAATATTTCCCATGCTGGTGATTTGGAACTATTCAGCAGGGTAATGGTAGATTGTGTAGAATCCTTGCCAAAATCAATAACGGGACAGCAATACATATTTACCATCATGGGTATGGCTACTCAAATTCCAGAGGCCATTCCCGTGAGGACAATTAATGCAAGAATAGTAGTAGAAAATTTAGCACAGTTCTTTACGAGATATGGGTTGTTACTTTATGTTCAATCGGATCAAGGTTCTAATTTCATGTCAAAGGTATTTTAAGAAGTATGGGCAATTAGGGGATTAAGCAGTTGGAATATTCAGCTTAAACCAACAGTCACAGGAGATACCACCAAACACTCAAAACAATGATTCGAACATGCAGTCATGCATATCCAAATGACTGGGATAAAGGAGTAAACTTTCTTTTATTTGCCACCAGAGACTTCACTGAATGAGTCCTGAATGAGTGAATGAGGCTTAAGTCATTTCAGATTGGTTTCCAGCTATGAAATAAGAAGTCCTCTGCAACTCATAAAAGACAGACTGTTCGAACAAAATACTGAATCTTCGAAGTTTGACTATATATCTGTGTTCTGGGAAAGGCTCAGGAAAGCTTGTGGTGGGGCTCAGGAACAAAGTAAATCATCCCAAGCCAAAATGAATAAATAGTCAGACAAGAATGCAAAACCCGGCGATTTTTAACCAGGGAATGATATATTAGTGTTATAACAGTTACAGGGAGAACCATGAAAAACAAGCCTCAGTTGCCCATATAGAGTGGCCAAAAGAGTGGGCAAGGTAGATTGCTTGATTGATACCCCTGATCATCGAAGGAAGAATGGTTGTGTCATATTAATATGTTAAAGCAATATTACCTCAGTGAGGAGGATAAGCCAGTGCAGATATGTCAGGTAATCGGTACTGTTGTGAAGGGAAAGGATAGTGAGGAAGACGCAGAAGGAGGCATGGAAAATTCTCAGATTGAACATCCAACTCTCTGAATAGGGAGTACAGAACGGCTAGGAAAATTGTACAACATGCTTTTACACTTAGAGGCAAAACAACGTCAAGAGCTAACCAGGCTTTCCACAGCAGTTAAAATAGTTTGTATGGATATGCTGGGATATACAACCATAGTCACACATGATGTAGATAAATGGGGAATCGTTCCTTCAAAACAACATTCTTACCACTTAAGTCTGGAAAAACAGGTCCAAATATAATCAGAGATCCAGTACATGCTGGAAAGCAATTTGATCAAGCCTAGTCAAAGCACCTGGAGTTCACAAATAGTGCTAGTGCCAGTTCTGATGAAGGGTCACTGACCTAAAACGTTAACTCTGCTTCTCGCTCCACAGATGGTGCCAGACCTGCTGAGTATTTCCAGCACTTCTTGCTTTTATTTCAGATTTCAAGCATTTTGCAGTATTTTGCTTTTGAATTCGGCTGGTATCTATACCTGAAGGGTGAATCCAATTTTGTATAGACTACGGAAAAGTCAATGAGGTAATGAAGGCAGACTCATACCCAATTCCGCGTTTAGAAGACTGTATTGACAGACTTTCAGGAACTTCTTCAAAGAATCCAAAACGTTGCATGTCCTTCTGTTGTGAAATCAGGGTGATTATTCTTTGTTACATTGGGCTGTCGGTGTGTTTTCTATTGCCTTTCTGAAATAATTCCAGGGAATCAGTGAAGCCAACGGGTGCACCATCTAACCATCTGAATATCTCTTACTTCATTGAACAGAGCACAAAGAACTGCGGCTGGTGAATGGGCAACATCGCTGTGAGGGCAGATTGGAAGTGTTCCACAATGGCATCTGGGGCACAGTGTGCTCGGAAAAACCTGATGGACGTGGTGCACAACTGATCTGTAAACAGTTAAAGTGCTGTCCCCTCATTTCTATCGATTATTACGCTCGGCTATTCGGACAAGGATCTGGACCCATTTGGCTCAATAGGATTGAGTGTACTTCACGCGAATCGTTCCTATTTGGCAGTGTCAATCAGACCCGTGGGGTAAAAACAAATGTCCACACAGGCAGGACACTGGTGTTGTTTGTGCAGGTAACACAATAAACTTGCCAATGTGCGAGTGTCATTCCAACATTGATGTCTGATACAATCAGCATGTTTCTGTTCTCAACAGAAGAAAAAGCAACGCTGGAGCAGATCCACAGATCAAAGGACCACATTCGGGAATATGGTTGTAAACGTGCGCTTTCAACAGGTACTACCTCCTCTTTATTGTACCAACATTTTTTTATTAATTCACGGCATGTGGACGTTACTGACCAGGCCAGCATTTATTTCCCATCCCTAATTGGGCTTGAGAAGGTGGTGGTGAGATGCCTTCTTGAACGGCTGCAGTCCAGGTGAGGTAGGTACACCCACAGTGCTGTCAGGAACGATCTGACATGTACTCATGGCTCATACTACATCAATCATAATCATTAATTCTCTTTGACCTATTGGGAACAATGGCTGCGCCTGTATGGATGTAACAACAACTGCTCCGGGAGAGTGGAGATATTGTGCAATAACAGCCGGGGCACGGTGTGTGATGATTCCTGGGATATGGCCGATGCCAATGATGTCTGCAGACAGCTGGGTTGTGGTCACGCTCTACTCGCCCCAGGAGGAGCTACTTTTTCCCAGGGTGATGGTGCTACCTGGATGGATGAGGTGAAGTGCACCGGAAGCTAATCTCCTCTGACCGACTGTCCTTCCTCATCGCCGGGTCAATATGACTGTGATCACAAGGAAGATGCCAGTGCGATTTGTTCCGTTGAGGGTGGCAGGGTTTGGAGAGTTGTGTTAGGGTTCTTTGTTTTGTAAAATTGACTCGTTGGTTCGGGACATTAAGAACAGTATTTATCGTTTTAATGTAAAGTGCTGAAATTTTATCTTCCTGAACTTTTTGTACAATGTATTGCACAGGGTTCGATGTGCCCCCAGTTGCTTTCCCGTCCACATCTGCAGGTACTTACCATTTTTCGTATTCCAGCTAATGTTAGGGTTTGTATTAGTTTATTTAGTATCGTTGCCATTTTCGGAGATAATATGAGCACGTTCTCACTGACTGAACAAAGAACAAAGAAAAGTACAGCACAGGAACAGGCCCTTCGGCCCTCCAAGCCTGCGCCGATCCAGATCCTCTATCTAAACATGTCGCCTATTTTCTAAGGGTCTGTATCTCTTTTCTTCCTGCCCATTCATGTATCTGTCTAGATACATCTTAAAAGACGCCATCGTGCCCACATCTACCACCTCCTCTGGCAACGCGTTCCAGGCACCCACCACCCTCTGCATAAAGAACTTTCCACGCATATCCCCCCTAAACTTTTCCCCTTTCACTTTGAACTCGTGTCCTCTAGTAATTGAATCCCCCACTCTGGGAAAAAGCCTCTTGCTATCCACCCTGTCTATACCTCTCATGATTTTGTACACCTCAATCAGGTCCCCCCTCAACCTCCGTCTTTCCAATGAAAATAATCCTAATCTACTCAACCTCTCTTCATAGCTAGCGCCCTCCATACCAGGCAACATCCTGGTGAACCTCCTCTGCACCCTCTCCAAAGCATCCACATCCTTTTTGCAATGTGGCGACCAGAACTGCACGCAGTATTCCAAATGTGGCCGAACCAAAGTCCTGTACAACTGTAACATGACCTGCCAACTCTTGTACTCAATACCCCGTCCGATGAAGGAATGCATGCCGTATGCCTTCTTGACCACTCTATTTACCTGCGTTGCCACCTTCAGGGAACAGTGGACCTGAGCACCCAAATCTCTCTGGACATCAATTTTCCCCAGGACTTTTCCATTTACTGTATAGTTCACTCTTGAATTGGATCTTCCAAAATGCATCACCTCGCATTTGCCCTGATTGAACTCCATCTGCCATTTCTCTGCCCAACTCTCCAATCTATCTATATTCTGCTGTATTCTCTGACAGTCCCCTTCACTATCTGCTACTCCACCAATCTTAGTGTCGTCTGCAAACTTGCTAATCAGTCCACCTATACTTTCCTCCAAATCATTAATGTATATCACAAACAACAGTGGTCCCAGCACGGATCCCTGTGGAACACCACTGGTCACACGTCTCCATTTTGAGAAACTCCCTTCTACTGCTACTCTCTATCTCCTGTTGCCCAGCCAGTTCTTTATCCATCTAGCTCGTACACCCTGGACCCCATGCGCCTTCACTTTCTCCATCAGCCTGCCATGGGGTACCTTATCAAACGCCTTACTGAAGTCCATGTATATGACATCGACAGCCCTTCCCTCATCAATCAACTTTGTCACTTCCTCAAAGAATTCTATTAAGTTGGTAAGACATGACCTTCCCTGCACAAAACCATGTTGCCTATCACTGATAAGCACATTTTCTTCCAAATGGGAATAGATCCTATCCCTCAGTATCTTCTCCAGCAGCTTCCCTACCACTGACGTCAGGCTCACCGGTCTATAATTACCTGGATTATCCCTGCTACCCTTCTTAAACAAGGGGACAACATTAGCAATTCTCCAGTCCTCCGGGACCTCACCCGTGTTTCAGGATGCTGCAAAGATTTCTGTTAAGGCCCCAGCTATTTCCTCTCTCGCTTCCCTCAGAAACCTGGGATAGATCCCATCCGGACCTGGGGACTTGTCCACCTTAATGCCCTTTAGAATACCCAACACTTCCTCCCTCCTTATGCCGACTTGACCTAGAGTAATCGAACATCTGTTCCTAACCTCAACATCCGTCATGTCCCTCTCCTCGGTGAATACCGATGCAAACTGACTGGAACATTTTTTCCTCATCACATATTTCCAACGGTCTGGTTGAAGTTCCGTTTACCCCAGTTTCTGGCGGTACCTGAACTGTCTTGTACTCAGCTGAAACATGGGGCCACTGTCTCTGTAATGTAGACTGGCTCACACGTTCCTCTGGTGCAACGTACACCACACATACTGGGGAATGTGCAGCTTGAATCATTGCTCTGAAGCAGTGCATATAATTATGAAATACTTATTGTAAATATTTTATCACGTAAGACGGACTGTCTCTGTGTTAAACCTTTCTGTGTTGTTTTCATTAAGAACAGGGATAGAAAACTACTTCCATCCTATTTGCGGTCTGCTTTGGTGTCCTGCTAATCTGTGAGTTGCTATCACTGATGGTGGCTATACAGGAAAAGTCAATCAGAAGAGGTGAGCCTCATACTTTACCGCAGAACGAACGCAAGATCCCAGATATTGTGTCATATCCTTGCAAGACTCTAGTTCACTGCAGCTTTCCAAGGAATGTCAGGTGGCCTTATTAGAAGTAAATCGTAATCGTTTTTGCTGATTTTCTCTATTCAATGTGCACTGGAATTAGCAAAATCCGACATTCACAATGCTATCGTCCTTCATCTATTGGTTATAATTCCAGCCATTGTTCGTATGTAAATATTAATGCCTATATTATGTTTCAAGTGCTAAATATACACCAATTCCTAGATGCCATATACTGTTGTTTTACTGCGCTACACTACCGCTGAGGATTCTGGAGTATGTCGGAGAGCAGGAGAATCTGATCAGAAATTAAAGTGTTTTTACACTTTAACTCTAAATAGTTCAGATATTCCTCAGCAGAGCGCAATGGTTGGTCAGTCTGGAGAACGACTACACCGTGCATTATTCCCCAGCAGATTGTGATTCTTATTCCATTCCTGCACCTACTGAAACACCAGTATCCACCAGCAGAGGGCGGACCTGCGTGAGAAGGGCAGCAGCGGCGGGAGATAAAAAGCGGCGGGAGATAAAAGGCGACGGCAAAAAACCCCATCTGCGTCTCTCCACATGTCAGAGCCGAGGTGTGACATCTCAGGAAAAGAGGTAGTGATTGCTGGGTATCTCGTTCGTGTCTCTTGTGATTAGCCAAGTGGTTTAAATCAATGACTTTATTACAGCTGAAGACTATACTTAAGAAATTCACTTTTAAAATATTTAACATCGAAATTAATTAAGTAAGTATGATAGAGAATGGCTGGGCAGTCGATGTGTTGCAGCTGTATTATGTGGGAGCCGATGGACGCCGGTGCGATCCATGGTGATCACATTTGCAGCAAGGGTTGGCTGCTCGAGGTACTTTCGGCTTCGAGTTGATGAGTTGGAGTCCGAGCTGCGGACAGTGTGACACAACAGGGACGGGGTGAGTTAGCTGGACACTGGATTTCGGGAGACAGTCACAGCCTTAGATTAATTACATCTCATTTGGACAGTGGTCAGGGATAGGGGGTATGACTGCAAGTGAGGAAAGTATGGTGATGTTGCGTTTAGCTTTGGAGGAGACTCAGCCTGTGCCCTTAGTCAATAGGTACGAGGTTCTTGCTCCCAGTGTGCACGAGGACACAGACTGCTGGGAGGATGAGCGAACTGACCACAGCAAAGTGGTTCAAAGAGCCAATCAAATGAGAGGATAAAAGAGAAATGTAGTAGTAATCGGGGATAGCATACTTAGGGAAATAGATACGGTTATTAGCAGCAAAGACAGGGCGTCCCAAAGGCTGTGTTTCCTACCTGGTGCCAATGTTAAGGACATCTGTTCTGGGCTAGAGAGGAACCTGGAGTGGAAGAGGGCGGGATACAGTTTTTGTGGTCCATGTAGGTACCAACGACATAGGTAGGAATAGGAAAGAGGTTCTGCGGAGGGACTATGAGCAGCTCGGTTCGAAATTATAAAGCAGAACCACAAAGGTAATAATCTCCGGATTGGTACCTGAGGCACGTGCACATTGGCGTAGAGTAAATAAGATTAGATAGTAAACAAGTGGCTGCAAGATTGGTGCGGGAGAAATGGGTTTCGATTCATGTAGCACTGGCACCAGTACTGGGGAAGGAGAATGATGTTCTGTTGGGACAGGCTTCATTTGAACCAAGCTGGGACAAGTGGCCTGGTGAATTGTTTAACTATGATTGTGGATCGGGCTTTAAACTAACTAGTGGAGGGGGGGGGGGGGAGGGGGAGTGGAGGTGGCGGGGAAGGTTCAATGGAAGGGAAGTTTTTAAAAAATCAAAAAAGGGACGAGAGAGAAGAGGTGCAGGGCCATGAGGAAGCTAACGGTAATCAAAGTGTGACAGGAAGGGGCAAACAATATAAGCAGAAGAGTGCAGCAGAAATTAGAACCAGAATGAGTATTAATGGTAAAAAAAGTCAACGCTTCAGGCTCTTTATCAGAATGCACACAGCATTTACAGCAAGGCAGATGATTTGATGGCACAAATAGAAATAAATGAATATGACTTGATAGCTATTATGGAGGCGTGGCTGCAGGCGGACCAAGACTGGAAACTCAATATTCACGGGTATTTGACATTCTGGAAAATAGGCATAAAGGAAAAGGAGGTGGGATAGCTTTGTTAATAAAGGAAGGTATAAGTGTTGTGGTGAGCAGTGATATAGATGTAATGCAGCGTGATGTGGAATCAGTTTGGATGGAAATAATGAATAGCAAGGTGAAGAAATCACGGGAGCGAATCGTCTATCGGCCCCTGAAGAGTTGCGTCACTGTAGGACAAATTATAAATTGGAAAGTAATTGAGGCGTGGAAGAATGGCGCTGCAATTGTCATGGATATTTTTAATATGCATATTGACTGGACAAATGAAATTGGCAGAGGTAAGGTGGAAGACAATTTTGTAGAGCGAATCGGGTATTCATACTGAAAGCAACACGTTGGCAACTGCCTATTTTAAACCTAATAATGTGTAATAAGGTAGGATTAATAAGAAACATCATAGTTAAGGATCATCCAGGAGTAGCGATCACAAGGTGGAAGAATTTCAAATTCAGTTTGAAGGCGAGCAACTCGGGTCTCAAACCAGTGACCTCAACTTACACAATTCTAACCAAAAAACAGAAACAGTCAACCACTGCTCCACGTGTGTTTAATTTAAATTTGAGGAACACACAATTTTGCGCACATTTAGAGCATTAGAAATCTCGCACCAGTGAGAGACTGGAGGCGAAGGAGAGAGGACCAGGAAAAGCACAAAGACCAGTACAACACAGGAACAGGCCATTCGGCCCTCCAAGCCTGCGCCGATCTTGATGCCTGCCTAAACTAAAACCTTCTGCACTTCCGGGGACCGTATCCCTCTATTCCCTTCCTATTCATGTATCTGACAAGATACCTCTTAAAGGTCATTATCGTTCCTGCTTCCACCGTCTCGCCCGGCAGCAAGTTCCAGGCACTCACCAACCTATGTGCAAAGAACCTGCCTCGCACATCCCCTCTAAACTTTTCCCCTCTCACCTTAAACCTATGTCCACTAGTAACTGACTCTTCCACCCTGAGAAAAAGCTTCTGACTATCCACTCTGTCCATGCCGCTAATAACTTTGTAAACCTCCATCATGTCAGCCCTCCACCTCCGTCGTTCCAGTGAAAACAATCCGAGTTTATCCAACCTGTCCTCATAGCTAATGCCCTCCAGACCAGGCGACATCCTGGTAAACCTCTTCTGTACCCTCCCCAAAGCCTCCACGTCCTTCTGGTAGTGTGGCGACCAGAATTGCATGCAATATTCTAAGTGTGGCCGAAATAAAGTTCCGTACAGCTGCAGCGTGACTTGCAAATTTTTATACTCTATGCCCCGATCGATGAAGGCAAGCATGTCGTATGCCTTCTTGACTACCTTCTTGACCACTTTCAGTGACCTGTGGACCTGTACGCACAGATCTCTCTGCCTGTCAATACTCCAAAGGGTTCTGCCATTTACTGTATACTTCCCACCTGCATTTGATCTTGCAAAATGCATTACCTCACATTTGTCCAGATTAAACTCCATCTGCCATTTCTCCGCCCAAGTCTGCAACCGATCTATATCCTGCTGTATCCTCTGACCATCCTCATCATTATCCACAACTCCACCAACCATTGTGTCATCCGCAAACTTATTAATAAGACCAGCTACATTTTCCTCCAAATCATTTATATATACTACAAAGAGCAAAGGTCCCAGCACTGAACCATGTGGAACACCACTAGTCACATTCCTCCATTCAGAAAAGCACCCTTCCACTGCTAGCCTCTGTCTTCAATGACTGAACCAGTTCGTTATCCATCTTGCCAGCTCACCTCTGATCCCATGAGATTTCGCCTTTTGTACCAGTCTGCCATGCGGGACCTTGTCAAAGGCTTTACTAAAGTCCATATAGATAACATCCACTGCCCTTACTTCATCAATCACTGCGCCACTTCCTCAAAAAACTCAATCAAACTGGTGAGACAAGACCTTCTCTTCACAAAACCCTGCTGCCTCTCGCTAATAAGTTCGTTTGTTTCCAAATGGGAGTAAATCCTGTCACGAAGAATCCTCTTTAATAATTTCCCTACCACTGACGTAAGGCTCACCGGCCTATAATTTCCTGGATTGTCCTTGATACCTTTCTTGAACAAAGGAAAAAAATTGGCTATTCTCCTGTCCTCTGGGACCTCACCTGTAGCTAATAAGGATGCAAAGATTTCTGTCAAGGCCCCAGCAATTTCTTCCCTTGTCTCCCTTAGTATTCTGGAGTAGATCCCATCAGGCCCTGGGGATTTATCTGCCTTAATCTTTGCAAGACACTCAACAACTCCCCTTTTTGATAATGAGATGACTTTTTACACTCCCTTGCATAGGCTCATCATTCACCAAGTCCTTCTCTTTGGTGAATACTGATGCAAAGTACTAATTTTGTAACTCGCCCATTTCCACTGGCTCCACACATAGATTCCCTTCTCTGTCCTTGAGCGGGCCAACCCTTTCCCTAGTTACCCTCTTGCTCTTTATTTATGTATGAAAAGCCTTGGGATTATCCTTAATCCTGTTTGCCAATGACTTTGCCAATGACTCTTTTAGCCCTCCTGACTCCTTGCTTAAGTTCCTTCCTGCTGTCTTTATAGTCCTCAAGGGATTCGTCTGTTCCTCGTCTTCCAGCCTTTATGAATGCTTCCTTTTTCTTTCTGACTAGGCTCACAATAACCCGCGTTATCCAAGGTTCTTGAAATTTGCCAAACTTATCCTTCTTCCTCACAGGAACATGCTGGTCCTGGATTCTAATCAACTGACGTTTGAAAGACTCCAACATGTCAGATGTTGATTTACCCTCAAACTGCCGCCCCAATCTAAATTCTTCAGTTCCTGCCTAATATTGTTATAATTAGCCTTCCCCCAATTTAGCACCTTCACCCGAGGACTACTATTATCCTTTTCCACAAGTACCTTAAAACTTATTGAATTATGGTCACTGTTCCCTAAATGCACCCCTACTGAATCTTCGACCACCTGGCCGGGCTCATTCCCCAATACCAGGTCCAGTACGACCCCATCCCTAGTTGGACTATCTGCATATTATTTCAAGAAGCCCTCCTGGATCCTCTTTACAAATTCTGCCACATCTCAGCCCCTAGCACTAAGTGAGTCCCAGTCAATATAGGGGATTTTAAAATCATCCACCACTACAACCCTGTTACCTTTACATCTTACCAAAATCTGTCTACATATCTGCACCTCTACCTCCCGCTGGCTGTTGGGAGGCCTTTAGAAAACCCTAACATCATGACTGCACCCTTCCTATTCCTGAGCTCCACCCATATTGCCTCGCTGCACGACCCCTCCGAGGTGTCCCCCCCGCAGTACAACTGTGATATTCTCCTTCACCAGTAATGCAACTCCCCCACCCCTTTTACATCCCCCTCTATCCCACCTGAAGCTTCTAAATCCTGGAACATTTAGCTGCCAATCCTGTCCTTCCCTCAACCAAGTCTCTATAATAGCAACAACATCATAGTTCCAAGTACAAATCCACGCGCTAAGTTCATCTGCCTTACCTGTTATACTTCTCGCATTGAAACAAATGCGCTTCAGACCACCACTACCGCTGTGCTCCGCAACATCTCCCTGCCTGCTCTTCCTCTTAGTCCTACTGGCCTTATTTACTAGTTTCCCCTCATTTATTTCACTTGCTGTCCTACTGCTCTGGTTTCCACCCCATGCCACACAAGTTTAAAGCCTCCCGCGTGACGCTCGCAAACCTCACAGCCAGGATATTTGTGCCCCTCCAGTTTAGATGCAACGAGTCCTTCTTGTACAGGGCCTAGCTGTCCCTGAAGAGATCCCAATGGATCAGATATCTGAAACCCTCCCTTCTACACCAGCTGTTCAACCACATGTTTAGCTGCTCTACCTTCCTATTTCTAGCCTCACTGGAACGTGGCACAGGGAGTAATTCCGAGATTACAACCCTCGAGGTCCTGTCTTTTAACTGTCTACCTAATTCCCTAAACTCACCCTGCAGGACCTCGTTACTCTTCCTGCAGATGTCATTGCTCCCGATGTGTACCACAACGTCTGGCTGTTCACCCTCCCCCTTCAGAATGCACCCTGTCCGTTCAGAGATATTCTTGACAATGGCACCAGGGATGCAACCTAACATCCTGGAGTCTCTTTCACGTACACAGAAGCTCCTATCTGTACCCCTGACTATTGAGTCCCCTATAACTATTGCTCTTCTGCGCTTTGTCCCTCTCTGCTGAACAACAGTGCCAGCCGCGGTGCCACTGCTCTGGCTGCTGCTGTTTTCCCCTGATAGGCCATCCCCCAACAGCATCCAAAATGATCTACTTGTGAGAGAGGGGGATGGCCACAGGGGATTCCTGCACTGACTGCCTGCCCCTTCTACCGGTCACCCATCTATCTGCCTGCACCTTGGGTGCAACCACGTCTCTGAAACTCCTGTCTATGACACTTTCTGCCACTTGCATGCTCCTAAGTGCATCTGGTTGCCTCTCCAACCGATCTATTCGGTCTGTGATGAGCTGGGTGCACTTCCTGCAGATGTAGTCCTCCGGAACGTTGGAGTCACGGACTTCCCACATCTCACAGGTGAAGCACTTCACCCCTCTAACTGTAATTTCTCGCACTAATTAGTTAATTAATATAAAATAAATACATCCCTACCTTGTGGAATATCACCTCGTAATTTAACGATTAGAGCCCAGTTATGGTTCTGGTAAATCTGCACTGCACTCAAATAAACATGAATCCCCCAAGTCTCTTTGCACCTCCAGTGTTTCTAGTTTTTCACCATTTATAAAGCACTCTGTTCTGGTCTTTTTTGCTAACAGTGAAATCTATCTCCCACATTTGCTCATTGATTTAAGACATTAATATCTCTTTGTAAATTTATGTTTCTAGCTACACTGCTTACAATGCTGCCTATTTCTGTGTCAATGGCAAACCTGGGCATGTGGCATTCTACCCCATCATCTTCAATCGTTAATAAATACAGAAAAACGGAGACACACTCGGGCTTTGTACTAGCAGACGAGAGTTAAATCATTGCATCCTGGAGGTTTTTTTTAAATTATGTTTTTTGAGAAAAAAAATCAGAATTCAAATTCCCAGCAGTTAGTGTGGGATTTTAACTCCTGCTTTTTTCAATTATCAGCCCAGGCCTTCAAATTAAAACCATTAGACAGAGATTCACTTTCCTACTGCTATTGCCTGACTGTCTCAGGTTTTGTATATTGTTCTCTTCATGTGGTGAATTGTAAATACCTTCAATTCTGTGTATTTGCAAGGGATGCAAATCATATTCTCAGCTTATGTCATCAACCAAAACCTGCACGTCCATTCATACACCCCTATTTCCTGTCTCTGTAAAGATAGCTGATAATTCACCAACACGTTTCAGGATGAGGAGCTAGTTTCCAGTCACAGATTCCAAGCCACAAATTGAGCTTTACGGTAGAAAAGGTAACATTGATGAAATCCCTCTGTCCTGGCACCCATTCTAACATTGTACTATTTAGTTTATGTCACTCAGCCCTCTTTCCAAAATGCATCATTTCACATTTCTCAGCAATGAAGTTAACCTGCCATGTGTCTGTCCAATGATAGGTTGGATAGTAAGCTGTCAAGAGGACATAAAGAATCTACTAAGAGATTTCAAGACGTTAAGTGAGTGAGCAAAAAATTGGCAGATGGAGTATAATGTGGAAAATGTGAGCTTGTCCACTTTAGCAGGAAAATAAAAAGCAGTATATTATTGAAATGGAGAGAGACTGCAGAACTGTACGGTACAGGGGGATCTGTGTGTCCTGATACATGAATCACAAAAAGTTACTAGGCAGCTACAGCGAGTGATTAGGAAGGCAAATGGAATGTTGCTGTTTATTGCAAGGCCAGTAGAATATAAAAGCAGGGAAGCGTTGTTGCAGCTGTACAGGGCATAAGTTAGAGCACATCTGGAGTACTGTGGACTGTTTTGGTCTCCTTACTTATGAAATTATAGAATTGCATTAGAAGTAGTTCAGAGAAGGTTCACTGGGCTGATTCCTGGGATGAAGGGGTTAACTTATGAGGAAAGGTTGAACAGGTTGGACCGATACCCACTGGAGTTTAGAAGAATGAAAGGTGATCTTATTGAAACAGGTACAGCATGGATTAGATACAGAATAATGCTCCTTCTACACTGTCCCTTCACACACTCCCAGGGCAGAAACATCATGGGGTTGATACAGAGTGACTCTCACTCTCCACTGTCTGAAACAGACACAGAGAGGGACAGAAAGAGAGAAACATAGAGACATAGACTGACAGGGTTACTGAGAAAGATAGAAGGATATTTAACAGGGGTGTTGGAAGAGGATGATGCAATTTAATCCCACAACCCTGTTCCAGCATTCAATGAGATCAGGGCTGATCTGTGATCTAACTTACACCATATATCCTGCCTTTGACCCTTATCTCTTAACCCCTAGGTTAACAAGAATCTATCAATCACAGATCTATAAATTAACCAATGAGCCAGCATGAAATTTCCACAACCAATGTCACCGAGGGTGTGATGGCCCCCACAGTGGAATAGCTTGCCTGCTGTTTAAAATGGAGGTAATTCCTTCTGGATCACCAAAAGTGTCCGCCTGGGCCCCAACTTCATCCCCACTTCTCCCTCCTCCAGCTGTTTCTCTCTCCACACCTATCTCTTATGTGTTTGTGTACACAGCAGTGAAGGATTACATCAAATTAATATATCTTACATTCTCCTTTTCAATCCACCCAACGATCCCACTCTCTCCAACCTTGTCCCCTCTCTGCAGCCCTCTCTCGGCCTGCATATCTATCCCTCTCTCCCTCTGTCTCCCTCTTAGTGTCAGAGTTGCAGGAGGGAGAGATGGAGAGAGAGACACAGAGAACAACCCCAGCTTCTCCAATCTATCGACGTAACTGAAGTCCCTCATCCCTGGAACCTTGCTCGTGAAATTTTTCTGCACCCTCTCTCATGCTCCCACATCCTTCGTAAAGTGTCGTGTCCAGAATTGGACAATACTCCAGTTGAGGTAAAACCAGTGTTTTACAAAGGTCCATCATATCTTCCTTGCTTTTGTATTCTATGTCTCTATTTAGAAATCCCAGGACTGACCCCTTATGCCTTTTAACCACTTTCTCAACCTGCCCTGCCACCTTCAGTGATTGGTGCACAAATAGCCCCCAGATCTGTCTGTTTCTGCACCCCCTGTTAGAATTGTATTCTTTAGTTCAGATTGCCTCGCCTCCTTCATCCTGCCTGTGCAGGTGGAAGATGTGGACATGGTTCTGAATGAATACATTTCACCAGTCTTCACAAAAGAGGGAACGACACAAACATTGTAGTCAAGGTGGAGGAGTTTTAAATATTGGATGGGATAAACATATTGAGAGGAAATATTAAGGGGTTTAATATTTTGAAAGCTGTTAATTTACGAGGCTGTTAAGAGGAGCAAGGGAGGAAATAGAGGAGGCTCTGACCATCATTTTCCAATCCGCTCTGGTTACAATCCAAACTAGTGTCTTATACAAGTTCAACATGACTTCCTTACTCTTGTAATTTATGCCCCTATTAATAAAGCCCAGGATACTGTATACTTTAGGAAGCACTCTCTCAACGTGTCCTGCCGTCGTCAATGACTTATGCACATATACACCCAGCTCTCTCGGCTCCTGCACCCCCTTTACAATTGTATCCTCTATTCCATATTGTCTCTCCATGCTCTTCCTCCCCAAATTAATCACTTCACATTTCTCCACATTGATCCTCACCTGCCACCTGTCCGGCCATTCCACCAACTTGTCTATGTCCTTCTGAAGTGGCACACTATCCTCCTCACAGTTCACAATGCTTCCAAGTTTCGTACCATCTGCAAATTTTGCAACTTGTGCCCTCGACACCAAGGTCTAGGTCATTAATATACATCAGGAAAAGCAAGGGTCCCAACACTGATCCCTGGGGAACTCCACTACAAACCTTCATCCAGCCCGAAAAACATCCATTAATCACTATTCTCCGTTTCCTCTCACTGAGCCAGTTTTATATGCATGTTGCTCCCGTCCGATTTATTCAACGAGCTGTAGTTCTGTTCACAAGTGTGTTTTGCGGCTCTGTATCAAGTGCCCTCTGGTAGACCATGAACACCAAACGGACAGCGGAAGAGGAGGAGGCATTTTAACCCCTCAACCCTGTTCCTGCATTCAATGAGATCAGGGCTGATCTGTGATCTAACTTACACCATTTATCCCACCTTTGCCCCGTTATCACTTAATACCTTTGGTTAACAGGAATCTATCATTCCCATATTTAAAAATTAACAATTGAGCCAGCATGAATTCACAGAGGAGATGTTACACCGTGGACATTTGTAGAGGGGGACTTTAATAGGACATGGGGGTATCTAGAAAGGGAGGGGTATTTACAGTGGGGGCAGAGGGAGAACAAAATGGCGATATTCACAGAGGGAAATAGGAAATGTTTAAAATGGGGGTGGGGGGGTCTTCTCCATGCTCAAAATGGGAAAGGGATTCTCCAGGTTTAAAATAAGATGGAGGTTTCTCCTGGTTTGAAATGGTAGGTATCTTTTTCCGTCTATTCATGGAGGGTTTCGATGTGGGATTGTTCACTGGGAGACGGGTAATTAGAGGAGAGAAATATTCACATGTGGGTAATTAGATGCGAGTCTGTTCACGGGAGTTATTGAGAAGGCGGTCTGTTCACAGGGGCAATTCGAAGGGGGTCTGTCCACATGGCTGAGTTAGGTGGGGATTTGTTCCCGAGGGTAACTAGACGGGGGCGTGGAAAAGGGGGTAATTCATTGGATCCTATTACTAGAGGGTAATTAGATGGAGGTCTGTTCACAGGCGATAATTCGATGGGTGTCTTTTCACAGTGAGTCGTTTGAAAGCGGTCTGTTCACACGGAGCTTAATTAGATGGGGTTCAGTTAACAGGCTGCAGTGAGATGTGACGCCGTTCATGGGGGTAATTAGATGGCAGTCAGTTCACAATGTTTAATTGGATGGATGGCCTGTTACTAGGGGTAATTAGATGGGCTTCTGTTCGCAATACGGTGATAAGATGGCGGGGTCTGTTCCTTGAGGGTGATTGGATGGTGTTCTGTTCACAGCGAGGTGGGATTTGTGGGGAAGAATTTGAACTTGGAAATTTGTGATGGAGTAAGCAGATCTGGGGGCTCTTCATCAGGGTCATAAGCGGGTGGCCTTTGAACGGGTAAATTTGTGGAGGGAATTTGCAGGGAAGTCAAATTTGAGGGTGGTGGGAAGCTTACAGGGAGGGGATATTTCGGGGGGAATGTTTGCAGGGGTGGAATATGTGCGTGGCCATGGACATTTTCCGGGGAATTTGGAATATCTGCAGGGAGGTCGAATATTAGCAGGGTGTGGAATATTTCTCGGGGCTGGAATATTTGTGGGGGTGGAATATTTGTGTGGGGAGTTTGTGGGGAGGGGAACTTTTCAGGAGAAAATTTTTTGGGGCGGGTAATATTTGGGCAGAGAAAATTTGTGGGGGAGAATTTGTGGCGGGAGAATTTGCAGGGAGGAGAATCTGTTGGGGGCAGAATTTTAGGGTATTGGAATTGGCTGTGGGGGTGGAATTGGCGTGGGAATATTTGCGGGGGCGGGGGGGAGGAATCTCGAAACAGAGTAAAAGCCGCAGAAAGAGAAAGCCAGAAAGAGACACAGAAAGAGAGTGAAAGCAGAGAAAGTGACAGAAAAAGTCAGAAAAACAGAAAAAAGGCAGAAAAAGTCAGAGAGATCGAGTAAAGGCAGAAATAAGCAAAAAATAGATAAAAGCAGAAAATGTCAGAAACATAAAGAAACAAAGAAAGGGACAGAAAAAGTCAGAAAGAAAGAGAAAAGACAGAAAAAAAAGAAAAACTGGAGGGACAGGAACAGAAACACACAGAAATTGCAAGCACCAGAGAGACAGGCAGGAAGCCAGAGCCAGAGAAAGACACAAAGAGAATTAGACACAGAGAAATACAGATTGAGAACCATAGAGAGATTGACAGAGAGAAGGAGTCAGAAGAAGGGGGAAAGGGTTAGATAGGCAATAAAGATATGATACTCAGCATTCTACACGGTCTGCTCTCCATCGATGGACTCCAACGCCTTCCCTTCATCAGCTCACCCATGGGGTAAAGATCCTGTGCAGGGGAATTGGGGTGAGAACAGGAAAAAAGGGTCAGGACTGAGATAGAGAGAGTAGAGTGGGATTCAGGTTGGACTCTCGCTGTCTCTCTCTACCTATCCCTCGCTCTGTCTCTTTCACTCACACACACACACACAGACAGACTAAGATACAGAAACTCACCTTCAGACCGCAGCCACATGGAAAGAAAGAATGTGACCTGTTGTTGACCTAATATACCCCATAACCTGTCACTCAAGCACCCAGTCCACCCAAAGTACAGCTCATCCAACCAGCTGTCAGCTTCATCTAACATTCCCTCCCAGGTATGGGACAGTCTAAGGTGAGTCTCTGTGTAAACAGGGAATGGGGGAGGGAGGGATATTCCAGCCATATCCCAAATGGACCATTCGAGACAGATACCTGTCTGTCTGTCTCTCTCTCTCCCTCCCAAAAACCTCATTAACAGTGCAGAAAATCTGCTGCTATTTTAAAACATGGAGGGAACGGTTGGATAATGGCCATTGAAAAAAATGCAATAAATGTATTTCTCTATTCACCTCCAATTAACAGAACGTTCAGAAATTGACTGAAAATGTCTCACTGCAGTTACCTTGAAATTCTGGCAAAGAGTTTTTGCTGGAGAGGACGGTTTGACTGCAGAATAAACAGGCAATTTTTATTCAGATTTGCAATTCCACTGTGTGACAAAGACTGAAAATAGTGCCAAGTTAATGATGCAGCCAAGAGAATTTTACAACTGGTGACATTCCACGCAACAGTTCTGGCCCATATTTACCGTTATATCTGTCAATGATTATAATTTATTTGTTTCTGCTGCATTCATGCATAACTCTGTAATCATTGAAAAAAAACTTTCTTAACATTTGCCACTTTAATGTTACAAGGATTTGCAAAGCTAGAAAATGGCCATTTAACACAAATTGTGGAAAGGATCTTCTACTTTTCACCTCCAGTTTGCACAAAGTTCAGCGATAAAGACCTGCACATTCTTACAAAGAGTTTTTGCTGGTGCAGTAAATTGTCACTTGTTTCTCTTTGCTTCCTGACTGTTTCTTTCCTCTGCTCTTCTGGGGATTCATAGGGATTTTTGTTCCACGCTCGTCCACATTCAAGGGGGTTCCAACTCCTCTGCAGCTGCTCTCCTGGAGAAATTAATTGTATTCTAAATATTTCCCTCAGTTTGTAACATGAGGAGAGACTGTTTACACTATCAGAGGGGAGAAACAAATAGGCAGGGAGTTGTTCTGGTCTGGAATTCACTGTCTGACAGGTTTCTGAAAGCAGATTCAATCTTACCTTTCAAAAGACAACTTGATCAAAACTTCAATTACTCTTAGTTAAAATAGAGAAGATACCAGCATAGAAAGAGAAGTGAGAGAGAAATGTCATAACTTTAGTGATGAAGAACTCAGCACAACTTATTTAGAGAGTTTTTATTTGTAAATGATTGTTTGAGTTTTATTTGGTGCTGTTGTTTCCTTTATGCATTACCGATAATCACTCAAAATAATTTTCCAAACAAGAACGAGTTTAACGTTGCCATAGTAGAAAAATAGCCACTTAAGACAAGTTGTATTCAGATTATTTTATTAAGCATTTCAAGTGTACATAAAGTTAATTCCTCAAACTTGTGGAAACTTTCAAGCTCTGGAACACAGAATTTCACGATCATCAATGGCTCAGCATCTCCATACGCTGATGGCCCTCCCTCACTGCAGTTTCTGCTCCCTTTCATCATCTTCATCTCTTGATGTCCAAATCTCACTGCAGCTCCTGCCCCACTCTCTCACCATCTCCATCTGCTGGTGTCCCTGTCTCACTGCAGTGAGAGTTCCCTCTCTCACCATCTCCATCTTCTGGTGTCCCTGTCTCACAGAAGTTACTGTTCCCTCTCTCGCCACCTCCGTTTGCTGGTGTCCCTGTTTCACTGCTGTTTCGACCCCTCTCACCATCTCACAATCACCTCACGTGATTTGCACCTTTGTCCATTTTACTCTGGGTCCAGGGTGGGTTTAGTTGAATCTAGCTGAGCTTTGCATTGATGCAGTTTCTGAGGAGCAATTTGTTAATCTTCTGCAGAACAATCCCACCTCAATATGTCAGATTCTCAATAAAATATAATCTCAGAATCATATTTAAAATCATTTCAATACTCAGTTATGTGGAGATAAAATGCACTTTTTGTCCTGTTGAAAGTGTAGGGAATGGAATATTAAATGGGATTTAGTTCCAGTTTTTGAAACCCTTCAGCGCTTTCTATGATTTCGCTAACTTAACAATGATATTGAGAGGGTATTTCACCGCCTTCTTCAGCTCCTGTCTGAATTTAGTCTGGGCCACAGTGTAAATACATGTGTTGGTGCAGGAACTGAGAACCTGTAGCATCTTTGCTGTGTGTTCTGCGATAAAGAGAGGGTCAGTGCAGGAGGAATAATACTGAATATCTGCAATTCGCGAATAAATGTTAAAAAAACCTGGGTCACCCAAAACAGTATCAAACTACTGGTTATACTGAAGAGCAAAATAATTGATTTTCTGCGATTCTCCATCTCTGAGTCCTTGTGATTCTCTCCATTGCTGTGGCCCCGGAATTCCCTGCAGACTTTACAGGAGAATAAAAACCGTCTGACAGTCAAAACATTGAGCAGCAACATCAGAAAGACCGCAACACAAGGGGTTGAAATGTAGTGAAACAATTGAAATGCCCCACACATGGGGGAAGTAAAGAAGCTCAGTTTATAACCACAACGCATGGGAACATTATCAATAATGTAATATGGTTCCTGTGTGAGGTACCAGGGGACAGACTCTAAACAGCCCAGCACACTCACTCTTCCGACAACCACAGTTGCCGTTTTCTCGGTGCAATATTTTGTTTTCAGCTTCTCACAACAAATGGCCACAAATCGATCAAAGGTGAAAGTGACTGTGAGCCAGACAGAAACAACTGTGGTTGCAGAACGCAGAACGAGACTGACAGAACACACAGGAGTAATGCTCAAGAAAGAATATCGGAAATAAATCGAAACGATCCAGATCAATATGGGATAAGTGATAACGACCAGGAGATCAGAGACTGCCATTCCCACCAAGTGGACAGTGATACATTTGCAGAGACCGCACTTTCCTCGGGACAGGATCATAATCGCCACCAAGTTAACTGGAAGAGAGAGAAAATGAAGCAGAGCAATTACTGATCAGACCTGAATACAAAGCAGCACTATGAAAGGATCTGGGCTGTAATCCCAGTTTTTTTGCTGCATCGAGCAGTGAAAACTGATTCATTGACCTGCGCAGCGCTTTGTCACAGTGAAATGTCTCAAAACCCATTGTCTCTCGAGACAAGGAAGCCAAAGAAAGAAGAATAATGAATTGGGAAGTTTATACAGAAAGTGATAAGGTCAGCACCGGTTCTACTGGAAGTACTGAGTGAGGATGCAGTGCCAGTGGGGAAATGAGATTTTGCAGAGATGGAATCCAGGGGTTAATTGGGAGTTTGTCTCCAGACTGCTGGTTGGGAAGATTTGGAGACAGCGGCATGTGTAACTGTTTTGTTGCTCTGGGTTCTGATAACTGACAGGGAATGTTACCAAAGGGGGAAAGGATGAAATCGGCACTGCTGATTTCGAGTATCAGCCGTGATCTCGAATGGTGGAGGAGGCTTGAAGGGTTGAATGGCCTCCTCCTGCCCCTATGTTCCTGTAATCTTATCAGGTTGTACGAGGCAGCTGGTGCTGTCGCCAGTGAGTGAGATTGGGAGGGAGAAAAGGAAAAGGACATGTTGGAGCAGGAGGGGAGATTGGAGCAGATGGTTTGGGAAAGTAGATAAACTGAAACAATGGATGAAGAGACTGAGGATTCAATACAGTGAAAGGAGAGTCTGAGATTCACAGAGAGAGTGACTGCAACAGAGTGTTACAGGAAATCTAATCTACAGATCCCAGTAATACAACTCAATTCATACATTCAAACAATAATCCCTGTGGTTATTGGTGTTGGAGAACAGTTCATTGTTTATACAATATAGTCGATATATTTAGTTTGTACATACAATAAAATATAAATTTAAATATATTTCTGATATCAAACTCTCTCTATTGAATTCAGCAGTCACAGAGATTGTAAAGTGCAGTATTTAAATAATGAATTACCATCAGTGAAGTACTGATTTTATTCTGTTTTTTCAGTCACTAAGTAAGGAATAGAAACGTTCTCCAAAACAAAATGAGGACCTGACAGAAATCAACAGAGAGGATCAATCCAACAGGAAAATGAACACAATCTGACAACAGACAACTTCAACTAACAGTTTCTGTCACTAATTTTTCTGGACATTCCAGCATTTTATGATGATGAATTATTCACAGTGCTGCTTCTTTCTCTTTCTGTTTACTTCTGCTCCTTTTCTCCTTCCCTCTCTCTCTGGAGTACTCACACCCTGTAAACTGTTACTTAATGCTCCATTTTACATTTGATTTATTCCTAACATTCTGCGCCTGTGGTCTGTTCACCTGCCCCTGGTTCAATGATTCTGTTTTCAGAGTCAGTTTGTTCAATGGTGAAACCTCTGTAAATAATTTAATGTGTCTACAGAGTACCCAATTCTTAACCTGTTCACCTGCACTCTTCACTTCATCTACAATGCATGGAATAAACAGGACCGAAAACTTCTTCAGGACAAACCTCACAATCATTAAAATTCCTTCTCCTGGAATTATAAAGTAATCAGTTAGAATGTGGAATTGTTTAATTAATAAAACAGCAACATCAGCGCTGCAGCTGATAATCTACAGATAAATGCAAAGACTCTTGATTCCAACTGAGTGCAAACCAATAAAACATCACATCAATACTTTCTATTTTAGAATGTAGTCCAGTGGTAGTGAAGGTTCCACAGTGAAGCAGCGAAGGAGATGTGAAAGTGTCAGCAGCAAACTTAGTTCAGTAGCCAGACCTCTGAAGCAGCGTCAGACACACACAGAATGCAATAACATTTGATAACAGTGAAAACCAATAAATACATTGAAATCCCCGTTAAACTAAGCCATGCTGTTGGGGAGGGACGATATTGTGCTCTCTCTTTGTAACACTGAGACCGTGAGATGTCTCATTATCAATGACTGAAAAAAAATCATAAAAATATTCCAGGACCGGTTAGATTCACATCATGAAACTGTCAAAACTCCTGATGGTCCGCTTCTTGATCCTAACTGAGACATCTCATTCAAATGCAATCAATACACAGAATAATCCAGCAACAATGTCAGTGTTACTTAAAACTTGAAGACATAATACAACTTATGCAAGACTGAAAGAGTAGACAATGAGGAGATTCCATCTGTAAATTGCTGGAAAAGAACACGTGGTTGTGTAACACACACCGTGAGAAATAATATCGATTACAGCAGCACAGTTAACACCAATTTATACATTAACACGCGAGTTACTGGCTTACCAGGAACTCCAATTGCTACAATTGTCGGATAATAAATTCGTTCCATCTGATGCATTCGAGGATATCCCATTTCTGTGAGAAGCAGAGACATCTGTTCGCCTGGAATCCACAGCTCCACCATGCACTCTGAGCTGATCCATTCCAATGGGTCCTGATTTATACAGGGGATAAGTGTCCACTGACACGGTTATACCCCTGATCATTGCTATTAGTTACACTTACCTGAACAAACACATTACATCAGCAGCTTCGACTCTGATGTAAATAATGTGGTGGATAAAACACAATCACTTCAATGTCAATGACATTTTCTGAGTAAGACCTGAACAAACCTGATATCTGTACTCATACTGGAGGGAGGCTTCAATCATGAATGGCATCATTTACATTTTCCATATTATGGTATTGACCTTGTTCATTCTTGGCGTTTCTACTGTGAATGCAACTGATCTGTCTGCAGTGGACACTGAATCTGCGGACAGAAACATTGCAGTTTCAAGCTATTACTGCCTTTTCCCAGTTAAAATGTGAACGTTGAGTCTCTGATTCGAGAACATGTCCAGGGTTCCAGCCTAAAAACTACGCTGACTGATATGAGGGAACAGACACTATCCATGTCCAATCGGGAGGCAGTCGCATCGTAACAATATCACTGGGCTAGTAATCCAGAGGCTGAATCTAATGGCCTGGGCACAGGGGCTCAAATACCACCATGTTAGTTGTATAAAATAGAGTGAGCTCCCACTCTACATATAAAGTGGAAAGAGTACCCTCTCTACGTATTAAGTGGATGGAGCTCACTCTATATTTATAAAGTGGAGGGATCTCCCTCATTTACGAATAAAACGGAGAGAGCTCCCTCTCTACGTATAAAAAAGAGAGAGAGCGACAGTGTGTGCAGAGAGAGAGAGAGAGGGAGGGATAGAGAGGGAGAGAGATAGGTTGGGGGATAGAGAGGAGAGAAAGAGAGATACAGGGTGGGGGAGGTAGAGCGAGAGACAGGATGCGGGAGAGAGTGACAGACAGAGAGAGAGAGGAACAGGATGAGGGCGTAAAGGAGAGACAGTGACAGGGTGAGGGAGGGAGAGGTCTAGACTGTGTGAGGGAGTGAGAGTGAGAGAGAGAGAGAGAGAGAGAGAGAGACAGGGTGAGGGAGAGAGAGCGAGAGAGGGAGCGGGTGAGGGAGAGAGAGAGAGAGACAGGGTGAGGGAGAGAAAGCGAGAGAGGGAGCGGGTGAGGGAGAGAGAGAGAGAGACAGGGTGAGTGAGAGAGAGAAAGACAGAGACTGGGTGAGGGAGTGAGAGAGAGAGAGAGAGAGAGAGAGAGAGAGAGAGAGATGGGGTGAGGGGGAGCGAGAGGGAGAGACAAAGTGAGGGAGAGACAGAGACCCACACAGAGTGAGCGAGAAACACAGTGAGGGAGAAAGAGGGAGAAAGAGAAAGACAGGGTGTGGGATAGAGAGAGAGGGAGAGAGAGAGAGAGAGAGAGAAACATACGATGCACGAGAGAGAGAGAAAAGAGGTGAATGATAGAGAGAGGGACACGGTGAGGAAGAGAGAGAGTCACACACACAGAGTGAGGGAGAGGGAGGGAGGGACAGGGTGATGTGGAGAGAGCGAGAAAGAGAATGACAGGGCGAGGGAGAGAGAAAGTGAGAGACAGGGTGAAAGAGACTGAGAGCGAGAGGGTTAGGGAGAGAGAGAGAGACAGGGTGAGGGAAAGAGGGAAAGAGAAAGAGAGGGTGAGGGAAAGAAAGCGAGAGAGAGGGTGAGTGAGAGGGAGAGGGGAGAGAGAGAGGGAGACTTGGAGCGAGAGAGAGAGAGACTGGGTGATGGGGTGGAGAGGGAGAGAGAGAGAGAGGGTGAGGGAGAGAGAGTGACAGGGTGAGGGGGTGAGGAAGAGAGAGAGAGATGGTGAAGGAGTGAGAGAGGGTGAGCGGGAGAGACTGAGACAGCATGAGTGAGGGAGATGAAGAGAGATAGGTTGAGGAAGACAGAGGGAAAGACAGGGTGAGGGGCAGAAAGAAAAAGGCTGAGGGAGAGACAGTCAGAGACAGGGAGAGGAAAAGAGAGATTGATAGGATATGGGAGTTAGAAAGAGTGATGGGGAGGCGGAGAAAGACAGGATTGATTAGATTAGATTAGAGATACAGCACTGAAACAGGCCCTTCGGCCCACCGAGTCTGTGCCGAACATCAACCACCCATTTATACTAATCCTACACTAATCCCATATTCCTACCAAACATCCCCACCTGTCCCTACATTCCCTACCACCTACCTATACTAGTGACAATTTATAATGGCCAATTTACTTATCAACCTGCAAGTCTTTTGGCTTGTGGGAGGAAACCGGAGCACCCGGAGAAAACCCACGCAGACACAGGAAGAACTTGCAAACTCCACACGGGCAGTACCCGGAATCGAACCCGGGTCCCTGGAGTTGTGAGGCTGCGGTGCTAACCACTGCGCCACTGTGCCGGGGGCGGGAGAGACAGAGATAGAGAGAGAGAGAGAGAGAGGATGAGGGACAGAGCTAGGGAAAGTGAGAGGCAGGGTGAGGAAGCGAACGAGAGGGAGAGAGATAGGGGGATGGAGGGAGAGAAAGAGTGACAGAGTGAGGGAGAGAATGAGACACGTGGTGAAGGAGCGAGAGAGAAAGAGAGAGAGGGTGAGGGAGAGACGGAAGTGCGAGAGGATGAGGGAGAGAGAGGGTAGGGGAGCTAGGAAGAGAGAGAGACAGGGCGATGGAGAGAAGGGGACAGTGTGAGGGGGAGAGAGAGAAAGAGAACGAGGGTGTGGGAAAGAGAGAGAAAGAAAGAGCGATAGGATGAGGGAGATCGAGAGAGAAAGAGAGAGTGTGTGAGGGAGTGGGAGGGAGACACAGGGTGATGGAGGGAGGGAGGGAAAGTGAGTATCAGGGTGAGGAAGCAGGAGAGTGGGAGAGAGACAGGTCGTGAGAGCGAGAGAGCCAGACAGGGTGAGGGAGGATGAGATAGCGAGAGACAGGGTGAGGGAGAGAGAGAGTGAGGGCATAGTGGCGCAGTGGTCAGCACCGCAGCCTCACAGCTCCAGCGACCCGGGTTCAATTCTGGGTATTGCCTGTGTGGACTTTGCAAGTTCTCCCTGTGTCTGCGTGGGTTTCCTCCGGGTGCTCCGGTTTCCTCCCACATGCCAAAAGACTTGCAGATTGATAGGTAAATTGGCCATTATAAATTGCCCCGAGTATAGGTAGGTGGTAGGGAAATATAGGGACATGTGGGGATGTGGTAGGAATATGGATTAGTGTAGGATTAGTATACATGGGTGGTTGATGGTCGGCACAGACTCAGTGGGCCGAAGGGCCTGTTTCAGTGCTGTATCTCCAAACTAAACTAAACTCAAATAAACTAAACTAAAGAAATAGGGCGAGCAAGCGGAAGAGAGGAGAAAGACAGGGTGAGGGAGTTAGACAAAGAGAGACAGGATGAGAGAGAGAGACAGTGTAAGGGAGCTAGAGAGAGAGAGAGAGATAGAGGGTGAGGGAGATGCAGGGTTAGGGGAAATTTTGCCTCAGTGGGATAAATAGATACCATATGACATTATTACATCAGTAAGGTACCGTGTGAACTGTAAATATGGACTGAAATGATTGAAATAACACTGTAACTGATCAATTTTCAACTGCATTCTTTGACTACAATTCGACTTGTCATCCTATGAGAATGCACAATAGACACGATGGGATGAAGTCAAAGTGACCACTGCTGAATTTGCTAGCATTATCTTTGGTAAAGACAAGGGTTATATATGTTACAATTATTAAATGGTCAGTTCACTTGCACAAGTAAACTCTCAACACAAATGTGTATGGAATGTCCTATGTGCTGCATTCCTATTCCGACATCTACTCTGCCCGGACCCCTCATGATTTTGAATACCTCACTCAAATCTAATTTCAATTTTCTCTTCTCATTGGAGAACAACCCCAGATTCTCCAATCTACCCACGTAACTGAAGTTCCTCATCCCTGGAACCATTCTCGTGAATCTTTTCTGCACCCTCTCTCATGCCCCCAGATCATCCCAAAAGTATCTTGTCCAGAATTGGACACAGTTGAGGATGAACCAGTGTTTTTTAAAGCTTCATCATAATCTCCTTGCTTTTATACTCTAAGCCTGTATTAATAAAGCCGGGGATCCCATATGTCTTTTACCCACTTTCTCAACTAGCCCTGCCACCTTCAATTTGTGCACATATATCCCCAGGACTGGCTGTTGCTGCAGCCACGTTCCTCTATTCTTAGGTTCTCATGACAGAGAGGGACAGGAGGACATGGAGGTCTAGAAAGAAGGAGAGGGATAGAGAGAGAACAAACGGGAAACACGCATGGGAAAACCACCATCTGCAAGTTTCCCTTCAATTCGCACACCATACTGACTTGGAACTACATCGCATTTCCTTCACTGTCACTGGACCAAACTCTCAGAACTCGCTTCATAACAGCACTGTGGGTGTGCCTCCCCCAAATGGATCGCAGTGGTTCAAGAAGGAGACTCACCACCACCTTCTCAAGGGCAATTAGGGATGGGTAATAAATTCTGGCCTAGCCACATACAGCAAATAAAGAAAGAAAATTAAAAAAATGCCACCGAGTCAAGTAAGGAGATATTATACTGGACGACCAAAAATTTGGTCAAAGAGTTTGGTTTGAGGGATCACCTTCAAAGAGTAAAGAGAGTTAATGAGACGGAGAGGTTTAGGAAAGGAATTCCAGAGTTCGGGCCTTGGCAGCTTGAAGGCACGGCCTCCAATGGTGGAACAATTCAAATTGGGGATGCTCAAGAGGCAAGAATTATAGGATCGCAGATATTGAGGATTGTGAAGTTGGAGCAGAGTGCATATATAGGGAGGGGTCATTTGTGGAAGACAGATCCAAACTTCTACCATGCTTTGTGTGCAGAAGTGTTTCCAAATCTCACTGTCCAACGGGTTTTCTACGAATGTTCGCTTTTTCGACTGTGCCCCTCATCCAAGACTCCCCCAACTAGTGAGAAGAGTTTCTCGCTGTCTACTCCATCAGTTTCCATTATTATATTGTAAACTTTGACCAATTCACTCCTTAACCTTCTAAATTCCAGGGATACAAAGAAAAGCTGTGACTAAACTGTCCCATCAAATGCTGCCAAGCCGAGTACAGCCCGCAGTCGGCTACAGAGTAAATCTCTGTCTCCTCTTATCTATCAAACATTCCCAGGACAGGAACAGTGTAATGTTAGATACAGAATAAAGCTGCTTTTATATATGCCTATCTTCTCCTCCTCCATCCAGATGGAGAGAGTAACAGAGAGAAAGAATAGGGACAGAGATGGACAGAGAATAACAGAGACAGAGAGCGAGAGAGAGAGAGAGAAAAGCTAGAAATAGGCAAAGAGTACCAGAGAGAAAGAGCAGGAGATTGGGATGGCGACTGTCGGTAAATGTTCCCACAAAGCTATGTATCGCACCATTGAGGGAATGGAATTTCAGGCACAGGCGAAGTAATAGTGCTGGTAGGTGGAGAGAATCCATTGTGGGAGAACCTGTGACTATTATCGCATCGGTAAGACAGGAACCAAGAAAGGGCAGTCCCACCAAAAGTGCCCAATATCAGAGGGATGGAGAGATCACGGGCGAGGTATGATGCAAGTTTGGAGAATGGGTGGAAATGCTGAATTATGAGACACGACGAGACTTTAAGCTAAGGACGAGAATTTAAAATTTAAACCATTGAGCGGATTGCTTGCGGGTCAGTGAAAACCATTGCATTGCGCTATCTGCCGGACGCTTTAATGGATGGAGATGTATGGTGGAGTATTGGCTAGAAGGAAGATGGAGGTAATGGTGCCAGTGAGCATGAACGGGAGGAACAGTGTCAGGATGTGGCCCAGTTCTAATTTTACTGGAGCCTTTAGCCGCTGTGGAATGAACTAATAATCATTTGCAATAAATTAACAGCGAGAGAAATGTCAATGGAGCATGCAAACACTCCGTCCACGAATATCACCCATAGTAAGTTCTCAGCTGTAATCCTGAACATGGATTTCACCGTCCTCGTGTCAAAGTTCACATTTAACTGTTTGTGTCCCTGGAATCAGTATATACTGTGAATAAATCCGCAGCAGTAGAACATGAATCATCAGAGTGAACATTGTCATTACAATTACATGAAGGCTGCATGCGAAGCCACTCATTATTTTGGGATCTGTCCTGTATGCTTACATGTTTCAGACTTATCCCCAACAGAGGTCTGATTAAGATATTTTGCTGGACTTTGAGATATTTATGTTGTATGCACCATTGTATTTACATCGCAGACAAAGCTACTGAGGTAATGTATTTGTTCAAGTGCCAGTCACTAATAGCAATGATCAGGGGTATAACCATGTCAGTGGCGAGTTCTCCCATGGATAAGTCAGGGCATATTGGTGTGTATCAGCTCAGAGTGACGACTGTGTCAGAACAACACCAGTTGCTGCTTCTGACAGAAATCGGATATCCAGTAATATATCAGATTAAAGATATTTACTATCCTATTCTTGCAACCATTGGAGTTCCTGGTAAGTTGCTATCAACAGCTGTTAATGTTGCGAATCTGTATAAAATCGACTGTTGCACTTGATAATGTTTTACTTGCTGAATGTTTTACACAATTGTCTGTTCAGTTCAGTCAGTTTAATGATGGGCTGTCTGAAGGTTCTGCTCATTTGGTGTTGACGCAGAAGCATAATGACTGTGATGAACGTTGTTCATCAAAACCTTGCATCGTTGTTGGATTATTCACTGTACAGAATGTATTGTCCGTTGATAATATACCCTCAGATTCTAAATGTTCGGGCTTGTATGAGTTTCTTTATCTGTAATGATTTGTGTTCATACAGCCCTGAGGATGTGATCAGATTAATATCTAAAATGAATGTATTGGTATCAGGTACTCGGGCTAAGAACGTAAGAATATAAGCAATAGGAACACGCGTAGGCCATTTGGCCCCTCGATCCTGCTCCACAATGCAGTAAGATAATTTGTGATTTGTTCTCGACCTCAGAACCATTTTTTTTCGCTTGTGCTGCATAACTCTTGACTAGGCTATAGTCCAAAAACCTCTCTCTCTTGGCCTTGAATATAATCAATGACTCAACTTCCGCAGCTGTCTGGGGTCGTGAATTGCAAAGATTCATGACTGTCACAGAAAATAAATGCTTCCTCAGCTCTGCCTGAAATGTGCATCTTTTTGCCCCCTAGTTCTAGATTCCCTCTCGAGCGGAAATATCCTCTCACCATCTGCCTGAGAAGTTTCCTCAGAATTTTATATTTCAATATTTCTCCCATACTTATAGCTCTGAAGAAAGTATTCAAACGTCCATCGCTAGACAGCCCCTTTTAACACCAAGAATCATCGGAGTGAAGCTTCTCTGAACCTCCCTCAATGTATGTACATTCGTCCTTCAATAAGGAGAAAAAAAATCTGTACACAATAGTCTCGGTGTGTTCTCACCAACGTTCGTAGAGCAGTTATCAGAACATCAGGACCTGTTGACAGTTTTCAGCCGCCACCTATTTCGGCGTCGGGCTTTTAAAATGCAACCTCAAACGTGGGTTTCACTGGATTTCAATATTCTATTGCTTATCACTGTTATGATGTATTTCCTTGTGGAAATCTGACGCTGCTTCAGAGGTCTGGCAACTGAGCTGAGTTTGCTGCTCACCCTTTAACATCTCCTTCTCTGATTCACTGCGGTTCAATTCATTTATTGTCTGAGGAATTCTTTGTAACTGTGTTGATTGTCTGTTGTTTGTGTTTGGACTGGAATTGTTGGAATCACGAGCCATTCTATTTCCTTGCAGATTATAAATCGGAGTGTTGATGTTGTAGTTTTGTGGATTGAGCAAATCCAAAATCTAACTCTGAATTTTGAAATTACAGAAGAAATTTCAAATAGCGTGGGTTCTGTCTGTCGGGGCACACAATTTTATTTATTCTATGTGTTGTAGATAGATTTAACAGTGCCAGTTGTGGGAATGAGGGTCCATCCGACCTGCGTATATAAATGTCCTGGGTTATTTGTTGCATGCGCAGAGGATGAGGTCAAACAACTGTCAGTATCTGTACATACAGTTGTTTATTCACAACACTTAAACTAATTATACCTTTGATCTCTACATTCCACGGATACTATCACTAAACATTAATGCATGAAAGATGCACATAGTGGAATCATTTCATGTGATGTTTAATTAAAGACCAGATTCTACATCGTTCCATAAGATACTTGCGTACTCTGGTGTTTAAGGTAAATGTTTGAATTAAAGTAAGCAAACATTCCAATGCAGGAAGTAATTACTGGTGTCTCCCAGAGATCAGGACTGGGGGCGCAACTTTCACTGTATTTCCACATAACTTGAATTATGGATTCGAGGGCCATAGATCTAAATCTGCAGATGGCCGTAAGCCACGTGACTCAGTAAATAGTGTGGATAAAAAGAAAAATGTGCAAAGGGTTGTTGATAGTTTAAATGATTTGTTAAACTGTGGTATATGGGGCTTAATGTGGAAGGTGTGAGGTCATTCACTGTGCACCAAAAAATGATAAATCAGAGCAGCGTTACGATCAGGCGAGCAAGTGGTCTAGGGTTCCCTATCAGCCTTCACCTGTCCTTACTGTAACAGGTTTTAATTCCAAACATACCGTGTTTAAAATTCCCCTTGGTGATTCCTTGTTCACTGCTTTCAAATTATAAGGCAAAGAAACCATTCCAAAACAGGTTTTCTTAGGTTTAAAGCAGAAAGGTTGAAATTTTATTAAACTTAACGCATATGGATGGTAGTTGTGCCCACGATAGTGTGCATGCACGATGCACACATGCAGCCGAGGCAGAAATGAGCAAAAGTGATAAAGTGGAAAAGTTTGAGGCAATATCTGAAGATAGGTTTTGCTATGGTTCCTCGAGCTCGCTGCAGATTCGCTGAATGTAGGTAGACATTGCTTCTCGTTGGGGCCCAATATTCTTCGTAAACCTTGCTCGATGTAGGAGAATTTTCTCTCTTGGGATTCATGTGTCTTCAGTGGAGTTGGAGATCCGTGAGAAAAAGAGGGAAAGCCATACAGGGGAAGTTGCGGCGAGCCAGCCAGGAGAGATCTTTTCAGTCTCGGAGAAGTCACTCTCTCTGAGTTCAAACAGTTTGTGCAATTCAGAAAACCCAGTTTGCCAAGCAGGTAAGTCATGTGACCAGCTGGTTTGGCCACGTCCGTTTGTATACTCGGGCATCTTAGCAATCAACCTGGAATGTCTCTTCTTACACATCATACCCGGGTGCTCAAAGTCCATTTCAGGAAAAATGCATACAGGAAGTAACCCTTTTGTCCCTCCAAGCACAGTGTGTTACGATACAAATGACTTTCCCCCACGTGTCTGCTGATTTTTTTTAACAAGTCCTTTCTTCACTCCAGTAACAGTTTTAAAATCAATGTTCATATGACAAAATTAATCTGTCTCATTTTTGGCAGGTGGGAGTCTGCATGGCAATAGATTCTTAATTGTGAGAAGCTAGGAGCTGGGGACAAGCTGAGAGGTTTGCAGTTCAAATACATATATCACCAAGGGACAAATGAACATTTCAGAACTGAGCTTGATAGATTTTTTGTGGCAACCCGATTACGAATTAAGGAAACAAAGTAATGGATGGATTTTAAAGGGATAAATGCGTTCATGATGGTTTGAAATGCTCAGATGGAAAAAAAAGATAAACTGGATGTGTTGGGGTACTCCATGTAATGCAGGTCATCAAACACAACAGTGTTTCTTGAGAGGAACCTGGTATGGCATAGATCAAGGCAGCAGATTGTTGGATTCACAAGTGAATGGACGGTGGGGGATGGGCCGTCAGCCAGGTGACAATTGGTACATTCGAGTCTGGATGAGACAAAATGATGGATGTACATTTCATTATCTAATGGACTGAGGCAAGACTGGAGCCAAGAGTAGTGCTACTATGATGTGGAAGGAGGGGATAACTGCTGCAGCGTGACACATGGTGTTATGAACGTTACTCTATTTTATTAAAATATATTTTTTACAAGAATTTATAGTTGAGCTACAAAAATTTCGCGTAAGATTTTTAAAAATTATTCATGATGTCTAAGGGAGCCAGATTGGCAACAGTGTTGCTGTTTGTCACATGGCTTTGTTTAAAGACAAGCAGCAGCCCTGGCAATAGGGGCACAAAAGTAAGCACTTATTTGATTGGGCAAGCCCGGTAATAACAGAGGACAGCTGGGTGGGGAAAAGGCTGCCAAGCCTTCTGGTTGTCAGTCACAGTGTGTGTGTGTGTGTTTGTGTGTGTGTGTGTGTGTGTGAGATACCTTCTGGATGGAGACAAAACTCAAGTTTGTCACAGAAGAAGGAGAGAATTTCAAGGATGAACCGAAGACCACAACCCAGCTCGTTTTCCCGCCATTCCAAAAACGACTCTGCAAAGTCCAATGCATCAATTTTTCTTGTTTCCTGTATTTCCTGCTAATTCCTTAACAACGCCGCCTGAAGAGAGCACATTCTGGAAGATTTTACATATCTTGCCTGTGTGTGCTCGGAGGTTGGACTTTCTGCCTCTTTGTCGCCCTGCCTCTCATTTGCTATTTACTTATTTTTTTCAGGGTGGGCAAGTGATCTACCCGAATTTATTTTCGTTCTCTCATTGAGATCTGATCTAAAAATCGTAATTATACGTGTGTGTGTGTGTGTGTGTGTGTGTGTGTGTGTGTGTGTGTGCGTGTGTGTGTGTGAAGAGTTAAGGTAGAAAAGGGGACTTTTTAAGAATTTCATGTTGGATTTTAAAACACTGATTAATGTGATTTTGTTTTACTTAATTACTAGTTAAGACTCGTTCAATAATAAACTGTTAATTTTGCTGCTCAGTAAAGAAACATGGTTAATGCTTTCTATTCTGGGGAAGATAGATGACTGGGTCAGTAATTGGGAAACTTTAAAGAATATGTTGTGAGATATGGAATTTTGGGACTGAATTAACAGTCCACCCCTCCGGCCTCGTCGTAATAATGAGTATGAAGCATAACCTGGGGTCAGATAGTGTGCTGAGGGACACTCAGAGATAACAGCCATCATGCGGATTGGAATGGATACCTGGCATACAGTTTCTGGTTCAGAATAAAGGTGATGGGTTCAGTCCTGACAGTGTTAGATAAACGATAATTGTGACCCATCCATAGATATTGCGTTGGATAAGTAAATAAAAGCAAAATACTGCAGATGCTGGAAATCTGAAATAAAAATAGAAAGTGTAAATACACAGCAGATCTGTCAGCATATCTGGAGTGAGAAACAAAAATTAACGTTTCACGTCCGTGAACTTTAATCAGCACTTTCGGACTTGTACTCATGTTGGATTGTGCAGGGTGGTTTACCTGAGTAATCATGTTGAGTGAACATGTGGATTCTTAGATAATCTACAGAAGCGATTGGAGAGAATTCGAGTGGTAGCTAGAGAGAGAAGTTGACAGAGAGAGAGAGAGAGCAAGAGAGAAGGAATAGGGAGAATGAAACAGAGAGAGGAAGAGAGAAGGCGAAAGAGAGAAGAGAGAAGACGAAAGAGAGGGAGAGAAGCCACAGTGTAAATAATTCACGAGGATGAACTGCTGAACTTTCCAGAACGATTACAGTGAAACGGTGAGTTGAAGGTATGATGAGGATTTTGTCAGATTGGATGAGATTTCCTGCTGGACTCACTCCCTGTGTGTTTAGCCCCGTCATATCCTCAACCCGTTTTAGCGACTGTTCCTCTTCATTATTTCTGAACATAGTACATAACTTCATAGAACCATTTATTTACTGATTGCATTCGTTGCTTCACTTTGTTCGCTTTCCAAACCCTTCAGGACCTGCCTTCCCTCCAATTCGCAAATGTCCTTTACTTTGTATCACTCCAATCCGCTCACTGGCTCAGCCTCCATCGGCCTCTCCTTCTGATCTGAAGTCTCAAACGCACCGCAGTGGCTCTCGACCTTTTCACATTTTGACACAGCCCCTGATGGACCTCTTAACCAGTAAATCAAAAACAGTTCCCCCGTCCCCTCACTTTCTTGGCTATTGGTCTGGAGGCTAAACTGCATTTAACTCACTGGATTCCTTGTTTGGAAACCCCCTTCTCTCTTCCACACTGGCACGGCGCCCTCACTCAGCCCTTCCACTGTATTCAGTGATCATTTTTTTCACCTTTATTTTAAATCAATTTCCAATCAATTATTGATAACTGTGTTCAAAAGCATTCTCTACCGAAATTGCTGGATGCTGCAACATAGCTGTAAATTTTACACCAGATCCTGTCATACTGATGTTTTAGTTTGAGGTCTGATCAGTAATTTCCCTGCTTCCTTTTCTATCTCTTTCAGATAACCTGCTGGGGATACTAATCCTGTCCCGAGGAAAGTGCAGTCTCTCCAAATGTATCACTCGCTATCTGATGGGAATGGCACTGTCTGATCTCCTGGTCGTTATCACTGATCCCATATTGAGATTGAGTCCGAGGATTTATTTTCCATATTCATTCCTGTCCATTACACCCATCTGCAGTTCAGTTCAATTCCTGGTTTCCACCAGCACAATGGTTTCTGTCTGGCTGACAGTCGCTTTCACCTTGGATCGATTTGTGACCATTTGTTGTGAGAAGCTGAGAATAAAATATTGCACTGAGAGAACAGCAGCTGTGGTTATCGGAAGAGTGAGTGCGCTGTGCTCTTTAAAAAGTGTTCCCTGATACTTTATATATGAACCTGTATATATAATTGATAATGTTCCCTGGTACTGTATGCATAAACAGAGCTTTAAAACTTCCCCCACATGGACTTCCTTTGCAATGTTCCATCGCATTTTAACTCCCTGTTTCCCTTCTTTCTGATTTTGCTGCTCAATGTTTTGAAGGTCAGACGTATTTTAGTGGCCAGTAGAGGCCGCAGGGGACTCCGGGGCCTCAGCAGTGGAGAGAATCACAATGACCCAGAGATGGAGAATCGAAAGAAATCCATCATGTTACTGTTTAGTATTTCTGGCAGTTTGATACTCTTATGGGCGACACAGGTTGTATTTTACATCTATCAGTGAATTACAAAACAATATCCTTCCACCGCCAATGGCCCTCTGGATATCACAGAACACAGAGCAGCAATGCTGCAGCTTCTCAGTTCCTGCACCAACACTTGTATTTACGCTATGACCCAGACTAAATTCCGAGAAGAGATGAAGAAGGTCGTGAAATACCCACTCAATCTAATTCTTCAGTGAGTGAAATCATAGAAAAGTGCAGGTTTGCGTGTTCTAGTACTAAAATCCATTCGACTCCACAGCCCAAACTCACGACATGGTGATAGATCTTCTATTCACAGCACCGAACCCTGAGATGATCGTAAATAGGATTTTGTAATATTTGATTAAACATTGGACCTAATGAGGCTGGTTATCTTTGCAGAAAACACAACAATTGTTTCTAAAAAATGACGGTGTTGAAGAGCACAGCTGGACATCAACTGAAGCAGTTCTCAATAAAAGGAGGTTCTGTTGGCTTGATGACAAAGTGACAGGGAGGTGCACTGGTAACGTCACTGAGTTAATAATACAGAGGCCCATGCTAACGCCTTGGGGATACGGGTTCAAATCACCCCATAGCTGCTGGTGGAAATTGAATTCAAGTATTTCAAAAATAATCTGGATTTATAAGCTGAACTCAGTAATAGTGCAAAGAAAATATCGCCAATTGTCGTAACAAAATCATTTGATTGTCTAATGCCCTTCAAGTTAGGAAATTCGTAGTCCTTACCAGATCTGGATTACATGTGAATCCTGACCGACAACAATCTGGTTGACTTAACTGCACTCTGAAATGGCCCAACAAGACACTCTGTTATCAAGGACAATTAGAGATGGGCAACAAACGTAACATGGATGAATAGATAATATACGATGGAGGGTGAGTGAGACACCCAGGAAAATAAAGGCATGAATGAGGAAACCGAGTGAAAACCAGACATGAAACTCGGCAACAAGTCAGAATGCCTAGCAGAGACAAGCGAACGAAAATTGCTAAGGAACAGAACAGAGCAGAAAAATGTGAAAATAAGAAGTCAAACAAAGAGAAGTGGAGTTCAGCAGAGCAGGAGCATGAAGGAGAGAAATATTAACGCATCAATGCCACGAAAGAGGCGCGCATTGTTTGCTACACGAAGCAATAATTTATTTCATTAAATTGCATGCATACAGCCTCTTGTTACCTGGAAATATCTTTGAATACTTTAGACAAAGAATAGCGTTTGAGGGGCTGGAACTTGATGGCACCAATGCGGTGCCCGGTGGAAAAGGCAGCGGGAACACAGAGTTGGTCTTTACGAGCCCTCATTCATTTCATTCGTGGAAGCTTCCAACATTCACACATTCGACTGAAAAGGCACAGTAACTTGTTTGTACGCACTTGAAAATTCACTAAAACATAGTCTTTTTATGTTACTCTGCTATAAACTTTGTCGTGGAGCACTGTGGCCCGCGATGATTTCCTGAATCCTTGACTAACAGTCTCTATCTCTCTTTCATATAATTCTCTCATGCAACTAGCTATTGCAGTGGCCTCTTGATGTTTTGATGCGCTCTTTGCCTGGCTTAGCCGGGCTTCTTCCCAATTTTTCTGTCCAAGTGGTCCCAAACCCTCTAACACCTTCTCGGCATATTCGACACATTCGGGCCAATTACAGTTTAAGTACTCTCTGAGCGCTCTTTCCCATTCCTGCTTGTTATTTGTCATTTCCTACTCGCAGAATTTAGTCAAAAAACACCGGAGGTGACCGGGGTTGGGGTCCGGTGACAGTGCCCCATGGAAGGGAGGTTTATCGATTGCCTCTTCAATCTTCCATTGTGGTCTGTTGTTCATTAAATTCCCTTCCGTTCCCTCCGGGTCAATGCTCAGGAGGTATGCAGAGCACCCCTCACGTCTGATTTCAGAGTTTGCCATGACCTATCAACTGGTTAACTTTAACTTCCTACCGTTTTGATTTTTGTCTGTAATGTCTGAGATCCGGACACGCTGTGATTTAAACCAATCACTTAACCGTGCCCACCCAGGGCCGCTAAAATGTCGACCCCATTCCTCTGTAGGCTATTAACTGACGTGACAGAAAAAGATGCACGTAAACCAAAGTCTCGTCTTACTTCATTTAATTCGCACTAAAATCACTTAAAGCATACGAATGCTTACAACAAATTTATTTAAACACCAAATAACCACAAGTCTCACTTCTTGTACAAAATACCACCGGTCAACACAGAAGTGGTCATTCTCTTGTCACGGTTGATCACTGGGCCTCCAGACTCAGGGTCCTGCCTTCGAGAGTTGTTCCTGGGTTCTCACCAAGAATACCCTCCAGTGTTAACCCTTACATATTTTTGAAGGTTTCTTGCTCAACTCATGACTCACATGATCTTGTTTTGCACAAATCTTGAAGCATTATTGCATCTTTGGCAAGCATTAGCCATTTAGCCACCTGGACAGAAGTCCAGACTGTTTTTACAATAACCAGCGTTCTTCCCCTGTATCTGTTCCTCTTTTATCTATTCTTGTTCAATCGTCTAGGTTAACGATCACAAATCCCGAGCCACAAGCTTCAACAGGTCTGTAAGTTGACTTCAGCATGTTCAGTGCTTATCATTAGCTGCCTTAGAGCATGCTGGGTATGAAGCGTTACTTGACCAACTTTTCAGGTCTGACACAGAAAAAGACAGAGAAATGGAAGAATTGCAGAAAAAGTCAGAGAAATGGAAGAATGGCAGAAAAAAGTCAGAGAAATGGAGGAAATGCAGAAAAAGTCATGGGATAATGGAGAAAGGCCGAAAAAGTCAGAGAAATAGAGAAAACGCAGAAAAAGAGATAAATGGAGTAAAGGCAGAAAAAGACAGAGAAATGGAAGAATTGCATAAAAAGTCATAGAAATGGAAGAATGGCAGAAAAAGTCAGAGAAATGGAGGAAATGCAATAAAAGTCATGGGATAATGGAGAAAGGCCGAAAAAGTCAGAGAAATAGAGAAAATGCAGAAAAAGAGATAAATGGAGTAAAGGCAGAAAAAGTCAGGGAAATGGCGTCATGGCAGAAAAAGAGAGTGAAAAATGGAGAGAAGGCAGAAACAGAGAGATAAATGGAGAAAAGGCAGAAATATTGACATAAATAGAGAAAAGGCAGAAAAAGAGAGTAAATTAGGGAAAAGATAGACAATGTGAAAGGATCAGAGAAAAGTCAGAAAAAGTCAGAGAAATATAGAAAAGACAGAAAAGGAGAGAGAAATTGATAAAAGGCAGAAAAAGAGAGAGAAATAGAGAAAGGGCAGAAAAGGGACAGAAATGGCGAAAAGGCAGAAAAAGAGAGAGAAATAGAGCAAAGACAGAAAAAGTCAGAGAAATAGAGAAAAGTCAGAAAAAGTCAGAGGCATAGAGAAAATGCATAAAAAGTCAGAGGCATAGAGAAAATGTAGAAAAAGTCAGAGAATTAGGGAAAAGACAGAAAAAGTCAGAGAAATGGAGAGAAGACAGAAATTCAGAGAAACGGAGAAAAGTCAGAAAAAGTCAGAGACATAGAGAAAACGCAGAAAACGTCAAACAAATCGAGAAAAGGCAGATAAAAGCAGAAAAATAGAGAAAAGAGAGACAAGTCAGCGAAATGGAGAAAAGGCAAGAAAAGGTCAGAGAAAAGGCTGAATAAGACAGAAAAATTCAGAGAAATGGAGAAAAGACAACAAGAGAAACAAAAGAAATCGGTAAATAGTGATGGCAGAAAAAAGATAAAGAAAGAGAAAAATGAGAAAACGTGGAGGGAAAAAGTAGAGGGAAAGAAACGTAGACTCATAGAAATTGCAGGCACCAGAGACACTGACAAAAATACCAGAGAAGGTGAGAGATAAAGTCACAGAGACAATCACACACAGCCAAACAGAGAGAGAAAGAGCGAGAGAGAGAGAGAGAGAGAAGGAGGGAGAAAGTCAGAGAGACGCAATAAAGATGCAATACACTCCATCTCACATGATCTGTGCTCCATCGTTGGACTCTGACACCTTCCCTCCATCAACTCGTCCATGGGGAAAAGATCCTGGACAGGGGTATTGGGGTGGGAATTGGAGGAAAGGGTCAGGACTGAGACAGAGAGAGACGGATTCAGACAGGATTCTCCCTCTCTCTCTCACACACACACACACTGTATTCAGCTCCAATTCACCTGGGCACAGAGACAAAGAGACTGAGGCACAAAAAGTCACCTTTCACAAATCAGCCCTATGGTACGAAAGAATGGTAGCTGATGTTGAGCTAACATATCCCAGAACCTATCACTCAAACGGCCAGTCCACCCAAAGAACAGGTCATCCAACCAGCTCTCAGCGTCCTCCATCTGGACACTGCCTCCCAGGTATGGGACAGTCCAAGGTGAGTCTCTGTGCAAACAGGGAATGGGGGAGGGAGGGATATTCCAGCCATATCCCAAATTGACCATTGCGGGCAGAAACCTGCCTGTCTGCCTCACTCTCTGTCCTTCCCCCCAAAACCTCATTAACAGATCAGAAAAGCTGCTGTAATTTTAAAACATGGAGTGGCTGGTTTGGAGAATGGCCGTTGAATGCAAATTGTATTAAATGTCTTTCACTTTTCACCTGAAGTTTGCAGACAGTTCAGTAAATGACTGAACGTATATCACTTCAGTTACCTTGAAATTCTGGCAAAGAGTTTTTACTGGAGAAGCCTGTTTGACTGCAGTGTAAACAAGCAGTTCTTTTATTCAGGATTTCAATTCCACTGTGTGACAAAGCCTGAAACTAGGGCGAGGTTAATGATGCAGCCAAGAGAATTTCTACAACTGGTGACATTTCACACAACAATTTTGACCCATATTTACAGTTATATTTGTCAATGATTCTTTGTACTTTATTTGATGCTGCTTTATTTATGTGTTAGCCTCTCTTTGCTGGAATACAACTTTCTTAACATTTACCACTTTAATGTTTCGTTAAAAATGTAACTGGAAAATGGCCATTTAACACAAATTATATGAAAGATCTTCCACTTTTCACCTCCAGTTTGTATAAAGTTCAGTGATAACGACCTCCTCATTCTGACAAAGAGTTTTTGATGCTGTAATAAAGTGTCACTTGTTTCCATTTGCTTCCTGACTGTTTCTTTTCACTGCTCTCCTGCGGGATTAAGAGATGATGTTTGCTCATCACTTGTCCATATTCAGAATGTTCCAGCTCCTCTGCAGCTGCTGTCCTGGGGAAATTAATTATATTCAAAATCTTTCCCTCAGTTTGGAGACATGTGGAAAGACTGTTTCCACGAGCAGAGGGGAGAAACAAACTGTCATGGAGTTGTTCTGGTCTGGAATTCACTGTCTGACAGGTTTATGAAAGTAGATTCAATATTAATTTTCAAAAGACAATTGGATCAAAACTTCGATTACTCTTGTTAAAGTAAAGAAGACACCAACCTAGAGAGAGAAGTGAGAGAGAGAGAGATGTCATAACGTTTGTGATGAAGAACTCAACGCAACTTATTGAGAGAGTTTATATTTATAAATAATAGTTTGAGTTTAATTTGATGCTGTTGTATTATTTATGCATTACCTTTATTCACTCAAAATAATTCTCCAAACAGCACCAGTTTAACGATACATGTGATTACATAGTTGGACATTCGCCATTTAACACAATTTGTGTTGAAGTTATTTTATTCAGCATCTCAAATTTTTCCTCAAAATTGTGGAAACTGTCAAGCTTTCAGTAGCACAGAATCTCCCATCAGCAATGGTTCAGCATCTCCATCTGCTCGTGCACCTTTCTCAATGCAGTCACTTCCACATCTCACCATCTCCATCTGCTGGTGCCTCTGTCTCACTGCACTCACTGTCCCCCTCTCACCATCTCCATCTGCTGGTGTCCCTTTCTCACTGCAGTTACTGTCCCTCTCTTAACAACTCCATCTGCTGGTGCCCCTGTCTCACTGCAGTTACTGTCCTGCTCTTATCATCTCCATCTGCTGGTGTCCCTGTCTCACTGCAAGTTCTGCCTCTTCCGTTGTCTCCCATTCACTGTGATTTGCAGCGTTGTCCATTTTGCTCTGGTGGGTTTAGTTTAATCCAGCTGAGTTTTGCAAATACGCCCTTTTGGATATACAATTCCTGAATCTTCTGCAGAGCAAGTCCCGCCTGAATAGGTCAGATTATCAACAATATATAGCCTCAGAATCAGATTTAAAATCATTTCAGGGCACATTGCTGCGAATATAAAATGTACTTTCTGTCCTGGGGTAAGTGTCGGGAATGGAATGTGAAATGGGATTTAGTTCCAGTGTTTGAAACCCTTCTTCTCTTTCTATGATTTCATTTATTTAACAATGAGATTGAGAGGATATGTCACCGCCTTCTTCAGCTCCTGTCTGAATTTATTCTGGGACACAGTGTAAATGCATGTGTTGGTGCACGAACTGAGAAGCTGCAGCATCATTGATGCGTGATCTGTTATAAAGAGAGGGTCAGTGTAGGAAGAGTGATACTGAATATCTGCAATTCGAACATATATGATAAACACAACCAGTGTCATCCATAACAGTATAAAACTGCCGGATATACTGAAGAGTAAAATAATTGATTTCCTGCGATTCTCCATCTCTGGCTCCTTGTGATTCTCTCCATTGCTGTGGCCCCGGAATCCCCTGCGGACTTTACTGGAGAATAAAATCCGTCTGACAGTCAGAAAATTGAGCAGCAAAATCAGAAAGATCGGGACACAAGGGGATAAACTGAGGTGAAACAATTCAAAAGCCCCCCATGTGGGGGAAGTATAGAAGCTCAATTTATAATCACAATCCATGGGAACATTCTCAATAACGTAATATTGTTCCTGTGTAAAGTACCAGGGGAGACATTCTAAACAGCCCAGCCCACTCACTGTTCCCACAACCACAGCCGCCGTTTTCTCGCTGCAATATTTTGTTTTCAGCTTCTCACAACAAATGGCCACAAATCGATCAAAGGTGAAAGTGACTGTGAGCCAGACAGAAACAACTGTGGCTGCAAAAAGCAGGACAGTAATGAGAGAACACACAGGGGTAATTCTCTGGAATGAATATGGGAAATACATGGAAATAATCCAGTTCAATATGGGACCAGTGATAACGAGCAGGAGATCATCCACTGCCATTCCCACCAGGTAGACAGTGATACATTTGGAGAGACCACACTGTCCTCGGGAAAGGATCACAATCGCCACCAAGTTAACTGGAAGGGAGAGAAAAGGAAGCAGAGAAATTACTGATCAGACCTGGAGACAAAGCAGCCCTTTGACAAGATCTGGGCTCAAAATTCCAGGCTTGTTGCTGCATCGAGCAGTGAAAACTGATTGATTGACCTGGGCAGTGCTTTGCCACAGTGAAATGTTTGAAAACACAATTATTAATAATGAATTGGAAAATTGATACAGAAAGTGAATAAAGTCAGCACCGGATCTACTGGAAGTACTGTGTGAGGATGCAGTGCCAGTAGGGGAATGACAAGGCGTTTACAGCAATGGAATCCAATAGGGTAATTGGGAAATTGACTCCAAACTGTTGGTTGGGAAGTTTTGGAGAGAGCGGGATGCGTATCTGCTTTGTTTCTCTGTGTTGAGGTAATCGACAGGGAATGTTACCAAATGAGAAAAGGCTGAAAACTGTCGCGCTGAGTTTGAGTATCAGCCTTCATCTAGAATTGCGAAGCAGGCTCGAAGGGCTGAATGGCCTTCTCCTGCTCTTCGGTTCCTGTATTCCTATCAAGTAGGATGATGCAGCTGGCTGCGGAGCCAGTGTGTGAGATTGGGAGGCTGAGAAGGAAAAGGACATGTTGGAGCAGGAGGGGAGACTGGAGCGGATGGACTTGGAAAGTGGATAAACAGAGGCAATGGATCAGGAGAATGCGGATTCAATACAAGGAGGAGAGGCTGAGATTCACAGGGAGAGAAGGCAGCAGAGTGTTAGAGGAAATCCAATCTATAGATCCGAGGAATACAACTCAGTTAATGCATTCAAACAATAATCCCTGTGGTTATTGGTATTGGAGAACAGTTCATTGTTTATACAATATATTCAATATATTTAGTTTGTACAGACAATTACATATAAATTTAAATATATTTCTGATATCACACTCGCTCTTTATTAAATTCAGCAGTCACAGAGATTATAGAGTGCAGTATTAATTGATGAATTACCATCAGTGAAGAACTGATACTAATCTGTTTATTCAGTCACTAATTAAGGATTAGGAACTTTCTCCAAAACAAAATGTGTACCTGACAGAAGTCAATACAGAGGAGCAAGTCCAACAGGAAAATGAACACAATCTGACAACAGGCAACTTCAACTCACAGTTTCTCTCACGAATTCTTCTGGACATTACAGCACTTTATGATAGTGAATTATTCACAGTGCTGCTTCTTTCTCTTTCTCTTTACTTCTGCTTACCTCTTTCCCTCGGTTTCGTTCTCTCTGCTATTTTTTTTCCTTCCCTACCTCTCTGGAGTACTCACACCCTGGAAACTGTTACTTAATGCTACTTTTCACATATCTTTTATTCCTAACATTCTACACCTGTGTTCTTTTAACCAGCACCAGGTTGAATGATTCTGTTTTCAGAGTCAGCTTGTTCAATGGTGAAACCTCTGTGAATAATTTATTGTATCTACAGAGCAACCAATTCATAAACTGTTCGCCTACACTCTTCAATTCATCGACAAATCATGGAATAAACAGAATCGAAAGCTTCTTCCAGACAAATCTCACAATCATTGAAATGCCTTCTGCTGGAATAAAAAAGTACTCCGCTAGAATTTGGAATTTTTTAATTAATAAAACACCAACATCAGCACTGCAGCTGATAATCTACAGATAAATGGAAAGACTCTTGATTCCAACTGATAGATTGCAAACCAATAAAACATCACATCAATACGTTCTATTTTACAATGTAGTCCAGTGACAACGAAGGTTCCACAGTGGTCCTTACGTCAGTGGTAGGGAAACTATTAGAGAGGAATCTTCGGGACAGGAGTTACTCCCATTTGGAAACAAACGAACTTATTAGCGAGAGACAGCATGGTTTTGTGAAGGGGAGGTCGTGTCTTTCTAATTTGATTGAGTTTTTTGAGCAAGTGACGAAGATGATGGATGAGGGAACGGCGGTGGATGTCGTCTAGATGGACTTTGGTAAAGCCTTTGACAAGGTCTCGCATGGCAGACTGGTGCAAAAGGTGACGTCACACGGGATCAGAGGTGAGCTGGCAAGATGCATACAGGGCGGCACAGTGGCGCAGTGGTTAGCACCGCAGCCTCATAGCTCCAGCAACCCGGGTTCAATTCTGGGTACTGCCTGTGTGGAGTTTGCAAGTTCTCCCTGTGTCTGCGTGGGTTTCCTCCGGGTGCTCCGGTTTCCTCCCACATGCCAAAGACTTGCTGGTTGATAGGTTAATTGGCCATTTTAAATTGCCCCTCGTATAGTTAGGTGGTAGCGAAGTGTAGGGACAGGTGGGGATGTGGATGTGGTAGGAATATGGAATTAGTGTAGGATTAGTATAAATGGGTGGTAGATGGGCGGCACAGACTCGGTGGGCCGAAGGGCCTGTTTCAGCATATCTCTAAAACTAAAAACTAAAAAGCTAGAACTGGCTCAGTCACAGAAGACAAAGGGTAACAATGGATGGGTGTTTTTCTGAATGGAGGGATGTGACGAGTGGTGTTCCGCAGGGATCAGTGCTGGGGCCTTTGCTGTTTGTAGTATATATAAATTATTTGGAGGAAAATGTTGCTGGTCTGATTAGTAAGTTTGTGGACGACACAAATATTGGTGGCGTTGCGGATACTGATGAGGATTGTCAGAGGGCACAGCAGGAAATCGATCGGTTGGAGACTTGGGCAGAGAAATGACAGATGGAGTTTAATCCGGACAAATGTGAGGTAATGCATTTTGGAAGGTCCAATGCAGGTGGGAGGTATACAGTACATGGCAGAACCCTTAGGCGTATTGACAGGCAGAGAGATCTGGGCGTGCAGGTCCACAGATCACTGAAAGTGGCAACACAGGTGGATAAGTTTGTCAAGAAGGCATACGGCATGGTTGCCTTCATCGGTCGGGGCAGAGAATATAAAAATTGGCAAGTCATTTTGCAGCTGTACAGAACCTTAGTTAGGCCACACTTATAATATTGCGTGCAATTCTGGTCGCCACACTACCAGAAGGACGTGGAGGCTTTGGTGAGGGTACAGACGAGGTTTACCAGGATGTTGCCTGGTCTGGAGGGCATCAGCTATGTGGAGAGGTTGTTTTCACTGGAACGACGGATGTGGAGGGGCGACATGATAGAGGTTTACAAAGTTATGAGCGGCATGGACAGAGTGGATAGTCAGTAGCTTTTTCCCAGGGTTGAAAGTATCAATTACTGGGGGACATAGGTTTAAAGTGCGAGGGGCAAAGTTTAGAGGGGATGTGCGAGGCATGTTTTTGACACAGAGGGTGGTGAGTGCCTGGAACTTGTTGCCAGGGGAGGTGATGGAAGCAGATACGATAACGACGTTTAAGATACATCTTGACAAATACATGAATAGGAAGTGGATAGAGAGATATGGGTTTAGGCAGGCATCAAGATTGGCGCAGGCCTGGAGGGCAGAATGGCCTGTTCCTGTGCTGTACTGTTCTTTGTTCTTTGATCTTTGAGGCAGAGGAGAAGTGAGTGTCAGCAACACACTCAGTTCAGTTGCCAGACCACTGAAGCAGCGTCGCACACATACATAATGAAATAACATTTGATAACAGTGAAAATCAGTAAATACATTTAAATCCCACTTAAACTTAGCCATGCTTCTGGGGAGGGAGGACATTGTGCTGTCCCTTTGTAACACTGATACCGTGAGATGTCCCATTATCCCTGAAAAAAAAATCATAAAGATATTCCAGGACCGGTTAGATTCACATCACGAAACTGTTAAAAGGTCCTGATGGTCCGCTTCTTGATCCTAACCGAAACAACGCATTGAAATACATTCAATGCACAGAATTATCCAGTAACAATGCCACAGTTATTAAAACAATGCAATTAGTTTAGTGATACAGCACTGAAACAGGCCGTTCGGCCCACCGAGTCTGTGCCGACCATCAACCACCCATTTATATTAATCCTACACTAATTCCATATTCCTGCCACATACCCACCTGCTCCTGTATTTCCCCACCATCTACCAATACTCGGGGCAATTTATAATGGGCTATTAACCTATCAACCTGCAAGTCTTTTGGCATGTGGGAGGAAACCGGAGCACCCAGAGGAAACCCACCGAGTCAGAGGGAGAAGTTGCAAACTCCACACAGGCGGCACCCAGAATTGTGAACGCAGGTCGCTGGAGCTGTGCGTGTGGCTGCGGTGCAGACCACTGTGACATAATTCGACGACTGCAAGACTGAAAGAGTAGACAATGAAGAGATTCCATCAGTAAATTTCTGGAAAAGAACAGGTAGCTGTGCAAAACCAACAGTGAGAAATAATACCGAGTTCAGCAGCACAGTTAACATCGATTTACACCATCATCAGCTGAGATACTGGCTTACCAGGAACTCCAAATGCTGCAAGTACAGGATAATAAATGCGTTCTATATGATACATCGGAGGATATCCCATTTCTGTGAGGAGCAGACACTTCTGTTAGCCTGGAATCCACAGCTCCACCAGGCACTCTGAGCTGATCCATTCCAATGGGTCCTGATTTATCCAGGGGATAAGTCGCTACGGGCACGATTACACCCCTGATCATTGCTATTAGTTACACTCACCTGAACAAACACATGACATCAACAGCTTTGACTCTGATGTAAATAATGTGGTGGATAAAACACAATCATTTCAATGTCAATGACATTTTCTGAGTAAGACCTCACTCTGGAACAAACCAGAAATCTGTAGTCATACTGGAGGGAGGCGATAGTTATCAGTGGCATCGTTTACATTTTCCATATTATTGTATTGACCTTGTTCATTCTTGGCATTTTCATTGTAAATGCAACTGATCTGTCTGCAGTGGACACTGAATCTGCGGACAAAAACATTCCCGTTTCACTCTGTTACTGCCTTTTTCCAGTTAAAATGTGAACTTTGTGTCTCAATGGGGGAAGGGACAGACCGGCCATAATCCAACATTGGTGGGACAGGCTCAAAAGGCTGAATGGCCTCTTCCCGTCCCTGTGCCAGTCAGTGTGTGTGTGTGTGTGTCTCCCTCTGTTTGATTCCCTGAAGCCGATGAGGAGAACAGGTGAAACGCCTTTTTGCAGAGAGGGATGTGTCTGGTGCTGGGATGTTCCTGTGCATTTAAGGCTCAAAATGCCAGTGAGCCTCTGAAGGTCATTGCCGTTGACGAACATGAGTTAAAGTTGCCGGGTCTGGGAGCCATTAGATAGAATTCCAGTGGCTTATCCCAAATGGAATGGAAGTGAATGAAAGACTGGGACATGGAGCCACACCCCGGAACGTGATTGAGGTTGAACTTACAAAGGCGGGGGGTGATAACTGGGATGGGAGTGACACAAGGGGGTACTGTTCACAGGGGAGATGATACACAGTGGGATTTAGTGTGGGGGGGTGGTTTACAGGACAAGGAGGGTATTTAGTAAAGGGTATTGTTTACAGTGGCGGCACGGGGGAGAATTAGAGGGTGATATTCACAGAGGGGATTAGTTATGTTAAAAATTGGGGGGGGGAGAATGGGGGGGGGGGGGGTGGGAGGATTCTCCAGTCTGTTCATGGGGGATTTAGATGGGGGCTGCTCACAGGAGGGGGATTAGATGGGGACTGTTCGCAGGAGGGATATTAGATGGTAGTCTGTTCACAGGAGGGGTGTTAGTTGGGAGTCTGTTCACAGGAGGGGTATTAGATGGGAGTCTGTTCACAGGAGGGGTATTAAAGGGAAGTGTGTTCATAGGAGGGGTATTTGATGCGAGTCTGTTCACATGAGGTGCAGTAGATGGGGCTTTGTTCAGAGGAGGGGTATTTAATGGGGGTCTGTTTGCAGGAGGGGTATTAGATGGGAGTCAGTTCACAGGAGGGTTAGTAGATGGGGGTATGTTCTTAGGAAGGGTATTAGATGGCGTCTGTTCGCAGGAGGGATATTAGATGGGTGTCTGTTCACAGGAGGGGTATTAGAGGGGAGTATGTTCACAGGTGGGATTTTAGATGGGAGCCTGATCACGGGAGGGGTATTAGAGGGGCGTCTGTTCACAGGATGGTTATCAGAGGGAAGTCTGTTCACAGGAGGGGTATTAGATGGAAGTCTGTTCACAGGAGGCGTATTTGACGGGGGTCTGCTCACAGGAGGGATTTTAGATGGAAGTCTGTTCACAGGATGGTTATTAGAGGGAAGTCTGTTCACAGGAGGGGTATTAGAAGTGTGTCTGTTCACAGGAGGGGTATTTGATGGGAGTCTGTCCACAGGAGGGGTTTTCGAGGGGAGTCAGTTCACAGGAGTGGTATTAGATGTGTGCCTATTCACAGGTGGGGTATTAGAGGGAAGTCTGTTCACAGGAGTTGTATTAGATGGGAGTCAGTTTACAGGAGGAGTTTTAGAGGGGGTCTGTTCACAGGAGGGGTATTAGATGGGAGTCTGATCACATGAGGGGTATTAGATGGGATTCTGTTCACAGGAGGGGTATTAGAGGGGAGGCAGTTCACAGGAGGGATTTTAGAGGGGATCTGTTCACTGGATGGTATTACATGCTGTTTTCCGTCCTTTGACCAATTTTTGATCCAAGCTGACACTGGCCCTCCTATCCCATGAGCCTCAGTTTTGTTAACCAGATTTTTATGTGCTACTTTGTCAAACGCTTTCTTCAAATCCATATAAAATCCATTGCATTGCCTTCATCAACCTTCTCCATTACTTCATCAAATCCATGCTGGCTTTCCCTAATTAACTCAAACCTCACCAAGTGCCTGTTGATTTTTTTCTCTTTCAATGATTTCTTCCATTGTCCTTTTGAAAGCTACTATTGAATCTGTCTCCACCACTATCAGGCATTGCATTTCAAATCTGAAGCACTTGTGTGTAAAAAAATCCTTTTCCTCATGCTGCCAATGTTTGTTTTGCCAATCACCTTCAATCTGTGCTCTCTGGTTATCAATCCTTCAGCCATTGGAAACAATTTCTCCTTATTTCCTCCATCTAAAGCTTTCATGATTTTAAACACCTCGATCAAATCTCCTTTTAAGATTCTCTGCTCTAAGTAGAACAAACCCAGTTTCTACAGTCTATCAGCGTAACTGTAATAATCTCATCCAGGAACCGTTCTAGTAAATCACTTCTGTACATTCACCAAAGCCCCCATGTCCTTCCTAAAGTGCGGTTCCAGAATTGGACACAATACTGAAGCTGAGGACAAACTATTATTTTATAAATGTTTAGCATCACTTCCTGACTTTTACACTCCAGACATAAATACATAAATGATTTGGAGGAAAGTATAGGTGGTCTGATTAGCAAGTTTTCAGACGACACTAAGATTGGTGGAGTAGCAGATAGTGAAGGGGACTGTCAGAGAATACAGCAGAATGTAGATAGATTGGAGAGTTGGGCAGAGAAATGGCAGATGGAGTTCAATCAGGGCAAATGCGAGGTGATGCATTTTGGAAGATCCAATTTAAGAGTGAACTATACAGTAAATGGAAATGTCCTGGGGGAAATTGATGTACAGAGAGATTTGGGTGTTCAAGTCCATTGTTCCCTGAAGGTGGCAACGCAGGTCAATAGAGTGGTCAAGAAGGCATACGGCATGCTTTCCTTCATCGGACAGGGTATTGAGTACAAGGGTTGGCAGGTCATGTTACAGTTGTAGAAGTCTTTGGTTCGGCCACATTTGGAATACTGCGTGCAGTTCTGGTCGCCACATTACCAAAAGGATGTAGATGCTTTGGAGAGGGTGCAGAGGAGGTTCACCAGGATGTTGCCTGGTATGGAGGGCGCTAGCTATGAAGAGAGGTTGAGTAGATTAGGATTATTTTCATTAGAAAGACGGAGGTTGAGGAGGGACCTGATTGAGGTGTACAAAATCATGAGAGGGTGGATAGCAACAAGCTTTTTCCCAGAGTGGGGGATTCAATTACTAGGGGTCTCGAATTCAAAGTGAGAGGGGAAAGGTTTCGGGGTGATATGCGTGGAAAGTTCTTGACACAGAGGGTGGTGGGTGCCTGGAACGCGTTGCCAGCGGAGGTGGTAGACACGGGCACGATAGCGTCTTTTAAGATGTATCTAGACAGATACATGAATGGGCAGGAAGCAAAGAGATACAGACTCTGAGAAAATAGGCGACATGTTTAGATAGAAGATCTGGATCAGCGCAGGCTTGGAGGGCCGAAGGGCCTGTTCCTGTGCTGTAATTTTCTTTGTTCTTTGTTCTTTGTTCTAGACCTGTTTATAAAGCTCTGGATCCCATCGGCTTTATTAACCCATCAGCAAAGTGGGAAATTGTACCAGAAAAATTGATCAGTTCCCTTCGACGTGAATCCGTGTGTCGTTCCAAGGCAGGCAGGAGGGTTTAGAGAGAACCCCAAACTGGTCATTTTTTGAAGTAGAAGGTTTTCAATGCATTGGCAGGGATATTAATAATTCCCTTACAAAGACAGGAGGAGGCCATTCGTCCCCTCGAGACTGTCCTGCCCATTCATTCAGGTCATGGCTGATTTGCTTCTTATCCACATTGAGCTGTCTCGCCTCCGAAATCATTAATACCCTTTCCTAACAAATCTCTACCGACCATCAGGAATTAATGTCACTGCCTGTTAACACTGGGGAATTCCTTCCCTGAACCTTTCCATCTCTCGATCTCTCAGTCCTGCTTAAAGACGTTCCTTAAAACTAACCTCTTTGACCAAATATTTGGTCATCAGCCTTAATCTCTCTTTATGTGGGTCTGGTGTCAGATTTTGTTTGACAATGCACCCTGTGTAGCGCCTTTGGAATTTCATATTCCTAGCCTTCTCCTTCACTCCGTCTCTCTCTATATTTTTCCCCTCACCCCCACCTCTCTCTCTCTCTCGCTCTCTCTCTCATTCTCCCCCTCACCCAGTCTCTCACTCTCTCTCTCTTTCTCACCCTCACCCCTCCTCTCTTTCTCCCCCTCACCCGATAAACCTCTCTGTCTCTCTATCTCTCATTCCTGCTTAACGACGTTGCTTAAAACTAACCTCTTTGACCAAGCTTTTTGTCATCAGCCTTAATCTCAACTTCTGTGGGTTTGCTGTCAGATCTTGTTTTATAATGCACCCTGTGCAGCGTCTTTGGGATCTTTTATTCCTCACCTTCTCCTTCACTCCATCACTCTCTCCTTCTCTTTCTCTCCCTCACCCCCCTCCCTCTCTCTTTCTCCCCCTCACCTCGAAGAAGTATATCCTTCCTTCAGTACTGAGACCAGGACTGTATACAATACTCCAGGTGTGGGCTGACAGAGATACCATCACACACCTAACTTGTGTCTTGCAAGTGATGGAAAGGCTTTGGGGAGTCAAGGGTGAGTCACTTGTAGCCCAGGATTGATGTGATTTTGTCAGCTCAGTTCCTTGGTCAATGTTTCCCCAGGATGTTGACGTTGGGGGATTCAGCGATGGGATAATGCTTTGAATGCCAAGGGGAGGTGGTTGGATTCTCTCATGTTGCAGATGGTCATTGCCAGGCACTTGTGTGAAATGAATGTTACTTGCCACTGGTCGGCCCAAGCCTGAATGTTGTCCGGGTCTTGGTGCATGTGGCTCTGGATTGCGTCATTATCTGAGGCAAAATACTGTGTATACTGGAAATCTCGAAAGCATTGAGCTGAATCACTACCTCTGTTTCTCTCTCCACATATGCTGCTTGCCCTGCGCAGTATATCCAGCATTTTCTGCTGGGATCTCAGCTGAAGATGGTTGGGCTGAGGACACTACCCTGATAAACTCCTGCAGTGAATTCCTGGGACTGAGATGATTGACTTCCAACAACCACAACCATTTTCCTTTGTGTTCGGTAATATTCCAACCAGTGGAGAGATTTCCAACGATTCCCACTGACTTCAATTTTACTCGGGCTCTTCGATGCCACACTCGGTCAAACACTGTATTGATGTTACGGTCAGTCTCTCTTCCCAGCAGCAGAAAGGAGTGAATCGTTCCCTTTGACACGTTGTGTACTGAACATGCTTTGCTTCTTCACAGCCTGATACAGGACTGTACATGGCCGATTAATGTAGCCCATCAAACACTCCAAGAGCATCTTCAGCACAGCTTAGGAACAGAGTACAGTTCCTTCACCATTCTCTCTCTGTCTTTCCCTCCTGCTATGTCTGACATTAGGAGAGAGACAGAGGGAGAGAGGCTTAGATATGAAGGCAGAGAGAGGTCTGTAGAGAGGGACAAAGTTGGAGAGAGAGTGGTTGTTGAGGTGGTTGAAAAGGATAATGTAATATATATTAATTTGAAGTAATCCTTCACTGCTGTGTACACAAACATATAAGAGATAGATATGGAGAGAAAAACACATCGGGAGAGGGGAAAATGTAGATGAAGTTGGGGCCCAGGTGGATACTTTTGATGATCCAGAAGGAATACCTCCATTTTAAACATCCAGCAAGCTATTCCACTGTGGGAGCCATCACACCCAAACTGGCATGGACACACACACACACATACACACAGAAATATCCACACAATGATATTGGTTGTGCAAATTTCATGCTGGCATATTGGTTAATTTTTAAATCTGTGATTGATAGATTCTTGTTAACCAAAGGTATTAAGAGATAAGGGGCAAAGGCAGGAGATATGGTGTTAGTTAGATCACTGATCAGCCAAGATCTCGTTTAATGCCAGAACAGGGCTGTGGGGCTGAATTGCATCCTCCTCTTCCAGTATCCCCTGTGAAGTATCCTTCTTTCTCTTTTAGTCACCTGTCAGTCTATGTCTCTCTGTCTCTCTCTCTCCATCCCTCCATCTGTCCTTCGCTCCCTGTCACTCCATCTCTCTTTCTGTCTCTCCCTCTATCTGTTTCAAACAGTGTGGAGTGAGATTCACTCTGTATCCACCCCATGATGTTCCTGTCCTCGGAGTGTGTGATGTGATGGCGTAGAGGGAAATTTACTCTGTCAAACCCAACATTGTGCTTGGCTTGGAAATGTTTAATGGGACAGTGTAGCCGGAGCTTTACTGTGTATCCCTGGAATTTAGAAGGTTATGGGGTGATTTGATGAGGGTTTACAAAATAATAAGGGAAACTGATATGGTGGACTGACAGTAAATATTCCCACTGGCTGCGGAGTCAGGAACTTGCTGATGTTCAATATTCAGTGTATTAACACCTAATCTGTACTAATGCTTTGTCTTTCAACACTATATTAACATATTGTTTGCCTTTGCTCCGTGACCTTTTGGTCAGCAACTGGGCCTGGTCCAATCAAGACCTCCTTTGTTATCTCTTGCCCCACACCCACCCCACTTGCTTATAACCTGTGACTTTTCTAATATTTGTCAGTTCCGAAGAAGGGTCACTGACCTGGAACATTAACTCTGCTTCTCTTTTCACAGATGCCGTCAGACCTGCTGAGTGTTTCCAGCATTTCTTGTTTTTATTTCAGATTTCCAGCATCCGCAGTATTTTGCTTTTATTATAGGCAGGGAGTTGTTATGGTCAGGAATTCACTGTCTGACAGGTTCCTGAAAGCAGATTCAATATTAACTTTCAAAAGACAATTGGATCAATATTTCAATTACTCTGAGTTATAGTCGAGAAGATAGTAGGATAGAAAGAGAAGTGAGCGAGAAAGAGATGTCATAACGTTACTGATCAAGAACTCAAAACAACTTGTATAGTTCTTATTTATAAATGACTGTTTGAGTTTTATTTGATCCTGTTGTTTTATTTATACATTGCCTTTAATCACTCAATATAACTTTCCAAACAGGAACGAGTTTCATGTTACAAGTGTTCACATAGTAGAAAAATAGCCATTTTACAAAAGTTGCATTAAAATTATTTTATTCGCCATCTCAAGTTTACAATAAAGTAAAGTGGAAACTTTCAAACTCAGCAAGAGAATCTCCCAACAGCAATGGCTCAGCATCTCCATCTGCCAGTGTCCCTGTCTCACTGCAGCTACTGTCCCCGTCTCACCACCGACATTTGCTGCTGCCCCTGCCTCACTGCAGTTACTGCCGCCTCTCACCATCTCCATCTCCTGGTGGCCCTGTCTCAATGCAGATACTGACCTGCTCACCATCTCCATCTGCTGGTGTCCCTGTCTGACTGCAGCTACTGGCCCACTCTCACCATCTCCATCTGCTGGTTCCCCTGCCTCCCTGCAGTTACTGCCCCCTCTCACCATCTCTATCTGCTGGTACCCCTGCCTCACTGCAGTTAATGCCCCTCTCACCAACTCACAATCACTGCGAATTGCAGCTTTGTCCACTGGCTGCGTTTGTTGACAAAGCAACCACCAGGTGGCGCTATACTAGCACATGCGCAAATGTACACTGTTCACTTAAACGTCAGTGTCAGTCACGTTCAGGCAGTTGTCAGGACTAAAGATGGCGCCGGTCAAATAATCACAAAGGGTGAAGGGTGGGTGGTGGAGCGGGGTCGGGGGGAGGGGGAATGGGATTTAGTTCCAGTGTTTGAAACCCTTCAGCTCTTTCTATGATTTCACTAATTTAACAATGAGATTGAGAGGGTATTTCACCGCCTTCTTCAGCTCCTGTCTGAATTTAGTCTGGGTCACAGTGTAAATATATGTGTTGGTGCAGGAACTGAGAAGCTGCAGCATCTTTGATGTGTGACCTGTGATACAGAGAGGGTCAGTAGAGGAATAATATAGAATATCTGAAATTCGTCGATAAAGGGTAAACACAACCAGTGTCACCCATAACAGTATAAAACTGCCGGATATACTGAAGAGTAAAATAATTGATTTTCTGCGATTCTCCATCTCTGGGTCCTTGTGATTCTCTGCATTGATGTGGCGCCGGAATCCCCTGCGGACTTTACTGGAGAATAAAATCCGTCTGACAGTCAGAACATTGAGCAGCTAAATCAGAAAGAACGGGACACAAGGGGTTAAAATGAGGTCAAACAATTCAAATGCCCCCCATATGGTGGAAGACAAGAAGCTCAGTTTATGAACACAATCCATGGGAACATTATCAATAATGTAACGTTGTTGCAGTGTAAAGCACCAGGGGAGAGACTCTGAACAGCCCATCACACTTACTGTTCCTACAACCACAGCCGCCGTTGTCTCGCTGCAATATTTTCTTTTCAGCTTCTCACAACAAATGGCCACAAATCGATCAAAGGTGAACGTGACTGTGAGCCAAACAGAAACAACTGCTGATGCAGAACGCAGAACCATAATGAGAGAACACACAGGAGTAATGTTCAGGAATGAATATGGGAAATACATTGAAACAATTGCAGACAATATGAGATTAGTGATAACGATCAGGAGATCAGAGACTGCCATTCCCACCAGGTAGACAGTGATACATTTGGAGAGACCGCACTTTCCTCGGGCCAGGATCACAATCGCCACCGAGTTAACTGGAAGAGAGCGAAAAGGAAGCAGAGAAATTACTGATCAGACCTGGAGACAAAGCAGCAGTTTGACAGGATCTGGGCTGAAATTTCCAGCTTTGTTGCTGCATCGAGCAGTGAAAACTGATTAATTGACCTGGGCAGTGCTTTGTCACAGTGAAATGTTTGAAAACACAATTATTAATAATGAATTGGGAAATTGATACAGAAAGTGAATAAAGTCAGCACTGGATCTGCTGGAAGTACTGAGTGAGGATGCAGTGGCAGTGGTAAAATGAGAAGGTGTTTTACAGAGATGGAATCCATTAGGTTAAATGGAAATTTTTCTCCAGACTGTTGGTTGGGAAGGGTTGGGGAGAGCGGGATGTGTAGCTGGTTTGTTGCTGTGGGTTTAGGGAACCGACAGGGTTTGTTACAAAATGGAAAAGGGTGAAAACTGCAGCGCTGAGTTTGAGTATCAGCCATGATCTAGAATGGTGGAGCAGGCTCGAAGGGCTGAATGGCCTCCTCCTGCTCCGTTGTTCCTTCATTTCAGGTTGGATGAGGTAGCTGGAGGTGGAGGCACAGAGTGAGATTGAGAGGGAGAGAAGGAAAAGGATACGTTGGAGCTGGAGGGGAGACTGGAGCAGATGGTTTGGGAAAGTGGATAAACTGAAGCAATGGATAAGGAGACTGACGATTCAATACAGTGAGAGGAGAATTTAATAAATTTAATAAATGTAAATTTAATATAAATTTAAATACATTTCTGATATCAGCCTCGCTCTTTATTGAATTCAGCAGTCACAGAGATTTTAAAGTGCAGTATTTAAATAATGAATTACCATCAGTGATGAACTGATTCTATTCTATTTATTCAGTCACTAAGTAAGGAATAGGAACTTTCTGCAAAACAAAATGAGGACCTGACAGAAATCAAAACAGAGGATCAAGTCCAACAGGAAAATGAACACAATCTGACAACAGACAACTTCATCTCACAGCTTCTCTCACTAATTGTTCTGGACATTCCAAAACTTTATGATAGTGAATTATTCACACGGCTGCTTCTTTCTCTTTCTCTTTACTTCTGCTTATCTCTTTCCCTCGGTTTCGTTCTCCGTGCTCCTTTTCTCCTTCCCTATCTCTCTGGTTTACTCACACCCTGCAAACTGTTACTTAATGCTACTTTTCACATATCATTTATTCCAAACATTCTGCGTCTGTGTTCTGTTCGCCAGCCCCAGGTTCAATGATTCTATTCTCAGAGTCAGTTTGTTCAATGGTGAAACCTCTGTGAATAATTTACTGTATCTACAGAACACTCAAGTCTCCACCTGTTCACCTGCACTCTTCACTTCATCGACAATACATGGAATAAACAGGTTCGAAAGCTACTTCCAGACAAACCTCACAATCATTGAAATTCCTACTCCTGGAATTATAAAGTAATCTGTTAGAATGTGGGATTGTTTAATTAATATAACAGCAAAACCAGCGCTGCAGCTGATAATCAGCAGATAAATGGAAAAAAATACTTTCTATTTTACAATGTAGTCCAGTGACAGTGAAAGTCCACAGCGAAGCAGAAAAGGAGAAGTGAAAGTGTTAGCAGCAATCTCAGTTCAGTACCCAGACCTCAGAGGCAGCGTCAGACACACACAGAGTGAAATGATATTTGATAACAGTGATAATTAATAAATACATTGAAATCCCAGTTAAACTGAGCCATGTTATTTGGGAGGGAGGATATTGTGCTGTCCGCTTGCAACACTGAGACCGTGAGATGTCTCATTATCAATCACTGAAAAAAATCATTCATGAAAAATATTACAGGACCGGTTAGATCCACATCATGAAACTGTTCAAAGCTCCTGATGGTCTGATTATTGATCCTAACGGAAATGCTTGATTTGGATACATTCAATACACAGAATAGTCCATAACAATGCCACGGTCACAGAAACCAATACCATCAAGGACATAATACAACTCCTGCAAGACTGGAAGAGTGGACAATGAGGAGATTCCATCAGTAAATTGCAGGAAAAGAACAAACGTGTAACAAACGTAGTGAGAAATAATACTGAATACAGCAGCACAGTTAACATCGATTTACACATTAACAGCTGAGGTACTATCTTACCAGGAACTCCAATTGCTGCAAGTACAGGGTAGTAAATAAATATGAACTGATCGATTACTGGATATCCCATTTCTGTGAGAAGCAGGGACTTCTATTCGCCTGGAATCCACAGCTCCACCAGGCACTCTGAGCTGATCCATTCCAATAGGTGCTGATTTATACAGGGGATAAGTCTCCACTGACACGGTTATACCCCTGATCATTGCTATTAGTTACACTCACCTGAACAAACACATTACATCAGCAGCTTTGACTCTGATGTAAATAATGTGGAGGATGAAGAAATATCATTTCAATGTCAATGACATTTTCTTAGTAAGACCTCTCTCGGAACAAACCGGAATCTGTACTCACACTGGACGGATGCTTCAATTATGAGTGGCGTCATTTACATTTTCCATATTATTGCATTGACCTCGTTCACTCCTGGCATTTCTATTGTAAATGTAACTGATCTGTCTGCAGTGGACACTGAATCCAGGGACAAAAGCAATCCCGTTTCACTCTGTTCCTGCCTTTTTTCCAGTTAAAATGTGAACTTTGACGACCTGATTCAGTAACATGTTACAGCCCAGAAACTACTGTGTGTGATATTAGGGGACAGACACTGTACACATCCAATAGGGAGGCAGTCGCATAGTGATAATATCACTGGTCAAGTAATTCAGAGGCCCGACCTAATGGCCTGGGGACAGGTGTTCAAAATCAACCATGGCAGCTTCATAAATTAGAGGCAGCTCCCACACTACGTATGAAGTGGAGGGAGCACCCTCTCTATGTATAAAGTGGAGGGAGCTCCCTCTCTACGTATAAAGTGGAGGGAGCTCCCTCTCTACGTATGAAGTGGAGTGAGAGGGAGAGGCAGGGTGGGGGAGAGAGAGAAGGAGAGGGAGGGACACAGAGTGAGGGACAGAGAGAGACACTGGGCGAGGGAGAGAGAAAGGCAAAGGCAAGGTGAGCGAGACAGAGAGAGAAAATGAGAGAGATATGGTGGGGGAAAGCGAGAGAGGCAGGGTGAAGGAGAGAGAGAGAAAAAAGAGACTGGGTAAGGGAGAGAAAAAGAAAGAGACAGGTTGGGGGAGACAGAGAGAGAAAGGGTGAGGGAGCGAGAGAGAGAGAGACATGGTGAGGGAGAAGGATGAAGAAGGAGAGAGAGAGACTGGATGATGGAGACAGAGGGAAAAGTTTGTTGGAGAGTGTGGGACGGGGTGAGGGAGAGGGAGAGAGGGAAAGACACAGGATGTGGGAGAGAGAGCGAAAGAGAGAGACATGGTGAGAGAAAGAGAAAGAAACAAGGTGAGCCAGATGGAGAGAGAATGTTTGTGAGACTGGGTAAAGGACATAGAAAGAAAGATACATTAGGAGTGAGAGAGAGAGAGAGAGAGAGAGAGAGAGAGAGAGAGAGAGAGTGGGGCGGGGTTGGGGGAGAGAGAGAGAAAGGGTGAGGGAGAGGGATCGAGAAGGAGAGTAAGACTGGGTTAGGGAGATAGAAATGTCGAGACAGTGTGAGGAAAGAGAGAGAAAGACAGGGTGTGGGGGTGTCAGAGGGAAACAGGGCGAGGGAGAGGGAGAGAAAGACACACACAGGATGTGGGAGAGAGCGAGAGAGAGAGAGGGCGTCGGAGAAAGAAAGAGAGAGAAAGATACAGAGATGTGGTGAGGGAAAGAGAGAGCGAGAGAGACAGATGGGGTGAGGGAGAGAGACGGATGGGCTGAGGGAGAGAGAGAGAGAGAGATGGAGTGAGGAAGAGAGAGAGAGATGTGGTGAAAGAGAGATAGATAAAAGCAGGGTGAGGGAGAGAGAGAGACGTGTAAGGAGGAGAGACAGAGTCTGGCTGAGGGACAGAGAGAGAGAGAGAGAGAGAGAGAGAGAGAGACCGTAAGTGAGAAGGTGAGGAAGAAAATGTCTCAAACAGGTCGAACGGGCTATAGGGGCCAAACGGTGACCTCCAATCTTTATTTAATAATACTACATCCTGAAATAAACAAGGTCGAGATGATAATTTTGAGCAAATGAAATGGAATTAATTAACAACAGGTTCTCCTTTAAAATTATTAATCCGAATTCACAATATTACTTGTGAGAATGTGGGTTTGACAGATAATTTGCTGTTTATTAACATTACTGAATAAATAAATATTGGAATATTCAATGTGACATTGTTCCCATCCTTGTCCAAACTCCTACTGAATCATTCGAAGGTTTAAAGTTCTGATGGAAAAGGTTCCCTTGAAGAGGTTGGGACTGACCCTCTCACTGCTCACACCACTCCCACCCCCCTCGGGATCACAGTGCTGGGCCAGGGGTCACAGACTGCAAAGACCCTGGGATTGACCCATGACCCACTGACCACAAAGACAAGAAAATAAATGCAAAAATTCTCCTGGTCCTTGTGAAATCAGATTGACAATAAATTTAAATCCCGAGAGTGAAAAAGAAAAGGAGAACAGAGAGATTTTGATGTTTGTAAAAACATGATCTACACAGAGGAAAGTGTTTGTGTTTATCTGTCTAAATTGGTCAATGTGAGTATATGTGTCTCTGTGTGGGTTTCTCTCTCTCTCTCTCGGTCAGTGGGAATGGATGTGCCTGCCTGTGGATTTTTATGTATGTTTGTGTGTGTGTTTATCTGCACATGTTAGTCTGCCTGTGTTTATGTGACTGTCCATGTGTCTGTGTGTGGATTTGTGTTTCTGTGTTTGTGTTTCCAATGCTGGATGTGAGGGTGGGAGAGGACACAGAAGGACACTCTCGAATCTCTTATTAAATATCTTTCATCTTAACAACTCCGATAAATAAACAGGACTATCCTCCACAAATCATCAAGCATTTTCATCTTAATACTTGTCAGGACAGAAGTGCCTCTCGCAAATGCGGCCTATGTGAGGTTTATATGGGCTGATGATATGAGGTTTGGTGGAACAGTAAGCTGTGAGGAGGGCACAAAGAGACTGCAAAGGGCGATTGACAGGTTAAGTGGCAGCTGGAATATCATGTGGAGAGAGGTGAGGTTCTTCACTTTGGCAGGAAAAATAGAAACACAGAACATTTCTCAAATGGTGAGAAACTATTAAATGTTGGTATTCAGAGGGATTTGGGTGTCCTTGTACACAAATCACAGTAAGTTAACATGCAGGTACAGCAAATGGAGTGTTGGCCTTTATTGCATGGGGGTTGTAGTACAATAGTGAGGAAGTCTTGCTGTAATGGTACAGGGTTTGTTGAGCCCACACCTGGAGAGAGACGGAGTGAAGGAGAAGGCGAGGAATAAGAAGTCCCAAAGTTGTTACACCGGGTGCATTATAAAACAGAATCTGACACCAAACCCACATAAGGAGAGATTAAGGCTGATTACCAAACGCTTGGTCAAAGAGGTTAGTATTAAGGAACGTCTTTCAGCAGGAATGAGAGATAGAGAGATGGAGAAGTTGAGGGAAGGAATTCCCCAGTGTTAACAGGCAGTGACATTAAGTGCTGATTCCCGGTAGGGATTTGTTTGGAAAGGGTATTGATGTTTACGGAGCCGAAAGAGCCCGATGTGGAGAAGGAGCAAATCATCCATGAGCGGAGTGACTGGACAGGACAGGGTCGAGCGCCGAATGGCCTCCTTCTGTCTTCGTAAGGGCTTTATTAATATCCCTGCCAATGCATTGATGGTTTTCTGTTTCAAAAAAAATGACCAGCTTGGGGTTCTCTCTAAAACATCCCGCCAGCCTTGGAACGACTCACGGATTCATGTCTAAGGGAACTGGCCAATTGTTCTGGTAGAATTTCCCACTTTGTTAATGGGTTAATAATGCAGATGGGATGCTGTGCTTTATAAACAGGTCTAGAGTGTAAAGGTACTAAAGTGATGCTAAACCTTAAGAAAACAATAGTTTGTCCTCGGCTGCAGTATTGTGTCAAATTCTGGGGCCACACTTTAGGAAGGACATGGAGGCTTTGGTGAATGTACAGAAGTGATTTATTGGAATGGTTCCTGGATGAGATTATTGCAGTTACGCTGATAGACTGGAGAAGCTAGGCTTGTTCTCCTTAGAGCAGAGAAGATTAAAAGGAGATTTTATCAAGGTGTTTAAAATAATGAAAGCTTTAGATGGAGGTAATAAAGAGAAACTGTTTCCAATCGCTGAAGGATTGATAACCAGAGAGCACAGGTTGAAGGTGATCAGCAAAAAAAAACATTGGCGACATGAGGAAAAGGGTTTTTTTCACATAAGTGTTTCAGATTTGAAATGCAATGTCTGATAGTGATGGCGACTGATTCAATAGTAGCTTTCAAAAGGACAAGTGGAGAAATCAGTGAAAGAGAAAAAAATCAACAGGCACTTGGAGAGGTTTGAGTTAATTAGGGAATGCCAGCATGGATTTGTTGAAGTAACAGAGAAGGTTACTGAAGGGAATGCAAAGGATTTTATATGGATTTTAAGAAAGCGTTTGACAAAGTAGCGCATACAAATCTGGTTAACAAAACTGAGGCTCATGGAATAGGAGGGCCTGAGTCAGCTTGGATCAAAAATTGGTGAAAGGACAGAAAACAGCGAGTTGTGGTAAATGGTTGATTTTCAGACTGTAAGATGATAGACAGCAGTGTTCCCCAAAAGTCAGTGCTTTTTGTCAAAACTTGCCGATGATACCAAACTTGGAGAAGATGCAAACAGTGAGGATGACACCAATCGACTACAACAGGACATAGATAGTTAAGCAGAATTGGCAGACAAGTGTCAGAAGGAATTTAATACAGGGAAATGTGAGGTGATGTATTTTGGCAGAAGGGATAGGGAGAGGCAATATAGACTTAATGACCCTGTTCTACAGAGTGTGCAGGGAAAGAGGTAGCTGGGGATACATGTGCATACATCATTGTAGGTGGCAGGACATATTGAGAAAGTAGTCAGCAAAGCATATGGGATCTTGGGCTTCATAAATTGAGGTTTTGAGCACAAAAGCATGTAAGTTATGCTGAAGGATTATAAGCCTCTGGTTAGGCCACGACCAGAACACTGCATCCAGTTCTGGTGACCACACTTTAGGAAGGATGTGAGGGTCCATTTGAGGGAGCAGAGGGGATGGTGGTTCCGGGGATGGGGTATTTTGGCAAGGTGGACTGGAAACAGCTACTTGAAAGTCAATCAGTGTCAGAGCAGTGAGAGTTACTGAGGGTTGAGAACAAATATGTTCACACAAAGGCAAACAGGGTGAGACTCCCAAATCTAGAGCCCCTTGGATGTCAAGGATCAAAGCCGGTACGATAAGGCACAAAAGGGAAGCTTATGTCAGATACCGAGAGCTCAATACCACAGAAGCCGAGATGAGTATAGATAGTTCAGGGGTGAAATTAAAAATCAAATTAGGAGAGGAAAGAAATGGCTGGAAAATAATATTACCGGGTAAAAGCAAAGAAATCACAAAGATGTTTTATGAATACATTAAGAAGAGGAGGATAGCTAAGGATAGTGTATTCGGGACCAAAAAGGGAATGTGTGTTTGAAGTTGGGAGATGTGGGCATGGTTCAACATGAATACGTTGTGTCTGTCTTTATAAAAGATGGGGAACGATGCAGACATTGTCTGCAAAGTGGAGGAGTGTGAAATATTGGAAGGGATAAACAGAGTGAGAGGGAAATATTAAGGTGTTTGATATATTTGAAAGTGGTTTAATGGTGAGGCCTGGATGCATTGGAACCAGTTCAGAGAAGGTTCACTCGGCTGATTCCTGGGATGAAGGGGTTGTCTTATGAGGAATGGCTGAACAGGTTGAGCCTAAACTCACTGGAATTCAGAAGAATGAGAAGCGATCTTATTGAAATATACTAAATACTTAAAGGGATAGACAGGTTAGATGCAGGTAAGATGCCTGTTTTGGTTCTGGAGTTTAGAACCAGGGCACACAATTTAAAAATATGGGGGAAGCCACTGAGGAAAGCAATGAAGAGAAATGTCTTTGTTTAGAGGGTTGTGAATCTCTGGAATACTCTACCCCAGTGGGCTCTGGAAGCTCAGTCTGGGAAAAAGACATTGAGGTAGATCATCAGCCATTATCGACTTGAATTGTGGACCAGGCCCGATGGGCTGAGTGGCCTACTCCTGTTCCGATGCTCCCAAGCTGCTGAAACAGTTTCTCCCAAACTACCCCATCAGTTCCACTTAATATCTCAACAACTTTGATCAAATCACCTTGATCCTCCTACATTTCAGGGAGTAAGTCCCCAGTCAGTGTACTATCACCTCGTAATTTAACCCTCGGAGTCCAGTTATCATTCTGGTAAATCTACGCTGCACTCAAATGGAAATGGACCCCCAAAGTCTCTTTGGACTTCCAGTTTTTCTAGCTTTTCACCTTTATAAAGTACTCTGTTCGAGACTTCTTTGCTGACATTGAACTCTATCTACCACAGTTTGCCCATTCACTTAAGATATTAATATCTCTTTGTCATTTGATGCTTCCAGCTACACTGCTTACAATGCTGCCTATTTTTGTGTCATTGGTAAACTTGGGTATGTGGCATTCGACCTCATCATCTTAAATCGTTAAAATATACAGCAAGTCTGAGACACACACGGGATTTGCACCAGTAGACAGTAATGAATCATTCCATCCTAGAGGTTTTAAATTCCAGATTTATGTTTTTTTTCAGAAAAAAAACAGAATTCAAATTCACATCAGCCCAGTGTGGGATTTGAACTCCTGCTTTTTCAATCATCAGCTCAGGCCTTCAAATTAAAACGCATAAAAATAGATTAATTTTCCTAGTGTTATTGTCTGATTGTCTCAGGTTTTGTATATTGCTCCTTTCTCCTCTTCTTCCATGTGTCAGAAGTCTTTGAAGTTTGTCAGGCATTGGTAAACTATTTCACGTGGTGTTCTGTAAATACCTTCAATTCTGTGTATCTGCAGGGGACACAATTCATATTCTCACCTTATTACATCAACCAAAACCTGCAGGTCCATTCAAACACCCCTATTTCCTGTCTCTGCAAAGATAGCTCACACTTCCACAATGCAGGAATGTTTGAACGGAAACAGCTTTTGACACATTTCCCAGCAGGTTTGCTAACACTTTTCAGGATGCAGCTGGATTCACTGAATGCCATAATCTGTTTCTCTGTCAAGTTTAAAACACTAACCTTACATTAATGAGGAGTCAGTCTTTGAAATAAATGTCCCAGTACTGTGATATCATAAAATGGCCACTGAAAACAAACCTCAAATATCTGCCTGATGTTCTGAGTGAGGAGGGAAAGAGAGAGAGACAGACAGAAAGAGACACAAAGAGGGAGACACAGACTGAGAGTGTGTCTCAGTTACAGAGAGTGATAGCAGGATGTTTGTCAGAGGACAGAGGAAGAGGAGGAGGCCATTTGACCCCTCAACCCTGTTCTGTCATTCAAAGAGATCAAGGCTGATCTGTGATCTAACTCCATATACCCATCTTTGCCCCATATCACTGAATACCTTTGTTCGCAAAAATCTATCAAACTCAGATTTAAAAATTAACAAGTGCCTCAGTATCAATTGCTGTTTGTTGAAGAGAGTTCCAAACTGATACCGCACTTGGTCTGTTGAATTGTTTATCCATTTCACTCCTGAATGGTTTTAGACTATGTTTAGATTTTAGACTCTGTCCACAAGTTCTAGTTTCTGCAGCCAGTGGGAATAGTTTCTATGTGTCTACCCGATCAGTTTCCCTTAATATTCTGAAAACTTTCATCAAATCACCCCTTAATCTTCTAAATTCCAGGGATACAGAGTAAGGTTCCATCTGCACTGTCACATTAAACACTCGCAAGTCAAGCACAGTGTGAGGTTAAACACAGAGTAAATTTCCCTCTGCACTGTCCCATCACACACTCCCAGGGCAGGGGCAGCATGGGGTTAGTTACAGAGTAAAAACAGGGCCCATTGTATTATAAACAGAGAAAAGGTCATGTGCAGTCCAAACTGAGACCGGGTGTTACGCAGCAGAAGCAGAGACACACACACAGATACAGATACTGATACATACACAAACAAACACACAGAGACTGCACAATCTGCACATCAGTAGAAATCAACCAACAGAACCTTCATAAAGTATCCCCATGTTCTGTCCAATCCTGTGTTGGGCGTTTTGTGTTCTTGTGTTTTCCATTTCACCAGACTGCTTCTATCCTCCCGAAGTCTGCTACTAGTCCCTTCCCTTTTTATTACATTGCACATGACACAAAGATTGGCAAACATTGAAGTTATGCCCTGTAAACACAAGTCCAAGTCATTAGTATATATCAAAAAGAGCAGTGGTCCTAATATGATCCTCCACTGTGTACCTCCCTCAATTCTGAAACAACCATTGTCCACTCTCTCAGCCAATGCCGTATCCACTCAGCCACTGCCCCTTTCATCCATGGAGCACCAATATTGCTAACTGGTCAGTTAGGAGGTCACTGGTCCCAGACCTCTCTGTTTGCACTCTCCCATCAAAGTTCCCCAGAGAGATACAGCAAGGATTAGATACAGAGTAATGCTCCTTCTACACTGTCCCATCCAACACTCCCAGGGCTGGAATATCATGGGATGGATACAGAGTGAATCTCACTCCACACTCTCCGAAACAGACAGAGAGAGAGCGACAGAAAGAGAGAAACGGAGAGACACAGACAGACAGGGTGACTGAGAGTGAAAGAAGGATATTTAACATAGGACATAGGAAGAGCAGGAGGCAATTTAACCCTTCAACCCAGTTCCAGAATTCAGTGAGATTTGGGCTCATCTGTGATGTGACTAACACCATATACCCGACCTTTGCACCTTATCTCTTAATACCTTTGGTTAACATGAATCTATCAATCTCAGATTTAAAAATTAACAATTAAGCCAGCATGAATCCCTATTTGTGCATTACAGGATGGATGTGATTTCAGGAGAGAGGATTCAGAGGATGTTGTCAGGATTGGAGAATTTTAGCTATGAGGAAAGATTGGACAGGCTGGAGTTGTTTTCTTTGGAACAGAGGAGGCTGAGGGGATATTTAATGGAGGTGTGTAAAATGATGATGGGTTCAGATACAATGGATCGGAAGGACCGATGGAGAACAACCCAAGCTCTCCAATATATCCATATATCTGAAGGAACTGAAATAAAGACAGACAGAGAGAGAGAGAGAGAGAGAAAGAGGGAAAGAGAGATATAGCGAGAGAGAGATAGAGGGGGAGGGAGAGAGAGACTCAACGACACAGAGATAGGGCGAGAGAGAGTTAGAGAGAGGGAGGGGGATAGACAGTGGGAGGGAGAGAGGGGTGGCGAGTGAGGGGGTAGGGAGGGAGCGACAGGAAGAGAGAGTGGGAGGGAGGGAGGGTGCGAGAGAGAGTGGGGGAGTGGGAGAGAGAGATTGAGAGACAGAATTAAAGAGAGGGTGTGAGGGGGATATGGTTAGAGGGGGGAGAGAGAGTGGGAGAGAGAGAGGGGGAGAGAAAGGGGGAGAGAGTCAGCCTGGGCCCCAACTTCATCAACATTTCTCCCTCTCTCCTGACGTTTCTCTCTCCAAACCTATCTCTAATATATTTGTGCACACAGCAGTAAAGGATTAAATCAAATTAATATATCTTTGGAATTGAGGAGGATGAAGGGAGATTGAGTTGAGGTATAGAAAATGATGAGGGACCTCAATAGAGTGGATAGGAAGGACCTATTTCCCTTGGCACAAAGGTCCATAAGCGGGGACATGGATTTCAAAATTTCCACAACCCATATCATGAAGGTATGATGGCTCCCGCAGTGGAATAGTTTGCTGGATGTTTAAAATGGAAGATATTCCCTCTGGATCTCTCCTGATGTTTCTCTCCATACCTATCTCTGATATGTATGTGCACACAGCAGTGAAGGATTACATCAAATTAATATATCTTACATTCTCCCTTTCAATCCACCCCAACAATCTCTCTCTCTCTCCAACCTTGTCCCTCTCAAAAGCCCTCTCTTCCTGTCTGTATATATAACCCTCTCTCCCTCTGTCTCCCTCCTAGTGTCAGGAGGGAGATAGAGAGAGGAGGACAGAGAGAGACACAGAGAACAACCTCAGCTTCTCCAATCTATCCACGTAATCCCTGGTACCTTGCTCGTGAATCTTTTCTGCACCCTCTCCAATGCCCCCACATCCTTCCGATAGTACGGAGTCCAGAATTCCAATAATACTCCAGTTGAGGTGAAACCAGTGTTTTCCAAAGTTCCATCATATCTTCCTTGCTTTTGTATTCTGTGTCTCTAATTATAAATCCCAAGACTGAACCCTTATGCCTTTTAACCACTTTCTCAACCTGCCCTGCCACAATCAGTGATTGGTGCACAAATACCCCCCAGATCTGTCTGTTTCTGCACCCCCTGTTAGCATTGTATTCTTTAGTTTAGATTGCCTCTCCTCCTTCTTCCTGACTGTGGAGGTGGAAGATGTGGGCATGGTTCAGAACGAATACATTACATCTGTCTACACAAAAGACGGAACGACACAGACATCGTAGTCAAGGAAGAGGAGTTTGAAATATTGGCTGGGATAAACATATTGAGAGGAAATATTAAGGAGTTTAACATCTTTGAAAGCTAATCATTCACCAGGCTGTTAAGCGGTGTCAGGGAGGAAATAGAGGAGGCTCTGACCATCATTTTCCAATCCTCTCTGGTTACAATCCGAACTACTGTCTTATACAAGTTCAACATAACTTCCTTGCTCTTGCAATCTATGCCCCTAATAACCCTCTCTCCCTCTGTCTCTGTCCGATTGTCAGAGATAGCAGGAGGGAGAGACAGAGAGAGAAAGGCAGAGAGAGAAAACGTTGAAGGAACTGTAGTCTGTTCCTAAGCTGTGCTGAACCTGCTCTCGGAGTGTTTTAGAATCTGATCTGTTTCAGTGAGATCACCTCTCATTCTTCTAAACTCCAGAGAATACAGGTCCAATTTACTCAGCCTCTCATCATAGGACAATGGCAGAGAAACTTAACAAATACTTTGTATCTGTCTTCACAGAGGAAAATACTAAAAGCCTCCCAGAAATAATGGAGAATCAAGGACCTAGTGTAAATGAGGAACTGCAAGATATCAATATTAGTAAAAAAAAGTACTAGACAAATGAATGGGTCTTAAAGTAAATAAATCCCCTGGACCTGATGATCTACATCCCAGAGTGTTGAAAGAGGTGGCTGTAGAGATAGTTGATGCATAGCTGATCATCTTTCAAAATTTGATAGACTCTGGAATGGTTCCTGCAGATTGGAAGGTAGCAAATGTAACCCCACTATTTACAAAAGGAGGGGGAGACAGAAAATGGGGAACAACGGACCTGTTTGTCGAACATCAGTCATAGGGGAAATGCTCTAATCTATAATTTAGGATGTGATTACTGGACACTTGGAAAATAATGGTAGCATTGGGCTGAGTAAACATAGATTTATGAAAGGGAAATCATCTTTAACAAAGCTGTTGGAGTTTTTTGCGGATTAAACTCGTGGAATAGATAATGGGGAACTGGTGGATGTCGTAGATATAGATTTTCAGAAAGCTTTTGATAAAGTCCCGCACAAGAGGTTAGTAATCAAAATTAGAGCACATGGGATTCGGGAGGGGGTTGGGGGGTAGACTGGCCTGGATTGAGAACTGGTTAATGGACAGGAAATAGAGGGTAGGAATAAATGGGTCATTTTCAGGTTGGCAAGCTGTGACTAGAGGGGCACTGCAAAGAGAGACAGAGAGATAGAGAGAGGTGAGAGCGACAGAGAGAAGTAGAGAAACAGACAGAGAGAGGCAAAGATAGAGAGAGACAGAGATAGAGGAAGATGCAGAGACAAAGAGAGACAGAGAGAGAGCAAAATAGAGAGAGTTGGAGAGGCAGAGAGAGAAAGAGAGACAGACAAAGAGGGAGAGATGGTGTGAGATAGACATAGAGTAATGTACAGAGGCAAAGAAAGAAAAAAGGGAGAGACAGAGAAAGAGGGAGAGTACGGAGAGAGAGAGAGAGACACATAAACAGAGAGGGAGGGAGGGAGATACAGAGAAACAGAGAGGGAGAGACAGATATTGAGACAGAGAGAGAGAGAGAAAAACAGAGATAGAGGGAGAGAGAGAGACAAAGCGAGAGGGAGACAGAGGGAAAGACAGAGACAGAGAGAGACAGTGACAGTTGGAAAGGGAAAGAAAGCGACACAGAGGAGAGAGGGGGAGAGAGAGAAAAAAGGGAGAGACAGAGGGAGAGGGAGAGAGATACATAGGAGGGAGAGAGAGAGAAAGGCAGAGAGGGAAAGAAAGAGAGACAAAGAGAGGGAGTGTGAGAGAGAAAGAAAGACCAGTGAGAATTAAAGAAGGAAAGTACTGGAGGACTGCTAACGTTGTACCATTGAGCAAAAAGGGGAAAAGGGATAGACTGAGTATTTACAGGCCACTCAGCCTAACTTCAGTGTTGGGCAAATGATTGGGATAAATTCTGATAAACAGCAGTAATGCTCATTCAGAAAGGTGCAGATTAATCAAGCACAGTCAGCATGGATTAGTTAAGTGAAGATCGTGTCAGACTAGCTTGACTACATTTTTTTGTGGGGGTAACTAGGAAGGTCGATGAGGGGAGCAGCTCATCACCACCTTCTCAGGGAAATTAGGCAATAACTGCTGGTCTTGTCAGTGATGCCCAGATCCCGGGAATGAATTTAATACAGAGTCAGCGCCTGTACACATACAGTACACAATGGGTGCAAGGGAATGATTCACTCCTGTCTGGTACTGTGTGTCTCAGTGTCTCCATGTCTGTGTCTCTGTCATATTTAAAGCACTAACACGACATTAGTGAGGAATCAGTCTCTGAAATAAATGTCCCTGTGTTGTGGTAACATAAAATGGCCACCGTGAACAGACCGTAAGTGGCTGACTGATGTTTGTGGATATCCACAGATGTTCTGAGAGCAGAGGGAGAGAGACAGACAGACAGAGAGACGAAGTGGGAGACACAGACCGAGAATGAATTGAGACTATGTTTAGATTTTTAGACTGTGCCCACAAATTGCAGAATGCGCAGCCAGTGGGAATAGTTTCTCTCTGTCTAACACATCAGTTTCCCTTAATATTCTGAAAACTTACCTCAGATCACCACTTAATCTTCTAAATTCCTGAGATACAGAGTAAAGCTCCATCTACACTGTCCACGTAAACACTCCCAAGCTAAGCGCAGTGTGGGGTTATACACAGAGTAAATTTCCCTCTGCACTGTCCCATCACACATTCCCAGGACAGGGGCAGCATGGGGTTAGTTACAGAGTAAAGACAGGGCCTATTGTATTATAAGAAGATAAATGGTCTTGTGCCGTACAAACTGAGACCAGGTGAATCACAGCAGAAGCAAGGACCACTCCCAGGGCAGGAACATCATGGGATGATACAGAGTGAATCTCGCTCTACGCTGTCCGAAGCAGAGAGAGGGTGAGAGGGAAAGTGAGAAATGGAGAGACACAGACCGACAGGGTGACTGAGAGTGAAAGATGGATATTTAACATCGGACGAGGGGGAAGCAATTTAATCCCCCAACCCTGTTCCAGCATTCAGTGAGATCAGGGCTGATCTGTGATCTAACTAACACCATATGTCCCCCCCTTATCTCTTAATACCTTTGGTTAACAAGAGTCTATCAATCACAGATTTAAAAATTAACAATTAAGCCAGCATGAATCCCTGTTTGCAGAAGGGAGTTCCAAAATTGGAAAGAAATACAAAGGAATGATTGGACAGGCTGAAGTTGTTTATATTTTGGAACAGAGGCGGATGAGGGGAGATTGAGTTGAGGTGTATAAAATTATGAGGGGCCTCGATAGCATGGATAGGAAGGACCTATTTCCCTTAGTTCAGAGTTCCATAAGCGGGGACATAGATTTCAAAATGTCTACAATCATGAGGATGTGATGGCTCCCGCAGTGGAATAGTTTGCTATTTGCTAAAAATGGAGGATATTCCCTCTGGATATCTCCTGATGTTCCTCTCTCCGTACCTATCTCTTATAGGATTGTGCACGCAGCAGTGAAGGATTATATCAAATTAATACATCTTACATTCTCCCTTTCAATCCACCCCAACAATCTCTCCCTCTCCAACCTTGTCCCTCTCTGAAGCCCTCTCTCTGTCTGCATATCTAACCCTCTCTCCCTCTGTCTCTCTCCTAGTGTCAGAGATAGCAGGAGGGAGAGACGGACAGAGGAAGACAGAGAGAGAATGTTGAAGGAACTGTACTCTGTTCCTAAGCTGTGCTGAACCTGCTCTGGGAGTGTTTGCTGGGCTACATTAATCGGCCGTGTATAGTCCTGTATAATGCTCTGAAGAAGCGGAGCATGTTCAGTACAGAACGGGTCAAAGGGATCGAGTCACTTCTGTCTGCTACTGGAAAGAGAGACTGACTATAACATCAAGGCAGCGTATGACCTAGTGGCGCATCGAGGAGCCCGAGAAAAACTGAAGTCAGTGGGAATCCGCTGGTTGGAGTCATACCGAGCAAAAAGGAAGGTGGTTGTGGTTGTTGGAGGTCGATCATCTCAGTCCCAGGGCATCACTGCAGGAGTTTATCAGGGTAGTGTCCTAGATCCAATCATCTTCAGCTGCTTCTATCATCAATGACCTGCTCTCCATCATAAGGACAGAAGTAGGGATGCTCACTGATGATTGCACAGTGTCCAGTTCCATTTGCAACCCCTCAGATAAAGAAATCCCAGCAGGAAATGCTGAAAATACTGAGCTGGTCAGGCAGGATCTGCGGAGAGAGAAACAGAGTTAGTGATTCAGCTCAATGGTTTCCAGATTTCCAGCATCCACAGTATTTTGCCTCAGATAATGAGTCAATCCATAAACACACGCACCAGGAACCAGACAACATTCAGGCTTGGGCGACCAGTGACAAGTAACATTCACGTCACACAAGTACCAGGCAATGACCATCTGCAACAAGTGAGAATCCAACCACCTACCCTTGGCATTCAATGCATTATACCTTCGCTGAATCCCCCAGCATCAACATCCTGGTGAAACATCGACATCAAACTTAACTGAACGAAACACAGCAATAGTTTCTTCACCCAGTGGCTGGTGGGTGTCTGGAACTCACTGCCTGAAAGGATTAGTGTAAAATGGGTGGTCGATGCTCGGCACAGACTGGGTGGGCCGAAGGGCCTGTTTCAGTGCTGTATCTCTCTGGGACTCTAAAGTATGGTAGAGGCAGAAACCCTCATCACATTTAAAAGCATCTCTTGGATATGTACTTGAAGGAATAACTTTTCCATATTTAAAGTGGGTAAGGAATAACTCTCTTCGCCTGCACTGCACCATCGAACAATCTCAGAGAAGGTACAACACGGGTTAGATACAGAGTACAGCTCCGTTTAAACATTCCCTATAGTGTCGGATTAACCCGAGTCACTCATTGTGCCCGGCTCAGCGTCAAGACTCACCTGGTTCAGTCACTGAGACGCTCCTGTATCACTTGCCTTAATGTATGCGGATGCTGGGTTTGGGAGCAGGACACGCACACGGGATTAGGACGACTGCTCATGTGGGGGGTAAGAATCATTAATCCCTCAGAGAATCAGAACAGACCAGTGAGACTCAGAAAAGTAAACCTGTGTTGAATTTGAGTGTCTTGCATTGTGGGATGCTTTAGTATTTGGTGAGAATGTTGTCCCAGACAAATTTTGACCCAGTGGGATGAATAGATACTATATGACTTTATTATAACAGTAAGGTACCGTGTGTACTGTAAATATGAACTGAAATAACAATGAAACTGATCAATTTTAAGCTGAATACCATGACTACAGTTATACCTGCTGTCCTGTGGGAATGTACATAAGACACGATGGGATGAAGTAAAAGCAGACACTGTTGAAATTGAGAGTTTGATCTTTGTGGGAACACAAGGGTTAAGTAAGTTAAAAATATTAAGTGGTAAATTCACTTGTACAAGTAAACATTCAACAGAAATGGATCTGGAATGTCCTATGTGCTGCATTCCTAAGACAAGATATGGACAGTAAATGACCAAAGGACTGGACTTACAAAAAGGCAGGATACAGAGAATAAAATGCAGTCTTTTAATGGCAAGAAATTAGGTACAGGTGAGGCTTGGAATGTAGAAGCAAATGCAATGTGTGTGTGGGGTGGTCCAGGCAGTATAGGAAAAGATATTGAACATACACAGGGATTGATCATGCAGGGAAAGACCCTAACACTGAACCCAGTGACATGGTGCACGAGGGGAGAGTGAGGGTCAGTCCTGGATATAAGGGGTCCCTTTCCTTTATCTGACACTGCAGTCCAGATAGCTGGGCCAGCTATTGGAAGCAGATCCCTCCTGAACGACTGATCATCGATCAGTGGGAACCTGCGGATATTAAAGACACAGACAAGGTTTTTCCAGGAATATACACTGGGATTTTAGAGTTATTTTACTGGAATTCTATGCAAATTCTATGTGTAATCTTGAACCTTGTAGTGCATGTGTAATGTTTAATTTCTGAAAGCCATACAGAGTAAAGCTTAAGGTACTCCAACAAACTCAAGATTATTGGCATTAATTACCTTATCGGGTCCAATCTGTAGTGAAGTTGGACAAGACATGTGAATAATTGCTTTTTAGTTGTTTGTCCTACCGTACTAGTGTAAATCGATTTGCAGCATCCCATCATATAATATACACTGCTCTCTATATTGTCTGAATGCAGACATAAAATATCCTCAAAATTTGCTATTCATTCCGGGGCAGACAGGTGAAGTGTTTATTTTGACTGTGATTTTGCTCGACACCTATTTGTAACCAACATGGTGGGTGAGAGTGATAGACAGAGAGAGAGGGACAGAGGTAGAGTAACAGAGAGATAGAAAAGGAGAGAGAATAAAGAGATAGTGAGGGATAGAGACAGAAGCAGAGAGATAGAAAGTGCCAGGAGACCCATAGACACTTTAGAAGCAGGGGGACGAGGAGACAGGCTGTGTGGGGACCCTGGGGTAACGTTATAGATAGACAGGGTAGATGCAGGTATGATGTTTCTCCTGGTTGAGGAGTCTAGAAGCAGGGTACACAATTTCAAAAGAAGAGGGAAGCCACTTGGGGCAGAGATGAGGAGAAATTTCATTACTCAGAGGGTTGTGTATCATTGGAATTCTCCATCCCAGAAGGTTGTGGAAGCTCAATCATTGAGTATGTTTAAAGCAGAGATTGACATATTTCTAAATACCAATGACATAAAGGGATATGAGGATAGTCTGGGAAAAAGGCATTGAGTGGATGATCAGCCATGATAGTATTGAATGGCGGAACAGGCTCGATGGGTCGAATTGTCTACTCCTGTTACTATATTCCCAAGCTGCTGAAATAGTTTCTCCCAAACTACACCATCAGTTCCCCTGAATATCTCAACAAACTTAATCAAATCACCTTGATCCTCCTAAATTCCAGGGAACACATCCCTAAGTTTGTGTAATATAACCACGTAATTTAACCATTGGAGTACAGTTATCATACTGGTAAATCTACGCTGCACTCAAATGGACATGGACCCCCACCTCCCACCTCCACCGCAACCACCCCCCCACCCCACACCCCGCGCCCCAAGTCTCTTTGGACGTCCAGTGTTTCCAGTTTTTCACCATTTATAAAGTACTCTGTTCTAGTTTTCTTTGCCTAGTTTTGTGTCATTGGCAAACTTGGGTATGCGGCATTCTACCACATAATCTTAAATAGTTTATAAATACAGCAAAACTGAGACACACACAGGCTTTGCACAAGGAGACAGGAATGAATTATTCCATCCTCGATGTTTTTTAATTCCAGATTTATGTTTCTTTGTCAGAAAAAACATAATTCAAATTCACAACAGCCCAGCGTGGGATTTGAAATCCTGCTTTTTCAACCATCAGCTCAGGCCTTCAAATTAAAACCCATAAAAAAATATTAATTTTCCTAGTGCTATTGTCTGACTGTCTCAGGTTTTGCATATTGTTCCCTTCTCCTCTTCTTCCACGTTTCTCAAGTCTTTGAAGTTTGTCAGACATTGGTAAACTACTTCATGTGGTGTTCTGTAAATACCTTCAATTCAGTGCATCTGCAAGGGACACAATTCAAATTCTCGCCTTATTACGTCAACCAAAACCTGCAGGTCCATTCAAACACCCCTATTTCCTGTCTCTGCAAAGATAGCTCACACTTCCACAATGCAGGAATGTCTGAATGGAAACAGCCTTTGACACATTTCCCAGTACGTTTACAAACACTTTTCAGGATGAAGCTACATTCAACTGAATGCCATGATCTGTTTCTCTGTCAATTTTAAAGCACTAACCTTACATTAGTGAGGAGTCAGTCTCTGAAATAAATGTCCCAGTGCTGTGGTAACATAAAATCGCCACTGAAAACGAACCTAAAATGGCTGACTGACGTTCTGAGTGAGGCGGGAAAGAGAGAGAGACAGACAGAAAGAGACATAAAGAGGAAGACACAGAATGAGAGCGTATCCCAGACACAGAGTGTGATAGCAGGATATTTGTCAGAGGACAGAGGAAGAGAAGGTGGCCATTTAGCCCCTCAACCCTGTTCTGTCATTCAATGAGATCATGGCTGATCTGTGATCTAACTCCATGTACCCGTCTTAGCCCCATATCACTTAATACCTTTTGTTAGCAAAAATCTATCAAACTCAGATTTAAAAATTAACAAGTGTCTCAGGATCAATTGCTGTTTGTGGAAAAGAGATCCAAACTGATACCGCACCTGCTGTGTTGAAGTGTTTCTTCAATTCACTCCTGAATGGTTTTACACTATGTTTCGATTTTTAGACTATGTCCACAACTTCTAGTTTCTGGAGCCAGTGGGAATAGTTTCTCTCTGTCTCCCCGATCAGTTTCCTTTAATATTCTGAAAAGATTCATCAAATCACCCTTAATCTTCTAAATTTCAGGGATACAGAGTAAAGCTCCATTTACACTGTCCCATTAAACACTCGCACGCCAAGCACAGTGTGGGGTTAGACACAGAGTAAATTTCCCTCTGCACTGTCCCATCACACACTCCCGGGGCAGCGGCAGCATGGGGCTAGATACAGAGTAAAGACAGTGCCTATTGTATTATAAACAGAGAAATGGTCTTGTGCCGTACAAACTGAGACCGGGTGAAATGCAGCTTCAGCAGAGACACGCACAGACATACAGACACTGATACACACAAAAACCGACTCACAGAGACTCCACAATCTGCACATCAGTAATAATCAACCAACAGAACTTTCATAAAATATTCCCATGTTCTGTCCAATCCTGTGTTGTGCGTTTTGTGTTCTTGTGTGTTCCATTTCACCTGACTGCCTCGATCCTCCTGAAGTCTGATACTAGTCCCTTCCCTATTTATTACTTCGCAGATGTCACAAACAATGGTAAACATTGACGTTATGCCCTGTAAACATAAGTCCAAGTCATTATATATATCAAAAAGAGCAGTGGTCCTAATGTAAACCTCCACTGTATACCTCCCTCCAGTCTGAAACAACCATTGTCCATTCTCTCAGCCAATGTCGTATCCACTCAGCCAATGCCCCTTTCATCCATGGAGCACCAATATTGCTAACTGGTCAATTAGCAGGCACCATTAAGTCCTCCCCATGAGGACCCTGGTCCCAGACCTCTCTGTTTCCACTCTCCCATCAACATTCCCCAGACAGGAACAGCATGGATTAGATACAGAGTAATGCTCCTTCCACACTGTCCCATCCAACAGTCCCAAGGGCAGGAACATCATGGGGTGGATACAGAGTGAATCTCACTCTACACTGTCCGAAGCAGACACAGTGAGAGACAGAAAGAGAGAAACAGACTGAAAGGGTAACTGAGAGTGAAAGAAGGATATTTAACATTGGACATAGGAAGACGAGGAGGCAATGTAACTCCTCGACCCCGTTCCAGCATTCAGTGAGATCAGGGCTGATCTGTGATCTAATTAATACCATCTATTCCATATTTGCCCCTTATATCTTAATGCCTTTGATTAACAAAAGTCTATCAATCTCAGAGTTAAAAATTTACAAGTGTCTCAGCATCAATTGCTGTTTGTGGAAGAGAGTTAAAAATTGATACCACACCTGGTGTGTTGAAGTGTTTCTTCATTTCGCTCCTGAAAGGTTTTGAGACGACGTTCAGATTTTTAGACTGTGCCCACAAGTTCCTGACTCTGCAGCTATTGTGAATAGTTACTCTCTGTCTACCCTCTGTCTCCTTGTCTGCACTGCGCCATCGAACAATCTCAGAGAAGGTACAGCACGGGTAAGATACAGAGTACAGTTCAGTTTAAACATTCCCTGGAGTGTCGGATTAACCCGGGGCCCTCACTGTGCCCAGCTCAGCCTCAAGACTGAAAGAAGCGATAGTGCGAGCGAGGTATCAGCTGGGAAGGTGAGTTTCAGCTTAAGATAAATTACTTTTTGTTTCGGCGGACCGGGGACTGTTGGGTAAGTAAACCGAAATATATTTGGGCAGTTTAAAATAACTTACCTTTGTTGTGGCAGCTTTTTCTGAAAGGAGCGATAGTGCGAGCGAGGTATCAGCTGGGAAGGTGAGTTTCAGTTCAAGATAAATTACCTTTTGTTTCGGCGGACCAGGGGACGGTTGGGTAAGTAAACCGAAATATATTTGGGCAGTGGCTAAACCCAAAACACAACAAGTGTAGTGTCTCCCACCCATCCTCCTTCGATAACCAAAAAAAAAATGACTCTTTTTTGAAGGGTTTGGGAAGGTAAGGTTTTCCGTTTTTTTATTTAATCTCTGTTGTCAATTCAGTGCGCAGAGGATGGAAGCTAGGGCAGTTGCATGCTCCTCTTGCAGGATGTGGGAGGTGAGGATCGCCACTTGTGTCCCTGCTGACTTCACCTGTGAGAAGTGCTCCCAACTCCAGCTCCTCGCAGACCACGTTAGGGAACTGGAGCTGGAGGAACTTCGGATCATTCAGGATGCTGAGGGGGTGATAGCGAGTAGTTATAGGGAAGTAGTGACACCTAAGTTACAGGATAAAGGTAGCTGGATGGCCGTCAGGGGAGGGAAAGGGAATAGGCGCACAGTGCAGGGATTCCTTGTGGCCGTTTCTCTCAATAATAAGTATACCGTTTTTGATAGGGTTGGGGGGACGACCTATCAGGTGAAAGCCACATTGGCCAGGTCTCTGGCACTGAGCCTGGCTCAGTGGCTCAGAAAGGAAGGGGGGAGAACAGGAGAGCGGTAGTGATAGGAGATTCAATGGTTAGAGGAACAGAAAGGAGCTTCTGTGGTCGTGAACGAGGCTCCCGGATGGTATGTTGCCTCCCGGGTGCCAGGGTCAGGGATGTCTCGGATCGAGTCTATAGAATTCTTAAGGGGGAGGGGAGCAGCCAGAGGTCGTGGCACATATCAGTACCAATGACATATAGCTAGGAAAAGGGATGAGGAGCAGAAAAGCGAATATAGGGAGTTAGGATGGAAGCTGAAAGGCAGGACGAGCAGAGTAGTATTCTCAGGTGTGTTACCGGTGCCACGTGCTAGTGAGGCTAGAAACAGGGAGCGAGTGCAGCTGAACACGTGGCTACAGAACTGGTGTAGGAGGGAGGGATTCAGATAAGTGGATCATTGGGATGCCTTCTAGGGAAGGAGGGAACTGTACAAGAAGGACGGGTTGCATCTGAACTGGAGGGGCACCAATATCCTGGGCGGGAGGTTTGCTAGAGCACTTCGGGAGGGTTTAAACTAGTTTGGCAGGGGGATGGGAACTACGGATCAGTGGATGGGTTAGCTGTTGAACAGGCAGATACAGAGTGCAGAGAGTCGGTGAGGAAGGTTAGACAGTTGACAGGGCAAAGTTGCAGCCAGTATGATGGGTTGAAGTGTGTCTATTTTAACGCAAGAAGTGTCAGGAATAAGGGTGATGAACTTAGAGCATGGATCAGTACTTGGAGCTACGATGTTGTGGCCATTAACGGAGACGTGGATATCACAGGGGCAGGAATGGATGTTGGATGTTCCAGGGTTCAGATGTTTCGAAAGGAATAGGGAGGGAGGTAAAAGAGGTGGGGGAGTGGCATTGCTAATCAGGGATAGTATCACAGCTGCAGAAAGGGAGGTCATCGAGGAGGGTTTGTCTACTCATTCATTATGGGTGGAAGTCAGAAAAAGGAAAGGAGCAGTCACTTTGTTGGGAGTTTTCTATAGACCCCCCAATAGCAACAGAGACATGGAGGAACAGATTGGGAGGCAGATTTTGGAAAGGTGCTGAAGTAACAGGGTTGTTTTCACGGGTGACTTCAACTTCCCTACTATTGATTGGAACCTCCTTAGTGCAAATAATTTGGATGGAGCAAATTTAGTCAATTGTGTCCAGGAAGGTTTCCTGACTCAATATGTACATCGGCCGACTAGAGGGGAGACTATTTTGGACTTGGTGCTTGGCAACGAACCAGGCCAGGTGGCAGATCTCTCGGTGGGAGAGCCTTTCGTTGATTGTGATCACAACTCCCTGACCTTTACAATAGTCATGGAGAGGGATATGAGCAGACGGGATGGGAAAATATTCAATTGGGGGAGGAGGAATTACAATGCTATTAGGCAGGAACTGGGGAGCATAAATTGGGAACAGATGCTCTCAGGGAAATGCACGACAGAAATGTGGAGGGTGTTAAGGGAGCACATGCTGCGACTGCTGAATAGGTTTGTGCCAATGAGGCACGGAAGGGATGGAAGGCTGAAGGAACCTTGGATGACAAGAGATGTGGAACAGCTAGTCAAGAGGAAGAAGGAAGCTTACTTCTGGTTGAGGAAGCAAGGATCAGACAGGCCTCTAGTGTATTACAAGGTAGCCAGGAAGGAACTGAAGAATGTACTTAAGAGAGCCAGAAGGGGACATGAAAAAGTCTTGGCGGGTAGGATTAAGGAAAATCCCAAGGCGTTCTACACTTATGTGAGGAACAAGAGGATGGCCAGAGTGAGGGTAGGGCCGATCAGAAATAATGGAGGGAACTTGTGCCTGGAGTCGGAGGAGGTAGCAGAGGTCCTAAATGAATACTTTGCTTCAGTATTGACTAGTGAGAGGAACCTGGTCGTTTGCGAGGACAGCGTGGAACAGGCTGATATGCTTGAACAGGTTGAGGTTAAGAGGGAGGATTTGCTGGAAATTTTGAATGATATGAGGACAGATAAGTCCCCGGGGCCAGACGGGATATACCCAAGGATATTACGGGAAGCGAGGGAAGAGGCTGCTGCGCCTTTGGCGATGATCTTTGCATCCTCACTGTCCACTGGAGTAGTACCGGATGATTGGAGGGAGGCAAATGTTATTCCCTTCTTAAGAAAGGGAATAGGGAAAACCCTGGGAATTATAGACCAGTCAGTCAGACATCATTAGTGGGCAAATTATTGGAGAGGATTCTGAGAGACAGGATTTATGATTACTTGGAAAAGCATGGTTTTATTAGAGACAGTCAGCATGGCTTTGTGAGGGGCAGGTCATGCCTCACAAGCCTTATTGAATTCTTTGAAGATGTGACAAAACACATTGATGAAGGAAGAGCAGTGGATGTGGTGTATATGAGTTTTAGCAAGGCGTTTGATAAGGTTCCTTATGGTAGGCTCATTCAGAAAGTAAGAAGGCATGGGTACAGGGAAAGTTGGCTGTCTGGATACAAAATTGGCTGGCCCATAGAAGTCAGAGGGTGGTAGTAGATGGAAAGTATTCACCATGGAGCTCGGTGACCAGTGGTGTTCCACAAGGATCTGTTCCGGGACCTCTGCTCTTTGTGAATTTTATAAATGACTTGGATGAGGAAGTGGAAGTCTGGATTCGCAAGTTTGCCGATGACACAAAGGTTGCTGGAGTTGTGGATAGTGTGGAAGGCTGTTGTAGGTTGCAACGGGACATTGACAGGATGCGGAGCTGGGCTGAGAAGTGGCAGATGGAGTTCAACCTGGAAAAGTGTGAAGTGATTCATTCTGGAAGGTCAAATTTGAATGCAGAATACAGGCTTAAAGACAAGATTCTTGGTAGTGTGGAGGAACAGAGGGATAGTTTAGTTTAGTTTAGAGATACAGCACTGAAACAGGCCCTTCGGCCCACCGAGTCTGTGCCGACCATCAACCACCCGTTTACACTATTCCTATACTAATTCCTTATTCCTACCACATCCCCACCTGTCCCTATATTATCCCTACCACCTACCTATACTAGGGGCAATTTATAATGGCCAATTTACCTATCAACCTGCAAGTCTTTGGCATGTGGGAGGAAACCGGAGCACCCGGAGGAAACCCACGCAGACACAGGGAGAACTTGCAAACTCCACACTGGCAGTACCCGGAATTGAACCCGGGTCGCTGGAGCTATGAGGCTGCGGTGCTAACCACTGCGCCACTGTGCCGCCCCATGTCCATAGATCACTTAAAGTGACCACTCAAGTTGATAGGGTTGTTAAGAAGGTGTATGGTGTGTTGGCTTTCATTAACAGGAGGATTGAGTTTAAGAGCCGCGAGGTTATGCTGCAGCTCTATAAGCCCCTGGTTTGACCACACTTGGAATATTGTGTTCAGTTCTGGTCGCCTCATTATTGGAAGGATGTGGAAGCTACAGAGAGGTTGCAGAGGAGATTTACCAGGATGCTGCCTGTACTGGACAGCATGCCCTATGAAGAAAGATTGAGGGAGCTAGGGCTTTTCTCATTGGATCGAAGAAGAATGAGAGGTGACTTGATAGAGGGGTATAAGATGATGAGAGGCATAGATAGAGTGGATAGTCAGAGACTTTTTCCCAGGGTGGAAAGGGCTATCACCAGGGGCATAAGTTTAAGGTGATTGGTGGAAGGTTTCGGGGAGATGTCAGAGGTAAGTTCTTTACACAGAGAGTGGTGGGTGCATGGAATGCACTGCCAGCGGTAGTAGTAGAAGCAGGTTCATTAGGGGCATTTAAGAGACGCTTGGATAGGTACATGGATGATAGTAGAATGAAGGGTAGGTAGTTACTTAGATCTTAGAGTAGGTTAAAGGTTCGATACAACATCGTGGGCCGAAGGGCCTGTACTGTGCTGTACTGTTCTATGTTCTATGTTAAATGCATTGGAAAGGCGCCCGCTGCTATGACCAGACTGACCAAGAGAGTGTGGGAGAATGGTGCAATGACACGGAACACAAATACCCGAGTGCATCAAGCCTGTATCCTCAGGACCTTGCTGTACGGCAGCGAAGCCTGGACAACTTATGTCAGCCAAGAGCGATGTCTCAATTCATTCCATCTTCGCTGCCTCCGGAGAATCCTTGGCATCAGGTGGGAGGACCGTATCTCCAACACAGAAGTCCTCGAGGCGGCCAACATCCCCAGCATATACACTCTACTGAGCAAGCGGTGCTTGAGATAGTTTGGCCATGTGAGCCGCATGGAAGATGGCAGGATGCCCGAAGATACATTGTACAGCGAGCTCGTCACTGGTATCAGACCCACCGTCCGTCCATGTCACCGCTTTAAAGACGCCTACAAACGTGATATGAAGTCCTGTGACATTGATCACAAGTCGTGGGAGTCAGTTGCCAGCGGTCGCCAGAGCTGGCGGACAGCCATAAAGGCGGGTCTAAAGTGTTGCGAGTGGAAGAGATTGAGCCGTTGGCAGGAAAAAAGACAGAAGGGCAAGGTTGGAGCCAAATGTGTAACAGCCCCGACAACCTATTTTATCTGCAGCACCCGTGGAAGAGATAGTCTGTCTGGAATTGGACTCTATAGCCACTCCAGGCGCTGCTTCACAATCCACTGACCACCTCCAGGTGCTTATCCATTGTGTCTCGAGATAAGGAGACCAAAGAAAGAAAGAAGAAAGGATCACTCCACACTTGCTCACATTATATTCCATCTGCCATGTCCTTGCACATTCACTAAGCCTGTACAAATACCCCTAAAGCCTCCTTGCATCCCGCTCACAACTTAATTTCCCACCTAGTTTTGAGTCAACAGCAAATTTGGAAATATTCCTTTTGGCCCCCACATCCAAGTCATTTATGTAGATTGTGAACAGCTGTGACCGAAGCACTGATCCTTGTGGTACCCTATTAGTAACAGACTGCCATCCTGGCAATGACACATGTATTTCTACTCTCTGCTTTCTTTCTGTTAACCAGTTCTCAATCCATAGCAGTATGTTACTCCCAATCCCATGTGCTCTAATTCTGTTTATTAATCTCCTGTACGGGACCTTATCAAAAGCCATCTTAAAATGCAAATACAGCACATCCACTGGTTTTCCTTTCTCTATGCTACAAGTAATATCCTCAAATAAAAACTCCAACAGGTTTGTCAAACATGAGTTTCGTTTCATAAATCCACGTTGACTCCGCCGATCATATTGTTTGTTCCAATTGTCTTGTTATCTCATTCTTCTTAACAGATTCTAACATTTTCACTACTACTGACATCAAACTAACAGGCCTGTAGTTCTCTGTTTCTCTCCTGCTCTCTTCTTACAAATTGTGGCGACATTTGCTAATTTCCAGTGTGCAGGAACCTTTCCAAAATCTATAGAATTTTGAAAGATAACCACCGATGCATCTACTATCTTTGTAGCCCTTCCTTCAATACTCTGGGATGAAGCTCATCTCGTCCAGGGGATTTATTAATTTACAATACAATTCATTTTTCAAGTACTACCTCTTTATTTATACTAATTGATTTCCGTTCCTCATTTTCACAAGTCCCATGGTTTCCCAAACTTTCTTGAGGATTTTCTGTATCTTCCTCCGTGAAGACAGATACAAAGTAATTGTTTAGTCTCTCCGCCATTTCCCCATTCTACATCACAAACCGCTTGCAATGGACCCACATCCGTCCTTGCTAATCTATTCCTGTTCAAATACATAAAGAAGCATCAATTTTCTAGCTATCGTACATTCCAGATTTATTTTCCCTTTCCCGATTAGTTCATTGGTTCTCCTTTGTTGGGTTCTAAATTGCTCCCAATCCTCCGGCTTGCCACGTTTCATGGCGACTGGACAAGGCTTACAAGATGACCGAATGCAATCTTTAACTTATTTTGTTAGCCATGGTTGATTCACCTTTCCTGTTGGGCTTTTGTTTCTTCGAGGAATGTACATTTGTTGTCAACCGTGAGATAACTTATTTAACTGCCATCCATTGTCTGGCTACCATCAAATCGTTTAATGCATTTTCTCAATACACCATAGGCAACTTGCCCTTCATATCTTCATAGTGTCCTTTGTTCAGATTTAAGAGCCTAATTTCAGAATGAACTACATCTTTTTTTCAAATGCAAAATTCGATCATATTGCGGCCATGATTTCATAATGGCTCCTTTACAACAAGGTTATTAATTAGCCCTTTCTCATTACAAAATACTAAATCTGAAATAGCTCAATCCCTCGTTGGTTTCTTCAACATATTGCTCCAGGCATCCATCTCGTACACATACTAGGAATTCATCCTCCACAGAATTAGTGCTAATTAGGATGAGATAATCTATCTGTAAATTGAAGATGCCCATTGTTACTGTATTGCCCATGTTACATGCAGCTGTAATTTCCTGATGTTTACCTTGTCCAACATTACCACTGTAGTTTGGTGGTCGTCAAAACATCTCCCCCCAATGTTTGCTGTCTCTTGCTGTTTCTTAGCTCCACCCAAACTGATTCTACATCTTGCTCCTTTGATCTAAGATACTGTCTCACGAATGTACTGTCCCATCCTGCATTAACAGCACCATCACAACTCCTTACCCCCTCCGCCGATCCTTCCGAAATGACTGCATCGAGGATTAACATGTTCGTGTCGTAATGACAGGCCAGACATAAATTAAACAAAACTTTAATCCATTTTAAAAATCAAGCGCCACAATCCAACAGGCGCATGTTGAAATGAAATATCAAAAGCCTGACACAAATGCAGGTCGACGCATTGAATCCTGCCTCTGGGTGAAGGACACTGTCCAAGGCGGATGGACAGCCTGTCCAATAATATTCCTCATCCCAAAGCTCTCTCACTCTCTCCACATATTGTCATCATAGTTTTCAAAGTAAAACAAATGCCCCCAGGAGCAGAGCAGTAAAGTACATTAAATTGGATAAATCAAAGCAAAAGATACTCAGGACTAGGTGCAGCAAGATCCCAAAACTGTTTTCTCTCAGTTGTACTGACAATCTCCCAGTAACATCCCAATTCAAACAAATGCTGGTTAGAAAGCAAAGGGTCAAAAGTGATATCGATTGAGGCCACAATGCGAGCACACAACCCACACACACCAGACTGAGAGAAATATCCCTTCCACTGGAGATAGAGGGAGGGAGAGGGTTTGGGATTTGAACTGGGACTCCTTTCCACCCAGACACAACCCAGCTCAACAGTTTGCTTCACAAGTGAATATGTTTGAATTTAAAGCTAGTCTAATGATGGCCATGAAACCATTGTTAATTGTTGTAAAAACCCATCTGATTCACTAATGTCCTTCTGGGAAGGAAATCTGCTGTCCTTACCTGGTCGGGCCTACATGTGACTCCAGATTCACAGCAATCTGGTTTACTCTTACATGCCCTCGAAATAGCCCCGCAAGCCACTCAGTTCAAGGGCAATTAGGGATGGGCAATAAATGCTGGCCTGGCTTGCGACGCGCACATCCTATGAAAGAACAAAAAAAAATGTTACTCATTGGGATGTTGTTCAATATGTTCCTCAGGGTCCTGTCCTTTGACATGTTAATTCAACACAATGATGACAGAACCAGTTTGACCAGGGGACCTGTTTTGTTGATGTAAAACATTTAACTCTAAGCCCTTGTCGGGAACATTACTGCAGTTTGAAAATGTCTGACCCCCCTTCCAGGACCCACACAGGGATTGGAAAATGTTCGGGAGGCAGTGACACATGCCAATTCCAACCTCAGCTCAAAACTCACGTTGAACAAATTCAGATCCATCAGTCTGACTTTCCCTCGCTGTCTGTCTGTCTCTCTCCCATGCTCTGTCTGATCCACTGTCACTCCCCCTCTCTCTCACTCGTTCTAAGTCTGTCTCTTTCCGTGTCTGATTTGCTCTCTCATTCCACGTCAGTCTCTATCTCCCTCTCTATCTATCTCTTGGTTTTGTGCTCTGTCTGACTCACTCTCACTTCCGTTCTCGTTATCTCTCTCTCTCTCATTCCCTCTGTGTCTCTTGTAAACATTCCGTCTGCCTAACTGTCTTTTTCATTCCTCTCCCCACGTCTCTACCTCACTCTGTTTTAGATTTAGATTAGATTAGATTAGAGATACAGCACTGAAACAGGCCCTTCGGCCCACCGAGTCTGTGCCGAACATCAACCACCCATTTATACCAATCCTAAACTAATCCCAAATTCCTACCAAACACCCCCACCTGTCCCTATATTTCCACCACCACCTACCTATACTAGTGACAATTTATAATGGCCAATTTTATCTATCAACCTGCAAGTCTTTTGGCTTGTGGAAGGAAACCGGAGCACCCGGAGAAAACCCACGCAGACACAGGGAGAACTTGCAAACTCCACACAGGCAGTACCCGGAATCGAACCCGGGTCCCTGGAGCTGTGAGGCTGCGGTGCTAACCACTGCGCCACTGTGCAGCCCTAATTGTGCTCTGAAATTTTCTACTTTCTCTCTCTCTTCAATCCTTTCTATCACTCCCTGTCTGTATTTCTGTATCAATCTGTCTGCTTCCTTTATCTCACTCTCTGTCACCTCGTCTCCTTCGTTCATGTGGTCTGTCCCCCTGTCTCTTTCGTTCATACGGTCTGGCACCCCGTCTCTTTCATATCTCTCTCTCACTCTCTCATTTTTTTGTTATCCATACATTGGCACATTGTAGCTGTGCCTTTTATCTGGGACAGAGAGAGGATCACCCATTGTACAATACACACTGTAGAATTTTGTCATTCACCTTTTGGAACTATGTGTTTTCTGGGCCAGAGACAGCAGGTTGCATATTTAAATGGAGTTTTGATATATGTTCATTCCCTCATTGCAGTATTGCCATATTACTGGACAAGATAGAAAGAGAGATAGCGAGAGAGGAAGCTGGTGTTGCTCATTGGAAATGGGGAAGTTCTGAGTTGTTCATTCCCGAATTGTGGAACTGTCTGTTACCTGGGCCAGAGAGAGGAGCTGGAACTGATCATTGGAATTCGATGCTACGTTTCTTGTAGCAAAGGTATTATTCCGGCTGGAGGGCTAAATATTAACAAGAGAACGGCAGTTCCAGGCTAATTGATCTGAAACTTTAAATCATAAAAATAGAATCATAGAAAGTTTAACGCACAGAAAGAGGCCACTTGGCCCATCGTGTCTGTGCCAGCCAAAAAACGATCCACCTATTCTAATCCCACCTTCCAGCATTTGGTTCGTAGCCCTGCAGATTACGGCACTTGATATGCATATCCAGACTTCTTTTGATTGAGTTGAGGGTCTCTGCCTCCATTACCTTTTCAGGCAGCGAGTTCCAGACCCACATCAGCCTCCAGGTGAAAACATTTTTTCTCATCTCCCTTCTGATTATTTTGACAATCAATTTACATCTATCCCCCCCAGTCACTGAACTCACTGCTGAGGAGAATAGAACCTTCACCTCCACTCTATCCAGGCCCCTCAACATTCTGTACATTTCAAACAGATCTGTTCCAAGCAGAACAAACCCAGCCTATCCAATCTTTCCTCATAGCTGCATTTTTCCTGTCCTGGCAACATCCTCGTAAATTCCCTTTGTACCCTCTCCAGTGCAGTTACATCCTTTTTGTTGTGACGTGACGAGAACTGGACACAGTACTCAAGTTGTGACCGAACTAATGAATTATACAGTTCCAACATAACCTCCCTGCTCTTATATTCTATACCTCGGCTAATAAAGGAAAGGATTCCATATGCCTTCTTAACCACCTTATCGACCTGTCCTGCTACCTTCAGGGATCTGTGGACATTCACTCCAAGGTCACTCACTGCCTCTGTACTTCTCAGTATTTCCCCATTAATTGTACATTCAGTTGTCTTGTTTGACCTCCCCAAATGCATCACCTCACAATTCTCTGAGTTGAACTCCATTTGCCACTTCTCTGCCCATCTCCCAGATCATCAATATCTTCCTGCAGCCAACAACTATACTCCTCGCTATCTACTACAAGGCCAATCTTTGTGTTGTCTGCAAACTTCTTGATCATGCTCCTTACATTTTCATCCAAAACTTTAATGTAAACCACAAAAAGCAGGGGACTCAGTACTGAGGCTTACAGAAGGCCACTGGAAACATCCCTCCATTCGCTAAAACACCCGTCAACAATTACCCTTTGTGTCCTGCCACTGAGAAACTTCTGTATTCACATTGCTGCATTTCCTTTGATCCCATGGGATTTTAATTTCCTAACCAGTCTGTCCTGTGGGACCTTCGCAAAAGCCTTGCTAACATTCTTGGAGACCACATCAACTGCACTACCCTCATCTATCTTTCTTGTTATTTCTTCAAAAAATTCAATCAGGTTGGTCAAACAAGATCTTCCCTTAATGAATCAATGCTGACTATCCGTGATTAAGCTATGCCTTTCTAAGTGACAGTTTATCCTCTCTCTCAGAAAATATTCCAATTATTTGCCCACTACTGAGGTTATACCGACTGGCCTGTAATTAATCGGTCTATCCTTCGCTCCCTTTTTAAACAGAGGTACAATGTCAGCTGTTCTCCAATAGTCCAGTACAACACCTGTGTCCAGTGAGTACCCAAACTCCCTATCTCTGTCACTACCGCCAGCCCCTACAACCCTTACTGTCTCTGAAACCTGCTGCAGCCCATACAATCCTCCCTATCCTGGTAACTTCCTCCAGCCACTAAAACCCTCCAAGCTCGGTTCCCTCCTCAGCACCCCAATTCTCCCTATCTCTGTAACCTCCCCCAGCCGGGAAAACACTCCCTTTCTCTGTAACTTCCTCCAGACGAGACAACACTCCCAAGCTCAAACCTCCTCCAGCCCATATATACCTCGCTATCTCTGTCAGGTCCTCCAGTCCCCATAACTATCCCTATCTTGTCAAATCCACCAGCCCCTACAACCCTCCCTATCTCTGTGACCTCCACCAGCGCCTACAACTTCCCCCCCCCCCCACCCCGCTTATCTCTGTAACCACCTCCAGCCCCTACAACACTCCGGATCACTGTCACCTGCTGCAAACCAGTTAACCCTGCCTATCTCTGTAACCTACTCAGCCCCTACAACACTACCTAACTCTGTTACGTCTTCCAGCCCCTAGAAGACTCCCTATCTCTGTAATTTCCTCAAGCCCTTGCAACACTCCCTAGCTTTGTAATCTCCTCTAGCCCCTACAGCCCTCCCAATCTGTGCAGCCTCTTACAATCCTCCCTATCGCCGTAACCTCGTCCAGCCCCTCCAACCCTCCCTATCTCTGGCACCTATTCAAGACCCAACAACGCTCCCTATCGCTGTCACCTCCTCCAGAGCGACAACATTCCCTAACTCCATCAACTCCTCCAGCCCCTACAATCTTCCCTTTAAATGCAACTTCCTCCAACCTCTAAAACCATCCCGATCTCTGGAAACTCCTCCATTCTCTACATCCCTTCTTATCTCTCCAAATTCCACCAGCCCTACAACACTCAATATCTCTGCAAGCTCCTCCACACCGGCAACCGTCCCTATCTCTGTAACGTCCTCCATCCCCTAGAAGCTTCCCTAAATCTGTCACCGCCTCCAGTGCCTACAATTCTCCTTATCACTGTACTCCCCTCCAGCGCATACAACCCTCCCGATCTCTCTAACATCCTGCAGCCCCTCCAAGCTCCCTATCTCTGTAAACTCCCCCAGCGCCCACAACACACCCTATCTCTGTAACCTCCTCCTGACATTCCAACACTCCCTATCTCTGTCAGCTACTCCAGCCCCTACAACCCTCTCTATATGTGTAACCACCTCCAGTTCAACAATCCTCCTTATCACTGAAAGCTCCTCCATCCCCTACAAACCACCCTATATCTGTAACCTCCTCCATCCCCTACAAACCTCCCTATCTCTGTAACCTCCACCAGTCTCTACAACCCTCCCTATATCTGTAACCTCCTCCAGTCCCTACACACCTCCCTATCTCTGTAACCTCCTCCAGTCCCTACAACCCTCGCTATCGCTATTACTTATACAGATCCTACAACCCTCCCTCTTTTTGTAACCTCCTCAGCCCCTACAACCCTCCCTAGCGTTGTAAACTCCTCCTGCCCCTACAGTCCTCCGTATAACTGCCAAACCTTCCAGCCCCTATATCGATCCCTATCTCTGTAATTCCCTACAGCCCCTAGAACACCCCCCCCACGATGTCTGCAACCTCCTCCAGCCCCTACAAATCTCCCGATCTCTGTAACCTCCTCCACCACGACAACCCTCCCAATCTCTGTAATCTCCTTCATCCCCTACAATCCTCCCTATCTCTGTTACCTCTTCAGCCCACGACACTCCCTACTCTATGACCTCCTGCATCCCCTACAACAGTCTGTATTTCTGTAACCTTCTCCCTATCTTTGTAACCTCTTCCAGCCCCTACAACCCTCCTTAGCCCTATTACTTCCTCAGCTCCTGCAACACTCCCTCTCTTTGTAACCTCCACGGCCCCTACAAACCTGCCTACTCTGTAACCCCCTCCAGTCCCTAGAACCATCCATATCTCTGTAAACTCCTCGACCAGATACAACCCTCCGAATCTCTGTCATCTCCTCCAGCCCCTACAGCCTTCCCTATCTCTTCAACGTCCTCCAGCATCTACAAACCTGCCGATCTCTGTAACCTTCTCCACCAAGACGACCCTCTCGAACTCTGTAGCCTCCTCCACCAAGGCAACCCTCCCTAACACTGTCAGCTACTCCAGGCTCGACAACCCTCCCGATCTCTGTAACCTCCTCCACCCCTACAACCTTCCCTGTCTCATGTTTCAGGTCAGTGATGAAGGTTCTGATGAGGAGTCACCGACTTGCAAAGTTAACTGTGCTTCTCTCTCCACAGATGCTGCCAGACCTGCTGAGTATTTCCAGCATTTCCTGTTTTTATTTCACTTTACATCGATGCCCCCTTGTCTCTGACCTCTCTGGGAAGGTAAATAGGCCCATCACGTACACTCTATCCAGGTCCCTCAAACCTTACGACATTTCATATATCACTTCACCTCAGACTTCCCTCTTCCAAGCACAACAGCCCCAGCCTATCCAATATTTCTTCACAGCAACATTTTTTTCCAGACCTGCCAACATCCTCGTAAATTTGCTCTGTACCCTCTCTGGTGAAATTAAATCCTTTCTGTAATGTTGTGACCGTAACTGCACAAAGTACTCACGGTGTGGCCTAACCAAGGACTTATATCGTAACAGCATAACCTCTCTCCTATTCTGCACCTCGGCGAACAAAGGAAACGTATTCCCGATGTCTTCTTAACTCAGTTAGCGATCAGCCCTGCTATCTTCATGGATCTATGAACATTCACTCCAAGGCCCCACACTTCTTCTGCACCTGGAAGAATTCTCCCATTAATTGTGAATTCCTCTGTCCAGCTCGACCTCCCCAAATTCATCACCTCATACGGCTCTGCGTTGAGTACGATTTGCCACTGTTGTGCCCACCTGACTGGTCCATTAACATCTTCCTGCAGTCTACAGCTATTCTGCTCTCTCTCAACCACAGGGCTACTTTTTTGGTATCACCTGCAATCTTTTTGATCATGCCCACGACAGGGAATAAGTCTCCACTGACACGGTTATACCCCTGATCATTGCTATTTGTTGCACTCACCTTATATCAGCAGCATTGACTCTGATGCAAATAATGTGGTGGATAAAACACAATTATTTCAATGTCAATGATATTTTCTGAGTAAGACCTCTCTCGGGAATAAACCTGAAATCTGTACTCATACTGGATGGATGGCAATTATGAGAGGCATCATTTACATTTTCCATATTATTGCATTGACCTTGTTCACTCCTGGCATTTCTATTGCAAATGAAACTGATCTGTCTGCAGTGGACACCGAATCCAGGGACAAAATCAATCCCGCTTCACTCTGTTCCTGCCTTTTCCCAGTTAAAATGTGAATTTTGAGTCTCTGATTCGGGACCATGTTCAGGGTTACAGCTCAGAACTGCTGTGAGTGATTTACGGGACAGACACTGTACACATCCATTTGAGAGGCAGTTGGGAAGTGATGATACAGAGTAAAGACACGGCCTATTGTATTATAAACAGAGAAATGGTCTTGTGCTGCACAAACTGAGACCGGGTGAAACGCAGCAAAAGCAGAGACGACTCCCAGGGCAAGAACAGCAAAGGGTGGATACAGAGTGAATCTCGCTCTACGCTCTCCAAAACAGACACAGAGAGAGATGGAAAGAGAGAAATAGAGAGACACAGGCAGACAGAGTGACAGAGTGAAAGAAGGATATTTAACATCGGACATAGGCAGAGGAGGAGGCAATTTAACCCCTCAACCCTCTAGAATTCGGTGAGATCAGGGCTGATCTGTGATCTAACTAACACCTTATAATCCCACCTTTGCCCCTTATCTCATAATACCTTTGGTTAACAAGAATCTATCAATCACAGATTTAAAAATTAAAACTTAAGCCAGCATGAATCCCTATTAGCAGAAGAGAGTGCCAAAATTGCAAAGAAATCCAAAGGAATGATTGGACAATCTGGGTTTGTTTTCCTTGGAAAAGAGGAGTCTGAGGGGAGATTGAGTTGAAGTGTATAAAATTATGAGGGGCCTCGATAGAGCGGATAGGAAGGACCTATTTCCCTTAGCACAGAGGTCCACAAGCAGGGACATAGATTTCAAAATGTCCACAACCAGTATGATGAGGGTGTGATGGCTCCCACAGTGGAATGGCTTGATGGACGTTTAATTTGGAGGATATTCCCTCTGGATCTCTCCTGATGTTTCTCTCTCCATACCTATCTCTTGTATGTCTGCGCAATGAAGGATTATATCAAATTAATACTTCTAACATTCTCCCTTTCAATCCATCCCATCAATCTCTCTCTCTCCAACCTTGTCCCTCTCTGCAGCAATCTCTCTTTCTGCATGTCTAACCCTCTCTCCTTCTGTCTCTCTCCTAGTGTCAGAGATAGCAGGATGGAGAGACGGAGCGAGGAAGACAGAGAGAAAATGTTGAAAGAACTGTACTCTGTTTCTCAGCTGTGCTGAACCTGCTCTCAGAGTGTTTGATGGGCGACATTAATCGGCCGTGTACAGTCCTGTATCAGGCTGTGAAGAAGCAGAGCATGTTCAGTACACAACGGGTCAAAGTGACCGAGTCCCTCCTGTCTGCTACTGGGAAGAGAGACTGACCTTAACTTCAAGGCAGCGTTTGACCGAGTGTGGCATCGAGGAGCCAAGTAAAACTGAAGTCAGCAGGAATCCGCTGGTTGTAGTCATACCGAGCCCAAAGGAAGATGGTTGTGGTTGTTGGAGGTCAATCATCTCAGTCCCAGTACATCACTGCAGGGGTGCATCAGGGTAGTGTCCTCGGCCCAACCATCTTCAGCTGCTTCCTCATTGACCTGCCCTCCATCATAAGGTCAGAAGTAGGGATGTTCACTGATGATTGCACAGTGTTCAGTTCCATTCACACCTCCTCAGATAATGAAATACCAGCAGGAAATACTGGAAATACTGAGCAGGTCAGGCATCATCTGTGGAGTGAGAAACAGAGTTAATGATTCAGCTCGATGGTTTCCAGCATCCACAGTATTTTGCCTCAGATAATGAAGCAATCCAGCGCCACATGCACCAAGACCGGGACAACATTCAGGCATGGGCCGACCAGTGACAAGTAACATTCACGTCACACAAGTGCCAGGCAAAACCGTCTGCAACAAGAGAGAATCCAACCACCTCCCCTTGGCATGCAGAGCATTATCCCATCGCTGAATCCCCCAGCATCATCATCCTGGGGAAACATTGACATCAAATTTAACTGAACAAATCAGATCAATAGTTTTTTCACCCAGTGGCTGGTGGGTGGCATGGAACTCACTACCTGAAAGGATTAGTATAAAATGGGTGGTTGATGGCCGGTACAGACTGGGTGGGCCGAAGGGCCTGTTTCTGTGCTGTATCTCTGTGTGACTCTCTGACTCGAAAGGATGGTAGAGGCAGAAACCCTCTTCATATTTGAAACAATCTCTTGGATCTGTACTTGAAGGAATAGCTTCTCCATATTTAAAGTGGGTCAGGAATAATTCTCCTCGTCTGCACTGTCCCATTGAACAATCTCAGAGAAGGTACAGCACGGGTTATATAGAGAGTGCAACTCCGTTTAAACATTCCCTGGAATATCGGATTCACCCAGGTCACTCACTGTGCCCGGTTCAGCCTCACGACTCACTTGCCTCAGTCACTGAGACGCACCTGTATCACTTGCCTTAACGTAAGTGGATGCTGTGTTTGGGAGCAGGACAGGCACACGGGATTAGGAGGATAAGCATCAATGATCCCTCAGAGAATCAGAACAGACCAGCTAGACTCAGGAAAGTAAACTTCTGTTGAATTTGTCAGCCTTGTATTGTGGAATGTTTGAGTATTGGTGAGAATGTTGAGCCAGTGACATTTTTCCCCAGTGGGATGAATAGATACTCTATGACTATATTACAACAGTAAGGTACCGCGTGTAATGTAAATATGGACTGAAATAACAATGTAACTGATCAATTTTCAGTTGATACTATGACTACAGTTATACCTGCAATCCTGTGAGAATGTACACAAGACACGATGGGATGAAGTCAAAGTGGGCACTGTCGAATTTGCGAGCTTGATCTTTGTGGGAACACAAGGGTTAAGTAAGTTAAAAATATTAAATGGTCAATTCACTTGTACAAGTAAACACTCAACAGAATTGGGTCTGGAATGTCCTATGTGCTGCATTCCTACTCGTGCATCTACTCTGTCCGGATCTCTCATGATTTTGAACACCTCTATCAAATCTAATCTCAGTTTCTCCTCTCTGTGGAGAACAACCCCAGCTTCTCCAATCTATCCACGCAACTGAAGTCCCTCATCCCTGGAACCATGCTCGTGAATCTTTTCCGCACCCTCTCTAATGCCCCCATATCCTTCCTAAAGTACGGTGTCCAGAATTGGACACAATACTAGTTGAGGATGAACCAGTGTTTTTTTAAGCTTCATAATAACCTCCTTGCTTTTATACTCTAAGCCTCTATTTACAAAGCCTTCTTCAAAGATTCTTCAAATATTTAAAGGCACAGCACACGAAAAAATAACTGACCCTGCACAACAACTAAATTGTCTGGGAGCATTGGAGCCAGCTGTGGCTCCGTGGGTAATAATTCTACCTCTGAGTTATACGTTTGTGGGTTCAGGTCAGAACACAAAATCTAGTCTGATGCCATCCAACAGAAATTCAGAACTGACCAGCGAGACTCAGAAAAGGAAACCTGTGTTAAATTTGTGAGCCTCACATTTTAGAATGTTTTAGTGTTTGAGTAAATTTTTAATATTTACCGATGATACCAAACTTGGAGGAGATGCAAAGAGTGAGGATGATACCAATCGACTGCAACAGGCCATTGATAGTTGAGCAGAATGGGCAGACAAGTGGCAGATGGAATTTAATACAGAGAAATGTGAGGTGATGTATTTTGGCAGAAGTGATAGGAAGAGGCAATATAGAATTAACGGCACAATCCTAGAAAGTGTGCAGGGACAGAGGGACCTGGGGTTATATGTACATACATCTTTGAAGGTGGTAGGACATATTGAGAGAGTAGTCAGTAAGGCCTATGGGATCCTGGGCTTCATAAATAGAGGTGTTGAGTACAAAAGCATGGAGGTTATGCTGAACCTTTCCAAAGCTCTGGTTAGGTCACAACTAGAATAGTGCATCCAGTTCTGGTCACCACACATTAGGAAGGATGTGAGGGTCCTTCAGGGGGATCAGAGGAGGGAAGCTGATGTCAGATACAGATAGATCAATACCACAGAAAGCCGAGAGGAGTGAAGAAAGTGCAAGGGTGAAATTAAAAGGCAAATTAGGAAAGCAAAGAGATAGTCAGAAAATAATATAACCAAGTAAAATCAAGGAAAGCACTGAGATGTTTTATAAATACACTAAGAACAAGAGGATAACTAAGGATAGAGTATTAGGGATCAAAAAGGGAATTGGTGTATGGAGGTGGGATTTGTGGGCATGGCTCCCCTTAAAATCTCAACAACTTTGATCAAATTACCTTGATCCTCCTAAATTACAGGGAATACCTCCCTAGTTTGTGTAATATCACCTCGTAATTTAACCCTTGGTGTCCAGTTATCATTCTGGTAAATCTACATTGCAGTCAAATGGACATGGACCCCCCCCCCCCCCCCCCCAAGTCTCTTTGGACCGCCAGTGTTTCTAGTTTTTCACCATTTATAAAATACTCTGTTCTCGTCTTTTTTACTGACATTGAAATATATCTACCACAGTATTGCCCATTTATTTAAGATATTAATATATTTAGTTTAGTTATACAGCACTGAAACAGGCCCTTCGGCCCACCGAGTCTGTGCCGACCATCAACCACCCATTTCTACTAATCCTACACTAATTCTATATTCCTACCACATCCCCACCTGTTCCTATATTTCCCTACCACCTACCTATACCAGGGGCAATTTATAATGGCCAATGTACCTATCAACCTGCAAGTCTTTGGCATGTGGGAGGAAACCGGAGCACCCGGAGGAAACCCACGCAGACACAGCGAGAACTTGCAAACTCCACACAGGCAGTACCCAGAATTGAACCCGGGTCGCTGGAGCTGTGAGGCTGCGGTGCTAACCACTGCACCACTGTGCCGTAATTTGATTCTTCTAGCTGCACTGCTTACAATGCTGCCTATTTTTTGTCATTGGTAAACATGTGTATGTGGCATTCTACCCCATCATCTTAAATCGTTAATAAATATTGCAAAACTGAGACACACACGGACTTTGTACCTGTAGACAGGAGTGAATCATTCCATCCTAGAGGTTATTCAATTCCAGATATATGGGTTTTTTATTTCTGAAAACAACAGAATTCAAATTCACAACAGCCCAGTGTAGGATTTGAACTTTTTCAATCATCAGCTCAGGCCTTCAAATTAAAACCCATAAAAATAGATTCATTTTCCTACTGCTGTTGTCTGACCGTCTCAGGTTTTGTACATTGTTCCCTTTTCCTCTTCTTCCATGTGTCTGAAGTCTTTGAAGTTTGTCAGACATTGGTAAACTACTTCATGTGGTGTTCTGTAAATACCTTCAATTCTGTGCATCTGCAAGGGACACAATTCAAATTCTCACCTTGTTGCAATAACCAAAACCTGCATGTCCATTCAAACACCCCGATTTCCTGTCTCTGCAAAGGTAGCTCACACTTCCATAATGTCAGAATGTCTGAATGGAAACAGTTTTGACACATTTCCCAACATGTCTGCTGACACTTTTCAGGTTGAAGCTAAATTCAACTTACAGATTGCAAGCCCCAAATTGAATCTTGAAGAGAGAAGAAGGGACACAAATAAAATCCCAGGTCTCTCTGTCCCTGCACCCAATTTAACATTGTACCATTTAGTTTATATTGCTTCTCCTCAGCCTTCCTTCCAAAATGCATCATTTTACATTTCTCAGCATTAAAGTTAACCAGTCATATGTCTGACCATTTACCCAGGCTATGTCTATCCTCCTGAAGTCTACTACTTTCCCTTCCCTGTTTATGACATTGCAGATGGCACAATGTTGAAGTTATGTTCTGTAAACCCAAGTCCCAGTCATTCAAATATCAAACAGGTCAGTCCGAATCCAAACCCCTGGGAAATATCCCTGTACCACAATGTACACTGTATGCAGTGAGTACAAAAGCAGGGAGGTTATGCTGAACATTTATCAAGCTCTAATTAGGCCCCAACTGGAGCATTGTGTTCAGTTCTGGTCACCACACTTTAAGAAGGAGGCGAGGGTCCTTGAGAGGGTGCAGAGGAGATTTACCAGAATGGTTCCAGGGATGAGGGATTTTAGCTCCAAAGTTAGGTTGGAAAAGCTGGGTTTGGTCTCCTTAGAACAAAAGAGATTGAGGGGAGATTGAATAGAAGTGTATCAAATTATGTCAGGCATAGACACCGTCCTCCAGTCTGAAGCAACCATTCACCACTACTCTCTGTGTTCTGTCCCTTAACCAATGTTGTATCCACTCTGTCCCTGTCCCATTCATTCCATGAGCATTCATTTTGCTAACTAGTCAATTATGAGGCACCATTAAGACGTCCCCATGCGGAAATTGGTCCCAGAGCACAGAAATAAACACACAGACAGACAATGAGCATCTGCAACAAGAGAGAATCCAACACCTCCCCTTGGCATTCAAAGCATTATCCCATCGCTGAATCCTCCAGCATCAACATCCTGGGGAGACAGTGACCAGGAACTGAATTGAAGAAATCACATCAATACAGTGGCTACAGTGACTCACCCCTGACTCCCCAAAACCTTTCCACCACCTACAAGACACAAGTCAGGTGTGTGATGGTATCTCTCCACTTGCCTGGACGAGTGCAGGACCGACAATACTCCAAAGCTCGACACCATCCAGGACAAAGCAGCCCACTTGATTGGCACCCCATCCACAACTTTAAACTTTGATTAGATCACCCCTTAACCTTCTAAATTCAAGGGATACCGAGTAAAGCTCCATCTACACTGTCCGATCAAATGCTGCCAAGCTATTAGTTAGCTATTGAGTAAATCTCTGTCCTCTCCATTCTATCAAACATTCCCAGGGCAGGTACAGTGTGGGTATATACAGAGTAAAGCTGACTCGATATGTGCCTCTCCTTCCCTTCCTCCATCCAGATGGAGAGAGTAACAGTGAGAGAGACAGGGATAGATATAGAGAGAGTAAAACAGAGAGAGGGAAGGATAGCAATGGGGAGAGAGTACCAGTGAGAAAGAGGAAGAGATTAGGATGGAGAGTGTCGGTCAGTGTTCCTGCAAAGCTGTATTCAGCACACTGGAAGATATGACACAGCGAAGATTGGGATTGAGAGGGGACAGAGGGAGATGGAGATAGAGAGAGAAGAGAAGAGATATAAACATGGAGAGAGTAGCAGAGTGGGGAACTCGCGATTGAGTGAGTAAGAGAGAGGGGAAGACGGAGATGGAGAGAGATTACCAGTAAGAGCAGCTTTCCACTTCTCTCTCCATGTATATCTCTCCCTTCCTCACTGTTACACTCTCTCCATCTTTATTTCTCCCTCTCTCCTAATCGTGCACACTCTATGCCTATTTCTTGCGCCTCCGTGAACACAGGATTACATCAAACTATGATTATATTTGACATTTGCCCTTTCGATCTAACCTATCAACGTGACTGTCTCCAACATTCTCTCTGTCTGTGAACAGCGGGACCTTGGAGTGAATGTTCACTGATTTCTTAGGGTAACAGACAGGGAGAGACTGGGATTCAGAGGATAACAGACTGGCAGCGATTGGGATTCAGAGGGTAACAGAGAGGGAGCGATTGGGTTTCAGAGGATAATCGAGAGGCTGGGATTCAGAGGGTAACAGGGAAGGAGAGACTGGGTTCAAAATGTAACAGAGGGAGAGACTGGGTTTCAGAGGGTAGCAGGGAGGCAGAGACTGGGGTGCAGAGGGTAACAGAGAGGGAGAGACAGGGATTTACAGGGCAACAGAGAGAGACTGGGATTCAAAGGGTAACAGAGAGAGAGAGGCTGGGATTCAGAGGGTAACAGGGAGGGAGAGACTGGGAATCAGATGGAACAGAGCGGGAGATACAGAGAGAGAGAGAAGGATAGAGGAAGAGCCAGTGATAGATGCAGAGACAGAGATAATGCCAGAGAGAGACAGAGAGAGAAGGAGAGAGAGAAGGACTGACAGAGAGGGAAAGACAGGTGGAGGGAGAGAGAGAGAGAGAGACAGAGAGAGGGTCATAGATCGAAGAAGAGAGGGAGTGACAGGGAGGGAAAGACAGATGGAGGGACAGAGAGAGAAGGAGAGAGGGAGAGACAGATAGAAGGAGAGAGGGAGAGACAGAGAGGGAAAGACAGATGGAGGGACAGAGAGAGAGAGACATAGAGATGGAAGGAGAGAGAGGGATGGACAGGGAGGGAAAGACAGATGGAGGGACAGAGAGAGAGACAGAGATAGAAGGAGAGAGAGAGGGAGTGAGAAAGAGGGAAATACAGATGAAGGGACACAGAGAGATGGAAGGAGAGAATGGGACAGATAGGAAGGGATACAGAAAGAGGGAGAGAAAGAGACAGACTGAGGGAAAGACAGTGGTAGAGAGAGCCAGAGAGGGAGGCACAGAGGGAGAGAGACAGGGTTTGGGAGAGACAGGGATAGGGAGAGATGGTGAGACAGAGAGAGAGAGAGAGAGGCAAAAGTAGAGGAAGAGCCAATGATAGATGGAGAGACGGAGATAATGACAGAGACAGAGATAGGAGGAAAGAGAGGGAGTGACAGAGAGGGAAAGACAGATGGAGAGACAGAATAGAGAGACACAGAGATAGAAGGAGAGAGAGGGAGTGACAGGGAGGGAAGGACAGATGGAGGGATAGAGAGAGAGACAGAGAGAGAAGGAGAGAGATGGAGTGACAGGAAGGGAAGGACAGATGGAGGGATAGAGAGAGAGAGACAGAGATAGAAGGAGAGAGAAGGAGTGACAGAGAGGGAAAGACAGATGGAGGGACACATAGAGGCAGAGAGAGAGGCAGAGACAGAGAGAGGGGGAGAGAGAGGGACAGAGAGGGAGGGTTAATGAAGGAAGGAAAAATGTTTGAAACCATTGCTGTCCTGGGAGCAAGGGAGGAAGGGAGAGATGAAAAGAGAGAGGGGGAAGAGAAAGGGAGAAACGGTGTCAGAGACACAGAAAGAGTTATGGACAGAGGCAGGGAGAGAGAGGGAGATAAAGAGACAGAGACAGGAGAGGGAGACAGAGAGAAGGACAGAGGGAGTGACTGAGAGGGAAAGGCAGATGGAGGACAGAGAGAGAAGGAGAGAGATGGAGTGTTAGGGAGGGAAAGACAGATGGAGGGACAGATAGAGAGACAGATAGGAAGAGGCAGAAATAGAGAGGGTGACAGAGATATAGAGAGGGAGATACAGAGACAGTGAGAAAGAGAGAGAGAGAGAGAAATAGAGGCACAGACAGAGAGGGCGAGATAGAGACACATAGAGAAACAGAGAGAGAGGCAGCGGCAGTGAGAAAGAGAGAGAGACAGAGACAGTGATAGCGAAAGACAACGAGAGGGAGAGATGGGGGAGAGAAAGTTGTACGGGGAAGAGAGAGTGGGAGAGAGAGGGGAGAGAGAGGGGGAGAGAGAGATAGAGGGGGGAGTGAGAGATAGAGGGGGTGTCAGAGATAGAGGGGGGAGAGAGATAGAGGGGGAGGAGAGGGAGACAGAGGGGGAGAGGGAGATAGCGGGGGAGAGGGAGATAGAGGGGGATAGATAGATAGAGGGGGAGAGATAGATAGAGGGTGGAGAGAGAGATAGAGGGGGAGAGAGATAGATGGGGAGAGGGAGATAGAGGTGGAGAGGGAGATAGAGTGGGAGAGGGAGAGAGAGGGGGAGGCGGAGATAGAGGGGGAGGCGGAGATAGAGGGGGGAGAGTGAGATAGAGGGGAGAGAGAGATCGAGGTGGGGTGAGAGATAGAGGTGGAGAGAGAGATCGAGGAGGAGAGAGAGATCGAGGGGGAGTTGGAGATCGAGGGGGAGAGGGAGATCGAGGGGGAGAGGGAGATCGAGGGGGAGAGGGAGATTGAGGGGCAGAAGGTGATAGAGAGGTAGACGGAGATAGAGGGGCAGACAGAGATAGAGGGGGAGAGGGATATAGATTGGGAAAGGGATATAGAGGTGGGAGAGGAAGACAGAGGGTGGAGACGGAGATAGAGGGGCAGAGGGAGATAGAGGAGGAGAGGGAGATAGAGGGGAGAGGGAGATAGAGGGGGAGAGGGAGATTGAGGGGGAAAGTGCGATCGAGGGGGAGAGGGATATTGAGGGGGAGTTTGAGATTGAGGGGGAGTTTAAGATCGAGTGGTAGAGGGAGATATAGGGGGAGAGGGAGATAGAAAGGGAGAGGGAGATAGGGGAGAGGGAGATAGAGGGGGTGAGGGATGAAGAGGGGAGAGGAAGTCAGTGGGAGAGAGGGAGTTGGGGGAGAGGGAGACGGGGGAGAGAGAGACAGGGGTGAGAGAGAGAGACGGGGTGGGTAGAGAGAGACAGAGGGGGAGAGGGAGACAGAGGGGGTAGAGGGAGACGGGGGGAGAGGGTGGCAGGGGGGAGAGGGAGATAGAGCGGGAGAGGGAGACAGAGGGGGAGAGGGAGACAGAAGGGGAGAGGGAGATAGAGGGGGGAGTGGGAGACAGAGGGGGGAGAGGGAGACAGAGGGGGAGAGGGAGACAGAGGGGGAGAGAGAGACAGAGGGGGGAGAGAGAGACAGAGGGGGGAGAGAGAGATAGAGGGGGAGAGAGAGATTGAGGGGGGAGACAGAGATAGAAGGGGAGAGAGAGAGATGGGGAAGAGGGTGGTGAACCTGTGGAAGTCTCTACCGCAGAAGGCAGTGGAGGCCAAGTCATTAAATCTATTCAAGGTGGCGAGAGCTATATTTCTTAATGTCAAAGGGATCAAGGGCTATGGGGAGAAAGTGGGAACAGGGTACTGAATTAGACCATCGGTCATGATCCTTATTGAATGGCAGAGCAGACCCGTGGGGCCGAATGGCCTGCTCCTGCTCCTATTTTCGATGTTTCTATGAGAGAAGCGGATTGAGAGAGGGAGAGGTAGAGAGAGAAGGAGACCCTGAGATTCTCTCTCCCTCTCACACAAACATGCAGACACACACAGACACACACATAAAGGGACACACAGACACACACACATAGACACACACAAAGTCACTCACAGAGAGAGACGCACACACACACACACACACACACAGATTTTACAATCCACACTGATGACAGTAAAAATGGCCAACAGAACTTCAGTAACAATCCCCAGTGTCTGCCCAGTCCTGTGAGAGACAGAGCGAGAGATAGGGAGTGACGGAGAGAGACCTTGGAAGGAGGAGGACAAAACAGCTTGTAGGAGAAACTTTACATTTATTTGTGTTCGACAGATTTTATTAAAAGTTGAAAGGGACTGGACACTGAAAAAAGCTGTCAGCACACAACAACAACCCTGAGAGACTTTAGAAGTGAGGGAAGGGGAGACACTTTACAATCCTAACTGATGTCAGTAAAAATCCCCAAACACAAGCTCAGTAACAATGTTTGATATGTTCAAACTGCAGGGAAAGAATTAAAGGTTTGAAGTTAACTAAGAGATGGCTGAAAGCATTGCTGTGTTGGGATGAACATATCAATGGACTGAAAGAGTCAGGATGGTCCTGACCTGGGATTAACATATCAATGGACAGAACTCTTGCCCCGCCCCTGAGGCAGGAGATTGAGAGACAGCCCAACATGTCAGAGGCTCAAGGGGTGGAGTTTGCAAACAGCTCACTCAGGATATAACTGGGTAGGAAGATCTCAGTTCCAATCACAAAACCCACCTTTCACTCTCTCTCTAGAGAGAGTAAACACATTCCCCAGTCTGATTCAGTGTGTGTCTCTGTGTATCTTTGTGTGTGCTCAGTCTGTCTCAATCTGGTTTGCAACTGTGAATTGATTGTATTTGAATATTGCTGATTGTCTGTGTAACTGAGAGGAAACCCTGGGCTCTTTCTGTGCTATTTTGTTGAAATATGTCCTTCGCTTTGTATTTTAATCCATTTTTTTCTCCTTCTTTCCCCTGAGGAATTTTCATTCTGAAAACCACACCGTGAAGTTGAAAAGAGGGTAGGTTTGGGACGAGGAATCCTTGGACAGACTGAGGCCTTGTCCACAGGCTGCACCCAAAGGGCCCACGTGCGTTGTGTCTGTTTATTAGCCCGAGGTTCAATTTCCTCTCTGGGGCCCACCTCGCAAGACTCTCTCTCTCCATCTGTCTCTCTGAATGAGAGTAACTGGAGGGAGAGAAACGCAGGAATGTGAGAGAAACATGGAGGGAAACAGAGGGTTAGAGGAGGGGTAGTTGGCTGTTATCAGAATGCTGTTTGTGAGATCTTACTAGAACAAAGAACAAAGATAATTACAGCACAGGAACAGGCCCTTCGGCCCTCCAAGCCTGCGCCGATCCAGATCCTCTCTCTAAACATGTCGCCTATTTTCTAAGGTTCTGTATCTCTTTTCTTCCTGCCCATTCATGTATCTGTCTAGATACATCTTAAAAGAATCCATCGTGCCCGCATCTACCACCTCCACTGGCAATGCGTTCCAGGTGCCCACCACCCTCTGCGTAAAGAACTTTCCACGCATATCCCCCCTAAACTTTTCCCCTTTCACTTTGAACTCGTGTCCTCTAGTAATTGAAACCCCCACTCTGGGAAAAAGCTTCTTGCTATCCACCCTGTCTATACCTCTCATGATTTTGTACACCTCAATCAGGTCCCCCCTCAACCTCCGGCTTTCTAATGAAGATAATCGTAATCTGCACAACCTCTCTTCATAGCTCGCGCCCTCCATACCAGGCAACATCCTGGTGAACCTCCTCTGCACCCTCTCCAAAGCATCCACATCCTTTTGATAATGTGGCGACCAGAACTGTACGCAGTATTCCAAATGTGGCCGAACCAAAGTCCTATACAACTGTAACATGACCTGCCAACTCTTGTACTCAATGCCCCGTCCGATGAAGGAAAGCATGCCGTATGCCTTCTTGACCACTCTATTTACCTGCGTTGCCACCTTCAGGAAACAGTGGACCTGAACACCCAAATCTCTCTGGACATCAATTTTCCCCAGGACTTTTCCATTTACTGTATAGTTCACTCTTGAATTGGATCTTCCAAAATGCATCACCTCGCATTTGCCCTGATTGAACTCCATCTGCCATTTCTCTGCCCAACTCTCCAATCTATCTATATTCTGCTGTATTCTCTGACAGTCCCCTTCACTATCTGCTACTCCACCAATCTTAGTGTCGTCTGCAAATTTGCTAATCATTCCACCTATACTTTCCTCCAAATCATTAATGTATATCACAAACAATGTGCACCAATGGCCTGCAGCTTTTCCAACATTGCAACAGTGACGACCACTTTAAAAATTAACTCATTGAGGGTCAAAATCTTGGAATTAAGTCACAATTGTGATAGTTTCTAAAGGCTTGTTAAATTCTAGAGCAATCCGTGTGCTTTGGGCAATGTTCTGAATCTTTACTTTTAAATAAGATGTACGGAGTTATTTTCTTTAACAATGCCTTTTAATCAATGTTCTCTCTTTCCCTCTTGCCTTCAGGAATTTTCATTCTGTAAACTGCATCATGAAGATGAAAAGAGGGAAAGTTTGGATGAGGAATCCTTGGACAGGAGCATCCTCCCGAGGGGACGGACTGAGGCCTTGTCCACAGGCTGCACCCAAAGGGTTCGCGTGAGTTATGTCTGTTTATTAGCCCGAGGTTTAATTTCCTCTCTGGGGCCCTGGGTTAACTAGATCCTGTCGGATTGGGGCCCTGGAGTTTTAAACAGGTTGAAATCCTAGGGTTAAAGGAGCAGCCGCAGGAGGGAGTCCCATTTGCACTTGCTCCATCCAGCCCTGTCTGTGAGGTTTGCTGATGTTTTAGGCAATGCTTCATGAACTTAGTGAAATAAGATGCCCGGTGCCCATTTTAATTCATTTTACTTTAGTTATGAGGTTAGCTTTCCCTCTGTCTCCACATTCTTTCCCTGTGTCTCTATCTCCCCGCATGCTTTCTCTTCTCTGTTTCGGTTTCAGACTCTCCATCGCCACTTAAACCTTTAATAAATAAAAATTAACATACCACACACAGCAATGTAATTCGTCGTTATTTGAAATGGTGAGACGGAATCAGCTGCTTGTTCCCAGTTTAAAGAGGGAGTTTCACCCTTTCCAGGGACTGAAATCTGGCTCTTATCACATTGCTGCTTGTGGGATCTTGCTGTGCATCTTGTGGCCTGCAGCATTTCCTACATGACAATAATGAGGACACTTTAAAATTCAGCTTCCTGAGAGTCTGAGTGTGGATTTCTCTCTGTAGTTACAAGAATTTTACAATAATTACATGAGCTGAATGTGAAGCTGTATAAAGACTTGTTATAAGTTTAAAGATGGAGTTTAGCATTTTCTGAGGACTGTGATGGGATATTTGACTATTATCACACTGTGAGATCCTGCTGTGCATACATTCCCTGCATCAATTCCAACATTACAACACTGAGGCAGAAACAGATGGAGAGAAAAAGAGGGAGAGTGAGAAGCAGCTGGAGGTGGCAGGTTAAACAGAGAGAGCGAGAGAGACAGTCAGAGTGTGGGTGAGGGAGGGAAGGCAGAGAAAGATGGAGAAAGACAGAGAGAGAGAAATCCACACTCAAAAGCTTGGTACACTGAATATTGAAATGTCACCATTGCTGGGATCTTGCTGTGCACTAAACACGGATTATCTGCATATTTGCATTATCTGAAGGCCTGGAATTAAAGTCCTGAGCTTGAAGCCGGTATAATTCCCGAGTAATGATGGTGTTTTGATCAGTGCCGTGAATTTGAGGGTGAAATGAAATTGTGGGATCTTGCTGTGCACAGATGGCACACAGTGTTTCCAACATTGCAGTAGTGACGAGCACTTTAACAATCAATTCACTGAGTGTCAAATGTTCCCGATTCATTTCAGTTCATTTTACTGAAGTTCTGAGTTTCGATTTGTCGCTCTGTCTCTCTCCAGCTTTCTTTCCCTCTGTCTCTCCATCTAAACCTTTAATAGTTAAAACACAACAGCTGTGTGGTTTGTTGTTGTTTTAAGTGGTGAGACAGAAATATTTCACAGCTATTTTCAGTCAAGATTACATATGGGATAGAGGGACAAAAACAGAGAAAGAGAAAGAGAGACGGGGACGAATGAGATAGGAACAGTGAGAGGTACAGAGACAGGGGAGAGAGAGATACAGAAACAGACAGACAGACACACACACACACACACAGAGGTGGAGGTTGCTGTCACAATCCTTTTATCCTTTGTTTTATTAACTGTGATTTGTTTGTATTTGGGTGTTGCTGAGAGAGTGTCTGTAACCAAAAGCAATTCCTGGGCCCTTCTGTGCTATTTTGTGTAACAGTGCCTTTTGATCAATTTTCTCTCTTCCCTTCTTGTCTTCGGAATTTTCATTCTGAAAACTGCATGGTGAAGATGAAAAGAGGGAAAGTTTGGGACGAGGAATGCTTGGACAGGAAGTGGCAGGTTAAATACAGAGAGAGAGAGGGGGTGAGAGAGAGAGACAGGCGGAATGTGGGTGAGGGAGGGAAGGCAGAGAAAGATGGAGAAAGACAGACAGAGAGACAGAGAGAAAGGAATCCACAATAAAATCCTTGGTTAACTGAATTTTTAAGTGTCACCATTGCTGGGAACTTGCTGTGCACAGCTTGCCTGCAGAATTCCCTGCATTGTGACAGTGACAACATTTTGGAAGTGAATTAATTGTGTATAAAGCTCTCCTGAAGGCCTGGAATTAAAGTCCTGAGCTTGAAGCCGGTATGAATCCCGAATAATCCTGGTGTCTTGGGCAGTGCCGTGAATTTGAGGGTGAAATGGAATGTGCAGCTGCCATTTGAATTGAGAGTGGTGCTCTGAGAGTGGACTTTTCAGTCTCTCTTTCTCCATCTGTCTCTCTGAATGAGAGTAACAGGAGGGAGAGGGACGCAGGGAAGTGAGGGAAACATGGAGGGAATGAGAGGGCTTGCGAGTTGTTATCACACTGCTGCTTGTGGGATCTTGATCTGCACAAATGGCCCGTTTCCAGTTTAAAGAGGGAGTTTCGCTCTTTCTGAGGACTGAGGGGAAATCTAGCTATTGTATCATTGCTGCTTGTGGGATCTTGCTGTGCAAGATCCAACGGGGTACGACAGGCTCAAAGGGCTGAATGACCTCCTCCCTTCCCTGTGCCAGTCAGTGTGTGTGTGTTTGTGTGTGTCTTCCTCTGTTTGATTTCCTGAAGCCGATGGAGAGGACAGGTGAAATACCTTTCTGCAGAGAGGGATGTTGTGGGGCTGGGATCTTCCTGTGCGTTAAAGGCTCAGAATACCAGTTAGCCTCTGAAGGTCCGTGCTCTATGCCCGGCCCAGTGTTCAGCCTGACATGAGTTTAAGGTGCCGGGGGTCTGGGAGCCAGTTGTTGGAACACCAGTGTCTTATTCAGATCAGGAATTGAAGTGAATGAAAGATTGTCGGGAGACGGAGCCAAACCCAGGAAAGTGATGGAGGTGGGAATAATACGGGGGGGGGGGGGGTGTGGGGGAGGGAAGGGGTCTGTTCACGAGGGTGATGATACAGGGTGGGAATTAGTAGAGGGGGGGCTTTTGCAGGACATGGAGGGTATTTACAAAACGGGAGAGTTTACAGTGGTGAGCGGGGGGAGAAGTAGATTGGGTTCAGTTCATGGGGGGGCATTTAGATGGGAGTCTGTTCACAGAGCGTGGGTATTTAGATGGGGGTCTGTTGCGGGCGGGTATAGAGATGAGAGTTTGTTCGCGGGGGATATTTAGATGGGAGTTTGTTCCCGGGGGATATTTTAATGGGAGTTTGTTCATGGGTGTTATTCAGAGGGGAGTTTGTTCCGGGGTGGTATTTAGATGGTAGTTTGTTCATGGGGGTGGGTATTTTGATGGGAGTTTGTTCCTGGGTGTGTATTTAGATGGGAGTTTGTTCCTGGGGTGTATTTAGATGGCAGTCTGTTCCGGGGTGGAGGTATTAAGATGGGCGTTTGTTCCCGGGGGGTATTTAGATGGGAGTTTGGTCCTGGGGGGTGGGGTGGTATTTAGATGGGAGTTTGTTCCTGGGGGATATTTAGATGGGAGTTTGTTCCTGGGGTGTATTTAGATGGCAGTTTGTTCTGGGCGGTGTATTTAGATGGCAGTCTGTTCTGGGGTGGGTGGATTAAGATGGGAGTTTGTTGCCGGGGGGGGTATTTAGACGGGGGTCTGTTCCTGGGGGGTGGGGGTTATTCAGATGGGAGTCAGTTACTGGGGGGTATTTAGATGGGAGTTTGTTCCCGTGGGGAAATTTTTATGGGTGTTTGTTCCCGGGGTCTATTTAGATGGGAGTCTGTCCTGTGGGGTGGTATTTTGATGGGTTGTCTTGTAACAGAGGGAAGGGGATAATTAGATGGGGGTCTGTTGATAATGAGGGTATTAGATGGGGGTCATTTAACAGGGGAAATCAGACAGTTGTCTGCAGACGAGCATTATTTAGATTGGGGGGTCTGTACAAGGGGGAGATGTTTTCGAGTGGGGGGAAATTGCAGGGTAAAAGATTTGTGTGGTGGATAAAAATTGCGGGCGGTGGATAAATTGAGGGCGGTGGATAAATTGAGGGTGGTGGATACGGTCAGGAAAAGACAGAAAAAGTCGGAAAGAGAGAGAGGAATGATGGAAAGAGAAATAGAGAAGACAGAAAGATACAAAGAAAAAGAGAGAAAAAGAGAAGGGAAAAAAGTGGAGGGAAAGAACAGACACACAAAGAAATTGCAGGCACCAAAGAGATATACAGAAAGCCAGTGAGAAAGGCACAGAGAATCACAGAGAGATTGAGAGAGAGGACAGAGAATCACAGAGAGATTGAGAAAGCGAACAGAGAATCACAGGGAGATTGAGAGAGAGGACAGAGAAAACCATTGAGACAGAAAGACGCACAATCACTCAGAGAGAGAGAGAAACACAAAGTGAGGGAGAGAGAGAGATGGAGGAACACAGAGAGTGAGAAATACAGAGATAGAGAGAGTGATTGAGGAACAGAGAGAGAGAGAAACAGAGACAGAAATACAAGGTGAGGGAGAGATTGAGAAATAGAGAGAGTGAGAGAGAGATTGAGTGCGAGAGAGAGAGATTGAGTGCGAGAGAGAGATTGAGTGCGAGAGAGCGATTGAGTGCGAGAGATTGAGTGCGAGACAGAGATTGAGTGCGTGAGAGATTGAGTGCGAGAGAGATTGAGTGCGAGAGAGACGTTGAGTGAGAGAGACTTTGAGTGAGAAGGAGGGAGAAAGGCAGAGAGTGACAGTGAAGATGTGATACTCACCATCACACACTGTCTGGGTTCCGTCGTTGGACTCGAACACCTTCCCTCCATCAGCTCATCCATGGGGAAAAGATCCTGGAGAGGGGCATTGGGGTGGGATTTTGAGAAAAGCGTCAGGACTGGGACAGAGAGAGTGGGGGATTCAGACTGGACTCTCTCTCACACACACACTGTAATCAGTTCCAATTCACCTGGGCACAGAGACACAGAAACTGAGACTTAGAAACTCACCTTCACAAACCAGCCGCAAGGAAAGAATGAATAGAGGCTGATATTGTCCTAATATATACCAGAACCTGTCATTCAAAACGGACAGTCCACCCCAAATACAGCTCATCCAACCAGCTCTCAGCTTCCACCATCTCGACACTCCCTCCCAGGTATGGGACAGTCCAAGGTGAGTCTCTGTGTAAACGGGGAATGGGGAAGAGGATATTCCAGCCGTGTCCCAAATGGACCATTCCAGACAAAAACCTGTCTGTCTGTCTCTCTCTCTCCCTCCCACAAAATCCTCATTAACAGAGCAGAAAAGCTGCTGTCATTTAAAACCTGTGGAGACCGGTTTGGATGATGACCATTTAACACTCATTGTATTAAATGTCTTTCACTATGCACCTCCAGTTAACAGAAAGTTCAGAAAATGACTCACTGCAATTACCTTGAAATTGTGACAAAGAGTTATTGCTGGAGAGGCCGGTTTGACTGTCGGATAAACAGGCAGTTTTTATTCCGTTTTTCATTTCCACTGTGTGACAAAGACTGAAACTAGAGCCAGGTTAATGAGGCAGCCAAGAGATATTTTATCACCAAGATATTTCACACAACAATTCTTACCCATATTTACTGTTATATTTGTCAATGATTCTTTGCACTGTATTTGATGCTGCTGTATTTATGTATTAGCTGTAATCAATCAATGAAACCTTCTTAACATTCACCAGTTTTATGTACAAGGGTTTACAAAGCTGGGAAATGGCCATTTATCACAAATTGTGTTAAAGATCTTACACTTTTCACCTCCAATTTATATAAAGTTCAGCAATAAAGACCTCTACATTCTGACAAATTTTATACTGCTGCAATAAAGTGTCACTTGTTTCCCTTTGCTTTCTGACTGTTTCTTTCCTCTGCTCTACTGGGGGATTCAGAGGGATTTTTGTTCATTGTTTGTCCACGTTCTGGAGGTTCCAGCTCCTCTGCAGCTGCTGTCCTGGAGAAATTGTTTGCATTGTATTCAAAATCTTTCTCTCAGTTTGGAGATATGAGGAGAGACTGTTTACACTAGCAGAGAGGAGAAACAAATAGGCGAGTTTGAAAGGTTTCTGAAAGCAGATTCAATATTAACTTTCAAAAGGCGATTGGATCAACATTTCAATGACTCTTAGTTATAGTAGAGAAGATACCAACATAGAAAGAGAAGTGTGTGCGAGAGAGATATGAGATAACGTTAGTGATCAAGAACTCAACACAACTTATATTGAGAGTTTTTATTTATAAATTACTGAGTTTTATTTGATCCTGTTGTTTATTTATACATTACCTTTAATCACTCAATATAACTTTCCAAACAGGAACGAGTTTCATGTTACAAGTGTTTACATAGTACAAAAATAGCCATTTTGCAACAGTTGCATTAAATTATTTTATTCAACGTAACAAGTTTACAATAAAGTAAATTCCTCAGATTTGTCGAAACTTTTAAACTCAGCAAGAGATTCTCCCATCAGTAATGGCTCAGCATCTCCATCTGCTGGTGTCCCTGCCTCACTGCAGTTAATGTTCCTCTCTCACCATCTCGATCCGCTGGTACCCCTGCCTCACTGCAGTTACTGCCCCTCTCACCACCTCCATCTGCTGGTATCCCTGTCTTACTGCACTTACTGTCCCACTCTCAACATCTCGAGACGCTGGTACCCCTGCCTCATTGCAGTTACTGACCCCTCTCATCATCTCCATCTGCTGGTGTCCCTGTCTCACTCCAGTTACTGCCCTGCTCACCATCTCGATCTGCTAGTGTCCCTCTCTCACTGCAGTGACTGTCCCCCTCTCACCATCTCCATCTGCTGGTGTCCCTCTCTTACTGCAGCTACTGGCCCACTCTCACCATCTCCATCTGCTGGTGCCCCTGCCTCACTGCAGTGACTGTACCTCTCTCACCATCTCTATCTGCTGGTTTCCCTGTCTTACTGCAGCTACTGTCCCTCTCTCACCATCTTCATCCGCTGGTGTGCCTGTCTTCCTGCAGTTTCTGTCCCCTTCTCACCATCTCCATCTGCTGGTGTCACTGCCTCACTGCAGTTACTGCCCCTCTCTCACCACCTGACAATCACTGCGATTTTCAGCTTTGTCCACTGGCGGCGGTTGTTGACAAAGCAACCACAAGGTGGCGCTGTACTGGCACATGCGCAAACGTACACTATTCCAGTTAAACGTCAGAGTCTGCCACGCTCAGGCAGCTGCCAGGACTAAAGCTGGCGCCGGTCAAATAATCACAAAGGTGGCTGGAGGGTGGGTGGTGGAGCGGGGTGGGGGTGGGGAGGGGGAATGTGATTTAGTTCCAGTGTTTTAAACCCTTCAGCTCTTTCTATGAGTTCAGTAATTTAACAATGAGATTGAGAGGGTATTTCACCGCCTTCTTCAGCTCCGGTCTGAATTTAGTCTGTGTCACAATGTAAATACATGTGTTGGTGCAGGAACTGAGAAGCTGCAGCATCTTTGATGTGTGATCTGTGATAAAGACAGGGTCCGTGTAGGAGGGATAATAGTGGTGGACGAAAAATACTGAATATCTGTAATTCGACTATAAATGATAAACACAACCCGGGTCACCCATAACAGTAAGAAACTGCCGGATATACTGAAGAGTAAAATAATTGATTTCCTGCGATTCTCCATCTCTGGGTCCTTGTGATTCTCTGCATTACTGTGGCGCCGGAATCCCCTGCGGACTTTACTGGAGAATAAAATACGTCTGACAGTCAGAACATTGAGCAGCAAAATCAGAAAGACCGGGACACAAGGGGTTAAAATGATGTCAAACAGTTCAAATCCCCCCCATATGGGGGAAGTAAAGAAGCTCAGGTTATTAACACAACCTATGGGAACATTATCAATAATGTAAACCTGTTCCAGTGAAAAGTACCAGGCGAGAGACTCTAAACAGCCCAGCACACTCACTGTTCCCACAACCACAGCCGCCGTTTTCTCGCTGCAATATTTTGTTTTCAGCTTTTCACAACAAATGGCCACAAATCGATCAAAGGTGAAAGTGACTGTAAGCCAGACAGATAAAACTGTGGATGCAGAACGCAGAATGGCAATGAGAGAACACACAGGAGTAATTCTCAGGAATGAATATGGGAAATAAATTGAAACAATCCAGGTCAATATGGGATCAGTGATAACGACCAGGAGATCAGACACTGCCATTCCCACCAGGTAGACGGTGATACATTTGGAGAAACCGCACTTTCCTCGGGACAGGATCACAATCGCCACCAAGTTAACTGGAAGAGAGAGAGAAAAGGAAGCTGAGAAATTACTGATCAGACCTGGAGACAAAGCAGCAGTTTGACAGGATCTGGGCTGAAATTTCCAGCTTTGTTGCTGCATCGAGCAGTGAAAACTGATTCATTGACCTCGGCAGTGCTTTGTCACAGTGAAATGTTTGAAAACACAGTTATTAATAATGAATTGGGAAATTGATACAGAAAGTGAATAAAGTCAGCACCGGATCTACTGGAAGTACTGAGTGAGGATGGAGTGCCAGGGAGGAATGAGAAGGTGTTTTACAGAGATGGAATCTTATGGGTTAATTGGGAATTTGTCTTCAGACTTTTGGGTGGGAAGGATTGGGGGCAGCTGGATGTGCAGCTGGTTTATTGCTCTGGGTTCAGGGAACTGACAGGGACTGTTATCAAATGGGAAAAGGCTGAAAACTGCAGCGATAAGTTTGAGTATCAGCCATGATCCAGAATGGTGGAGCTGGTTAGAAAGGCTGAATGGCCTCCTTCGGCTCCTATGTTCCTGTATTCCTATCAAGTTGGACAAGGCAGCTGGAGGTAGAACCAGTGAGTGAGATTGGGTGGGAGAGAAGGGAAAGGACATGTTGGAGCAGGAGGGGGGAGTGGACCAGATGGTTTGGGAAAGTGGATATACCGAAGCAATGGATGAGGAGATTGAGGATTCAATACAGTGAGAGGAGAGGCTGAGATTCACAGGGAGAGACTACAGCAGAGTGTTAGAGGAAATCTCACCGATAGATCTCAGTAATACAACTCAATTCATACATTCAAATAATAATCCCTGTGGTTATCGGTTTTGGAAAGCACTTCATTGTTTATACAATATAGTCAATATATTTAATTTGTAAAGGCAATTAAATATAAATGTAAATATATTTCTGATATCAGCCTCGCTCTTCATTGAACTCAGCAGTCACAGAGATTTTAAAGTGCAGTATTTAAATAATGAATTACCATCAGTGAAGAACGGATGCCATTCTGTTTTTTCAGTCACTAAGTAAGGAATTGGAACTTTCTACAAAACAAAATGAGGACCTGACAGAAATCAACACAGAGGATCAAGTCCAACAGGAAAATGAACACAATCTGACAACAGACAACTTCAACTCACAGTTTCTCTAACTAATTGTTCTGGACATTCCGGCACTTTATGATCGTGAATTATTCACACTGCTGCTTCTTTCTCTTTGTCTTTACTTCTGCTATTCTTTTTCCCTCGGTTTCGTTTTCCCTGCTCCTTTCTCCTTCCCTATCTCTCTGGAGTACTCACACCCTGTAAATTGGTACTTAATGCTACTTTTCACATATGATTGATTCCTAACATTCTGCGTCTGTGTTCTGTTCACCAGCCCCAGGTTCAATGATTCTATTCTCAGAGTCAGATTGTTCAATGGTGAAACCTCTGTAATAATTTAATGTATCTACAGAACACCCAAGTCTCCACCTGTTCAACTACACTCTTCACTTCATCTACAATACATGGAATAAACAGGATCGACAGCTACTTCCAGACAAACCTCACAATCATTGAAATTCCTTCTCCTGGAATTATAAAGTAATCTGTTGGAATGTGGGATTGTTTAATTAATAAAACACAAACATCAGCGCTGCAGCTGATAATCTACAGATAAATGGAAAGACTCTTGATTCCAACTGACAGAGTGATAAACCAGCAAAACATCACATGAATACTGTCTATTTTGCAATGTAGTCCAGTGACAGTGAAGGTCCACAGTGAAGCAGAGAAGGAGAAGTGAAAGTGTCAGCAGCAAACTCAGTTCAGTATCCAGACCTCTGAAGCAGCGTCAGACACACACAGAATGAAATAATATTTGATAACATTGATAATCAATAAACACATTGAAATCCCGGTTAAACTGAGCCATGTTATTGGGGAAGGAGGACATTGTTCTGTCCCCTTGTAATACTGAGGCCGTGAGATGTCTCATTATCAATCACAGAAAAAAAAAATCATAAAAATATTCCAGGTCCGGTTGGATCCACATCATGAAACTGTTAAAAACTCCTAATGGTCTGATTATTGATCCTAACTGAAACATCCCATTCCAATGCATTCAATACACAGAATAATCCAGTAATAATGCCACAGTTACTTAAAACAATACCATTAAATACAGTTTCTGCAAGAATGAAAGACTAGACAATGAGGAGATTCCATCAGTAAATTGCTGGAAAAGAACAGGTGGCTGTGTAACACACACAGAGGGAAATAATACCCAGTACAGCAGCACAGTTAACATCGATTTAAACCATTAACAGCTGAGATACTGGCTTACCAGCAACTCCTATTGCTGCAAGTACCGGATAGTAAATGTCTTCTATCTGATAGATTACTGGATAACCCATTTCTATGAGAAGCAGAGACTTCTATTAGCCTGGAATCCACAGCTCCAGCAGGCACTCTGAGCTGATCCATTCCAATGGGTCCCGATTTAGACAGGGGATAAGTCTCCACTGACACGGTTATATCCCTGATCATTGCTATTCGTTACACTCTCCTGAACAAACACATTACATCAGCAGCATTGACTCTGATGTACATAATATGGTTGATAAAACACAATCATTTCAATGTCAATGACACTTTCTGAGTAAGACCTCTCTCGGGAAGAAACCTGAAATCGGTACTCATACTGGATGGATGGCAATTATGAGAGGCGTCATTTACATTTTCCATATTATTGTATTGACCTTGTTCACTCCTGGCATTTCTATTGTAAATGTAACGGATCTGTCTGCAGTGGACACTAAATCCAGGGACAAAAGCAATCCGTTTCACTCTGATCCTGCCTTTGGCCAGTTAAAATGTGAACTTTGAGTCTCTGATTCAGGACCATGTTCAGGGTTACAGCCCAGAAACTACTGTGAGTGATATTACGGGACAGACACTGTACGCAGCCATTTGGGAGGCAGTTGGGTAGTGATAATACCACTGGTCACGTAATCCAGAGGTCCAACCTGATGGCCTGGGGACAGGGGTTCATATCCCACCACGGCAGCTATATAAAACAGAGGGAGCTCCCTTTGTATGTGTAAAGTCGAGGGAGCTCCCTCTTTATTTGTAAAGTGGAATGAGCACACTCTCTATTTATAAAGTTGGGGGCGATGAAGGAAAGAGGAGAGAGCAAAACAGAAACAAATGGGGAAATGGAGAGAGAGAGAGACAAGGTGGAAGACAGTGAGAGACAGAAGAGATAGCGAAATGAGACCTTGACAGAACCCCAGTAACATTCCCCATTGTCTGTCCAGTCCTGTATTTGGGGTTTAATGTGAGGGTTTTTGGGATGGGTGTTAGATGAGTGTTTGATATTTACAAACTGCATTGATATTCCCAACAAAAGCAAGAGTTAAAGATTCAAAATTAACCAAACAAGTGGCTCAAAGCATTGCTGTCCATGTACAGAGGGACGGAGAGATGGAGGGAGTGAGACACAGATGGAGAGAGACACAGACAGAGTGGGACAGAGACAGAGGGAGAGACAGAGACAGAGCTAGAATGATAGAAAAAAGGAGAAACAGAGAATGAGGGAGAGAGACAGAAAGGGAGGCAGGCAAATGCAGAGGGAGAGAGACAGAAAGGGAGGCAGGCCAATGCAGAGGGAGAGAGACAGAAAGGGAGGCAGGCAGATGCAGCGGGAGAGAGACAGGGAGAAAGCGAGGGAGACAGATACAGAGGGAGAGAGACAGAAAAGGATGCAGGAAAATGCAGAGTGCGACAGACAGAAAGGGAGGCAGGCAGATGCAGAGGGAGAGAGACAGGGAGAACTCGAGGGAGACAGACTCAAAGGGAGAGAGACAGATGCAGAGGGAGAAAGGGGCAGAGAGAGAGAGGAAGAGAGACAAACAGAGGGAGAAACAGAGACAGAGGGAGAGGCAGACAGAGAGAGAGGGAGGGCGAGATTATAGGAAAATCTTTACATCTAATAATGTTGAAAAATGTGCGAGAACTAATTTTGAAAGGAAAGGTCAGGGGTTTAGTGTGAGTGTTTTGGGGGCAAGTGTAGGATCAGTGTTTGATATTTTCAAACTGAAGTGACATTTAATATTATTGAAAAAAATACTATGAAACACTGACAAACTTTAGAAGCAGGGAAATGGGATACAGTGTGTGAGGTGACCTTGTCAGAACCTCAGTAACAATCCCCATTATCTGCACAGTCCTGTATTGGGGGTTTAGTGTGAGAGTTCAGGAGGCGAGTGTTGAACAGTGTTTGATATTTTCAAACTGCAGTGACGTTCCCAGCAAGAGCAAGATTTAGAGGTTCAAAATTAACCAAGAAATGGATAAAAACATTTCTGTCCAAGGAGAGAGAGATGGTGTTCGAGACAGAGTCATGGAAAGATGCAGAGAAAGAGGGAGAGGGCGAGAGAGAGAGAGAGAGAAAGAGAGAAAGATGGGAAGAAACAGATATGAGAGGGAGAGACAGAGAGAGGATGAGACATGTTACAACAATCATTAACATTCCTCATTATCTGCCCAGTCCTGTTTTTGGAGGTTAGTGTGAGTGTTTCAGGGGTGAATGTTGGATCAGTGTTTCATATTTTCAAACTGCAGTGCCATTCCCAACAAGGCTGTTAAAGTATATGAGAGCAGGGAGGTTATGCTGGAAGTGTTTAACTCATTGCTTAAGCACCAACAAGAGACCTCCCAGGGCAGGTACAGTGTGAGTTTAGATACAGAGTAAAGCAGTGGCTTTAGAGAAGGAGGGAGAGACGGGCAGAAAGAGTGAGGATATACGGGGAAGCAGTCAGATTGTAAGAGAAACTTTACAGCTAACCACGTGAAAAAATAAATAATTAAAAACATAAATGGACTGCGAACTGAAAATACTGTCCGCACACAACAACTAAAGTCACACACCATCCTAACTTGAAATTATATCGCCATTCCTTCACTGTTACTGGGTCAAAATCCTGGAACTCCCTTCCGAACAGCACTGTGGGTATACCTACCCCACATGGACTGCAGCGGTTCAAGAAGGAGGCTCAACACCACATTCTCAAGGGCAATTAGAATGGGCAATAAATGCTGGCCTGGCCAGTAACGCACACATCCATCAAATAAATAAGGCAAATAAAAAGTTGACAACGATTCACTTAAGGGGATATTACACTAGACGAACAAAAACTTGGTCAAAGAGGTTGGTTTGAGGGAGCGTCTTCAAAGAAAAAGAGAGTTAGTGAGACGGAGATGTTTAGGAAAGGAATTCCAGAGTTAGGGCCTCGGGAGCTTGAAGGCACGGCCACCAATGCTGGGACGATTCAAATTAGGGATGCTTAAGAGGCCAGAATTATAGGATCACAGATATTGGTGGATTGCGGAGCTGGGGGACATTGTAGAGATAGGGAGGGGTCAATTGTGGAAGACACTTCCAAACTTCTACCACCCTTTGTATGTAGAAGTGTTTCTGAATATCATCTTTGAAAGGGCTTTCGACTACTTTTTGATTTTTAGACAGACCCCCCCGTCCGAGACTGTCCCCATCGAATACCCACAGGACAGGTACGCACGGGGTTAGATACAGAGTAAAGATCCATCCACCAATTGCTGACTCACTGTTCCTCTGTCTCTTTCTCCTCATCTCGCACTGCCTGCAACATCCTTTCCCTACCTCTCTTTCTCCCTCTTCCCATCCTCAGGGCAAGAGAAAGAGCTTGAGATAGTGTACAGAGGGAGATAGAGAGAGAAAAGGGAGAGATAGACTTGGAAAGTGAGTAACAGAGAGAAGAAATAGGGTTTCAGAGAGTAGAAGAGAGGGGAAGAGAGAGATAGAGATGGAGAGAGATCACCAGCAAGAGAGTTTACCGGAGATTACCTCTCTCTCAGTCCCTGTCACTCCTTTCCAATTTGTTGCTATCTCCATCTATTTTTCACCCTCTCCCCCGATGTTTCACGCTCCATGCCTCTCGCTCGTATGTTTTTAGCTTTAGTTTTGAGTTTAGTTTAGAGATACAGCACTGAAACAGGCCCTTCGGCCACCGAGTCTGTGCCGACCATCAACCACCCATTTATACCAATCCTACACTAATTCCATATTCCCACCATATCCCCACCTGCTCCTATATTTCCCTACCTCCTACCTATACTAGGGGCAATTCATAATGGTCTGTGTATACTGCAGTGAAGGATTACATCAAATTATTATGTTTTACATTTGCTCTTTCAATCTAACTGAACAATCTCTCAGACTGTGAACAGAGGGGCCTTGGAGTGAACGTCCACTGATTCCTGAGGATAACAGGACAGGTGGATCAGGTGGTTAAGAAGGTTTACGGAATACTTTCCTTTATTGGCCGATGTAGAGAATATAAGAACAGGGGGGATATACTCGAACTGCATAAAACACTAGTTGGACCACAGTTAGAGTACTGTGTACAGGTCTGGTCACCACATTACAGGAAGGATGTGATCACACTAGAGAGGGTACAGAGGAGATTTACAGAGGATGTTGTCAGGAAGGGAGAATTTTAAATCTGAGGAAAGATAGGATAGGCTGGAATTGTTTTCTTTGAAACAGAGAAGGCTGAAGGGAAGATTTAACTGAGGTGTATAAAATAATGATGGGCCAAGAAAGAGTGGATAGGAAGGACAAATTTCCCTTAACAGAGGTGGTCCTGCTTAGAATACAGGATCTCCACACCAATATCATGAGGGTGTGATGGCTTCCATGGTGGAATACTTTGCTGGATGTTTACAATGGAGCGTTTTCCTTCCTGATCATCAGAAATGGCCGCCTGGGCCCCAACTTCATCCACATTTCTCCTACTCTACCAATATTTCACTCTACATATCTATCTTTCTCTGTTTGCGTACACAGCAGTGAAGGATTACATCAAATGAATATATCTTACATTCTCCCTTTCAATCCACCCAAATAATCTCTCTCTCTCCAACCTTGTCCCTCTCGACAGCCCTCCCTCTGCCTGCATATCTAACCCTCTCTCCCTCTGTCTCCCTCTTAGTGTCAGAGATAGCAGGAGGGAGAGACAGAGAGAGGAAGACAGCGAGAGACACAGAGAACAACCCCAGCTTCTCCAATCCATCCACGGAACTGAAGTCCCTCATCCCTGGAACCATTCTTGTAAATCTTGTCGGCACCCTCTCCAATGCCCCCACATTTTTCCTAAAGTACGGTGTCCAGAATTGGACAATGCTCCAGTTGAAGGCAAACCAGCGTTTTGCAAAGGTCATATTTTCCCTGCTTTTGTATTCAATGTCTCTATTTATAATCTCAGGACCCCTTATGCCGTTTAACCACTTTCTGAACCTGCCCTGCCACCTTCAGTGATTGGTGCACAAATACCTCCAGATGTGTCTGTTCTTGCACCTCCTATAGAATTCTATCCTTTACTTTATATCGTCTCTCCTCCTTTTTCCTAATCGTGGAGGTGGAATGGGCGGGCATGGTTCTTAATGAATGCATAGCGTCTGTCTTCACAAAAGAGGGGACGACACAGACATTGCAGTCAATGAGGAGGGGTTTGAAATATTGAATGGGTTAATAGTGAGAGAGGAAATATTCAGGGGTTTAGCATCTTTGAAAGCTGATTATTCACCAGGCTCAGACTGTTAAGAGGTGCAAAGGAGGAAATAGCAGACCATCATTTTCCAATCCTCTCTGGTTATAGCCGTACTGACAGAGGGCTGGACGACTGCGTATGTTGTACTGTTGTTTAACAAGAGAGAAAGTAATAGACTGAGTAATTACAGGCCACCCAGCCTAATCACAGTGGAGGGAAAATCATTGGGCACAAGGGAATGATTAATTCCTTTCTAGTACTGTGCGTCTCAACATCTCCATGTCTGTGTCTCTGTCATAATTTGAGCACTACCCTTACTTTGGTGAGGTGTCGGTCTCTGGAATAAATGTCCCAGTGTTGTGGTAACATAATATGGCCACCGAGAACCAGCCTAAAATAGCTGACTAATGTTTGTAGATTTCCACAGATGGTTATGAGAGGAGAGAGAGACAGATAGACAGCCAGAAAGAGAGACAAAGAGAGAGACACAGAGAGTGATAGCAAGATATTTGTCATTGGACTGAGGAAGAGGAGGAGGCCATTTGGCCCCTCAAAACTCTTCTGTCATTCAATGAGCTCATGGCTGATGTGTGATCTAACTCCGTGTACCTATCTTCGCCACTTAATACCTTTGGTTAACAAAAATCTATCAAGCTCAGATTTAAAAACGAACAAGTGTCTCAGCATCAATTGCCGTTTGTTGAAGAGATTTCCAAACAGATACCACACCTGGTGTGATGAAGTGTTTCTTCATTTCACTCCTGAAAGGTTTTTAGACTGCGTTTAGATTTTTAGACTATGCCCCCAAGTTCCTGACTCCACAGCCAGTGGGAATTGTTACTCTCTCTCCACCCTATCAGTTGCTTTTATTATCTTGAAAACATTCATCAAATTACACTGATCCAGGGAAAGGGCATGTTGGAGCAGGAGGGGAGACTGGAGCAGATGGTTTGGGAAAGTGGATAAACTGAAGCAATGGATGAGGAGACTGACGATTCAATACAGTGAGAGGAGACGCTGAGATTCACAGGGAGAGACTGCAGCAAGAGTGTTAGAGGAAATCTAATCTATAGATCCCAGTAATACAACTCAATTAATACATTCAAATAATAATCCCTGTGATTGGTGTTGGAGAACAGTTCATTGTTTCTACAATATAGGCAATATATTTAGTTTGTACAGGCTATTAAATATAAATTTAAATATATTTCTGATATCTGCCTCGCTCTTTATTGAACTCAGCAGTCACAGAGATTTTAAAGTGCAGTATTTAAATAATGAATTACCATCAGTGAAGAACTGATTCTATTCTGTTTATTCAGTCACTAAGTAAGGAATAGGAACATTCTGCAAAACAAAATGAGGACCTGACAGAAATCAACACAGAGGATCAAGTCCAACAGGAAAATGAACACAATGTGACAACAGACAACTTCAACTCACAGTTTCTCTCAATAATTGCTCCGGACATTCCAGCACTTTATGATAGTGAATTATTTACACTGCTGCTTCTTTCTCTGTCTCTTCACTTCTGCTTTTCTTTTTCCATTGGTTTCGTTCTCCCTGCTCCTTTTCTCCTTCCCTATCTCTCTGGAGTACTCACACCCTGTGAATTGTTACTTAATGATTGCTTTTCACATATGATTTATTCCTAACATTCTGCGTCTGTGTTCTGTTCACCAGCCCCAGGTTCAATGATTCTATTCTCAGAGTCAGTTTGTTCAATGGTGAAACCTCTGTGAATAATGTAATGTATTTACAGAACACCCAAGTCTCCACCTGTTCACCTACACTCTTCACTTCATCTACAATACATGGAATAAACAGGATCGAAATCTTCTTCCAGACAAACCTCCCAATCATTGAAATTCCTTCTCCTCGAATTATAAAGTAATCTGTTAGAATGTGGGATTGTTTAATTAATAAAACAGCAACATCAGCGCTGCAGCTGCTAATCTACAGATAAATGGAAAAAAGCTATTGATACCAACTGATAGAGTGAAAACCAATAAAACATCACATCAATACTTTCTATTTTACAATGTCGTCCAGTGACAGTGAAGGTCCACAGTGAAGCAGAGAAGGAGAAGTGAAAGTGTCAGCAGCAAACTCAGTTCTGTCGCCAGACTTCTGAAGCAGCGTCAGACACAGAGAGCGAAATAATATTTGATAACAGTGATAATCAATAAATACATTGAAATCCCAGTTAAACTGAGCCATGTTATTGAGGAAGGAGGACATTGTGCTGTCCGCTTGTAACACTGAGACTGTGAGATGTCCCATTATCAATCACCAAAACAAAAATATTCGAATAAATATTCCAGGACGGATTCGGTCCAGATCATGAAACTGTTAAAAAGTACAGGATAATAAATGTCTTCCATCTGATAGATTACTGGATATCCCATTTCTGTCAGAAGCAGAGACTTCTGTTAGCCTGGAACCCACAGCTCCACCAGGCACTCTGAGCTGATCCATTCCAATGGGTCCTGATTTAAACAGTCTCTACTGACATGGTTATATCCTTGATCATTGCTATTAGTTACACTCACCTCAACAAACACATTACATCAGCAGCTTTGACTCTGATGTAAATAATGTGGTGGACAAAACACAATCACTTCAATGTCAATGACATTTTCTTAGTAAGCACTCTCTCGGAATAAACCTGAAATCTGTGCTCATACTGGACGGATGCTACAATTATGAGAGGCGTCACTTACATTTTCCATATTATTATATTGATCTTGTTCACTCCTGGCATTTCTATTGTAAATGTAACTGATCTGTCTGCAGTGGACACTGAATCCAGGGACAAAAGCAATCCGTTTCCCTCTGTTTCTGCCTTTTTCCAGTTAAAATGTGAACTTTGAGGATCTGATTTGAGATCATTTCCAGGGCTACAGCCTAAAAGCTACTGTGAGTGATATTAGGGAACAAACACTGTAGATATTCATGAAGGAGGCAGCCGCAAAGTGATAATAATACTGCTTATGTAATCCAGAGGCCGAACCTAATGGCCTGAGGACAGGGGTTCAAATCCCACCATGGCAGCTGCAAAAAATAGAGGGAACTCCGTTTCTACTTATAAAGTGGAGGGAACACCCTCTGTATAGATAAAGTGGAGGGAGCTCCCTCTCTACATATAAAATGGAGGGAACACCCTCTCTGCCTCTCTGGATATAAAGTGGAGGGAGCATCCTCTCTAGGGACAAAGTAGAGGGAGCTCCCTCTCTATGTATATAGTGAAGGGAGCTCCCCCTCTATGTATAAAGTGGAGGAAGCTCCCTCTCTATATATAAAGTGGAGGGAGCTCTCTCTATATATAATGTAGAGGGAGCACCCTCTCTATGTATAAAGTGGAGGGAGCTTCCCCTCTACCTATAAAGTGGAGGGAGCTCCCTCTCTATGTATAAAGTGGAGGAAGCTCCCTCTCGACATATAAAGTGGAGGTTGCTCCCTCTCGACATATAACGTGCAGGGCGATTAAAGACAAAGGGGAGATGGAAATGTAAACAGATGGAGAAATGGAGAGAGGGACGAAATGAAAGACAGTGAGAGACAGAAGAGATAGTTAAGTGAGAGCTTGACAGAACCCCAGTAACAATCGCCATTGTCTGACCAGTCCAGTGTTGGGAATTTAGTGCGAGTGTTTTAGAACTGTGTGTTGGCTCATTGTTTGATATTTTCTGACTGCAGTGACATTCCCAACATGCGCAAGTGTTACAGATTCAAACTTAACCAGGGAATGGCTCGAGGTATTGCTGTCCAGGGAGAGAGGGAAGGGGAGATGGAGGGAGACAGACACAGACAGAGTGGGACAGAGACAGAGGGAGAGAAAGAGAGAGTTAGAGGGACAAAGACAAAGCGAGAGACAGATACAGTGGGAAGGAGACAGACAGAGAGAAGGAGAGAGAAAGACAGAGGGTGAAACAGAGACTGAGGGAGAGACAGACAGAGAGAGAGTGTGACAGGGCGAGATTATGGGAGAAAATTTAGATCTAATAATGTTTGAAAAAAGATATAATTAAAAACTAAAATTGGCTGTGCGCAAGAACTAAATTTGAAAGGAAACATTAGGGGTAAGTGTTTTGGAGGCAACTGTTGGATCAATAGTTCATATTTTCAAACTGCAGGGACATTGATGGTTGTTGAAAATATATTATCGAAAATTGACAAACTTTATAAGCAGGGGAAAGGGGAGACAGGGTGTGAAGGGACCTTGACAGAATCTCAGCAACAATCCCCATTATCTGCACAGTCCTGCATTGGGGGTTTAGTGTGAGAGTTTAGGGGGCGAGTGTTGATCAGTGTTTGACATTTTCAAACTGCAGTGACGTTCCACGCAGGGGCAAGAATTGCAGGTTCAAAATTAACCAAGAAATGGATTAAAACATTTCTGTCCAAGGGGAGATAGAGGGAGAGATGGTGTGAGACAAGTACAGGCACAGTCATGGACTGAGGCAGTGAAAGAGGGAAAAGGAGATAGAGGGAGAGAGAGAGATGGAGAGAAACAGACATGAGAGACTGAGACAGATAGAGGATGAGACAAGATGTAACAGTCGGTAACAATCCTCTTATCTGCCCAGTCCAGTATTGGGAATTAAGTGCAAATGTTTTACGGGTGAGTGTTGGATCAGTGTTTGATATTTTCAAACTGCAGTGACCTTCCCAACAAGGCAGGTATAGAATAGAAGAGCAGGGAGGTTATGCTGAAACTGTATAACACATTGGTTAGACCACAACTCGAGTACTGTGTGCAGTTCTGGTCACCTCATTCCAGAAAGGATGCAATTGCACTAGAGAGGGTACAGAGGAGATTTACGAGGATGTTGCTAGAACTGGAAAAATGCAGCTTTGAGGAACGATTGGATAGGGTGGGGTTGTTCTCCTTGGAACGGAGAAGGCTGAGGGGAGATCTGATTGAAATGTGAAGGGCTTGGATAGAGTGGAGGTGAGGGGTCGAGTCACCTTGGCAGAGAGCTCAGTGACGAAGGGGCATCGACTTAAAGTGATTGGTAGAAAGATTAGAGGGGAGATGAGGAAAATATTTTTCACCCAGAATGTGGTGAGGGTCTGGAACACACAGCCTGAAAGGGTAATTGATGAAGAAAACGTGAACTCATTCTAAAGGAGTCTGGATATGCACCACAAGTGCCGTAATCTGCAGGGCTATGGACCAAATGGAGGCTAGTGGGATTAGAGTAGGAGGATCGTTTTTTGACTGGCACAGACACAATGGGCCAAGTGGCCTCTTTTTGTGCCTTAAATCTTCTGTGATTCTGAAGGAAAGAGTTAATGTGTCAAAATTAACCAAGAAATGCCTGAAAGCATTGCTGTCCTGGGACAGAGAGGAAGGGAGAGATGAAAAGAGAGAGACAGAGAGAGAAAGAGGGAGTGACAGAGAGAGAGGGAATCACAGACAGATAAAGAGGGGTGACAGAGACAGAGGCAGAGAGAGAAACAGAGACAGAGAAGGAGGGAGAGACAGACATAGGGGAGATAGAGACAGGGGAGACCGAGGGCAGGGAAATTCAGACAGAGAGGGCGTGGCAGAGAGACAGATAGAGGGAGTGGTAGAGGGAGAGATAGGGAGCGACAGAGGGAGAGGAAAAGACAGACAGAGGGACAGATGGAGATGGAGAGACAGAAAGAGAGAGAACGATTGGGAAAGACAGAGATTGGGGGAGACAGGGGTAGAGGGAGAGACCGAGACAAAGAGAGAGAGGGTAGAGGTAGGGATTGGCAGAGAGAGGGAAGCGAAAGAAGCAGAGACCAAGAGAGAGCGAGGTAGAGCGAGAGAGATAGAGGGTGGGACAGAGGGAAGGACAGAGGGAGGAACAGAGAGACACGGGGAGGCCGAGAGAGAGAGACAGGACAAAGACAGAGAGAGAGAGAGAAAGAAAGTAAAGAGAGAAAAACAGAGAGAGACAGAGACAGAGAGTGAGGAGAACAACATCAGCAACTTTAGGTAAGTTATTTTAACTTCGGTGGTGGAAAACATCGAGAAAAAATAATTCGGATCAACATCAATAGTCACATGGACAAATGTGGGTTAATTAAGGAAAGGCAGCATGGATTTCCTAAGGGAAAATCATGTTGAACGAACTGGCTGGTGATTTTGAGGAGGTAACAGAGAGGGTTTATGAGGGCAATGTTGTTGATGTGGTGTACATGGATTTTCAAAAGGCGTTTGATACAGTGCCACACAACAGACGTGTGAGCAAGCTTGTAGCTCATAGAATAAATACTACGGTAGCAACAAGGATACGGAATTGGCTGAGTGACAGGAAACAAAGAGTAGTGATTAATGGATGTTCTTCAGGCTGGAGGAAGGTTTGTAGTGGAGTTCCCCAGGGGTCAGTGTTGGGACCCTTGTATTTCTTGATATATATTAATGACCGAGACCCCGGTGTGCAGGGTACAATTTCAAAGTGTGCAGATGATACGAAACTTGGAAGCATTGTGAACTGTGAGGACGACAGTGACGAATTTCAAAAGGACATAGACAAGTTGATGGAATGGGCAGGAAGGTGGCAGATGACGTTCAATGCATAGAAATGTGAAGTGATTCATTTTGGTAGGAAGAACATGGAGTGACACTATAGAAAAAGGGAACAATTCCAAAAGGGGAGCAGGAGCAGAGGGACATGGGTGTATATGTGCAGAAGTCATTGAAAGTGGTAGGACAGGTTGAGAGAGCGGTTAATAAAGCATACAGTATCCTGGGATTTATTAATAGGGGCATAGAGTACAAGAGCAAGGGAGTTATGTAGAATTTGTATAAGACACTAGTTCATCCTTAGCACGAGTATTGCGTCCATCTCTGAGTGCCACACTTTAGGAAAGATGTGAGGGTTTTGGAGAGAGTACAGAAGAGATTCACGAGAATGGTTCCAGGGATGAGGAATTTCAGTTATGAAGATAGATTGGAGAAGTTAGAACTGTTTTCCTTGGAGAAGAGAAGGCTGAGAGGTGATTTGATAGAGCTATTCAAAATCATGAGGGATCTGGACAGAGTAGATAGGGAGACACTGTTCCCACTTGTGAAAGTATCGAGAACGAGATGACACCGACAGAAAATATTTGGTAACAGAAGCTGAAGTGACATGGTGAAAAACTTTTACTTGCAGTGAGTGGTTAATGTCTGGAATGCGCTGCCTGAGAACGTGGTGGAGGCAAGTTTAATTGAAGCATTCAGAAGGGAATTAGGCAGTGATATGAAAAGGAAGAATGTGCAGGGTTATGAGGAGAAGGCGGGGTAATGGAACTGAGAGAATTGCACTTTCGGAATACCAGTGCAGACAAGATGGACTGAATGGCCTCCTTAAGCACTGCAACAACTCTGAGACAGAGGCAGAGAAAGAGAGAGAGGGAGAGATAGAGACAGAGAAGGTGAAGCAGAGAGAGGGACAGGCAGCGGCAAAGTGAGAGAGGGAGAGGCAGAGAGATAGACAAACAGATGGAGACAGAGAGACAGAGACAGAGACATACAGAGGGAGGGAGACAGAGAGAGGGAGAGGCAGCGGCAAAGTGAGAGAAGGACAAGCAGAGAGAGAGTGAGAGAGACATAGAGATAAAGAGGGAGACAGAGATAGAGTAAGAGAGAGAGAGAGCGAGAGAACGACAGATAGGGAGGTAGAGAAGGAGACAGAGTGTGAGGGAGAGATGATCTGAGAGAAAAACAAAGTTAAGTATTGAGACAGAATAAGAGGGACAGAGAGAGGGAGTGACAGAGAGAGGGAGAAAGAGAGACAGAGACAGAAAGAGAGAAGGAGAGGCAGAGAAAGGGAGAGGCAGATAGAGAGAGAGAGATCACACGGTGGAGATACACTAATAAGAGAAGTACACTGAGACACTGCCTGCGGAGATACTATAATAACAGATGCACTCAGAGACTCTCCCTGTGGAGATACTAGAAGAACAGACCCACTCAGTTACTCTCTCTGTGGATATGATAAAATACAAGAACCACTCAGTGACTCTCCCTGCGGAGCTACTGCTATAATGGACCCACTCATTCACTGTCCTTGTGGAGATAGTATGATAACAGATCCACTCAGTGAATCTCGCTGTGGACATACATTCAGAACAGAGCCACTCAGTGACTCTCCTTGTAGAGATACTATAATAACAGACCGACTCAGTAACTCTCTCTGTGAAGAGACGATAATAATAGACCCACTCAGAGACTCTCCTTGTGGAGATTCTATGATAACAGATCCACTCCGTGACTCTCCTTGTGGAGATACCATATTAACAGATCCACTCAGAGACCTTCCTTGTGGAGATACTACAATAACAGACCCACTCAGTGACACTCCCTGTGGAGATACTGTAATAACAGACCCACTCAGTGACTCTCCCTCAGGAGATACTAGAAGAACAGACCCACTCAGTTACTCTCTCTGTGGATATGATAAAATACAAGAACCACTCAGTGACTCTCCCTGCGGAGCTACTGCTATAATGGACCCACTCATTCACTGTCCTTGTGGAGATAGTATGATAACAGATCCACTCAGTGAATCTCGCTGTGGACATACATTCAGAACAGAGCCACTCAGTGACTCTCCTTGTAGAGATACTATAATAACAGACCGACTCAGTAACTCTCTCTGTGAAGAGACGATAATAATAGACCCACTCAGAGACTCTCATTGTGGAGATTCTATGATAACAGATCCACTCAGTGACTCTCCTTGTGGAGATACCATATTAACAGATCCACTCAGAGACTTTCCTTGTGGAGATACTATAATAACAGACCCACTCACTGACTCTCCCTGTGGAGATACTACAATAACAGACCCACTCAGTGACACTCCCTGTGGAGATACTGCAATTTCAGATCCACTCACTGACTCTCCCTGTGGTGAAAGAAGAAGAACAGAACAACTCAATGATTGTCCCAGTTGAGATACTGTAATTACAGACCCACTCAGTGACTCGCCCTGTGGACATGCTACAATAGGCCCAGTCAGTGATTCTCTCTGTGGAGATACTAAAATAACAGACCCACTCAGTGACTCTCCCTGTGGAGATCCTATAACAACAGACATATTCAGTGACTCTCCAAGTGGTGTAAACTATAACAACAGACCCACTCAGCAACTCTCCCTGTAGAAATCCTGTAATAACAGACCCATTCAGTGACTCACCCTGTGGAAATACTGTAATAACGGACCCACTCACTGAATCGCCTATTGGAGATACTGTAATAACAGACCCGCTCAGTGACACTCCCTGTGGAGATACTATAGTAACAGACCCACTCAGTGACTCTCCCTGTGGAGATACTAAAATACCAGAGACACTCTCAGAAACTCTCCCTGTGGAAATCCTGTAATAACAGACCCATTCAGTGACTCGCCCTGTGGAAATACTGTAACAACAGACCCTCTCACTAGTTGGCCCATTGGAGATACAATAATAACAGACCCACTCAGTGCCACTCCCTGTGGAGATACTCCAACAACAGTCCCACTCAGCGACTCTCTCTCTGGAGATACTATAGTAACAGATGCACTCAGTGACTCTCCCTGTGGAGATACTATAATAAAAGAAACTCAGTGACTCACCCATTGGAGATACTATAATAACAGAGCCACGCAATGACTCTACCTGTGCAGATAATACAAAAACAGATCCACTCAGTGAATCTGCCTGCAGAAATACTATCATAACAGACCCACACAGTGACTCTCCCTGTGGAAATATTTTCATAACAGACACAGTCATTCTCTCTGCCTGTGCAGATACTCTAATAACAGAGACACTCAGTGACTGTCCCACTGGAGATGTTATAAGAACAGACACACGCAGTGACTCTCCTAGTGGAGATACTATTATATTAGATCCACTCAGTAACTCTCCCTGTGAAGATACTATAAGAACAGAAACAGTGACTCTCCCAAAGGAGATTCTAAAATAACTGACCCACTCAGTGTCTCTCCGTGTGGAGACACTAGAATGGCAGACCCGCTCTGTGATATTCCACGTGGAGGTTATATAGTGACACACACATTCAGTGACTCTCCCAGTGCTGGTTATATAATAACACACCCACTCAGTGACTCTCCCTGTGGATATACTATAATAAAAGATCAACTCAGTCACACTCCCTGTAGAGATAATATATACAGACCCACTCAGTGACACTCCCGGTGGACATACTTGAATAACAGACCCACTCAGTGACTCTCCTGTAGAGATACTGTAATAACAGACCCACTCAGTGACTCTCCTGTAGAGATACTGTAATAACAGACCCACACAGTGACACTCCCTGTGGAGATACCATAATGACAGACCCACTCAGTGATTCTCCATTTGGCGATTATAAAGTGCCAGACACACTCAGTGACTCTCCCAGTGGAGATTCTATAATAACAGACCCACTCAGTGACTCTCCCTGTGGCGATACTATAATAACAGACCCACTCAGTGACTCTCCCTGTGGCGATACTATAATAACAGACCCACTCAGTGACTCTCCCTGTGGAGATACTACAATAACAGACGCACTCAGTGACTCTCCCTGTGGATCGACTATATTAACAGATGCACTCAGTGACACTCCCTGTGGAGATACTATAATACCAGAGACACTCTCAGAAACTCTCCCTGCGGAAATCCTGTAATAACAGACCCAGTCAGTGACTCCCCCTGTGGAAATACTGTAACAATAGACCCACTCACTAGTTCGCCCATTGGAGATACAATAATAACAGACCCACTCAGTGCCACTCCCTGTGGAGTTACTCCAACAACAGTCCCACTCAGCGACTCTCTCTCTGGAGATTCTATAGTAACAGACGCACTCAGTGATTCTCCCTGTGGAGATACTATAATAAATGACACTCAGTGACTCACCCATTGGAGATACTATAGTAACAGACGCACACAATGACTCTACCTGTGCAGATAATACAAAAACAGACCCACTCAGTGAAACTGCCTTTGGACATACTATAATAACAGACCCACACAGTGACTCTCCCTGTGGAAATACTTTCATAACAGACACAGTCATTCTCTCTGCCTGTGCAGATACTCTAATAACAGAGACACTCAGTGACTGTCCCACTGGAGATGTTATAAGAACAGACACACGCAGTGACTCTCCTAGTGGAGATACTATTATATTAGATCCACTCAGTAACTCTCCCTGTGAAGATACTATAAGAACAGAAACAGTGACTCTCCCAAAGTAGATTCTAAGATAACTGACCCACTCAGTGACTCTCCGTGTGGAGACTCTAGAATGGCAGACCCACTCTGTGATTCTCCACGTGGAGGTTATATAGTGACACACACACTCAGTGACTCTCCCAGTGCTGGTTATATAATAACACACCCACTCAGTGACTCTCCCTGTGGAGATACTATAATAAAAGATCAACTCAGTCACACTCCCTGTAGAGATAATATATACAGACCCACTCAGTGACACTCCCGGTGGACATACTTGAATAACAGACCCACTCAGTGACTCTCCTGTAGAGATACTGTAATAACAGACCCACACAGTGACACTCCCTGTGGAGATACCATAATGACAGACCCACTCAGTGATTCTCCATTTGGCGATGATAAAGTGCCAGACACACCCAGAGACTCTCCCAGTGGAGATTCCATAATAACAGACCCACTCAGTGACTCTCCCTGTGGCGATACTATAATAGCAGACCCACTCAGCGACTATCCCTGTGGAGATACTACAATAACAGACCCACTCAGTGACTCTCCCTGTGGATCGACTATATTAACAGATCCACTCAGTGACTCTCCCTGTGGAGATTCTATAATAACAGACCCACTCAGTGACTCTCCCTGTGGCGATACTATCATAACAGACCCACTCAGTGACTATCCCTGTGGAGATACTACAATAACAGACCCACTCAGTGACTCTCCATGTGGATCGACTATATTAACAGATCCACTCAGTGACACTCCCTGTGGAGATACTATAACAACAGCCCCATTCAGTGACACACCCAGTGGAGAATATATACTAAGAGACCCACTCAGTGACTCTCCCTGTGGAGATGCTTTCATAACAGACCCACTTAGAGACTAACCCTGTGGAGATACTATACTAACAGACCCACTCAGTGACTCTCCCTGTGGGGATACTGTACTCTAGAGTTTCACTCTCTATGCCTATTTCTTGTACCTCAGTGTACCCAGGTTTACATCAAACTCTGATTATATTTGACATTTGCCCTTTCGATCTAACCTAACAACGTGACTGTCTCCAACATTCTCTCTGTGTCAGTGAACAGCGGGACCTTGGAGTAAATGTTCACTGATTCCTGAGGCTGACAGGACTGGTGGATAAGCTGGTTCGGAAGGGATAAGGGAGACTTTCATTTCCCGACCAAATGAAATAATCTCTCAGTGTCGACCCTATCCAATCCCTTTCGAATATGTTTCAATGAGATCACCTCTCATTCTTCTAAACTCCAGAGAATACAGGTCCAATTTACTCAGCCTTTCATCATGGGACAATTGCAGAGAAGCTAAACAAATACTCTGTGTCAGTCTACATGTTCTCTATCATGCTCTGTAATCTTCCTTGAATCATTGAACGCTGAAGTTTATGGATCATTTCACTGTTTGTTGTTGAGCTGATGAATTTGTTTGATTGGCAGTGATAATATTTTTGGACCACTGCATTGAGTCCAATGGGTTGCAACCAGGATTATTGGGTGATTTCTCTCTGAAACTTTTAATCTTTAATAAAGCTTATCTGGGCCTTAACCTGCAATCTATTTTTATATGTCTGACTCCACTCATTATGCGGTGGGAATAAAGTTAATTTTGTCTGGTCGTGCACCCAATTAAATGATTGTTTGACACCGCAAGACTTTCTTTACTGTGAACTTGTGCTGATCTCTCCCTCATGCAGACACACACACATACAATACACGCACTCACACACACATATATTACATCTGCCTTTCTCTCTGCCCACATCTATCCTGGACTTCCCCTCTCTCTCTGATGGGAACTCTATCTCTCATTCATTTTTCACACTTTCTGTACACCCTGTGTCTGCTCTTTTCCTCTAATTTCTCATTTTCCTTCCCACTCTCTCTCCATATCTCTCTCTCTTTCGCTCTGTTACTCTCTCCTCACCTTTATCTCTCCATTGATTAGATTCCTCACTCTCAAACTCTACCATTCCCTCACTCTCCAACTTCCTTTCTCTTTTATCTCTCTTCACATCTCTCTATCACTATCTCTCCATCTCTGTCCCATTGAGGAAACTCTTCCTCCATTTCTCAGCATCTCTTGCTCTCTCACTCTCTTCCTATCACCTATTTTCTCAGTCTCTCCATATTATTCTTTCAATGTCATTTATCTCTCTCTCTCTTGCCCCATCACTCTCTCTTTTCTATTTCGATCTCTATTACACGCTCTCTAACTCTCTTGCTCTGTCTGTCCATGTTGGGTCCCTTCAAGAGTTTGGAACAGTTCTGGTGGTGCAGGGTACCTTTAAGAGTCTGGTACTGGCCCCACCCCCACCCCGGGGTGGTCACATGCCGCCCAAGCCACGGCTGTGCGGAGGCTGGAGGCAGCTTTTGACCCCTGTGACCTCCAAACACGTGGGGTGACGCATCCAATCAGGGCTCAGTGAGGCGCGTGGAGGGACCGCGGCGTCATCACCCGCCATGTTTGAGTGACGTCCCGCCGGCTGTTTATTTCCGTCAGAAAGCAGCTGCAAGGAAAAGGAGAAGCAGCTTCAGTTGTCGATCTCAATGGAGGAAACTTGAAAGTCTGAGCGGCGGGAGAATGTAAAAAGCGGCAGTTAACGGGCTTGTCGAAATGCGCATGTGCAGAGCTTCCTCCCAGGGTGCAGCGCGGCCCGTACCACAGGGAGGAGCTTTTTCCAGCCGCGCGGCCTTGTGGGAGCCGCAGGACGCCATTGCCTCCTCATTAACTCAGTCAAAATCAACTCATTCCGTCTCAGCTCCCGCTCTCTCCTTTTCATATTGCAAGCTGAAATAGGCTTTGTTGGCAACAACAACACCATCCAGGGTGTGATCAGGTACTCTGTTCCTTCGTAAACGATTTCCTGTCCCTCCAACAGCTTGTGCCATTGCCCTGTTTATCGGTGATTTTTTCCCGCTTCTGATGTTATTGAATTTGTTAGTGGCTTTTATCCTGCTGAAATGGCTGCTAAATTTGTTGGTCTTTTTCTCCTGGCTTCATAGCTAACCCTCTCTCCGTCTGTCTCAGAGATAGCAGGAGGGAGAGACAGAGAGAGGAAGACAGAGAAAGATGGAGATAGAGACATGGATAACAACCCCAGCTTCTCCAATCGATTCACGTAAATAAGTCTCTCATCAAAGAACAAAGAACAAAGAACAGAACAGCACAGGAACAGGCCATTCAGCCCTCCAAGCCTGCGCCGATCTTGATGCCTGCCGAAACTAACACCTTCTGTACTTCCGGGGCCCATACCCCTCTATTCCCTTCCTATTCATGTATTTGTCAAGATGTCTCTTAAACGTCGCTATCGTATCTGCTTCCACCACCTCCTCTGGCAGCAAAAACCCTCTGTGTCAAAAACTTGCCTCGCAAATCCCCTCTAAACTTTGCCCCTCGCACCTTAAACCTATGTCCCCTAGTAACTGACTCTTCCACCCTGGGAAAAAGCTTCTGACTATCCACTCTGTCCATGCCGCTCAGAACTTTGTAAACCTCTATCATGTCGCCTCTCCACCTGCGTCGTTCCAGTGAAAACAATCCGAGTTTTTCCAACCTCTCCTCATAGCTAATGCCCTCCAGACCAGGCAACATCGTGGTAAACCTCCTCTGTACCCTCTCCAAAGCCTCCATGTCCTTCTGGTAGTGTGGCGACCAGAATTTCACGCAATATTCGAAGTGTGGCCTAACTAAGGTTCTGTACAGCTGCAACGTGACTTGCCAATGTTTATACTCTATGCCCCGACCGATGAAGGCAAGCATGCCGTATGCCTTCATGACTACCTTATCCACCTGCGTTGCCACTTTCAGTGACCTGTGGCCCTGTACGCCCAGATCTCTTTGCCTGTCAATACTCCTAAGGGTTCTGCCATTTACTGTATACTTCCCACCTGCATTAGACCTTCCAAAATGCATTACCTCACATTTGTCCGAATTAAACTCCATCTGCCATTTCCCCACCCAAGTCTCCAACCGATCTCGATCCTGCTGTATCCTCTGACAATCCTCATCATTATCCACAACTCCACCAACCTTTGTGTCGTCCGCAAGCTTACTAATCAGACCAGCTACATTTTCCTCCAAATCATTTATATATCCGACAAACAGCAAAGGTCCCAACACTGATCCCTGTGAAACACCATTAGTCACATCCCTCCATTCAGAAAAACACGCATCCACTGTTACCCTCTGTCTTCTGTGACTGAGCCAGTTCTGTATCCATCTTGCCAGCTCACATCTGGTCCCGTGTGACTTCACCTTTTGCACCAGTCTGCCATGCGGGACCTTGTCAAAGGCTTGACTAAAGTCCATGTAGACAACATCCACCGCCCTTCCCTCATCAATCTTCTTCGTCATTTCCTCAAAAAACTCAATAAAATTAGTAAGACACGACCTCCCCTTCACAAAGCCATGCTTTCTCTCGCTAATACGTTTATTTGTTTTCAAATGGGAGTAAATCCTGTCCCGAAGAATCCTCTCTAATACTTTCCCTACCACTGATGTAAGGCTCACCGGCCTATAAATTCCTTGATTATCCTTGCCAAACTTCTTAAACAAAGGCACATCATTGGCTATTCTCCAGTCCTCTGGGACCTCACCTGTCGCCAAAGACGATGCAAAGATTTCTCTCAAGGCCCCAGCAATTTCTTCCCATTCCTCCCTCAGTATTCCAGGGTAGATCCCATCAGGCCCTGGGGACTTATCTACCTTAATGCATTGCAAGAGACCCAACACCTCCTCCTTTTTGATAATGAGATGACTGAGACTATCTGCACTCCCTTCCCTAGGCTCATCATCCACCAAGTCCTTCTCTTTGTTGAATACTGATGCAAAGTACTCATTTAGCACCTCACCCATTTCCTCTGGCTGCACACATAGATTCCCATCTCTGTCCTTGAGTGGGCCAACCCTTTCCTTGGTTACCCTCTTACTCTTTATATATGTATAAAAAGCCTTGGGATTTTCCTTAATCCTGTTTGCCAATGACTTTTCATGACCCATTTTAGCTCTCCTAACTCCTTGCTTAAGTTCCTTTCTACTGTCTTTATATTCCTCAAGTGCTTCATCTGTTCCCAGCCTTCCAGCCCTTACAAATGCTTCCTTTTTCTTTCTGACTAGGCTCACAATATCCCGTGTTATCCAAGCTTCCGAAACTTGCCAAACTTGTCTTTCTTCCTCACAAGAACATGCAGGTCCTGGATTCTAATCAGCTGACGTTTGAAAGACTCCCACATGTCAGATGTTGATTTACCCTCAAACAGCTGCCCCCAATCTAAATTCTTCAGTTCCTGCCTAATATTGTTATAATTAGCCTTCGCCCAATTTAGCACCATCACCTGAGGAGTTATCTTATCCTTATCCACAAGTACCTTAAAACTTATGGAATTATGGTCACTGCTCCCGAAATGCTCACCCACTGAAACTTCGACAACCTGGCCGGGCACTTTCCCCAATACCATATCCAGAATGGCCCCATCCCTAGTTGGACTATCTACATACTGTTTCAAGAAGCCCTCCTAGATGCTACTCACAAATTCTGCCCCATCCAAGCACTAAGTGAGTCCCAGTCAATATTGGGGAATTCAAAATCACCCACCACTGCAACCCTGTCCAAAATCTGTATACATCTCTGCTCCTCTACCTCCCGCAGGCTGTTGGGAGGCCTGCAGTAAACCCCCAACATCGTGATAGCACCCTTCCTATTCCTGAGCTCCACACATATTGCCTCGCTACAACACTCCTCGGAGGTATCCTCCTGCAGTACAGCTGTGATATTCTCCTTAACCAGTAATGCAACTCCCCCACCCCTTTTACTTCCCCCTCTATCCCGCCTGAAGCTTCTAAAGCCTGGAAAAGTTAGCTGCCAATCCTGCCCTTCCCTCAACCAAGTCTCTGTAATAGCAACAACATCATATTTCCAAGTACTAATCAAAGCTCTAAGTTCATCTGCCTTACCTGTTATACTTCTCGCATTGAAACAAATGCACTTCAGACCACCAGTCCCGCTGTGCTCCGCAACATCTCCCTGCCTGCTCTTCCACTTAGTCTGACTGGCCTTATTTACTATGGCTTCCTCATTTATTTCACTTGCTATCCTACTGCTCTGGTTCCCATCCCCCTACCACACTAGTATAAACCGTCCCGAGTGACGCTAGCAAACCTCACAGCCAGGATATTAGTGCCCTTCCAGTACAGGTCCCATCTGTCCCTGAAGAGAGCCCAATAGTCCAGATATCTGAAACCCTTCCTTCTACACCAGCTGCTCAGCCACGTGTTTAGCTGCACTATGTTTTTTAACTTACTACCTAACTCCCTGAACTCCCCTTGCAGGACCTCAGATGGGACTTAGATGGGAGCCTGTTCCCGGGGGGTATTTACATGGGAGTCTGTGCCCGGGGGTTATTTAGATGGGAGTTCGTTCCTGGGGAGGGGGGTATTTAGATGGGAGTCTGTTCTGGGGGGGTATTTAGATGGGAGTTTGTTCCCGGGCGGGGGGGTATTTAGATGTGAGTCTGTTCACGGGGGGTATTTAGATGGGAGTCTCCTTCCAGGGGGTATTTAGAATGGAGTTTGTCCAGGGGTGGGGGCGGTGTAATTTAGATGGGAGTCTGTTCCCAGGGGGTAATTAGATGGGAGTCTGTCCTGTGGTGTTATTTAGATGGGAGTCTGTCCATGGGGGGTATTTACATGGGAGTCTGTCCTGGGGGGGGGGGGATATTTCGATGGGTTGTCTTGGAACAGAGGGAAGAGGATAATTAGATGGGTGTCTGTTGATAATGAGGGTATTAGATGGGGGTCAGTTAACAGGAGATATCAGATTGGGGTCTGCAAACCAGGATTATTGAGATTGTGGGGGAGAAATATTGCAGGGGAAAAGATTTCCGTGGAGGATAAAATTGCGGAGGGGGAATACAGTGAAGGGGGCGAGACATTGCGCGGGGGATAAATTGCTGGGGGGGGGGGAAATAAATTGCGGCGGGTTGGGGAATAAATTGCGGGGGGTGGATAGGGTCAGAAAAAGACAGAAAAAGTCGGAAAGAGAGAAAGAGAAATGATAGAAAGAGAAATAGAGAAGGCAGAAAGAGACAAAGAGAGAAAAAGAAAGAGAGAAATGACAGAAAGAGACAGAGAATAAGAGAGAAAACATAGAAAGAGACAATAAAGAGAGAGAAAAAGAGACAAAGAGAGTCAAAGAAAGAGAAAAGATAGAAATAGAAAGAGAGAAGATAGAAATAGAAAGAGAGAAGATAGAAAAGATAGAAAGAGACAGAAACAGAAAAGAGAGAGAAAGTCAGAGAAATAGAGAAAAGACAGAGAGACCAAAATAGAGAAAAGACAGAAAAAGTCAGAAGCAGAGAAAAGCCAAAAAGTCAGAAATAGAAAAAGGACAGAAAGAGAGAGAAAAAGAGAAGGAAAAAGGTGGAGCGAAAGAACAGAGACACAAAGAAATTGCAGGCACCAAAGAGACAGACAGGAAGCCAGTGAGAAAGGCACAGAGAATCACAGAGAGATTTAGAGAGAGGACAGAGAAAGCCATTGAGACAGGAAGACGCACAATCACTCGGAGAGAAAGAGAAACACAAAGTGAGGGAGAGAGACAGAGATGGAGGAACACAGAGAGGGAGAAAAACAGAGAGAGAGAGATTGAGGAACCGAGAGAGAGGGAAGCAGAGACAGAAACACAAAGTGAGGGAGAGTAATTGAGAAATAGAGAGAATGGGAGAGATTCAGTGCAAGAGATATTCAGTGAGAGAGAGATTCAGTTAGAGAGAGAGATTCAGAGATAGAGAGATTCCGAGAGAGAGATTCAGAAGAGATTCAGTGCGAGAGAGATTCAGAGAGAGAGAGAGAGATTCAGAGTGAGAGATTAAGAGAGAGAGAGATTCAGAGAGAGAGCGATTCAGAGAGAGAGAGATTCAGAGAGAGAGACTGAGTGAAAGAGACTGAGTCAGAAGGAGGGAGAAAGGGACAGAGAGACAATAAAGATGTGATACTTACCATCCCGCACCGTCTGCGTTCCATCGTTAGTCTCCAACTCCTTCCCTCCATCAGCGCATCCATGGGGAAAAGATCCTGGAGAGGGGCATTGGGGTGGGATTTGGAGATAAGCGTCAGGACCGGGACAGAGAGAGGGGGATTCAGACTGGACTCTCTCTCTCACACACACACTGTAATCAGCTTGCAATTCACCTGGGCACAGAGACACAGAGACTGAGACACAGAACCTCACCTTCACAAAACAGCCGCATGGAAAGAAAGGATGGAGGCTGATGACAGATCCCAGAAACTGTCAGTCAAAACAGACAGTCCACCCCAAATACAGCCTATCCAACCAGCTCTCAGCTTCCTCTACCTGGACACTCCCTCCCAGGTATGGGACAGTCCAAGGTGAGTCTCTGTGTAAACAGGAAATGGGGGAGAGAGGGGTATTCCAGCCATATCCCAAATGGACCATTCCAGACAGAAACCTGTCTGTCTCTCTCTCTCTCTCTCTCTCCCTCCCCCAAAAACCTCATTAACGGAGCAGAAAAACTGCTGTAATTTAAAACCTGGAGGGATCGCTTTGGATAATGGCCATTTAACACTCATTGTGTTAAATGTCTTTCACTATTCACCTCCAGTTAACAGAAAGTACAGAAAATGACTCACTGCAATTACCTTGAAATTCTGGCAGTGAGTTTTTGCTGGAGAGGCCTGTTTGACTGTAGTATGAACATGCAGTTTTTATTCGGTTTTTCAATTCCACTGAGTGACAAAGACTGAAACTAGAGCCAGGTTACTGATGCAGCCAAGAGAACTTTTATAACCAGTGACATTTCAGACAACAATTCTTACCCATATTTACAGTTATATTTGTCATTGATTCTTTGCACTGTATTTGATGCTGCTGCATTTATGTATTTGCCTGTAATCAATCGAAAAAAGAACGACTTAACATTCACCCGTTTAATGTTACAAGGGTTTACAAAGCTGGGAAATGGCCATTTATCACAAATTAGATTAAAGATCTTCCACTTTTCACCTCCAGTTTATATTAAAGTTTAGCAACAGTCTGACGAAGAATTTTTACTGTTGCAATAAAGTGTCACTTGTTTCCATTTGCTTCCTGACTGTTTCTTTCTTCTGCTCTCCTGGGGGATTCAGAGCGAGTTTTGTTCATTGCTTGTCCACATTCCTCTGCAGCTGCTGTCCTCGAGAAATTAATCGTATTGTATTCAAAATAGTTCCCTCAATTTGGAGATATGAGGAGAGACTGTTTAAACTAGCAGAGGGGAGAAAGAAATAGGCAGGCAGTTGCTCTGGTCTGGAATTCAGTGTCTGACAGACTTGTGAAAGCAGATTCAATATTAACTTTCAAAAGGCAATCGGATCAAAACTTCAATTTCTCTGAATTATAGTAGAGAAGATACCAGCATAGAGAAGTGAGAGCGAGAGAGAGATGACATAACCTTAGTGATGAAGAATTCAACACAACTTATATAGAGAGTTTTTATTTGAAAATGATTGAGTTTAATTTGATGCTGTTGTTTTATTTATACATTACCTTTAATCATCGAAAATAATTTCCTAATAGTAAAGTGTTTAATGTTGCAAGTGTTTACATAGTAGTAAAATAGCTACTTTAGACAAACTGTATTGAAATTATTTTATTGAGCATCTCATGTTCACAGCAAGTAAATTCCTCAAACTTGTAAAAACTTACAAACATTCAGTGACAGAATCTCCCATCAGCAATGGCTCAGCATCTCCATCTGCTGGTGTCCCTCTCTCACTGCAGTTACTGTCCCCTCTCACCATCTCCATCTGCTGGTGTCCCTGTCTAATTGCAGATATTGTTCCCCTCTCACCATCTCCATCTGCTGGTGTCCCTGTCTCACTGCAGTTACTGTCCCCTCTCACCATCGACATTTGATGGTGTCGCTGTCTCACTGCAGAAACTGTCCCCTCTCACCATCTCCATCGGTGTGGTGTCCCTGTCTCACTGCAGTTACTGTCCCCTCTCACCATCACCATCTGCTGGTGTCCCTGTCCAATTGCAGCTATTGTCCCCCTCTCAGCATCTCCATCTGCTGGTGTCCCTGTCTCACTGCAGTTACTGTCCCCTCTCACGATCGCCATCTGCTGGTGTCCCTGTCTCACTGCAGCTACAGTCCCCCTTTCACCATCTCCATCCGCTCGTGTCCCTGTCTCACTGCAGTTACTGTTCCCTCTCACCATCGCTTTCTGCTGGTATCCCTGTCTAATTGCAGCTACTGTCCCCTTCTCACCATCTCCATCTGCTGGTGTCCCTGTCTCACTGCTGTTACTCACTCCTCTCACCATCACCATCTGCTGGTGTCCCTGTCTCACTGCAGTTACAGTCCCCCTCTCACCCTCTCCATCTGCTGGTGTCCCTGTCTCACTGCAGTTACAGTCCCCCTCTCACCATCGCCATCTGCTGGTGTCGCTCTCTCACTGCAGTAACTGTCCCTCTCTCACCGTCTCCATCTGCTGGTGCCCCTGCCTCACTGCAGTTACTGTCCCTCTCTCACCGTCTCCATCTCCTGGTGAACCTGTCTCTCTGCAGTTTCTGCCCTGTTCACCATTGGCAGGTGGACCTGCTTCACTGCAGTTCATGTCCCTCTCCCACCATTTCCATCTGCTGGTGTCCCTGCCTCAGTGCAGCTACTTCCCGTCTCACGACCTCACAATCACTTCGATTTGCAGCTTTGTCCACTGGCTGCGGTTGTTGACATAACAACCACTAGGTGGCGCTGTATTGGCACATGCGCAAACGTATCCTGTTCCAGTTAAACTGGGGGGCACAGTGGCACAGTGGTTCGCACTGCAGCCTCACAGCTCCAGGGACCCGGGTTCGATGCTGGGTACTGCCTGTGTGGAGTTTGCAAGTTCTCCCTGTGTCTGCGTGGGTTTTCTCCGGGTGCTCCGGTTTCCTCCCACAAGCCAAAAGACTTGCAGGTTGGTAGGTAAATTGGCCAATATAAATTGTCACTAGTATAGGTAGGTGGTAGGGAAATATAGGGACAGGTGGGGATGTTTGGTAGGAATATGGGATTAGTGTAGGATTAGTATAAATGGGTGGTTCATGGTCGGCACAGACTCGGTGGGCCGAAGGGCCTGTTTCAGTGCTGTATCTCTAATCTAATCTAAAACGTCATGGGCTGCCACGTTCAGGCAACTGCCAGGACTAAAGATGGCGCCGGTCAAATAATCACAGAGGTGGGTGGAGGGTGGGTGGTGGAGCGGGGCGGGGGGAGGGAGATGGAATTTACTTCCAGTGTTTGAAACCCTTCAGCTCTTTCTATAATTTCACAAATTTAACAATAAGATTGAGAGGGTATTTCACCGCCATCTTCAGCTCCTGTCTGAATTTCGTCTGGGTCACAGTATAAATACATGTGTTGGTGCAGGAACTGAGAAGCTGCAGCATCTTTGCTGTGCGATCTGTGATAAAGACAGGGTCAGTGAAGGAGGAATAAGACTGAATATCTGCAATTCGAGTATAAATGTTAAACACAAGCCGGGTCACCCATAACAGTATAAAACTTCCGGATATACAGAAGAGTAAAATAATTGATTTCCTGCGATTCTCCATCTCTGGGTCCTTGTGATTCTCTGCATTGCTGTGGCGCCGGAATCCCCTGCGCACTTTACTGGAGAATAAAATCCGTCTGACAGTCAGGACATTGAGCAGCAAAATGAGTAAGACCGGGACACAAGGGGTGAAAATGAGATGAAACAATTCAAATGCCCCCCATATGGGGGAAGTATAGAAGCTCAGTTTATTAGCACAACCCATGGGAACATTATTAATATTGTACTCTTGTACCAGTGTAAAGTACCAGGGGAGAGACTCTAAACAGCCCAGCACACTCACTGTTCCCACAACCACAGCCGCCGTTTTCTCACTGCAATATTTTGTTTTCAGCTTCTCACAACAAATGGCCACAAATCGATCAAAGGTGAAAGTGACTGTAAGCCAGACAGAAAAAGCTGTGGATGCAAAAAGCAGAAAGATAATGAGAGAACACACAGGAGTAATTCTCAGGAATGATCCTGGGAAATAAATTAAAACAATCCAGTACAATATGGGATCAGTGATAACGACCAGGAGATCAGCCACTGCCATTCCCACCAGGTAGACAGTGATACATTTGGAGAGACCGCACTTTCTTCGGGACAGGATCACAATCGCCAACAAGTTAAATGGAAGAGAGAGAAAAGGAAGCTGAGAAATTACTGATCAGGCCCGGAGACAAAGCAGCAGTTTGACAGGATCTGGGCTGAAATTTCCAGCTTTTTGCTGCATCGAGCGGTGAAAACTGATTCATTGACCTGGGCAGTGCTTTGTCACAGTGAAATGTTTGAAAACACAGTTATTAATAATGAATTTGGGAATTGATGAAGAAAGTGAATAAAGTCAGCACCGGATCTACTGGAAGTACTGAGTGAGGATGCAACGCCAGTGGGGGAATGAGAAGGGGATTTACATGGATGGAATCCAATGTGTTAATTGGGAATTTGTCTCCAGACTGTTGGTTGGGAAGATTTGGGGACAGCGGGATATGTAGCTGGTTTGTTGCTCTGGGTTCAGGGAACCGACAGGGACAGTTATCAAATGGGAAAAGGCTGAAATTGCAGCGATGAGTTTGATTATCAGCCATGATCTTGAATGGTGAAGCAGGCTAGAAAGGCTGAACGGCCTCGTCCTGCTTCTATGTTCCTGTATTTTATCAGGTTGGTCAAGGCAGCTGGTGGTGGAGCCAGTGAGAGAGATAGGGAGGGAGAGAAGGAAACGGACACGTTGGAGCAGGAGGAGAGACTGGTGCAGATGGTTTTGGAAAGTGGATAAACTGAAGCGATGGATGAGGAGACTGAGGATTCAATACAGTGTAAGGAGAGGCTGTGATTCAGAGGGAGAGACTGCAGCAGAGCGTGAGAGGAAATCTAATCTATAGATCCCAGTAATACAACTCAATTCATACATTCAAACAATAATTCCTGTGGTTATTGGTGTTGGAGAACTGTTCATTGTTTATTCAATATAGGCAATATATTTAGTTTGTACAGGCTATTAAATATAAAGTTAAATATATTTCTGATATCAGCCTCGCTCTTTATTGAATTCAGCAGTCACAGGGATTTTAAAGTGCAGTATATAAATAATGAATTACCATCAGTGATGAATTGATTCTATTCAGTTCATTCAGACACTAAGTAAGGAATAGGATCTTTCTACAAAATAAAATGAGGACGTGACAGAAGTCAACACAGTGGATCAAGTTCAACAGGAAAATGAACACAATCTGACAACAGAAAGCTTCAACTCACAGTTTCTCTCACTAATTGTTCTGGACATTCCATCACTTTATGATAGTGAATTATTTACATTGCTGCTTCTTTCTCTTTCTTTTTACTACGGCTTATCTCTTTCCCTCGGTTTCGTTCTCCCTGCTTCTTTTCTTCTTCCCTATTTCTCTGGAGTACTCACATCCTGTAAATTGTTACTTAATGCTACTTTTCACATATGATTTATTCCTAACATTCTGCGCCGGTGTTCAGTTAACAAGGCCCAGGATCAATTATTCTATTCTCTGAGTCAGTTTGTTCAATGGTGAAACCTCTGTGAATAATTCAATCCATCTACAGAACACTCAAGTCTCGACCTGTTCACCTGCACGCTTCACTTCATCTACAATACATGGAATAAACAGGATCGAAAGCTACTTCCAGCCAAACCTCACAATCATTGAATTTCCTTCTCCTGGAATTATAAAGTAATCCGTTAGAATGTGGGATTGTTTAATTAATAAAACAGCAACATCAGCACTGCAGCTGATAATCTACAGATAAATGGAAAGACTCTTGATTCCAACTGATAGAGTGAAAACCAGTAAAACATCACATCAATACTTTCTATTTTACAATGTAGTCCACTGACAGTGAAGGTCCACAGTGAAGCAGAGGAGAGGTGAAAGTGTCAGCAACAAAGTTAGTTCAGTAGCTAGACTTCTGAAGTAGGGTCAGACACACATAGAGTGAAATAATATTTGATAACAGTGATAATCAATAAATACATTGAAATCCCAGTTAAACTGAGCCATGTTATTGGGGAGGGAGGACATTGTTCTGTCCCCTTGGAACACTGAGACCATGAGATGTCTCATTATCAATCGCTGACAAAAAAATCATAAAAATATTCCAGGACCGGTTAGATCCACATCATGAAACTGTTAAAAACTCCTGATGGTCTGATTATTGATCCTAACTGAAACATCTCTTTCCAATGCATTCAATACACAGAATAATCCAGTAATAATGCCACAGTTACTTAAAACAATACCATTACATACATAATACTGTTCCTGCAAGAATGAAAGTGTCGACAATAAGGAGAATCCAGCAGTAAATTGCTGGAAAAGAACAAGCGGCTGTGTAACACACACAGTGAGAAATAGTGCCCAGTACAGCAGCACAGTTAACATCGATTTACACCATTGACAGCTGAGATACTGGCATACCAGCAACTCCAATTGCTGCAAGTACTGGAAAACAAATGTCTTCTATCAGATACATTGCTGGATATCCCATTTCTGTGTGAAGCAGGGACTTCGATTGGCCTGGAATCCAAAGCTCCAGCAGGCACTCTGAGCTCATCCATTCCAATGGGTCCTGATTTATACAGGGGATAAGTCTCCACTGACATGGTTATATCCCTGATCATTGCTATTTGTTACACTCACCTGAACAAACACATTACATCAGCAGCTTTGACTCTGATGTAAATAATGTGGTGGATAAAACACAATCAATTCAATGTCAATGACATTTTCTGAGTAAGACCTCTCTCGGGAATAAACCTGAAATCTGCACTCATACTGGATGGATGGCAATTATGAGAGGCGTCATTTACATTTTCCATATTATTGTATTGACCTTGTTCACTTCTGGATATTCTATTGTAAATGTAACTGATCTGTCTGCAGTGGACACAGAATCCAGGGACAAAAGCAATCCCGTTTCACTCTGTTCCTGCCTTTGCCCAGTTAAAATGTGAACTTTGAGTCTCCGATTCGGGACCATGTTCAGGGTTACAGCCCAGAAACTACTCTGAGTGATATTACGGGACAGACACTGTATGCATCCATCTGGGAGGCAGTTGGGTCGTGATAATATCACAGGTCACGGAATCCAGAGGCCGAACCTGATGGCCTGGGGACGGGGGCTCAACTCCCACCACGGCAGCTATATAAAACAGAGGGAGCGCCCTTTCTTTGCATAGTGTAGAGGGAGCTCCCTCTCTATTTGTAAAGTGGAAGGAGCACACTCTATTTATAAAGTTGGGGGCGATGAAGGAAAGAGGAGAGAGGGAATCGGAAACAAATGGGGAAATGGAGAGAGAGAGACAAAGTGGAAGACAGTGAGAGACAGATGATTTAGCGAAATGAGAGTTTGACGGAAGCCCAGTAACAATCCCCATTGTCTGCCCAGTCCGGTATTTGCGGTTTAATGTGAGGGTTTTAGGGATGAGTTTTTTTTCCAGATATAGCAATGAAACAGGCCCTTCGGCCCACCGAGTCTGTGCCGACCATCAGCCACCCAATTATACTGATTCAACACTAATTCCATATTCCTACCACATACCCACCTGTCCTTAACATTTCCCTACCACCTACCTATGCTCGGGGCAATTGATAATGGCGAATTTACCGAACAACCTGCAAGTCTTTGGCATGTGGGAGGAAACTGGAGCACCCGGAAGAAGCCCACGCAGACGCAGAGAGAACTTGCAAACTCCATGCAGGCAGTACCCAGAATTGAAACCGGGTCGCTGGAGCTGTGAGGCTGCGGTGCTAACCACTGCGCCACTGTGCCGCCCAGAGAGTGTTAGATGAGTGTTTGATATTTTCAAACTGTTTTGACATTCCCAACAAAAGTAAGAGTTAAAGATTCAAAATTAACCAAACAAATGGTTCAAAGCATTGCTGTCCATGTACAGAGGGACGGAAAGATGGAGGGAGTGAGACACAGATGGCGAGAGACACAGACAGAGTGGGACACAGACAGAGGTAGAGAGAGACAGAAAGGGAGGCAGGCAAATGCAGAGTGAGACAGACAGAAAAGGAGGCAGGTAGACGCAGAGGGGGCGAGACAGGGAGAAAGCGAGCGAGACAGATACAGAGGGAGAGAGACAGATGCAGAGGGAGAAAGGGACAGAGAGAGAGAGAGAGAGAGAGAGGGAGACAAACAGAGGGAGAAACAGAGACAGAGGGAGAGACAGAAAGAGAGGAAAAACTTTACATCTAATCATGTTGAAAAAATATAGAATTAAAAAGTAAAACTGGCTGTGTGCAAGAACTAATTTTGAAAGGAAATATCAGGGGTTTAATGTGAGTGTTTTGGGGGCAATTGGTGGATCAGTGATTGATATTTTCAAACTGAAGTGACATTTTATATTATTGAAAAAATATTATTAAACACTGACAAACTTTAGAAGCAGGGTAATGGAATACAGTATGTGAGGGGAGCTTGACAGAACCTCAGTGACAATCCCCATTATCTGCACAGTCCTGTATTGGGGGTTTAGTGTGAGAGTTCAGGGGGCTGGTGTTGAACAGTGTTTGATGTTTTCAAACTGCAGTGATGCTCCCAGCAAGGGCAAGATTTAGAGGTTCAAAGTTTACCAAGAAATGGATAAAAACATTTCTTTCCAAGGAGAGAGAGATGGTGTTAGAGGAAGAGTCTTGGAAAGGGGCAGAGAAAGAGGGAGAGGGTGAGGGAGAGAGAGAGAGAGAAAGATGGGAAGAAACAGACATGAGAGGGAGAGACAGAGAGAGGATGTGAAAAGTTGGAACAATCATTAACAATCCTCATTATCTGCCCAGTCCTGTTTTTGGAGGTGAGTGTGAGTGTTTTAGGGTGAATGTTGGATCAGTGTTTCATATTTTCAAACTGCAGTGCCAATCCCAACAAGGCTGTTAAAGTATATAAGAGCAGGGAGGTTATGCTGGAAGTGTGCAACTCATTGCTTAAGCACCATAATGAGACCTCCCAGGGCAGGTACAGTGTGGGTTTAGATACAGAGTAATGCAGTGGATTCAGAGAAGGAGGGAGAGACGGGCAGAAAGAGTGAGGATATCCGGGGAGGCAGGCAGATTGTAGGAGAAGCTTCACATCTAACCACGTGAAAAAAATAAATAATTAAAAATTTAAATGGACTGCGCACTGAAAATACTGTCCGCACAGAACAACTAAAGTCACACACCACCCTAACTGAAAATATATCACCATTCCTTCACTGTTACTGGGTCAAAATCCTGGAACTCCCTTCCTAACAGCACTGTGGGTATACCTACCCCACATGGACTGCGGCGGTTCAAGAAGGAGTCTCAACACCACCTTCTCAAGGGTAATTAGGAATGGGTAATAAATGCTGGCCTGGCCAGTAACGCACACATCCAACAAATAAATAAGGCAAATAAAAAGTTGACATCGAGTCACTTAAGGAGCTATTAGACGAGACGAACAAAAAATTGGTCAAAGACGTTGGTTTGAGGCAGCGTCTTCAAAGACGAAAGAGAGTTAGTGAGACGGAGAGGTTTAGGAAAGGAATTGAAGAGTTAGGCCTTGGCAGCTTGAAGGCACGGCCACCAATGTTGGAACAATTCAAATTGGGGCTGCTCAAGAGGCCAGAATTAGAGGATCACAGATATTGGTGGATTGTGGAGCTGGAGGAGATTGCAGAGATATGGAGGGGTCATTTGTGGAAGACAGTTCCAAACTTCTAACACCCTTTGTATGTTGAAGTGTTTCTGAATTTCATCTTTGAAAGGGCTTTCGACTAATTTTTGATTTTTAGACAGTTCCCCCGGTCCGAGACTGTCCCCATCGAATACTCACAGGGCAGGTACAACACGGGGTTAGATACAGAGTAAAGATCCACCTACCAATGCCAGATTGGCTGTTCCTCTGTCTCTTTCTCCTCATCTCTCACTGCCTGCAACACCCTTTCTCTGCCTCACTTTCTCCCTCTTCCCATCCTGAGAGCAGGAGGGAGAGATTGAGATAGTGTACAGAGGGAGATAGAGATAGAGGGAGAAAGGTAGAGAGATAGACTTGGAAAGTGAGTAACAGAGAGTAGAAATAATGTTTCAGAGAGTAGAAGAGATGGGAAGAGAGGGAAAGAGATGAAGAGAGATTACCAGCAAGAGAGTTTACCAGAGATTACCTTTCTCTCAGTCCCTATTACTCCTTTCCAATTTGTTATCATCTCCATCTATTTTTCGCCCTCTACCCCGATGTTTCACAATCCATGCCTTTCGCTCGTATGTCTGTGTATACTGCAGTGAAGGATTACATCAAATTATTATGTTTTACATTTGCTCTTTCAATCTAACTGAACAATCTCTCAAACTGTGAACAGAGGGGCCTTGGAGTGACTGTCCACTGATTCCTGAGGGTAACAGGACAGGTGGACAATGTGGTTAAAAAGGCTTACGGAATACTTTCCTTTATTGGCCGATGTAGAGAATATAAGAGCAGAGAGGTTATGCTCGAACTGTATAAAACACTAGTTAGACCACAGCTAGAGTACTGTGTACAGCTCTGGTCACCACACGACAGGAAGGATGTGATCACACCAGAGAGTGTACGGAGGAGATTTACAGAGCATGTTGTCAGGAATGGAGAATTATAACTATGAGTAAAGATTGGATAGGCTGGAATTGTTTTCTTTGGAACAGAGAAGGTTGAAGGGAAGATTTAATTGAGGTGTATAAAATAATGGCGGGCCAAGATAGACTGGATAGGAAGGGCCCATTTCCCTTAACAGAGGGGTCAATAACCATGGGCATAGATTACAAGATTTCCACAACAATATTATGAGGGTGTGATGGCTTCCATGGTGGAATACCTTGCTGGATTTTAACAGTGGAGCGTTTTCCTTCCTGATCATCAAAACAGGCCGCCTGGGCCCCAACTTCATCCACATTTCTCCCACTCTACCAATATTTCACTCTACATGCCTATCTTTCTCTGTTTGTGTACAGAGCAGTGAAGGATTACATCAAACGAATATATCTTACATTCTCCCTTTCAATCCACCCCAACAATCTCTCTCTCCAACCTTGTCCCTCTCAACAGCACTCTCTCTGCCTGCATATCTAAGCCTCTCTCCCTCTGTCTCCCTCTTAGTGTCAGAGATAGCAGGAGGGAGAGACAGAGAGAGGCAGACAGAGAGAGACACAGAGAACAACCCCAGCTTCTCCAATCTATCCACGGAACTGATGTCCCTCATCCCTGGAACCATTCTTAAGAATCTTTTTTGCACCCTCTCTAATGCCCCCACATTCTTCCTGAAGTACGGTGTCCAGAATGGGACAATGCTCCAGTTGAAGACAAACCAGCGTTTTACATAGGTCATATTTTCCTTGCTTTTGTATTCAATGTCTCTATTTAGAATCTCAGGGCTCCGTATGCCGTTTAGCCACTTTCTGAAACTGCCCTGTCACCTTCAGTGATAGGTGCACAAACACTCCCCAGATGTGTCTGTTCCTGCATCTCCTTTACAATCGTATCCTTTATTTTATATCGTCTGTCCTCGTTTTTCCTAACCGTGGATGTGGAAGATGCGGGCATGGTTCTTAATGAATACATTTCGACTGTCTTCACAAAAGAGGGGACGACATAGACATTGTAGTCAATGAGGAGGTTCTTGAAATATTGAATGGGATAAATAGTGAGAGAGGAAATATTCAGGGGTTTAGCATCTTCGAAAGCTGATAATTCACCAGGCTCAGACTGTTTAGAGGTGCAAGGGTGGAAATATCAGAGGCTCTGACCATCATTTTCCAATCCTCTCTGTTTATAGTCGTGCTGCTAGAAGACTGGAGGACTGCGTATGTTGTACTGTTGATTAACAAGGGTGAAAGTAATAGACTGAGTAATTACAGGCCACCCAGGCTAATCAGAGTGGAGGGAAAATTATTCGGCGCAAGGGAATGATTGATTCCTTTCTAGTACTGTGTGTCTCAGTGTCTCCATGTCTGTGTCTCTGTCACAATTTGAGCACTACCCTTACATTGGTGAGGTGTCGGTCACTGAAATAAATGTCCCAGTGTTGTGGTAACATAAAATGGCCACCGAGAACCAGCCTAAAATGTCTGACTAATGTTTGTGGATTTCCACAGATGTTTGAGTGAGGAGAGAGACAGACAGACAGACAGACAGAAAGAGAGACCGGGAGAGAGACACAGACCAAGACACAAAGAGTGATAGTAAGATATTTGTCATTGGACAGAGCAAGAGGAGGAGGCCATTTGGCCTCTCAACCCTCTTCTGTCATTCAATGAGCACGTGGCTCATGTGTGATCTAACTCCATGTACCTATCTTTTCCCCTTAATACCTTTGGTTAACAAAAATCTTATCAACCTCAGATTTAAAAACTAACAAGTGCCTCTGCATCAATTGCCGTTTGTGGAATTGATTTCCAAACTGATACCAAACCTGAAAGGTTTTTAAGACAGCGTTTAGATTTTTAGACTATGCCCCCAAGTTCCTGACTCCGAAGCCAGTGGGAATAGTTTTTATCTGTCCATCCTATCAGATTCCCGTATTATCTTAAAAGTATTCATCCAATATCCTTCTGAATTCCAGAGAAAGGACATGTTGGAGCAAGAGGGGAGACTGATGCAGATGGTTTGGGAAAGTGGATAAACTGAAGCAATGGATGAGGAGACTGACAATTCAATCCAGTGAGAGGAGAGGCTGAGATTCAGAGGGAGAGACTGCAGCAGAGTGTTAGAGGAAATCTAATCTATAGATCCCAGTAATACAACTCAATTAATACATTCAAACAATAATCCCTGTGGTTATTGGTGTAGGAGAACAGTTCATTGTTTCTACAATATAGACAATATATTTAGTTTGTACAGGCTAATAAATATAAATTTAAATATATTTCTGATATCAGCCTCGCTCTTTATTAAATTCAACAGTCCCAGAGATTTTAAACTGCAGTATTTAAATAATGAATTACCATCAGTGTAGAACTGATTCTATTCTGTTCATTCAGCCACTACGTAAGGAATAGGATCTTTCTGCAAAACAAAATGAGGACCTGACAGAAATCAACACAGAGGATCAAGTCCAACAGGAAAATGAACACAATCTGACAACAGACAACTTCAACTCACAGTTTCTCTCACTATTTGTTCTGGTCATTCCAGCACTTTATGATAGTGAATTATTTACACTGCTGCTTCTTTCTCTTTCTCTTTACTTCTGCTTTTCTTTTTTCCATCGGTTTAGTTCTCCTTGCTACTTTTCTCCTTCACTATCTCCCCGGAGTACTCACACCCTGCAAACTGTTACTTAATGCTGCTTTTCACATATGATTTATTCCTAACATTCTGCGCCTGTGTTCTGTTCACCAGCCCCAGGTTCAATGATTCTATTCTCCGAGTCAATTTGTTCAATGGTGAAATCTCTGTGAATAATTTAATGTATCTACAGAACACTCAAGTCTCCACCTGTTCACCTGCACCCTTCACTTCATCTACAATACATGGAATAAACAGGATCGAAAGCTACTTCCGGACAAACTTCATAATTGAAATTCCTTCTCCTGGAATTATAAAGTAATCCGTTAGATTGTGGGATTGTTTAACTAATAAAACAGCAACATCAGCGCTGCAGCTGATAATGGAAAGACTCTTGATTCTAACTGTTAGAGTGAAAACCAGCAAAACATCACATCAATATTTTCTATTTTACAATATAGTCCAGTGACAATGAAGGTCTACAGTGAAGCACAGAAAGAGAAATAAAAGTGTTAGCAGCAAACTCAGTTCAGTAGCCAGACGTGTGACGCAGCGTGAGGCACACACATAATGAAATAATATTTGATAACAGTGATAACCAATAAATACATTGAAATCGCAGTTAAACTGAGCCATGTTATTTGGGAGAGAGGACATTTTTCTGTCCCCTTGTAATACTGAGACTGTGAAATGTCCCATTATCAATCAGTGAAAAACAACAGTCATCAGAATATACCGGGACCGGGTTAGATCCACTTCATCAAATTGTTAAAAGCTCCTGATGATCTGATTCTTGATCTTAACTGATTCGATAGACACAGAACGATCAGTAACAATTCCAATTTCTTAAAACAATAGTACTCAAGACGTAATACAGCTCCTGCAAGACTGAAAGAGTAGACAATGAGGAGATTCCATCAGCAAATTGCTGGAAAAGAACAGGTGGCTGTCTAACACACACCGTGAGAAATAATACCGAGTACAACAGCACAGTTAACATCGATTTACACCATTAACAGCTGAGATACTGGCTTACCAGCAACTCCAATTGCTGCAATTACCGGATAGTAAATGTCTTCTATCTGATAAATAACTGGATATCCCATTTCTGTGAGAAGCAGTGACTTCTATTAGCCTGGAATCCACAGCTCCAGCAGGCACTCTGAGCTAATCCATTCCAATGGGTCCTGATTTATACAGGGGATAAGTCTCCACTGACACAGTTATACCCCTGATCATTGCTATTCGTTACACTCACCTGAACAAAAACATTACATCAGCAGCTTTGACTTTTGTGTAAATAATGTGGTGGATAAAACACAATCATTTCAATGTCAATGACATTTTCTGAGTAAGTCCTCTCTCGGGAATAAACCTGAAATCAGTACTCATACTGGACGGATGCTACAATTATGAGTGGCATCATTTACATTTTCCATGTTATTGTATTGACCTTGTTCACTCCTGGTGTTTCTATTGTAAATGTAACTGATCTGTCTGCAGTGGACACAGAATCCAGGCACTAAAGCTATCCCGTTTCACTTTGTTCCTGCCTTTGCCCAGTTAAAATGTGAACTTTGAAGATCTGATTCAGGAATATGTTCAGGGTTACAGCCCAGAAACTACTGTGGGTGATATTGCGGGACAGACACTATACGCATCCATTAGGGAGGCAGTCGTATAGTGATAATATCACTTGTCACGTAATCCAGAGGCCCAACCAGATGGGCTGTGGACAAGGGATCAAAACCGACCATGGCAGCTTTTTAAAGAGAGGCAGCTACCCCTCGATGCATAAAGGGGACGGAGCTCCTTCTCTATGTACAAAGTGGAGCGAGCTCCCTCTCTATGCATAAAGTGGAGGGTGAATCCTCTCTATGTTTGAAGTGGAGGGAGCTCCCTCGCTATGTATAAACTGGATGGAGAACCCTCTCTACGTATAAAGTGGAGGGCGGTTAAGGATAAAGGAGAGAGGGAAATGTAAACAAATGGAGAGAGGGACGAAATGAAAGTCAGTGAGAGACAGATGAGACAGTGAAATGAGAGCTTGACAGAATCCCAGTAACAATCGCCCTTGTCTGACCAGTCCGGTATTGGGGATTTACTGCGCCTGTTTTAGGGCTGAGTGTTGGCTCAGTGTTCGATATTTTCAGACTGCAGTGTCATTCCCAACAAGGGCAAGAGTTACAGATTCAAAATTAACCACGCAATGGTTCGAAGCATCGCTGTCCAGGGAGAGCGGGAGGGGGAGATGGAGGGAGACACACACAGACAGAGTGGGACAGAGACATTGGGGGGGGGAGAGTGAGTTAGAGGGAGAAAGGATAAGAGAGAGACAGATGCAGAGGGAGAGAGACAAACAGAGAGAAGGAGAGAGAAAGACAGTGGGTGAAACAGAGACTGAGGGGGAGACAGACAGAGAGTGTGTGACAGGGCGAGATTATAGGAGAAACTTTAGATTTAACAATGTTTGAAGAAAGATAAAATTAAAAACTAAAACTGGCTGCGTGCAATAAATAAATCTGAAAGGAAACATTTAGGGTTTCGTGTGAGTGTTTTGGAGGCAACTGTTGGATCAGTGTTTCATATTTTCAAACTGCAGGGACATTTACTGTTGTTGACAATATATTATGAAAAATTGACAAACTTTGGAAGCAGGGGAAAGGGGAGACAGGATATGAGAGGACCTTGACAGAACCTCAGTAACAATCCCCATTATCTGCCCAATCCTGTATTGAGGGTTTAGTGTGAGGGTTTAGGGGGCGAGTGTTGATCAGTGTTTGACATTTTCAAACTGCAGTGATGGTCCCAGCTACGGCAAGATTTATAGGTTCAAAATTAACGAAGAAATGGATTAAAACATTTCTGTCCAAAGGGAGATAGAGGGAGAGATGGTGTGAGATCGGTACAGGCACAGTCATGGACTGAGGCAGTGAAAGAGGGAGAAGGAGATAGAGGGAGAGAGAGAGATGGAGACAGACAGACATGAAAGGCAGAGACAGATAGAGGAGGAGACAAGATGTAACAATAAGTAACAATCCTCATTATTTGTCCAATCCTGTATTGGGAGTTTAGTGTGAATGTTTTACGACTGAGTGTTGGTTGGATCAGTGTTTGATATTTCAAACTGCAGTGACCTTTCCAACAAGGCAGATATAGAATAGAAGAGCAGGGAGGTTATTGTGAAACTGTATAACTCATTGGTTAGACCACAACTCGAGTACTGTGTGCAGTTCTGGTCACCTCATTCCAGAAAGGATGCAATTGCACGAGAGCGGGTACAGAGGAGATTTACGAGGATGTTGCCAGAACTGGAGAAATGCAGCTATGAGGAACGATTGGATAGGCTGGGGCTGTTCTCCTTGGCACAGAGAAGGCTGACGGGAGATCTGATTGAATTGTGAAGGGCTTGGATAGAGTGGAGGTGAATGGTCTATTCAACTTCGCAGACAGCTCAGTGACGAAGGGGCATAGAATTAAAGTGATTGGCAGAAATATTGGAGGGGAGATGAGGAAAATGTTTTTCACCCAGAAGGTGGTGAGGGTCTGAACCACACAGCCTGAAAGGGTAGATAAGGCGGAAAACCGCTACTCATTCAAAAGGAATCTGGATATGCACCTCAAGTGCTGTAATCTACAGGGCTACGGACCAAATGGTGGCAGGTGGGATTAGAATAGGTGAATCGTTTTACGGCCGGCACAGACACGATGGGCCAAGTGGCCTCTTTATTTGCCTTAAATTTTATGTGATTCTAAAGGAAAGAGTTACTGGTTCAAAATTAACCAAGAAATGTCTGAAAGCATTTCTGTCCTGGGAGAGAGAGAGAGAGAGAGAGAGAGGAAGGGAGAGATGAAAAGAGAGAGCGAGAGAGAGAGAGAAAGAGACAGACAGGCAGAGAAAGAGGAAGAGACACAGAGAGAGGGAGACAGAGACTGATAGGGAGGGGAGACAGAGACTGAGGGAGAGGGAGAAACAGAGACAGAGAAGGCGGGAGATACAGAAACAGGGGAGATAGAGACAGGGGAGACAGAGGGGAGGGAAAGACATACAGAGAGGGAGTGGCAGAGAGAGAGAGGGACCAGTAGAGTAATAGAGAGGGAGGGACAGAGGGAGAGAGAAAGACAGACAGAGGGACAGATGGAGATGGAGATACAGAGTGAAAGAGAGAATGATTGGGAGAGACAGGGAGTGGGGGAGACAGGAATAGAGGGAGAGACAGAAGCAGAGAGAGAGGGCAGAGACAGCGATTGGCAGAGAGAGAGGCAGAGAAAGAGGGAGAGACCGAGAGAGTGAGTGGCAGAGAGAGAGGGGGAGAGAAACCGAGGGAGGGACAGAGGGAAGGACAGAAGGAGGGACAGAGAGAGAGATGGGGAGACCGAGAGAGAGAGAGAGACAGGACAGAGAGAGAGAGAGGGAGAAAGAGAGTAAAGATCGAAACATAGAGAGAGACAGAGGCAGAGAGTGGGGAGATTGCAGCAGCAACTTTAGGTCGGTTATTTTAACTTCAGTGGTGGAAAACATCCAGAAAAAATAATTCGGATCAACATCAATAGTCACATGGACAAATGTGAGTTAATTAAGGAAAGGCAGCATGGATTTCTTAAGCGAAAATCACGTTTAACGAACTGGCTGGAGTTTTTTGAGGAGGTAACAGAGAGGGTTGATGAGGGCAATGGTGTTGATGTGGTGCATATGAACTTCCAAAAGGCGTTTGATACAGTGCCACACAACAGACTTGTGAGAAAACTTGTAGCTCACAGAATGAATGGGACGGTAGAAACATGGATATGGAATTGGCTGAGTGACAGGAAACAAAGAATAGTGGTTAATGGATGCTTTTCAGTCTGGGGGAAGGTTTGTAGTGGAGTTCCCCAGGGGTCAGTGTCAGGGCCCTTGCTTTTCCTGACATAGACCTTGGTGTACAGGGAACAATTTCGAAGTTTGCTACGAAGCTGGGAAGCATTGTGAACTGTGAGGAGGACAGTGACGAACTTCAAAAGGACACAGACAAGTTAGTGGAATGGGCAGACAGGTGGCAGATGACGATCAATGCATAGAAATGTGAAGTGATTCAGTTTGGTAGGAAGAACATGGAGAGACAATGTAGAATAAAGGGAACAATTCCAAAGGGGGTGCAGGAGCAGATGGACCTGCGTGTATATGTGCATAAGTCATTGAAGGTGGCAGGACAGGTTGAGAGAGCAGTTAATAAAGCATACAGTATCCTGGGCTTTATTAAATGGGGCACAGAGTACGAGAGCAAGGAGGTTATGTTGAATTTGTAAAAGACACCAGTTCGTCCTCAGCTGGAGTATTGCGTCCATTTCTGGGTGCCACACTTTAGTAAAGACGTGAGGACATTGGAGAGAGTACAGAAGATATTCACGAAAATGATTGCAGGGATGAGGAATTTCAGTTTTGACGATAGATTGGAGAAGTTAGAACTGTTTTCCTTGGAGAAGAAAAGGCTGAGAGGTGACTTGATCGTGGTATCAAAAATCATAAGGGGTCTGGACAGAGTAGACAGAGAGACACTCTTGCCACTTGTGAAAGGATCGAAAATCAGAGGACAGAGATTGAAAATATTTGCTAAGAGAAGCAAAAGTGACATGAGGAAAAAGTTTTTCATGCAGTGAGTGGTTAATGTCTGAAATGTGCTGCCTGAGAACGTGGTGGAGGCAGGTTCAATTGAAGCATTCAAAAGGGAATGAGACTGTTATACGAAAAGGAAGAATGTGCAGGGTTATGGGGACAAGGCGGGGAATGGAAGTGAGAGAATAGCATCTCGGAAAACCAGTGCAGACATGATGGGAAGAATGGCCTCGTTCTGCACTGTAACCATTCTGAGACAGGCAGAGAAAGAGAGACAGAGAGAGGCCGAGAGAGAGGCAGAGAGAGAAAGAGAGTGTGTAAGAGAGACAGAGAAACAGAGACAGAATGGGAGAGACAGAGGGAAGGAGACGCTACGGCAAATAGAGAGACGAAACAGAGAGAGGGAGAGACAGAAAGACCGAGGGAGACAGAGGGACAGAGAAATAGAGAGAGAGAGAATGAAATAGAGGGAGATAGAGAAGGAGAGCTAGTGGGAGGGGTGGAAGTTGTGAGAGAGAAAGATACATTGTTATGGATTGAGACTGAATAGGAGGGAGAGCGAGAGGGAGAGAAAGTGACAGAGAGAGGGAGAAAGAGACACAGAGACAGACAGAGAGAAGGAGAGGCAGAGAAAGGGAGAGAGAGAAACTCACTGTGGAGTTAGACGAATAACAGACCAACTCAGTGACTCTCCCAATGGAGATATTACAATGACAGACCCACACAGTGACCCTCCCTGGAGATACTATAATAACAGACCCACTCAGTGACTCTCCCTGTGGAGATACAATAATAACAGACCCACTCAGTGACTCTCCCTGTGCAGAAACTCGAATAACAGACCCCGTCAGTGACTCTCCCTGTGGTGATACTATATCAGGACACCCACTCAGTGACTGATACCGCAGTGATATTATAACAACAGACCCACTCAGTGACTCTCCCTGTGGAGACATGATAATCACAGACCCCGTCAGTGACTCTCCCTGTGGAGATGATATTATAACAGACCTACTCAGTCACTCTCAATGTGGAATTACTTTCATAACAGACCCACTCAGAGACTCTCCCAGTGGAGATACGAGAATAACAGACCCAGTCAGGTACTCTCCCTGTGGAGATACTATAACAGCTGACCAACACAGTGACTCTCCCAGTGGAGATACTATAATAACAGATCCCACAGTGACTCGACCAATGGAAATACTAGAACAACAGACCCACTCAGTGACTCTCCCTGAGGAGATATTATAATAACAGTCCCACTCAGTGACTCTCCCAGTGGAGATACGATAATAACAGACCAACTCAGTAACTCTCCCTGCGGAGTTATTGCAAAAACTGACCCACTCAGTGACTCTCCCTGTGGAGATACGACAAGAAAAGACCCACTCAGTGACTCTCCCTGTGGAGATACTAAAACAACAGACCCACTCAGTGACTCTCCCTTCGGAGACACAATAATAACAGACCCACTCGGTGACTCTCCCTGTGGAGATACTATAACAACAGACCCACTCGGTGACTCTACCTGCGGAGACACAATAATAACAGACCCACTCAGTGACTCTCCCTGCGGAGACACAATAATAACAGACCCACTCAGTGACTCTCCCTGTGGAGATACTATAACAACAGACCCACTCAGTGACTCTCCATGTGGAGATACTATAACAACCGATCCACTCAGTGACTCTCCCTGTGGAGATACTATAACAACAGACCCACTCAGTGACTCTCCCTGCGGAGACACAATAATAACAGACCCACTCAATGACTCTCCCTGTGGAGATACTAAAGCAACAGACCCACTCAGTGACTCTCCATGTGGAGATACTATAACAACCGATCCACTCAATGACTCTCCCTGTGGAGATACTAAAGCAACAGACCCACTCAGTGACTCTCCATGTGGAGATACTATAACAACCGATCCACTCAGTGACTCTCCCTGTGGAGATACTATAATAACAGACCCACTCAGTGACTCTCCCTGCGGAGACACAATAATAACAGACCCACTCAGTGACTCTCCCTGTGGAGATACTAAAACAACAGACCCACTCAGTGACTCTCTCAGTGGAGATACTATAATAACAGACCCACTCAGTGACTCTCCCTGCGGAGATATAATAATAACAGACCCACTCAGTGACTCTCCCTGCGGAGACACAATAATAACAGACCCACTCAGTGACTCTCCCTGCGGAGATACTATAACAACAGGCCCACTCAGTGACTCTCCCTGCGGAGATACTAGAACAACAGGCCCACTCAGTGACTCTCCCTGTGGCGATACTAAAACAACAGAGCCACTCAGTGACTCTCCCGGTGGAGATACGATAATAACAGACCAAGTCAGGTACTCTCCCTGTGGAGATACTATAACAGCAGACCCACTCAGTGACTCTTCCTGTGGAGATACTATACTAACAGACCCTCTCAGTAACTCTCCATGAGGAGATATTATAAAAACAGTCCCACTCAGTGACTGTCTCTGTGGAGATACGATAATAACATACCAACTCAGTAACTCTCCCTGTGGTGTTATTGCAAAAACAGACCCACTCAGTGACTCTCCCTGTGGATATACTACAACAAAAGACACACTCAGAGACTCTACCTGTGGAGATACTAAAACAACAGACCCACTCAGTGACTCACCCTGCGGAGACACAATAACAACAGACCCACTCAGTGACTCTCCCTGTGGAGAAACTAAAACAACAGACCCACTCAGTGACTCTCTCTGTGGAGATACTAAAACAACAGACCCACTCAGTGACTCTCCCTGTGGAGATACTATAATAACAGACCCACTCAGTGACTCTCCCTGCGGAGACATAATAATAACAGACCGACTCAGTGACTCTCCCTGTGGAGATACTAAAACAACAGACCCGCTCAGTGACTCTCCCTGTGGAGATACTACAACAACAGAACCACTCAGTGACTCTCCCTGCGGAGACACAATAATAACAGACCCACTCAGTGACTCTCCCTGTGGAGATACTATAACAACAGACCCACTCGGTGACTCTCCCTGCGGAAACACAATAATAACAGACCGACTCAGTGACTCTCCCTGTGGAGATACTAAAGCAACAGACCCACTCAGTGACTCTCCATGTGGAGATACTATAACAACCGACCCACTCAGTGACTCTCCCTGTGGAGATACTAGAACAACAGACCCACTCAGTGACTCTCCCTGCGGAGATACAATAATAACAGACCCACTCAATGACTCTTGCTGTGGAGATACCATAATAACAGACCCACTCAGTGACTCTCCCTGTGGAGATACTAAAACAACAGACCCACTCAGTGACTCTCTCAGTGGAGATACTATAATAACAGACCCACTCAGTGACTCTCCCTGCGGAGACACAATAATAACAGACCCACTCAGTGACTCTCCCTGCGGAGACACAATAATAACAGACCCACTCAGTGACTCTCCCTGCGGAGATACTATAACAACAGGCCCACTCAGTGACTCTCCCTGCGGAGATACTATAACAACAGGCCCACTCAGTGACTCTCCCTGGGGCGATACTATAACAGCAGACCCACACAGTGACTCTCCCTGTGAAGATACTAAAACAACAGACCCACTCAGTGACTCTCCCTCTGGGGTTAGTATAATAACAGACTCTCTCAGTGACTCTCCCTGTGGAGTTACTATAATAACAGACCCACTCAGTGACTCTCCCTGTGGAGTTACTATAATAACAGACAAACTCAGTGACTCTCCCTGTGGAGTTACTATAATAGCAGACCCACTCAGTGTCTCTCCCTGTGGAGTTACTATAATAACAGACCCACTCAGTGTCTATCCCTGTGGAGTTACTATAATAACAGACCCACTCAGTGACACTTCCTGTGGAGATACGATAATAACAGACCGACTCAGTGACTCTCCCTTTGGAGATACTATAATAACAGACCCACTCAGTGATTCTCTCTGTGGAGATACTATGATAACAGACCCACTCAGTGACTCTCCCGGTGGAGAAACTCGAATAACAGACACACTCAGTGATTCTCTCTGTGGAGATACTATAATAACAGACCCCGTCAGTGACTCTCCCTATGGAGATACTCTATCAGGACACCCACTCAGTGGCTGATACCGCAGGGATATTCTGACAACAGACCCACTCAGTGACTCTCCCTGTGGAGACATGATAATAACAGACCCAGTCAGTGACTCTCCTTGTGGAGATAATATTGTAACCGATCTACTCAGTCACTCTCATTGTGGACTTACTTTCATAACAGCAGACCAACTCAGTGACCTTTCCCTGCGAAACACTATAACAGCAGACCCACTCAGTGACTCTCCCGGTGGAGATACTATAATAACAGACCCACTCAGTGACTCTCCCTGTGGAGATACCAGAATATCAGACCCACTCAGTGACTCCCTGCGGATATACTGTAATAACAGACACACGCATTGACTCTCCCTGTGCTGATACTATAATAACAGACCCACTCAGTGACACTCTCTGTGGAGATACTGTAATAACAGACCCACTCAGTGACTCTCCCAGTGGAGATACCAGAATAACAGACCCACTCAGTGACTCCCTGCGGATATACTGTAATAACAGACACACGCATTGACTCTCCCTGTGCTGATACTATAATAACAGACCCACTCAGTGACACTCTCTGTGGAGACATGAAAATAACAGACCCCGTCAGTGACTCTCCCTGTGGAGATGTTATTATAACAGACCTACTCAGTCACTCTCATTGTGGACTTACTTTCATAACAGACCCACTCAGTGACACTCCCTGTGGAGATACCATAATAACAGACCCATTCAGTGACTCTCCCTGTGGTGATACTAAAACAACAGACCAACTCAGTGACTCTCCCTGTGGAGATACGATAACCACAGACCCACTCAGTGACTCTCCCTGTGGAGATACGATAACCACAGACCCACTCAGTGACTCTCCCTGTGGAGATACTGTAATAACAGACCCACTCAGTGACACTCCCTGTGGAGATACTAAAATAACAGACCCACTCAGTGACTCTCCCTGTGGAGATACTATAACAACAGACCCACTCAGTGACTCTCCCTGCGGAGACACAGTAATAACAGACCCACTCAGTGACTCTCCCTGTGGAGATACTACAATAACAGACCGACTCAGTGACTCTCCCTGTGGAGATACTATAACTACAGACCCACTCAGTGATTCTCTCTGTGGAGATACTATAATAACAGACCCACTCAGTGACTCTCCCTGTGGAGAAACTCGAATAACAGACTACACTCTGTGACTCTCCCTGTGGAGATACTCTATCAGGACTCCCACTCAGTGTCTGATACCGCAGTGATATTATTAAAACAGACCCACTCAGTGACTCTCCCTGTGGAGACATGATAATAACAGACCCCGTCAGTGACTCTGCCGGTGGAGGTACGAGAATAACAGACCCACTCAGTGACTCTCCCAGTGGAGATACTATAACAGCAGACCCACTCAGTGACTCTCCCGGTGGAGATACGTGAATAACAGACCCACTCAGTGACTCTCCCTGTGGAGATACCAGAATAACAGACCCACTCAGCGACTCCCTGCGGATATACTGTAATAACAGACACACGCATTGACTCTCCCTGTGCTGATACTATAATAACAGACCCACTCAGTGACACTCTCTGTGGAGATACTGTAATGACAGACCCACTCACTGACTCCCCCAGTGAAGATACCAGAATAACAGACCCACTCAGTGACTCCCTGCGGATATACTGTAAGAACAGACACACGCATTGACTCTCCCTGTGCTGATACTATAATAACAGACCCACTCAGTGACACTCTCTGTGGAGACATGATAATAACAGACCCCGTCAGTGACTCTCCCTGTGGAGATGATATTATAACAGACCTACTCAGTCACTCTCATTGTGCACTTACTTTCATAACAGACCCACTCAGCGACTCTCCCTGCGGAGATACGACAATAACAGAACCACTCAGTGACACTCCCTGTGGAGATACCATAATAACAGACCCATTCAGTGACTCTCCCTGTGGTGATACTAAAACAACAGACCAACTCAGTGACTCTCCCTGTGGAGATACTATAACAACAGACCCACTCAGTGACTCTCCCTGCGGAGATACTATAATAACAGACCCACTCAGTGACACTCCCTGTGGAGATACTATAATAAAAGACCCACTCAGTGACTCTCCCTGCAGAGACACAATAATAACAGACCCACTCAATGACTCTCCCTGTGGAGATACTATAATAACAGACCCACTCAGTGACACTCCCTATGGAGATACTATAATAACAGACCCACTCAGTGACTTTCCCTGTGGAGATACTATAATAACAGACCCACTCAGTGACTCTCCCTGTGGAGATACTATAATAACAGACCCACTCAGTGACACTCCCTATGGAGATACTATAATAACAGACCCACTCAATGACTCTCCCTGTGGAGATACTATAATAACAGACCCACTCAGTGACACTCCCTGTGGAGATATCATAATAACAGACCCATTCAGTGACTCTCCCTGTGGTGATACTATAACAACAGACCCACTCAGTGACTCTCCCTGCGGAGACACAATAATAACAGACCCACTCAGTGACTCTCCCTGTGGTGACACTAAAACAACAGACCAACTCAGTGACTCTCCCTGTGGAGATACTATAACAACAGACCCACTCAGTGACTCTCCCTGCGGAGACACAATAATAACAGACCCACTCAGTGACTCTCCCTGTGGTGATACTAAAACAACAGACCAACTCAGTGACTCTCCCTGTGGAGATACTATAACAACAGACCCACTCAGTGACTCTCCCTGCGGAGACACAATAATAACAGACCCACTCAGTGACTCTCCCTGTGGAGATACTATAACTACAGACCCACTCAGTGACTCTCCCTGTGGAGATACTATAACTACAGACCCACTCAGTGATTCTCTCGGTGGAGATACTATAATAACAGACCCACTCAGTGACTCTCCCTGTGGAGAAACTCAAATAACAGACCCACTCAGTGACTCTCCCTGTGGAGATACTCTATCAGGACACCCACTCAGTGACTGATACCGCAGTGATATTATTAAAACAGACCCACTCAGTGACTCTCCCTGTGGAGACATGATAATAACAGACCCCGTCAGTGACTCTCCCTGTGGAGATGATATTATAACAGACCTACTCAGTCACTCTCATTGTGGACTTACTTTCATAACAGACCCACTCAGTGACTCTCCCTGCGGAGATACGATAATAACAGACCCACTCAGTGACACTCCCTGTGGAGATACCATAATAACAGACCCATTCAGTGACTCTCCCTGTGGTGATACTAAAACAACAGACCAACTCAGTGACTCTCCCTGTGGAGATACGATAACCACAGACCCACTCAGTGACTCTCCCTGTGGAGATACGATAACCACAGACCCACTCAGTGACTCTCCCTGTGGAGATACTGTAATAACAGACCCACTCAGTGACACTCCCTGTGGAGATACTAAAATAACAGACCCACTCAGTGACTCTCCCTGTGGAGATACTATAACAACAGACCCACTCAGTGACTCTCCCTGCGGAGACACAATAATAACAGACCCACTCAGTGACTCTCCCTGTGGAGATACTACAATAACAGACCGACTCAGTGACTCTCCCTGTGGAGATACTATAACTACAGACCCACTCAGTGATTCTCTCTGTGGAGATACTATAATAACAGACCCACTCAGTGACTCTCCCTGTGGAGAAACTCGAATAACAGACTACACTCTGTGACTCTCCCTGTGGAGATACTCTATCAGGACTCCCACTCAGTGTCTGATACCGCAGTGATATTATTAAAACAGACCCACTCAGTGACTCTCCCTGTGGAGACATGATAATAACAGACCCCGTCAGTGACTCTGCCGGTGGAGGTACGAGAATAACAGACCCACTCAGTGACTCTCCCAGTGGAGATACTATAACAGCAGACCCACTCAGTGACTCTCCCGGTGGAGATACGTGAATAACAGACCCACTCAGTGACTCTCCCTGTGGAGATACCAGAATAACAGACCCACTCAGCGACTCCCTGCGGATATACTGTAATAACAGACACACGCATTGACTCTCCCTGTGCTGATACTATAATAACAGACCCACTCAGTGACACTCTCTGTGGAGATACTGTAATAACAGACCCACTCACTGACTCCCCCAGTGAAGATACCAGAATAACAGACCCACTCAGTGACTCCCTGCGGATATACTGTAAGAACAGACACACGCATTGACTCTCCCTGTGCTGATACTATAATAACAGACCCACTCAGTGACACTCTCTGTGGAGACATGATAATAACAGACCCCGTCAGTGACTCTCCCTGTGGAGATGATATTATAACAGACCTACTCAGTCACTCTCATTGTGCACTTACTTTCATAACAGACCCACTCAGCGACTCTCCCTGCGGAGATACGACAATAACAGACCCACTCAGTGACACTCCCTGTGGAGATACCATAATAACAGACCCATTCAGTGACTCTCCCTGTGGTGATACTAAAACAACAGACCAACTCAGTGACTCTCCCTGTGGAGATACTATAACAACAGACCCACTCAGTGACTCTCCCTGAGGAGATACTATAATAACAGACCCACTCAGTGACACTCCCTGTGGAGATACTATAATAAAAGACCCACTCAGTGACTCTCCCTGCAGAGACACAATAATAACAGACCCACTCAATGACTCTCCCTGTGGAGATACTATAATAACAGACCCACTCAGTGACACTCCCTATGGAGATACTATAATAACAGACCCACTCAGTGACTTTCCCTGTGGAGATACTATAATAACAGACCCACTCAGTGACTCTCCCTGTGGAGATACTATAATAACAGACCCACTCAGTGACACTCCCTATGGAGATACTATAATAACAGACCCACTCAATGACTCTCCCTGTGGAGATACTATAATAACAGACCCACTCAGTGACACTCCCTGTGGAGATATCATAATAACAGACCCATTCAGTGACTCTCCCTGTGGTGATACTATAACAACAGACCCACTCAGTGACTCTCCCTGCGGAGACACAATAATAACAGACCCACTCAGTGACTCTCCCTGTGGTGATACTAAAACAACAGACCAACTCAGTGACTCTCCCTGTGGAGATACTATAACAACAGACCCACTCAGTGACTCTCCCTGCGGAGACACAATAATAACAGACCCACTCAGTGACTCTCCCTGTGGTGATACTAAAACAACAGACCAACTCAGTGACTCTCCCTGTGGAGATACTATAACAACAGACCCACTCAGTGACTCTCCCTGCGGAGACACAATAATAACAGACCCACTCAGTGACTCTCCCTGTGGAGATACTATAACTACAGACCCACTCAGTGACTCTCCCTGTGGAGATACTATAACTACAGACCCACTCAGTGATTCTCTCTGTGGAGATACTATAATAACAGACCCACTCAGTGACTCTCTCTGTGGAGAAACTCGAATAACAGACCCACTCAGTGACTCTCCCTGTGGAGATACTCTATCAGGACACCCACTCAGTGACTGATACCGCAGTGATATTATTAAAACAGACCCACTCAGTGACTCTCCCTGTGGAGACATGATAATAACAGACCCCGTCAGTGACTCTCCCTGTGGAGATGATATTATAACAGACCTACTTAGTCACTCTCATTGTGGACTTACTTTCATAACAGACCCACTCAGTGACTCTCCCGGTGGAGATACGAGAATAACAGACCCAGTCAGGTACTCTCCCTGTGGAGATACTATAACAGCAGACCAACTCAGTGACTCTCCCGGTGGAGATACGAGAATAACAGACCAACTCAGTGACTCTCCCTGTGGAGATACTATAACAACAGACCCACTCAGTGACTCTCCCTCCGGAGATACTATAAAAGCAGACCCACTCAGTGACTCTCCCTGCGGAGATACTATAAAAGCAGACCCACTCACTGACTCTCCCGGTGGAAATACAAGAATAACAGACCCACTCAGTGACTCTCCCAGTGGAGATACTATAACAGCAGACCCGCTCAGTGACTCTACCGGTGGAGATACGTGAATAACAGACCCACTCAGTGACTCTCCCTGTGGAGATACCAGAATAACAGACCCACTCAGTGACTCCCTGCGGATATACTGTAATAACAGACACACTCAGTGACCTTTCCCTGCGAAATACTACAACAGCAGACCCACTCAGTGACTCTCCCTGTGGAGATACGAGAATAACAGACCCAGTCAGGTACTCTCCCTGCGGAGATACTATAACAGCAGACCAACTCAGTGACTCTCCCAGTGGAGATACTATCATAATAATGCCACTCAGTGACTCTCCCTGTGGAGATACTATAATAACAGACCCACTCAGTGACTCTGCCTGTGGTGATACTAAAACAACAGACCCACTCAGTGACTCTCCCTGTGGAGATTCTATAACAACAGACCCACTCAGTGTCTCTCCCTGCGGAGACACAATAATAACAGACCCACTCAGTGACTCTCCCTGTGGAGATACTAAAACAACAGACAGACTCAATGACTCTCCCTGTGGAGATACTACAACAACAGAATCACTCAGTGACTCTCCCTGCGGAGACACAATAATAACAGACCCAGTCAGTGACTCTCCCTGTGGAGATACTAAAACAACAGACCCACTCAGTGACTCTCCCTCTGGAGTTAGTATAATAACAGACTCTCTCAGTGACTCTCCCTGTGCAGTTACGATAATAACAGACCAACTCAGTGACTCTCCCTGTGGAGATACTATAATAACAGACCGACTCAGTGACTCTCCCTGTGGAGATACTATAATAACAGACCCACTCAGTGATTCTCTCTGTGGAGATACTATAATAACAGACCCACTCAGTGACTCTCCCTGTGGATAAACTCGAATAACAGACCCACTCAGTGACTCTCCCTGTGGAGATACTATAATAACAGACCCACTCAGTGACTCTCCCTATGGAGATACTCTATCAGGACACCCACTCAGTGACTGATACCGCAGTGATATTATAACAACAGACCCACTCAGTGGCTCTCCCGGTGGAGATACGAGAATAACAGACCCAGTCAGGTACTCTCCCTGTGGAGATACTATAACAGCAGACCCACTCAGTGACTCTGCCGGTGGAGATACGAGAATAACAGACCCACTCAGTGACTCTCCCAGTGGAGATACTATAACAGCTGACCCACTCAGTGACACTCCCGGTGGAGATACGTGAATAACAGACCCACTCAGTGACTCTCCCTGTGGAGATACCAGAATAACAGACCCACTCAGTGACTCCCTGCGGATATACTGTAATAACAGACACACGCATTAAATCTCCCTCTGCTGATACTATAATAACAGACCCACTCAGTGACACTCCCTGTGGAGATACTGTCATAACAGACCCACACAGTGACCTTCCCCTGCGAAATACTATAACAGCAGACCCACTCAGTGACTCTCCCGGTGGAGATACGAGAATAACAGACCCAGTCAGGTACTCTCCCTGTGGAGATACTATAACAGCAGACCAACTCAGTGACTCTCCCTGTGGAGATACTATAACAGCAGACCCACTCAGTGACTCTCCCGCTGGATATACAAGAATAACAGACCCACTCAGTGACTCTCCCAGTGGAGATACTATAACAGCAGACCCACTCAGTGAGTCTCCCTGTGGAGATACTATAACAACCGACCCACTCAGTGACTCTCCCTGTGGAGATACTAGAACAACAGACCCACTCATTGACTCTCCCTGCGGATATACTGTAATAACAGACACACGCATTGACTCTCCCTGTGGAGATACGATAACCACAGACCCACTCAGTGACTCTCCCTGCGGAGACACAATAATAACAGACCCACTCAGTGACTCTCCCTGTGGAGATACTATAATAACAGACCCACTCAGTGACACTCCCTGTGAAGATACTAAAATAACAGACCCATTCAGTGACTCTCCCTGTGGTGATACTAAAACAACAGACCAACTCAGTGACTCTCCCTGTGGAGATACTATAACAACAGACCCACTCAGTGACTCTCCCTGCGGAGACACAATAATAACAGACCCACTCAGTGACTCTCCCTGTGGAGATACTACAATAACAGACCGACTCAGTGACTCTCCCTGTGGAGATACTATAACTACAGACCCACTCAGTGATTCTCTCTGTGGAGATACTATAATAACAGACCCACTCAGTGACTCTCCCTATGGAGATACTCTATCAGGACACCCACTCAGTGACTGATACCGCAGTGATATTATAACAACAGACCCACTCAGTGGCTCTCCCGGTGGAGATACGAGAATAACAGACCCAGTCAGGTACTCTCCCTGTGGAGATACTATAACAGCAGACCCACTCAGTGACTCTGCCGGTGGAGATACGAGAATAACAGACCCACTCAGTGACTCTCCCAGTGGAGATACTATAACAGCTGACCCACTCAGTGACACTCCCGGTGGAGATACGTGAATAACAGACCCACTCAGTGACTCTCCCTGTGGAGATACCAGAATAACAGACCCACTCAGTGACTCCCTGCGGATATACTGTAATAACAGACACACGCATTAAATCTCCCTCTGCTGATACTATAATAACAGACCCACTCAGTGACACTCCCTGTGGAGATACTGTCATAACAGACCCACACAGTGACCTTCCCCTGCGAAATACTATAACAGCAGACCCACTCAGTGACTCTCCCGGTGGAGATACGAGAATAACAGACCCAGTCAGGTACTCTCCCTGTGGAGATACTATAACAGCAGACCAACTCAGTGACTCTCCCTGTGGAGATACTATAACAGCAGACCCACTCAGTGACTCTCCCGCTGGATATACAAGAATAACAGACCCACTCAGTGACTCTCCCAGTGGAGATACTATAACAGCAGACCCACTCAGTGAGTCTCCCTATGGAGATACTATAATAACCGACCCACTCAGTGACTCTCCCTGTGGAGATACTAGAACAACAGACCCACTCAGTGACTCTCCCTGCGGATATACTGTAATAACAGACACACGCATTGACTCTCCCTGTGGAGATACGATAACCACAGACCCACTCAGTGACTCTCCCTGCGGAGACACAATAATAACAGACCCACTCAGTGACTCTCCCTGTGGAGATACTATAATAACAGACCCACTCAGTGACACTCCCTGTGAAGATACTAAAATAACAGACCCATTCAGTGACTCTCCCTGTGGTGATACTAAAACAACAGACCAACTCAGTGACTCTCCCTGTGGAGATACTATAACAACAGACCCACTCAGTGACTCTCCCTGCGGAGACACAATAATAACAGACCCACTCAGTGACTCTCCCTGTGGAGATACTACAATAACAGACCGACTCAGTGACTCTCCCTGTGGAGATACTATAACTACAGACCCACTCAGTGATTCTCTCTGTGGAGATACTATAATAACAGACCCTCTCAGTGACTCTCCCTGTGGAGAAACTCGAATAACAGACTACACTCTGTGACTCCCCCTGTGGAGATACTCTATCAGGACTCCCACTCAGTGACTGATACCGCAGTGATATTATTAAAACAGACCCACTCAGTGACTCTCCCTGTGGAGACATGATAATAACAGACCCCGTCAGTGACTCTCCCTGTGGAGATGATATTATAACAGACCTACTCAGTCACTCTCATTGTGGACTTACTTTCATAACAGACCCACTCAGTGACTCTCCCGGTGGAGATACGAGAGTAACAGTCCCAGTCAGGTTCTCTCCCTGTGGAGATACTATAACAGCAGACCAACTCAGTGACTCTCCCGGTGGAGATACGAGAATAACAGACCAACTCAGTGACTCTCCCTGTGGAGATACTATAACAACAGACCCACACAGTGACTCTCCCTGCGGAGATACTATAACAGTAGACCCACTCAGTGACTCTCCCGGTGGAGATACAAGAATAACAGACCCACTCAGTGACTCTCCCAGTGGAGATACTACAACAGCAGACCCGCACAGTGACTCTGCCGGTGGAGGTACGAGAATAACAGACCCACTCAGTGACTCTCCCAGTGGAGATACTATAACAGCAGACCCACTCAGTGACTCTCCCGGTCGAGATACGTGAATAACAGACCCACTCAGTGACTCTCCCTGTGGAGATACCAGAATAACAGACCCACTCAGCGACTCCCTGCGGATATACTGTAATAACAGACACACGCATTGACTCTCCCTGTGCTGATACTATAATAGCAGACCCACTCAGTGACACTCTCTGTGGAGATACTGTAATAAAAGACCCACTCAGTGACTCCCCCAGTGAAGATACCAGAATAACAGACCCACTCAGTGACTCCCTGCGGATATACTGTAATAACAGACACACGCATTGACTCTCCCTGTGCTGATACTATAATAACAGACCCACTCAGTGACACTCTCTGTGGAGACATGATAATAACAGACCCCGTCAGTGACTCTCCCTGTGGAGATGATATTATAACAGACCTACTCAGTCACTCTCATTGTGCACTTACTTTCATAACAGACCCACTCAGCGACCCTCCCTGCGGAGATACGATAATAACAGACCCACTCAGTGACACTCCCTGTGGAGATATCATAATAACAGACCCATTCAGTGACTCTCCCTGTGGTGATATTAAAACAACAGACCAACTCAGTGACTCTCCCTGTGGAGATACTAAAACAACAGACCAACTCAGTGACTCTCCCTGTGGAGATACTATAATAACAGACCCACTCAGTGACTCTCCCTGCAGAGACACAATAATAACAGACCCACTCAATGACTCTCCCTGTGGAGATACTATAATAACAGACCCACTCAGTGACACTCCCTGTGGAGATACTATAATAACAGACCCATTCAGTGACTCTCCCTGTGGTGATACTAAAACAACAGACCAACTCAGTGACACTCCCTGTGGAGATACTATAATAACAGACCCACTCAGTGACACTCCCTGTGGAGATACTATAATAACAGACCCATTCAGTGACTCTCCCTGTGGTGATACTAAAACAACAGACCAACTCAGTGACTCTCCCTGTGGAGATACTATAACAACAGACCCACTCAGTGACTCTCCCTGCGGAGACACAATAATAACAGACCCAATCAGTGACGCTCCCTGTGGAGATACTATAATAACAGACCGACTCAGTGACTCTCCCTGTGGAGATACTATAATAACAGACCCACTCAGTGACTCTCCCTGCGGAGACACAATAATAACAGACCCAATCAGTGACTCTCCCTGTGGAGATACTATAATAACAGACCGACTCAGTGACTCTCCCTGTGGAGATACTATAATAACAGACCCATTCAGTGACTCTCCCTGTGGTGATACTAAAACAACAGACCAACTCAGTGACTCTCCCTGTGGAGATACTATAACAACAGACCCACTCAGTGACTCTCCCTGCGGAGACACAATAATAACAGACCCACTCAGTGACTCTCCCTGTGGAGATACTATAATAACAGACCCACTCAGTGACTCTCCCTGCGGAGACACAATAATAACAGACCCACTCAGTGACTCTCCCTGTGGAGATACTACAATAACAGACCGACTCAGTGACTCTCCCTGTGGAGATACTAGTACTACAGACCCACTCAGTGACTCTCCCTGTGGAGATACTACAATAACAGACCCACTCAGTGACTCTCCCGGTGGAGATACGAGAATAACAGACCCAGTCAGGTACTCTCCCTGTGGAGATACTATAACAGCAGACCAACTCAGTGACTCTCCCGGTGGAGATACGAGAATAACAGACCAACTCAGTGACTCTCCCTGTGGAGATACTATAACAACAGACCCACTCAGTGACTCTCCCTGCGGAGATACTATAAAAGCAGACCCGCTCAGTGACTCTCCCGGTGGAGATACGTGAATAACAGACCCACTCAGTGACTCTCGCTGTGGAGATACCAGAATAACAGACCCACTCAGTGACTCCCTGCGGATATACTGTAATAACAGACACACTCAGTGACCTTTCCCTGCGAAATACTACAACAGCAGACCCACTCAGTGACTCTCCCTGTGGAGATACGAGAATAACAGACCCAGTCAGGTACTCTCCCTGCGGAGATACTATAACAGCAGACCAACTCAGTGACTCTCCCAGTGGAGATACTATCATAATAATGCCACTCAGTGACTCTCCCTGTGGAGATACTATAATAACAGACCCACTCAGTGACTCTCCCTGTGGTGATACTAAAACAACAGACCCACTCAGTGACTCTCCTTGTGGAGATTCTATAACAACAGACCCACTCAGTGTCTCTCCCTGCGGAGACACAATAACAACAGACCCACTCAGTGACTCTCCCTGTGGAGATACTAAAACAACAGACAGACTCAATGACTCTCCCTGTGGAGATACTACAACAACAGAATCACTCAGTGACTCTCCCTGCGGAGACACAATAATAACAGACCCAGTCAGTGACTCTCCCTGTGGAGATACTAAAACAACAGACCCACTCAGTGACTCTCCCTCTGGAGTTAGTATAATAACAGACTCTCTCAGTGACTCTCCCTGTGCAGTTACTATAATAACAGACCAACTCAGTGACTCTCCCTGTGGAGATACTATAATAACAGACCGACTCAGTGACTCTCCCTGTGGAGATACTATAATAACAGACCCACTCAGTGATTCTCTCTGTGGAGATACTATAATAACAGACCCACTCAGTGACTCTCCCTGTGGAGAAACTCGAATAACAGACCCACTCAGTGACTCTCCCTGTGGAGATACTATAATAACAGACCCACTCAGTGACTCTCCCTATGGAGATACTCTATCAGGACACCCACTCAGTGACTGATACCGCAGTGATATTATAACAACAGACCCACTCAGTGGCTCTCCCGGTGGAGATACGAGAATAACAGACCAACTCAGTGACTCTCCCTGTGGAGATACTATAACAACAGACCCACTCAGTGACTCTCCCTGCGGAGACACAATAATAACAGACCCACTCAGTGACTCTCCCTGTGGAGATACTACAATAACAGACCGACTCAGTGACTCTCCCTGTGCAGATACTATAACTACAGACCCACTCAGTGATTCTCTCTGTGGAGATACTATAATAACAGACCCTCTCAGTGACTCTCCCTGTGGAGAAACTCGAATAACAGACTACACTCTGTGACTCTCCCTGTGGAGATACTCTATCAGGACTCCCACTCAGTGACTGATACCGCAGTTATATTATTAAAACAGACCCACTCAGTGACTCTCCCTGTGGAGACATGATAATAACAGACCCCGTCAGTGACTCTCCCTGTGGAGATGATATTATAACAGACCTACTCAGTCACTCTCATTGTGGACTTACTTTCATAACAGACCCACTCAGTGACTCTCCCGGTGGAGATACGAGAGTAACAGTCCCAGTCAGGTACTCTCCCTGTGGAGATACTATAACAGCAGACCAACTCAGTGACTCTCCCGGTGGAGATACGAGAATAACAGACCAACTCAGTGACTCTCCCTGTGGAGATACTATAACAACAGACCCACACAGTGACTCTCCCTGCGGAGATACTATAACAGTAGACCCACTCAGTGACTCTCCCGGTGGAGATACAAGAATAACAGACCCACTCAGTGACTCTCCCAGTGGAGATACTACAACAGCAGACCCGCACAGTGACTCTACCGGTGGAGGTACGAGAATAACAGACCCACTCAGTGACTCTCCCAGTGGAGATACTATAACAGCAGACCCACTCAGTGACTCTCCCGGTCGAGATACGTGAATAACAGACCCACTCAGTGACTCTCGCTGTTGAGATACCAGAATAACAGACCCACTCAGCGACTCCCTGCGGATATACTGTAATAACAGACACACGCATTGATTCTCCCTGTGCTGATACTATAATAACAGACCCACTCAGTGACACTCTCTGTGGAGATACTGTAATAACAGACCCACTCAGTGACTCCCCCAGTGAAGATACCAGAATAACAGACCCACTCAGTGACTCCCTGCGGATATACTGTAATAACAGACACACGCATTGACTCTCCCTGTGCTGATACTATAATAACAGACCCACTCAGTGACACTCTCTGTGGAGACATGATAATAACAGACCCCGTCAGTGACACTCCCTGTGGAGATGATATTATAACAGACCTACTCAGTCACTCTCATTGTGCACTTACTTTCATAACAGACCCACTCAGCGACCCTCCCTGCGGAGATACGATAATAACAGACCCACTCAGTGACACTCCCTGTGGAGATATCATAATAACAGACCCATTCAGTGACTCTCCCTGTGGTGATACTAAAACAACAGACCAACTCAGTGACTCTCCCTGTGGAGATACTAAAACAACAGACCAACTCAGTGACTCTCCCTGTGGAGATACTATAATAACAGACCCACTCAGTGACTCTCCCTGCAGAGACACAATAATAACAGACCCACTCAATGACTCTCCCTGTGGAGATACTATAATAACAGACCCACTCAGTGACACTCCCTGTGGAGATACTATAATAACAGACCCATTCAGTGACTCTCCCTGTGGTGATACTAAAACAACAGACCAACTCAGTGACACTCCCTGTGGAGATACTATAATAACAGACCCACTCAGTGACACTCCCTGTGGAGATACTATAATAACAGACCCATTCAGTGACTCTCCCTGTGGTGATACTAAAACAACAGACCAACTCAGTGACTCTCCCTGTGGAGATACTATAACAACAGACCCACTCAGTGACTCTCCCTGCGGAGACACAATAATAACAGACCCAATCAGTGACTCTCCCTGTGGAGATACTATAATAACAGACCGACTCAGTGACTCTCCCTGTGGAGATACTATAATAACAGACCCACTCAGTGACTCTCCCTGTGGAGATACTATAATAACAGACCCACTCAGTGACTCTCCCTGCGGAGACACAATAATAACAGACCCAATCAGTGACTCTCCCTGTGGAGATACTATAATAACAGACCGACTCAGTGACTCTCCCTGTGGAGATACTATAATAACAGACCCATTCAGTGACTCTCCCTGTGGTGATACTAAAACAACAGACCAACTCAGTGACTCTCCCTGTGGAGATACTATAACAACAGACCAACTCAGTGACTCTCCCTGCGGAGACACAATAATAACAGACCCACTCAGTGACTCTCCCTGTGGATATACTATAATAACAGACCCACTCAGTGACTCTCCCTGCGGAGACACAATAATAACAGACCCACTCAGTGACTCTCCCTGTGGAGATACTACAATAACAGACCGACTCAGTGACTCTCCCTGTGGAGATACTATAATAACAGACCCACTCAGTGACTCTCCCTGTGGAGATACTATAATAACAGACCCGCTCAGTGACTCTCCCGGTGGAGATACGTGAATAACAGACCCACTCAGTGACTCTCCCTGTGGAGATACCAGAATAACAGACCCACTCAGTGACTCCCTGAGGATATACTGTAATAACAGACACACTCAGTGACCTTTCCCTGCGAAATACTACAACAGCAGACCCACTCAGTGACTCTCCCGGTGGAGATACGAGAGTAACAGACCAAGTCAGGTACTCTCCCTGCGGAGATACTATAACAGCAGACCAACTCAGTGACTCTCCCGGTGGAGATACGAGAATAACAGACCAACTCAGTGACTCTCCCTGTGGAGATACTATAACAACAGACCCACACAGTGACTCTCCCTGCGGAGATACTAAAACAGTAGACCCACTCAGTGACTCTCCCGGTGGAGATACAAGAATAACAGACCCACTCAGTGACTCTCCCAGTGGAGATACTACAACAGCAGACCCGCACAGTGACTCTGCCGGTGGAGGTACGAGAATAACAGACCCACTCAGTGACTCTCCCAGTGGAGATACTATAACAGCAGACCCACTCAGTGACTCTCCCGGTCGAGATACGTGAATAACAGACCCACTCAGTGACTCTCGCTGTGGAGATACCAGAATAACAGACCCACTCAGCGACTCCCTGCGGATATACTGTAATAACAGACACACGCATTGATTCTCCCTGTGCTGATACTATAATAACAGACCCACTCAGTGACACTCTCTGTGGAGATACTGTAATAACAGACCCACTCAGTGACTCCCCCAGTGAAGATACCAGAATAACAGACCCACTCAGTGACTCCCTGCGGATATACTGTAATAACAGACACACGCATTGACTCTCCCTGTGCTGATACTATAATAACAGACCCACTCAGTGACACTCTCTGTGGAGACATGATAATAACAGACCCCGTCAGTGACTCTCCCTGTGGAGATGATATTATAACAGACCTACTCAGTCACTCTCATTGTGCACTTACTTTCATAACAGACCCACTCAGCGACCCTCCCTGCGGAGATACGATAATAACAGACCCACTCAGTGACACTCCCTGTGGAGATATCATAATAACAGACCCATTCAGTGACTCTCCCTGTGGTGATATTAAAACAACAGACCAACTCAGTGACTCTCCCTGTGGAGATACTAAAACAACAGACCAACTCAGTGACTCTCCCTGTGGAGATACTATAATAACAGACCCACTCAGTGACTCTCCCTGCAGAGACACAATAATAACAGACCCACTCAATGACTCTCCCTGTGGAGATACTATAATAACAGACCCACTCAGTGACACTCCCTGTGGAGATACTATAATAACAGACCCATTCAGTGACTCTCCCTGTGGTGATACTAAAACAACAGACCAACTCAGTGACACTCCCTGTGGAGATACTATAATAACAGACCCACTCAGTGACACTCCCTGTGGAGATACTATAATAACAGACCCATTCAGTGACTCTCCCTGTGGTGATACTAAAACAACAGACCAACTCAGTGACTCTCCCTGTGGAGATACTATAACAACAGACCCACTCAGTGACTCTCCCTGCGGAGACACAATAATAACAGACCCAATCAGTGACTCTCCCTGTGGAGATACTATAATAACAGACCGACTCAGTGACTCTCCCTGTGGAGATACTATAATAACAGACCCACTCAGTGACTCTCCCTGCGGAGACACAATAATAACAGACCCAATCAGTGACTCTCCCTGTGGAGATACTATAATAACAGACCGACTCAGTGACTCTCCCTGTGGAGATACTATAATAACAGACCCATTCAGTGACTCTCCCTGTGGTGATACTAAAACAACAGACCAACTCAGTGACTCTCCCTGTGGAGATACTATAACAACAGACCCACTCAGTGACTCTCCCTGCGGAGACACAATAATAACAGACCCACTCAGTGACTCTCCCTGTGGAGATACTATAATAACAGACCCACTCAGTGACTCTCCCTGCGGAGACACAATAATAACAGACCCACTCAGTGACTCTCCCTGTGGAGATACTACAATAACAGACCGACTCAGTGACTCTCCCTGTGGAGATACTATAACTACAGACCCACTCAGTGACTCTCCCTGTGGAGATACTACAATAACAGACCCACTCAGTGACTCTCCCGGTGGAGATACGAGAATAACAGACCCAGTCAGGTACTCTCCCTGTGGAGATACTATAACAGCAGACCAACTCAGTGACTCTCCCGGTGGAGATACGAGAATAACAGACCCAGTCAGGTACTCTCCCTGTGGAGATACTATAACAACAGACCCACTCAGTGACTCTCCCTGCGGAGATACTATAAAAGCAGACCCGCTCAGTGACTCTCCCGGTGGAGATACGTGAATAACAGACCCACTCAGTGACTCTCCCTGTGGAGATACCAGAATAACAGACCCACTCAGTGACTCCCTGCGGATATACTGTAATAACAGACACACTCAGTGACCTTTCCCTGCGAAATACTACAACAGCAGACCCACTCAGTGACTCTCCCTGTGGAGATACGAGAATAACAGACCCAGTCAGGTACTCTCCCTGCGGAGATACTATAACAGCAGACCAACTCAGTGACTCTCCCAGTGGAGATACTATCATAATAATGCCACTCAGTGACTCTCCCTGTGGAGATACTATAATAACAGACCCACTCAGTGACTCTCCCTGTGGTGATACTAAAACAACAGACCCACTCAGTGACTCTCCTTGTGGAGATTCTATAACAACAGACCCACTCAGTGTCTCTCCCTGCGGAGACACAATAACAACAGACCCACTCAGTGACTCTCCCTGTGGAGATACTAAAACAACAGACAGACTCAATGACTCTCCCTGTGGAGATACTACAACAACAGAATCACTCAGTGACTCTCCCTGCGGAGACACAATAATAACAGACCCAGTCAGTGACTCTCCCTGTGGAGATACTAAAACAACAGACCCACTCAGTGACTCTCCCTCTGGAGTTAGTATAATAACAGACTCTCTCAGTGACTCTCCCTGTGCAGTTACTATAATAACAGACCAACTCAGTGACTCTCCCTGTGGAGATACTATAATAACAGACCGACTCAGTGACTCTCCCTGTGGAGATACTATAATAACAGACCCACTCAGTGATTCTCTCTGTGGAGATACTATAATAACAGACCCACTCAGTGACTCTCCCTGTGGAGAAACTCGAATAACAGACCCACTCAGTGACTCTCCCTGTGGAGATACTATAATAACAGACCCACTCAGTGACTCTCCCTATGGAGATACTCTATCAGGACACCCACTCAGTGACTGATACCGCAGTGATATTATAACAACAGACCCACTCAGTGGCTCTCCCGGTGGAGATACGAGAATAACAGACCAACTCAGTGACACTCCCTGTGGAGATACTATAACAACAGACCCACTCAGTGACTCTCCCTGCGGAGACACAATAATAACAGACCCACTCAGTGACTCTCCCTGTGGAGATACTACAATAACAGACCGACTCAGTGACTCTCCCTGTGGAGATACTATAACTACAGACCCACTCAGTGATTCTCTCTGTGGAGATACTATAATAACAGACCCTCTCAGTGACTCTCCCTGTGGAGAAACTCGAATAACAGACTACACTCTGTGACTCTCCCTGTGGAGATACTCTATCAGGACTCCCACTCAGTGACTGATACCGCAGTTATATTATTAAAACAGACCCACTCAGTGACTCTCCCTGTGGAGACATGATAATAACAGACCCCGTCAGTGACTCTCCCTGTGGAGATGATATTATAACAGACCTACTCAGTCACTCTCATTGTGGACTTACTTTCATAACAGACCCACTCAGTGACTCTCCCGGTGGAGATACGAGAGTAACAGTCCCAGTCAGGTACTCTCCCTGTGGAGATACTATAACAGCAGACCAACTCAGTGACTCTCCCGGTGGAGATACGAGAATAACAGACCAACTCAGTGACTCTCCCTGTGGAGATACTATAACAACAGACCCACACAGTGACTCTCCCTGCGGAGATACTATAACAGTAGACCCACTCAGTGACTCTCCCGGTGGAGATACAAGAATAACAGACCCACTCAGTGACTCTCCCAGTGGAGATACTACAACAGCAGACCCGCACAGTGACTCTGCCGGTGGAGGTACGAGAATAACAGACCCACTCAGTGACTCTCCCAGTGGAGATACTATAACAGCAGACCCACTCAGTGACTCTCCCGGTCGAGATACGTGAATAACAGACCCACTCAGTGACTCTCGCTGTGGAGATACCAGAATAACAGACCCACTCAGCGACTCCCTGCGGATATACTGTAATAACAGACACACGCATTGATTCTCCCTGTGCTGATACTATAATAACAGACCCACTCAGTGACACTCTCTGTGGAGATACTGTAATAACAGACCCACTCAGTGACTCCCCCAGTGAAGATACCAGAATAACAGACCCACTCAGTGACTCCCTGCGGATATACTGTAATAACAGACACACGCATTGACTCTCCCTGTGCTGATACTATAATAACAGACCCACTCAGTGACACTCTCTGTGGAGACATGATAATAACAGACCCCGTCAGTGACTCTCCCTGTGGAGATGATATTATAACAGACCTACTCAGTCACTCTCATTGTGCACTTACTTTCATAACAGACCCACTCAGCGACCCTCCCTGCGGAGATACGATAATAACAGACCCACTCAGTGACACTCCCTGTGGAGATATCATAATAACAGACCCATTCAGTGACTCTCCCTGTGGTGATACTAAAACAACAGACCAACTCAGTGACTCTCCCTGTGGAGATACTAAAACAACAGACCAACTCAGTGACTCTCCCTGTGGAGATACTATAATAACAGACCCACTCAGTGACTCTCCCTGCAGAGACACAATAATAACAGACCCACTCAATGACTCTCCCTGTGGAGATACTATAATAACAGACCCACTCAGTGACACTCCCTGTGGAGATACTATAATAACAGACCCATTCAGTGACTCTCCCTGTGGTGATACTAAAACAACAGACCAACTCAGAGACTCTCCCTGTGGAGATACTATAATAACAGACCCACTCAGTGACACTCCCTGTGGAGATACTATAATAACAGACCCATTCAGTGACTCTCCCTGTGGTGATACTAAAACAACAGACCAACTCAGTGACTCTCCCTGTGGAGATACTATAACAACAGACCCACTCAGTGACTCTCCCTGCGGAGACACAATAATAACAGACCCAATCAGTGACTCTCCCTGTGGAGATACTATAATAACAGACCGACTCAGTGACTCTCCCTGTGGAGATACTATAATAACAGACCCACTCAGTGACTCTCCCTGTGGAGATACTATAATAACAGACCCACTCAGTGACTCTCCCTGCGGAGACACAATAATAACAGACCCAATCAGTGACTCTCCCTGTGGAGATACTATAATAACAGACCGACTCAGTGACTCTCCCTGTGGAGATACTATAATAACAGACCCATTCAGTGACTCTCCCTGTGGTGATACTAAAACAACAGACCAACTCAGTGACTCTCCCTGTGGAGATAATATAACAACAGACCCACTCAGTGACTCTCCCTGCGGAGACACAATAATAACAGACCCACTCAGTGACTCTCCCTGTGGATATACTATAATAACAGACCCACTCAGTGACTCTCCCTGCGGAGACACAATAATAACAGACCCACTCAGTGACTCTCCCTGTGGAGATACTACAATAACAGACCGACTCAGTGACTCTCCCTGTGGAGATACTATAACTACAGACCCACTCAGTGATTCTCTCTGTGGAGATACTATAATAACAGACCCACTCAGTGACTCTCCCTGTGGAGAAACTCGAATAACAGACCCACTCAGTGACTCTCCCTGTGGAGATACTCTATCAGGACACCCACTCAGTGACTGATACCGCAGTGATATTATTAAAACAGACCCACTCAGTGACTCTCCCTGTGGAGACATGATAATAACAGACCCCGTCAGTGACTCTCCCTGTGGCGATGATATTATAACAGACCTACTTAGTCACTCTCATTGTGGACTTACTTTCATAACAGACCCACTCAGTGACTCTCCCGGTGGAGATACGAGAATAACAGACCCAGTCAGGTACTCTCCCTGTGGAGATACTATAACAGCAGACCAACTCAGTGACTCTCCCGGTGGAGATACGAGAATAACAGACCAACTCAGTGACTCTCCCTGTGGAGATACTATAACAACAGACCCACTCAGTGACTCTCCCTGCGGAGATACTATAAAAGCAGACCCGCTCAGTGACTCTCCCGGTGGAGATACGTGAATAACAGACCCACTCAGTGACTCTCCCTGTGGAGATACCAGAATAACAGACCCACTCAGTGACTCCCTGCGGATATACTGTAATAACAGACACACTCAGTGACCTTTCCCTGCGAAATACTACAACAGCAGACCCACTCAGTGACTCTCCCTGTGGAGATACGAGAATAACAGACCCAGTCAGGTACTCTCCCTGCGGAGATACTATAACAGCAGACCAACTCAGTGACTCTCCCAGTGGAGATACTATCATAATAATGCCACTCAGTGACTCTCCCTGTGGAGATACTATAATAACAGACCCACTCAGTGACTCTCCCTGTGGTGATACTAAAACAACAGACCCACTCAGTGACTCTCCTTGTGGAGATTCTATAACAACAGACCCACTCAGTGTCTCTCCCTGCGGAGACACAATAACAACAGGCCCACTCAGTGACTCTCCCTGTGGAGATACTAAAACAACAGACAGACTCAATGACTCTCCCTGTGGAGATACTACAACAACAGAATCACTCAGTGACTCTCCCTGCGGAGACACAATAATAACAGACCCAGTCAGTGACTCTCCCTGTGGAGATACTAAAACAACAGACCCACTCAGTGACTCTCCCTCTGGAGTTAGTATAATAACAGACTCTCTCAGTGACTCTCCCTGTGCAGTTACTATAATAACAGACCAACTCAGTGACTCTCCCTGTGGAGATACTATAATAACAGACCGACTCAGTGACTCTCCCTGTGGAGATACTATAATAACAGACCCACTCAGTGATTCTCTCTGTGGAGATACTATAATAACAGACCCACTCAGTGACTCTCCCTGTGGAGAAACTCGAATAACAGACCCACTCAGTGACTCTCCCTGTGGAGATACTATAATAACAGACCCACTCAGTGACTCTCCCTATGGAGATACTCTATCAGGACACCCACTCAGTGACTGATACCGCAGTGATATTATAACAACAGACCCACTCAGTGGCTCTCCCGGTGGAGATACGAGAATAACAGACCCAGTCAGGTACTCTCCCTGTGGAGATACTATAACAGCGGACCCACTCAGTGACTCTGCCGGTGGAGATACGAGAATAACAGACCCACTCAGTGACTCACCCAGTGGAGATACTATAACAGCTGACCCACTCAGTGACTCTCCCGGTGGAGATACGTGAATAACTGACCCACTCAGTGACTCTCCCTGTGGAGATACCAGAATAACAGACCCACTCAGTGACTCCCTGCGGATATACTGTAATAACAGACACACGCATTAAGTCTCCCTGTGCTGATACTATAATAACAGACCCACTCAGTGACACTCCCTGTGGAGATACTGTCATAACAGACCCACACAGTGACCTTCCCCTGCGAAATACTATAACAGCAGACCCACTCAGTGACTCTCCCGGTGGAGATACGAGAATAACAGACCCAGTCAGGTACTCTCCCTGTGGAGATACTATAACAGCAGACCAACTCAGTGACTCTCCCTGTGGAGATACTATAACAGCAGACCCACTCAGTGACTCTCCCGCTGGATATACAAGAATAACAGACCCACTCAGTGACTCTCCCAGTGGAGATACTATAACAGCAGACCCACACAGTGACTCTCCCGGTGGAGATACGAGAATAACAGACCCACTCAGTGACTCTCCCTGTGGAGATACCAGAATAACAGACCCACTCAGTGACTCCCTGCGGATATACTGTAATAACAGACACACGCATTGACTCTCCCTGTGCTGATACCATAATAACAGACCAACTCAGTGACACTCTCTGTGGAGATGCTATAATAACATTGCCACTCTGTGACTCTCCCTGTGGAGATACTATAATAACATTGCCACTCTGTGACTCTCCCTGCAGAGATACTATAATAACAGACCCATTCAGTGACTCTCCCTGTGGAGATACTGTAATAACAGACCCACTCAGTGAATCTCCCAGTGGAGATACTATCATAATAATGCCACTCAGTGACTCTCCCTGTGGAGTAACTATAATAACAGACTCACTCAGTGACTCTCCCTGTGGAGATACTATAATAACAGACCCACTCAGTGACTCTCCCTATGGAGATACACTATCAGGACACCCACTCAGTGACTGATACCGCAGTGATATTATAACAACAGACCCACTCAGTGGCTCTCCCGGTGGAGATACAAGAATAACAGACCCAGTCAGGTACTCTCCCTGTGGAGATACTATAACTGCAGACCCACTCAGTGACTCTGCCGGTGGAGATACGAGAATAACAGACCCACTCAGTGACTCTCCCAGTGGAGATACTATAACAGCTGACCCACTCAGTGACTCTCCCGGTGGAGATACGTGAATGACAGACCCACTCAGTGACTCTCCCTGTGGAGATACCAGAAAAACAGACCCACTCAGTGACTCCCTGCGGATATACTGTAATAACAGACACACGCATTAAGTCTCCCTGTCCTGATACTATAATAACAGACCCACTCAGTGACACTCCCTGTGGAGATAATGCAATAACAGACCCACTCAGTGACCTTCCCCTGCGAAATACTATAACAGCAGACCCACTCAGTGACTCTCCCGGTGGAGATACGAGAATAACAGACCCAGTCAGGTACTCTCCCTGTGGAGATACTATAACAGCAGACCAACTCAGTGACTCTCCCTGTGGAGATACTATAACAGCAGACCCACTCAGTGACTCTCCCGCTGGATATACAAGAATAACAGACCCACTCAGTGACTCTCCCAGTGGAGATACTATAACAGCAGACCCACTCAGTGACTCTCCCGGTGGAGATACCATAATAACAGACCAACTCAGTGACACTCTCTGTGGAGATGCTATAATAACATTGCCACTCTGTGACTCTCCCTGTGGAGATACTATAATAACATTGCCACTCTGTGACTCTCCCTGCGGAGATACTATAATAACAGACCCATTCAGTGACTCTCCCTGTGGAGATACTGTAATAACAGACCCACTCAGTGAATCTCCCAGTGGAGATACTATCATAATAATGCCACTCAGTGACTCTCCCTGTGGAGTAACTATAATAACAGACTCACTCAGTGACTCTCCCTGTGGAGATACTATAATAACAGACCCACTCAGTGACTCTCCCTATGGAGATACACTATCAGGACACCCACTCAGTGACTGATACCGCAGTGATATTATAACAACAGACCCACTCAGTGGCTCTCCCGGTGGAGATACAAGAATAACAGACCCAGTCAGGTACTCTCCCTGTGGAGATACTATAACTGCAGACCCACTCAGTGACTCTGCCGGTGGAGATACGAGAATAACAGACCCACTCAGTGACTCTCCCAGTGGAGATACTATAACAGCTGACCCACTCAGTGACTCTCCCGGTGGAGATACGTGAATAACAGACCCACTCAGTGACTCTCCCTGTGGAGATACCAGAAAAACAGACCCACTCAGTGACTCCCTGCGGATATACTGTAATAACAGACACACGCATTAAGTCTCCCTGTCCTGATACTATAATAACAGACCCACTCAGTGACACTCCCTGTGGAGATAATGCAATAACAGACCCACTCAGTGACCTTCCCCTGCGAAATACTATAACAGCAGACCCACTCAGTGACTCTCCCGGTGGAGATACGAGAATAACAGACCCAGTCAGGTACTCTCCCTGTGGAGATACTATAACAGCAGACCAACTCAGTGACTCTCCCTGTGGAGATACTATAACAGCAGACCCACTCAGTGACTCTCCCGCTGGATATACAAGAATAACAGACCCACTCAGTGACTCTCCCAGTGGAGATACTATAACAGCAGACCCACTCAGTGACTCTCCCGGTGGAGATACCATAATAACAGACCAACCCAGTGACACTCTCTGTGGAGATGCTATAATAACATTGCCACTCTGTGACTCTCCCTGTGGAGATACTATAATAACAGACCCACTCAGTGACTCTCCCTGTGGAGATACTATAATAACAGACCCACTCAGTGACTCTCCCTGTGGAGATACTACAATAACAGACCGACTCAGTGACTCTCCCTGTGGAGATACTATAACAACAGACCCACTCAGTGACTCTCCCTGCGGAGACACAATAATAACAGACCCACTCAGTGACTCTCCCTGTGGATATACTATAATAACAGACCCACTCAGTGACTCTCCCTGCGGAGACACAATAATAACAGACCCACTCAGTGACTCTCCCTGTGGAGATACTACAATAACAGACCGACTCAGTGACTCTCCCTGTGGAGATACTATAACTACAGACCCACTCAGTGATTCTCTCTGTGGAGATACTATAATAACAGACCCACTCAGTGACTCTCCCTGTGGAGAAACTCGAATAACAGACCCACTCAGTGACTCTCCCTGTGGAGATACTCTATCAGGACACCCACTCAGTGACTGATACCGCAGTGATATTATTAAAACAGACCCACTCAGTGACTCTCCCTGTGGAGACATGATAATAACAGACCCCGTCAGTGACTCTCCCTGTGGAGATGATATTATAACAGACCTACTTAGTCACTCTCATTGTGGACTTACTTTCATAACAGACCCACTCAGTGACTCTCCCGGTGGAGATACGAGAATAACAGACCCAGTCAGGTACTCTCCCTGTGGAGATACTATAACAGCAGACCAACTCAGTGACTCTCCCTGCGGAGATACTATAAAAGCAGACCCGCTCAGTGACTCTCCCGGTGGAGATACGTGAATAACAGACCCACTCAGTGACTCTCCCTGTGGAGATACCAGAATAACAGACCCACTCAGTGACTCCCTGCGGATATACTGTAATAACAGACACACTCAGTGACCTTTCCCTGCGAAATACTACAACAGCAGACCCACTCAGTGACTCTCCCTGTGGAGATACGAGAATAACAGACCCAGTCAGGTACTCTCCCTGCGGAGATACTATAACAGCAGACCAACTCAGTGACTCTCCCAGTGGAGGTACTATCATAATAATGCCACTCAGTGACTCTCCCTGTGGAGATACTATAATAACAGACCCACTCAGTGACTCTCCCTGTGGTGATACTAAAACAACAGACCCACTCAGTGACTCTCCTTGTGGAGATTCTATAACAACAGACCCACTCAGTGTCTCTCCCTGCGGAGACACAATAACAACAGACCCACTCAGTGACTCTCCCTGTGGGGATACTAAAACAACAGACAGACTCAATGACTCTCCCTGTGGAGATACTACAACAACAGAATCACTCAGTGACTCTCCCTGCGGAGACACAATAATAACAGACCCAGTCAGTGACTCTCCCTGTGGAGATACTAAAACAACAGACCCACTCAGTGACTCTCCCTCTGGAGTTAGTATAATAACAGACTCTCTCAGTGACTCTCCCTGTGCAGTTACTATAATAACAGACCAACTCAGTGACTCTCCCTGTGGAGATACTATAATAACAGACCGACTCAGTGACTCTCCCTGTGGAGATACTATAATAACAGACCCACTCAGTGATTCTCTCTGTGGAGATACTATAATAACAGACCCACTCAGTGACTCTCCCTGTGGAGAAACTCGAATAACAGACCCACTCAGTGACTCTCCCTGTGGAGATACTATAATAACAGACCCACTCAGTGACTCTCCCTATGGAGATACTCTATCAGGACACCCACTCAGTGACTGATACCGCAGTGATATTATAACAACAGACCCACTCAGTGGCTCTCCCGGTGGAGATACGAGAATAACAGACCCAGTCAGGTACTCTCCCTGTGGAGATACTATAACAGCGGACCCACTCAGTGACTCTGCCGGTGGAGATACGAGAATAACAGACCCACTCAGTGACTCTCCCAGTGGAGATACTATAACAGCTGACCCACTCAGTGACTCTCCCGGTGGAGATACGTGAATAACTGACCCACTCAGTGACTCTCCCTGTGGAGATACCAGAATAACAGACCCACTCAGTGACTCCCTGCGGATATACTGTAATAACAGACACACGCATTAAGTCTCCCTGTGCTGATACTATAATAACAGACCCACTCAGTGACACTCCCTGTGGAGATACTGTCATAACAGACCCACACAGTGACCTTCCCCTGCGAAATACTATAACAGCAGACCCACTCAGTGACTCTCCCGGTGGAGATACGAGAATAACAGACCCAGTCAGGTACTCTCCCTGTGGAGATACTATAACAGCAGACCAACTCAGTGACTCTCCCTGTGGAGATACTATAACAGCAGACCCACTCAGTGACTCTCCCGCTGGATATACAAGAATAACAGACCCACTCAGTGACTCTCCCAGTGGAGATACTATAACAGCAGACCCACACAGTGACTCTCCCGGTGGAGATACGAGAATAACAGACCCACTCAGTGACTCTCCCTGTGGAGATACCAGAATAACAGACCCACTCAGTGACTCCCTGCGGATATACTGTAATAACAGACACACGCATTGACTCTCCCTGTGCTGATAGCATAATAACAGACCAACTCAGTGACACTCTCTGTGGAGATGCTATAATAACATTGCCACTCTGTGACTCTCCCTGTGGAGATACTATAATAACATTGCCACTCTGTGACTCTCCCTGCGGAGATACTATAATAACAGACCCATTCAGTGACTCTCCCTGTGGAGATACTGTAATAACAGACCCACTCAGTGAATCTCCCAGTGGAGATACTATCATAATAATGCCACTCAGTGACTCTCCCTGTGGAGTAACTATAATAACAGACTCACTCAGTGACTCTCCCTGTGGAGATACTATAATAACAGACCCACTCAGTGACTCTCCCTATGGAGATACACTATCAGGACACCCACTCAGTGACTGATACAGCAGTGATATTATAACAACAGACGCACTCAGTGGCTCTCCCGGTGGAGATACAAGAATAACAGACCCAGTCAGGTACTCTCCCTGTGGAGATACTATAACTGCAGACCCACTCAGTGACTCTGCCGGTGGAGATACGAGAATAACAGACCCACTCAGTGACTCTCCCAGTGGAGATACTATAACAGCTGACCCACTCAGTGACTCTCCCGGTGGAGATACGTGAATAACAGACCCACTCAGTGACTCTCCCTGTGGAGATACCAGAAAAACAGACCCACTCAGTGACTCCCTGCGGATATACTGTAATAACAGACACACGCATTAAGTCTCCCTGTCCTGATACTATAATAACAGACCCACTCAGTGACACTCCCTGTGGAGATAATGCAATAACAGACCCACTCAGTGACCTTCCCCTGCGAAATACTATAACAGCAGACCCACTCAGTGACTCTCCCGGTGGAGATACGAGAATAACAGACCCAGTCAGGTACTCTCCCTGTGGAGATACTATAACAGCAGACCAACTCAGTGACTCTCCCTGTGGAGATACTATAACAGCAGACCCACTCAGTGACTCTCCCGCTGGATATACAAGAATAACAGACCCACTCAGTGACTCTCCCAGTGGAGATACTATAACAGCAGACCCACTCAGTGACTCTCCCGGTGGAGATACCATAATAACAGACCAACCCAGTGACACTCTCTGTGGAGATGCTATAATAACATTGCCACTCTGTGACTCTCCCTGTGGAGAAACTATAATAACAGACCCACTCAGTGATTCTCTCTGTGGAGATACTATAATAACAGACCCACTCAGTGACTGTCCCTGTGGATAAACTCGAATAACAGACCCACTCAGTGACTCTCCCTGTGGAGATACTATAATAACAGACCCACTCAGTGACTCTCCCTATGGAGATACTCTATCAGGACACCCACTCAGTGACTGATACCGCAGTGATATTATAACAACAGACCCACTCAGTGGCTCTCCCGGTGGAGATACGAGAATAACAGACCCAGTCAGGTACTCTCCCTGTGGAGATACTATAACAGCAGACCCACTCAGTGACTCTGCCGGTGGAGATACGAGAATAACAGACCCACTCAGTGACTCTCCCAGTGGAGATACTATAACAGCTGACCCACTCAGTGACTCTCCCGGTGGAGATACTTGAATAACAGACCCACTCAGTGACTCTCCCTGTGGAGATACCAGAATAACAGACCCACTCAGTGACTCCCTGCGGATTTACTGTAATACCAGACACACGCATTAAGTCTCCCTGTGCTGATACTATAATAACAGACCCACTCAGTGACACTCCCTGTGGAGATACTGTCATAACAGACCCACACAGTGACCTTCCCCTGCGAAATACTATAACAGCAGACCCACTCAGTGACTCTCCCGGTGGAGATACGAGAATAACAGACCCAGTCAGGTACTCTCCCTGTGGAGATACTATAACAGCAGACCAACTCAGTGACTCTCCCTGTGGAGATACTATAACAGCAGACCCACTCAGTGACTCTCCCGCTGGATATACAAGAATAACAGACCCACTCAGTGACTCTCCCAGTGGAGATACTATAACAGCAGACCCACTCAGTGACTCTCCCGGTGGAGATACGAGAATAACAGACCCACTCAGTGACTCTCCCTGTGGAGATACCAGAATAACAGACCCACTCAGTGACTCCCTGCGGATATACTGTAATAACAGACACACGCATTGACTCTCCCTGTGCTGATACCATAATAACAGACCAACTCAGTGACACTCTCTGTGGAGATGCTATAATAACATTGCCACTCTGTGACTCTCCCTGTGGAGATACTATAATAACATTGCCACTCTGTGACTCTCCCTGCGGAGATACTATAATAACAGACCCACTCAGTGACTCTCCCTGTGGAGATACTGTAATAACAGTCCCACTCAGTGAATCTCCCAGTGGAGATACTATCATAATAATGCCACTCAGTGACTCTCCCTGTGGAGTAACTATAATAACAGACCCACTCAGTGACTCTCCCTGTGGAGATACTATAATAACAGACCCACTCAGTGACTCTCCCTATGGAGATACTCTATCAGGACACCCACTCAGTGACTGATACCGCAGTGATATTATAACAACAGACCCACTCAGTGGCTCTCCCGGTGGAGATACGAGAATAACAGACCCAGTCAGGTACTCTCCCTGTGGAGATACTATAACAGCAGACCCACTCAGTGACTCTGCCGGTGGAGATACGAGAATAACAGACCCACTCAGTGACTCTCCCAGTGGAGATACTATAACAGCTGACCCACTCAGTGACTCTCCCGGTGGAGATACGTGAATAACAGACACACTCAGTGACTCTCCCTGTGGAGATACCAGAAAAACAGACCCACTCAGTGACTCCCTGCGGATATACTGTAATAACAGACACACGCATTAAGTCTCCCTGTCCTGATACTATAATAACAGACCCACTCAGTGACACTCCCTGTGGAGATAATGCAATAACAGACCCACTCAGTGACCTTCCCCTGCGAAATACTATAACAGCAGACCCACTCAGTGACTCTCCCGGTGGAGATACGAGAATAACAGACCCAGTCAGGTACTCTCCCTGTGGAGATACTATAACAGCAGACCAACTCAGTGACTCTCCCTGTGGAGATACTATAACAGCAGACCCACTCAGTGACTCTCCCGCTGGATATACAAGAATAACAGACCCACTCAGTGACTCTCCCAGTGGAGATACTATAACAGCAGACCCACTCAGTGACTCTCCCGGTGGAGATACCATAATAACAGACCAACCCAGTGACACTCTCTGTGGAGATGCTATAATAACATTGCCACTCTGTGACTCTCCCTGTGGAGATACTATAATAACATTGCCACTCTGTGACTCTCCCTGCGGAGATACTATAATAACAGACCCACTCAGTGACTCTCCCTGTGGAGATACTGTAATAACAGACCCACTCAGTGAATCTCCCAGTGGAGATACTATCATAATAATGCCACTCAGTGACTCTCCCTGTGGAGTAACTATAATAACACTGCCACTCAGTGACTCTCCCTGCGGAGATACTATAATAACAGACCCACTCAGTGACTCTCCCTGTGGAGATACTGTAATAACAGCCCCACTCAGTGAATCTCCCAGTGGAGATACTATCATAATAATGCCACTCAGTGACTCTCCCTGTGGAGTAACTAAAATAACAGACCCACTCAGTGACTCTCCCTGAGGAGATACTATAATAACAGAGCCACTCAGCGGCTCCTCTGGGGATATCCTATAATCACAGATCCACTCAGTATCTCTCCCTTTGGAGATACCAGAACAACAGACCCAGTCAGTGACTCTCCCTGTTGAGATACTAATACAACAGACCCATTCAGTGACCTCCCTGTGGAGATAATATAAAAACAGATCCACTCAGTGACTCTTCCTGTTGAAATATTCAAAGCAGAGATCGAAGGGGTTAAGGGTAACCATGTTCCCACAAGGGAAAAGGGCGAGGTGGCCAAATCCAGAGCCTGTGGGAGAGCAGACCGGCCCCACTGTGTCTGTCTCTCTGGTCCTGAGGTATAGCAGACCTTCCCCGCGGTGACAGTACCATTTAGACTGGGTGAGAGCAGACTGGCCCCACTGTGTCTGCATCACTAAGCCTGGGTAAGAGCAGACTGTCCCCACCGTGTCTGTATCACTGAGCCTGGGGTAGAGCAGGCTGGCTCCACTGTGGCTGTATCACTGGTCCTGAGGTATAGCAGACCTTCCCCGCAGTGACAGTACCATTTAGACTGGGTGAGAGCAGACCGTCCCCACTGTGTCTGTATCACTGAGCCTGGGGCAGAGCAGGCTGGCCCCACTGTGGCTGTATCCCGCAGCCTGATGGAGAGAAGACCAGTTCCAATGTGTCCGTATCAGTAAGACTGACGGAGGGAAGACTTGCCCAACATTTTCTGTATCACTTCGCCTGGAGAAGAGGAGACTGGTGCACTGCATCTGTATGACTGAGCCTGAGGGAGAGCAGACTGGCCCCACTTTGTCTGCATCACTGAACATGGGGGAGAGCAGACGGGCTCCACTGTTTCTGTATCACTGAGCCTTGGTGAGCGCAGAGCGGCCCTCCTGTGTCTGTATCACGGAGCCTGGGGAGAGCAGGCATACTCCACTGGGTCTGCATCACTGAGATTGGGGGAGACCAGGCTAGCCGCAACGTGTCTGTTTCAATGAGTCTTGGGTAAAGTAGACCGGCCCCATTGTGTGTGCACCACTGAACCTGGGGGAGAGAAGGCCAGCCCCACTGTTTCTGCATCACAGTAACTGGGGCACAGCAGACCGGGCTCCCTGTGTTAGTAGGAGGGAGCTTGGGGGAGAGCAGACAGGCCCCCTCTGTGTCTGTATCACTGAGCCTGGATAGAGCAGACCATCCCCACTGTGTCGGTATCACTGAGCCTGATGGAGAGAAGACCCGCCCCACTCTGTGTCACTGAGCCTGGGAGAAAGCAGACTGACCCTGCTGTGACTGTGTCACTGAGCCTGGGGAAAGCAGATCGGCCCATCAACGTCTGCATCACTGAGCCTGGGAGGATGGCAGACTGGCCCCACTGTGCCTGTATCACTGGGCCTGACGGAGAGAAGAGTGCCCCACTCTGTGTCACTGAGCCTGGGGGGGAGAGCGGACCGGCCCATCCGAGCCTGCATTACTGAGCCCAGATGGAGGGCAGACTGGCCCCACTGTGGCTGTATCACTGAGCCTGGGAGAGAGCAGACTGGCCGCACTGTGTCTACAACACTGAGATGGGGTGAGAGCAGAGTCCCCTCCGTGCTTGCATCAGTGAGCCAGGGGAGAGCAGACAGACACCACTGTGGCTGCATGACTGAGATTGGGGGAGAGTAGACCGGCCCCAACGTGTCTGTATCAGTGAGTCTTGGCGAGAGCAGACTGGCCCCATTGTGTCTGTGCCACTGAGCCTGGGGGTGAGTGGACCAGCCCATCAGTATCCGCGTTACTGAGCCGGGGGGTGGGGGGGGGGGGGGGGAGGGCAGACTGGCGCCACTGTGTCTGTGTGTCTGATCTTGGGGAAGAGCAGATCAACTCCACTGGGTCTGTATCACTGAGATTGGGGGAGACCGGAGTGAGCTTGAAGGGGAGCAGACCGACTTCACGGTGGATGCATGACTGAGCCTTGGGGTGAGCAGATCGGCTCAACTGTGACATTATTACTGAGCCTGGGGGAGAGCTTAACCGCCCCACTGTGTCTGCATCACCGATCCTGGGGGAGAGCAGACCCGCCCCGATGTGCCTGTATCATGAAGCCTGCGGTACAAAGAACAAGCAACAAAGAACAGTACAGCACAGGAACAGGCCATTCGGCCCTCCAAGCATGTGCCGATCTTGATGCATGCTTAAACTAAAAACTTCTGCACTTCCGGGGACCGTATCCCTCTATTCTCATCCTATTCATGTATTTGTCAAGATGCCTCTTAAACGGCATTATCGTACCTGCTACCCACACCTCCCCCAGCAGCAAGTTCCAGGCACTCACCACGCTCTTTGTAAAAAACTTGCATCGCACATCCCCTCTGAACTTTGCCCCTCGCACCTTAAACCTATGTCCACGTGCAACTGACTCTTCCACCCTGGGAAAAGCTTCTGACTATCCACTCTGTCCATGCCACTCATAACTTTGTAAACCTCTATCATGTTGCCCCTCCACCTCCGTCGTTCCAGTGAAAACAATCCGAATTTATCCAGCCTCTCATCGTAGCTAATACCCTCCAGACCAGACGACACCCGAATAAACCTCTTCTGTACCCTCTCCAAAGCCTCCACGTCCTTCTGATAGTGTGGTGACCAGCATTGCACGCAATATTCTAAGTGTGGCCTCACTAAAGGTCTGTACAGCTGCAGCATGATTTGCCAATTTTTATACTCTATGCCTGGACCGATGAAGGCAAGCATGCTGTCTGCCTTCTTGATTACCTTATCCACATGTGTTGCCACTTTCAGTGACCTGTGGACATGTACGCCCAGATCTCTCTACCTGTCAATACTCCTAAGGGTCTGCCATTTACTGTATAATTTCCACCTGCATTAGATCTTCCAAAATATTTTACCTCACATTTGTCCGGATTAAACTCCATCTGCCATTTCTCCGTCCAAGTCTCCAACCGATCTATATCCTGATGTATCATCTGACAATCCTCATCACTATCCGCAACTTCACCAACCTTTGTGTCGTCTGCAAACGTACCAATCAGACCAGCTGCATTTTCCTCCAAATCATTTATATATACTACAAACAGCAAAGGTCCCAGCACTGATCCCTGCGGAATACCACTAGCCACAGCCCTCCATTCGGAAAAGCACCATTCCACTTCGACCCTCTGTCTTCTATGACTGAGCCAGTTCACCTCTTCTCTTTTGTGACTTTAGCTTTTGTAGGAGTCTGCCATGAGGGACTTTGCAAAAGGCTTTACTGAAGTCCATATAGACAACATTCACTACCCTTCCTTCATCAATCATCTTCGTCACTTCCTCAAAAAACTCAAGCAAGTTAGTATATCTTGGAAGATTTTAGAGCTGTCGGAGGTTACAGAGTTAGAGAGGGGCTAGACAATCGAAGACATTTAAAATAAAGATGACATTTTTACCATCGAGGCGTTGCTTTTCAGAGAACCAATGTAGGCCAGCGATCACCACGGTGATAGGAGAACGGGGCTCAGTACCAGTTCAGACAAAGGCCCCAGATATTTGGATGATTCAGGTTTATGGAAGGAAGAATGTGGGAGGCCAGTCAGGGCTGCATTGGAATATTCAAGTCTGCAGGTAACATAAGCAAGGAAGAAGATTGCTGCAGCAGATGAGTTGAGGAAGGGGCCGAGTTGGGTAACATACAGAGGTTGAGATAGGTGGTCGTAATGATGTGGCAGTTATGTGCTCCAAACCTCATCTCAAGGTCAAATGTGACATTGATGTTGTGCACAGTCTTGTTCAACCTCAGACAGTTGCCATGGAGGGGGTTGGATTTGATGGCCAGGGGCCGATGTTTGTGCCAAGGGAAGAACACAACTGTCACTCTTCCCAATATATGACTGGAGGAAATGTCTCTCCATTATGGATGTCAGACAAGCAGTCTGAGAAATTAGAGGCTGTGGAGGAGTTGAGAGAGATGCATATGGAAATGTAGATCCGGGTGTCGTCGACAGAAATGTGGAAACTGATGCTATACTGTGGATGATGTCGCTGAGGTGCAGCATGCCAATGAGAAATATAAGTGGGTAAAGTATAGATCCATGGGGGACACCAGTGGTAACGGTGTTGGAGCAGGAAGAGAAACCACTGCAGACAATTCTCAGGCTGTGATTGGATCGGTAAGAATGGAACAGGTTAAGAACAGTCACACCCATCTGGATTCCCACATTACTCTTGCCTTGTTCAGTTCCTCCTTAATGCAATATTTTGCTGGTATAACTCCCTTTAACGTTGCTTTATCAGAATTTTCCACATTCTTAGTTATTTCCTCAATCACTTATTTAACTCAATTTCTGTAAAATTCAATTCATTCACGGTGATTTGTTCATTTGAATTGCCCTCATTGCAATACCAGATGAGTTTTGTGTGCAGAACTCTTGACAATCAGCAAAGGCAATATCAAGCCTGGAATTAATGCCAAGCAGCAGGGTCTACGGCTGGTTCTTGGGTTGGTTTATTGTTAATTTGCTTTTTCTCTCTCATGGAGTGAACTTGCTGGGGATTGTGATCCTGTCCAGAGGGAAGTGCCGTCTCACCAAATATGGCACTCATTATTTGGTGGCCCTGACAGTGGTGCACCTAATGGTTGCGATCATTGAAATCAAATTGAAGTGAATTAACAATACTTACTTACTGATAAATGTCTTTTTCATCACTTCTGTAGGCGCCATGAGACTTGTCTTAAAATTTGCAGCAATAAAAAAAAGAAATGCTGGAAATACTCAACAGGCTTGACAGCATCTGTGGAAATAGAAGCAGAGTTAACCTTTGTAGTCAGTGACCCTTCTTCAGAATGAACATATATTAGAAATGTGAAAGGTTTTAAGCAAGTAAAGCGGGGGTGGGGTGAAAGATAGCAAAGGCGAAGGTGTAGATAGGACAAGGTCACAGAGAATAACTGACCAGAAGGTCATGGAACAAAGGCAAAAAGTATATTAACAGTGTGTTGAAAGACAAAGCATTAGTACAGATAGGGTGATAATGGTATGAAAACTGAACAGCCACAAGCACATATATTTAAAGCAAAGCAGTAGGTAGGAAAACTGAACAAACTAAGGTAAAATAAAATGAAATAAAGACAAAAAATATTTCAAAAAGAAAGAAGAAAAAAGTAACTAAAAATTCGGGTGGCACAGTGGCGCAGTGGTTAGCACCGCAGCCTCACAGCTCCTTCGACCCGGGTTCAATTCTGGGTTTTTAAGTTCTCCCTGTGTCTGCGTGGGTTTCCTCCCGGTGCTCCGGTTTCCTCCCACATGCCAAAAGACTTGCAGGTTGATAGGTTAATTGGCCTTTATAAAATTGCCCCTAGTATCGGTAGGTGGTAGGGAAATATAGGGACAGGTGGGGATGTGGTAGGAATATGGAATCAGTGTAGGATTAGTGTAAATGGGTGGTTGATAGTCGGCACAGACTCGGTGGGCCGAAGGGCCTGTTTCAGTGCTGTATCTCTAAACTAAACTAAACTAAAGTTAAAATGGGGGCCAGTCATGCCATGAAATTATTGAACTCACTGTTCAGTCCAGCAGGCTGCAGTGTGCCAAATCGGTAAGTGAGATGCTGTTCCTCAAGCTCGCGTTGACGTTCACTGGAACACGGCAGCAAGCCCAGGACAGAGATGTGAGCATGAGAGCAAAGGGATGTTGTGCAATGGCAAGCAACTGGAAACCCAGGGTCATGCTTTCAGACTGAGCGGAGGTGTTCCACAAAGCGGTCACCCAGTCTGCGTTTGGTTTCCTTAATTTAGAGGAGACCACATTGTGAGCAGCGAATACAGTATACTACGTTGAAAGAAGTACAAGTAAATCGCTGCTTCGCCTGAAAGGAATGTTTGCGGCCTGGGATAGTGAGGAGAGAGGAGGAAAATGGACAGGTATTATACCTCCTGTGATTGCACAGGAAATTGCCGTGGTAATGGGAGGAGGTGGTGTGGGTAATGGAGGAGTGGACCAGGCTGTCGCAGAGAGAGCGAACCCTTTCAGAATGCTGACAGGGGAAGGGAGGGGAAGTTGTGTTTGGCAGTGGTATCACATCGGAGGTGGCAGAAATTGAAGAGGATGATCCTTTGGATATGGAGGCTGATGGGTGGAAAGTGAGGACAAGGGGAACCCTGTCGCAGTTCCGAAAGGGAGGGGAAAGGGCGAAGGTAGGCTACGGGATATGGGCCAGACACGGTTGAGGACCTTGTCAACCACAGTGGGAGAGGGGGAGAATCCTCGGTTGAGGAAAAAGGAAGACGTATCAGAAGCGCTGTCATGGAAGGTAACATCATCGCAGCAGATGCGCCGGAGATGGAGAAACTGGGAGAATGAAATAGTATCTTTATAGGAGGCAGAGTGTGAAGAAGTGTAGTCGGGGTAGCTGTGGGGGTCGCTGGGCTTCTACCATATATTAATAGACAGCCTATCTCCAGAGATGGAGATAGAGAAGACGAGGAAGGGAAGTGTCAGAGATGGACCATGTAAACCTGAGAGAAGCAAAGTTGATAAAGTTATCCAGTTCGGGGCGAGAGCAGGAAACGGCATCAAAGTACCGGAAAAAGACTTGAGAGAGGGAGCCTGAGTTGGACTGGAGCAATCAATGTTCGAAACATCCCACAAAAAGGCAGGCATAACTAGGATCCATGCGGGTACCCACAGCAACACCTTTTACTTGAAAGAAGTGAGTGGAGTTGAAGGAGAAGTTGTTCAATGTGAGAACAAGTTCAGCCAGATGGAAGAAGGTGGCGGTGGATGGGGACTGGTTGGGCCCCTGTTCAAGGAAGAAACGGAGACGTCATCAAATCGCCCTTCTGGGGTGAAATGTAGAGAGATTGAACGTCCATAGTGAAGAGGAGGCGGTTGGGTTTAGGAAACTGGAAATTGTGAAAATGACATAGGGCATCAGAAGAGTCACAGATGTAGGTCGGAAGAGACTGGACCAGCCGAGAATGGATAGAGGCAAGATAGGAATAAATGAGTTCAGTGGGGCAGGAGCAACCTGACACAATGGGTATGCTGGAACATTCCTGCTTGTGGGTCTTGGGAAGGAGGTAGAAGTGGGTTGTCCAGGATTGCGGGATGATGAGGTTGGAAGATATCAGTGATTGTCTTGTGGACAGTTGCTTGATGTTCGGTGATGGGGTCATGGTCCAGAGGGAGGTTGGAAGAAGTGTCTGAAAGTTGGCACTGTACCTCGACAAGGCAGAGGTCGGTACGCCATATAACAACAGCACCAACCTTGTCTTCAGGTTTGATGACAATGTCGAGGTTAGACCTGAGAGAACGGAGTGCCTCAAGTTCAGAGGAGGACAGGTTCGAGTGATTCCGGGGGGCAGTGAAATTGCGATGACCAATGCCTCGCCAACAGTTTTCAATGAAAAGATCAAGAGTGGGTAAGAGACCAGGGGGAGGGACCCAAGTAGAAGGAGAATGCTGGAGGTGTGTGAATGGGTCTGCTGATCGATGGGGGAGGGGGGGATTCCTGCTCAAAGACGTGAGCTCCGAGACGCAGACGATGGAAGAAGAGCTCAACGTTATGTCCTTTGCTGAGTACAGAACGTTCGGCGTCAGAGAGGGAGAGATCAGAGGCATATTTATGGGTGGCGAACGGGTGGTTTGATAGAATTTTAACCCATTTACAGCCGAACGTTTTCATCCCGTTGTTCATTGCTCTCACTGTCCAACATACTATAACGTCCAATATATTGCAGCAGGGCACTGCTACGCAGCATGGATGATCAAAATGATACAGATAGCAAGAACTGGAAGAGATCAATGATCTTGCTCTTTGCGATGTCTGGCAATTCCGTTATTCACTGGGTAACATGTGTTGTGCATTGCCTGGGGTGGTGGGGGTGCGAGGGGTAACAATTATACAAACAATACTGCAGTAAGCCAACATACATCACCAAGCAAACAGGATGCATGCTGCAGCTTGTCAGCTGTTGTAACAACACATGTATCTGTGGACTGACAGCAAGAATGCTCAGGGAAGAGTCGAAGAAAGGAATGACACATAGGGTTACACTGAATCGGAGATTGTGAAAAAGCAAACATTTGATCAGAAAGTTGCACCAGGCTGTGTAAGATGCATTCCAGGCGATAAAAGTTCATTACCATATATATCCCAGAACACCACGCTGGCAGGTGATGGGAGAAAACAGGCTGACTCTCTTGAGAGTGAGAGATGGCCAATAAACCAGCTCAGAAGCAGAGTGAAGCTGCATTGGGTCTGCCCCCGCACTTAAAATAAAATAGAAAGAAAGAACGCAGGTAAGGCAAATACAACAAAAATGACGAATTCAGAAAAAAAGGAATAAAAAGAATGGAAAATCTTCTGGTCACTTCAGAGCAGGCAATAATAATTTCGATCCAACCAGATCTTGTAAATGTCAAGTGTACAAATATAATGCACACTGGACCACATCGGTTAAATATGAAACCATGAACAATAATGCATACTGGATCATATCTGTTATATGTGAATCATAGAATCATATAAAGTTCAAGGACAGAAAGAGGCCACTTGGTACATCACGTCTGTGTTGGTGAAAAAGATCCACCTATTCTAATCCCACCTTCTAGTACGCGGTCCGTAGCCATGCAGATTATGGCACTTGAAATGAATATCCAGACTCCTTTTGAATACGTTGAATGTATCTGCCTCAACTATCCTTTCAGGCAATGAGATGCAGACAACCACCACCCTCTGGGTGAAAAAGGCTTTCCCTCATCTCCCCTCTGATTTTTGTACCAATCACGTTAAATCTATGCCTGCTAGTCACTGACCTCTCTGCTAATGTGAATAAACCCTTCACCTCCAATCTATCCAGGCCCACACCATTTTGCAACTTTCATCAGATCTCCCCTCAGACTGCTCTGCTTCAAGGAGAAAAACCCTAGCCCATCCAATATTTCCTCATCGCTGCATTTTTCAAGTCCTGGCAACATCCTCGCAAACATCCTCTGTACCCTCTTCAGTGCAATTACAACCTTCCTGTCATGAGGAGACCAGAACTGCACACTGTACTAAAGGCGTGGCCTACCCAATGAGTCAGATACTTCCAGAAAAAACTCGCTGCTCTTGTATTCTATACCTCGTCTAACAAAGGAAAGGATTACATATGCCTTCGCAACCAGCTTATCGACCTGTTCTGCGACCTTCAGGGGTCTGTGGACATTCACCCCAAGGTCCCTCACTTCCTCCACACTTGTCAGTATTTTGCCATTCATTCTGTATTCCTTTGCCTTGTTTGACCTCGCCAAATCCATCACCTCACACTTCTCCAAGTTGTATTTTTCTGCCCATCTGACCAGACCATCAATATCTTCCTGCAGCCTACAGCTGTCCTTCTCGCTATCTACCACACGGCCAGCCATTGTGTCGTCCGCAAACGTTTTGATCATTCCCCCTACATTTACGTCCAAATCGTTAATATATACCACAAAAGCAGGGGACCCAGAACCTAGCCCTGCAGAACGGCCCTGGAACTGGAAACAGCCCTCCAGTCGTTAAAACAACCGTCAACAATTATCCTTTGTTTCCTGCCACTGAGCCACATTTGTATCCACATTGCTGCATTTCCCTGCATCCCATGGGATTTTACTTTTTTAACCTGTCCGCCATGTGGGACCTTGTCTAAAGCCTTGCCGAAAATCCGTGTAGACCACATGAACTGCACTAACCTCATCTACTTTTCTTGTTACATCTTCAAAAATTTCGATCAATTTGCTGAAACAAGATCTTCCCTTAACAAATCCATGCTGGCTATCCTTGATGAACCTATGCCTTTCTAATGACAGTTTATCCTGTCTCTCACAATAGATACCAGTAATTTGCTCACTATTGAGATTAGACTTCCTGGCCTGTAATTATTCGGTGTAGCCTTCGCTCCATTTTTAAACAGAGGTACAAAACTAGCAATTCTTCAATCCTCCGGCACCACAGCTGTATCCAGTGAGGACTGGGGAATGATAGTCAGACCATCACTATTTCCTATCTTGCTTCTTTTAACAGCTTGGGGTACATTTCATCCGGCCCTGATGATTCATCAACTTTCAAGGATACTAATCCCATTAATACTTCCTCCCTCCCGATGTTTATCACATCCAATAATTCACACTCCTCCTCCTTAACTACAATACCTGCATCGTCCCCCTCTTTTGTGAAGGGAGACGCAACGTATATATTAAGAACCATACCACTATCTTCTGCTCCTGAACATAGTTTATCTTTTTGGTCTTTTGTGGGCCCTATTCTCTCCTTCATTATCTTCTTCCTCTTAATGTATCGACAAAACATATTTGGGTTGATCGTAATCTGCTTGTCAATATTCTTTCATGCCCATTCTTTGCTTTCCTTATTTCCATTTTGATTTAATTCCTACACTTTCTATACTCCCCTCGCCTTTCTGTAGTTTTGAGTTCTCGGCGTCGGACATAAGCTTTTCTTTTCCACCCCAGCTCTGGGCTCCTTGACATCCAATGCGGGGGGGGGGGGGGGGGGGCGGTGGGCGGGAAGGTTTGGCCGTCTCACCCATTTTATTTGTGGGTTCATGTTTACGCTGAACCCCTTGAATCTCCCCTTTGAATGCCTCCCACTGTTCTGACACTGATTTACCTTCACGTAGCTGCTTCCAGTCCACTTTCGCTAAATCACTTCTCAGTTCAGTAAATTGGCCTTGCCCCAGTTGAGAACTCGAACTCCTGTTCTGTCGCTGTCCTTTTCCATAGTTAGGTTAAAAGTGACTGAATTGTGATCACTACCACCAAAATGCTCTCCCAGTGCCACCCTTTCCACCTGCCCATCTTCATTTCCGAAAACTAAGTCTAAAACTGCTCTCTCTCTTTATGGACTTGCTGCAAATTGGGCAAAAAGTTTCTTCTGAATGCACCTCAATAATTCTGCTCGCTCAATTCCTTTCACACCAAAACTATCCCAGTTAATATTGGTGCAGTTAATGTCCCCTACTATTAATGCCCTATTGCTCTTGCACTTCTCAGAGATTTCCTACAAAGCTGCTCTTCTATCTACATCTGACTGTTTGGGATGACGATAGTACACTCCCAGCAGTGGGATTGCACCTTTTTTGTTCCTTAGCTAAATTCATATGGCGTGATTTGATGAACTTTCCAAAATATTATCCCTCTTCGCAGCTGCAATAGTTTTCATGACCAAAATTGCCACTCTCCCTCCTTTCTTATCCTCCTCCCTGCGCATCTGAAATCCCTGCAACCAGGAACGTTGAGCTGCCATTCCTGTCCCTCCTTCAGCCATGTTTCTCTAATAGCTATGACATCATACTGCCACGTGTCTATCTGTGCACTCAGCTCATCTGCTTTATTTTCGATACTACCTGTATTGAAATAGATACCCTTGAGCACTGCCAAACTCTTTTATTATTGTCTCACTGTCGTTTGCTCTGTCTTCCAGACTCATCCAGTAATTTGCTGCCTTCCATTTTCATTTCTGAATTTTCTGTCTTCAATTTTCATTTCTGTCTGCATTTAATAATAATGCACACAGAACCACGAGTGGTAAATGTGATGAATATATTAGTAATATAGACAGCACGACATCGAGTAAATGTGAAACATTTAATAATATTGCACACAGGATCACAGCTAATTGTTACAAAACATTTAATAATAATACACTCTGGGACTTACCTGGCAAATGTGAACCATTTAATAATAATGCACATTGGACCACAAGTGGTAAATGTGAACCATTTAATAATAATGCACATTGGACCACACATGGTAAATGTGATGAATATATTAGTATACAGACAGCCCGACATCTAATAAATGTGATACATTTAATAATATTGCACACTGGACCTCAGCTAATTGTTACAAAACATTTAATAATAATACAGTCTGGGACATACCTGGTAAATATGAAACATTGAATAATCTGCACACGGGACCACATGTGATTAATATGATGAATATATTAGTAATGCAGACTGGACCATCTCTCGTAAACCTGATAACTTTAGTGATATGCACACTGCATCACTTCTGGGTACTGCCTGTGTGGAGTTTGCAAGTTCTCCCTGTGTCTGCGTGGGTTTTCTCCGGGTGCTCCGGTTTCCTCCCACAAGCCAAAAGACTTGCAGGTTGGTAGGTAAATTGGCCATTATAAATTGTCACTAGTATAGGTAGGTGGTAGGGAAATATAGGGACAGGTGGGGATGTTTGGTAGGAATATGGGATTAGTGTAGGATTAGTATAAATGGGTGGTTGATGGTCGGCACAGACTCGGTGGGCTGAAGGGCCTGTTTCAGTGCTGTATCTCTAATCTAATAAATGTGAACCATTTAATAATAAGGCACACTGGACCACTTTTAGTTATTACGAAAAAATATTATAATAATGCACTCTGTGCAATATCTGGTAAATGTGAATCATTTAATAATAATTCAAATGGAACAAAATTTGATAAATGTAAATAATGCACACTGGTAAATAATCCATACGTGGTAAATATCTACTGTTCAAAAATAATGGAAATTGGGACACACGTGGACAATCTGAAGTGTTCAGTAATTTTAAGTATTTCATGGGGTGTGGGCATCGCTGGAAAGGACAGCATTTTCTGCCCATCCTTAATAGCTCTTGACAACTGGGTGGCTGGATGGGCCTCTTCAGAGGGTAGTTCAGAGCCAAACACATTGCTGTGGCTCCAGACTCACAGTCGGCCAGACCAGTTAAGGACTGCAGAATTTCTTCCCCAAAGGACATGAGTGCACAAGATGTGTGATTAGATCATCAAATAAAGTTTCATGGCTGCAGCATTGAAGCTAGCTTTCAATTCTGGATTCTTATGAATTAACTGAAACTAAAAATCCACCAACTGCTATGGTGGCATTTGAAACCATAGCCGCAGAGAATCCAACTGCGTCTCGAGCTAAATAACTTAATGACATCAGCACTACACCACCACCTTGCATTGCACACAGACCTAACTGTGGAAGATGCGAAAAGTTTAATGATAATGCATATTGCGTCATGTGTGGTAAGTGTTCAATCCTCAATAAAACTGCAAACTGGACCGCATTTTGTAAATGTGAAGCATGGAATAATAATGCACACTGGACCACATCAGGTGAATGTGAAGCATTTGATAATATTGCACACTAAACCAATTCTGGTGAAGTAAATAATTTATAATACTGTGCACTGGACCACATCTCGTAAACGTGAATCATTTAATAATATTAATCACTCGACCGCACCTGTAAAAATGAAGCATTTAATAATGGTGTACACTGACCACATCTGGTAAATGCGAGTCAATAAAAACTATTGCTCACTGCACCACATCTAGTAACTGTGAGGCATTTAATGCCAAAGCAAACGTGACTACATTTGGTAAATGTGAAGCATTTAATGATAATACACACTGGACACATCTGGGAAATATGATTTATTTAATTAGAATACGCACTGGCCACATCAGGTAAAAATGTAAACATGTAATGATAATCTGCACGTTGCCAAATCTGGTAAATGTGAAGCATTTAAAAATAATGCACATTGCATCACATCTGGTAAACGTAACACATTGTATAATTGAATAATAATGCACATTGTACAACATCCGTTAAATGTGAAGCATTTAATCATAATGCAGATTGACCACATCGGGTAAATGTGAATCATTTAATATTAATGCACAGTGGACCACATCTGGTAAGTGTGAGGCATTAAATAATACAGACTTGACGTAATCTGGTGAATGTGAAGCAATCAGTAATAATGCAAATTGGACCACATCTTGTAAATTTGAAGCCTGTAAAAGTAATGGTCACTAGATTACTTCTGATAAATGTGAAAGATTTAATATCAATGCACACTGGACCACATCAGGTGCATGTGAAGCATTAAATAATATTGCACACAGTACCAAATCTGGTTAAGTAAATGGTTTAATAATAATGTACACTGTGCGACCTCTGGTAAATGTCCAATGTTTAATAATGCACACTGGACGATATCTTGGAAATATGAAGCATTTAATAATAAAGCACTATAGACCTTACGTGGTAAATATGAACTGTTTTACAATCGTGCACTTTGTGTTCAATAAGAATACCAACTGGAGCATACCTGGAAAATATGAATTGTTAAGACTTTTTAAATTATTTCATGGAATGTGGGCATCACTGTCGAGGCCAGCATTTGTCGCCTATGCCTAATTTCCCTTGACAACTGACTGACTTGCTAGGCCATTTTAGAGGACAATTAACAGTCAACCACATTGCAGTGGGTCTGGAGTAACATGTATGCTGGAAGAAGTCAGGATAGTTTCACAGCACCATTGTGAGGCGAGCTTTCAATTCCACATTTTTGGTAGTTAATTGAATCTAAGTTTCACCAGAAACTATGATGGCATTTGACTCGGTGATCCCAGGGTGTTAGCCTGGGTTCTGGATAATTAACTCATTTACATTACCACAGAGCCAACATTTCCCATTTCACACAGAGCTGTGTACGGCAAATGTGAAGATTTTCATGATCATGCATGTTGGATCATACATGGTACTTGCTTAGTCAGTATAATAATGCACTCTTGTCCTCATAATATAAACATGAAGCACTTAATAATATTGCAAACCGGACGTCATCTGGTAAATGTGAACCATTTAATAATCATGCAGACTGAAGCACATCTAGTAATAGTGAACAATTTCATAAAGATTGGACAACATCTAGTAAATGGGAAGCATTTAATAATAATGCACACTGAAGCACATCTAGTATTTGTGAACGATTTGCTAATAAGGCAAACTGGACCTAATCTGGTAAACGTGAAGCATTAAATAACAATGCAAACTGGATCACATCTGTACCTGTGAATCATTTAATAATAAACGCTTGGTCGCACAGAAATAGAGCATTACTGAAAATGCAGACATTTTGTCAACGATTTTCTTCTTGCACTCTTCAGGACAAATTGCGAGAATACCAATGTAAGGGAAACCACCAAATTAATACAGTATGGGAAGAGACTGCTGATTGGTTGGCAAGTAGACTCTGATTGATAGAGGTGCTGTCATGGAGAATGCACCAGTTTATGGTGATTGACAGTTAACTGCCATGCTTTCTTTGAAATTTAAATCAGCCAGCTTGACTATGATTGGTCAAGGTTTAGCCCTGAGGAATGAACCAGCGAATGGCTGTCACTTATTTTGAAACAGGCACAATATGTGCACATGTTCCTTCAGTCTGCATAGTACAAGGATCTGTGATTTATTATGTGCAGCTTCCAGTACGCTTAAATATGCCACGCTGCGGCCTGACTGACAATCTTAAATTAGTTGTCAGTATAATTCCTAGCACCCTGAGAATAATTCAACAAGTGCTACCCAATACTGGAATCACATCTGATGTCGGACATTGTGTTTTGAGTTCTGCAAGCACGGGTTGTTTGGATATGTCCTGTACCTTACCCATTGCGAATAGCAGAAGGGACATGTTGTGTAATACGATCTGCCATTCCTTGGTATGTACGGCCTATGTATTGAGCATCACACTGGCATTGAAAGTCGTATATCACATTACTCATTGTGTGATTGGCAGAATGTCTTTTTTGGCTTCACAGCAGCATCCTGTTAGTTGTGAATATCACACGAGTTGCTGATGCATAGTCGCAGCGTGAAACAGCTAGCTTCACCTCTTGCTCAAATTGTTGGGATACATTACCATTCCAGGCGAATCCGAGGTAGGCTGTGCACATTTTAGGGAAGAAAATGAGGGCCTTAGGCCCGTTTTTAGGTTTATGCGTTATACAGCAACAAATGATTTGATCAGGGTAGCCATTGTCACGCAGGATGCCTTTGATTCAACCTCTTTCAGCATCAAGCTTGCATGGTGAGCAAAAGGCTTGGGCTTTATTTACAAGGTTGGCGATAAGATCAATCTTTTGGCACATGGAACTGTAAGAATCAAGACACGTGCATTTACCAGTGAAGTTAGGCTTTCTCAGTTGCATGTGTGAAAGGTGGTGTGACTTGTAAAGTGTGTGTGTGTTTGATGTGATGTGTGTGTGTGTCTATATGTGCCCAGATTCACTATTGCGTAATGTAACCCCAGGGGCCCCTGACGATATTCAAAGAATGAGAGTTACACAGAACTTCATTTCCTTCTCCATTTATTTGAACACAACCCTTCCCTCTGTCTCTCGATTGTCTCTGTCTCTCCACTATCTCTGTGTCTCTCACTGTCTTTCCTGATCACTGTCTATATCTCTCCCTCTCTCCGTCTGTCTCTGACTCTCCCTCTCTCTCTGTCACTTCTTCTCCCTCTGCCATTGTCTCCCCCTCTCCCTGTCTGTCTCTATCTCTGTCTGTCTCTACCTCTCCCTCTTTCCATGTCTCTTCTTCTCTCCCTGTCTCTGCCTCTTTACATGACTGCTTGTATCTCTCTCACACCATCTCACCCACTCCCAGTCTTGTCATCTCTCTATCCCTCTCTGTCTCTCCCAGGACATACCAGCCATTTATTCGTTAATTTTGAACCTTTAACTCTTGCCCTTGCTGGAAATGTCACTACATTTTGAAAGTATCAAACACTGATCCAACACTCGCCCCGAAAAACACTTACACTAAGCCCCCAACGCAGTTCTCAGCAAACAATGGGGATTGTTACTGAGGTTCTGTCAAGTTCCCCTCGCACTCTGTCTCCCCTTCGCTCTGCCTCTAAAGTGTGTCAGTTGTTAATGATATTTTTCAACAACATTAGATTTAATGTAAATGTAAACATGTGGTGCAGCATCAATTACCGTTTGTGGAAGAGAGATTCGAACTGATACTACACCTGGTGTGTCGAAGTGCTTCTCCATTTCACTCCTGAAAAGCATTTAGAATATGTTTCGATTTTTAGACGATGCCTCCATTTCCAAGACTCCACATTCTATGGGAATGGTTTCTCTCCGTTTACCCTATCAGTTTCCATTATTAACTTGAAAACGTTGATTAAATCACTCCTTAACCTCCCAAATTCCAGGGATACACAGTAAACCTCCATCCGCACAGTCCCGTTAAACGCACCCAAGCCAAGCACAGTGCAGTGTCAGCCACAGAGTAAATTCCCAGCTGCACTGTCTAATCTCACACTCCCAGGGCAGAGGCAGCATGGAGTTAGATATAGAGTAGAGACAGGCCCTATTGTATTATAAACAGAGAAATGGTCTTGTGCAGTGTAAACTGAGACAGGGTGAAACGCAGCATTAGCAAATACCTGGCGCAGTGGAACAAACCAAGATGTAGTCTAGTACAATACCAACGGAGGCAGGGTCCAGTGTTTAAGAACAGAGGCAGGATATAGTGCAGTAATAACTGAAGCGCAGTGTTGATCTTAAACAGATGAAGACAATCGTGGGGCTAATTGATTGTTGGATGAAGGGATGGAGTGTAATGTATCCAGCTAGCTGATAACGCAAATTCGAGTGGGACAGTAAACCGTGAGGAGGGCACAGATAGGATATGGGCAGGTTCACTGAGTGGGCAAGAAAGTTGCTGATGGAATATACTGTGGAGAAAAGTATGTGTGTTCACTATGGTGGGAATAATAGAAATACAACTTTTTTCTCATGTCATGGAATCATTTCAGCTAAGAAGGATGACTCCTCAATGAAAACTCCTTAACCTCTTCTCTGAGGAAAACAAACCCAGCATCTCTATCTAAAGACTTAACTGAAATCCTCGATTTATGAAAACATTTTCGTCAATCTTTTCTTCACACTCTCTGCAGCCTTCACATTCTTCCCAATTTGTGGTGCCTAGAATTGGACACAGTACTCCAGTTGAGGCCGACCCAACGTTTTGCAGCGGCTCATCACAATCTGCTTGCTTTTGTACTCCACGCCTCCCTCAATTTATAAACCTCGGATCCGTATGACATTTGAACCACTTTCTCCAACTTTCCTTGCCACCTTCGATGATGTTTGCACTTTTGTCCCCCAGATCTCTTTGCTCCGTCACCTCCTTCATAATTGTATCCTCTAGTTTATAATGCCTCTCCTCATTCTATTTACCTAAGGAGCTGCAAGATGTGGGCACAGTTCTTCGTGAATATTTTAAATCAGTCTTCACAAAAGAGGGCACAATGTTGTTATTGTAGTCAAGGAGGAGATGCTTGAAATTTCGGAAGGGATAATCAGTGAGATAGGGAATATTAAACGGTTTTGCATATTTGAAAGCTGATAATTGAACTGCATCAGACTGTTAGCAGATGCAAGGGAGGGAATAGCGAAGGCTCTGACCATCATTTTCCAATCCTCTCCACTTGCGGGCATGATGCCAGAGGCCTGGAAGACTGCAAATTGATTTTAAAATTGAGCAAGGGATAGACTGAGTAATTACAGGCCACCCAGCCTAAACTCAGTGGAGGGTAAAGTATTGGGAAACATTCTGGTGAACAATATGAATCGTCATTTAGAAAGGTGCAGATTAATCAAGCACAGACAGCGTGTATTTGTTAAGTGAAGATAGTGTCAGACTAACTTAATTGATTCTTTCGTGGGGTAACAAGTAGGCTCGATGAGGGTAGCTGCTCAACACCACCTTCCAAGGGAAATTAGGCAATAAATTCCGTTCTTGCCAGTGATTCCCATATCCCGTGACTGAATTTAATACAGAGTCAGCTCTTGTGCACATATAGTACACCTGGGTACAAAAAATAGTTCACTCCTGTCTACTGCTGTATGCCTCAACGTCTCCATGTCTCTGTACCATCACTTTTTAAGCATTAACCTTACATTAGTGTGGAGTCAGTCTCGGAAATAAATTTCCCCGTCCTGTGGTAACACAACAAGGCCATCGTGAACAAACCTAAAATGGCTGTTGGATGTTAGTAAACTAATGTTAAATGAATGAATGGCTAATTTTGTGACTGTGTTTTGTGACTGAAGTTCTGAGTGAGGATTCAGACAGGCATTCAGAGACAGAAGATAAAGTGACAGAGTGGGCGAAGGACCGAGAGAGGCAGTGAGAGTTAGTGAGGGTTCAGAACAAATATGCACAGGACAAGTAGATGAGGCCCGAGAACTCATCTTCAGGAGTCCTAGTCTGCCAACTTAAAACTTTAAAATGTCCTGTTCATCTCTGCTCTTTGATTCCCGTCCGTCAACAAGTTCTCCATCCATGCGAATATAATTCCCCTAACTCCATGTGTACTTATTTTTCATTTTAATCTTTTGTGTAGCGCCTTTTCGAAAACCAAGTTTGAAACACCGACTGGATGATCTTCAACTAGTCTACCAGTTACATCCTCAAAATACACAATTTACTTTTCATGAAACCATGTTATTAGTTTGATTCTATTATCGCACATTTCTCAAGACTGCACACGTACAGAGGGGCCTGGAGGCTCACCTGCAGTCATATTTGAACTCTGCAGGACATTTCAAGAGAGTAATTCGCAAAATATATGTGATCTTGGACTTCATCAGAGAGACAAGGAGAGAGAGCGAGGGCGAGATGGGCAGAAAGAGGGAGAGAGAGACGTGTAGAAAGAGGAAGGGGGAGACGGGGAAAGACAGACAGAATGTAAGAGAAACTTTGCAATTAACCATGTTAAAAATATTAATTAAATATTTATGGAGCCTGCGCACTGAAAATATTGTCTGCAGACAACAACTAAAGTCGCACACCATCCTAACTTGGAACTATGTCTCCGTCCCTCCATTGTCGCTGGTTCAACGTCCTCGAACTCTCTTCATAACAGCACAGTGGGTGCACCTACCCCACATGGACTGCACTTGTGCAAACAGTGGCTCACCCCAACCTCTCAAAGGGAAATTAGGGATGGGCAATCAATGCTGCCATTGCCAGGGACACGCACATCCCACGAATGACTAAAATAATGGCACCAACCCGCTTAAGGAACCATTAGCCTCGCCGACCAAAAACCTGGACAGAGAGGTTGGATTGAGGGAGCGTCTTCAAAGAGGAAAGAGAGGTAGTGAGATGGAGAGATTTAGGACCGGAATTAGCTACAGAGTAAATCTCTGTCTTCTCTGTTCTATCAAACACTCCCATGGCAGGTACAGTGTGGGTTAGATATAGAGTAAAGCAGCTTCTAGATCTGCCTCGCTTTCTCTTCCTCCATCCAGATGGAGAGAGTAACTGCGAAAGACAGGGATAGAGATGGAGAGAGAATAACAGAGAGAGGAAAGGACAGCAATGAGGTAAGAGAACCAGGGAGAAAAAGGAAGAGATTGGGATGGAGAGTGTCGGTCAGTGTTCCCACAAAACTGCGTGCGGCAGCCTGGAAGGTACCACACAGGTCCTGCTCCGTGATGAAAATGCACACGTCTGCAAAGATTCCTTAAAACGTTGAAGGGACCACGCATGGGACAAAAACAAATCTGGCCACACATAGAAACTAAATTTTCTGGGATCATTGGAACCACCTGTGACTCAGTGGGTAGTAATCTTGCCCCAGACATTTGATATTGTGAGGTCAGGTCAGAGCACGAAACCTAGCTAATGCCACCCATCAGAAAATCAAAACAGGTCAGCGAGACTCAGAAAATGAAACATTTGTTAAATTTGTGAGCCTTTCTTTCTGGAATGTTCAGGTTTAGTGTGAATGTTTTAGGGGCGAGTGTTGCAAATGTCTTCTGCAAATGCCTATTGATGCTAAATCAGTTGTTCCATTTTAAATCTAAGATTGACCTTATTGAATGCATGAGTGTTTGCTGAGAATGTTGACCCAGTGAAATTTTGCCCGCGTGGGATGACAGTTGTTTGAACAGACATTATAACAACTTATTGCAACATGAAAGTACTGTGCATACTGAGTGTAACAATATTTGCTGCCTCGCATCACATATTATGCTTTGCTGGATGTAGGGATTGAGATTTTCAAAACACTGAGGTATAGTCGAACTTCTCTCGACGCTAATATCAGTGTTTGTAATAAGCCTTGGAGGAAAGAAAACCGAGAGACCGTCAACCAGTAATTAATGTCAGATTTGATCAATTGTTATGAATTAATCAATTAAAGTGTTTAAAGCATGGAGAATATGCCATTAAATAGCGGGATATGGGTTTCTGACCAACCTGCATAAGAAGTGCACCCACTGCATCTGTGGTCTCTCCAAAAGCAGCCAACATAAAATGACTAACAGACGTAAGTGGAGTTTTACTGATGTTCCGAGAGATGAGAGAGAAACAGGCATTGACACACACAAACACGCACAGGCATACACACAACGCACACAGACACACACACACACACACACACACACACAGACACACACACACACACACACACACACACACACACACACACACACACACACACACACACACACGGACCAAGGGACAGAGAGTGACAGAAGAATGTTTCAATTTCCGAAATGCATTCAATAAGGTCAATCTTAGATTTAAAATGGAACAACTGATTTAGCATCAATAGGCATTTGCAGAAGACATTTGCAACACTCGCCCCTAAAACATTCACAATAAACCTGAACACATGACTGGGCAGAGAATGGGGATTGTTACTGATTTTTGCAACTTGTGTCATCCTCCCTCTGTCTCTCCTTTTGTCATGTATGTACATATCCAGCTCCCACTGTCTCTCTCTACATCTTTCAATCTCTCTTTCGCTCTCCACGTTTCAATATCTACATCTCTCTCTGTCCCTCCTTTTGTCTCTCACTCCATCTCTCTCTCCCTCACACCATCTCTCCTTCTGTCTCTCTCTGTCAACATGAGTGAGTAGAACTTCATGTAGCCCAGGCATTTAGTTCAGAGATAAAACACTGAAACTTGCCCATCGGCCCACCGAGTCTGTGCCGACCATCAACCACCCATTTATATTAATCCTGCACTAATCCCATATTCCTACCACATCCCCACCTGTACCTATATTTTCCTACCACCTACCTATACTAGGGGCAATTCATAATGGCCAATTTACCTACCAACCAGCAAGTCTTTTGGCCTGTGGGAGGAAACAGGAAGACCCGGAGAAAACCCACGCAGACACAGGGATAACTTGCAAACTCCACACAGATAGTACCCAGAATTGAACCCGGGCCGCTGGAGCTGTGAGGCTGCGGTGCTAACCATTGCCGCCGCATCTTCCAAAAGAACATTGTTCGACTATTCCACTTTTTATTTCACGGCACTATTACTCAGACCACCTTTCAATTGCAGATTTTTATTAATTAATTGAATTTGAATTCCACCAGCGGCCATGCAGTGAGTTGTGCCTGTATTCCCAAGTAATTAACATGGGCATCTGGATTAGCAGCTCAGTGATATTATCAGTACACCACTTTCTCTCTCTGTCATCAATCCAACAGAAGCCCCTTTGATTGAGAGCTGCTTCAATTAATGGTCAGCTGTGCTCTTCAGCACCGTCATTTTTGAGAAACCATTCTTGTGCCTTCCAAAAAGATAACCGCTCTCAGTAGGTCCAATGTTTCATAAAATATTACAAAATCAAGTTTACAATAATATTCGGGCTCTGGACTGTGAATAGAAAATTTATAACCCTGTATTAGGCTTAGATTTGTGGAATCTGGAGCGGATCTTCGTGCTAAAACACGAAATATTCACTTTTCCTATGATTTAACAAACTTAACAATTAGATTAAGTGGGTATTTCAGGATCTTTTTCAGCTCTTCTCGGAATTTAGTCTGGGTCACAGCGTAAATACACACGTTGGTGCAGGAACTGAGAAGCTGCAGCATTCCTGCTGTGTCTTCTGTGAAATAAAGAGGGTCATTGGCGGAGGAAGGATATTGTTTTGTAATTCGCTGATAGATGTAAAATACAACCTGCATCACCCACAACAGTATAAAACTGCCAGATATACTAAACAGTAAAATGATGTATTTCTTTCGATTCTCCATCTCTGAGTCATTGTGATTCTGTCCATTGCTGAGGCCCCAGAGTTCCCTGCGGCCTCTACTGGCCACTAAAATACGTCTCACAATCAGAGCATTGAGTAGCAAAATCAGAAGGAACGGGACACAAGGAGTTAAAGCGCGATGAAACAACTCAAACGCGCTCCATGCGGGGGAAGTATTGAATATTTCCTGGGTGATACAGTACCAGGGAACATTATCAATTATATATAAAGGTTCGATTTTAAAGTACCAGGGAAGACTTTCCAAAGAGCACAGCACACTTACTGTTCCGATAACCACAGCTGCTGTTTTCTCAGTGCAATATTTCGTCTTTAGTTTCTCACAACAAATGGTCACAAATCGATCAAATGTGAAAGCGACTGTCAACCAGACAGAAATCATTGTGGTTGCAAAAATCAGGAAAAAAATTGAACGACAGATGGGAGTAATGGACAGGAATGAATCTGTGAAATAAATACTTGGAATCCACCTCAAAATAGGATCTGTGATAACGACGAGGAGATCAGACACTGCCATTCCCATCAGGTAGCGAGTGATACATTTGGAGAGACCGCACTTTCCTCGGGACAGGATCAGAATCGCCATCAGGTTAACTGAAAGAGATAGAAAGGGATGCAGAGAAATTACTGACTGGACCTCAAATTAAAACAGCAGTTTGACATGATCTGGTATTAAATTGACAGCTTTGTTGCAGCATCCAGCATTTCGCTCAGAATATTTTTTGAACACATTTATCAATAATTGATTTGTAAAAATAAAGGTGAAATAAAATGATCATTGGATACAGTGGAAGGTCTAGGTGAGGGCGCGCTGCCAGGGTGGAAGGGTGAAGCGTTTTTCAAAGAAGGAATCCAATGGTTTAAATCCAGTTTAGCCTCCAGACCAATGGCCGAGTAAGTGAGGAGCAGGGAAGCTGTTTTTTACTTACTGGTTAAGAGAGCTAACGTGGGCTGACCCGAAAAGTGAAAATGTCGAGTGTCGCTATGGTGAGTTTTAGACAGTTTTAGATCAGGGGAAGAGGCCGATGGAGGCTGAGCCAGAGAGAGGCTTGGAGGGAGACAAAGAAAATGACATTTGGGAACTGGGGAGGAGGCAGGTCCTGAAGGGTTTGTAAAGCGAACAAAGTGAAGCACCATTTGATTCGGTAAATAACTGCTTCCATTACGTTATTTACTCTGCTCAGAAATAATTCAGAGGAATATTCACTAAAACAGGTTGAGGATATGACCGGAGTAACAAACAGGGAGTGAGTCCAGCAGTAAATCTCACCCAATCTAGCAAAATCCTAATCATACCTTCAACTCACAGTTTCACTATAATTGCTGCAGAAAATTTAGCAGTTCATATTCGTGAATTATTCATACTGTGGCCACTCTCCCTCTTTCTCCTTCTTCCTTCATTCTCCCTCTGTCTTTCTCTCTCTCCCTCTATTTCGTTTTCCCTATTCATTATCGCTTGCTCTCTCTCTCTCACTCAACATCTCTCTCTATCCACAGCTCGTACCCTGTCCAATCGCTTCCCCAGATTATCCAAGCGTCCACATGCTCACTCAACATGATAACTCAGGTAAATCACCCTCCAAAATCCAGCATGTGCACAACACAGAATGTTCTGATCAAAGGTCACGGACCTGAAATTTTAACCTTCTTTCTCACTCCTCAGATACTGACTGATCAACTGTGTATTTGCAACACTTATTGCTTTTATCTCAGATTTCCAGCATCTGCAATATTTTGCTTTTATTTACTTATCCAACATAATTTCTATGGATCGGTCATAATTGTCGTTTCTCTAACATTGGCAGGACTGAATCCATCACCTTTATTCCAATCCAGCAACTGTATCCCAGGTATTCATTCCAATCCACCTGATAGCTGCTGTCTTTGAATGACCCTCAGAACACTATATGAACCCAGGTTATGCTCCATACGTATTGTTACGATCGAGGCTGGAGGTGTGCACTGTTCATTCACTCCCACCTTTCCACAGGTCACAACATATTCTTAAAATGTTCTCAGTTACGGACCCAGTCAATTATTTTCCCCAGAATAGAATGTACTAACCATGTTTCTTTATTGAGCAGCAAAATTAACTGTTTATTATAGAACAATTCATAATTAGCAATAAATTAAAATAATATCACATCGTTCAAATTATTAAAAATCCAACATTATTTTTTAAAGTTGCCTTTGGTACCTTAACACTTCACGCACGTGCACATAGACACACATACGCACACCCAGAAACACACACACACACACACTGATATATCTATCTATCTATATATATATATATATAAATATATATACCTGTGTATATATATGTACTTGCCCACCCCTGAAAAAAGTAAATAGCAGATGAGACACGCTGCGACGAACGGCCGCAAAGTCCAAACTCCGAGCACATAAAGGCAAGGTCTTCAGAATATTCTAGAATTTGCTGTCTACAGGCGCCGTTGAGAAGGAATTTAACAAGCCTTCTTGAAAGACAGGAAACAAGAGGAATAGGCACATTAAACTTCACAGAGTTCTTTTGGGAATTGCGAAATAAAGAGCTGGGCAGTGGTCTTCTGTTCGTGCTTGGAATACTTTCCTTCTGCTTCAGCAAACATGACTTTCGTCTCCTTCCAGAAGGTATCACAAACACACAAACACAGTGACAGACAACCAAACCTTTTGACAGTTTTCTGCCCACCCAGATGTTCTCTGTTCCCACTGGGCTTGTCCATTCAAAGGAGTGCTTGTCACATTTCTGCCCCTATTGTCAGAGCTTCTGCTTGACTTTAACCCAAGCCATGTAACAAACAGCAACACTGTTGCTAATCCGGCTCCCTCAGTCCTCCTGATTTTAAAAAAAACTGTCACATTGTTTAGCGTAACTATATATTTTTTAATAATATATGTTTTTAACAAAACTAAATCACGTTCATAACACCATGTGTCATGCCGAAACAGTTATCCCCTCCTTCCACATCAGAGCATCACTACGCTTGGTTCCACTCTTGTCTCAGTTCATCAGATAATGAAGTGTACATCCATGCCTTTGTCTCATCCAGACTGGAATGTACCAATCGTCACGCGGTTGACCCCCCACCCCACCCCCAACATCCATTCACTTGAGGATTTAGCAATCTGCTGCCTTTATCCTATCCCATACCCGGTTCCTCTCAAGAAACACTGCTCTATTTGCTGACTTGCATTGCATGGAGAATCCCAACGTCTCCAGTTTATTTTTCCTTCCTTGCATTTCAAACCAACACAGAATCCATTTATCCCTATTAATTTATTCCAATGCGTTGTTTCCTTAATTCTTGATATGAATGCCTCAAAAAGTCTATCAACCTCAGTTCTCTGATGTTTATTGGTCCCCTAATGGTATATGTATTTGACTTGCAAACTTCCCAGCTTGTCCCCAGCTCCGAGCTTCTCACGATTAAGAAGCTATTGTCAAGCAGACCCCCACCTGCCAAGAATGAGGCATATTAAATTTGTCATTTTAAACTGTTACTGGAGTGAAAAAAGGACTTGTTAAAGCAAATAAACAGACGCTTGCCTTTAGAATCATTTGCAGATTGACAGATAGTGCTTGGAGGGACAAACGGGTTGCTTCCCTTATCCATTTATCTGAAAATGGACTTTGAGCACCAAGGTATGGTGTCGAAAAGACATTCCAGGTTGAATGCTAAGATGGCCGAATACACAAACAGACATGGCCAAACCAACTAGTCTCATGACTAACCTGCTTGGCGACCTGGGTTTTCTGAATTGTGCAAAACGTTTGAAGTCACAGAGATTGAATGGCCCTGGACTGAAAACACCTCTTCTGGCCTGCTCTCACTCCCTTTCTCATGGAACTCCAACTCCACTGAAGACACATGAACCCCATGAGAGAAAGGTCTCCTGCACAGAGAAAGGTTTAAGAATAATACTGGGCCCCAAGGAAAAGCAAGGTCTAACTACAAACAGGGACTCTGCAGCGAGCTCGAAGAACCAGAACAAAAACTCGTGTTCAGATGCTGCCTCAAACTTTTCCACTTCATTGTTTCTGCTCTTTTCTGTCTCTGCTGCATGTGTGTATTGCGTATGCACGCTTGCGTGGGCGCATCTTGTATCCCTATGCGTTAAGTTTAATAGAATTTCAACGTTTCTTCTTTAAACCTAAGATAACATGTTTTGGGATGGTTTCCTTGCCTCATAATTGGAAAGCAGTGAACAAGGATTCACAAAGGGGGAGCTTTAAACAGGGCGTGTTTATAATTAAACCCTGTTACGTTAAGATCAGGTGAAGGCTGAGAGGGAAAGTTAGACCCCTTTCTCACCAGATCGTAACACTATTCTGATTTATCATTCTTTGGTGCACAGTGAATGACCTCAAACCTCCCCACATTAAACTCCATATCCCACAGTTTATCAAATCATTTAAGCTATCGAAAACTCATTTGTACAATTTTCTTTCCATCGAAACTATTTACTGAGTCACTTAACTTACAGTCGTCAGCAAACCTAGATGTATGGACTTCGGCTCCTTAATTCAAATTATGTGGAAATACAGTGAAAAGCTGTGCCCTCAGTCCAGATCACTGGGAGGCACGAATAATATCATCCTGTCTTGGATTGCTTTCTTACTTCAATTCAAATATTTACTTTAAACACCAAAGTACACAAGAAGCTCATGCAACGGTAGAGAATTCGGTCCGTAACTGCACATCACATAAAAAGATTCCAGTATCTGTTTCTTCCATGTATTATTGTTTAGTGGTAGTATGCATGTAATGTAGAGATCGAAGGTATAATTGGTTTAAGTGTTGTGAAAATAGAACTGTATGGACAGGTACCGAAAGCTGTTTGACCTCATCGTGAGCACATCCCACAAATAACCCAGGACATTCATGTACACAGGTAGGGTGGACACTCATTCCCACAGCTGGCACTGTTCAATCTATCTGCAATACATAGAACACATAAAATTGAGTACCTCTTCCAGACCAGAACCCATGCTATTTGAAAATTCATCTCTTGTAATTTTAAAGTCCAGAGTTAGATTGTGGATTTGCTCAATCAACAAAACTACACCATCAACACTGCGATTTATAATTTGCAATTAAATAGAATGGCTCGTGATTCCAAGAAATCCAGTCCAAACTGATACAACATAACATCAATACATTTACAACGAATCCCTCTGACAGTAAATAAATTGAACTGCAGTGAATCAGAGAAGGGGATGTTAAAGGGTGATCAGCAAACTCAGTTCAGTTGCTAGACCTCTGAAGCAGCGTCAGATTCCCACAAGGAAATACTTGAAATACTTCATCAAAGTGATAACCAATAAAATATTGAAAGTCCAGTGAAACCCACTCTTGGGGCCAAAATAGGCGACAGGTGGAAAATTTTGTGACCCGCACACACGCCACTAAGTCGGAGAGCATTTGTGATTCCAAATGCGTGGCTCATTTGCATGGCCGGGTCGGCTGTCCCCGAACTAATAATAACGTGGAGGGAGAGGTGAGCCGTCCCTCCATCCCTGGCATGGGCTTTCAGCACCAATACGCAGTTGCTGGTTTCGTTTTTAATGGGTTTGTCGCCCGAAATGATCATTTAAATTTTTAGAGACACGCTTATTTTCACGTTTATAAAAGTTAATTAAAAAAAAAATCAATGCACTCTTCCACCACCCCCAATGGCATCACACATCATTCCGGCCCTTCGCAGCCCCCACCACCCCCAACCCTCCCCGGGAATACCTACTGTTAATATTTGAACTTCCCACCGCCCCCAACCGCTTACATGTCGGAATCTTTGTCCTTTCCCCCCTTCCCATTACCCTTTCGACCAATCCGCAGCATTGTAACCCCGCTTCCCCTCCCTACACTAGGAATATCACCTCCTCCCCATCCCCACAGCTGTGGTACCTCCTTTCGGGGATTCGAAGGTATGGCATTGCCGCCGCAGTAATGAAAATCCAAACCTGCTGGCAGAATCACTGCGGCGTGCATATTAATAAAAGCAAAGTAACCATTTACATATTCTAATGCAGTTAATATCGCTAAGCAGCGGGGAGGCTGCCACGAGGTCTCATCCACCGCTGAGATCAGGACGGCCCTGCCCCAGCAGCTGGCTCGGCCCCCTTCCCCCACCCCCCACACAACGCCCCCCCCCCCCCGCCACCGCCACCGTGACCGTTACCAGCGTCGGTGAACCTTTACAATCCAGCCCTTGATGTTGGGGAAAGAGGACACTGAACTGCCTCATCGTAAATCACCGAAATTGGAATCATGAAGCAATATCCCAGGCCAGGTTAGTTCCACAACTCCTGCTGGTCTGATCACTGCTCGTAAAACCTTGACGGGAACACACCTCGACTACTGTGTACAGTTTTGTTCTCCTTATTTAAGGAAGAATACACATAAATTGAGAGAGGTTCAGAGCAGCCTCACTCATTGATGCGTGTTAAAAGGGGCTGTCTTGCGAGGAAAGGTTGAATAGTTTCAGCCTATAAACTTCAGAGTTTAAAGGTATGGGAGACATATTGGAATATGAAATTCTGAGGAAGAACCACAGGTGAGAGGATGTTTCCCCTTGAGGAGGAATCAAGAACTGGGAGGGGAGGGCGCGGCGGGGTGGGGGGGGTGGGGGTGGGGGTTGCGGGGGACAAAAGGTGCACATTTCCGATGGAGCTGAGGAGGAATTCATTTTCGTTGAGAGTCATGAATCTTTGGAATACTCGACCCCAGACAGCTGCAGAGGCTGATTCATTGATTATATAGAAGGATAAGATAGAGAGATTTTTGAACTGTAGGTTATTCAAGAATTGTGGAGAACAAGCGAGAAAATGGTTTTGAGGCCGAGATCAAAAGACAAATGATCTTAATGTATTGTGGAGCAGGATCGAGGGGCCAATGGCCTACGCCGGTTCCGATTGCTTATATTCTCACGTACTTAGCCCGAGCACCTGATTCCAATACATTAATTTGCGATATTAATCTGATCACATTCTCAGGGATGAAACAACATAAATCATTACACATAAAGGAAGTCGTGCAAGCCCGAGCATTTAGAATCGGATGCATTCTATCAACGGACAGTACACTGAATAATCCAATACGAATGCAAGGATTTGATGAACAAAGGTCATCACAGTCATTATGCTTCTGTTAAAACAACAAATGTGCAGAGCCTTCGGGTAGCCCATCATTCAACAGAACAGACAATTGCTAAAACAATCAGCAAGTATGACACTATCAACTATAACAGTCGATTTAATATTGATTTGCTACAATAGCAGCTGGAGATAGCAGCTTACCGGGAACTCCAATGGTTGCAAGAACCGTATAGTAAATATCTTCAATCTGATATATTACTGGATATCCCATGTCTGTGAGAAGCACCAACTGCTGTTGTTCTGTAATCCAGAGCTCTGGTAGTCATTCTGAATTGATACATATTAACAGGCCCTGATTTGTACAGGGGATAAGTCTCCATCGACATGGTTATTCCCCTGATCGTTGCTATTAGTGACAGACACTTGAACAAACACATTACATCGGTAGCTTTGTCTGCGATGTTAATAAAATGGTACATGCAACATGAATATCTTAAAGTCCAGCAAAATATATTAATCAGACCTCTCTTTGGGATAAGGCCGATACATGTAAGCATACAGGACAGATCCTGCAATAATGAGCGACTTCACATGCAGGCTTCATGCAATTGTAATGACAATGTTCACTCCCAATGATTCATGAATAAATGCTGCAGAGTTTTCCAGAGAAGACACTGAATCCAGGATCGCAAGCAGTTAAAATGTGAACTTTGACACGACGACAGTTATATCCATGCTCAGGGTTGCCCCTGGGTGATAGTGGGGGCAGCCTCTGAGCGTACTTCATTGACAACCCTCTCGAAGCTATTTTATTGCAAATGTTTATCAGTTCATTCTACAGTGGCTAAAGACTAGTAAAATTAGAACTTGGCCAACTCCTGACATTATTCCTCCAGTTCACTCCTCACTGGGACCCCAACATCCACCTTCCTTCCTTCCAAAACTCTACCGTCCATCTCCATCCCCCAATAGGTCCAGCAGCTCACACAGCGCAAAGGTTTTCACTGACCTACATTACATTTCAAATTGCTCAACGGCTTACATTTAAAATTCTGGCCCTCAGCTTAAAACCTGGTCGTGGTCTCAAAATTCACGATCTCCACTCTCTCTTCCAAACATGCATCAAACCTCGCTCGTGATCTCTCCATATCTCTGACATTGGGCACTTTTGTTGGAACTGCCCTTCCCTGGTTCATATCTTACTGATACGATGAAAGCCACACCTTCCTCCGCAATGGATTCCCTTCACCCGCCAGCCTGTGCCTGACCTTTCTATGTTGCCTCCTCCTCCTCCACATCTTCATGTTACCCAATGCCAACAGCACCTAATTACATGGGGTCAGCTTCCACATGTGTGCTGGCAACACCATGGTCCAGCTCTGCGCCAACTCTCTCGACCTTCCACTGCCTCTGTGTGGCCATACTACAAATGTCTGTTTAGCAGGAGCTTCGGTTTTCGCCAACTAAATATATGAAATACCAAAGCAATCATCTTTCGCTCTACCACAGAGTCCATACTCATTTCACTGACACCATTCCCCATCCTAGCTGTTGTGCCAGGCTCAGTATGATTTTTTTTAACGTTTATTCTGTTGGTTCCTGATGTACCTCAGATGTCAAAACCCTTCAGTCATAAAAGATACACCTGCCTAACATCGCTAGGCTCTCGCACTGCCTTAGTCCATCTGGCACTGAAACACTCAATCACTACTTCCGTATCTGCATCTTGGAGGTGAGGCCGTGGAAATCTATTGGGGAAATTTTGTGATTTGCATATACTGTGGAACTGTTTGGCATCATCGTGTTGATAATCCTTTTCAGAGGATTAGTACCGACTATTGTTATTCCATAAGCTAACTAACGTGTAATCTTTTAGATATACAAATATAGAATGTGATTTAATTGTTGTTCATGTGTAATTTGCATTAAATCTTGAATTGAGAAAGGAAGACTCAAAGCTGGAGGACGTGATTTGGAGATGAAAGATGAGATTGACCAAAGGGAAATTCATCGTAGCTTTGACTTGGCAAAGTATGGCGAAGCTGGTAAGTAAAATTAGTGAAGAGGGAGTAGAAGTTTACATTGTGTCATTTGAGAAATTGCCACAATTTGGAATGGCTCAAATCACCTTAGACAAGCTCCTGGAGACTCTTTTCAAAGGGAAATCTTTGGAGGTGTACTCATCTCCTTCAGATTATCACTGATTTGACGAGAACAATGTGGACTGTTTTTCTCAATGCATAATAGTTGATGTTGCAGTAATGGGAAGCGGGTGGCCCTGGCACAACCAACATTTACTGCCCATCCCTAATTGCCCTTGACAGCTGAATGACTTGCTGGGCCATTTCTGAAGGCAGTTAAGAGTTAACAATATGGATGTGGGTCTGGAGTCGCATGTAGAGCAGACAAGCATATTTCTTTCCCTTGAGGTCAACTAGGCGGGTGTTTGCGACACCAGATGTCAATTTTCATGGCACCATTACTGAGAATCGCCTTCAATTACAAATTGTCTTTTATTAGTTAAGTAATTTTATTAATTAATTGAATTTAAATACATTTGCACCAGCTTCCGTTTTGGGATTTCAACCAGTGTTGTCATCTTGCACGGGCTTCACAACACTTTAATGCAGATAAGACCACTAGTCACTGGTCAATATTGCTTTATAGGGATCACAACCCACTCGATTTTTCTGCAGAAAAAGCAAAACAAAGAAAGCCAGGTTGTTTCAGTGGAGAATATTGTTACAGCCATTTTCACTTGAAATTGTACATCTTGCAGAGAAAAGCAATGCCATTGCTGATGATCTGACCAGAGTTCGAAGAGAAGCAAGTCTGAAGGAAAGCTCTGAATTGTGAGAATTTTGACTTGTCTGAATTCTATTAATCTTACATTTGTTATTGGTAAATTTAGTAAAATTGTCTGCTGTCCCTTGATTCGAGGATGACGTGTACATAGGTTCACAATTTGCTGCCATGGGTCATCATGTGGCAGAATAGGCTTGTTCTCGATCCACAGATTTTTGGGCACATGGGACAGGATTTCACACGAGGCGTTGGGATCCCGAGTATGGGATTTGATTCCTTTTCTTTCCTGCTCTGTCGCCACTCTGCTTCATCATTAAGGAGATTGGACTCAAAGCATGATAGACAAGTTGTCCCATTTTGAACGGTTTTAGAATACTCCTCCCAGTCATCAATATCAAAGCTGCCGCGCTTCAGAGAGAGCTTCTGAGTGTCTTTGAAATATTTCCTTTGTCCTCCCTGGAGGACATTTGAGAATTGGGAAAACAGTACCTGGCAGGGGATACGAGTTTTGAGCATCCAAATAGAGTATCTTGTCCATCGAAGTTGTTTTTCTTCAGGAAATTTGCGTGAATGCTTGTGGAGCTGGTTTCAAAAATGAAGCTAGCGTGTTTTCGATGGTTCTTCCCGTTGATCTGGAGAATGCAGCAGAGTCATAGCTGATGACATTTCTCTGGCGCTTTTATTTGTCGCTGATACACAGTTCAGGTCTCACAGCGGAACAGGAGTACGGCGATGACAACTGTTTGCACACTAGCACTTTTGTTGACTTGCAGAAGTCTATACTGTCAAACACTCGCTGCTGTAGTTTGTAGATGGCTGAGCTGGCACAGCTGATCTAGTGTTTGATCTCCCCATCAATGGCGGCCCTTTGAGAGAGGTGGCTGCTTGTTTATGGGATGTTTTCAACGCATTCCAGAGTCTCTCCTTCAACATATATCGGATATGGAACATTCGGATAGCCACAAATAAGTTGACATATCAGTTTTGTTTTGGCAACAATCCAGGTCATTCAAGTCCCCTCCGTGTAGATTGAAGAGATAGAGAGTGACTTTGAAATCTGGAGCAGTATGGGCAATGACACTGCAGTCATCCACAAACTGTAGACCATGTATGTCTATGGCGTATAGGTTTAGGTTTGACACAGAGGCGACTGAGGCGAAAGAATTTTCTATCTAGGCGAAATTTGAAGCCCTCACCAGAGGGCAGTTGAACTTTGATGAGGCGAGCAGCCACTGTCAGCTAAATAATATATAGTATGAGTAAAATATAGTATGTGTTCTTTGATTGCATGTCACCTCTGCAGTACACAATAAGTTACTTGTAAAAAATGTTTACAGTATTCAGACCGTATTGTATTTTCTAACTGTTTGAACGAAGTCCTGACTGGAGTAAGGCATTCCTTTTCCCAATGCGGGAAGTGTGATGACGACGAGGCCTGGATGTAATGCCACGCCACTCCCAGAGATGGAATATGAGGCGTCTGTCCCACCGATGTGCGCTGGCTGGAAGGTGAGGAAGGTCCCGTCATTTTTCCTTCACAATGCTACAAATTGGGCGGGGAAAAGTCTTTCCTGGCCAGAGGCCAATTGAGGGCCCTAAGAGGCCTATTATTACCTGCTTAAGGGCCTATTCCTGCCGCTAGTGGAATCAAGCCCTGTAAAATGAACGTCCTCTCTATAGGTTTGTCTGTGCTCCCCACAAAGGGCCCCAGCAGAGAACAACCCACCCCTTCAAAAAGCCCACCCTCCTACATTCATTCCCCCACCCTCCTTCCCCATCATCCGTGCCAGCCAGACGATGAGCTGTGTCGTTATAAGTCTCCAAAATTAGATTTATAAAGTAATACTACAGAGCAGGCTAGTTCCACGAGGTGAAAATGTTATTCGAACATTGGTGGCGCCACATCTTGAGTCCTGTTTACAATTGTTGTCCTCTTACTTCGCAAGCAATATATACGCATTGAAGCCAGTTATGAGAACGTTGATTGGGCAGATTTCGAGCATAAAGGTGTAGCTTTGTACGGACTGGTTGAGCTGGGATTCTTTAAAGTCAAGACGTATTGAAACATGTCACATTATGACTACTCCAGTTCAATTCCTGGTCAATGGTAACCTCCTGAATGTTGATCATGGGGGATTCAGCACTGGTAATGCCATTGAACGTCAAGAGCAGATTGCGAGATTCTCTCTTGTTGGAGATGGCCATTGCCTCCATCCAGTTTTATTCTTGTTAACTTCTTAGCGGTTTTATACACCTTAGTGACTTGCTAGGCTTTTGCAGAGTCAACCATATTGCTGTGGGACTGGAGACAAATGTTAGCAGATTTCAATCCCTAAAACAATAAATGAACTAAATGGGCATTTCCAACAATCGATGATGGTAGTAATCTCAGGATTGCTACCAGTGCCACGTGATAGTCAGAGTAGAAATGAAAGAATAGTCAGGATGAATGCCTGGCTTGAGAGATGGTGCAGGAAGGATGGGTTCAGATTTTTGGGACATTGGGACCGGTTCTGGGGGAGGTGGGACTATTACAAATTGGATGGTCCATACCTGGGCCGGACTGGAACCAATGTCCTTGGGAGTGCATTTGCTAACGCTGTTGCGGAGGGTTTAAACTAATGTGGCAGGGGGTTGGGAACCAAATGAGGAGGTCAGTGGACAGTAAGGAGGTAGTAACGAAAGCCTGTAAGGAACTAGATAATGAAGTCAGCGTGACTAAGGGGAAGAGTAGGCAGGGAGCAGATGATGAAAGCAAAGGGACTGGTGGTCTGAGGTGCATTTGTTTTAATGCAAGAAGTGTAGTAGGTAAGGCAGATGAACCTAAGGTTGGATTAGTACCTGGGAGTATGGCGTTATTGCTATTACTGAGACTTGGTTAAGGGATGGGCATGATTGGCAACTAAATATCCCATGATATCGATGCATCAGGCGGGATGGAGAGGGAGGTAAAAGGGGTGGAGGAGTTGCATTACTGGTCAAAGAGGATACCACAGCTGTGCTGAAGGAGGGCACTATGGAGGACTCGAGCAGTGAGGCAATATGGGCAGAACTCAGAAATAGGAAGGGTGCGGTAACAATGTTGGGGCTGTACTACAGGCCTCCCAACAGCGAGCGTGAGATAGAGGTACAAATATGTAAACAGATTATGGAAAGATGTAGGAGCAACTGGGTGGTGGTGATAGGAGATTTTACTTTTCCCAACATTGACTGAGAGTCACTTAGTGTTAGAGGTCTAGATGGAGCAGAATTTGTCGGGAGCATCCAGGAGGGTTTTCGAGAGCAGTATGTAAATAGTCCAACTCGGGAAGGGGCCAGACTGAACCTGGTGTTGGGGAATGGGCCCGGCCAGGTGGGTGAAGTTTCAGTGGGGGACTACTTTGGGAATAGTGATCACAATTCCATAAGCTTTAAAATACTCATGGACAAAGATGCGAGTGGTCCAAAAGGAAGAGTGCTAAATTGGGGGTCGGCCAGCTATACCAAAATTCGGCAGGAGCTGGGGAATGCAGTTTGGGAGCAGCTGTTTGAAGGTAAATCCACATGTGATATGTGGGAGGCTTTTAAAGAGAGGTTGATTAGCGTGCAGGAGAGACATGTTCCTGTGAAAATGAGGGATAGAAATGGCAAGATTAGGGAACCATGGAAGACATGTGAAATTGTGAGACTAGCTAAGAGGGAAAAGGAAGCATACATAAGGTTTAGGAGGCTGAAGAAAGACGAAGCTTTGAAAGAATATCGGGAATGTAGGACAAATCTGAAATGAGGAATTAAGAGGGCTAAAAGGGGTCATGAAATATCTTTAGCAAACAGGGTTAAGGAAAATCCCAAAGCCTTTTATTCATATATAAGGAGCAAGAGGGTAACTGGAGAAAGGATTTGCCCACTCAAGGACAAAGGAGGAAAGTTATGCGTGGAGTCAGAGAAAATGGGTGAGATTCTAAACGAGTACTTTGCATCGGTATTCACCGAGGAGAGGGACATGAAGGATGTTGAGGTTAGGCACAGATGTTTGATTACTCTAGGTCAAGTCGGCATAAGGAGGGAGGAAGTGTTGGGTATTCTAAAGGGCATTAAGGTGGACAAGTCGCCAGGTCCGGATGGGATCTATCCCAGGTTACTGAGGGAAGCGAGAGAGGAAATAGCTGGGGCCTCAACAGATATCTTTGCAGCATCCTTAAACACGGGTGAGGTCCCTGAGGACTGGAGAATTGCTAATGTTGTCCCTTTGTTTAAGAAGGGTAGCAGGGATAATCCAGGTAATTATAGACCGGTGAGCCTGACCTCAGTGGTAGGGAAGCTGCTGGAGAAGTTACTGAGGGATAGGATCTATTCCCATTCGGAAGAAAATGGGCTTATCAGTGATAGGCAACATGGTTTTGTGCAGGGAAGGTCATGTCTTACCAACTTAACAGAATTTTTTGAGGAAGTGACAAAGCTGATTGATGAGGGAAGGGCTGTGGATGTCATATACATGGATTTCAGTAAGGCGTTTGATAAGGTTCCCCATGGTAGGCTGATGGAGAACGTGAAGTCGCATGGATTCCAGGGTGTACTAGCTAGATGGATAAAGAACTGGCTGGGCAACAGGAGACAGAGAGTAGCAGTGGAAGGGAGTTTCTCAAAATGGAGATGCGTGACCAGTGGTGTTCCACAGGGATCCGTGCTGGGACCACTGTTGTTTGTGATATGCATAAATGATTTAGAGAAAAGTATAGGTGGTCTGATTAGCAAGTTTGCAGACGACGCTAAGATTGTTGGAGTAGCAGATAGTGAAGGGGACTGTCAGAGAATACAGCAGAATATAGATAGGCTGGAGAGTTGGGCAGAGAATTGGCAGATGGAGTTCAATCAGGGCAAATGCGAGGTGATGCATTTTGGAAGATCCAATTCAAGAGTGAACTATACAGTAAATGGAAAAGTCCTGGGGAAAATTGTTGTACAGAGAGATTTGGGTGTTCAGGTCCATTGTTCCCTGAAGGTGGCAACGCAGCTCAATAGAGTGGTCAAGAAGGCATACGGTATGCTTTCCTTCATCGGACGGGGTATTGAGTACAAGAGTTGGCAGGTCATGTTACAGTTGTATAGGACTTTGGTTCGGCCACATTTGGAATGCTGCATGCAGTTCTGGTCGCCACATTACCAAAAGGATGTAGATGCTTTGGAGAGGGTGCAGAGGAGGTTCACCAGGATGTTGCCTGGAATGGAGAGCGCTCGCTATGAAGGGCGGTTGAGTTTATTAGGATTATTTTCATTAGAAAGACGGAGGTTGAGGGGGGACCTGATTGAGGTGTACAAAATTATGAGATGTATGGACAGGATGGATAGCAAGAAGCTTTTTCCCAGAGTGGGGGATTCACTTCCTAGGTGTCACGAGTTCAAATTGAAAGGGGAAAAGTTTAGGGGAGATATGAGTGGAAAGTTCTTTACACAGACGGTGGTGGGTGCCTGGAACGCGTTGCCAGCGGAGCTGGTCGACGCGGGCACGATAGCATACACAGATACCTGAATGGGCAGGAAGTAAAGAGATACAGACCCTTAGAAAATAGACGTCATGTTCAGATAGAGGCTCTGGATCGGCACAGGCTTGGAGGGCCGAAGGGCCTGTTCCTGTACTGTAATTTTCTTTGTTCTTTTTGTTATTATTAAATTAGCTTTCCATTTCAACTTTATTCTGTGGAATCAAATTCCACTTCTTGCTGAGGGGAGATTTGAACCTACGTTCCCAAAGCAGCATCCTGGGTGCGTAGGTTATTAGTTTATCGACAATAGCACTATCCCATCACCTGCCCTACGCTGTGGTGCTGTCTCTATATTGGGTGACCGAATGGAGATTGGTTGATTGCTTTGTGGAACACTTCCACTCAGTCCAGAAGCATGATCCTGAGGTTCTGGTCGCTTGCCATTTCAGCACCCCACACCGACTCCCGTGCCCACTTTCGGTCCTTGGCCTGCTGCAGTGTTCCAGTGCACATCAATGCAAGCTCGATGGAGCAGCACCTCATCTTTTAATTAGGCACTCTGCAGCCTTGCAGGCTGAACACTGAGTTCAATAATTTCAGAGCATGACTGGCCTCTTTTGTCTTTATATTTTTAAATATTGTTATTGTATTGTATTTTTTAACCATGTGCCTGTTCTTCGTGCAGATAGAGTTGTTCATAACTTTGCTATTAACACTCTCTCTGGACTAATGCTTTGTCTTTCAATGGAAGCATTAATACCCTCTTTGCTGTTGCCTCAGGACAGCTTTTTATTTCATCTCTCCTGACCTCTGCTCGATCACACACATTCCCTTTTTATCTCTTTCGCACCAAGTCACCCCTGCTCCTTCACTTGCTTAAAACTTTATTCCTTTCCAAGGCTTGCCAATTCTCTTGAAGGGTCACAGACGTGAAACGTTAACTCTGTTTCTCTCTCTACAGATGCTGCCTGACCTGTTGAGTATTTCCCAGCACTTTCTGATTTTATTTCACATTTATTGAAATTCTGTCTGTTGTAACTTTGAAGTTCAGAGTTAGTCTGTGGGCTGGGTCAATAAAAAAAACGCAACAACTCTGCGTTTGAAAATCTGCAAATAACGAGAGGGGCTCTGCATTCCAACAAATACAATGCACAACAGAAAATGAACATTTTACGATTAAATTGAAGTCAATTGAAGTACATAAATTCATCCGCAGTGAATCAGAGAATGAGATACCAAGGTGTCAGCAGCAAACTCAGTTCAGCTGCCAGAACTTTAAGCATTAAGTTGACACAAGGAAATAATACAACAGCAATGATGACCAATAGAAATACTGAAATCCGAGTGAAACTGAGACATGATGTTGGGGAAGGAAAAAAACTACTTCCTCCTTGTAACACTGAGACTGCGAACTGTGTTATTATAAATCACCAAAATTATGCTCATGAAGTAATATTCCAAGACAGGTTTGTTCTGCAAAGTGAAACTTTTAGCAACTCCTGATGGTCTGGTAATTGTTCTTAAATGTTGCCTGGACCACATCTAGATTATTGTGTATAGTTTTGGTCTCCTTAAGGAGAGTATGCATGCATTGAGGGCAATTCAGAGAAGGATCACGATTCGACTCCTGAGGTCAAGGGGCTGTCTTGTGGGGAAAGGTTGAACAGGTTGGGCCGATGCTCCTTTGAGTTCAGAAGTATGAGAGAAGTATTGAAACATGCTAAAGTGTGAGGGAGCTTGACCGGGGGATGATGAGAGGAAGTTTTCCCTCGAGGGGGAATCCAGAACTAGGCGGCATCAGTTGAGCATTTCAGAAGGAGATTAGGAGGAATTTGTTTTCTAAAAGGGTGATGAATTGTTGGAATTCTCGAGCCCAGAGAGCTGTGGAGGCTGAGCCATTGATTATATTCAGTCTATGATGGAGAGAATTTTGAACTCTCGTGGATTCTGTGGTGATGACGAAGAAGCAGGAAAGGGAATTTGAGGCCAAGATCAGATCAGGAATGATCATATAGAATGGCGAAGAAACTCGAGGGGCCGAATGGCGTACGCCTTCTCCCATTGCTTATATTCCTGCATACATAATCCTTGCACCTGATTCCAGTATATTTAGTTCTGACTTTAACCAAATAAAACTATTGGGCTTGATTAACAAAATCATGACAGACATAAAGAAACTCATACAAGCCCGAACATCTAAAATATGAGGATATTCCATCATCCAACAACACATCCAGTAAAGAGAATAAACCAGTAATAATGCAAGGAATTGACTAACAGTGATCAAATTTATTATGCAGCTGCTACAGGACCAAATGAGCAGTGACTTATGACAATCCGTCATTCAAATGATCAAAGTGAACAGACGGCTGTGTAAAACATCCAGTGAGTAAAGCACTTTCAGGTACAGCAGTCAAATAATGCTAATTTACGCCATTAACAACTGGAGAAAAAGTGGCTTACCGGAAACTCCAAAGGCTGAAAAAATTGGATAGTAAATACGTCCCATCATATGGATTACTGGATATTTAGCTTCTTTGTGAAGCATTGACCTCAGTTGGTCTGAGAATCAGAGCTCTGGCAGTCACTATGAACTGATCCATTATAACAGATAGTAATTTATTCAGAGGATAAGTCTGCAATGACATGGGCTATACCCCTGATCATTGCTATTAGTGGCAGTCAATTGAACAAACATATTACATCAGCAACTTTGACTGCATTGTAAATAAAATGGTGCATACAAAACAAACATCTCAAAATCCAGCAAATTATCTTCATCAGACCTCTGCCGGGGATAAGACTGAAAACGGTAATCATACAAGATTGATTCCACAATAATGCACAGCAGAGTTTACTGGTTTAAAATAATTGCAATGATAATATTCATTCGAAGCGATTCATTTATAAATGTCACCGATTTCTCCTCCGTATACACTGAATCCAAGGACATAAGCAGTTAAAATGAGAAACTTTACAAGACAACAGTTTAATCCATGTGTGAGATTGCATCTGATAACTTAGTGCACGTATCATTGGGAGAATGATACTCCTCTCTCTGTTATTTTTATTGCACATGTTTAGCGGTTTATTCTCCTGTGGCTTCTGTAAAAATAGACCTTTGGCACTGACGGACAATATCCCTCTGGTTCACTCCTGACTGGCAACAGGATCTCAACCTTCCTTCCATCCAACACTATGCTGTACAAAGCCATCCCTCAACAAGTCCAGCTCACCCAACACTGCCGCATTTACTCACCCTGATTAGATCTCAATCCGCCCAACAACTTACATTTAAAATTATCATTCCGAGGTGAGATCCGGTCATAACCTGAGCCATCATCATCTCTACACTCCTGTAAAACTGCATCAAAACTCACCCGTGATCGCTCCATACCTCCAACATTGGCCGCTTATGGAAGGACTGCCCTTGCTTGGTTCTTAACTCACTGATCTGACCATAGCTAGAGAATCTCCAGCAATGGCTATTCCTCCCACTACCAAAACTGTTCAATCACCAGCCCCTGAACTTACGATTTTTGCATCCTCCTCTTCCACTTCTGCATTCTTCCCAACGGCAACAACAACGACAGACATGGGGTCATGTTGTCCATGTGTGCTGACAACACACAGCTCCAGCTCTCCACCATCATTCTCGACTCTCCACTGCCCTTGTGTGATCAGACAACAACTGTCAGCTTTGTGTGAGCTGCAGTTTTCTCCAGTTCAACGTACAGAACACCAAAGCAATCATCTTTTGCCCTACCACAAACACCCCCGACCTCATTCCCCTTCGTAGTTGTTGTATCAGGTAGAAAACTATGTTTTGTAACCTTTACCCTATTCGTCCTTCCGATCTGAGCTTCCAATCTCACATCCTTTCCAAAATAAAGGATGACTACATCTGCCTCCCTAAATTGACGGTCTGGAGCCCTGTCTCAGCCCATCAGCCACTGATAAAACATATATTCGTCAACTCGACTTCCTCTCGGACAATATGCCACCTCCTCATGCCTCTGACGCTTGCTTCTCGGTGAGACTTCCTTCCTTGTTTTCACAGTTATCCATCTGATCAGATACAGAATCTCCAGGAATGGAATCTCCCCTCACCCCACATCAGCATTACCTTTGATGTTTCTCTTCATCCTCAATGGTAAATTTCCATTGGACCTTTCACCGGCAGGTGTGGGCCATAATTTTACTTGTGCACCGATGACATCCATATTCCCTCTGCCTGTCAAAGCTGCCCCTACTGTCTCTGTGTTATCAGACTATTTATGCAACATACTGTTTTGGATGGTCACAATTTTCTCTTATCAAACAGCGACAGGACTAAATCCACCACCTTTCGTTCCCACAAACTGTCTATCCCATCCACCAATTCCAACACACATGATGGCTTCTGGCTCCGAGTTCCACTCGAATTGTCGCCAAATTATGCTCCATACACATGTGTTACTCCGTAAAAGAGATGACCTCCTTCCACCTCAGCAGCACCTGCGACTCCACTCTTGCTCAGCCCAGCAGATATTGAAACACTCCTCTATGTCTTTGTCACATTCAGACTCGACTTTGCGAATGAACACCAGACTGACCTCCCATGCTCCACCTTTCATCCACGTATTGATCCAAAACATTGTTGCCTTTATCCTATGCCATACTAGGTTTCAGATCACTACGAGATAACAATAGTAATTTCCTGACAATTTCAGCACATTGCCTTTGACACGAATCTGTCGCCTTGCTGCTGGCCAATTCCCCAGCAAAGCCGACAGGCTGCCTCACCAATCATTGCTCTCTTTACTGATCTACATTGAATGGAGGACCCAGAAGCCTTGAGCTTATTTTTCTTTACCATGCATTTCAAAACCCTCACGACCTCCTCTATCCCTACTAATACAATTGACTGTCGTGTTACTGCAATGCTTAATACACTTGTCTCACAAATATCTGTCGAACAGTTATGAGATTTCAATATTATCCTTCGTGATTTATGTACTTGGACATGCAAATCTCTCTGCTCCTCCACAGCTCCCAGCTTCTCACAATGAGGATAGCACTCGGATCTATCTTTCTTTGGTACAAAATTGAAGACCTTGCACCTCCCCGTATTGCACTCAATCTCCCCCAGTTTTACCAATCACTTAAATAATCAAGTCTCTTTACACCTTTGTTTCTATCATTTCCACCATTTACTGTGGCAATTAAGTTACACTCTTCAGCAAACTTAGATAAATGAGCCTCCATTCCCTCATCCTATTCATTTGGACATTAAGTAAAAAGGCACCACCCGAGTCGAGATCACTGGGAGACAACAATAACAATAACCTGACAATTTCAGCACATAGCCTTTGACGCTAACCTGTCGCCACCCGTTTGTCCAATTCCCCAGCCCAGCCAATAGGTTGCCTCCAAGTAGAAGCGCGTTATTTTTAGGCGGTTCTGATGTGGCTTCTTGTCGGATGCCTTCTGGAAGGTCCTATAAATAAAACACACCACATTTACCACATTCAGCTTTTAGTTTTTTACCGGCCACATTCTTGCTGTTATCAGACCTATGCTGCAGAATTCGCTACTGAATCCTCTCTACCGTCATACAAGTGCTAACAATAATGCACTCGTCTGGTTATGGTTACCTCCCTAATACCTTTATTGGGCAGGGTCGAAATGCCCATGAATAAATTTATGTGACTTATCCTTCAACGTTTTTCCAGTTTAAATGCGCAAAATAAATTCAAGATGTTATTGTTTGGTTGTATTATCCTCCAGTCTTGCCCTCTCACAATCCATGCCCATGTTTAGAGATACAGCACTGAAACAGGCCCTTCGGCCCACCGAGTCTGTGCCGACCATCAACCACCCATTTATACTAATCCTACACTAATCCCATATTCCTACCAAATCCCCACCTGTCCCTATAAATTTCACTACCACCTACCTATACTAGGGGCAATTTATAATGGCCAATTAACCTATCAACCTGCAAGTCTTTGGCATGTGGGAGGAAACCGGAGCACCCGGAGGAAACCCACACAGACACAGGGAGAACTTGCAAACTCCGCACAGGCAGTACCCAGAATCGAACCCGGGTCTCTGGAGCTGTGAGGCTGCGGTGCTAACCACTGCGCCACTGTGCCGCCCTGTGTTTTAGTTTATTAAATATAACTCTAGGAACACTTGCCTGGTCCTACCATCTCTTCAGCTCCCACACTTCCTTTGATATCCTCATTGAAATTCGTTACCAAACTTTTGGTAATTTCTTATGTTTCCTTATTTAATTGTGTCTGTCTTTCCTCGGAGCACTCTGAATAACCTTGTGAAAGATTAGAGATATAGAGATATTGATTCTTGCACAGCAAAGACGGAGGCCATTCGGCCCATGCTGACTCACTTTAGAGCAATCAAGTCAACCCTACTCTTCCGCTCGCCTTAGACTGGCAAGATATTTTTTTCAGTGCTCATCCAATTTTCTGTTGAAATTATTGATTGCCTTTCTTTCCAGCACCCTCATGGGCATCTATTTCCAGATCAGTGCCATTCGCTCATTCCCCCTGTATCTTTTGCACCTTCAATCTCACCATCAGTTGATTGGAACAGTTTTGCTTGTCTAACCAATGTAAGCCTGTCATAATCATGTACAACTTCATGAATTCTCCCCGAATCTCCTTTGCTCCAGTGAGAATACCACTAGCTTTTCTAACCTTACATCGTGACCACAACCCCTAAAACCTGGAAGCATTCTGGTAAATGTCCTGTGAACCCTCTCAAGGGCATTGAATCCTTCCTGGACTGTGATATCAGAGCTAGTTGCAGTAACTTATTTGGGGTCGAACCAGAGCTTTATGAAGGTCCAGCAAATCTTCCTGGCTTTTGTACTTATGCCTCTATTTATGATTCCCAAGATCCCATATGCATTGCTAATCACTCGCTCAATATGTCCTGACACATTCAATGCTCGATGCACATGACCACGAGGTCCCTCTGTTCCTGCATACTCTTTAGAAGTGCTCCATTGCCTCACCTATACCTTCTGTCAAAATGCATTACCTCAAACTTATCTGCATTAAATTCTATTTCTCACGAGTCCTCCCAATATTCTCACCTATCTATGTCCCTTTGAAGGCAGTTAGTAGCAGCCCCACAGTTTGGTACCGTCCACAAATTTTTTGGTCTTACTGTATTCCAAGATTCAACTGATTTAAATATAAGCAACAAGAAAGGAAAGCAGTTCCTAGCACTGACCGTTGGGGAATACCACTGTCTAACATGCTGCAGTTTGAATAAAAACTATTTAACTAACTATTTTTTGTAGGTGAGCCATTGTTGCATTCAATTGGACATTATGTGAGTCTCAACTTTGTCAACCAGCCTTATCTGTGGCACCCTGTTAAACAAGGGCTGCTGTGACAAGGGCTCCCTGGGAGCCCTGGTGAACAGCAGAAATCTCAAAACCCTCGAGAGGTCGGCTGCGTTTGCTGACAATGTAACCACTAGGTGGCGCAGTACTTGCACATGAGCAAATTCAGGCTCTTCAGCTGGAACGTCTCTGTCTGACACGTTCAGGCAGATGCCAGGATTAAAGATGGTGCAGCTCAATTTATTACAGGAAATGCTTATAGCTCGATTGTTCGAACAAACTAACCTTACATTAAGTTGGATGGAAGCCCAGTAATATGTTACTATGTAGTTATAGGGTACTAAGTGTAAACCTCAGATCCATATAATATTATAGTAACTCTATTAAGTACAAAAGAAATTTCATGATTGAATTTCCATGTTCTGATACTTTTGGGAGATAGTGAATTGGCACCCCGATCGCTGGAGAAGAAAATCGGGCAGAGTATAACCGCCCCTCTCATCCTCTGCAACTTACTTTCTCCCCTCGTGCATTCAGGTCGCTTCCATCGCTCCCTGAGCCGTTCGCTCCTGACCTCGCTGATCCTCTTCACTCCGCTGGCGGATTGTTCCCCACTCCTCGCCACCCCGCTTCCCGTGATCCTCCTTCCTGCCGCTAGCTGTAGGCCACAGCCTTCTTCTCGGCCACTAGGCCTCTCGTTTGCTGGTTCACCACACGTCGCCCGAAGAAGAAAATCGAGCCGCGAGCTGCGAAGGGGCATTTTAGGAGCGAATGGCCGAGAGGAGGGAAGCAGCGTGGCCCGGAGCGAATGTCTGAATCAGCAATGGGTGGGGGTGGGGGGGAGAGGGAACGGGGAGCGGGCATCCTGAAAGCGGGGTGACGTGAAGCCAGGAGTGGGAACAATCGGCCAGGGGTGTTGGGGGGGCGGTGACGTCGGGGCGCAGCAAGGTCTGGAGCGAGCGGCTGTGACGAGGAAGCATTGAGGCCAGAAGCGGGTTGCCGGGGAGAGGGGAGAGTGGCGAGTGGGGATGGAACGAGGGACGGGGATCGAGGTCCATCCTCAAAGTCTCCCATTCAGCCGCTCACTCCAGCCGAACTGGGGACTGGATACCCAATGACGCTTTTCTGCACATGCGCGAAGGCCAGGCGCCTGCTTGAGGATAACCCAGGTGCCGATATCAGACAAAAAATAAATAAGAGCAAAATACTGCATGTACTTGAAATCTGATATAAAGCAATACGTACTCGATTTACTCAGTTGCTCTGGCAGCATCTGTAGAGGGAGAAACAGAGTTAACGTCTCAAAGCAGCGACCCTTCATCAGCGGATCCGAAATGACATTGACGATGACGTCATCATACGCATGCATCACTTGGTCCTGGTCCTGGCAAGACGTTTGTTGCGCATTTGCGCAGTTTGGAAAATCTGATTACAGATTCTCGCGTTGTCAGGAGTACGATTGGGAGTGATATCATCAGTTGTGCCAGCGCAAGATCCTGCAAATTCAGTGGCAGGACAGCCGCTCCAATATCAGTGCCCTCTCTCAGGCCAACATCCCCAGTATCAAGACACTGTTCATATTCCCTCCGTTATGTTGGGCGGGCCATAAATTTCACAGGCCTGACACAGGACTCCCAAGGTTTCTACTCTGCGCTTCGGCACGGTAAGAGGCTATCAGGAGAGCAGAGGAAATGCATCAATGTCTTCAAAGCCTCCTTGACTAAATATTACATCTGCAGTGATACGTGGAAATATCTTGCCCATTCTGCCCAAAATGGAGAAGAAGCATCCGTGAAGGTGCCAGATAATTCGAACAACATTGACATACTCCGACAGTGACCAAGTGCAAACAGTGGAAGGAACGTTTGGAAATTCGAGCATTCCATTCATTCACCTCACCAAACACAGTTTGCCCCAGCTAAAGTGGAAGAAAGTCATTCTCATTCCCAAGGCAAAGCCTAAGAACAAGACTTTGCTAAACACTTTCTTGAAATCCATAGCGACAACCTCCATTGCATTCTCATCATCAACATTCCCTGTTACCTCATCGAACAATTCAATTAAATACTTAATTGAGGTGGGCATGTGTGAACTAGTTTAAAGTTGGGTATTTATAGCCCAGATGATTATTTCGTGGGATTGGGGCATCTCTGGCAAGGCCAGCATTTGTTGCCCAAGCATAATTTCCTTTGACAACCTAGAGGCTTGCTAGGCCATTCCACAGGGAATTTAAGAGTCAACCACGTTTCTGTGGGTCTGGAGGGACTGTATGCCTGACCTTGTAAATACGGCAGATTTGCTTCCCTCAAGGACATGATTAGTACAATTAATGATAGATTAATGGCACCATTACTGATACCAGCTTTCAATTCCAGATTTAACTTTTTGTTTGGATTATTTTTGATTAATTGAATGTAAATACCACCAGCTACCGTGGTGGAACTTGAATTGTGTCCCCAAGGCATTATCCTGGAAATCTCGATTACTAGCTCAGTGCCATTACCACTCCGCCACCATCTCCCCAAGCAATCAGAAAAAGTAGCTACACAAGAACTAGTCAAAAACGTTGGCAGGGACTCAAAGAATTATTGAGTGCAAAACGTATTGAATACTTGCATCCTGCTCCGACCCTTTGGAAGATGAACTCAATTAATATCCATGCTCCACTGTTTACTGTTTTCCTGAATTTTATTTCCCTTACAGTATCTATGCAATTCTCTTTTGAATGTTAGTATTCAATCTGAAGCTAACAGCCTTTACTAAGTGCAATCAACTCACAACAACACCCCGATAAAAATTGTTTCCCCATGTAGCTCCTCAATGCACATTTTGAATTCGGAAAGGAAGATATGTGATTTTAAAAGAGAGAACTTCTGAGAAGAACGGGTAGCTTCAACCTTTCAGGCAGCGTACACTGCCCGTCGTCAGGAGAAAGGACAAGACCAGATAGAAGAAATAACTTTATATCTGGTGGAGCATGGAACTGTGTGCAGGAAATTACTGCTGATCGGAAATGACGTGTTCTCATTCTTGCTGCTATTGGTAGGAGAATTGTGTTTCGTGGTATGTCGGTTTTTCTCTTCCTTCCACAATCAATTTTCATCTTTTGCTTTCCTCATTCCATTTCATTGTTACTTGCCTGCAACATTGCCTTATATAACATTAATTTTCAATACATACTCCGTTAAATTTACTCTGCTTGCCTGCTGTTCCTGGGGGTGATGGAGCACACCTCCCATTCACGCCAATACACATTTTTGCTGTGAGTTCAGTTGAGAAATTTAGATCTTCCGGACAGTCTTAACATCTATCCTGTCAATCGTCCATAAAATCCTATATGTTTCAATAAGATCACCTCTTATTCTTCTAAACTCCAATAAATAATGCCCAAACCTGTTTAGCCGTTCTTGATAAGACAACCCGTTCATCCCAGGGATCAGCCTAGTGAATCTTTTCTGAACAGCCTCCAATGCTAGTATATCCTTCATTAAATATGGGGACCAAAACTGTACACAGTACTCCAGATGTGGCCACACCAATACTCTGTAACAAGAACTGCCGACCTTTAAATCCTAAGCCCCTAGCAATAAAGGCCAACATTCCTTATGCCTTCCTAATTACTTGCTGCACCTGCATGCGAACATTTTGAGTTTAATGTACAGGAACACCCAGATCCCTCTGTGCTGCAGAATTTTGTAGGCTTTTTCCATTTGAATAATAAGCTGTCTTTTTATTCTTCCTACCAAAGTGGATGAACTCACACTTTCCCACACTGAACTCCATCCGCCAAGTTGTCTTTCCCCCTCCATTCACTTAACCTATCTATATCCCTTTGCAGATTCTGTGTGTCCCCATCACAACATGCCTTCCCACCTATTGTTGCAACATCAGCAAATTTACATACACAGCGCTCTGTCCCTTCCTCCAAGTCATTGATGTAGATCGTAAATAATTGATATCCTAGGACCGATCCTTGTGGCACACCACTAGTTATGGCTTTCCAATCCGAAAAGACCCATTGATCACCACCCTCTGCCTTCTGTGTTGTGTGATACACAAGGAAAGCTAGGTCTCCGTTTGAAAGGACAGCGAATGGATTGTTCTGGAAATGTTCCAGAGGAACTTTCTGCCTCAGGGGATGCTAAGCTCTAGAAATGAATTGTATTTAGCTGATGATTGGCGCTTCTGTATAATATTTTGATGTGTATGGGAGACGGACTACAAAGTCGCCAATGAGGATTGAAATGTGCTGTTCAGGCAAGTTGGGTCAGCGCAACAAGATCCAAAGTGTTCCTCCTTTATAGTAAAAACTCATTTAAAACGTAGCCTTGAAACAATTGGAAGGCAAATGAACAGAACCCTGGAGGTGAAGAAGTAGAGATTGCAGGTGGTTGGCCATTGGCTAAAGATGTATTAATTGCCCGGACGCTGCATTTGGAAATGGCAGGCTTAAAACCACGCATGTAGGAAAGTATGGAGTGATTTCCTGTGTGAGAACATCACAAGAAATGTGTGCTTGGAACTGTGGCCTTGACACAGCTAAGGTGTTGTGGGTAAAATGACTATTGTGAATGTGAAAATAATAAAAAACAGAAACATAAGACGATACGAAATAGGAGCAGGAGTCGGCCATTCAACCGCTCAAGCCTGCCCCGCCATTCAACAAGATCATGGCTGATCTGTCCCAGGCCTCAACTCCTCTTTCGGGCCAGCTTCGCATAACCCTCGACTCCCCGAGATGTCATAATCTATCTTCCTCGTCCTTAAATACATTTAGTGACCTAGCCTCCAGAACTGTCTGACGTAGAGGATTCCAGAGAATCACCAGCGTCTGAAAGAAGAAATTCGTTTGCAACTCTGTTTTAAATATGTGACCCCGTTTTCTGTAACTATGTCCACTAGTTCGAGATACCCCACCAGTGGAATCACATTCTCAACATCTATTCTGTCAAGCCCGCTTAGAATCATATATGTTTCAATAAGATCACCTCTCATTCTTCTAATTCCAATGAAGAAAGGGCTAATCTGTTTAGCTGTTCTTGATAAGACAACCCTTCGTCCCAGGAAATAGCCTAGTAATTATTTTATGAAGGGCCTCCAATGCTAGCATATCATTCCTTAAGTACGGGAAGCAACACTGTATGCAGTACTCCAGGTGTGGCCTTACCAACATGCTGTACAGTTGTAACAAGACTTCCATACTTTTAAACTCCAACCCCCGAGCAATAAAGGCCAAAATTCCATTTACCTTCCTAATTGCTCGCTGCAGCTGCATGATAACATTTTGTATTTAATGTCCAAGAACACCCAGATTCCTCGGTATTGCAGTATTTTGTAGTCCTTCTCCATCCTAATAATAATCTGCCTTTTTACTCTTCCTGCCAAATTGGATGACATCACACTTTCCCACAATGAACACTATCTTCCAAGTTTTTTGTCCACTCACTTAACATATCTGCATCCCTTTGCAGCTTATTTCTGTCATCATCACAGCATGCCTTCCCACCTAAATTTGTATCGTCAGCAAATTTGGCGACACTACACACTGTCCCTTCCTCAAAGTTATCAATATAGATGGTAAATAGTTGAGGACCCAGGACCGATGCTTGTGGCACCCCTTTAGTTATGGCTTTCCAACCAGAAGAAGACCCATTAATCCTGACTCGCTGCCTTCTATGTGCTAGACAATCCTGAATCCATGCCAACACATTCCCCCAATACCCTCAGCTCTTATTTTGTGCAATAACCTTTTATGTGGCACCTAATTGAAAGCTTTCTGAAAATCGAAATACACAACATATACCAGTTCCCCTTTATCCCCTCTGCTGGTTATATCCTCAATGAATTTTTTAAAAATAGTCGAACATGATTTCCTTTTCATAAACCTATTTTGACTGTGTTTGATTGCATTCTGCTTTTCGAAATGACTTGCTATTTCTTCCTAAATAATGGACTTTAACATTATCCCATGTTAAGCTATATCTATATATTTAAGGTCTATATATTTGTGCTTTCTGTCTCCCTCCTTTCTTGAATCGAGGCGTCACATTAACGGTTTTCGAATCCGCTGGTAACCTGCGGAATCCAGTGAGTTTTGGTATATTACGACCAATGTCTTTACTATCTCTGCAGCCACTTATTTTAAAACCTTTAGATACAGGCCATCAGGTGCTGCCGACGTGTCTGCCTTTATTCCCATAAGTTTAGAAAGCACCTTTTCCCTCGTGATAGAGATTGTTACAAGTTCCTCCCTCCCATTTACACATTGCTCATCTATTATTGTTAGGATGTTTGTTGTGTCCTCCACCGTAAAGGCCAATACAAAATATTGGTTTAAATTAGCTGCCATTTCCCTGTTCGCTGTTATTAATTCCCCAGTCTCATCCACTAAGGGTCCCACACTTACTTTAGCTACTCTCTTCCTTTTTATACAACCGTAGAAGCTCTTTGTGCTTGTTTTTATATTTCTTGCCAATTTACTCTGAATCAATTTTCTCCCTCTTTATTAGGCTTGTGGTCATCCGCTGCTGATTTTACAAAAGAAAACAATCCTCTGGCCTACCACTAACTTTCGCCACTTTGTACGCCTTTGTTTTTGATTTGATACTCTCCTGAACGTCCTTTTTGTTATCCACGGATGGTCCATCATTCTCATTGGTTCCTTCCTTCTGACCGGAATAAATGTTTGCTGAGTGTTATGAAATATCTGCTTAAAAGTCTGCCACTGTTCAGCTGCTGTCATTCTTTTTGGTCTATTTTACCAGCCCACATTAGAAAACTATTTCTTCATCCCTCTGTAATTGTCCTTGTTTAAGTTGAAGACACTGGTTTGAGACCTGAGTTGCTCATCCTCCAACTGCATTGGAAATTGTACCATGTCATGAACACATCCCCCTAAATGATCTTTAGCTCCGAGATATCGTCTTGATCCTACCTCATTGCACATTACCAAATCTAAAATAGTCTGTTCCCGGGTAGATTCTGCAATGTATAGTTCTAAGAAACAATCCCTGGTGCATTCTACAAATTTGTCTTCCTTGCCAATTTGATTTGTCCATTCGAAATGCAGATTAAAATCACCCATGATAATTGGAGTGCTTTTCTCACACGCCTCCATCATTTCCTGATTAATCCTTTGTCCTACAGAGAGGCAGCTGCTCGGGGACCTATCGACCACTGCCACCCATGATTTCCTTCGCTGTCTATTCCTTATTTCTACCCAAACTGTTTCTACTTCACGATCTATTGCACCTATATCCTAACTCAAAACTACACTAATCACTTCCTTTAATAGCAAAGCTACCCCACCTCCTTTTACTTTCTGCCTATTCTTCCAGAACGCCGAATATCCTTGAACATTGAGTTTCCGGTTTTGTTCATCCTGCCACCACATCTCTGTGACAGCTATCAAATCATATTCACTTATTTCTATTTGTGCCGTCAGCTCATCCATCTCGTTACAAATGTTATGTGCATTCAGATAAAGATCCTGAAGCTTTGACTTTTTAACATCATTTTACCTACTCTGGTTCTAATTTCTGCTGTACTCTTATGCTTGTATTCTCTGTCCCTTCCTGTCACACGCCGATTAATGTATGCCCCTTCACTACCCTGCAACTCTGCTGTCTCTTACTTTTCGACTTTTTAAACTTCCCTTCTATTGGACCCTCCAACCACTATTTACTTTAAAGCCTGATCTAGAACCCTACTTATACGATTCTCCAGGACCCTGGACCCAGCATGGTTCAAGTGAAGCCCATCCTAATAGTGCAGCTCTCTCTTTCCCCAGTAATGGTGCCAGTGTCCCATAAATCGGGACCCATTTCTCCCACAGCAATCTTTGAGCAATGCATTTACCTCTCTAATCTTATTTCCCCTATGTCAAATTGCACGTGGCTCAAGTAGTAAACTGGAGACTATTACCTTTGTGGTTCTGCTTTCTAATTTAGCTCTGAGTTGCTCATAGTACCTCAGGACAACCTCTTGCCTACTTCTAACTATGTCGTTGATAGCTATGTGGACCACGACACCTGGATCCTTCCCTTCCACTCCAAGTTCCTCTCTAGCCCAGAAGAGATGTCCTTAAACTTGGCACCAGGCAGACAACACAACCTTTGGAGTTTTCCAGCTTTGCTGCAGAGAGTTGCATCTATTCCCCTAACTATGCGATCCTCTATTACAACTACATTTCTCTTCTCTTTCCCCACTTGAATTGCGCTCTGAACGTGGGTGCTGTGGTCAGTTCGCTTATCCTCCTTGCAGTCTGTGCCCTCGTCCACACTGGGAGCAAGGAACTCATACCAATTGGATAAGGGCAGTGGCGGTGGCGTAGTGGTATTATCACTGGACTAGTAACCCAGAGACCCAGGGTATTTCTCTGGGGACGTGGATTCGAATCCCACCGCAGAAGAAGGTGGAATTTGAATTTAATTAATAAATCTGGAATTAAAAGCTATTCTAATGATGGCCATGAAACCATTGTCGATTGTTGTAAAAACCCATCTGGTACACTAATGTCCTTTAGGGAAGGAAATGTGCTGTCCTTACCTGGTCAGAACTACATGTGACTCCCGACCCACAGCAATGTGGTTAACTCTTACATGCCCTTTGAAATGGCCGAGTAAACCAATCAGTTGTACCTAACCGCTATGAAGTGAATAAAAAGCAATGAAATCGGAAGGAGCACCCGGCATCGACCTAGGCACTGGAAAAACAACGGCCAACCCAGCCCTATCGACCCTGCAAAGTCCTCCTTAATAACATCTGGGGGCTTGTGCCAAAGTTGGGAGAGCTGTCCCACAGACTAGTCAAGCAACAGACTGACATAGTAATACTCACGGAATCATAACTTACAGACAATGTCCCAAACACTGCCATCGCCATGCCTGGGTATGTCCTATCCCACCGGCAGGACAGACCCTCCAGAGGTGGCGGGACAGTAGAATGCAGTAGGGGGAGAGTTGCTCTGGGAGTCCTCAACATCGACTCTTGAACGCATGAATTCTCGTGGCATCAGGTCAACCATGGGCAAGGTAACCTCCTACTGATTACCACCTACTGCCCTCCCTCAGCTGATGACTCTGTACTCCACCATGTTGAACACCAGTTGGAGGAAGCAGTGAAGGTAGCAAGGACAGAAAATGTACTCTGGGTGGGGTATTGCAATGACCATCACCAAGAGTGGCTCGGTAGCACCACTACTGAACAGGCTGGCCGAGATATAAAGGGCATAACTGCTAGACTTGGTCTGCGGCAGGTGGTGGAGGACCCAACACGAGGGGAAAACATACTTGACCTCGTACTCACCAATCTGCCTGCTGCAGATACTTCTGTCCATGACAGTATTGGTCGGAGTGACCACCGCACAGTCCTTATGGAGACGACGTCCCGCCTACACATTGAGGGTACCGTCCGTCGTGTTCTGTGGCACTATCACACTGCTAAATGGCTTCAAGTTAGAACAAATCTAACAATGCAAAAGTGGGCATCAATGAGGCGCTGTGAGCCATCAGCAGCAGCAGAATTGTACTCAACCACAATTTGTAACCTAATGGCCAGGCATATCTCCAACTCCAGCATTACCATCAAGCGAGGAGACCAACCCTGGTTGAATGAAGAGAGCAGGAGAGCATTCCAGGAGCGGCAACAAGCATACCTCAAAATGAGGTGTCAACCTAGTGAAGCTACAACCCAGGACTACTTGCATGCCAAACTGCGTAAGCAGCATGTGTTAGACAGAGCTAAGCGATTCCATAGCCAACAGATCAGATCTAAGATCTGCAGTCCTGCCACATCCAGCCGTGAATGCTAGTGGACAATTAAACAACTAAATGGAGGTGGTGGCTCCACAAATGTCCCCATCATCAATGGTGGGGGAGCCCAGCACATCAGTGCGAAAGATAAAGCTGAAGCATTTGCAACAATCTTCAGCCAGAAGTGCCGAGTGGATGATCCATCTCGGCCTCCTCCTGAACTCCCCAACATCACAGATTCCATACTTCAGCCAATTCGATTCACTCCGCGTGATATTAAGAAACGACTGAAGGCACTGGATACTGCAAAAGCTATGGGCCCTGACGATATACCGGCAATACGATTGAAGACCTGTGCTCCAGAACGTGCCGTGCCCCTTGCCAAGCTTTTCCAGTATAGCTGCAAGACAGGCATCTACCCTGCAATGTGGAAAATTGTCCAGGTATGTCCTGTACACAAAAAGCATGAAAAGTCCAAGCCGGCCGATTACTGCCACATCGGTTCACTCTCAATCATCAGTAAAGTGATGGAAGGTGTCATCAACAGTGCCATCAAGCGGCACTTGATTAGCAATAACCTGCTCAGTGACGCTCAGTTTGGGTTCCGCCAAGGCCACGAAGTTGCTAGCCTCATTACAGCCTTTGTTCAAACATTGAAAAAAGAGCTGAACTCAAGAGGTGAGGTAGGAGTGACTGCCCTTGACATCAAGGCAGCACATGACCGAGCATGGCATCAAGGAGCCCTAGGAAAACTGAGGAATCATGGGGAAAACTCTCCGCTGGTGGAGTCATACCTAGCGCAAAGGAAGATGGTTGTGGTTTTTGGAGGTCTATCATCTCAGCTCCAGGACATCACTGCAGAGTTCCTCAGGGTAGCGTCCTGGGCCCAATCATCTTCAGCTTCTTCATCAATGACCTTCCTTCAATCACAAGGTCAGAAGTGGGGATGTTCGCTAATGATTGCACAATGTTCAGCACCATTCGTGACTCCTCAGATACTGAAGCAGTCCGTGTAGAAATGCAGCAATACCTGGACAATATCCAGGCTTGGACTGATAAGTAGCAAGCAACAATCGCGCCACACAAGTGCCAGGCAATGACCATCTCCAACAAGAGAGAACCTATCCATCTCCCCTTGACATTCAATGGCATTGCCATCGCTGAATCCCCCGCTATAAACATCCTAGGGGCTACCACTGACCAGAACTGAACTGGTGTCGCCATATAAATACCGTGGCTATATGAGCAGGTCAGAGACTTGGAATCATCAGGCGAGTAACTCACATCCTGACTCCCCAAAGCCTGTCCACCATTTACAAGGCACAAGTCAGGAGTGTGACTTGCCTGGATGGGTGCAGCTCCAACAACAGTCACGAAGCTCGACACCATCCAGGCCAAAGCAACCCGTTTGATTGGCACCCCATCCACAAACATTCGCTCCCTCCACCATGGACGCACAGTGGCAGCCGTGTGTACCATCTACAAAATGCACTGCAGCAATGCACCAAGGCTCCTTCGACAGCACATCTCAAACCCGCGACCTCTACCAACTAGAAGGACAAGGTCAGCAAATGCATGGGAACACCACCACCTGCAAGTTCCCCTCCAAGTCACACACCATCCTGACTTGGAACTATATCGCCGTTCCTTCACTGTCGCTGGGTCAAAATCATGGAACTCCCTTCCTAACAGCAGTATGGGTATACCTACCCCAAATGGACTGCAGCGGTTCAAGAAGGCAGCTCACAACCACCTTCTCAAGGGCAATTAGGGATGGGCAATGAATGCTGGCCTGGCCAGCGCCGCCCACATCGCATGAATGAATAAAAAAAAACTGGCTGAGGTTCCTCCAAAGCTAAATTCTGGATCCCCATACCTGCCTCACTCGCAGTCTCGCACTCCTGTCTCTGACGACCGTCCAATTTTAATGTAATTAATCTAATTGGTGTGACTGTCTCCTGAGAAACAGTGTCCAGGTAACTCTCCCCATCTCTTATCTGTCGCAGCGTCCGCTGCTCGGACTCCAGCTCATCCGCTATGAGCCGAAAGTCCTCGAGCAGCCAACACTTGATGCAGATGTGATCACCTTGGATCGCACGAGCTTCCACCAGCTCCCACATACTATAGCTGCAACATGTCATCTTCCCAGCCATTCTCTATTCTATTTAATTAATTAATTTGGATCACAGTATTCTAAAAAAAAATATTATATAAGTGAAAACTCAACGTATAATAATTTAAAGCAAAAAAGAGACACGGAGGAAATACCTAACAGTCACTTGCCAGCTCTCCTGTGGCGTCACACTTCGATTTTGTCGGTCAAGCCGGTCCACAGAACAGAGCCGCTGTTTCATTTTATATTCCACTCCTCTCGCCTGTTGCTGCTCTCGCCGACGCCGCTCTGGACTTGCTTATCGGTTCTCTGAATTTATGCATTCGCCTGTAATCATTCGAATGGAAAAACTTCCTGATCATCTACAACTTTAATGTTACAAGGGTTTACCAAGCTGGAAAATGGACATTTAACACAAATTGTATTAAAGATCTTCCACTTTTCTCCTCCAGTTTATATAAAGCTCAGCGATAACTACCTCCACATTCTGACAAGGAGTTTTTGCTGCTGCAATAAAGTGTCACTTGTTTCCATTTGCTTCCTGACTGTTTCTTTCCTCTGCTCTCCTTGGGGATTCAGAGGGATTTTTGTTCATCGCTTGTCCAAATTCAGGAGGTTCCAGCTCCTCAGCAGCTGCTGTCCTGGAGAAATCAACTGCATTTAAAATGTCTCCCTCTGTTTGGAGAGATGAGGAAAAACTGTTTACATAACTGAGGGGTGAAACTAATCGGCACGGAGTTGTTATGTTCTGGAATTCACTGTCTGATGGGCTTCTGAAAGCAGATTCAATATTAATTTTCAGAAGAGAACAGGATCAAAACTTCAATTACTCTTAGTTGTAGGAGAACAGATACCAGCATAGAAAGATAGGTGAGAGAGACCGATGCCATAACTTTAGTGATGCAGAACTAAACACAACTTATTTAGAGAGTTTTTATGTGTGAATGATTGCATGTGTTTTATTTAATGCTGTTGCTTTATTTATACATTATCTTTAATCACTCAAAATAATTTTCCAAACATCAGCCAGTTCAATGTTACAAGTGTTCAGATATTGGGAAAATAGCCATTTAACGCAAATTGTATTGCAATTCTTTAATTGAGCATCTCAGGTTTACAAAAAGTAAATACCTCAATTTAGTGGAAACTTCCATACCCAGTCACACAGAATTTTCTGTCAGCAAATGCTTAGCATCTTCATCTGCTGGTGGCCCTGTCTCACTGCACTTACTGTCCTTCTCACCATCTCCGTCTGCAGGAGCACCTGCCTCACTGCAGTTACTACTCCATTCTCACCATCTCCATCTGTTGGTGACCCTGTCACATTGCACTTTCTGTTCTTTTCATCATCTCACAATAACTGTGATTTGTCGCTATGTCCATTTTGCTCTGAGTCCGGGCTGGGTTTAGTTGAATACAGCTGAGATTTTCAGTGACGCCTTTGTGTGAAGTCCCACCTCAACAGGTCAGTTTATCAATAAAATATAATATCAGAACCACATTTAAATCATTTCAGGGATCAGTGCTGTGAATATAAAACATACTTTTGCTCATGTGTGGAGTGTAGGGGATGGAATATGAAATAGGATTTAGTTCCAGTCTTCAAAACCTACAGTTCTTTCTATGATTTCACTAATTTAACAATGAGATTGAGAGAGTATTTCACTACGTTCTTCAGCTCCTGTCTAAATTTAGTCTGGATCACAGCGGAAATACATGTGTTGGTGCAGGAACTGAGAATCCGCAGCATCTTTGATATTTGATTTGATTTGGATTTACATTTGGAGATGCAGCACTGAAGCAGGCCCTTCTGCCCACCGAGTGTGTGCCGACCATTAACCACCCATTTATACTAATCCTACACTAATCCCATGTTCCGAACACATCCTCACCTGTCCCTATATTCCCCGACCACCTACCTATACTAGGGGCAATTTAGAATGGCCAATTTACCTATCAACCTGCAGGTTTTTTTGTCTGAAAGTGGAAACAGGAGCACCCGGAGGAGACACACGCAGACACAGGGAGAACTTGCAAACTCCACACAGGCAGTGCCCAGAATTGAACCCGGGTCGCTGGAGCTGTGAGGCTGCGGTGCGAACCACTGCGCCACTGTGATAAAGTGAGGGTCAGTGTTGGAGGAAAAATATTGAATATCTGCAATTCGGCTGTAAATGATAAGCACAACCAGTGTGATCCAAAACAATATAAAACTGTCGGGTACACTGAAGAGTAAAAGTATTGTTTTTCTGCTATTCTCCATCTATGGGTCCTTCTTTATTCCCATTATCTCCTTGCATATCCGATATCTGTGGGTTGCTTATAGTGTCCTCCAACGTGATGATTGATGCCAAATATTGGTTTAAATTATCTGCCATTTCCCTGTTCTCTGTTATCAACTCTCCAGTCGCATCCTCCAAGGGTTTCACACACACTACAGCTACTCTCTTTCTCTTAACGTACCCATGGAAGCTCTTGCTGTTTATGTTTATAATTCCTGCCAATTTGTTTCCATAATCGATTTTCTGTCTCTTTATCAGCGTCTTAGTCATCCATTGCTTGTTCCTAAAATATTCCAAATCCTCTGGCCTATCATTACTTTTTGCTGCTTTGTATGCCTTTGCTTTTGATTGAATACTCTCCTTGACCACCTTTGTTGACCACGGGGCGTTCATCCTTCTCGTCAATTCCTTCATTTTGACCGGGATAATTGTTTTTTTGCTGAGCGTTATGGAATATCTGCTTAAATGTCTGCCAATGCTCATCTACTGACCTTCCCCTCAGTCTATTTTGTTCCAGCTCGCTTCAGACAACTCTTTCCTCATACTTCCATGATCGCCTCTGTTTAAATTGAGGTCACTAGTTTGAAACCCGAGTTGCTCGCCCTCAAACTGAACTTGAAATTCTTCCCTGTTGTGATCGTTACCCCCGGATGATCCTTAACTACGATATCTCTTATTAATCCTACCTCGTTACACATGAATTGATTTAAAATAGCCTGTTCCCAGGTACGTTCGGCAACGTATTGCACTCAGTAGCAATTCCTGATGCACTCTATAAATTAGTCCTCCATCTTACCTCTGCCAATTTGATTTGTCCAATCAATATGCAGATTAAAATCACCCATGACGATTGTAGCACCCTTCTTACACGTCTCCATTACGTCCTGATTTAAAATTTGTCCGACAGTGAGGTATCTCTTCAGGGGCCTATAGACCAACACCACGCGTGACTTCTTTCCCTTGCTGTTCCTTATTTCCACCCGAAGTAATTCCACATCATGATGCATTGCATCTGTATCTCTGAACATCACTGTATTGATAGATTCTTTTTTTAACAAAGTTACCCCACCTCCTTTTCCTTTTTGACGATTTTTCCAGGACGTCAAATACCCGTGAGTATTGAGTTCCTAGTCTTGGTCACCCGCCAACCACATCTCTATAATAGCTATCAGGTCATATTCATTTATTTTTGTATGTGCCATCAAATCATCTATCTTTATATAAATGCTGTTTGCATTCAGCTAAAAAGCCTAAAGCGTTGACATTTTAACATTACTACTCACTCTGGCTCTAATTTCTGCTGTACGCTTCAGATTATATTTTCTGCCCCTTCCCATCACACTTTGTTCGCCTCCTCATGACCCTGTGCCTCAGCTCTCTCGTTTCTTTCTTGATTTTTAAAAACTTCCTTTCAATTTAACCCTACCACCACCACCCCACCCGCCCCAACTAATAATTTTAAAGTCCGATCTACAATCCGAGTTATACGATTCGCCAAGCCACTGGTCCCAACTTTGTTCAAATTAAGCCCATCCTATTGGAACGGCTCTCACCTTTCCCAGTACTGGTGATGGAAATGGAACCCATTTCTCCCACAGCAATCTTAGAGCCACGTGTCTACCTCTCTAATCTTCTTAACCTTACACCAATGTGCACGTGGCTCAGGAAGTAATCCAGAGATTATTACCTTTGTGGTTCTGCTTTTTAATTTAGCCCCGAGCTGCACATAGTCCCTCAGCAGAACCTGTTTCCCAGTCCTACCTATGTCGTCGGTACCTGCCTGGATTACTACAACTGGATCCTTAACCTCGCACTCCAAATTCCTCTCTCGCCCAGAAGAGATGTCCTTAACATTGGAACAAGGTAGGCAACACAGCCTTCGGGACTCATTGTTTGAGCTGCAGAGAACCGTATCTATTCCCCTAACAATGCTATCCCCTATTACTGCTATATGTCTTTTCTCACCCCTCACTTGAATGGCACTCTGCACCACTGTGATGTGCTCAGCTCATTCATTCTCCCTGCGGCCTGTGCCCTCGTCCACACCGGGAGCAAGAACCTCATACCTATTGACTCAGGGGACTGGCTGAGTCTCCTCCAAAGCTAAATTCGGGATCACCATCCCTTCCTCAATCGCAGTCACACCCTCGTGTCCCTGACCATGATCCAAGTTTGATTTAATTAATCTAAGGGTGTGACTGTCTCCTGAAATACTGTGTCCAGGTAACTCTGCCCCTCCCTGATGTGTCGCACTGTCCGCAGCTCGGACTCCAGCTCATCAAATCAGAGTCGGAAGTACCTCGAGCAGCTAACACTTGCTGCAGATGTTGTCACCGTGGATCGCACCAGCTTCCACTAGTTCCCACATAGTACAGCTGCAACAGCAGCACATTGCCTGCCCAGCCATTTGTATTCTATTTAATTAATTAATTTGGATGTTAAATATTTTTAAAGTGAATTTCTTAAATGTACTCTTCATCTGTAATAACGTCTTTTGATTTAAACCACTTGGCTAATCAACAGAGACACGGACGAGATACCCAGCAATCACCTAACTGTTTTCCTGAGATGCCACAGCTCGGCTCTGACAGTTGGAGAGAGGTAGAAGGGGGTCTCTGCCTCCGCTTTTTATCTCCCACCGCCGCTGCCCTTCTCACGTAGGTCCGGTCTCCATGTACAATGATAGTATGGGAAAGGATGACTTGATGTTCACTGGTGTGGTTATGGTCCAGGAGGAACTCCGAAGATATGTCAGAGATTTAGAGTTTAGGCTCCCCAAGGTTATTTTCAGCAAATAACAACAACAACGACTCCATTGTCAGCAGGTTTAATGACAATGTCAGATTTGAGAGAATGAAGTGTTGCAGATCAAAGGGACATAGATCAGAGACAGTAAAGGTGGAGGGATTCGTTTAATCACTCCTGCTTCCATCTCAACACAAACCTTAACTATTTTGCTCTTTGAATGCCCCTTTCCCTGGCTCGCCATTTACTAAAAGTAGTTAATCTCTACCATTATATAATTCTGAAGAAATGGCATTAAGATGCAAAGCTAGTTCTGTTTCTGTCTCCACAGTTGATTCCTGACCTGCTCAGTGTTTCGAGTATGATCTGTTTCTAATTCTGATAATGGTCGCCCTCTGCTGGTGTATACTGGTGTTTCAGTAGGTGCAGCAATGGAATAAAAGTCACAATCTGTGGGAGAATAATGCATGGTGTCGTCATTCTCCCGACTGAGTAACAATTGCGCTCTGCTGATGAATAAATGAAATATTTAGAATTAAAGTGCAAAAACACATTAATTTCTGATCAGATTCTCCTGTTTTTCCGACATACTCTGGATAGTGTAGCGCAGTGAAACAATATATTGTATCTAGGAATTGGTGCGCATTTAATGCTTGAACATTAATATCGGCATTAATATTGATAAAGTCACAAATTCCAACTAAAAGATTGAATACATGTTTTATTATTATTATTTAAATTTATTTCCATTGTACATCAGCACTTACATTATAAACTGCAGTAATTTGTCCACATTGAGTAGATGGCGGTGGAGGAAGCAGTTACAAGAAATGCAGATTAAAGAGACAGACCGTTTATTGATTGCCTGACGTCTTCTAAACTTTCTTTAATAGGATGTGGAAAAGTTAAGCGGTTACAAAACGAATTTTGTACAAACTTTTTATAATTGAGCAATGGTTTTAATCTCTGTGACAGTGTTGGTAATTACATGCAGAGTAATATATCTCAGTATTTGTAAAGACAGAGAAATGATCCGTAATCAATTTTTTTGGTATTTTAATTAAACAGAAAACACGCACATTCAGGCAAAATATAGAGAAAAGCCAAATCTAGTTATTTCATCACAAAGTAAAGTGATGGTTCATTAAAATAAAGTGATGTTTATATGGTAAAGCAGAGCACATTCATCATGTTCACACTGTTGGGGAAGTTCATGCCATTCTCTCAAATTTAACACAGAATATTTTCCACCAGTCTGTGCCCCACCTCCAGACATCATATACAGGATTTAAGGCTGGTGTTTACCTGAAAGGATAAGATAAACGACGTGAGAGGGTTACAGCAATGTTAGCCATCAAACAAATACATCAGTACAGTATAAGATCTCCTCAGAATATTTCTGCTTCAATAAGCCTCCTATTTCTTTAGTAAGTACAGAAAATGTTCTCGCTGATACTTTGGCATCACTGACCGTTGAAAACACCATTAATTATCATATTAATATCGGAAACAGCCGGGACTGCACAGTGTCAGCACTGTGCTGACACAGTGTCAGTGTCAGTGTTAGGGTGGCACTGTGGCGCAGTGGTTAGCACCGCAGCCTCACAGCTCCAGCGACCTGGGTTTAATTTTGGGTACTGCCTGTGTGGAGATTGTAAGTTCTCCCTTTGTCTGTGTGGGTTTCCTCCGGGTGCTCCAGTTTCCTCCCACATGCCAAAGACTCGCAGGTTGACAGGCACATTGGCCATTACATATTGCCCCTGGTATAGGCAGGTGGCAGGGAAATGTAGGAACAGGTAGGGATGTGGTAGGAATATGGAATTAGTGCAGGATTAGTATAAATGTGTGGTTGATGGTCAGCACAGACTCGGTGGGCAGAAGGGCCTGTTTCAGCGCTGTATCTCTAAATAAAACATGAAAATATGGAACAAATAATAAAGCATTGCTCTTACCGGGTTGATGGAGATGTAAGTTGCAGAATTACACAGTCACTGCCCATCGTTGATGGAATGTCTGCTGGTGCAAACGCTTCACAATTAGCATCAACATTGTTTTCAGGAATAGAGTGAAGCAGCAAAGCCAGATCAGTGCGGGTCTGAGAGCTGTACACTGTCGAGAGAAAGATTATGGGTTAATGATTGGACTGAAAGCGGGTTCAGTGCGGATCTGAGAGCTATATACTGTAGAGAGAAAGATTATGGGTTAATGATTGGACTGAAAGCGGGTTCAGTGTGGGTCTGAGAGCTATATACTGTAGAGAGAAAGATTATGGGTTAATGATTGGACTGAAAGCGGGTTCAGTGCGTGTCTGAGAGCTGCATACTGTGGAGAGAAAGATTATGGGTTAATGATTGGACAGAAAGCGGGTTCAGTGTGGCTCTGAGAGCTGTATACTGTGGAGAGAAAGATTATGGGTTAATGATTGTACTGAAAGCGGGATCAGTGCGGGTCTGAGAGCTGTGTACTGTGCAGAGAAAGATTATGGATTAATGATTGGACAGAAAGCGGGTTCAGTGTGGGTCTGAGAGCTGTATTCTGTGGAGAGAAAGATTATGGATTAATGATTGGACATAAAGCGGGTTCAGTGCGGGTCTGAGAGCTGTATTCTGTGGAGAGAAAGATTATGGATTAATGATTGGACAGAAAGTGGGTTCAGTGTGGGTCTGAGAGCTGTATTCTGTGGAGAGAAAGATTATGCACCAATGATTGGACTGAAAGCGGGTTCAGTGTGGGTCTGAGAGCTGTATACTGTGGAGAGAAAGATTATGGGTTAATGATTGGACTGAAAGCTGGTTCAGTGCGGGTTTGAGAGCTATATACTGTGGAGAGAAAGATTATGGGTTAATGATTGGACTGAAAGCGGGTTTAGTGCGGGTCTGAGAGCTATATACTGTGGAGAGAAAGATTATGGGTTAATGATTGGACTGAAAGCGGGTTCAGTGCGGATCTGAGAGCTGTATACTGTGGAGAGAAAGATTATGCATTTATGATTGGACAGAAAGCGGGTTCAGTGCGGGTTTGAGAGCTGTATACTGTGGAGAGAAAGATTGTGGATTAATGATTGGACAGAAAGCGGGTTCAGTGTGGGTTTGAGAGCTGTATACTGTGGAGAGAAAGATTATGCATTAATGATTGGCCTGAAAGCGGGTTCAGTGCTGGTCTGAGAGCTGTATACTGTGGAGAGAAAGATTATGCATTAATGATTGGACTGAAAGCGGGTTCAGTGCGGGTCTGAGAGCGATATCCTGTGGAGAGAAAGATTATGGATTAATGATTGGACAGAAAGCGGGTTCAGTGCGGGTTTGAGAGCTGTATACTGTGGAGAGAAAGATTATGCATTAATGATTGGACTGAAAGCGGGTTCAGTGCGGGTCTGAGAGCTGTATACTGTGGAGAGAAAGATTATGCATGAATGATTGGCCTGAAAGCGGGTTCAGTGCGGGTCTGAGAGCTGTATACTGTGGAGAGAAAGATTATGGGTTAATGATTGGACTGAAAGCGGGTTCAGTGCGGGTCTGAGAGCTGTATACTGTGGAGAGAAAGATTATGGATTAATGATTGGACTGAAAGCGGGTTCAGTGTGGGTCTGAGAGCTGCATACTGTGGAGAGAAAGATTATGGATTAATGATTGGCCTGAAAGCGGGTTCAGTGCGGGTCTGAGAGCTGTATACTGTGGAGAGAAAGATTATGGATTAATGATTGGCCTGAAAGCAGGTTCAGTGCGGGTCTGAGAGCTGTACACTGTGGAGCAAAAAATAATTATGGATTAATGATTGACCTGAAAGCGGGTTCAGTGCGGGTCTGAGAGCTGTATACTGTGGAGAGAAAGATTATGGATTAATGATTGGACTGAAAGCGGGTTCAGTGCGGGTCTGAGAGCTGTATACTGTGGAGAGAAAGATTATGGATTAATGATTGGACTGAAAGCGGGTTCAGTGCGGGTCATCTATCTATGTGTCAATAATATAAAGGGGACTGGAATTTGTTGACCTCTGAATGTTTTCCACCTCCATTCACCCTGTTGTTTCACCAACGCCCGCTGGGTGACAGCAGATCAAATGGATCTGCTGAGACTGAATCAAGATGTTCAGATTGAGCACTTTAAGGATTGCCAGTGGAAGTATTAATAAGAGAGATATCACACACCGAATATAATCAGTATCTTTTTTCCAAAATAATTTAGGCATTGATTAATCTAATTTCCTTTAATCTCAACATGAATTTCAATCAAACAGTCTGTGGTAACACAAATTGGAAAGAAATTCAATGCAGTGACAGACAGCTGGTGACTGTGAGAGTTTAACTGACCGAGAGTGGAGGGATCACCGCCGGCACTTGTCAGTGTGAAGAGATCATCAGGACCACTGTCCAGCAACAAGTGACTATCCTGAGTGTCAATGGCTCCAGTCAGAACATCATCATAATCACCCGGAACCAGACCTGACAGGAAATAATGATACTCACAGATATCAAATGGTAAGACGAAATACTTAGAATGATATTATTAGACGTCAATCGACCCGGGCTGGCAGGGTAGATTGTGATCTTCAGCTGTAGTGAGATTAGAGGTCAGCGAATGGAAGGACCATGTCATGTCGCAGTAGTTGAGTCTCCTTTGGCCCATGCTATATTTAAAAGGCAGCCCGCAATCGATGAAAGGCAGAAGCACTGTAGGACATCTGGTGGGAGGACTGACAACTGGAGTGTTTGGCAGATGGCAGCAGCCAGAGCGAGGGTGGCTCCCAGGTTTCCTCATGCCCCCCTTCAAGTGCTCCACCAGGCAACAAGTGCAAGGATGGAAGCACTTTTCCTTCGGGAGGGGTCGAGGAAGCCTGCTAGGCAGGCACGGAGGGCGTGGCAGGCGATTGAGGAGGATGTGAGCAGCCGTGAGGTGCTCCCATGCAAGAGGCTTCAGTGCAGGAATAGGATCAATGCCCTAATGTAGTGTGGCAAGGTGAGTGCCGTGCCTCACATCAAGCTGACAACCTTAAGCGACACAAATATGAAAATGAAATTGGAGACGGGGTGCCCCTACTCATTGATTCATATCCTCTTCAATCATAGTGCAGAGATCAGTAACCGCCTCCCTGGAAAGGCACGATCTTCAGTGACACTGCTGCTCCGAAATTTGCAGGAAGCAGAGCCAATGATGGTAAGCCCACTCTGGTGGGTAGCGTATTCTGCACTCAGAAGCTGCTTGCGTGCTACTGTGCACCCTGTTCATCCACACTCTCTTCCAGCCTCACGATTCTTGTCCCTGTCTGGGTGCTGCAGACCAACTCCCGGGGACTGCAGCTCTCTCCATCTCTGATTCTCCTCCACAATGGGAGGCCTCAAAACCGGAGTTGCTGACACCTATTGTAAATTGCTGCACTCACTTCTCAAGGCCTCCATTCTTTTTACTTGGTGTATCTAAGTTCTAAGTCAGAGAGGACGCTCATCCTGAATACCTAAGTTTTGATCGCCAAGACTGGCCAGCCTCCAGATTGCCAATAGCGCGACACAGTATCTCTCACCCTCCCTCCAGTGCCACAATGCTTTCACACCCAAAACTGACCTTCCTCTGACCTTCCCCCGCTTGTAGAAGGCGAGTCTCTGAAAACTGTTGTTCTCACCCATCCTTTTCTAAATTGTGAATAGCTTGGAAAATTGCCATAAATTTCCTGTTTTATAGGCTCAGTTACGAGTCCAACGCCTTAAAGTGCAGCCTCCACCCACCAGCTCTGCCGACTCTGGGAATATCACCTAACAGTGTGAAGATGTCGAGCTTCCTTTGCACCGCTATCCAGTGGCATTTACCCCGCCCCTCCCTCACTCCCCCAACACCCCCGCCCCCCGCGCCTGTCTGTGGTCACTGTATGACAAAATTCTGCCCTCCGTTTTAATGTCACATGTATCCCATTGAATCACCCATCCAACATGCACACACATTTCACACATCACCGCCCAGCCAACAGTGTCAGAAAACATCATGAACTGAAAATTTCATTCCATTATACTACTGGGTGCAATCGGGATGATTTTGTAGAAATCCAAATTATTTCTCCATTTTTTAAAACTAAAATCACTCAGCAATGCTCCATGTCTTCAGCAGCATCATTTTAAGGTGATTAAGTTCTTTTATATTTAGTTGTTAATTTTAGATAGCAGACAGCGTGATGGATTAAAAAACGTGATAGTGACAAGTGAAATTGTACCCACCCTGAAGACTGGAGGAGTTCCTTTCAGGATTTTCTGATCCAGGATCCGTGTCACCCAAACTGTGACTGGTGTAATATTCAATCTGATTGAGGGACTCAATGGAATCAGAAACTGTTAAACACAAACATGGATGGTTATTGGAGAGATTGATTGGGACGTTCGAGTAAATAGCATAATACCGTCATCATCTGGTGACAATGTCCTGGGACTTTGTATCTGATTGTGAAACAATCATCACAGGGATTGCAGTGGTTCAAGTGCAACTGGAGATGGACCATAAATGTTGGCTCCTATAGCGAGCAGTTAAAACAATACACAGTACAGCTGGTGGGTCAGATTTCAGACATTAGAGCAGAGATAATAGTGTAAAACATAGTCAGTTAGCACAGTTTCTGAACCCAGAATCCCTCCACTCTGTCCCTGTCTGTTTCCCTTTCAGAATCTCAAACGGCGCATTGGTTCCAAAACCGAAAGCCACCCCGGACAATGGGGCAGAAAAGAGTGCAAGGAGGCTAATAACGGATTTGATCTTCGAGTCATAGAGTCATACAGCATAGAAACAGGTCCCTTGGCCCTCCGCGTCATGCCGACCATAATGCCTATCTATACTAATCCCACCTGCCTGCATTAGTTCCATATCCCTCGATGACTTGCTCTTTCAAGTACCTCTCCAGATGCCTCTTGACTGTTGATACTGTTCGTGCCTCCACCACCTCCTCTGGCAGCTCATTCCAGATACCCACTATTATTCGTGTGAAAAATTTACCCCTTTGATCCCCTTTAAACATCCTCCCTCTCACCTTAAAGTTATGTCCTCTAGTTTTAGTCACCCCTACCATGGGAAACAGACTCTGGCTATCTACCCTATCTATGCCTCTCATAATTGTATTTACCTATATCATGTCCCCTCTCAGCCTCCTTCGCTTCAGGCAAAACAGACCCAGCCTATCCAATCTCCCTTCAGAAATCAAGCCCTCCAAACCAGGTAACATCCTGGTGAATCCTTTCTGCACGCTCTCCAACTTTAGCACATCTTTCCTGTCATGCAGCGAAAAGAATTGCACACCGTACACCTAGTGCAGCATAACCAATGGTATGTACAAGTGTAACATTACGTCACAACTCTTGTACTCACTGCCTCAGCCAATGAAGGCAAGCACGCCACACGCCTTGTTCTCCACCCTGTCTACCAGTGTTGCCACTTTCAGGGAGCAATGTACTTGCACACCAAGGTCTCTCTGCTCAGCAACACTCCCCAGTGCCCTGCCATTCATTGTATATGTCCTGCCCTGGTTTAACATCCCAGAATGCATTACTTCGCACTTGCCTGCGTTAAATTCCATTTTCCAATCCCTTGCCCACTTTTCAGTTGATCTGCATCCTGTTGTAAACTTAGACAACCTTCTTCACTGTCCACTATACCTGCAATCTGTTGTCATCTGCAAACTTACTAATCATGTCCCCTACTTCTCATCCAAGTCATTAATATATATGACAAACAACAGAGGGCTCAGCACCGATCCCTGCGGCACACCACTGATCACCAGCCTCCAATCTGAAGAACATTATCATTACCAAAAGGATGTAGATGCTTTGGAGAGGGTGCAGAGGAGGTTCACCAGGATGTTGCTTGGTATGGAGGGCGCTAGCTATGAAGAGAGGTTGAGTAGATTAGGCTTGTTTTCATTAGAAAGACAGAGGTTGAAGGGGGACCTGATTGAGGTGTACAAAATGATGAGAGGTATAGACAGGGTGGATAGCAAGTAGCTTTTTCGCAGAGTGGGGGATTCAATTACTAGCAGTCACGAGTTCAAAGTGAGCGGGGAAAGGTTTCGGGGTGATATGCGTGGAAAGTTCTTGACACAGAGGGTGGTGGGTGCCTGGAACGCGTTGCCAGCGGAGGTGGTAGACACGGGCACGATAGCGTCTTTTAAGATGTATCTAGACAGATACATGAATGGGCAGGAAGCAAAGCGATACAGACCCTTAGAAAATAGGCGACATGTTTAGATAGAGGATCTGGATCGGCGCAGGCTTGGCGGGACGACGGGCCTGTTCCTGTGCTGTAATTATCTTTGTTCTTTTGCTCGTTAACAACCCTCCACCACTACCCTCTGCCTCCTATCAGCCAGCCAATTTAGTATCCAATTGGCTACCTCATCCTGGATCCCATGTGTTCGAACCTTCCCGAACAACCTACCATGCGGGGTCTTGTCAAACGCCTTGCTAAAGTCTATGTACACAACGTCCACCGCCCTACCCTCGCTAATCCTTTTGGTCACCTCCTCAAAAAACTCAATCAAATTCGTGAGACATGATTTCCCACGCACAAAGCCATGCTGACTATCCTCATCAGATCTTGCCTTTCCAGATGCATATAAATCCTGTCTTTCAGAATCCCTGCGATTAACTTCCCCACCAATGATGTAATACTCACCAGCCTGTAGTTCGCTGGCTTATCCCTGCTTCCCTTCTTAAATAAAGGCGCAACGTTAGTTATCCTCCAGTCTTCCGGTACTTCACCTGTGGCTAACGATGATGCAAAAATCTCTGCCAAGGCCCCAGAAATCTCCTCTCTTGCCTCCCATAGCATCCCAGGATACACCTGGTCAGGCCCTGGAGATTTATCCACCTGAATGCGCTTCAAAACCTCCAACACCTCCTCTCTTGTAATGTTGATATACGTCAGGAGATCGCTGTCCCTTCCCTTGAACTCGCTAGCTTCCATGAACTTCTGCACGGTAAATACAGACGGAAAGTATTCCTTTAAGACCTCGCCCATCTCCCGTGGCTCCACACACAGATTACCGCACCGATCCTGAAAGGGACCTAATCTCTCCCTCGCTACCCATTTCCTCTTAATATACTTATAGAATCGTTTAGGATTCGCCTTTACCTTATCTGCCAGGGAAATCGTCTTTGTGTGTTTTGTTGTAACCTCAGAAATTTATCTGAATGGTTAAATCGCTCTCCAAATATATCGCAGGACAAAGCTTTCATCGATTTGGTAGTGTTGTTGCTCCACTATCATGAAGTGGAATTTGTAGATTTAATTTTAAACTTCAGCATACAAAGTGTCAGAATAGGAATTTTTGTAGAAACCACCGATTTCGGGTAAGAAGTTCCTGTTGGGAACGTATTTCTGATCCAGTTACCCAGGGAAATAATATCTGAGATAATCTGACTGTCTCCTTCTGAGAGCAGTGACTATTTATGGTCCAGTTTAAATGGAATAAAATGACATGACAGTTACAAAGAAACAGAAATCACGTTCTTTAAGCAGTAGTGACGGGTGGGAATCTTCCCAAACCCATTGCTCATCTTACTGTACACACAGATATAGACACTCTCGCACTGTGATAGGACTCCTTCACATGGTGATAGTAAGCGGATTTCTGACAGTGTTCAGTCAGTAAACTGACCATTAAAATGGGGTATTTAAGCGGAAGTAACATTTGCCTTGTGAAAATTCGGTATGAAATATAAAACTCAGACCTGAACGCCTGATCTGATAGGAATCCTTGCCAGGTGGAATATTCTCAATCTCTTCATAAACTGCATGGTACAAACCAGCCGGTGAACCCTTGCCACTCGTGACAGAACCTGTCAGATGGAGGGTGGGAATGATTAAAGTTTAGTTACAACCCACGAGCCTTTAACAGTAAATTATCTGCGAACACATCCAAATCACAGAGATGGTGATAGTGAAGAGACAAGCCAGGTATTGTGAATGCGGAGTAGTTTTGTTGTGCTTATTTTCGTATATGTCTATGTATCTATCTTTCTGCATACTCATATATTTACCTGCAGCAGACTGGGGACAAATTCAATCAAGTTTGTTCGAAACGATCTCCCCCTTACAAAGCCATGCTGACTGGCCCCAATTAATGCCTGCCTCTCCAAGTGGAGATTAATCTTGTTCCTCGGATATTTTTTCCAATAGTTTCCCAACCACCGATGTTAGATTCACCAGCCTGTAATTCCCTGGTTTAGCCCTGCTACCCCTCTTGAATAATGGTACCACATTCACTGTTCTCAGTCCTCTGGTACATCTCCTGTGACCAGACAGTTTTTGAAAATATGTGTCAAAGCCCCTGCTATCTCCTCCCTTGTCTCAGATAACAGCCTGTGGCTCATCTCATCTGGGCCTGAGGATTTATCCATTTTAAGCCCACTAAATCATCTAATACTTCCTAACTTTCAATGTTAATTTGTTCACGCATATCACCATCCCCCTCCCTGGTCTCTACACCTGCATCATCCGTCTCCATGGTGAACACAGATGAGAAGTAATCATCAAAAACTTAATCTATGTCCTCTGTCTCCACACACTGATGGCTATTTTGGTCCCTAATCGGCCCTACTCTTTCCCTGGTTATCCTCTTTCCCTTAATATACTTAAAACAACGCCTTTGGAGTTTCCTTTATCTTGCTCACCAGTGTTTGTGCATGTCCCCACTTCGCTCTCCGAAGTCATTTTTTAAGTACCCCTCTCCTTTCTATACTCCTCGAGGGCAGCCGCTGTGATCAGCAATCTGAATCTGTCACAAGCCTCCTTTTTATTCTTTGTCTAATCCTCCATATCCCTTGACATCCAGGGTTCCCTGGACTTGTTGCTCCTACCCCTCAACTTTACGGGAACATGTGGGACCTGATCTCTCACTATTTCCTTTTTGAATGTAAGAGCCCGTGGGATCCATGGCAATTTATCAAATTGGATCCAAAGTTGGCTTAGTGCAGGAGGCAGAGGGTGATGGTCGATGGTTGTTTTTGCGATTGGAAGCCAGTGACCAGTGGTGTACTACAGGAATCGGTTCTGGGACCCTTACGGTTTGGAATGTACATTAATGATTTAGATGTGAATACAGGAGTAATGTTAGTAAGTCCGCAGATGACACGAAAATTACTGATGTCATAAACATTGAGGAGGAAAGCTTTAGATTGCAGGACGATAAAGATGAGCTGGCAAGATAGGAGGGGGAATAGCAAATGCAATTTAATCCTGAGAAGTGTGAGGTGATACATTTTGGGAGGACTAACAAGGCAAGGGAATATAGAATGGATGGTCGGACCCTAAGAAGTACAGAGGGTCAGAGGGACCTTGGCGTACTTGCCCATAGATCAGTTAAGGCAGCACAACAGGGAAATAAGTTGGTGAGGAAGGCATATGGAATACTTGTAGTTATGAGCCGAGGCATAGAATATAAGAGCAGGGAGGTTATGATGGAGCTGTATAAAATGATAGTTAAGTCACAACTGGAGTACTATGTACAGTTCTGGGCACCACACTTCAGGAAGGATGTGTGTGCACTGGACAGAGTGCTGAGGGGGTTCACCTGGGCGAGAGCAATTCAATTATGAAGCGAGACTGGATAGGTTAGGGTTGTTTTCTTGAGAGCAGAGAAGGCTGAGGGAGGACCTGATTGAGGCATACAAATTTATGAAGGGCATTGATATGATAGATAGGAAGAAACGTGCTCCGTTAGCGGCGGGCTCAGTAACCGGGGGAATTTATTTAAAGTAAGGGGCAGGAGTTTGAGAGGAGAATTGAGGAAGAAAATATTCACAAAGAGGATGTTTGGAGTCTGGAACACAGTGCCAGAAGGGATGGTAGAGGCAGTACCCTCACAACATTTAAGGTATTTAGATGAGCACTTGAAATGCCATGGCATCCAAGGCTAAGGGACAAGGGCTGAGTAATGGGATTAGAATAGACAGGTGCTTGATGGCTGGCACAGACACGATGGGTGGTAGGGCGCGTTTCTCTGCTGTATAACTCGACTACTCTATGACCCGTTCTCCTGCTTGTGATCGTTTGTAAAATACCTCCAGTCGAGCGAGGTTACCAGGCTCGATCTTATCAGCTTTAGGACTGTCATGTTACAGAGCCTGTTCTGATCGGGTCCTTGGTTGAGATAACAGGCCTATGCTGTCCGAGATATAGAATCTTTCTTAATAAGAGAGAGCGAGCCATTTCTACAAGAACACTATATTATTATGAAAAGTGTCATTTATTAAGAGTCCATTTGTTATAGTAAATCAGGAGTTCGTTGAATGGGTGAAATATGAGTGGAAGCGTTGTTTTGGAATGTGGAATCACCGCTGGTGAATGCATAAGGACCTATACAAATATCACTTGTAAACGTAACAGACAGAGCCGGTTAGAAAGCTCGAGATTGGATGCCCAGAGCCAGAATCTGAAGGGCTGAAATTGATACCCAATGGATGAAGGAAGATTAACAGTCAAATAAATAGGTGAATGCACAGCCCAAAAATGTCAATAGAACTTCCGGATCCATTGTTACAATAAGTACATTTTCAAGACTTTCATGAATTATGTGCTGAACTCTCACAGTGAATGTGGACAATTCAAATCACTCTTAATTTCAAATGTCACATTCTATTAATTCAGGAGAACTTTGAATGGAGAAAATCAGCAAAAACGAGTTCAATGTATTTCTAACAAGGCCAGTTGGCAGTCCATAGAAAGCTGCAATGAACGAGAGTTTTGCAAGGATATGTCACAATATCTGGGATCTTGTGTTGGATCCGCGGTAAGATATGAACCTCACCTCTTCTGAGTGACTTTTTTCTGTACAACCACTATCAGTGAGATCAACACAGAGATTAGCAGGACTCCGAAGCAGCCCGCAACGAGGATGGAAGTAGTTTTATATCCCTGTTCTTAATGACAATAATACAGAAAGTTTTAACACAGACACAGTCCATCTTACACAATAAAATATTTACAAGAAGTATTTAATAATTATATCCACTGCTTCCGGGCAATGAGTTGGGCTGAACATTCCCCATTATGTGTGGTGCACATTGCACCAGAGGAAAGTGTGAGCCAGTCTAAATTACAGAGACAGTGCCCCCATGTTTCTGATGAGTACAGGACAGTTCAGGTTCAGCCAGAAACTGGGATTAGCAGAATTTCAATCAGACCATTTGAAATGTCCGGTGAGGCAAAAAATTATCCAGTCATTGAGAACGTGCTCATAGTATCTTCTGAGAATGACAACAATACCAATTCAACTAATACAAACCCTAACACTCGCTGGAATAGTAATACCTGCAGATGTGGACGGGAAAACAATTGGAGGCACATCGAGTCCTGTGGAATATAGTGTACAAAAAAGTTCAAAAAGATGAAATTTCTGCGCTTTCCATTTAAACGATAAATACTGTTCTTAATTTCCTGAAGTCACGAGTCAATTTAACAAAACAACCTTAACCCCACTCTCCAAACCCTGCCATCCTCACCGGAACAAATCACACTGGCATCTTCCTTGTGATCACAGTCAGATTGAGCTGGCGATGAGGAAGGACAGTCGGCCAGAGAACATTCGCTTCCGGTGCACTTCACATCATCCAGCCAGATAACACCGTCACCCTGGGAGAAAGTAGCCCCTCCTGGGGCCAATAGAGCGTGGCTACAACCCAGCTGCCTGCAGACAACATTGGCATCGGCCATATCCCAGGAGTCATCACACACCGTGCCCCAGATGTTATTGCACAATATCTCCACTCTCCCGGAGCAGTTGGTTTTACTTCCAAACAGGCGCAACCATTGTCCCGAATCTGTCAAAGAGAATCAATTATTATTATTGATGTAGTATAAGACAGGAGTACAATTGTTGGTATAGGAAAGAGGAAGTAGCACCTGGTGAAAGCACACGTTTACAATCATATTCTCGAATGCAGTCCTCTGATCTATGGAGCTGCTCCTTTGCTACATTCGCTTCTGTTGAGAAGAGAAACATGCTGGCTGTTTCAGACACCGATGTTTCAAATGACACTTGCACATTGAGAGGTTTGTATTGTTACCTGAACAAACAACTCCAGCATCGTCCCTGTGTTCACAGTTGTGTTTACCCCACGATTCTGTTTGACACTGCCAAAGGAACGATTCATGTGAAATACACTTCATCCCATCGAGCCAAATGGTTCCGGATCCTTCTCCGAATGACTGAGTGTAATAATCGATAGAACAGAGAGGACCGCACTGTAACTGTTTACAAATCACTTCTGCATCAGGTCCATCAAATGTATCTGAGCACACTGTTCCCCAGGTGCCATTGTAGAACACTTCCACTCTCCCCTCACAGCGATGTTTCCCATTCACTAGCTGCAGCTCTTTGTGCTCTGTTAATGACACAAGAAATATCCAGATGTTTAGATTCATAACTTGCTAAATGTTCATACTGCACAGTTCAACACATGCTGCACCGGTTGTGTTCACTGATTGTCGGTAATTATTTCAGAAAATCTGACAGCCCACAATGTAATGAAGAATAATAAACATGGATTTCACAACAGGAAGACAAACAACGTTATTGAATTAATTGAATAAGGTACAGAAAGATAATTCTGTCGATGCAATATGCATGTTTGTTTTTCTCTAAAAGCGTCTGTCAAGGTACCACATAGTAGGATCATTACTGGGGTCAGAGCATGTGGAGTTTGGAGATCGGTGGAAGAATGGTCGAAAACTGGCTACAAAGCACACCGTCATTGTTAAAGATGGTAACCCAGAATGGTGGAAGGTGGGAAGTTGTGTGACACAGGGCTGGTGTCACTGCTGCTCAACATTTACATGAATGATTTGGACTTAGACAAGGGGTACATCATTTCAAAATTTAAGATGACAGCAATTTGGGGATAGAGTTAACACTAAGAAAGCCAAGGACAAAATATGGAAGACGTTAATAAACGGGTAGAATGGGCATACAATTGCCAAATGAGTTTTAATACAGATAAGTCGAAGTTGGTGAGTTTTGATAGGAAGAATAAAGATGCCACATGTACTTGCTTGGAAAATATGAGTGAAAATGATGCAGAGCAGCAAAGAGATCTCGGGATACAGAGACACGAAATCACTAATAAACTGACAGAGACCGAAGCTTTTGATCATAAATAAAGTATAATCATGAATAAATCTGAAAGGAAATTCAGGAGAGTTTTTGTTTTACCTGGGGAGTGGTTTGAATTTTGAATTCTGAACACGTGCAATTGTTGAAGTGAACAGCACTGATGCCTTTAAGGTAAAGCTATATCGGTACATGAGGGAGAAAGAAGTAGGCGGATATGCAAAGAGGGTTAGATGCAGTAATGTGGGGCGATAATCGTGGGCAACATAAGCACCACATTGACCAATTAGGCCGAATGGCCAGATTCTGTGCTGTTCATTTTATGTAATTTGATGTAATAGCTTCCCTGTGAAGCCACGTGCACAACACTACGGAAAATGCATATTTGGAAGCACCGTTACCTGAACACATGACCCTCACATCTTCTTTATGAGAACAGTCGTGGTTACCCCACGATGCTGAGGGACATTTCCAGAGAAATGATTCGTTACTGGAACACTTCAGTTCATCCAACCAAACTGGCCCTGAGCCTGGTCCACAAGATGCAGGAAGTGCCATGTCCAATGCCTTTCCACAACCCAGCTGTTTGCAAACCACGTCAGCGTCCGCCAGATCCCAGGAATCATCACAAACTGAGCCCCATGTCCCATTGTAATAAATCTCCACTCGGCCAGTACATGGGCTTCCACCGTCAGAGAGCGTTAACTGCACGTGGTCTGTTGGATAACAGTACATGAGGATTATACTTTCAATACACATTCACCTCATCACTCATTACAACTCATTGTGCCATCACCAGCATTAAAAACAACATGTTAAATGTGCCTGTGACAGGTAAATAAAACAATACAACAGAATATCTGTTTACACTTACTTCTCACATAGAATGTAAAGAACAGAAATGTTTCAGATATCCTACGACATCTGACTTTGACAAGTTATGGTCTCCCGTTTCCCTTTTATGTTTTGAATGCGGTTTACGGTGTGGCACAGGCAATCACTCACACAATTAACAGTTAATTTATACTCATGTTATGTAACTGTATCAGTTTCTTGCCCATGTATGTTACCCTTATTTGTTATCTTCATAAGACATTTACTGCTATCTCCTATTTCCTTCATCTCTGTAGAAGCGAACAAAAAATGTGAATTCAGGGTGATGGTATGGGGTGCGGGTGGGGGTGGGGAACAGATAGGAAGTTAGACCTGGTGGGTTGGCGAAGAAAGGGAAGTAGTGGAGGCGAATGAATGGATGTTTTTGAACTTTGTGACAAAAAAGTGCACGAACTCCTCTCACTTATTTTTGGAGTTGAGGGTGGACGAAGCAGGGGAGGTGTTCAGGAGGAAGATTTATGATGGAGGAGATATGCTGTAAGTTTTCATTGCCTTCCTGCATGATCTTTGTCTAACGGGTGGTTTTAGTGAAGAAGAGCAGGGCCCGATGATGCTTTATGTGATTGATCCATTCAGGATTATATTACCAGATAGTTCGCCAGATGTCACCGTGCCTTTCTGTTTTTTTAATTCTTTCATGGGCTGTGGGTGTCACTGGCAAGGTCAGCATTTGTTTAATCAACTCTATTTATTACTTCCACTTCATACTGGAGAATGTAACGTTCACAAGTTCTACCCTTAAACATCAGCCTTGCAATATGCTGTATCTTCGTGTGGAACTATGTTCTAGGGTTGTGTTGATTATAACATTATCACAAATCAATTTAATATTAATTGCATAACAGAATCACTTACTTTTGTAAGGATGGGACTCTGTCTTTGACAATGAAGACATCTGAGTAATTTTAGAGATAAACCACACGTCTGAACAGAGAATATGCAGACCTATCTGTCCAGACAGGCTGCTGCTATTATGTTCAATGAGCAGACGAATCTTGTGAGGCACATTATCAATTGCTATTGTCTGTAAAATATCAATGAACTAAACTACCAACTATATGAATATGTGACTGTTGGAGGGAACAACGAAGGCAGAAAACAGGATCTCTCTGCAAAATGTTGGACAGGATCAGGAAGTGTCACTGGACAATTGAAATCCAGATGCGTAGACCTCCTGGCTGAGCAGGAAACCAGTATTCAATCTGGACTAGACAAAAATGATTGGACTAATTGCGTCAGGCACTTTGGGGAATAAGAATCAGGATGTGAACCATCACATAGAGAAGTAGAAGACAAGGAGAAGACACATGGCTTCTGTAGGCGGACATAAATGTTGGGTGGAGCTGGACATCTACCTAACTAAAGAACAAGATTACATACTCTACTCTGTCCAGTGACTGAGTGTGTAATAAACATTCAGCACTGTAAACCTCTGACGTGAAACGCTGGAATGTATTGAATGTGTCCGAAAAAAATACTGCTGTAACCAATCGGTATCAAATCTGAATCATTCACCATCTCATATGTTGCAAGTTCCACTCAGTCATATTTAAATAAACGTTCGTTGGCACAACCCCAAAACATCTGTCGAGGCTTACATTCTGCATAATGCAACTTCCCCAGAACATATGCCTGCATTGACATTCTGCACGATGGAACTTTCAAGCGTATAGTCCAAAACATCTGTTTACTTTTATACACAGCCTACTGAAACTTACACCAGCACAACTCCCACACAGCTACATCCACTGATATACTGTGCAATAGAACTGATTGCAAGCTCGGCGCCGGATTTGACACCAGAGATGAGATTCCAATTCCATATTCTACTTACCACAAGGCCGTTATCTTTGACCTCTATCATCCTTCACCTCCCTTCCGGCCTCAGCCCATCTGCTGCTGAAATGCTCACCCATGCTTTGTTGTCTGCAGAACCGCATCTTTCAATGTTCTCCCGGGTGATCACCCATCCTGCATCCTCCAGAAACATCAGCTCATCCAAAGCTTTGTCGCCTGTCCTCCATGAAGCCTCTCTCAGGAGCGCCACTGCACTCACTGGTTTCCCTGCCACCAATGCCACGAGTTTTCAATTATGATCTTCATGTTCAGACACCTTAATGCTCTCCCCCTGCCATCTGTATAACCGCCTCCAGCCTGAATCATTTCGAGAGCTCTGCATTTCTCTGAATCCAGCTTCTTGTACATCTCCCACTTTCATCCCCCACAACTTTCAGTCTAGCCTTTAACCATCTAACCACCCAGATGAGAATTTCCACCCCAAACATCTCTGTGTCTCCGCCTCTTCAAATCCAACCATCTGACTAAAGAAGTAGTCACCCACTTGAACATCTCTTTGTCTGGCTCTGTGTCAGTTTTCTGTCCGATTACATTCCTGATAAACTCTTTGTGATGTATGTGTTTATTGAAAGTTCTGTAAGAAAAAAGTTCTTGTTGTTTAATTGTGTCCATGTCCTCTCTCATTGCACACCACCCCATCCATCCCCAGCTCCCCGACCGCCCACCATCCTCATCCCCTGCCCCCAAGTGAAAGTACTGATTTGAGACACGCAGGAACAAGTAACACGTATTATCACTTTTCTCAGCAGATTAGACATTTCACTTCTTTGTTTTTGCAAAAGCAGTGAAGAATTTGTTTATCTGAACACAGGACCCCAACATCCATACTGTCAGTGAGAGACGAATTCAATGTGAACAAACTGCAGTTCTGGAGCTGCAATTCATTTCCGACACATTGGACATCATTCACCCAGACGGGTCCTTCACCCTTTCCGTCCTTTGGATAGTTATAAGTGGCTGTCGCTTCACCGCAGCCCAGCTGTGTACAGACCACGTTGGCATCATTCAGGGTCCAGAGTCTGTCCTGCAATCTCCTCCAGCTGCCGGTGTAGTAAATCTCTACTCGCCCATCACACCAGCTTCCCCCGTTAGTCAGCCTTAGTGACCAATTTTCATCTACAATATGAAACACAATGGTGAAATTGAAGCATAGTTTGCTGCCACCAGAAAAGTTATTAATTTTGATGGTTACTATTTCTGTCATCATTGTTCAGAAGGCTTGTCGGCAGATGTTGTTCACTATCACCTTTTCTCAGTAAATACATTTTGGAGACATACCGAGTAGCTTCCGCTGTTTAAACTGGGGGCCAAGGGTAAAATGAACTGGAGGTGAGCGCGGCACATACCGGCAATTGAGAAGTTAAGAGACCGAAGGGTGGGGCAGGGGCTTTAAATGGCTCCTGACAGATGACAGTTCCTTTCATCCATATGGAGAGAAACAGACAAGTTTACGTTGCCACAATGCTTCCGATGACATCTCAAATCGCCTCACAGGCAATGAAGCACTTTTGATTTGTCGTCACTAATGATGACAGGTGACTGACCCGAGGGACTGAAGGTTGTCCTCCTGTCCACATGTACTGATATTTCCTGCTCTCGCCCTGTACGTGAAGCATCATCAACGTTTATTCCAATTTCTCCCCCTCATCTTCACATGGTCCATCTTCAACTCTTCCATTCCCTTCCTCAACATCTCTGTCTCTGATTCTGGGGATAGGCTATTAACCAATATAAAGAGTAAGCCCAGTGACTCTCACAGTTATCTTGTCTATAATTCCTCACACCACGATTCGTCTGACGAATCTTTCACATTCTTCCACTTTCTCCATCTGCATTGTATCTGTCTGGTGATGCAACCGATCATACCAGTGCTTCCAGATATGTCTTCCTTTTTCCACAACCGAGGACTCTCCTCATCTCCTCATCCACCCACCATGGTTGACAGGGCCCCATCACGTCCATTCCATTTCCCATACTTCTGCTTTCACCCGTTCCCCCCTCGCAGAACCATGATAGGATTCTGCTTCTCCTCATCTTCCACTCCATCACCTTCCATATTCAACAGATGATCTTCCACCATTTCCACCACCTTTAATGTGATACCACTACCAAGCACATCTTCCCCTTCCCTCCACTTTTAACATTCCAAAGGGACCATTCCCTCTGTGACACCCTGATGCACTCTTCAATCATTCTCAGCAACCCTTCCCACAGGAACTTCCCAGGCAAGCGCAGAAGATGCAACCACTGCCCTTTTACCTCCACCTTTCTCACCGTCCAAGCCGGCAAATACTGCTTCCAAGCAAAACAACGATTTGCTCGTACTGCTTTCTCTTCAGTATACTGTATTTGCTGTATTGACTGATTATGATGCGTCTCCTTTACATTGGCACAGCAAACACAGTCGAGTGATTAATTTGCAGAACACCTTTGTTTAGTCTGCAAACTTCACCTTTATCTTCCTTGTATTCATTGGATACTCCAATCCCACTCTGACCTCTCCCTCCTCTTTCTCCTACACAGTTCCAATGAAGGTTAACATAAGTTTGAGAAATAGCAAATTAAAAGCAAAATTCAGCGCGTGCTGGAAATCTGAAATAAAAACAAGAATTGCTGGAAATACTCAGCAGGTCTGGCAGCATCTGTGGAGAGAGAAGCAGAGTTAACGTTTCAGATCAGTGACCCGCCTTCACAACTGACAAATATTAGAAACGTAACAGGTTATAAGCAAGTTAAGTGGGTGTGGGGCAAGAGATAACAAAGGAGAAGCTGTACAGAGGATGAGGTTACAGAATAGTTGACCAGAATGACATGGAGCAAAGATGTGTTAGTGGTGTGTTGAAAGACAAAGCATTAGTACAGAAAGGGTGTTAATAGACTGAAAATTGAACAGCCACAAGTACTAACATAATAAAAAAGTGGGTAACCCAACTGACCAAACTCAGATGAAATAATATAAAAACAAAACAATATTAAAATTGGAAAAGAAAAAATAACTCAAAATAAAAGTAAAATGGAGGGCCCGTCATGCTCTGAAATTATTGAACTCAAAGTTCAGTCCGGCAGGCTGTGGGTTTCCTGATCGGAAAATGAGATGCTGTTCCTCGAGCTTGCGTTGATGTTCACTGGAACATTGCAGCAATCCCAGGACAGAGATGTGAGCATGAGAGCAGGGGGAGTGATGAAATGGCAAGCAACCAGAAGCTCAGGGTCCTGCTTGAGGACTGTTGGAGGTGTTCACAAATCAGTCATGCAGTCTGCGTTTGGTCTCCCCAATGTTGAGGAAACCACATTGTGAGCAGCGAATACAAAAGACTACATTAAAAGAAATACAAGTAAATCGCTGTTTCATCTGCAAGGGGTGTTTGGGGTCTGGAATAGTGAGGGGAGAGGAGGTAAATGGGCAGGTATTACACCTCCTGCGATTGCAGGTGAAGGTTCTGTGGGAAGGGGATGAGGTGGTGGGGTAGCGGAGGAGTGGACCAGGGTGTCACGGAGGGAACGATCCCTTCAGAATGCTGACAGGGGAAGGGAGGGGAAGATGCATTTGGTAGTGGCATCACGCTGGAGGTGGCGGAAATGGCGGAGGATGATCCTTTGGATATGGTGGCTGATGGGGTGGAATGTGAGGACAAGGGGAACCATGTCACGGTTTTGGGAGGGAGGGGAAGGGGAGAGGGTAGAGGTGCAGGAAATGGGCCAGGCACGGTTGAGGGCCCTGTAAGCCACTGTGGTTGTAAGGACCTCCAAAAAGGACTCCATTCCATTCTCCCAGTTTCTCCGTCTCCGACGCATCTGCTCTGATGATGCTACCTTCCATGACAGCGTTTCTGATATGTCTTCCTTTTTCCTCAACCGAGGATTCCGCCCCCCCACCCCCACTGCGATTTACTTGTACTTCTTTCAATGTAATGTACTGCATTCGCAACAAAAACGACTTGAGAGGGTTACAGCAATGCTAACCATCAAACAAATACTCCAAATGTATGATCTCTTCAGAATATTCCTGCTTCAATAAGCCTCCTATTTCTTTATTAAGTATAGAAAATGTACCCTGATACTCCCTTCAATCATTCTCAAAACCCCTTCCCACAGGAACTTCCCATGAAAGCGCAGGAGTTCCAACCACTGCCCTGTTACCTCCACCTTTCTCACCATCCAAGCCCCAAAACACTGCTTCCAAGTGAAACAACGAATTACTTGTACTGCTTAATCTTTAGTCTAATGTATTTACTGTATTGACTGATCATGATGCGTCTCCTTTACATTGGCAGACCAAACACAGTGGAGGGATTACTTTGCAGAACACCTTTTTCAAGTCTGCAAGCTTTACCTTTCGCTTCCAGTTGCCTGTCATTTTCATTGTCTACTGCACTCCCACTCTGACCTCTCCCTCCTCTTTCTCCTGGACAGTTCCAATGCAGGATAACATACGTTTGAGAAACAGCACTTCCTCTTTCCACTAGACTCTTTGCAGCATTTTAGAATGAACACTGAGTTCAGCAATTTCAGATCAGATTCCCTCCCCCTTTTTTTCTTTTTTGGACGATATTTGACTTCCAATTTGCACATCCTCTAGAAATGTGCTTTTTACTTGGCCCATTCTAACATACTTTTGCTCTGCATTGTTCGTTTTACCATTTCATCTCTCCTGTCTTTCACCACATCACGGAGCGTTCCTTTCATTCTTTCCTTGTTTCCCCTTTTCTTTAAAAAAAACTGTTAAATCTCTAAGTTCTGATGAAAGATCCACAATCTGAAAGGTTGATACTCTTTCTGTCACCATAGATGCTGCCAGAACTGCTGAGTATTTCCAGCACTTCCTGTTTTTATTACCTATATTGTAAATTGTGAAACGTGGGAGCACTTTTGCATTGAGCAGTGTCCCACATACAGTGATCAGATAACTGAGCAGATAATCTGTTATATGAGGGTGCTGGCTGAGAGATAAATATAATCCTGGAAATTGGGAGAATTTAAATTTACATCATGTTTGTGAAATTTTCAAAGACATAGCTCATTGGTGAAATAACGAATTATGCCATTCACTATAATTTTATTGCAATCGGTGTGGTGGAACTTAAAATATATCTCACACTATGTATCTTGAAACAAGTTCACAGTGTTTTCTATTAAACAGATGATCTTTGCAGAGAATTCCATGATAATTCATATTTGAACTGCCTACATTGATAACAGTTTCAATGCTCGAGCAACATTTACATTCAATGGCAGTGGTCCTGGGAGCGTCTTGCTGATTCTATAGCCCTTGAAAAATGCTCCAGATTTACCCGGAAATAGATATTATATGACGAGAGGTACTACCAACGAGTCATTGTATGTATAAATGTTTACTGGAGTGAAGCTTTGATTCATTTGTAATTTAATTCAGACCAATAAACCCACAAACACATCTCAGAATCTGACTGACAAAGGAAGCATGGGATCAGCAAAACTAGTGAATCAGAGACCTGTGGAAATAGTCAATGATGCTTGACAGCAGAGCGGTTGGTGTATTTCAGTTCAATTGACTGAGATGACTCACCCGTACAGATGACACCTGCATCGTTTTCATGGGAGAAGCTAAACTGTTCCCAGGATGAAACAGGACAATCCCACAATCGCGTCTCGTTCCCCAGACACCTGTAATTTTCCTTCCACACTGCACCAGTACCCTTTCCAAAGCGGGCTCCTTCCGGGATTGAGTTTACTGCCCCACACTGTAAGTGCTCACAGACCACTTTGGCGTCTTCCATATCAAAGTAAAGGTCACACAGCGTCCCCCACTGGTGTCCATGTAGCACCTCCACCCGACCGGAGCATCTGTCCATCCCACCAACCAATCGAAGTTCAGGTTTTCCTGTATTGGAAACAAATACAAATCCAAATAATTTCTAAATCATCCTCTGTATAGAAAGAGCAAAATAGAAAATGGGTAAAAAGAGAAGGAGAATTTTATCAACACGATTATGCAACCATACTCTACACAAATTATCTATCAAAAAACAATTAGAATTACTACAGCAACACAAAAGTAAAATACTGCGGCTGTTGGAGATCTGAAATGAAACAGAAAATGCTGGAAATACTGAGCAGGGCGAGCAGCATCTGTGGAGAAAACAAGAGAGTTATGTTTCAGGTCTGTGTCCTTTCCTCACAATAATTACTACAGGACCTCTTTAAGAAGTTGGCTGAATACTCAAAAGTTAACAGTTCTTCTTTCAAACGTTAATCGATTGTTGGACTTTATCTCTTGGTACTTGGAATATAAAACTCAGAAGGATGTGATGTTTCTATTGTATCTGTTGTCGCTTTTGGGCACGGCACTTCACAAAACCATCAGCTTTGGAGTTGGTGCTGGACAGAGTCACTGGAATGACAACTATGCTTCAAGAGTTACATTATGAAGACAAGTTGCATAAACTTTGTTTGCAGTAGATTGCGTTTAGAAGGATTAGACATTATCGAGTTGACGTGTTTAAAATGTTTAAGGGGTTTGATAGATGCGCTAGAGAAGATCAAAAGAACAAATACAAAACAAGGCCATTTAGGAGCTGCTTTTCTTCATGAGGGATGTGAACATCTCTGGCAGTTATTGCTCAAATTTATTTGCCATTGAAACCGTTGTCAAGACCTTCTTCTTGAACTAAAATTGATTGCCTGGGCAATGTTCTTCTGCAAGTTCTGAGGTAGGTAGAGTTCAGTCAAAGGTTTTAAGCATAGTGTGTACCTTTAGATGCATGTGTTACAAACAGAGTGGGCAGTGTAGAATTTGGTAATTAGTGTGAAAGACTGAAATCTAGCCTTAACATTTAGAATTTAACTTGCAATATAAAAAAGCTGCAAGGCAGTTCATGTTAGCAGTTAATCGTGCAAGTCAAGTTAGCAGTAAGCAGTCAATCAGCTGTGATAGTCCGATCTGGGGTAATTACTGTCAGCTGGAAACGGTCTAAACTGTTGCAACTTGAATGTGCCTGCAAAGGCAAAGAACATTAGACTTAATTGCAAGTGGGTGTGAGTGCAGGAACAGGGATGTCTTACTTCAGGGCCTTGGTGAGACCACATCTGGAGTAATGTGTGCAGTTTTGGTCTCCTTATCTGAGAAAGGATGCCCTTGTCATGGACAGAGTGCAAAGAAGATTTACTGGGATGGTTTCTAGGCTGGCAGGATTTACGTATGAGGAGAGATTGGGTCTACTAGGCCTATATTCACTAGCGTTTAGAACAACGAGATAGGATCACATAGAACCCTATAAAATTCGAACAGGACGAGGCAGGCTCGATACAGGGACGATGTTCCCGATGGCTGGGGAGTCACAGTCTCAGGATATGGGGTATGCTATTTAGAACCGAGATGAGGAGAAATGTCTTCACTCAGTGGGTGGTGAACCTGCGGAATTCTCTACTGCAGAAGGCAGGGGAGGCCAAACCATTACATATTTTCAAGAAGGAGATGGATATCTTTCTTAATGCCAAAGCGATCAAGGGGTATGGGGACGAAACGGATCAGGGTACTGAATTAGATGATCAGACATGATTATTTTTTATTGCTTGGCAGGGCCGAAGGGCCGACTGGCCTATGCCAACTCCGATTTTCCATGTTTCTATTTTTAGACTTCTCGTAAGGCAGAGTGCAACCACAGATTGCAATGTTAACTGAATAAATTATGAACACAATGGGAAGTTAGAGTTTGCTCAGAGTACGAATTCGGTGCAGAGGGGGAAAAGGATGTTTTTTTAAAATTCTTTCACAGGGAGTGGAGGTTTTTGGCTAGGCCAGCATTTATTACCCAACCCGAATTGCCCTTGCAACGATGGTGGTGAGCCGCCTTCTTGTACTGCTGCAGTGCATGCACTCTCAGTACACCCACAGTGCTGTTAGGAAGGGAGTTCCAGGATTTGACCCAGCGACGGTGAAGAAACATTGATATAGTTCCAAATCAGGATGGTGTGCGTCTTGGAGGGGAACTTGCAAATGGCGCTGTTCCCATCCATCTGCTGTGCTTGTCCTTCCAAGTGGCCGAGGGCTTGGGTTTATAAGGAGCTGCTTTGTTTTGTCTGTTCAGCTTGAGTAAGTGTGTGGAGTCACCGATTTAAGACAGCACCACAGCCAGCAGCAGCAGAGCCTATTGGGAGAGGCAGGCACCAGACAAATAGAGGGGAAGCAATTGTCAAGTCAGAGTATGAGGGGATGTGGATCAGTTTCAAATAAGTATTAAGTTAATTGGTGAGTGCTCAGTGTTTCGGCATTAGCTAACCAGTAAAATAGCTTTAAAGCTAAAATGCATCGACAAATAATTTTAACTCTGAAATAAAGACAGACTAAGTTATGGCAGAGCAGTTATTTTTTTCTGGATAGAGGATTTTGTGGATGACGCAATTATCCCGAGGGAACATGTCTGTAGTAGATGTATCCACCTGCAAACTCTCTGGCTCTGGGTCATAAAGCTGGAGTGGGAATTGGAGATACCCTTACACATACAGCAGCAAGAGGAATATTGCACAGTTTGCTGCAGATTTCAATCACATCTTGCAGAGAGGTGCGGGGTCAGAATGAGGTTGTTGCAGCTGATAGTGTACAGTAATGGAAATCCAGATTTGTTGGTGAACGAGGATATGCAGAAAGTAAATCTATCCAACAGGAACAATGTACTGGCTATTTGTGAGGATAAGGATGAAGACTGTCAGAAGGACAGCCAGAATGTTGACCGTGATACGTTGGAACAGGAAGCTGTGGAAAAGGTGGAGGAGTGGATCATAATGTGATACTTTTAAGTAGTTCAATAGTTAGGGTATTAGGACTCCCAAACAGTATTTGCCCAACTTGTGTGAAGTGAGGGATATCCCAAATCAGATTGGGAGAATGCAGGGGAAATATCCTGTCGTTGTGGACCATGTAAGGACCAACAGCTTAGGAAAGATGAGGAAAGAGGTTCTTTTCAGAGAGTACCAGGAGCTGAACTATAAAAGAAGATCTTAAGGATTATAATCTCTGGATTATTATACAAGCCGCTTGCACATTTGTATGGGGTGTGGGTGGCGGAGGATTAGGGTGGTCAACACGTGGTTGAAGGTGTTGATGTTGGAAAGAGGTGTTACTTTTCATGGTACCCACCACTTGTACTGGGATATTATATAATTGTTCTGTTGGAATGCGCTTCACCTGAACTGGTTTGGAATAAGGGTCCTAGGATAAAGGATAAATAAGGTTGTTACAGGAATCATAAACTAGTTAGTGGGTGAAGGAAGGCTGGTGGGGGGGAGGGGGCGGGGTGAGGGGATAGAGCACAGTTGCAAATCTAAAATAAATATTCACCACCGGGAGAGGAAAAACAGAAAGATGCTACATTTGCGTAAGACAATTTTACGGTTTTTCACCACGTGAATTTGCTCTTAAAACAGCAGTTGCTTTCTTGAAAAAAGAGTTGTTAGAAATACTGGCAGACCTCGACATTTTGGGCAGTGTACTCTGCCCATTGTCTGGAGAAACAACTGGAACTAGTGGAAGTTATCGGTTTATATGTAGTGGAGGAATGGAATATGGACAGGATCTTACTAGTGATAGGTTATTACATGTTCTTGTTCTGGCTGCTATTGGTCTGTTAATTATTTTCCATGATAGGTCGGTGTATGCCATTGTCCTTGCTGCTTTTTGTCAGGTACTCTGTTTCGTGGCAAGTCAATCCATACTATTGTTCTGGTCGTGTTATTTTGGCTGCAGATCAGGTGATGGTGTGTCTCTTGAGGAAAGGCAACCAGATATCCACTGAGGAACAGGCCACTGTTAGGGGGACAGTATGGTGTTTTTAGATCTCCATAGCTTCCCTGATGCAATGAATGAGACAAGCCTGCCATCGTCAAGTAAGCTCAACTCAATGACCACAGCATTGAATGGTCCAATTCCAAACTCACCGCATCTATTATGGACTGGCGTGCAAGACACAGTAACATCATAAGTAGAAAAGAAAACAAAAACATGGAAAAATAGGGAAAAGAGCCCAGATTCTCGTGAATGGCAGATATACAAAGAAAAGCAAAGGGTGACAAAACAGATCGCAAGAGCTACAATACTTATACACTAACTTCTAAAATAGGTTGCAAGTAAGAGCAATGTGGCCTCATTAAAATGACACTGGTGATATTATAAATGAAAATAAGGAAATGGCGGGAAATATACATAATTACTTTGCATCGGTACGGACATGGACGTCACTTTTCTTAACGTTCCTTGTTGCCACAGTTGACCAAATGCTGCCTTGATGTCGAGGACAGTCACTTTCATCTAACTTCTGGAATTCAGCTCTTTTTTCCGTTTTTGGACAAAGGGTGTAATGAGGCCTGAAGCTGAGTGTTCCGACAAACCCAAACTGAGCATCAGTGAGTAGTTTATTGGTAAGTACTGCTTGATAGCGCTGCAAACAACACCTTCCATCACTTTGTTAATGATTGAGAGCAAACTGCTGGGTCAGTAATTAGAAAATTGCAATTGTCACACTGCTATTTAAAGAATGTTAGCGAGGGAAGCGAGGGAATTATAGATTGGTTAGCATAACAGCTGTTGTCAGGAAATTACTAGAGTGTACATTTAAAGATGGAGTGTCTGAAAAGATACAGCTAATCAGAGAGCCATCATGGATTTGTAAAAGGTAGATCATGCCTGACGAACCTGACCAATTAGTTTGTGGAGGTAACTAAAGGAGAGGACAGGGGAATCTCAATGGATGTTATTCAGATGGACTTCCAGACAACACTCAACAAAATCCCTCATAACTGATTGTTGGCTAAAGTTGCATCTCATAGACTTTATGGCAAATTATTGACTACGTCGGACGTGAGCTCAGTGGCAGGAGACAGACAGCAGGGATAATGGGCAGATCATCTAACTGGCAGGATGTGATAGCAGCATCCCACAGGAACCTTTAATATTTATTAATGACTTAGATGGCTGGATAGAAAGCCACATATAATTGACATATTCAGTTTGGCCATTGAAAACAAAATCAACGATATTGTAATCATGTTTATTTTAAGCCTAAATTTAAAAGATATGCTGTTGATTGGGAGTAGGTTGATGGGGTGCTAATTGGTCAGTGTTTCCCTGCTTTTCTAGGCAGCATGTAACTGGGAATTTTTTTTCACCATTTCAGCTGGATCCTAGTGTTGTAACTGCCTTGGATCAGCTTGGCTGGAGGTGTAGCTAATTTCGGAGCACTGATCTTCAGCACTACAGCTGGATTGTAATCGGGCCCTTTGCCTTTGCTGTGTCCTGTGTGCTCAGTCGCTTCTTCATGTTGTGTGCCATAATCTTAGGAATGGCCCGAAAACATAGAAAGCATTTGCACAGCGGTAGTCCATTGGCATGAATTGTCACACAATACTTCTCACCTTTTGCCAGTCTGAATAACTACCTTTAACCCACACCTTGTTGACTGTTTTGTAGCCAGTTTGCTACAGTCTGAAATGATCACCCTTCAAAGTCCTTCGTATGCAATTAATTACTTTGAAACCACATTCACAGTTTTAAGTTTAAAAACTGGACAGACAGTTTGTGACCCATCAACATGCAACAGGCAGCATATAATCATAGAATGTTTACGACACAGAAGGAGGCCATTCAGTCCGTTGTGTCCATGCTGGTTACCGGCATGAACACCTCAGCAAGTCCTATGCTTCTTCTCTTTCCCCATAGTCATGCAAAGATTTTCTCTTCAGGTGATTGTCCAATCCCATTTTGAAAGCCACAATTGAATCTGTCTCCATCAGACTCGCAGACAGCACATTCCAGATCCTAATAGGGTGGAGAAAAAGGCATATGGGACACTTGCCTATATCAATCGATGCACAGATTACAAAAGTAGAGAGGTCATTTTGGAGTTGTACAGAACCTTGGTAAGGCAACAGCAGGAGTACTGTGTGCAATTCTGGTCGCCACATTATAGGAAAGATGTGATTGCATTGGAGGGGGTGCAGAGTTGTTTCACCAGGACGTTGCCTGGGATGGAACAAATAAGCTATGAAGAGAGATTGGATAGGCTTGGGTCGTTTTCGCTGGAGCAGAGAAGACTGAGGGGTGACCTGATCGAAGTGTACAAGATCATAAGGGGCATGGACAGGGTGGATAGGAAGCAGCTGTTCCCCTTAGTTCAAGGGTCAGTTACGAGGGTCACAACTTTAAGGTGAGGGGCAGGAGGTTTAAGGGGGATATGAGGAAGAACGTTTTTACCCAGAGGGTGTTGACTGTCTGGAATGCCCTGCCTGGGAGGGTGGTAGAGGCGGGTTGCCTCACATCCTTTAAAAAGCACCTGGATGAGCACTTGGCACGTCATAACATTCAGGGCCAAGTGCTGGCAAATGGTCAGGTGTCTTTAATGCATCGGTGCAGACTTGATGGGCCGAAGGGCCTCTTCTGCACAGCATTATTCTGTGAATCTATCCACTGTAAATAAGTTTTTCCTCATGTCATGCTTGGTTCTTTTCCCATCCACCTTATAACAGTGTCCTCTGGTTATTGACCTTACTGCCAAGAGGAACACTTCCTCTCTATCTACTCTGTCTACACCCCTCATGATTTTGAACACCTCTATCAAATTTCATCACAGCCTTCTCTGCTCCAAGGAGAGCAACCACAGCTTCTCCAATCTATCAATATAACTGAAGTTTTCATCCCTTGAACGTTCCATGTAAATCCTTTCTGCACCCACTCAAAAGCATTCACATTCTACTAAAGTGCCATATTCAGAATTGTACACAATCGACCAGTTGAGGTGAAGCCAGTGTTTCACAAAGGTTCATAATAACTTCCTCACTTTTGTACTCTATGCCTCTATTTAAAAAGACCAACATCCCTATTAACCACTTTCTCAACCTGCACTGCTACCTTTAACTATTTGATCCCAAATACTCCCAGGTCACTCTCGTCCTGCAGTTACTTTAGAATTGTACCCTTTAAAAGAGACTGTCAACGAGCATTAAAAGAAGTTCCAATATTTTTATAGACAGATAAGCAGCAAAAAGTTGGTAAAAGGTGGAGTGGGGTCGATGAGGGACCAAAAAGGGGATTTACATATGGAGGTAGTGGGCAAGCTGAGGTATTAACGGAACTGTTTGCATCTGTCTTTGCCAAGGAATAAGATACACCTCAGGCAATGGTGAAATAGAAGGTAATTCACGTACTAGAGGGGTTTAACATTAATAAAGAGGATGTATTATAGGTACTCTGTTATATACGAACATACGGATGAATATACGAGTTAGGACCAGGAGTAGGCCACTTGAATCCTCGAGCCTGCTCCACCATGCAATAAGTTCGCGGCTGAACTGATTACTTCACATTTCCACGTACCCACGATAACCTTCCACCCCCTTGGCTATCAAGAATCTATCTACCACTGCCTTAAAAAAATTCAAAGTCTCTGCTTCGACTGCCTTTTGAGGAAGAGATTTACAAAGACTCACGACCCTCTGAGAGATAGAAATTCTCCTCATCGCTGTCTTAAATGGGCGACCCCTTATTTTTAAACAGTGACACCCAGTTCGAGATTCTCCCACCAGGGGAAACCTTCCCATATCCACCCTGTCAACACCCCTCTGGACTTTATATGTTTCAGTCAAGTCGCCTCTTACTCTTCTAAATTCCAGCGGCTACCAGCCTAGTCTGTCAAATCTTTCCTCGTACACCAGGTCACCCATTCCAGATATTAGTCCAGTAAACCTTCTCTGTACTGCTTCCAACGCAAATACATCATTCCTTAAATAAAGAGACCAGTACTGCACGCAATGCTCCAGATGTGGTCTCACCAATAACCTGTATAGCTGAAGCATAGCCTCCCTACTTTTGTATTCAATTCCACTCGCGATAGATGATAACATTCTACTAGCTTTCTTAATTACGTGCTGTACCTGCATACTAACGTTTTGTGTTTCATGCACCAGGACACCCAGATCCCTCTGCATCTCAGAGCTCTGCAATCTCTCACCATTTAGATAATATGCTTCTATTCTATTCATGCTGCCAATGTGGACAATTTCACACTTTCCCACAGTATACTTTATTTGCCAGGTCTTTGCCCACACACTTAACCTATCTATATCCGTTTGCAGACTCCTTCTGTCCTCTTCACAAGTTACATTCTTACATATCGTTGTGTCATTAGCAAATTAAGCAACCATTCCTCGGTCCTTGCCTCCAAGTCATTGATATAAATTGTGAAAATTTGATGTCCCAGCACAGATCCTTTTGACTCACCACTCCTTACATCATGCCAACCAGACAATTAGCTATTTATGCCGACTGTCTGCTTCCTGTTAGCTAACCAATCTTCTATCTATGCCAATATGTTACCTCCGACACCATGAGATTTTATTTTCTGCAATGACCTTTGATATGGCACCTTATCAATGCCTTCTGGAAATCTAAGTACAATATATCAAGCGTTTCCCCTTTATCCACAGCACTTGCAACTCCCTCAAAGAACTCCAATAAATTGGTTAAACGTTATTTCCCTTTCACAAAACTATGTTGACTCTGCCTGATTACTTTGAATTCATCTAAATGCCCTGCTATAACATCTTTAATAATAGTTTGTAACATTTTCCCTAAGACAAATGTTAAAGTAATTGGCCTGCAGTTTCCTGCTTTATATGTCCCTTCCTTTCTGAATAAAGGCTTTGCATTTGCTATTTTCCAATCTAAAAGAACCTACCCCGAATCCAGGGAATGTTGGAAAATTAAAACTAACGCATCAACTATCTCACTAGCTACTTCTTTTAACACCTTAGGATGAAGTCCATCAGGACCCGGGGACCTGTCGGCTCGCAGTTCCAACAATTTGCTCAGTACCATTTCCCTGGTGATTGTAACTTTTTTTGAGTTCTTTCCTCCCTTCCATTTCCTGACTTACAGCTAATACTGGGATGTTACCTTTTCCCTCAATATTGAAGACCGATGCAAAATATCTGCTCAATTCACCTGCCATCTCCTTATTACCCATAATTAATTCCCCAGACTTATTTTTTACAGGATCACCGCTCACTTGGTTAACTCTTTTCTTTTTTGAACAATATCTATATAAACTCTTACTATCTGTCATTATATTTCTATCCAGCTTTCACTCGTACTCTAATGTGACCTTCCTTATCAATCTTTTAGTCGTTATTTGCTTTTTTGTATATATTCTGTCCAATCATCTGACCTGCCTCCCATTTTTGTGCAATTATAGGCTTTTTCTTTAAGTTTGATACGACCGTCAACTGTTTTACTTAACCACAGATTGCGGTCCCACTCTTGGAATATTTCTTTCTCATTGAATTGCATCTACTCCGTGTATTCTGAAATATTCCCCTAAATATCTCCCACTGCATCTCTATTATCCCTTAACCTGATTTGCCAGTTCACTTTCGCTAGCTCTGCGTTCATGCCCTCATAATTGCCCTTATTTAAAGTACCAGTCATGGACCCACTCTTCTCTCCCTCAAACTGAATGTAAAATTCAATCATATCATGATCGCTGCATCCTAGGGGCGCCTTAACTATGAGGTCATTAATTATTGGTATCTCGTGGCACAATACCAGGTCCAGTATAGCCTGCTCTCTGGTTGGCACCACAGCGTATTATTCCAAGAAATTATCCCGAAAATACTCTATGTACGCCTTATCTCAGCTACTTCGGCGATCTGATTTTTCGAGCTATATGTACGTGAAAATCCCCACATAATTATCGGTGCACCTTTCGGACAAGCTTCGTTATAATTTAGATTAGATTAGATTAGATTAGAGATACAGCACTGAAACAGGCCCTTCGGCCCACCGAGTCTGTGCCGACCATCAACCACCCATTTATACTAATCCTACACTAATCCCATATTCCTACCAAACATCCCCACCTGTCCCTATATTTCCCTACCACCTACCTATACTAGTGACAATTTATAATGGCCAATTTACCTACCAACCTGCAAGTCTTTTGGCTTGTGGGAGGAAACCGGAGCACCCGGAGGAAACCCACGCAGACACAGGGAGAACTTGCAAACTCCACACAGGCAGTACCCAGAATCGAACCCGGGTCCCTGGAGCTGTGAGGCTGCGGTGCTAACCACTGCACCACTGTGCTGCCCTTGCTTCCATTATTTATTCCTTTATACTCCGTCCCACAGTGTGGTTAAGGTTTGGTGGTCTATACACCACTTCTGACAAGTGACTTCTTGCCTTTATGAATTTTCATCTCTTCCCAAACGGCTTCCACATCCTGGTCTGCTAAACTTAGGTCATCCCTCACTATTGCGCTAATACCATCATTATTTAACAGAGCGACCCCTCTACCTATTCCTAGCTTCCTGTCCTTCGTAAGTGCCAGGTATCCTTCAATATTCGGGTCCCAATCTATATAGTGTACAGGACACAATTTCAAAGTTTGCAGATGACACATTTTTTGGAAGCATTGTGAACTGTGAGGAGGATAGTGCGGATCTTCAAAAGGACATTGACAAGTTAGTGGAATGGGCAGGCATGTGGCGGATGAAGATCAATGCAGAGAAATATGAAGTGATTCATTTTGTTAGGAAGAACATGGAGATAAATTATAAAATGAAGGGCTCAATTCTAAATGGGTTGCAGGAGCAGAGGGGCCTTGGTTGAATAGTGCATAAGTCCTTGACGGTGGCAGGCTAGGTTGAGCGAGCGTTTATTAAGGCGTTCAGTGTCCTGGGCTTTATTGATAGGTGCATGGAGTACAAGAGTAAGGAAGTTATGTTGAACTTATATAAGACACTAGTTCGGCCTCAGCTGGAGTATTGGGTTCAGATCTGGGGGCTGCACTTGAGGAAAGATGTAAGGGCATTGGAGAGAGTATGGAGCCGTTTCATGAGGATGGTTCCAGGGATTGAGAAATTTCAGTTATGAAGATAGATTGGAGAAGTTATGTCTGTTTTCGTTGGAGAAGAGAAGGCGGAGAGTTGATTTGATCGAGGGATTCCAAATCATGAGGGTTCCCTATCTACTCTATTTAAATGTCACAATCTCAAGCCAACTCTCCATTCCTCAACCCAGCAGGCGCTACCGGGCATGTACTGTCAGCCCGGCTGTCCATCTGCAATGATCGCTTGGCCTTAAATCTGATATAGTACACAGATTGTGAAGGTGAGACTGGGGAGCAGGGGAGGGAGGGAGGTTTCTCAGCCTCGTGGAGCCGCAGTAATGGGTCCGCAGTAATTGTGGGTATCACAAGAGGAAAATGCGCTGGAAGATCCCACTTACAGGGTGGGAACTGTTTCCACTGGTGAAAGGATCGAGAAGGAGAGAGCACCGATTCAAAGCATTTGGTAAAAGAAGTATAAGTGACATGAGGAAAATCTTTTTCATGCAGCGAGTGTTTCAGATCTGGAATGTTTACCTGAGAACGTGGCGGAGACATGTTCAGTTGAAGCATTCAAAAGAGAATTAGACAGTTCTATGAAAAGGAAGATTGTACGGACTTATGCAGAGAGGGGAATGGAACTGAGTGAATGTCTCTTTCAAAGAGCCCATGCAGACATGATGGGCCGAATAACCCCCTTCCGCTCTGTAGCAGTTCAGTGATTCTGTGATCTCGCCTCTCCTCCGTGTTCGAACCAGAATGTATCAGTTCACACTTCTCTGCATGAAATTGCATCTGCCACCTGTCCGCCCATTTCACCAGCCTCTCTTTGTCCTCTTGAAGTCTGTCACTATCCTCCTTATAGTAACTGGTCAGGATTTCAGGAAAACTCGGCGCTGTTCTTCCAATAGTTCAACGGTGCTGAGTTTAATCGTTGCAACTGCTTCCTGAACTATCTTAGCTCTTTTGTTTAATATTCTGTGCATTTCACTTTCTTAATATTTGCCAAAATGTAAATGGTAATGCGCACGCAGCGGTGGGATCTTACAGAGCCGTTTCCTCTTTGTGATACTCCCAAAAACTGTGGACCCATTACTTCGGCTCCCCAAGGCTGAGAAACCTGCCTCCCACCTTCCCCTGCTCCCCAGTCTCAGCTTCACAATCTGTGTAATATATCAGATCTGAGGCCAAGCGATCATTGCAGGTGGACAGCCGGGCTGACAGTACATGCCCGTTACCGGCTGCTGGGTTGATGAATGGAGAGTTGGATTAAGATTGCGAAATTTCCTGCGGTTCAGCTCATTCACTGCAGCTTTAGGGAAAATCTCAATGGAAAGTGCTCTGTCTGTATTGCAAATGTGCTCCGCAAAAAGGAATTTACTGCTCCCGGTGGAGAATGTTTACTAAATATATTACTAACGATATAAGTTTAAACAGTGATCCTAATAGTAACGATAATTTTAACCAGAGATTACTGAAATTATTATCATCTGATTTTTCAGGTACGGACCGACCCGGATTGTTTTATTTTCGTTTCTTCACAGAATCTATCAGCTGCGGCGGCAGATGAGAAACTGAGAAAGATTTATACCTGAGCAGATGACGCCGGCATCATCGGAGTGTGGCCAGGAATATTGATCCCATTGATCCGATTCGCAGTCCCGCAGAGCGGCCTCGGTTCCGCTGCACTCTACATCAGCCATCACAACGGGTCCGGTCCCTTCCCCAAAGTGAGCCCAGCCCGGTGCAAGGACCGCGGTCCCGCAGCCTAGCTCCCGACACACAACAGCGGCGTCCGGCAGGTCCCAGTTAGAATCTAACACAGTCCCCCACTGTCCCTTGTAGTGAATCTCCACTCTCCCAGCGCACCGACTGCCCCCATTCACCAGTCTCAGCTTCACCATCTCTGTAAAATATCAGAAATATCACCAAGAGGTGATAGTGTGTTAAACCCACAGGTTCCCAGCGCACGGACCCTCCCCATTCACCAGTCTCAGCTTCACCGTCCAGGTAAATATCAGAAATATCACCATGAGGTTATAGTGTGTTCAACCCACAGGTTCCCAGCGCACGGACCCTCCCCATTCACCAGTCTCAGCTTCACCGTCCAGGTAAATATCAGAAATATCACCATGAGGTTATAGTGTGTTCAACCCACAGGTTCCCAGCGAACGGACCCTCCCTATTCACTAGGCATGAATTGATAGGAACATTACTCTGCACCCTGAACCCTAATAACACCCGGAGTAAATATTACACACGAAGAAAAAGGGAAGGGAAATACTAATAAACAGTGAAAACCAGCAGGGAACTGGGCGGCAGCGAGATATACCCACCAACACAGAGGCTCCAATGGGATCCGGATGGGGACAAGCTCAGAATATATTCAACCTGCAGAAGTGGGGAGATGGGCGTGGTTGGTATGATCACATGTTTACGTGCTCAGTACTGAATGGACGTACACAGTGAGATCCCGGCACCTGGAAAAAGCAGAGGAAATTGTACCCTCACCCACCATAGCCAATAAAGACAGGGCTGGCTGGTGATGCGATCTGGAGATCAGCATCACCATTGGTGAGGTGGACCTTTGGACCGGCAACAGTGTCAGTGGAGCTGAAAATTCACACTCTGCTCTTCAGACACCCTCAGTTATTGCCCCTCGACATGAAGAGAGCAGTCATCTCTCAGCTGGGTAACAGTGTGAGTGGAGCTGATCCTTCACACTCTGCTCTTCAGACACCCTCAGTTATTGTCCCTCCACATGAGGACAGCAGTCATCTCTCAGATAGGTAACTGTGTGAGTGGAGCTGATCCTTCACACTCTGCTCTTCAGAGACCCTCAGTTATTGTCCCTCCACATGAAGGCAGCAGTCATCTCTCAGTTAGAATTAAAGACCTTTGCTAACATTTTGAGGGACACACTCCCTTTCTGGCTAGCAACCGGGCAGCGGGTTAATCCGTGATCAAAAATAGTACAGAGATTGTCATCCAAGCTTAATATTTAAAGGGTTGGATTAGAGCAAAGAGATAGCAGGTCGTGTGAAAATAATGGGCGATTACCTGACGGGTCAGCCTGACTGTTCCCAGGTCTGCCTGAAATGAGAAGTTAACAATTAGAGTTCAGTGGGACAAGAAATGAATGACAATGTCAGAAAGAAAAGACACAAATACAACTAACTGCAGGGTCATGATTCCTTTCGCTTTGCAGAAGAAATTATACCGGGATCTGTGATTTCATTTCTTAAAACACAAAATACAATTTCTGCAACAAATTAATATTGGTAATGGGCCAAAATGTAGCCAGAAATGTTTTCACATATACACACACTGACACCTGGATACACTGTCGCCTTGTGGTGACGGTGGGTGGGCTCCATGTATTACCAGTGTGAAGGTGCTCTGAGAAGGCGGTGTTGATGGTCCTCTCCCTTATAGAATCTTACAATGAAACAGCACAGATGGACGCCATTCGGCCCATGGTGCCGATGCTGTCTCTTTGTAAGAGCTGTCTAGTTAGTCCCACTGCCTTTCCCCATCGACCTGTAAATTTGTGCTGATGGTGCTCTAACCCGTGTGTAGGTGCCCTGAGAAGAGAGTGGTGATGTAACCACCTTTAAACCCACTGGTGATGGCACTCTCAATGAATTCAGCATTCCGATCCAAAGTTCGAGGAGGAATGGGAACATTTAAATTCAATTAAAGATTTTCTGATCCTGTGGTAAATTTCAATGCCTTTTAATTTACTGCATAATCTTCCACTGGGAACTTTCAAAGTTTCTAGAAAGATTTAATTGGCCCTTTCTGTTTTTCCATAGAATATATAGCTTCCTCAACCAAAACAAAACAACATGAAGGGTCTGTCAGCCTCCAACTCCGTGCTGACTGTTTCTCACTAAGTTGCTGCTGCTCTGATTCTCTTGTAAGCTGCCCTCGCCGACGTGTCTTATTCTTTTACCCGTCAATGATGTTCGATCAATGGTCCTCCCGTTTACTGGGTAAACGTTCTTGCTTTTTAAAAATGCAGTCAGTCGGTTGACATGCACCCAATCTCCATGATCATTATGTGTCTCACAGATCTCCAGGTGTTTTTACTATTCACAGCATTATATACTATCGACGGTGTGTTGAGCTGCACCCAATCCCCCTGATCACAATGTGTCTCACAGATATCCACGCGCTTTTACTATTCTCAACATTATATACTGCAGACGGTGTGTTGACCTGTACCCAATCCCCATGATCACAATTTGTCTCACAGATCTCCAGGTATTTTTACTATTCACAACATTATATACTATAGATGGTGTGTTGACCTGGACCCAATCTCCCTGATCACAATGTGTCTCACAGATCTCCAGGTGTTTTTACTATGCACAACATTATATACTAGAGACGGTGTGTTGACGTGTACCCAATCTCCCTGATGACAATGTGTCTCACAGATCTCCAGGTATTTTTACTGTTCACAACATTATATACTGCAGACGGTGCGTTGACCTATACCCAATCTCCCTGATCACAATGTGTCTCACAGATCTCCCGGTGGTTTTCTATTCTCTACATTACATACTATAGACAGTGTGTTGATCTGCTCCCAATCTCCCTGAGCACAATGTACAGAACATAGAACATAGAACATAGAACATTACAGCGCAGTACAGGCCCTTCGGCCGTCGATGTTGCACCGACCTGTGAAGCCATCTGACCTAAACTATTCCATTTTCATCCATATGTCTATCCAATGACCACTTAAATGCCCTGAAAGTTAGCGAGTCTACTACTGTTGCAGGCAGGGCGTTCCACGCCCCGACTACTCTCTGAGTGAAGAAAATACCTCTGACATCTGTCCTATATCTATCACCCCTCAACTTAAAGCTGTGTCCCCTCGTGTTTGCCATCACCATCCGAGGAAAAAGACTCTCACTATCCACCATATCGAACCCTCTGATTATCTTATATGTCTCGATTAAGTCACCTCTCCTCCTCCTTCTCTCGAACGAAATCAACCTCAAGTCCCTTAGCCTTTCCTCGTAAGACCTTCCCTCCATACCAGGCAACATCCGAGTAAATCTCCTCTGCACCCTTTCCAAAGCTTCCACATCCTTCCTATAATGCGGTGACCAGAACTGCACGCAATACTCCAGGTGCGGTCTCACCAGAGTTTTGCACAGCTGCAGCATGACCTCGTGGCTCCTAAACTCGATCACCCTGCTAATAAAAGCTAACACACCATATGCCTTCTTAACAGCCCTATTAACCTGGGTGGCAACTTTCAGAGATTTATGTGCCTGGATACCAAGATCTCTCTGCTTTTCTCCACTACCAAGAATCTTCCCATTAGCCCAGTATGCTGCATTCCTGTTACTCCTTCCAAAGTGAATCACCTCACACTTTTCCACATTAAACTCCATTTGCCATCTCTCAGCCCAGCTCTGCAGCCTATCTATGTCCCTCTGTCAACTGCAACATCCTTCGGCACTATCCACAACTCCACCGACCTTCGTGTCATCCGAAAATTTCCTAACCCACCCTTCTACACACTCATCCAGGTCATTTATAAAAATGACAAACAGCAATGGCCCCAAAACAGATCCTTGCGGTACACCACTAGTAACTAAACTCCAGGATGAACATTTGCCATCAACCACCACCCTCTGTCTTCTTTCAGCTAGCCAATTTCTGATCCAAAGCACTAAATCACCTTCAATCCCATACTTCCATATTTTCTGCAATAGCCTACCGTGGGGAACCTTATCGAACGCCTCACTGAAATCCACATACATCACATCCACGCCTTTACCCTCATCCACCTGCTTCGTCACCTTCTCAAAAAACTCAATAAGGTTTGTGAGGCACGACCTACCCTTCACAAAACCGTGCTGACTATCGCTAATGAACTTATTCTTTTCAAGATGATTATAAATCCTATCTCTGATAACTTTTTCCAACATTTTCCCCACAACCGAAGCAAAGCTCACAAGTCTATCCCTACCAGGGCTGTCCCTACTCCCCTTCTTGAACAAGGGGACAACATTTGCTATCCTCCAGTCTTCCAGCACTATTCCGATCGACAATGACGACAAAAAGATAAAGGACAAAGGCTCTGCAATCTCCTCCCTGGCTTCCCAGAGAATCCTGGGATAAATCCCATCTGGCCCAGGGGACTTATCTATTTTCACACTTTCCAAAATTGCTAACACCTCCTCCTTGTGAACCTCAATCCCATATCGCCTCATAGTCTGAATCTCAGTATTCTCCTCGACAACATTTTCTTTCTCTACTGTAAATACTGACAAAACTATTCATTTAACGCTTCCCCTATCTCCTCTGATTCCACACACAACTTCCCACTACTGTCCTTGATTGGCCCTAATCTAACGCTAGTCAATCTTTTATTCCTGATATCCCTCTTGAAAGCCTGAGGGTTTTCCTTGATCCTATCCGCCAATGACTTCTCGTGCCCTCTCCTCGCTCTTCTTAGCTCTCCCTTTAGATCCTTCCTGGCTAGCTTGAAACTCTCAAGCGCCCTAACTGAGCCTTCACGTCTCATCCTGACATAAGCCTTCTTCTTTCTCTTGACAAGCGCTTCAACTTCTTTAGTAATCCACGGCTCCCTCGCGAGACAACTTCCTCCCTGCCTGACAGGTACATACTTATCAAGGACACGCAGTAGCTGCTCCTTGAATAAGCTCCACATTTCGATTGTGCCCATCCCCTGCAGTTTCCTTCCCCAACGTTCGCATCCTAAATCTTACCTAATCGCGTCATATTTTCCTTTCCCCCAGCTATAATTCTTGCCCTGCGGTATATACCTGTCCCTGCCCATCGCTACGGTAAACCTAACCGAATTGTGATCACTTTCACCAAAGTGCTCACCTACATCTAAATCTAACACCTGGCCGGGTTCATTACCCAGTACCAAGTCAAATGTGGCATCGCCCCTGGTTGGCCTGTCTACATACTGTGTCAGAAAACCCTCCTGCACACACTGGACAAAAACTGACGCATCTAAAGTACTCGAACTATAGTATTTCCAGTCAATATTTGGAAAGTTAAAGTCCCCCACAACAAATAACCTGTTACTCTCGCTCCTGTCGAGAAACATCTTCGCTAGCCTTTCCTCTACATCTCTGGAACTATTCGGAGGTCTATAGAAAATTCCCAACAGGGTGGCCTCTCCTCTCCTGTTTCTAACCTCGGCCCATACTACCTCAGTAGACGAGTCCTCAAACGTCCTTTCTGCCGCCGTTATACTCTCCTTGATTAACAATGCCACCCCCACCCTCTTTTACCATCTTCTCTGTTCTTACTGAAACATCTAAATCCCGGAACCTGCAACATCCATTCCTGTCCCTGCTCTACCCATGTCTCCGAAATGGCCACAACATCGAGATCCCAGGTACCAACCCATGCTGCAAGCTCACCCACCTTATTCCGGATGCTCCTGGCGTTGAAGTAGACATACTTTAAACCAAGTTCTTGCTTGCCAGTGCCCTTTTGCGTCATTGTAACCTTATCCCTGACCTCACTACTCTGAACATCCTGTCCACTGGAACTACAATTTAGGTTCCCATCCCCCTGCTGAATTAGTATAAACCCCCCGAAGAGCACTAGCAAATCTCTCCCCCAGGATGTTGGTACCCCTCTGGTCCAGGTGAAGACCATCCTGTTTGTAGAGTTGCCACCTACCCCAGAAAGAGCCCCAATTATCCAGGAAACCAAAACCCTCCCTCCTACGCCATCCTTGCAGCCACGTGTTCAACTCCTCTCTCTCCCTATTCCTCGCTTCGCTAGCACGTGGCACGGGCAACAACCCAGAGATAACAACTCTGTTTGTTCTCGCCCTGAGCTTCCACCCTAGCTCCCTGAATTTTTGCCTTAAATCTCCATCTCTCTTCCTACCTATGTCGTTGGTGCCTATGTGGACCACGACTTGGGGCTGCTCCCCCTCACCCTTAAGGATCCCAAAAACACTATCCGAGACAGCAGGAACCCCGGCACCTGGGAGGCAACACACCAACCGTGAGTCTCTTTCGTTCCCACAGAAGCTCCTATCTGTTCCCCTAACTATGGAGTCCCCAATGACTAATGCTCTGCTCCTCTTCCCCCTTCCCTTCTGAGCAACAGGGAGAGACTCTGTGCCCCATTTCTTTCCCCTGGTAAGTCGTCCCCCCCCCAACAGTATCCAAAGCGGTATCCCTGTTTTTGAGGTAAACGGTCACAGGGGATCCCTTCACTGCCTGCTGGTTTCCTCTCCTTACCCTGACGGTAACCCATCTACCTACTTCTTTTACCTGAGGTGTGACTACCTCCCTATAACTCCTCTCAATAACCCCCTCCACCTCCCGAATGATCCGAAGTTCATCCAAATATGTAACCTCACTTACCCAGCAGTGCCGCGTGCGCTCCACCTATATACGAGAAATGCTCTGCTCCCGCTGTTCTCTCTCTCTCTCTGTGGCTTCCGATTTCTTGGCGCGCTTTTCAAAGCTCTGCTCCTGCTGTTCTCTCTCTCTCTCTGTGGCTTCCGATTTCTTAGCGTGCTTTTCAAAGCTCTGCTCCCGCTGTTCTCTCTCTCTCTGTGGCTTCCGATTTCTTGGCGCGCTTTTCAAAGCTCTGCTCCCGCTGCTCCCTCTCTCTCTCTCTGTGGCTTCCGATTTCTTGGCGCGCTTTTCAAAGCTCTGCTCCCGCTGTTCTCTCTCTCTCTCAGATCTCAGATCTCCAGGGGTTTTTCTGTTCTCAACATTATACACTATAGATGGTGTGTTGACCTGCTCCCCAACTCTCTGGTGATAATATATCTCCCACGTATTGTTGTCTCTTTGTATACCCTGGTGATCTGGGCAACGGGACACCGATTCCTGTCCTCAGCTGTGCTTACCGAGTATCTTTCATGAGATACATTTTCCCAACTATAATCTCACTGGTCTCTTTATACTCCTAATTCTATAATGTAAATAGTATGTGACTTCCTCCCAGTCCTGGAGCCTTAGCATTCCTACCAACTTTACCTGATAATAGTCAGTTCCCACAAATTCCCCTTTTCCAGTGACCCAATGAGAGGCGAGGGGGAATAATCTTTCAGAATTTCCTGAAAAACTGTTCCAACCTCAGTGTTTCTGTAGAGTCCGTGAATCTTCTTCAATCCACTCATTCATTTCTCCTACTCTTCATGCATTTATCATTTCAGCCTGTATCCATCCATGTCACGCCAGATTTTTTCCAGATAATCCAGTGGTTCAAGGAGCAAGCCCACGAACACCTTCTGAGGGAAACAAGGGATGGACAATAAATGGGTGACGCCAATATCGCCAGCATGACGACAGCGGTTCAAGAAAACACCCCGCCATCCCTTCCATCAAAGAAGGGTTGCTCAGTAAATTCCGCCTGGCCAGCGAACTCATATCCCGAAAATGAATCTAAACAACCTGTAACCGGGACTTCCATTCTTGCCTATTCGACAAGTTTATCTCTTACTGTCTCAGAGAAATGTTCAGTCATACCCCTTTCTCAATCATTACTATTTTCCCATTTATCTGCTCGACTCATATCTGCTGATTCCTCCAATTTGCTCTGATATCCTTCCTCACAGTTTCTAACTGCTGTCATTGTTGTACTCGAAGAAGTTTGAATGCATTTATTTGTGCACCGTTATCCAAATCACCTCTACATACAGAGAATATACCCACTATTCCCACACTCTTCTGGTCGGTCTCCTATGCTACGTAAACTTCAACAGATCTGAAACTCTGCTGCTGCTGTTATCCTGGTGCGGACTTTCCCGGTCACCCATTTCCCCTGCTCTTACTGACCTACAGCGATTCCCACTTCCCAGCACCTCAAATTTCAGTGGTCGCACGGTTAACTTCCTGATATTTAGACTAATGGGTTTGGTGCAAAACTGTTAAGTTATTTATACATGTTATACTTATGTTAACTTGCTATTGCACCATGTTACCACAAAGAGTAATAGAGAAATAGTAATTAGAAATAACAATAAATTCAAATGAGTTGAACTGAAACGGGACAAACGTGGGATATTCAAAGCCCAGAATTGAAACTCTTGAATGATTTAAAAAACCAAGGATAGGGGTGGTTTAGGGGTTACAAAATACAGTCAATACAGAGAGTTTATAAGTGCATATTTCTCACGGCAGTTTACTCGGTGGGTCAAGAATCAAAATGATTATATCAAACGTTTTTAGGTCCAACTTGAACAACTTTCACAATTAAGTGAGCTCTTTTAGATTTCAGTTATTGTAGCTTACAACCACAAGCAAAGCACTGGACAGAAGGAAATCATATCAAACAATCCGGATTCTTTGCGTCAATAGCATTATCAGTAATTTTTAACAATCTATCTCCATAACACATGAGCTAGTGCCTGAAGAAACGATACCATTGTTATAAATAACCAAACACGCATCAAACGTTTACAGAACTGAGACAAATTGTTCTGGGCACTGTCTGTTAATTTTAAATATGGAAAAGAATTCAGGATTTGTTCCACAAGTTGACCAGAGTATGGGACTTGTGGAAGGACATGAAAGAATTAAATAGGAGTAGGGTTAGGCCATACTGCCTACCCAGACGACTCCGCCGTTCAATAAGATCATGGCTGATCTATTGCCCCATCTCCACTTTCCCACCTTTCCCCAAAGATTGGGAAAAACTCCAGATCTTTCATGAAACACCGCATCGCACGAAACAAAAAGTATGGGACATGTGGAAAGAGATGCCGAAACACGTCTGGATGTTGAAAACTACATCAAATGTATGAATCATGTAGAAATAGATTGAGAAATACTAATTATTACACAACACCGTGCACATAAATGTATGAAACAGAAAGCATGATTTATTATAAAAAGTGATAGTTTTGAAGATTGTCGGTGACCAAATAAAACTGTTCACACACCGAATCCCCCTGAAACCAGTAGCATCATTTCTGGAGGGTGTAATTGATAACTCTATTAATAATCTGTACAAATGAACCAATATTGGATTCCACCTCCAGTTAATATAGTATACAATATTTATTGTCCTTTCTGAATATTCCAAATGCTGTACACAATATCTAATCTAATTCTCTGTATGACACGACACTTCACTGAGAAATTCCGTGGACAGAAATCTCAATGTGGGATGAGTCGACTGTATGGAGATCCCGGTATTCTGCAGTTCTGACTCCCATAAACTCGATTGTAACACTGACTACTTTTTACTTCCAGGAGTCTACGTTTTAAACGCCTGATTAGAACGTTAACTCCAGTCTGCTGCATCTGTCCGAGAGTCTTAGGTAACAACATAAAACCGACTCTTACGGTGTTTATATTCAATTTTGGCACTAAAACTAAATTTAACTCAAATCTCCTCTGGAAATGCAATTAAATGTTAATCAGATGACAAATATTAGATCCCTTTTTGCTGTCAGCGACAAAAATGGATAACATTTCCCTATTTGAAATCAAACAGGACAAAATGTATTTAATGACAAATTTATAAATTAAGGAAACTGTTTCAATATTCACTTTATACGATCTCAATAAATGACAAATTAAAATAAATATGCACTTTCCTATAAATTGATTTTGATCTGGGGCCGATTGCTAAAAACAAAAATTCAGGGAGTCAGCTGCATTGCATACTTTCTCTCTGTTCCGTGGCTTGCAGAAAATATTCTTAAATTACTTTCAAGATCAGGATTTTACAACACAATGCCTTTCACAAAACCAAAAGAAAATTCATCACAGAAGTATGTAATAACATTTAGGGAGTGTTTCCCTGTCGTGAACCTGCATTTGTTGTCGATAGACATTAACAAATGTAACCAAACCCGCTCTGGAAACAGTGAGAAACTGAATCGAATCATCGACCGAAAAACTCTGCAAAAATATCGAGCACGTGGAAGGAGACTATTCATGATAGCTCATTAAACACTTCACGATGCTTTACAAAAAAGGAGCATGTGGAAGGAGACTTTGTCACATTAATTATTATTTGACGCTGTACATACGAATATGTGAAATAAATTGAGAATTTACAATACAAAGTTCGAAAGTTTCAAGGTCATCATTAAGTAAACAATAATAAATGGAAAATCTTCCGCAGATTTTGGAATGTTCAGTAACATTATCTTTTGGACAGGCACTTCACAATTACAGTAATAACTAATGCTAATTGAAATAATATTGGTTCTGTCTCTAGTTAATATATTATACAATATTTATAGATCATGTACAACACTCTAACGTGGAACAAACTTATTTAAATTATTTCAGTTCCACTCAGTGTATCATATAGTGTCAGACAGCACTTCGACTGTGAAATACCTGGGACAGCAATGTCCGTGTGGGTTCAGTCAGCAGTAGATTTAGCTTTGACTGCTGTTCTATAATCCCTGTGTTACCATAGACCCCAGACCCCAAACCCCGAGACCTTCTATTCTCACTCTGATCACATTCCGCTGCTCGATTGCTGTGTTTATATAATCTGCTGAGAATTTCAACTCCAGTCAGTCGTGTCGGTACAATAGCCGCAGAGGACCACATAAAATAAATTGCCACGTTATTTGTTTTCAATTTTGGATTTAAATGAATGTTTCACACATGTCCCACCAGGGAATTGAGAAGACGTGTTAATCATATGTAAGATATTATAAAAACAATGATTTCTGATAGGGAAAGAATGGGTAATTGTTCTGTATTTAATATTGATAGAATGTAAAATCAAGCCAACAGCCCAAGATCCCTATTCAATGCGAATTCCACAAATGATATAAACTATTTCAATATTCGCTTCATATGATAGCAATGAAACATTGTTTTATTTGTCATAAAGCATGCCTGCTTTTTAAAAATCATTCGGAGCAACTAGCTATTGGAGAAAAGGATACAGGGAGTCATGTGCACTTCATTTTTTATCTTTTCAATGGGTTGAATAATTTTTTTTTAAATAATCCACAAAACAGGACTTTACTCTCCAGTTAGTTAATATTCACGGAAATATAATTCGCTAAATACATAAAGTATCGAATAGCACTGGGAATAGGTTCTCCTGACAGTAAACCAATAAAGTTTCAATAGACAGAGATTAATGAATGTAAAGAAACACACACGGTAAATAGTGAGAAACAGAATTGAATCATCAATGGAATAAAATAACAAATATGCAACAAGCATGAGCCGTTGGAAGAATAATAAAGAACATTATCACGAACTCATTACACACTACATGACACTGTGTAAAAATATGTGATTGGGAAAACTGAACTATCTTTAGGTCCTGTACATACAAATGGAGGATATAGAATAATGAGTTCAATATAAAATATACTAATTTTGAAGATCATCACTAACTGATCAATAATACAGAGCAAATTCCCCAACGATTCAGGAACTTTCAGTAACACCATTTTTTGCAGAGTGCACTTGATAATTATACTAACAATGAAAGAAAATTGACAAATTTTGGTTCCATCTAGATTTGAGAGGAATTATAGATTGAATATTACACTTCAAAACTGAAAAAACTATTTTAAAATATCTCGTCTCATGAACTGTATCACTAGAAGAGCAGACAACATTTGTATTGAACAATATCTGTGACAGAAATGTGTGTGTCGGTTCATGTCAGCCGCAGAAGCAGTTTTGACTGGTGTTCGACACTCAGTCAGATAACTTACACCCAGACACAGATACAGTCTATTCAAACAAAGACGGCGCTCTACTTCTAACAGTCTCGCATTAAATAATCAGATGAGAATTTCAATTCCAGCTGGCTGTGCCAGTGTAAAAAACTCAGAGCGGGACGGCAGAGGGAGTGGGGGGTGGTGGGGGGGGGGGGGGGGATGAGGGGGGTGGGTAATAAAACAAAATGCCTTGGTCTTTGTGCCCGACAAAAATTCAACTGGGAATTTAAAATACCCGTTAATTAGATGTAGAATATTCCAAACTCGTTTACTGTCACCAATACAATATTACTGTCAGCAATAACTCAATTGTTAGCACTCTCGCCTCAGAGTCAGGAGATGGTGGGTGCAAGTCTAATTCCAGAGACTTGAGCACAAAATGTGGGCTGCCACTCCAGTGCAGTACTGAGGGTGTGCTGCACTGTCCAAGATGCTTTCCATCGGAGGAGAAGTTAAAATGAGGCCCCGTCGGCTCTTTCAGGTGCAGTATTTGGAGAAAGGGCAGGGGAATTATCCCCAGTGCTCTGAGGAATGTTGATCCCTCAATCAACATCACACACACACTAAAGGTATTCTGGCCATTATCACATTGATGTTTGTCGGAGCTTGCTCTGTGCAACTTGCCTGCCACGTTTCCTACATTACAGTATGGACAACACTACAAAACAGTACTTAATTGACAGTAAAGCTCTTTGGGACGTCCTGACGTCGTAAAATGCGCTACATAAACGCAAGTCATTTTTATATATATGGAGGTTTATTCCTATTTGTTGTTGATAGAACTTAAAATGGAAACAATCAATCCCAAATGTGTGTCAAATGAAACTTCTACAAATTGTATAAACCTTTCAGTATCCATTCAATACCATCCCAATGAATGACAACTGTAAATAAAATAGATGCATTTTCTGTAAACTGATCCCAGATTCTGACAGATTCTATTGTAACATCGAAGTGGCACTTTTTCTAACAGACCCTGCTGAAATAGAACCATTAGATTTTCAACTCCAGTCTGCTCTGTCTGTACGAGCGGCAAGTATAAGGCCATAAACAAGATCCGATATTTCATTGCACTCTACACAAGAATATATAAATGTATAAAGCATTATTTACTTTCTACATCTCCTGAATGGGCTCTGTGCTAAAGATGATAATTAGATTAATAATACATATCTTGTAATAATAATCAGTGTATCAGTAAATAACATAATGCATTCAATAATCCGTAACTCACAGTTCAAAAGCTGCAGTAGAGACAGGGTCAGGAAGGACCGCAGCATCGTTCTGGTGCCAGGTACAGCGATGTGAACAGAACATTAACCGAACGCTATTCTCAAAGACTAAGCGCTCCTTCCAGCAACATCTGAAACTCTGACTGTTGTGGAAATTAATTCTTTGACAGTAGTTTCTACAGAAACCAATGTTTCCTTCCAATTACCCAATAGATTTTCACTTGTGTGAACCGTGAATTACAGTCTGGTAAAATACACCAATGAGATGAAATGTGACCATTAATGGATAAAATGAACCCAGGTTCCAACTACCAGCCTATCCTGCGAGGACAATGACGTGTGACAGTGTGAAAAGTAAATGAATCACTGATCTGGCGCCCAGATCATCGAATCAAAGATGCACAGGAAAGGCCATTCGGCTACTTTAGTCAGAGTCGTTTAGAAAGAGCTGTCTAATTTATTGTCACATATGTAGTATTTTCTTGCAACCCTGCAAATTATTCCACTGCAAGCACTTGTTTAAATGTCTTTAAAAATTCCTCAAGAATCTGATTTCATCACTCTTTCAGGTCGTGCTTTCCAGATCTTAACAAGCCTCTGAGTAAAATACTGTCTCTTCATTCCCCCTCTTATTATTCTGCCGGTTCTATAGAAGGCCTCGGCTCCCAGGTGCAGCGCTGGAAGCCCAGTGAAGAGGTAGGTGAGGCAGGGTCACCAGTTACAGTCCGTAAGGCCCCGGTGAGAGAGTAAGGCGGTGTTCTGGTGGTGCAGGAGGAGGGAGGTCCCGGGGAATGAACTGGTGCCTGGTGGAGGTGCTCTGTGGGCCACAAAATACCCACGAACGAGGCAGCGGTACACCCCACCCGCAAGGCCACAGGGTGAGTGCTTCGTTTTACAAGGTGTCCTCTCCATGTGGTGGAGGACCTCGCTGCTGGTAAGATCCCAGCGGCGGTGAAATGATCCCATAATTATCCCATAATAGGCCACTTAAGATCCTCAATGTGCCACTGGGTGAGAAGGCTGTTGTCGGTCTATCCTGCCCCCAGGATCACTGGACGAGGGGGATGCGTTGGGATCTCCATCCTGCCATATCCCCTGCCAGCCGCCGCTTTTCTCCTTGTCCCCTCCCCACCCCTCCTGTCTTCCAATCATGCCTCTGGGGGCCAGTAAAATCCGGGCCATTATCTCTGATGACAAACGTATTCATCAGAGGAAATAATTTCCGCATGCTTACTCCATCATAACCCCTCATTATTTTGAGTGCTGTTAGTTCTGAAATGGCGGGATTGACGTATGAGGAGATATTGAGTCGCTTAGGACTATGTTTTCTGGAGTTCGGAAGAGTGAGGCGTTGGGGGGGGTGGGTCTTATAGAAGCCTACTAAATTCAAACAGGACTTGACAGGGTAGATGCAGGAAGGATGGTCCCGAAAGTGGGGGAGTCCAGAATCAGGGGTCATTGTCTAAGGATACAGGATAAACCTTTCTGGACCGAGATAGGGAGAAAAATCTTCACCCAGAGAGTGCTGAGCCTGTGGAATTCGCGACCACAGAAAGCAGTTGAGGCCAAAACATTGTATGTCTTCAAGAAGGAGATACAGCTCTTGGGTCCAAAGGGATCAAAGGATATGGAGTGAAAGCGACAACAGGTTACTGAGTTGAATGATCAGCCATGATCAGAATGAATGGCACAGCAGGTTCGAAGGGCCGAATGGCCTACTGCGGCTCCTATTTTCTGTGTTTCTATCCCACTGAACTTTCTCTGCGCCAATAAGAAAAATCCAAACACCTGCATTCTATCCATGTAAATGAATTACCTCACCAGTGGTTACTTCTTGCTAATCCTCCTCTGTACCCTTTCCAGGGCCTTGAAATTCTTCCAAGGTATTCATGCCAAGAATTGCACACAGGACGCCAGCTGAGTCATAACAATTGATTTGTAAAGGATTAGCCTGATGCCTTTTATGTTTGAATTCAATTACCCCATTTTCAAATCAAGCTTCCCATATACTTTCTCAATCAGAACAAAGAGCTAAGAACAAAGAAAATTACAGCACAGGAACAGGCCCTTCGGCCCTCCAAGCCTACGCCGATCCAAATCCTCCATCTAAACCTGACGCCTATTCTCGAAGGGTCTGTATCTCTTTACTTCCTGCCCATTCATGATTCTGTCTAGATACATCTTAAAAGACGCTATCGTGCCCGCGTCTACCACCTCCGCTGGCAATGCTTTCCATGCACCCACCACCCTCTGCGTAAAGAACTTTCCACGCATATCCCCCCTAAACTTTTACCCTTTCACTTTGAACTCGTGTCCCCTTGTAATTGTATCCCCCACTCTGGGAAAAAGCTTCTTGCTATCCACCCTGTCTATGCCTCTCATGATTTTGGACACCTCAATCAGGTCCCCCCTCAACCTCCGTCTTTCTAATGAAAATAATCCTAATCTACTCAACCTCTCTTCATAGCCAGCTTCTCCACTTGCCCTGCAATCCTCAAAGATGGATGGACTTGCATTTCCCGGGTCCCTCTGTTCTTGCATCCCCTGAAAATGGTACCATTTATACTATACTGACATGATATTTTCCCAATGAACTTCACTTCTGACTTGACCACAATAAGGTGCATCTACCGTTGATTTGCCCATTTCAGCAGACTGTCTACCCTGAAGTCTGCTATTATAATATTCACGATTTACTACAGAGCCATGTTTTTCACCATCCACAAGTGTCAACATTATACATTCTAACCCCAAGTCTAAGTAATTTGCATGTAGAAAGAAAAAACAGTAGTCTTAAAACCAACCCCCGGGCAACCGCCACGCTCGCCTGTCAGAAGAGCATCCATTCACCACTGTTCTCTGCCTCCTATCTCTTAACCAATCGACTGCTCGAGCTGACATCGTCCCTTTAATAATATGCATTCCTATTGTCTGAATAAGTCTGTTATGAGGTACTTCGTCAACATTGAATGCCCACAAACAAAAGGCCCACTTCAGTCTCTTATTTGATAAAACAACTCAGTCAGGTTAGTTACACGCAATTGGCCTTCAACAAATCCGAGATGGTTTTCTCATCTTACCCCATGCTTCTGCAAGTGAGAATTAATTTTGTCCTTGATGGGGGCCTCGAGTAGATCTCTCAACCTTCACTATCGTCACATAGATTAGCTTGTAGTCACAAGGCTTACCCTCTCCTCTCGTTTTGAAAAGGAGTCTGTCATTTCAAAAATTCAAGTCCTCTGGCCCCACTGCGATAAACAAGGAGGATTGAAACATTGTGGTCAGAGCTGATCTTATCTCCAACCCAGCTTCCTTTATCCACCTCGGATGCTTCCTATCTGGAACAGGGGTGCTGTCCACATTTAGTGATAAACTGTTTAGCAACGCCTTCCCATCTATTTTATCCGATGCAAGATCTCTGCTTCCCTCGACTCGATTGCGACATTAATTTCAGCCTCTTCTTTTGTGAAGGCAGTTGCAAATTACTCATTCAGTACCACAGTCATGCTCTCTGCCTCGACAGGAATATTTACTTGTTTCTCCATAATCCGCCCCACCGTTCCTTTAACTATCCCTTTTACTTTTATATGTTTTACAAGATTTGTAGCTGCAATTCTTTTCTATGCTTTTCGTTTGTCCTTCTTGTATTCTTTTTCTATTTCTCCCTGTACACTATGCTATCTATCTGGTTTTAGATTATATTCTTGAAATGGAATTTGTAATGAATTTCTTCTTTCTCTTTTCCCTTAACTGACAATTCATTTTTCATCCAGAGAGTGCAGCATTTAATTCCCCGTCTTCACCTCTCGACTTGACTATTCCAATGCTCGTCCTGGCCAGCCTCCATCTTTGCATCGTCAGTTAACCTGAGGACATCCAAACCTCGGCGGCTAACGTACAACTCACTCCAGGTCCCGTTCACCCATCACCGCTGCACTCCCATTAGCTTCTGGTTATTCACAAGAACAGTATTGAAATTCACACGCTTATTTTCTAATCTCGCCATGACCTCTTCCCTCCCTATCTCTGTAATCTCTTTCAGCCCTATGAGATATTTGTGCTCCTTCAATTCTGGAATCTTGAGCATCCCCAAATTTAAACGCTCCACCGCTGGTGCTCTTGTTTTCATCTGCCAAGATCCTAAATTCTGGAATTCCCTCCATAAACCTCTGCCTCACTATATCTTTTTCCTTCTTTATGGTGCTGCTTAAAACTTACCACCTTGACCAGGCATTTGGGGATCTGCCATCATATGTGTCAATGCTGCTCGCTATCAAATTGTGTTTGATAATATGACTAGGATATTTTAACTATGTAAGGACACTACACAAATAAGAAATTGTAGATCTTGTTTTACACCTTCTCCATTACTATGGTCTGTCCCAGACTATATTATTGTAATTGAAGGTTAAACCATTTTTATGTTTTTCTGAACTTCCCTGACAGAATAACTCCATAATCTGGTGCTCACTTTTGGGGGTGTATAATAAACACTAGACTATTTAACACCTCATTCTGTGAATGGATTAGTGAATAGATGATTCACTTGTCGAACCCCCCAGTATATAGTTTTTCTGTTGCAAACATACCCACTTCTGACCTGATGGAGGAAATGCCATTGATGAAACAGCTGAAGATGGTTGGGCCGATGACACTACCCTGAGGAACCCCTGCCCTGATGTCTTGAGACTGAGGTGATTGACCTCCAACACCCACAACCCTCTTCCTTTGTGCGAGGTATGATTCCCACAAGTGGAGATTTTTCCCTCTGATTCCCATTGCCTGCAGTTAATCCCAGTTAACGCCTTTCCCAGTAATGGTTCATCGTGGAGCGACGCTTTCATTTTAAATTGACTTCTCCGAGGCAGAAAGGCGAATGTGAGATCCATAACCACTCCAGACAGTCGATTCCTGATGCGAGTCCGTCCCCATCCCTCTAGTGATCTATTCCAGCTACGCCTCAGCTGGATGGACAATTACATTTGGATAGAACTGGAGTGGCAACATGTAAGTTCACACATTACAACAGCAATTTATTTAAAATACAAACTATCGTGGTAACGATATGTAACAATGAAATAGTCCTTCATTCCTCAGAAATACTGGGATTAATATTCAATGGGCAGAATTTTATCTGTTTCTGGTGCGACTGAAAGGTGCAGCTTGATATTAGTGAGAGGACCGAGAGCCGTGCAGTCACCACATGTTTTCCATGGAACTGCAACGAATTGTTATAAATAGTTGAAGCTGCACTCTGCAGGCAAGTAGGAAGTATTCTACCAGTTCCTGAATTGTGCATTGTATATGGTGTATATGGAGCCAGTAGATGATTTGTTGTCTGTAGTGTACCGAGCATTTGACCTGCTCCTGTAGCCACAGTATTTAAATGCCTGGTCTTGTAAAGTGTCTGGTCAATTGTAAACCCCAGGATGATCATGTTGTGGTATTCGACGATGGTAACGTCGTTTTATTTCGAGAAGAGGTGGTTGGACTCTGTCCTGTTGGACAAGGTAATTGACTGGCATGTATGTGGTGCTAATGTTACTGACCACGTATCAGCCCAGGCATGTATCAGAAGGACATCTTACTTGAAATGTAACGGGCATTATAAAACAAACAGAATTATTCTTCTCCAGTTAGAAGTGTGTTTTAGCTCTTTGCCACCATGGCTGAAAGGGCCTTTGAACCTTTCCATTCCAGTTACACTATCATTCCTTCCATTCTTCCTTAATCACAATGATGGGGCGCACAATGGCGCAGTGGTTAGCACCGCAGCCTCACAGCTCCAGGAACCCGGTTCGATTCTGGGTACTGCCTGTGTGGAGTTTGCAAGTTCTTCCTGTGTCTGCGTGGGTTTTCCCCGGGTGCTCCGGTTTCCTCCCACAGCCAAAGGCGATAGGTAAATTGGCCATTGTAAGTTGCCCCTAGTGTAGGTAGGTGACAGGGAATATGGGATTACTGCAGGGTTAGTATAAATGGGTGGTTGTTGGTGGGCACAGACTCGGTGGGCCGAAGGGCCTGTTTCAGTACTGTATCTCTAAAAAAAGAACAAAAAATAAGTTGCCCTTTCCCTCAACTTTCACTCCACCAGCCTCCACATTCAATGAACTATCCTCCATTACTTCTGCCAACTTCACCACAATGCTACCACCAGGCATTCCTCCTCTCCATTTTCAGCATTCTGAAGGTACAGCTTGACCCACTCTTCCATCACTCGAAACACCCACTGCACTTCCTATGTCACCATCCCATGCAAGTGTTGGAGATGCATTACATGCCATTTCACCTCCTCTCTTTCAACCGTCAGGCCCACAAACAGTGATTTACTTGTACTTTACTTTATTTCATCAATACTGTTCATTCTTAACAATTGTCCTCGACACCGTGGAGATGAAGCATACATTCTGCAATGGCTTTAATGAGCAGTCAGTATGTCCCTTAGCTTCCATTCACTTGCCATTATAAATCCCTGTCCCACTCCCACCTGACCCCTCTGTACTCAGTCTCCTACACTGTTTCAATTTTTCTGACTCAGCATCAACTTCAAAAATAAAAACACATGGGAATTACTGTCCCCCCATTTGTTTTTGACAGCAGGTTCTGGTAATGATTGTTCTCTTCATTTAATCACTCTTGCCTTCCACACCATCACAGTTTCTCTCTTTATCTCCTTCCTCCGTTCCCCCATTCCCAGCCTCTGTGCTTACTGAAACACTGTTACAGCACAACATTTTTCAGTTCTGAAGAAAATTCTCCAGCGGGGAAGGTTAACTCTCGCTCCCTTTCTCAAAATGCTGCGCCGCCGACTAAGTATTTCCAACATCTTCTGTTCATATTTTAGATAATCAGCATCCGCAGTATTTTGACTTTTTAAGGAAGATGATATCATGGGGAAATGGGGTGAGGTTGCAATTGAATGTAAAGACATACACACAATAGCTCAATAACTTTGGAGAGGCTGAGAAAAGTGAATATGATGGGATCAGGGAAGTCATCTCCTTAGGCACACTCTTGGTCCAATATTTCCTTGATACCGAGGGCAGTCACCTCGATTAGTATTACCACCATTACCAGCAATACAACAATCACTGTTTTTCTGCTCAGTTTTGATGCATTTGCCCACTGCAGAACAGCAGAGTGTATCTGAGCCATTCCTCTCAAAACTGCTGCACTCCATAGAAGGAATTCGCAGCTTTATCGGGAAACCTGGCAAATATTTGAGGAAATGTGTTCACTCATTGAGACTGTGAGACACGCAGATCACACAGAGACACTGACTGGTCATCATAAGTTGTGAATTTTCACCATCGTTGAACTATACAGGGAGGGATGTGATGTGTTTCCTCAAAAAAGGAGTCTGTTTTCTGGAAGGTGATCACTTGGAGTCAAGAAAGGCTTTCCAATACCGAAATATGTGAAAAGCAGCTCACAGTCTGCAGAGCCTCAGGATAGGAACTGTGTGTTTTTCTGTTGAACTGAGAGGAAGCACCTGGCGTTGTGGTGATTTCAGTGCTTCTGTTTTTCTTGCCTGCTGCTCTGTAATATTGCAGCAGGATGTTTCAGCCCGGAATTTGATTTTACGTTGTGTAAAATCCAGAAGGACAATGTATCGGGGGAAGCATGTTTGGGCAATATCATTAATTCACTGGAAATATTTGACAGCTTAGTGTCTGCAAATAAACGTATATCTTATCACAAAGAGTGAATCACGGTACATAATTACTGTAATCTGTGTACAATTTCCAAATGTATAACACACAATATCAACAGGTCAGGATAAATCATTCTGAGTCCAATTCAATCAGTAAAGTCAGATACACCAACGCATCAATTCTCGCTGTAGTTTTAATTTAAAATACAAGATCCCATGAGATGTTGAGGCTGTTTCCTGCATAGGTTAATGAAGCAGGAATACTGTTAAGAATCAAATACAATCAGGCGGATTGAGCCTGTGTTAATGTAAAGCGTTCACTCTCTGTGATCTGATCACCGGATATGCAGCCTGTGTCAATGTCAGTGGTTAACTTGCTGTGATTCAATTCAAAGAGGGGATCTGAAGGTAGACAATTACTTCAATAAACTGTCCACTGTACCTCAATAAATAAAAATTAATGTCAACCTGATTTCTCTGGGAGTGAATGTATATCTGGGTAATGAAAAGAGTCTGAAGAACTAAAACAGATCAATAAATGAACACAGCTGAGCTGCCACTGTAAAGTTATCACAGGTAGAAAACCTTCAAATGATTAATTCCCCGGATCGCACATAGAATGAAACAAAAACTCTATGGAAATGGACATTGAATAAAAGAATTCCACAAACTGTATTATCAATCTAGACAGAAATGATTTGAAACAAGGAAATGCGCCCCATAACACTGCCACACACTCTTTTGTTTCTGCAGCTGTATCCAGTCTTTCCCAATCTGATAGACTTGTCCCCCTGAGGTGTGTTTCGCAGAGATCACAGACTGAAAATTTCAGTGTGAGACATGGATGTTGACAGCAACCGGCTGTCAGAGAAACCTGAAGCACACGCACAGAATGGTGGAGATTGAAGATATTTGGGTCAATCTCTTGTATCTGTGAGGAGCTGATCAATCCTGTAAACAGTGGCAGTTACACATAAACATACTGAAATGGTCACACTAACCAAGGAACTTGCAGGAAGCACTGATACTCAGCAAAGAACACATATAAATTATGCTACACATGCAAGATCTCCACATAATTTCTCAAATACATAAGAGAATGCAGTATGAAAGCAGAAATGTGAGGATCTCTGTACCAACACTGTCATTTTCTGGGATCCCTGTTAATAATGTAACACTCAGGCAGCCCAATAAACACTGACCTTAAATCTGAAAGTGCTGGAAATGCTCAGCAGATCTGACAGCATCTGTGGAGACAGAGTTCGCATTTCTGGTCTGTGACCTTTTGTTAGAACTGGAAAAAGGTTAGAAATGTAATCGTTTTTTCAAAGTGGAAAGAAGGCGGCAAGAAGAAATAAAATTAATATGTGTGATAGAACAGAGGGCAGGAGAGATTTTTTTTTATCATTATTCATTCATGGGGAGTGGGCGTCCCTGGTTAGACCAGCATTTATTGACCATCCTTGATTGCATTTGAGATAGTGTGAGATACCTTCTTTAACTGTTGCAGGCCATGGGGTGTAGGTACACCCACAGTGCTGCAAGGAATTGTGTACCAGAATTTTAATACAGCGACAATGAAGGAACGACGGTTTTGTTCTTAGTCAGGATGGTGAGTGGCTTGGAGGGGAATTTTAAGGTGCTGGTGTTTATCTGCATCTGCTGCCCTTGTTCTTCCAGGTAGTAAGGGTAGCGGCTTTGGTATGTGCTTGGTGTGTTGCCGCAGTGTACCTATTTCTTGATACACGCTGCTTCCACTGTGTGTCTGTGGTGGAGGGAGTGAATGTTGAAGATTATGAATGGGGTGCCAATCAAACGGGCTGCTTTCCTGGATGGTGTCGAGCTTCTTGTGTGTTGTTGGAACAGCACCCATCCAGGCAAGTGTAGAGTATTCCATCATACTCATGACATGTGCCTTGTAGATGGTGGGCAGGCACTGGGGAGACAGGGTATGAGTTACTCGAGGCAGAATTCCTGACATCTGACCTGCGCCTGTAGCCACAGTGTTTACCTGACTGGTCCAGTTCAGATTCTGGTCAACGGTCACCCACTGGATATTGATAGTGGGGGATTCAACAATTCTAATACGAGTGAACGTCAAGGGGAGCTGGTTAGATTACCTTTTGTTTGAGATGGTCACTGACTAGCACTTGTCTGCTGCGAATGTTACTTGCAACTTATTAGCACAAGGCTTGATGGTCTCCATGTCTTGCTGCATATGAACACGGGCTGCTTTAGTATATTCTAATTCACAAATGGTGTTGAACATTGTGCAATCAGCAGCATGCATCCCACTTCTGACCATATAATGGAGGGAAGTTTATTGATGAAGCAGCTGAATATGGTTGTGCCAAGCACACTGCCCTGATGTCTTATGACTGAGATCATTGACCTCCAACAACCACAACCAACTTCCTTTGTGCTCGGTACTACTCCAACAAGTGGAGAGCTTTCCCTCTGATGCCCTTTGATTCCAGTTTTTCTCGGGCATCTTAATGCCATGCTCAGTCATATGTTACCATGATGTCAAGAGCAGTCACGCTCCCCTGACATCTAGCGTTGTGCTCTTTTTCCCATGTTTGGACCAAGGCTGTAATGAGGTCAAGAGCTGAGTACCAGTGAGCAGGTTATTGCTGAACAAGAGCTGCTTGAAAGCAGGGTTGATCACCCCTCCCATCACGTTGCTGATGATCGACAGTAGACTGACAAGGCAGTAATTCGCCAAGTTGGATTTGTCGTGTTTTTTGTGGACAGGCCATACCTGTGCAATTTCCCACATTTCCAGGTAGATGCCAGTGTTGTAGCCGTACTGGAGCAGCCTGGCTCAGCGTATGGTTAGCTCCGGAACGCAAGTTATCAGTACTATTGCCGGAATACTGTCAGGGCCCAGAGCATTTGCAGTATCCGGTGCCTTCACTATTTCTTGATATTTCGAGGAATGAATAAGATTGGCTGAAGACTGACATCTGTGATGCTGGGGACTTCAGCAGGAGGCCGAGATGGATCATCCACTCTGCACTTCTGGCTGAAGATGGATGTAAATATTGCAGCCTTGTCTTTTGCACTGATGTGCTGGGCTCCAAGATTAGTCAGGATGTGGATATTTGTGGAACATCTTCCTCCTGTTGGTTGATCATTTGTCCACCACCATTCGTGACTGGATGCGGCAGGACTGCAGATCTGTTTCACTGTTATTGGACCTGCACTCATCCAGGCAAGTGAGTGGGGACAGTATGAAGAAAGATTTTTCAACTGTGAACTTCTGGGTTTAAGAGAGCACAAAAAGCTTGTGGGATGGGAGAGGAGGAGATTTATATGAATTGTGGGAAAATGGAGTTCATCGACCAAAAGACTTACTTGTTTTTTCTACAAGTTATTTTATCTGGTGTGTCATGTGGCTGGAAGCCTTGCCTGATTCAACAGGCTGAATTTTTCAAGCATTTTGGAGATGGTTTGGGAGTCAGGACGGCTGGCAATACTGGTGGGGAAGACATCGAGTTGGGAGCTGATCTGTGTTTTGTGGAATTGTTTAACTCTGTCGATCACATGTTGCTTCCACTGTTGGGTATGCAAGTAGTCCTGTGTTGTAACTTCAATAGGCTGACACCTCATTTTAGGTATGCTTGGTGCTGCTCCTGGGAAGCCTTCCTACACTCTTATTGTACCAGGGTTGATCCCACGGCTTGATGGTAATGTAGAGGGGGGATATGCTGTGCTATGAAGTTACACATTATGGCTGAATATAATTCTGCTGTTGCTTCTGTTGCCTATGGCACAAAGCGTCTCGTGGTTACCCAGTTTAGAGTTGCTAGATCTGTTTGCAATCTATGCTATTTAGCGTGGTGGCAGTGCCACACAGCACAATGATGAGTCTACCTCAATGTAAAGACAGGACATTGGCTCCAGAGGGACTGTGCGGTGGTCAATCAGAGAGCCATAGAGTAATACAGCACAGAAACAGGCCCTTTGGCCCAACGTGTCTGTGCTGGCCATCAAGCACCTAACTATTCTAATTCCACTTTCCAGTCCTTGGCCCGGACCATTGTATGCTATGGCGTTTCAAATGCTCATCTACATAATTCTTAAATGTCGTGAGGGTTCCTGCCTCTGCCACATCTTCAGGCAGTTCGTTCCAGACTCCAACGGCCCTCTGGGTTCAAATTATTTTTCTCAAATCCCCTCTAAACTCCCTGCCCCTTACTTTAAATCTATGCACCCTGGTTATTGATCCCTCAGCTGAAGGAATACGTTTCTTCCTATCTAACCTATAAATGCCCTCAGAATATTGTATACCTCAATCACGTCCCCCCTCAGCCTTCTCTGCTCTATGGAAAACAACCCTAGCCTTTTCAGTCTCTCTTCATATCTGAAATACTCCAGCACAGGCAACATCCTGGTGAATCCCCTCTGCAATCTCTCCAGTACTATAACATCCTTCCTATCAGGTGGAGACTAGAGCTGTACACAGCACTCTAACTGTGGCCTAACTTATATTTTATACAGCTCCATCATAACCTCCCTGCTCTATTATTCTCTGCTTCGGCTAAAAAAGGCAAGTATCCCATGCACCTTCCTAACCACCTTATCTACCTTTGCTGCTGCCTTCAATGATCTATGGACAAGTACACCAAGGTCCCTCTGACCCTCTATTTCCTAGGTTCCTACCATCCATTTTATATTTCCTTGCCTTGTTAGCCCTCCTATGAATCACATCTTCAGGGTTAAACTCCATTTGCCACTGCTCCGAACATCTCACAAGCACATCTATATCGTCCTGTAATCTAAGGCTTTCCTTCTTCTCTATTGACATAACCATCAATTTTAGTGCCATTTGCAAGCTGACTAATCATACTTCCTATATTCACGTCTGAATCATTAATGTACACTACAAACAGCAAGGGTCCCAGCACAGATCCCTGCGGTACAACACTGGTCACACGTCTGCACTCCCAAAAACAACCCTCGGCCATCAGCCTCTACCTCCTGCCACTAAGCCAAATTTGGATCCAATTTGCCAAATTACCCTGGATCCCATGGGCTCTTAACTTCTTAACCAATCCCCCATGCGGGGCCTTAGCGAAAGCATTACTGAAGTTCATGTAGACTACACTTTACCCTCATCTACACATCTAGTTACCTCCTCGTAAAATTTCAATCAAGTTTATTAGACAGGATCTTCCCCTGACAAAGCCATGCCGATTATCGGTGATTAATCACTGCCTCTCCAAGTGAAGATTAATCCTGCCCCTCAGAATATTTTTCCCAATAGTTTCCATACCACTGATGTAATTATCTGTTAGATCCCTGCACCCCTTCTTGAATAATGGTACCACATTCAGTGGCCTCCAGTCCTCTGGTAACTCTCCTGTTTCCAGAGAGGATTTTAAAATTTGTGACAGGGCCCCTGCTATCTCCTCCCTTGCCTTATATAACATCCTGGGATGCTTCTCGTCTGGGCCTGGGGATTTATCCACGTTACATCCCACTAAAACAGCTAATACTTCCTCCGTTTCAATGCTAATTTGTGCAAGTATATCACAATCCCCCTCCCTGATCTCCATGCCGACATCCTCCTTGTCCATCGTCATAGCAGATGAAAAGTAATCATTTAAAACCATACCTATGTCCTCCGGCTCTACACACAGATTGACACTTTGGTCCCGAATGGGCCCTACTCTTTCCCTAGTTATCCACTCGCCTTTAATATTCTTATAAAACGCCTTGGGACTTTCCTTTATCTTGCCCACCAGTGTTTTTTATGTCCCATCTTCGCTCTCTTAATTACATTTTTTCAGTACCCCGCCCCCCTAACCCCCTACACATTCTAAAGGCTCGAGGGGCAGAATAGCCTACTCCTGCTCCTATTTTCTATGTTTCTATTCTCATCTATGGCCTCCTCTGTTTTCAGCACTCGAAATATGCCGCAAGCCCCCTTCTTTTCCTGATCCGATCCTCGAGATCCTTTGGCATCCTGAGTTCCCTGGGCTTGTTTGACCTAACCTTCACCTTTACGGGTACATGCTGGCTCTGAACTCTCGCTATTTCCTCCTTGAATGACTCCCAATGGCCTGATGTAGACTTTACTTCAAGTAGGTGCTCCCAGTCCACTTTAACCAGATCCTGTTTTTCATATTGAAATTGGCCTTCCCCCAATTTGGTACTTTTATTTCCGGTCCCTCCTGGTCCTTTTCGATAGTTACCTTAAATCTTACAGAGTTATGACCACTAAGCCCGAAATGCTCCCCCACTGATACTTTTTATTACTTGTCCAGCTTCATTCCCTCGGACTATGTCCAGGATTGCCCTTTGTCTTGTTGGACGTTCTACCTACTGGCTCAAAAATCTCTCCTATATGCATTTTAAGAATTCCGCCCCCATTAAGCCTTTTGCACAAAGAACATCCCAGCTAATTTTGAGGGAACATGAACTCCCGTACTATAGCCCTATCAGTGTTACACCTGCCTCAGGTTTGCCTACGTATCTGCTCCTCTATCTCTCCCTGACTGTTTGGAGGCCTGTAGTACACTGCCAGCCAAGTGATTGCCCCTTTTTCTGTTTTGAAGTTCTACCCATATGCCCTCATTTGAGGATCCCTCTCAGACATCATCCCTTCTTAATGCAGTAATTGACTCCTTGATCAACAGTGCAATGCCACCTCCTCTTTTACCCCCTCGTCTGTCTCGCCTGAAGATTCCATACCCTTGAATACTGAGCTGCCAGTCCTGCCCTTCCCACAAATATGTTTCTGTAATAGCATTAATATCATAATCCCATTAATGCTCTCAAATCATTTGCCTTCTTGTAAGACTCCTCGCATTAATAAAATAGATGCAATCCATCCTTGCATTATTCGCTCGTGCCTTAACAGGTCTGTATTTGATCTGCCTTCCAAACTGACTTAGATTTTCTTCTTTATTTGACTTTGCATCACCCCTACTGTACTTCTAGTCTTATACCATTGTGCTGCCAAATTAATTTAACCCGCAACAGCCCCCTCCCACCCCAACGGCACTAGCAAATCTACCAGCAAGGATGTTGATAAAAGACACACACAGGCACAAACACACCGATCAGACCCCCAGGCACTGGGCGAGACAGATATACAACCACATACACAGACAGACAGAGAACCACGCACACATACATCGATCATACCCCAGGTCCTGAGTCAGACAGATATACAAACACACACACAAACACATACACACACACACACACACACACACACACACGCGCACACACACACACACACACACACACACACACACACACACACGGTGGGATGGGAACCTTTGCAAAGAGTCAGAGGAGGGCAAAAGACAGTCTGGGGAATAGGAAAAGTGAAAGGCAGAGAAAACAAGGACCAGAATCAAACAAGGCCGCAGTGAAAACTAGTGGGAAGGGGCCAAATAATGTTAGAAAGACAAGCTGTAAGGCTATGTGCCTGAAAGCGTGGAGCATTCACAATAAAGTGGATGAATTAATCGCGCAAATAGATATAAACGAGTATGATACAGTCGGGATTACGGAGACATGGCTGCAAGTTGACCAGGGATAGGAAATGAACATCCAGGGGTATTCAGTATTTTGGAAGGACAGACAAAAAGCAAAAGGCAGTGGAGTTGCATTGCTGGTTAATGAGGTTTTTAATGCAATAATGAGGAAGGATATTGGCTCTGACGATGAGGGATATGTATGGTAGAGCTGAGAAACACTAAGGGGCAGAAAAGGTTAGTGGAGGTTGTATATAGACCCCCCAAATAGTATTGGTGATGTTCAGAATGGCACTAAACAGGAAATTAGAGACGCATGCAATACAGGAACATTTGTATTTTCGGGTGTCTTTCATCAGCCGATAGATTGGGCAAATCAAATCAGTCACAATACCGTAGAGGAGGAATTATTGGAGTATATACGGGATGGTTTTCTGGACCAATACGTTGAGGAACCAATTAGAGAAGAGGCCATCCGAGACTGGGTATTGTGTAATGACAGAGGAATAATTGACAATCTGGTTTTGCGAGACCCCATGGGGAAGAACGACCATAATATGATAGAATTCTTCATCAAGATGGGGAGTGACATAATTGATTCTGAGACTAGAGTCCTGAATCTTAGTAAAGTAAACTATGCAGGTATAAGGTGCGAATTGTCTATGATGGGCTGGGAAACGTTACTGAAAGGGACAACGGGGGAATAGCAATGGCAAACATTCAAAGTGTGCATGGATGGACTGAAACAATTGTTTATTTCTGCCTGGCGCAAAAGTAAAACGGGAAAGGTAGCCAATCTATGACTTACAAGGGAAATTACAGAAAGCAGTAGATCCAAGGAAGATGCATATAAATTCGTTAGAAAAAAAACAACAAACCTTAGGATTGGGAGCAGTTTAGAATTCAGCAAAGGAGGACCAAGGGATTGATTAAGAAGGAGAACATAGAGAATGAGAGCAAGCTTGTGGGGAACATAAAAACTGACTGTAAAGGTTTATATAGATATGTGAAGATAAAAAGATTAGTGAAGACAAATGTAGGTCCCACAGGGAATTTATTATGGGGAACACAGAGATGGCTGACCAACTAATTGTATACTTTGGTTCTGTCTTCACAAAGGAGGACACAAATATCATACCAGAAATGTTGCGGAACACAGGGCTAAGTGAGAGATGGGAACTGAAGGAAATCAGTATTAGTAGAGAAATGGTGTTGGGAAATTGGTGGGATTGAAGGCTGATAAATACCCAGGGCCTGATGGTCTGAATCCCAGAGTACTTAAGGAAGTGCCCTAGAAATGGTGGATGCATTGGTGCTCATCTTCCAAGATTATATCGACGCTGGAACAGTTCCTACAGATTGGAGGGTAGCTAATGGAACCCCACTATTTAAAAAGGGAGGCAGCGAGAAAGCAGGGTATTATAGACCAGTCAACCTGACGTCAGAAGTGGGGAAAATTCTAGAGTCCATTATGAAAGATTTTATAGCAGAGCACTTGGAGGACAGTGGTAGAACCGGCTAGAGTCAGCATGGATTTGCGAAAGGGAAATCATGCTTGGCAAATCAACTGGAATCCTTCCAGGATGTAACGAGGAGAGATGATGAGCGGGAGCCAGTGGATGTGGTTTATTTGGATTTTCAGAAGGCATTTGAAAAAGTCCTACATAAGAGATTAGCATGTAGAATTAAAACGCATGGGACTGGGGGTACTGTATTGCGATGGATAGAAAATTGGTTGGCAGACAGGAAAAAAGGAGTCGGGATAAATGGGTCTTTCCGAATGGCAGGCAGTAACTCGTAGGATACAACAGGGATCGGTGCTTGGACCCCAGCTATTCACAATATATATTTATGATTTAGATGACGGAACTAAATGTAATATCTCCAAATTTGCAGATGACACAAAACTGGGTGAGAGGATGAGTTGTGAGGAGGATACAGAAAGGCTTCAGGGTGATTTGGACAAGTTGAGTGAGTCGGCAAATGCGCGGCGGATGCAGTATAATGTGGACAAATGTGAGGTTATCCAGTTTGGCAGCAAACACAGGAAGGCAGATTATTATCTGAAAGGCTATAACCTGAGAGAGGGAAATATGAAATGATTCCTGTATGTTCTCATGCATCAGTCGCTGAAGGTAAGCATGCAGGTCCAACAGGTGGCAAAAACTGCAAATGGTATGCTGGCCTTCATAGCGAGAGGATTCGAGTACAGGAGCAGGGATGTCTTGCTGCAATTATACAGGGCCTTGGTGAGGCCACACCTGGAATATTGTCTGCAGTCTTGGTCTCTGAGGAAGAATGTTCTTGCTATCAAGGGAGTGCAGCGAAGGTTTGCCAGATTGATTCCTGGGATGGCGGGACTAACGTATGTGGAGATATTGAGTGGGTTCAGAGTATATTCGCTGGAGTTCAGAAGAGTGAGGGGGGATCTCATGGAAACCTATAAAATTCTAACAGGGCTTGACAGGGTAGATGCAGGAATTATGTTAACGATGGTGGGGGAGTCCAGAACCAGGGGTCATAGTCTAAGGATACGGGGTTAACCTTTCAGGACTGAGATGAGGAGAACTTACTTCACCCAGAGAGTGGTGAGCTTGTGGAATTCGCTGCCACAGAAAGCAGTTGAGGCCAAAACATTGTATGTTTTCAAGGAGTTAGATATATTTCTTGGGTTTAAGGGGATCAAAGGATATGGGGCGAAAGCGGGAACTGGTCACTGAGTTAGGTGATCAGCCATGATCATAATGAATGACGGAGCAGGGCCGAATGGCCGAATGAACTACTCCTGCCCCTTCAGACATACACACACCGATCACACCACAAGCACTGAGCCAGACAGATTATATGCACACACACATGCACTGATCAGACTCCAGGTACTGAGCTAGAGCGATATACAAACACACACTCACAAAGAGACAGACAGACACAAACACACAGCCCACACACATACATTAACACACACACACACGCAAATGCACACACCGATCAGACCACAAGCACTGAGCCCGACAGGTATGCATACAAACACACACACTCAAAGAGAGACAGACAGGTGCACACACACAAACACACACACGCACACAAACATAGATCAGACCACAAGCACTGAGCCAGATAGATATACATATACACACAAACACATACACACAAACACTGATCAGACCGCAGGCACTGAGCCAGACCGATATACAAACACACAGACAGAGCCACACACAAACACTCACACACTCACACACACACACACACACACACACACACACACACATCAGACAGCGGGCACTGAGCCAGACCGATATACAAACACACACACACACCCACACACAAACATCGACAGACAGACAAATACTCACCAACGACATACCAATCATACCACAGGCACTGAGCCAGACAGATTTGGAAGCACATACAGAGAGAGACACACACACACACACAAACACAATCACAACCCAGCTGTGAACCAGCCAGAGATACAAAGACGCACACACACATACACACACACACACAAACACAAACACACACACACACACACCGATCAGACCCCAGGCACTGAATAAGGCAGATATACAAACACATAAACACAAACAGAGAGAGACAGACTCACACTCAAACAAACACACGCACACCGATCAGAACCCAGACAGCAAGCCAGACAGATCTACAAAGACAAACACACACATGTACACACAGACACAAACACAAACTCACTCACACACCGATCAGACCCGAGGCACTGAACCAGACAGAGATACAAACAAAGACACACGCCACACACACACCGATCAGAACCCAGGCACCGAACCCGGCAGACATGCAAACACACAATCACACCAATCAGAACCCAGACTGTGAGCCAGACAGATATACAAAGACACACACACACACACACACACACACACACACACACACACACACACACACACACACACACACATAAACACACACACACACATAAACACACACAAACGCACACACACACACTGATCAGACACCAGGCACTGAATCAGACAGATATACAAACACGTAGACACAAAGAGAGACAGACAGACTCACAAACAAACACACACACGCACACCAATCAGAACCCAGGCACCAAGCCAGACAGATCTACAAAGACAAACACAGACACATGCCATGCACACACCACACACACACACGCACACGCCGATCAGAACCCAGCACAGAGAAAGGCAGATAAACAAACACACACGCACACACACAAACATACACCAACTCACACAGGCCAGCTTTGATTAAAGCCCAACCTGCTGCTGTTGGGGCACTGGTTTCCTCAAATCCCCTCCAGCCTCGCAAAGTAGAGAGGCAGCATTGACAGATTTAGTGGTTCGAATGGAGAGGAGCTTTGCTCGGATCATTGATGTCCTTTAGATTTCTCTCATGCAGATCAGTGAGTTATAATGTACAGCCCCATGGGAGCAGACTGGTGCTATGGGAGCTGCAGGCGGTGTCCCCTTTCAAGAGGGAAGTGCATCTGCGCCCTTGACAGACCCTCGTTCGATGCCCATGCAGGCACCACCAAGTTAGTCGAGATACTCCAACCAGAATTCAGTCCCACTCTCGGTCGCACTGTCGAAAATTCCGGTTGTAAATATCTGCGGTGCCATTTTTCCGACTGCAGTAAGCGTCCACCACACTGAGGTCAAAGGGGCAGCTCTAGAATTAGAAAACACACAGCCTTCAAGGAAACACTATTGGGTGGCACATGAATGAATATTAATTTGAGTGCGATTTGTGAACGTAATATTAGTTAAACGTTTATCCGTGTCAACCTGTGCAGATTGTTTTGCGAATAACATTAGTTCCTTCACAGTGTGTGGGCATGTGAATGCCTCATGGAGGGATTTTCTCTGTCCCGGTGCAGTGGAGATCTGAGCTAAATGTAAGAGAAGAATGGTGTTCGCGGATCTCTGGGTGCAGGGGTGGGAGGAAGGGGTATGGGCAGCATTTCAATGCATCCGATGTTTAATGACTTGTTCTCAGACTTCTCATGTTACTCGCTGCGTCACCGTGCCATGCCTGGCAACACATGGTCAGCTTTCAGTGTGGTCTCCAATTCTGCCTGCACGATGACAGTGCAGTGACTGGCACGACAGAGCCATCTCTCAGTATGGGCTCCAGGTCTGGCTGCTGATACAGCGCAGTGGGAGGGAAATATAAAATATTTGTCAAAGAGGAGAAGTGCTTTTGTCATCCCCCAATGTGATGTACCTGTCTCACTCCAGTTACTATCCCCCTCTCACCATCTCCATCTTCTGGTGTTCCTGTCTCACTGCAGTTACTGTCTCCTTTCTCACTATCTCCATCTGCTGGTGTCCCTGTCTCACTGCAGTTACTGTCCCCTCTCACCATCTCCATCAAGACTCTGCCACACTCTCCTTGGTTTCTGCAGGTGTATCCGGTCCTTTCTCAATCTGATAGACTCCTCCCCCTGAGGTGTGTTTTGCAGATATCACAGACTGACAATTTCAGTATGAGACATGGGTGATGACAGCAACCAGCTGTCAGAGAAACTTGAAGCACACGCACAGAATGGTGTAGGTTTAAGATATTTGGGTCAATTCCTTGTGTCTGCGAGGAACTGATCAATCCTGTAAACAGTGGCACTTACACATGAACATACTGAAAATTGTAATACTAACCAAGGAACTTGCAGTAAGCACTGATACTCAGCAAATAACTTATATAAATTATGTTACACATGCAAGATCTCCTCAGAATTTCGCTAAAGGGAATGTCGTATGAAAATAGAGATCTGAGGATCTGTATGCCAGCACTGTCATTTTCTGGGATCCCTATTAATAATCTGACACTCGGGCAAACCAATAAACACTGACCTTAAATCAGAAAGTGTGGAAAATACTCAACAGATCTGACAACATCTGAGGAGACAAAATTAGCATTTCAGGTCTGTGAACTTTCAGCAGAACAGGGAAAGATGAGAAATGTCATGGTTTATTTTTTCAAAGTGAAAAAAGGGGTCAATAAAAAATAAAGTTAAGATGTGCGATTGGACGTAGGGCACGAGAGATTATTATTTAATTATTATTCATTTACGGGGAGTGGGCGCCCCTGACGAGACCAGCATTTATTGACCATCCTTGATTGCTTTTGAGATGGTGTGAGTTGCCTTCTTCAACTGCTGCAGTCCTGGGAGTGTAGGAACACCCATGGTGCTGTAAGGAAGGGAGTGCTAGAATTTTAACCCAGCGACAGTGAAGGAACGATGGTACAGTTCCACGTCAGGATGGCGTGTGGCTTGGAGGGGATTGTTTCAGGTGGTGGTGTTCACATGTATCTGCTGCCCTTGTTCTTCTAGGTAGTAGTGGTTGCGGCTTTGGTAGGTGCTATTCGAAGGAGACTTGGTGTGTTGCCAGAGTGTACCTTGTTCTTGATACACACTGCTGGCACTGTGCGTCGGTGCTCGAGGGAATGAATGGTGAAGGTGGTGGCTGGGGTGCCAATCAAGCGGGCTGCTTTGTCCTGGATGGTTTCGAGATACCTGTGTGTTGTTGGAGCTGCACCCATTCAGGCAAGTGAAGAGTATTCCATCGTACTCCTGACATGTCCCTTGTAGATGTTGAACATGCATTTGGGAGACGGGATATGAGGTACTAGCGGCCGAATTCCTAACCTCTGACTTGCACCTGTAGCCAGAGAGTTTACCTGTTTGGTCCAGTTCACTTTCTGGTTCATGTTTACCCACTGGATATTGAAAGTGGGAGTTTCAACAATTCTAATTCCATTGAACATCAAGAGGAGATGCTTAAATTATCCCATGTCTGAGATGGTTACTGACTGGCACTTGTGTGGTGCAAATAGTACATGCCACTTATTAACACAAGACTTGATGTTGTCAGGTCTTGCTGCATATGGAAACAGGCTGCTTCAGTATATTATGAGTCACAAATGTTGTTGAACATCAGCGAATATCCCCACTTCTGACCTTATAATGGATGGAAGTTTATTGATGAAGCAGCTGAAGATGGTTGAGCTGAGCACACTGCCCTAAGGAACTCCTCATCGTGGGGCTGAGATGATTGACCTCCAACAACCACAACCAACTTTCTTTGTGCTCAGTAATACTCCAAACAGTGGAGATCATTCCCTCTGATGCCCTTGCATTATAGTTTTTCTAGGGCATCTTAATGTCATGCTCAGTCAAATGCTGATGTGATGTCAAATGCTGTCACACTCCCCTCACATCAGAACTTCAACTCTTTTGCCCATGTTTGGACCAAGGCTGTGATCAGGTCAGGAGCTGAGTGGCCCTGGTGGGAACCAAATTGAGCGTCAGGAAACAGGTTGTTGCTGAACAAGTGTCGCTTGAGAACACTGACGCCCCCTCCCTCCCCCTGCCCCATCACTTTGCGGATGATGAGGCGATAAGTGGCCAGGTTTGATTTCTCCTTTTTTTGTGGACAGGACATACCTGGGCAATTTTCCACATTGCATGGTGGATGCCACTGTTGTTGGCGTACTGGAACAACTTAGTTCGGCAGATGGCTAGCTCTGGAACATAAGTTATCACTACTATTGCCGGAATATTGTCAGGGCCCATAGCATTTGCAGTATTCGGTGCCTTCAGCTATTTCATGATACGTGGAGTGAATAAGATTGGCTGAAAACTGACATCTGTGATGTTGGCGGCCTCAGGAGGAGGCCGAGATGAAACATTCACCCTGCACTTCTGGCTGAAGATAGATGTAAATATTGCAGCCTTGTCTTTTGCAGTAATGTACTGGGCTCCCCTATTAGTGAGGATGTGGATCTTTGTGGGACCTCTTCCTCCTGTTACTTGTTCATTTGTCCACCACCATTCGCGGCTGAATGCGACAGGAAAGCAGATCTGTTTGTGTTATTGGACCTGCACTCATCCAGGCAAGTGAGAGGGGACAGTATGAAGAATGATTTTTCTTTTAACTGTTAGCTTGTCGGTGTAAGAGAGTAATAAAAGTTTGTTGGAGGGGGGAGGAGGCGTTTTATATGAACTGTGGAAAAAATGGAGTTCATCGACCAAAGGGCTTACCTGTTTTCTCTACAATTCTCTTGTGTGTCATGTGGCTGGAACCCTTTCCTGATTCAACAGGCTGACTTTTAAAAGCCTTTTGGAGATGGCCTGCGAGTCAGGATGGCTGGCAATATGGGTGGGGAAGGCACCGTGTTAGGAGCTGATCTGTTCGTTGTGGAATTGTTTAGTTCTGTCTGTCGCACGCTGCTTCCACTGCTGGGCATGCGAGCAGTCCTGTGTTGCAGCTTCATCAGGCGGACACCTCATGTTTAAGTATGTTTGGTACTGCTCCTGGGAAACCCTCCTGCACTCTCATTGAACCAGGGTTGATCCCACGGCTTGATGGTAATGGCAGAGTGAGATATATGCCGTGCCATGAAGTTCCACATTGTGGTCGAATATAATTCTGCTGCTACTGATGGCCCAAAGCACCTCATGGATACCCAGTTTGGAGTTGCTAGATCTGTTTTGCAATCCTTTTAGCATGGTGGCAGTGCCACACAGCACAATGGTGAGTACACCTCAATGTAAAGACAGGACGTCGTCTCCACAATGACTGTGTAGTGGTCACTCCTAGCAATACTGCTATTGACAGATTCATCTGCATCAGGTAGATTGGTAAAGACGAGGTCAAGTAGGTTTTTCCCTCTTGTTGGTCCCCTCAGCAGCTGCCACAGACGCAGTCTCGATGTTGTGCCCTTTAGGACTCAGCCAGCTTGGTCAGCAGTGTACTACCTAGCCACTCTTGCTGATGGGCATTGAAGTCTCCCACCCAGAGTACATATTATGCCCTTGCTGCGCTAAGCGTTTCTTCCAATTGGTATTCAATATGGATAAGCACTGATTCTTCAGCCAAGGCGTGGGGGAGGGGGCATGCAGGTGAGGTGGCAATCAGTGGGAGGTTTCCTTGTCCATGTTTGCTCTGATGCAATGAGACTTCATGGAGTCCATAGTCAATGTTGAGGGCTTCCAAGGCAACTTCATCCTGACTGTATACCGCTGCGCCACCAGAGTCGGTGGACATGTCCTAACAGTGCAACAGGACATATCTGGGGATGATGATGGTGGTGTCTGCGACATTGTACATTATGTATGATTCCATAAGTATGACCAAGTCAGGTTGTTGCTTGCATAGCCTGTGGGACATCCCTTCCAATTTTGGCACATGCCCCCAGATGATACGAAGGAGGATTTTGCAGAGTCGACGGGCTGTGCTTCCAGAGCCTAGGTCGATGTTAGATGGTTCTTCTGGATTCATTCCATTCCTTAGACTTGTTAAAGGTTTGATACAACTGAGTGGCTTGCGAGAGGGCGATTGCTAAATAGGCGACATGTTTAGAGAGAGGATCTGGATCGGCGCAGGCTTGGAGGGCCGAAGGGCCTGTTCCTGCGCTGTAATTATCTTTGTTCTTTGTTCTTTTGTTCTAGACTAGCTCAGAGGACATTTTATGAGTCAACCACATTGCTGTGGGTCTGGATTCTCCTGTAGGCCAGACCGGGTAAGGACAGCAGATACCTTTCGGAAAGGACTTGAGTGAATCAGATGGATTTTTTTCAACAATCGACAATCGGTTCACGGTCACCATTAGACTAACTTTTAATTCCAGATGTGTGAAATAACAGAGATAACACGGAATCAAAGGAAAAGGGAGTGCTCAGAGTTGCAGTAGAAAGACATAGTATTACTCCAGAGAGGGTATTAATTGCAGTGCAATGATAAGCTGTGTCCAAAAGCAAAAGCACGCCAAACTGACACATGGTTAAAAATAAAATGAAATCAAATAAATTTTTAAAAAACTAATGGCAGTCATGTACTGAGATCGTTGAACTCGATGTTAAGTGCAGAAGGCTGCAGAGTGTCTAATCAGAAGACGAGGTGCTTTCTTCGAGCTTGTGTTGAGCTTCACTGGAACACTGCAGGAGGCCAAGGGCAGAAATGTGGGTGTGAGAGCAGGGTGATGAATTAAAATGGTAAGTAATAGGAAGCTCGTAGTCAAGCAGCAAATACAATAATGTCACAACACCATTATTTTTTTGTATTGAACGCTAAGAATTCTGTGTGATGTTAAATATTTGAGCAAAAGGATTTTCTGTGAACATTGGATGCTGTAACTTGGTATTGGAACTGAGTTCAGATTTCTGGCACGTGTTGACAAGCAGATCAGCAGGCAAATTACAGGAATATTTATGAATGTCACATGACTTATTGATCGGGTTTTAGTTTCACTTTGCACTGTGAGAGATCAGTGAGCTGAGCAGCATTGCAGCGAGCTGGCTGGGACTTATGTTTGCAGACAAGGAAAAGAGCTACTATCTGAAAAAGTAAGATTTTCCTCTCTTGGAAAAAAATCCTTCATTTGCGGTGTGGTTGTGGTCTGCTTGGAGAGGAGAAAAGAGCCCTGGAGAGAGAAAAGTCCTGGGAAAAGAGAAGTTGCTACATTCTGTGGTGGAAAACTACTTTGCAGAAAAGAAGCCCTGCATTGTTAAAGGAACAGAATCATATTGCCTCCAGTCTCTGGAAAATCTCTGCCTCAAGACTGATTCCTGTTGCCTGTTATATTTTAGAAAACCCAGTTAGCTCAAGAAAGCTTATATTGCTAGACAGCTGCTTCAAAATCCAAGTAGGCCTGTTGCTACATCCTTTGCTGAAAGATCTGTGTGACGCCTGCTGCAGACGAATTGCCTTGAACTCCAAACCATCACAAACTGTTCATTGAACCCACCTGTAGAGATTTCAAGTGGCTTCCGACTATTGGACTCTGGGACACCTCACCGGCCCGGGAATATCTGACCAGAATATTATGACCAAGTTTTTTTATTATTCTCAGGAAACAGTTGGGAAGAGAAAAGCCTTTTCCCCCGGTTAGCCGGTGTTTGCATGTATATGTGTGTGTGCATACGAGATAGGAAGAATAAGAAGTTATAAAATCTTTTCCTACTGAGATTTGTTTCATTATTGTTTAAGATTTAGTTTCTGAAAATTGTTAATTTTGTTGTTGTTTAAAGAAATCTGGCTTGGTATGCTTTATTCTTCGGTGGGGGGTGGGGGAGGGGGGTGCAAATAAAGTGTTTAAAGTAGGTATTTTTCTGGTAGCTGGAAAACTTTACGAATATGTTGTGACCTGTGGAGTAGTGAGACTGAATCAACTCTTGTCGTATCAGTATTCTAAATTGAAAGAAGTACAAGTAAATCATTGCTTCACCTGGAAAGATTGCTTGTAGCCTTGGACGATGAGGAGAGAGGAGGTCAAAGGTATTACACGTCCTGCAATTGCACGGGACGGTGCCACGCAAAGGGAACAAGTTGGTGGGCGATGGAGGAGTGGACCAGCGTGTCGCAGAGGGAATGGTCCGTTCAGAACGCTGACATGAAGGGGAGGGGATGATGTGTTTGGTTGGTCGCATCACGCTGGATGTGGCGGAAATGGGGAAAGATGAAATTTAAGATGTGGAAGCTGCTGGGGTGCAAAGTGAAGGCAAGGAGATCCCTGAAACTGTTCTGGGAGGCAGGGGTAGGAGTGAGGGCGGAAGTGTGGGAATGGGTTCGACAAATGCAGACAGATGCCTGATCTGTAAATTCATTGACATTCACACTGACCCCCCAGAAGACACAAGCAGACTCCCAGAGATCCTGTTCAATTACTGTGAATTCCATGGAATACCCGGAAATATCGACACACAATGCCAGAACCGTCTATATTTCTAAGAAAATCTGGAGACATCAATATTTGGACATTGCGTCTAACCAGGAACACCAGCATCAGCGAGTCGGATACAGCACACCCAAAACTGCAAGATATATCCTAATTTCAAAAGACAGTACATGGTCGTTTGACTATACATATTGAAGCTCGGAGATCATACTCTTCCAAACTAATCTTCTCAGACGTTGATCCATTCTCTCCCTCCCTAAAGAGCGGCTGATACACGGCTGTCCCTGAATTGATACTCTCTTGGACGTTTTGCGAGAATAAGATTGCAATGAAAGTCTGATTCATAGCAAAGAAATTTAATTGGGCCTTATGAAAAATGACATTCATTACAGCCACTAAACAAACATGTTCAGTGAAAGACTTTCATCTGAACACTATATATATATGTATATATCTATACATAGACCACAGAACACAAACGTCCGAGTGTATCAAACCTGTGTTCTCAGTACCTTGCTCTGTGGCAGCGAGGCCTGGACAACGTATGTCAGCCAAGAGCGAAGTTTCAATTCATTCCATCTTCGCTGCCTCCAGAGAATCTTTGGCATTAGGTGGCAGGACCGTATCTGCAACACAGAAGTCCTCGAGGTGGCCAACATCCCCACCAACTAATGGTTCAAGGACCACAGGACACAGATTGAAGGCTTTGTGCAAGAGGTACAGGTGAAATATTATTCAGAACATTTTTATGCAGCGGGTGGTAATGATCTGGATTCTGCTGCCCACAAGGGTGGTGAATGCAGAGACAACCAATGATTTCAAATCGAAATTGTACAGTAACGTGACGGAAATAAACTGCCAGGGCTATGGGGATTGAGTGGGGGAGTGGGAATGACTGTATAGCTCCGTGCAGAAACAGCATGGATACGATGAGCCGATATATCATCTTTAAACTGCTTCACTCTCTATCCTACTTTTAATACACTCCTTAAAACGTTCCTCTTTGATCAAGTTTTTGGTCATTTGATCTAATCTCTCCTTTGGACATTTGATCAAAATATCCCCTGTCTTAGTGCCATCCTTTCTTTGATTATGCTCCTGTGAAGTACCTTAAAGCTACGGTATAAATACAAGCTGGTGTACTGTGCGATGGCTGCTCCGAACTTGTCTTCTGTTGAAGCCTGTAATTCCACTGAATTCCAATTTTGCATGTGTTAGTCGTTCCCCGCTACACTGCCCAAGTATCTGTTCTTCACATGCGAGTCCTCGAACTGAGTGGTTGCCGGCTGTTCAACTATGTCGGCATTGATTGCCAATTTTGCATCTGAAGCCCACACATGCCCTCTTATTGTGTTGCAAGGCTTGTATCGCAAGGTGTGTTTCCTCAGTGTCGAGGTTGTGGGGTCAATATGAGGGTATCTCATTTGGGTTAGTGTCTACACCATTACAGCCACATCACCAGTACCCAGGTACCCCACGTCTGCCACCCACTTCTCCTCTTAGAACACTGTACTTATGCTGGGGGTATAGCGACGTTCGGGGGTTGGTTCGTTTAGTAGTGGTGGTTGGGTGCTGGATGCTAATGCAACTTACTTTGTTCTTAAAAGTCATCAACCTGCTTCTTTGGGAGGTAACTGGCACCCACCCGAAGGCCTGGACAGCTCACTTTTCACAGTGCTGTGGTCTTCTGTACTAACCTTCTGAGCTAGCGACGCAGCACAGGGAGTTCACACCTGCAGTTCTGGCCCTCTTGGCATCATATGCCTTGAAAAGTGCAGAAAGAGGTTTAACTCCATTGTGAGCAAATGGTTCATTTCCAGAGTTGGTGTAACTGGAACGCTCCAGCAAGTTCACCACAATTGGAGCCCAACTCTTGGCGATCGTATTTACGAGAGGGAATGGTAAGAACACTGTGCAGGTACACGCCTGGTTGCGTTTTTAATCTCGTCACGATTCACTGTGCGGCTTACCCCCGGGCCCTGACTTTAATCTTGCGACTATTCACTGTGTGGCTTCCCCCCGGTCCAGTGTTTAAACTTGACACGAATCTCTGTGCAGGAACCCCTGGGCCTCGTGTTTAAACTTGTGACCATTCACTGTGCAGGATTCCTCCGGGCCCTGTGTTTAAACATGACACGAATCACTGTGCAGATTCCCCGGGCCCCGTGTTTAAGCTTGACAAGAATCACTCTGCAGGATCCCCCGGGCGCTGTGTTTATACTTGATACGAATCACTGTGCAGTATCCGCTGGGCCCTTTGTTTAAACTCATAACTCTTCACTGTGCAGGATTCCCCGGGCCCTAAATTTAAACATATGACTACTAACTTTGCAGGTTGCCCAGGGCCCTTTGTTTAAACAGTGGCTATTCACTGTGCAACTCCCCGTCTCTGTGTTTTAACTTGACATAAATCACTGTGCAGGATCCCCCGGGCCTTCTTATTAAACATGTGACTATTCACTGTGCAGGATCCCCTGGGCCCTGTGTTTAAAGTTGACATGAATCACTGTGCATGTTCCCCGCCGGGCGCTGTGTTTAAGCTTGATATGAATCACTGTGCAGGATCCGCCGGGCGCTATGTTTAAACATGTGACTATTCACTGTGCTGGATCCCCCGGACCCTCTGTTTAAACTCGGAACTCTTCACTGTGCAGGATTCCCCGGGCCCTAAATTTAAACATATGACTACTAACTTTGCAGGTTGCCCAGGGCCTTTTGTTTAAACTGTGACTATTCACTGTGCAGGTTCCCGTCTCTGTGTTTTAACTTGACATGAATCACTGTGCATGATCCGCTGGGCCCTGTGTTTAAAGTTGACACGAATCACTGTGAATGCTCACCCCCACCACCCACCGCCCCACCCCCGGGCCCTGTGTTTAAACTTGACAGGAATCACTGTGCAGGATCCCCCGGGCCCTGTGTTTAAACTCGTGACTCTTCTCTGTGCAGGATCCCCCGCCGGGCCCTGTGTTTAAACTTGACAGGAATCACATGTGCAGGATTCCCTGGGCCCTGTGTTTAAACATAGGACTGCTAACTTTGCAGGTTCCCCAGGGCCCTGTGTTTAAACTGCGACTATTCACTGTGCAGGCTCCCCGGGCTCTGTGTTTAAACTTGACATAAATCACTGTGCAGGATCCCCCGGGCCCTCTGTTGAAATATGTGACTATTCACTGTGAAGGATCGTCCAGGGCCCTGTATTTCGAATTGTGACTATTCACTGTGCAGGTTCCACCTGGGCCCTGTGTTGAAATTTGACACGAATCAGTGTGCAGGATCCCCCCGGGCCATGTGCTTAATATTGTGAATATTCACTGTTCGGATTCCCCTTGGCCCTATTTTTAAACTTGTGACTATTCATTGTGTATGTTCCCCTGGGCCCTGTGTCTAAATTTGGGACTTTTCACCGTGCAGGTTCCCCCTGGGCCATGTGTCTAAAAATGTGACTATTCGCTGTGCACGTTCCTCCCGGAACCTCAGTTTAAACTTGTGACTATTCACTGTTCAGGTTCACTTCGGCCTTGTTTTTCACACTTGTGGGTTTTTATTGTGCAGGTTTCCTCATCACGCACTGTGATTAAACTTGTGACAATTCACTCTGACGGATCCCCCGAGCCCTTTGTTTAAACTTGTGACTATTCACAGTGTAGAATCCTGACAGGCCCTGTATTTAATATTGCGATCGTTCACTGTGCATGACCACCCTGGGCCATGTGTTTTGATAGTGTAAATATTCACAGTGCAGGTTTCCCTGGGCACCGTGTTTCAAAGTCTGACAACTCACTCTGGAGGTTCCCCTGGGTCCTATGTTTAAACTTTTGATTATTCACATTGCAGGTTCCCTCTGGCCCTGTGTTTAATCTTCTGACTATTCACTGCGCTGGTTCCACCCGGGCCCTCTGTTTAATCTGTAGTAGTGAGTCGAGATAAACGGGGCATTTTCAGATTGGCAGGCTGTAACCAGTGGAGTGTCGCAATGATCATTGCTGCTGCTCCAGCTATTTACCATCTATATTCGGGACTTAGACAAAGAAAGTGAGTGCAATGTTTCTAGATTTGCTGACGAAACAAAGCTAGGTACAAATGCATACTGTGAGAGTGAGACAAAAAAGATGTAGGCAGTTTAAGTGAATGGGTAACAAGGTGGAAGCTGAAAAATAATGGGGATCTGTGAGGTTATTCACCTCGTTCGCAAAATAGTAAAGCACTTTTTAAAGTGTGTGTTCTGACGGCGCTTCTACATTTTTGTTAAAATGTTTTGGGGACTCGTGTATGTTGCAATTGTAGCATTGTATTATTTGTGGAAATTGAAAATGATTCTATGGATTTACTTTTCATTTTCCGATTTGAAAACAACCTTTACTGGAAGCCACCTGTCCTCAGATAAATACCCAGCAGAGGCTTTGTGACTTGGGGGAGATTTTGTCCAGAGAACTGACAGGTCAGGATTTCTGGGGATCTGGAGCTATACCATTGAGATATTGCTTTTGGTTTCGCTTTAGACGGTGTTTTCGGGATATTACGTGTTTTTAAGGCAGCTGGAGAAAACCAGCCAAGCAAGCAGTCACAATAAGCACCCTGTTCCATGTCTTTGAGATGTACTTTGAAGCGAATGTAAGAGATCCATAAATGGACGTTGCATTCCGACTGAAAGGCCTGCCAGAAACCCCTGCTGTCGTATTTCTCTTGGAAAGCCTATCAGACTGATCTTCAACGTCGCCTGGAAAGATACCTTCTAGAAATGTCCTACTGACGGTGAGGGAGGGAAAGAGACGGGTAAGGAAGAAAGAGAGAATGGCTGAGAGACCGAGAGACACACACAGTAAGGGAGAGGGTGAAGAATAAAAGTTCTCAAAGAGAAAGGATGGGCTCGAGGGACCGTGCAGCCTCTTCCTCCCTTCCTCAGGGCTTTTTAATATTACATCCTGAACTAAACAAGGTTATGATGATAATGTTCAGCAAATGAAATGGAATTAATTAACAATAGTTTCTCCTTTAAAATGATCATTATTAATTCACAATTTTACTTGTGTGAATTTGGGCTTGACAGATATTTGGTGTTTATTAACATCGCTGAATAAATAAATATTGGAAGATTCAATTTCACTTTGTTCCCATCCTTGTTCAAAAACCTCCTGACTCACTCGAAGGTTTAAACCAAAGGAGCAGTTCTGGTGGTGCAGGGTCCCTTTAAGAGGTTGGGACTGACCCTCTCCATGTTGCCCCCTCCCCCCACCCCACTCGGTGTCACAGCGCTGGGTCACGGGTTACAGACTGTCAGTCTCTATGACTGACCCATGACCACCTTACCCCAAAGACAAGAAAAGGAAAGCAAAAATTATCTTGCTCCCTGTGAAATCAAATTGACAATAAATTGAAAACCCGAGCGTGAAATATAAAAGGCGAAAAGAGAGATTTTGATGTTTGTAAAAACATTTTGTACACAGAGGGAGGTGTTTGTGTTTATCTGTCCAAGTTGGTCAATGTGAATATATGTGTCTCTGTGTGGGTTCGTTCTCTCTCTCTCTCTCTCTCTCTTGGTCAGTGGGAATAGCTGTGTCTGGCTGTGGATTTCTATGTGTGTGTGTGTTTATCTGGACATGTCAGTCTGCCTCTGTGTATTTGACTGTCTTTCTGTCTGTTTGTGGGTTTGTCTGTGTGTGGGATAGGACACCGAAGGAGACTCTTTCATCCAATGGTGAATTTATGGGTGGAACTGAGGAACAGAAAACGATCTGAACCTGAAAGAGGTTTTGTGTATAGACCCCCTAGTCGCAGTTCTGAGGTGTCAGATTGTATAAATGTACAAATTAGGCAAGTGTGTAACAAAGGCAAAGTCGTATTAATGTGGGATTTTAACTGACACAAAGATTGGGAGAGGCAGACTAGCATCTGTCAGAAAGGTAGTGAATTTTGGGAATGTGTCTGGGATAGTTTCCGACAGCCATGTGTCCTAGATGTAACAAGGGGAGAGGCAATATTAGATTTAGTTATGAGTAAGGAGCCAAATTTAATTATCAGCCCAACAAGTGTGAATATTTATCAATTAGTGGTCACAACATGATTGAAATCAAGGTATCGTTTGAAAGTGAAATGCACGAATCAGCTGCTAGAATTTTAGACTTGGGGAAGGCTGACTTTCCCAGGATTAGACAGAGACTTTCCACAGTAAACTGGGACGATCTCTTCATGGGTCAAACAACTGAATAACAGTGGAAAATATTGAAAGAAACATTTCACGCAATACAGAGCGAGTATATACCCCTGAGAGGAAAAAGCTCCACTTCACAGAAAAAACAGCCATGAACAACCAAAGAGATTAGGGACAGTACAAACGTAAAAGCAAGGACTTACAAAAATGCAAAACACAACACAGATCCGGCCGAATTGGATAAATACAAAGATCAGCAAAGGGTCACAAAGCAGCTTAAAGGAGTAACTGAAAGAGATTATGAAATGAAACTTTCAAAAGACATCGAAATCAATAAGAAGAAATTATATAGTTACATAAGGGGAAAGCGGGTGGTCAAGAGCAATGCAGGCCCACTAAAAGCTGAAAATTGAGATATTGTCATTGAAATGGGGAAATGGCAGACATGTTGAACAATTACTTTGCCCCAGTATTTACAGTTGAAAAGGAGGATAACTTACCGGCAATCCCGAAAAATTAACAGCCGATAGGTGCCAGGGACTTAATACAATTAACGTTCAGTAAAACATCAGTAACAATGAAATTAATGCAACTAAACAGTGAGAAATCTCCAGATACTGATGGTTTCCATGCGATGGTGTTAAAGGAAGTAGGTGAGCACGTTGTAGATACCTTAACTATAGTCTTTCAGAGTTACCTAGATTCAGGAGTGGTCGCTCTGGGCTGGAAAGTTGTACATATCACTCCATTTTTGAAGAAGAGTGAAAGGGGGAACCAAGGAAATTACAGATGAGTTAGCCTGACATCTGTGGTGGGCAAGTTGCTGGAGTCTATAATCAAGGATACCGTGACTGAACACCGAGAAAAAATTCAGTTAATCAGGGACAGCCAACGTGGATTCATGACGGGAGGTCATGCCTGACAAATCTCATTGATACTTTTTTTAAAGAGGTGACTAAGGTACTGGACAGGTGAATGTCGATGGATGTTATTTCTATGGACTTTCCAGAAGGCATTTGATAAAGTCCCACATAAGAGACTGTAAATTAAGGTAGACACCCAGGGAGTTGAGGGCAAAGTATTGACATGGTTAGGAAGTTGGTTGAGTCGTCGGTGACAGAGAGTGGGGATAATGGGTAAGTATTCGCATTGGCAGGATGTAACTAGTGGTGTCCAACAGGGATCTGTGTTGGGGTTTCAATTATTCACATTATTCATTAACGACTTGGATGATGGCATCGTAAGTCATATATTCAAATTTGCTGATGATGCGAAGTTAGGCGGCATTGTAGAAAGTCTAGATGATCGCATAAAGTTACAAGGAGATATAGACAGACGAGGTGAATGGAAAAAAAAAACAGTGGCAGATGGATGTCAATGTGGGCAAGTGTGAGATTATCCATTTTGGACCAAAAATGTATCGAGCAGTGTACTTCTAAATGGAAAGAGGTTAAGTACAGTGGATGACCAAAGAGACTTGGGGGTTCAGGTGCATAGATCTTTAAAATGCCACAAGCAAGTGCAGAAATTATTCAAAAAGGCTAATGGAATGCCAGCCTTTATATCTAGAAGACTGGAGTATAAAGACACAGAGGTTATGATGCAGCTGTACAAAACCATGGTTAGACCCCACTTGGAATACTGTGAGCATTTCTGGGCACCACACCTGAGGAAGGATATATTGGCCTTAGAGGGAGTGAAATGTAGGTTTACTGGAATGACACCTGGACAACACGGGTTAAGCTACGAGGAGAGATTACACAAATTAGGCCTTTTCTCGCTCGAATTTAGAAGGTTGAGGGGTAATCTGATCGAAGTCTTCAAGATATTCACAGGAAAAGATAAGCTAGATAAAGATAAACTAATTCCACTGTTCGAAGATTCTATAACGAGGGGACATAGTCTAAAAAGTAGGGCCAGTCCATTCAGGGGAGATGTTCGGAAGCCCTTCTTCACGCAATGGGTGGTAGAGGTTTGGAACTCTCTCCCACAAACAGCGGTTGAATCCAGAACAGTTGTTAGCTTTAAATCTGAGATACATTTCTGTTAAGCAAAGATATTAAGGGATATGTGCCAAAGGCAGGTATATGGAGTTAGGCTGCGGATCAGCCATGATCTCATTGAATGGTGAGACAGGCTAGAGGGGCTGAATGGCCTAATCCTGTTCCTTCCTTGCTGTGTTCCAATAATCTCTGAATAAAGATCTTACATCTTAACAACTCCGACGAATATACCGAAATATCCTGCACAAAATATCAAGCAGTTGTATCATTATACTTGTCTGAACAAAAGTGCCTCTCACAAATGCTGCCGATGTTGGGTTTATTTGGTCTGATGATGCAAAGGTTGGTGGGACAGAAAGCTGTGACGAGGGCACAAAGAGACTGCAAAGGAAGATTGAAAGGTGAAGTGAGTGGGCAAGATATTGGAAGCTGGAATATCATGTGGAGAAATGTGAGGTTCTTCACTTCGGCAGGAAGAATAGAAACACAGAACATTTTTCAAACGGTGAGAAACTGTTAAATGTTGGTGTCCAGGAAGGATATACTTGCCTTCGAGGCGAGGAGAGAGAGAGAGAGAGCGAGACATAGAGATGGGGTGAGGGAGAAGGCCAGTATTAAATGTCCCAAAGATACTATGCAGGGTGCATTATAAAACAAAATCTGACACCAAACACACATAAGGAGAGATTAAGGCTGATGACCAAAAGCTTGGTCAAAAAGGTTAGTTTTAAGGAATGTCTTTAAGCAGGAATGAGAGGCAGAGAGGCAGAGAGGTTGTGAAAAGTAATTCCCAAGTGTTAACAGGCAGTGGCATTAATTCCTGATTATTGGTAAAGATTTGTTAGGAAAGGGTATTAATATTTACGGAGCCGAGAGAGTTTGATGTGGACAAGAAGCAAATCAGCCATGACCTGATTGAATGGGTGGGACATGTTCCAGGGGCCGAATGGCCTCCTTCTGTCTTCCGAAGGGTTTTATTAATATCACTGCCAATGCAATGTTGGTTTTCTGTTTGAAAAGTGCTGACAAGGTCGGGGTTCTCTCTGGTCTCCCCTAAACCCTCCTGCCAGCCTTGGAACGACTCATTGATTCATGTCTAAGGGAACCAGTCAAGGGTCCTGTTCTATATTTGCTGAGCCTTTCAGTCTCACTCAGTTTCTCGTCCATATTTGACTGCACATCACCCCTACTGTACCTCCACTCTGTATCCCATCCACCTGCCAAATTAGTTTAACCACTCCCACCCCCAAACGGCACTGGCAAAGCTTCCAGCAAGGATGTTGGTCCCATTGCAGTTCAGGTGCAACCCATCTAACTTGTACAGGTCCCACCTTTGCCAGAAACAGACCCATTGTTCCAGAAAACAAACGCCCTTCCTCCTGCCATGCATTCATATGCTCGATCCTCTTCTTCCTATACTCACTCGCACGTGGCACTGGGAGTAATCCACAGATGAGAATGTTTGCGGTCCTGCTTTTTAATTTGCTACTTGGAACCCTAAATACTTGTTGTATTACCTCATCCCTCTTCCTACTTATGTCGCTGGTAGCAATGTGTACCACAACCTCTGACTGTTCACCCTCCCCCTTCAGAATGTCTTGCAGCCGTTCCGTGAGATCCTTGGCCCGAGCGCCAGGCAAGCAACATACCATCCTGGCGTCACTTATGCGGACACATAAACGCGTGTCTGTACCCGTTACGATAGAATCCCCCATCACAATAGTTTCCCCACACTTTTTCCTACCCTGCTGTGCAGCTGAGCCACCGGTGGTGCCACTGACCTGGCTTTTGCCGCATTCCCCTGAGAAGCTATCTCCCCCAACAGTATCCGAACTGGAACATCTGTTAGAATTGGAAATGGACCAAGGGGACACCTGCACTATCTGCCTAGTTCTTCTGCTCTGCATGTGGGGTTCACCCAATTCCCTTTCAACATGAGCAGTCTTTACCTGCTGTGTGACCACCTCCCTGTACGTGCTATGCACGATGATATCAATCTCGCAGATGCTCCACAGTGTCCCCAACTGCCTCTCAAATCCGAAACGCGGATTTTGAGTTGCTGCAGCTGGAGACACCTCCTGCACACGTGTTCACCCTGGACACTGTCAGTGTCCCTGACTTCCCAGATCGCTCAAGAGGAGCACTGCAGGTTGCCGAGCTGCCCTGCCATAACTTACCCTTAATTTATACCCTTAAATTACCCACGAATTTGATTATTTACACAAAGGACCTTGGGTCCCTAAACAAAAACAACCTACTATATTAAAACAAAACTGTAGACCTTTCCCTTTTCCTTTACTTTCCAACCCAGCTACTTGGAGTTATTCTCTCAGAACAGTTACGCACCAATTCTTGAGCATTGAAGGAACTTTATTATCGAAGACAATATTTAAAATGCTTACTTTTTGTTTCAACTATCGACATTCCATTTGATTCCAGGCCTTGCCATGTTTTGTTTTTCTATTCATTTGATTCCTCCAATAATCATCGCTTTGTCTTTGTCTCAGCTGTTGTTGCACTTCTAAATCCCAGTGGTCATACTCAAATATTTTCTCTCCTATTTGCTTGATGTAAGTTAGGTTAAAACAGAAACTGGATTCTCTTATAACTCAAATGACTTATTGCATGTTGCAACAAAACAGTTGCCTATTTAAAGATAAATGCAGCTCAACTGATTTTACCCCACGTTAACACATTTATATTGCAGATGGATGTTTAATTTGTGAATCCCAGGAAAAGTTACAAACCATTTACTAATCATGTTGCCATTCACAAAGTATGACATTGACGAATTCCCTTCTTACTGAGTCCACTGATTAATTATTATGAGGATTAAGTAACGTTAGTCATTTTAAAACACCATTCCAAGAACCTCCAATTCCCCACAGGACAAAATCTGCCTCCTCCTTCATCTCATTATTGTTGTTGCCCACTCTTTCTCATCTCTAGCTCATGCGTCGTGTGATCTGCACAAAGTATGCATGTTCTTACCTTCTTAAATATCATAACCCCAAATGACTACTGATGATGAAGAATGTTATTATCTGTTAAGACGTCATTGACACTCCTCAGGTTGAAAACTGTCACCCCACCTACTGGTCACCTCACTCGATGACAGTCATTATCCTTTCACAGGAGTGCTGTTAATTCCTAAACTATTATCATGCAAGTACATACAATTAAAACAACAGATAATGCTCGCTGTCTTATTATTTACCTCAGATACCCCTTCACTGTTGATCGGAAACGCACCGAATCATGCTGATTTATTTTTCATCTCAGTTTCCCAAATTCAAATAATGGTGTCATCAGTTGATAATATCTTTCGTTTATTTATCTTAAAAAAAGGTTTTCCTCAATATTCAGCAACCACCTAGACAGCATTCCCACTAACCTTTTTTGAAAATTACGTATGTCTTTATCCCTTTAAACTCAGGCAGACTTCCTTTAGAGTGCTTGGAAAAGCAACACATATTAATTTATTTATTATTGATTCAAATGTAATAAACAATTATTTCCATGTTTCATGGTTGCAGATGAATTTATCAGAGACACTAATGTCTACAGTTGTTATGCAAGCTGACTACAAATAATTACATAGACTTTCTCTGGAAAGATAACAAATAGAAACAGATGTATGAATGAATTAATGCCAATTCCTGACTTTTTAAAAAAGAAGGCCAAGCCTTCAGATCAAAATATTAACATGCTGTCTTAAATGTTGCAGAATTCTTAAGCTGCTGGAGTTGATTGATCTCTGTGACCATTTGGTCCACTGATTTAGAGAAACAAAGAACACAAGGTCCATTCGGCTTGCAACCAGATGAGTTCCTTCTGTCCAGATATATGTGGTAATTTAGAAACAGTAATTATTACAAAATCCTAGGTGGATACAAAATTGACTTTGTGGCAGGAAACAAAGGGTAATTATTGATGGGCGTCTTAATGACGGGAAGGCTATTTCCAGTGGTATTCCGGGGAGCTCAGAACTGGGTCCCCTGCTTTTTGTGGTATAACAATGATTTGGACGTAAATGTAGGGGGCATGATCAAGAAGTTTGCAGACCAGACGAAGATTGGCTTTTTTGGTAGATAGCAAGGGGGATAGCTGTAGGATGCAGGAAGATATTGATGGTCTGCTCAGATGGGCACAAAGTGACAAATGGTATTCCAGCCAGAGAAATGCGAGGTGGTGCATTTTATGAGGTCAATCATGACAAAGGAGGACACGATAAATGAGAACATACTGAGAAGTGAGGGACCTTGGAGTCAATGTCCACAGATCCCTGAAGGTAGCAGGACAGGTCGATAAGGTGGTTCAGAAGGCATATGGAATCCTTTATTTTATTAGCTGCAGTATAGAATGTAAGAGCAGGGGGGTTACGCTGGAACTGTATAACTCATTGGTTCGGTCACAACTTGAGTACTGTGTGCAGTTCTGGTCACCTCATTACATAAACGATGTAATTGCACGATAGAGGGTACAGAGGAGATTTACGAGGATGTTGCCAGGACTGGAAAAATGCAGGCACGAGGAAAGATTGAACTGGTGTGGTTATTCTCCTTGGAACAGAGAAGGCTGAGAGGAGATCTGATTGAAATGTACAAAATCTGAGGAGCCTGGATAGAGTGGAGGTGAAGGATTTATTCGCCTTATCAGAGAGGTCAGTGACGAGGGGGCAGAGCTTTGAAGTGATTGCTAGAAAAATGGAGGGGAGATGAGGACAACATTTTTTCACCCAGAGGATGGTAGTGATCTGAACCTCACAGCCTGAAAGGGTAGCTGAGGCAGAGACTCTCTACTCATTGAAAAGGAGTCTGGATATGCACCTCAGCTCCCATAATCTGCAGGGCTATGAACCAAATGCTAGAAGGTGGGAGTGGAATAGGTGGATACTTTTACGGATGGCTCAGCCAGGATGGGTCAAAGTGTCCTCTTTCTGTGCCTTCGACATTTTATGCTTTTATGATTCCATGGTTCTTGGAAGCTTCAAATACTAAATTATTCCTCTTCTCCATTGATATTCGTACTGTGCTTTTGACCAATCTTTTATATGGTAATTCAAATGGCATCTTATTTACAGGTCTTGCGGATCTATGTCTGGTTGTTCCCCTTATGTATTCCTTTCCTTGAATGAAAACAGTTGGTCAAGTAACATACACTGACACCAAGAAACAAAGACATACACTGACACCCAGTAACAAAGACACACACTGACACCATGTAACACAGACATACACTGACACCCAGTAACACAGACACACACTTACACCAAGTAACAAAGACATACACTGACACCAAGTAACAAAGACATACACTGATACCCAGTAACACAGACACACACTTACACCAAGTAACAAAGACACACACTTACACCAAGTAACACAGACATAAACTGACACACAGTAACAAAGAAATACACCGACACCATGGCACAAAGACATACACTGACACAGTAACAAAGACATACACTGACACCAAGTCACAAAGACATACACTGATACCCAGTAGCACAGACACACACTTACACCAAGTAACCAAGACATACACTGACAGCAAGTAACAAAGACATACACTTACACCAAGTAACACAGACATACACTGACACCAAGTAACAAAGACACACACTTACACCAAGTAACACAGACATACAATGACACCAAGTAACAAAGACATACACTGTTACCCAGTAACACAGACACACACTTACACCAAGTAACAAAGACATCCACTGATGCAAAGTAACACAGACAAACACTTACACCAAGTCACACAAACACACACTTACACCAAGTAACAAAGACATACACTGACACCAAGTAACAAAGACATACAATTACACCAAGTAACAAAGACACACACTTACACCAAGTAACACAGACATACACTGACACCAAGTAACAAAGACATACACCGTTACCCAGTAACACAGACACACACTTACACCAAGTAACAAAGACATACACTGATACCAAGTAACACAGACACACACTTACACCAAGTAACACAGACACACACTTACACCAAGTAACAAAGACATACACTGACACCAAGTAACAAAGACATACACTTACACCAAGTAACACAGACATACACTGACACCAAGTAACAAAGACATACAATTACACCAAGTAACAAAGACACCCACTTACACCAAGTAACACAGTCACACACTGACACCAAGTATCAAAGACATACACTGATACCCAGTAACACAGACACACACTGGGCGGCATATTGGCACAGTGGTTAGCAGCCTCACAGCTCCAGGGATCCGGGCTCGATTCTGGGTGCTGCCTGTGCGGAGTTTGTAAGTTATCCCTGTGTCTTCGTGGGTTTCCTCCAGATGCTCCGGTTTCCTCCCACATGCCAAAGACTTGCAGGTTGATAGGTTAATTGGCCATTATAAATTGCCCCTAGTATAGGTAGGTGGTAGGGAAATATATAGGGACAGGTGGGGATGTGATAGCAATACGGGATTAGTGTAGGATTAGTATAAATGGGTGGTTGATGGTCGGCACAGACTCGGTTGGCCGAAGGGCCTGTTTCAGTGCTGCATCACTAAACTAAATACTGACACCCAGTAACACAAACAAACACAAACTGACACCCAGTAACAAAGACATACACTGACACCGAGTCACAAAGACATACACTGAAACCCAGTAACACAGACACACACTGACACCAAGTAACAAAGACGTACACAGACACCAAGTAACAAAGACATACACTCACACCAAGTAACAAAGACAGACACAGACACCAAGTAACAAAGACATACAATTACACCAAGTAACAAAGACATACACTGATACCCAGTAACACAGACACACACTTACACCAAGTAACAAAAACATACACTGACACCAAGTAACAAAGACATACACTGACACCAAGTCACAAAGAAACACACTGACTCCCAATAACAAAGACATACACTGACAACAAGTCACAAAGACATACACTGATACCCAGTAACACAGACGCACACTTACACCAAGTTACACAGACATACACTGACACCAAGCAACAAAGACATACGCTGATACTCAGTAACACAGACACACACTTACACCAAGTAACAAAGACAGACATTGATACCCAGTAACACAGACACACACTTACACCAAGTAACAAAGACATACACTGATACCAAGTTACACAGACACACACTTACACCAAGTAATACAGACACACACTTACATCAAGTAACAAAGACATACACTTACACCAAGTAACAAAGACATCAACTTACACAAAGTAACACAGACATACACTGACACCAAGTAACAAAGACATACAATTACACCAAGTAACAAAGACACACACTTACACCAAGTAACACAGACATACACTGACACCATGTAACAAAGACATGCACTGATACCCAGTAACACAGACACACACTTACACCAAGTAACAAAGACATACACTGATACCCATTAACACAGACACACACTTACACCAAGTAACAAAGACATACACTGACACCAAGTCACAAAGACATACACTGATACCAAGTAACAAATACATACAATTACACCAAGTACCAAAGACACACACTTACACCAAGTAACACAGACATACACTGACACAAAGTTACAAAGACATACACTGATACCCAGTAACACAGACACACACTTACACCAAGTAACAAAGACATACACTGATACCAAGTAACACAGACACACACTTTCACCGAGTAACACAGACACACACTTACACCAAGTAACAAAGACATACACTGACACCAAGTAACAAAGACATACACTTACACCACGTAACACAGACATACACTGACACCGAGTAACAAAGACATACAATTACACCAAGTAACAAAGACACACACTTACACCAAGTAACACAGACATACACTGACACCATGTAACAAAGACATGCACTGATACCCAGTAAACAGACATACACTGACCCCAAGTAACAAAGACATACACTGACACCAAGAAACAAAGACATACACTGATACCCAGTTACACAGACACACACTTACACCAAATAACAAAGACATACACTGACACCCAGTAACAAAGACATACACTGACACCAAGTCCCAAAGACATACACTGATACCCAGTAACACAGACACACACATACACCAAGTAACAAAGTCTTCCACTGACACCACGAAACAAAGACATATACTTACACCAAGTAACACAGACACACACTGACACCCAGTAACACAAACAAACACACACTGACACCCAGTTACATAGAGAAACACTGAAACACAGTAACAAAGACATACACAGACAGACACTGACACCAAGTAACAAAGACTAACGGAGACACACACTGACACCAAGTAACAAAGACATACACTGATACCAAGTAACACAGACACACGCTTACACCAAGTAACACAGACATACACTGACACCAAGTAACAAAGACATACACTGATACCCAGTAACACAGACACAAACTGGGCGGCACATTGGCACAGTGGTTAGCAGCCTCACATCTCCAGGGGCACGGGCTCGATTCTCGGTACTGCCTGTGCGTTGTTTGCAAGTTCTCCCTGTATCTGCGTGGGATTCCTCCGGGTGCTCCGGTTTCCTCCCACATGCCAAAGAATTGCAGGTTGATCGGTTAATTGGCCATTATAAATTGCCCCTAGTTCAGGTAGGTGGTAGGGAAATATATAGGGACAGGTGGGGATGTGATAGGAATACGGGATTAGTGTTGGATTAGTATAAATAGGTGGTTGATGGGCGGCACAGACTCGGTTGGCCGAAGGGCCTGTTTCAGTGCTGTATCACTAAACTAAATACTGACTCCCAGTAACACAAACAAACACACACTGACACCCAGTAACATAGAGAAACACTGATACATAGTAACAAAGACATACACTGACATACAGACACACACTGTCACCAAGTAACAAAGACATACACTGACACCCAGTAACAAAGACATACACTGACACCGGGTCACAAAGACATACACTGATAACCAGTAACACAGCCACACACTTACACCAAGTAACAAAGACATACACTGACACCAAGTAACAAAGACATACACATACACCAAGTAATAAAGACATACACTGACAACAAGTAGCAAAGACATGCACTGATACCCAGAAACACAGACACACACTTACACCAAGTAACAAAGACATACAATGACACCAAGACACAAAGACACACACTGACAAACAGTAACAAAGACATACACTGACACCAAGTATTTTGACACACACTGACACCAAGTAACAATGACATACACTGATACCCAGTAACACAGACACACACTGACACCCAGTAACAAAGACATACACTGACGCCAAGTCACAAAGACATACACTGATACCCAGTAACACAGACACACAATTACACCAAGTAACACAGACATACACTGACACCAAGTAACAAAGACATACACTGATACTCAGTTACACAGACACACACTTACACCAAGTAACAAAGACAGACACTGATACCCAGTAACACAGACACACACATACACCAAGTAAAAAAGACATCCACTGACATCAAGTAACAAAGACATACACTGACACCAAGTAACAAAGACATAAACTGACACCCAGCAACACAGACACACACAGACACCAAGTAACAAAGACACACACTTACACCAAGTAACACAGACACACACTGACACCAAGTAACACAGACTCACACTGACACCAAGTAACAAAGACATACACTGACACCAAGTAACAAAGACACACACTTACACCAACTAACACAGACACACACTGACACCCAGTAACACAGACACACACTTACACCAAGTAATAAAGACATACACTGACACCCAGTAACAAAGACATACACTTACACCAAGTAACAAAGACATACACTGACACCAAGTAACAAAGACATACACTGATACCCAGTAACACAGACACAAACTTACACCAAGTAACAAAGACATACACTGATACCCAGTAACACAGACACACACTTACACCAAGAAACACAGACATAAACTGACACCAAGTAACAAAGACATACACTGATACCCAGTAACACAGACACACACTTAAACCAAGTAACAAAGACAGACACTGATACCCAGTAACACAGACACACACTTACACCAAGTAACAAAGACATACACTGACACCAAGTGACAAAGACATAAACTGACACCAAGTAACACAGACACACACGGACACCAATTAACAAAGACACACACTTACACCAAGTAACACAGACACACACTGACACCCAGTAACACAGACACACACTTACACCAAGTATAAAGACATACACTGACACCAAGTAACAAAGACATACACTGATACCCAGAAACACAGACACACACTTACACCAAGTAACAAAGACATACACTGATACACAGTAACACAGACAAACACTTACACCAAGTAACACAGACATACACTTACACCAAGTAACAAAGACACACACTGACACCCAGTAACAAAGACATACACTGACACCAAGTCACAAAGACATACACTGATACCCAGTAACACAGACACACACTTACACCAAGTAACAAAGACAGACACTGATACCCAGTAACACAGACACACACTTACACCAAGTAACAAAGACATACACTTACACCAAGTATCAAAGACATAAACTGACACCCAGTAACACTGACACATACGGACACCAAGTAACAAAGACACAGACTTACACCAAGTAACACAGACACACACTGACACTTAGTAACACAGACACACACTTACACCAAGTAACAAAGCCATACAATGACACCAAGTAACAAAGACATACACTTACACCAAGTAACAAAGACATACACTGACACCAAGTAACAAAGACATACACTGATACCCAGTAACAAAGACACACATTTACACCAAGTAACACTGACATACACTGACACCAAGTCACAAAGACACACCCTGACACCCAGCAACAAAGACATACACTGACACCAAGTCACAAAGACATAAACTGATACCCAGTAACAAAGACACACACTTACACCACGTAACACAGACATACACTGACACCAAGTAACAAAGACATACACTGACACCCAGTAACACAGACACCAAGTAACAAAGACATACAATGACACCAAGTAACAAAGACATACACTTATACCAACTAACAAAGACATACACTGACACCAAGTAACACAGACACACACTTACACCAAGTAACACAGACATACACTGACACCAAATAACAAAGACATACACTGATACCCAGTAACACAGGCACACACTTACACCAAGTAACACAGACATACACTGACATCAAGTAACAAAGACATACACTGACACCAAGTAACAAAGACACACACTTGCACCAAGTAACACAGACATACACTGACACCAAGTAACAAAGACAGACAATTACACCAAGTAACAAAGACATACACTTGCACCAAGTATTTTGACATACACTGACACCAAGTAACAAAGACATACACTGATACCCAGTAACACAGACACACACTTACACCATGTAACAAAGACATACACTGACACCAAGTAACAAAGAAATACACTGATACCCAGTAACACAGACACACACTTACACCAAGTAACAAAGACATACACTGATACCCAGTAACACAGAAGCACACTTACACCAAGTAACACAGACATACACTGACACCAAGTAACAAAGAAATACACTGATACCCAGTAACACAGACACACACTTCCACCAAGTAACAAAGAAATACACTGATACCCAGTAACACAGACACACACTTCCACCAAGTAACAAAGACAGACACTGATACCCAGTAGCGCAGACACACACTGACACCAAGTAACAAAGACATACACTGATACCCAGTAACACAGACACACACTTACACCATGTAACAAAGACATACACTGACACCAAGTAACAAAGAAATACACTGATACCCAGTAACACAGACACACACTTACACCAAGTAACAAAGACATACACTGATACCCAGTAACACAGAAGCACACTTACACCAAGTAACACAGACATACACTGACACCAAGTAACAAAGAAATACACTGATACCCAGTAACACAGATACACACTTCCACCAAGTAACAAAGACAGACACTGATACCCAGTAGCGCAGACATACACTGACACCAAGTCACAAAGACATACACTGATACCCAGAAACAGAGACACACAATTGCACCAAGTAACGCAGACATACACTGACACCAAGTAACAAAGACATACACTGATACCCAGTAACACAGACACACACTTACACCAAGTAACAAAGACAGACACTGATAACCAGTAACACAGACACACACTTACACCAAGTAACAAAGACATACACTGACACCAAGTAACAAAGACATACACTTACACCAAGTAACAAAGACATACATTGACACCAAGAAACAAAGACATACATTGATACCCAGTAACACAGACACACACATACACCAAGTAGCACAGACATACACTGACACCAAGTAACAAAGACATACACTGATACACAGTAACACAAACACACACTTACACCAAGTAACAAAGACAGACACTGATACCCAGTAACACAGACACACACTTACACCAAGTAACAAAGACATACACTGACACCAAGTAACAAAGTCATGCACTGACACCCAGTAACACAGACACACACGGACACCAAGTAACAAAGACACACAGTTACACCAAGTAACACAGACACACACTGACACCCAGTAACACAGACACACACTTACACCAAGTAACAAAGACATACACTTACACCAAGTAACAAAGACATACACTGACACCAAGTAACAAAGACATACACTGATAACCAGTAACACGGACACAAACTTACACTAAGTAACAAAGACATACACTGATACCCAGTAACACAGACACACAGTTACACCAAGTAGCACAGACATCCACTGACACCAAGAAACAAAGACATACACTAATATCCAGTAACACAGACAAACACTTACACCAAGTAACAAAGACATAGACTGACACCAAGGAACAAAGACATAAACTGACACCCAGTAACACAGACACACACTTCCACCAAGTAACAAAGACATACACTGACACCAAGTAACAAAGACATAAACTGACACCCAGTAACACAGACACACACGGACACCAAGTAACAAAGACACACACTTACGCCAAGTAACACAGACATACACTGACACCCAGTAACACAGACACACACTTCCACCAAGTAACAAAGACATACACTAACACCAAGTAACAAAGACATACACTGATACCCAGTAACAGAGACACAAACTTACACCAAGTATCAAAGACATAAACTGATACCCAGTAACACAGACACACACTTACACCAAGTAGCACAGACATACACTGACACCAAGTAACAAAGACATAAACTGACACCCAGTAACACAGACACACACGGAGAGCAAGTGAAAAGACACACACTTACACCAAGTAACACAGACACACACTTACACCAAGTAACAGCGACATACACTGACACCAAGTAACAAAGACATGCACTGACACCCAGTAACACAGACACACTCTTACACCAACTAACAAAGACAGACACTGATACCCAGTAACACAGACACACACTTACACCAAGTAACAAAGACATACACTGACACCAAGTAACAAAGACATATACTGACACCCAGTAACACAGACACACACGGAGAGCAAGTAACAAAGACACACACTTACACCAAGTAACACAGACACACACTGACATCCAGTAACACAGACACACACTTACACCAAGTAACAAAGACATACACTGACACCAAGTAACAAAGACATACACCGATACCCAGTAACACATAAGCACACTTACACCAAGTAACACAGACATACACTGACACCAAGTAACAAAGAAATACACTGATACCCAGTAACACAGACACACACTTACACCAAGTAACAAAGACAGACAATGATACCCAGTGGCACAGACACACATTTACACCAAGTAACAAAGACATTCACTGACACCAAGTCACAAAGACACACACTGACACACAGTAACAAAGACATACACTGACACCAAGTCACAAAGACATACACTGATACCCAGAAACAGTGACACACAATTACACCAAGTAACACAGACATACACTGACACCAAGTAACAAAGACATACACTGATACCCAGTAACACAGACACACACTTACACCAAGTAACAAAGACAGACACTGACACCAAGTAACAAAGACATACACTTACACCAAGTAACAAAGACATACATAGACACCAAGTAACAAAGACATACACTGATACCCAGTAACACAGACACACACTTACACCAAGTAGCACAGACATACACTGACACCAAGTAACAAAGACATACACTGATACCCAGTAACACAAACATACAAGGACACCAAGTAACAAAGACAGACACTGACACCCAGTAACACAGACACACACTTACACCAAGTAACAAAGACATACACTGACACCAAGTAACAAAGTCATACACAGCCACCCAGTTACACAGACACACACGGACACCAAGTAACAAAGACACACACTTCCACCAAGTAACACAGACACACACTGACACCCAGTAACACAGACACACACTTACCTCAAGTAACAAAGACATACACTGACACCAAGTAACAAAGACATACATTTACTCAAAGTAACAAAGACATACACTGACACCAAGTAACAAAGACATACATTGATAACCAGTAACACAGAAACAAACTTACACCAAGTAACAAAGACACACACTGATACCCAGTAACACAGACACACATTTACACCAAGTAGCACAGACATACACTGACACCAAGAAACAAAGACATACACTGATATCCAGTAAAACAGACACACACTTACACCAAGTAACAAAGACATAGACTGACACCAAGTAACAAAGACATAAACTGACACCCAGTAACACAGACACACACTTACACCAAGTAACAAAGACATACACTGACACCAAGTAACAAAGACATAAACTGACACCCAGTAACACAGACACACACGGACACCAAGTAACAAAGACACAAACTTACACCAAGTAACACAGACACACACTGACACCCAGTAACACAAACACACACTTACAACAAGTAACAAAGACAGACACTGATACCCAGTAACACAGACACACACTTACACCAAGTAACAAAGACATACACTGACACCAAGTAACAAAGACATACACTGACACCCAGCAACACAGACACACACGGACACCAAGTAACAAAGACATAAACTTACACCAAGTAACACAGGCACACACTGACACCCAGTAACACAGACACACACTTACACCAAGTAACAAAGACATACACTTACACCAAGTAACAAAGACATACACTTACACCAAGTAACAAAGACATCGACTGACACCAAGTACCAAAGACATACACGGATACCCAGTAACACAGACACAAACTTACACCAAGTAACAAAGACATACACTGATACCCAGGAACACAGACACACACTTACACCAAGTAGCACAGACATACACTGACACCAAGTAACAAAGACATACACTGATACAAAGTAACAAAGAAACACACTTACACCAAGTAACAAAGACATACACTGACACCAAGTAACAAAGACATAAACTGACACCCAGTAACACAGACACACACTGACACCCAGTAACAAAGACATACACTGACACCAAGTAACAAAGACATACACTGATATCCAGTAACACAGACACACACTTACACCAAGTAACAAAGACATACACTGACACCAAGTAACAAAGACATAAACTGACATCCATTAAAACAGACACACACGGACACCAAGTAACAAAGACACACACTTACACCAAGTAACACAGACACACACTGACACCCAGTAACACAGACACACACTTACACCAAGTTACAAAGACATACACTGACACCAAGTAACAAAGACATACACTTACACCAAGTAACAAAGACATACACTGACACCAAGTATCAAAGACATACACTGATACCCAGTAACACAGACACACACTTACACCAAGTAACACCGACATACACTGACACCAAGTAACAAAGACATGCACTGATACCCAGTAACACAGGCACACTCCTACACCAAGTAACAAAGACATACACTGACACCAAGTAACAAAGACATAAACTGACACCCAGTAACACAGACACACACTGACACCAAGTAACAAAGACATACACTGACACCAAGTAACAAAGACATAAACTGACACCCAGTAACACAGACACACACTGACACCCAGTAACAAAGACATACACTGACACCAAGTAACAAAGACATACACTGATATCCAGTAACACAGACACACACTTACACCAAGTAACAAAGACATACACTGATACAAAGTAACACAGACACACACTGACACCCAGTAACACAAACACACACTTACAACAAGTAACAAAGACAGACACTGATACCCAGTAACACAGACACACACGGACACCAAGTAACAAAGACATAAACTTACACCAAGTAACACAGACACACACTGACACCCAGTAACACAGACACACACTTACACCAAGTAACAAAGACATACACTTACACCAAGTAACAAAGACATACACTTACACCAAGTAACAAAGACATCGACTGACACCAAGTACCAAAGACATACACGGATACCCAGTAACACAGACACAAACTTACACCAAGTAACAAAGACATACACTGATACCCAGGAACACAGACACACACTTACACCAAGTAGCACAGACATACACTGACACCAAGTAACAAAGACATACACTGATACAAAGTAACACAGACACACACTTACACCAAGTAACAAAGACATACACTGACACCAAGTAACAAAGACATAAACTGACACCCAGTAACACAGACACACACTGACACCCAGTAACAAAGACATACACTGACACCAAGTAACAAAGACATACACTGATATCCAGTAGCACAGACACACACTTACACCAAGTAACAAAGACATACACTGATACAAAGTAACACAGACACACACTTACACCAAGTAACAAAGACATACACTGACACCAAGTAACAAAGACATAAACTGACACCCAGTAACACAGACACACACGGACACCAAGTAACAAAGACACACACTTACACCAAGTAACACAGACACACACTGACACCCAGTAACACAGACACACACTTACACCAAGTAACAAAGACATACACTGACACCAAGTAACAAAGACATACACTTACACCAAGTAACAAAGACATACACTGACACCAAGTATCAAAGACATACACTGATACACAGTAACACAGACACACACTTACACCAAGTAACACCGACATACACTGACACCAAGTAACAAAGACATGCACTGATACCCAGTAACACAGACACACTCCTACACCAAGTAACAAAGACAGACACTGATACCCAGTAACACAGACACACACTTACACCAAGTAACAAAGACATACACTGACACCAAGTAACGAAGACATAAACTGACACCCAGTAACACAGACACACACGGAGAGCAAGTAACAAAGACACACACTGACACCAAGTAACACAGACACACACTGACACCCAGTAACACAGACACATCCTTACACCAAGTAACAAAGACATACACTGACACCAAGTAACAAAGACATACTCTGATACCCAGTAACACAGACACACACTTACACCAAGTAACAAAGACATACACTGATACAAAGTAACACAGACACACACTTACACCAAGTAACAAAGACATACACTGACACCAAGTAACAAAGACATAAACTGACACCCAGTAACACAGACACACACGGACACCAAGTAACAAAGACACACACTTACACCAAGTAACACAGACACACACTGACACCCAGTAACACAGACACACACTTACACCAAGTAACAAAGACATACACTGACACCAAGTAACAAAGACATACACTTACACCAAGTAACAAAGACATACACTGACACCAAGTATCAAAGACATACACTGATACCCAGTAACACAGACACACACTTACACCAAGTAACACCGACATACACTGACACCAAGTAACAAAGACATGCACTGATACCCAGTAACACAGACACACTCCTACACCAAGTAACAAAGACAGACACTGATACCCAGTAACACAGACACACACTTACACCAAGTAACAAAGACATACACTGACACCAAGTAACGAACACATAAACTGACACCCAGTAACACAGACACACACGGAGAGCAAGTAACAAAGACACACACTGACACCAAGTAACACAGACACACACTGACACCCAGTAACACAGACACATCCTTACACCAAGTAACAAAGACATACACTGACACCAAGTAACAAAGACATACTCTGATACCCAGTAACACAGACACACACTTACACCAAGTAACAAAGACATACACTGATACCCAGTAACACATAAGCACACTTACACCAAGTAACACAAACATACACTGACACCAAGTAACAAAGAAATACACTGATACCCAGTAACACAGACACACACTTACACCAAGTAACAAAGACAGACACTGATACCCAGTAGCACAGACACACACTTACACCAAGTAACAAAGACATACACTGACACCAAGTCACAAAGACACACACTGACACCCAGTAACAAAGACATACACTGACACCAAGTCACAAAGACATACACTGATACCCAGAAACAGTGACACACAATTACACCAAGTAACACAGACATACACTGACACCAAGTAACAAAGACATACATTGACACCAAGTAACAAAGACATACACTTACACCAAGTAACAAAGACATACATTGACACCAAGTAACAAAGACATACACTGATACCCAGTAACACAGACACACACTTACACCAAGTAGCACAGACATACACTGACACCAAGTAACAAAGACATACACTGATACCCAGTAACACAAACACACACGGACACCAAGTAACAAAGACAGACACTGATACCCAGTAACACAGACACACACTTACACCAAGTAACAAAGTCATACACAGACTCCCAGTTAAACAGACACACATGGACACCAAGTAACAAAGACACATACTTTCACCAAGTAACACAGACACACACTGACACCCAGTAACACAGACACACACTTACACCAAGTAACAAAGACATACACTGACACCAAGTAACAAAGACATACACTTACTCCAAGTAACAAAGCATACACTGACACCAAGTAACAAAGACATACACTGATAACCAGTAACACAGACACAAACTTACACCAAGTAGCAAAGACATACACTGATACCCAGTAACACAGACACACAGTTACACCAAGTAGCACAGACATAAACTGACACCAAGAAACAAAGACATACACTGATATCCAGTAACACAGCCACACACTTACACCAAGTAACAAAGACATGACTGACACCAAGTAACAAAGACATAAACTGACACCCAGCAACACAGACACACACTTACACCAAGTAACAAAGACATACACTGACACCAAGTAACAAAGACATACACTGATACCCAGTAACACAGACACACACTTACACCAAGTAGCACAGACATACACTGACACCAAGTAACAAAGGCATACACTGATACCCAGTAACACAAACATACAAGGACACCAAGTAACAAAGACAGACACTGATACCCAGTAACACAGACACACACTTACACCAAGTAACAAAGACATACACTGACACCAAGTAACAAAGTCATACACAGCCACCCAGTTACACAGACACACACGGAAACCAAGTAACAAAGACACACACTTCCACCAAGTAACACAGACACACACTGACACCCAGTAGCACAGACACACACTTACACCAAGTAACAAAGACATACACTGACACCAAGTAACATAGACATACACTGACACCAAGTAACAAAGACATAAACTGACACCAAGTATCAAAGACATACACTGATACCCAGTAACACAGACACACACTTACACCAAGTAACAAAGACATACACTGACACCAAGTAACAAAGACATACACTTACACCAAGTAACAAAGACATACACTGACACCAAGTATCAAAGACATACACTGATACCCAGTAACACAGACACACACTTACACCAAGTAACACCGACATACACTGACACCAAGTAACAAAGACATGCACTGATACCCAGTAACACAGACACACTCCTACACCAAGTAACAAAGACAGACACTGATACCCAGTAACACAGACACACACTTACACCAAGTAACAAAGACATACACTGACACCAAGTAACGAACACATAAACTGACACCCAGTAACACAGACACACACGGAGAGCAAGTAACAAAGACACACACTGACACCAAGTAACACAGACACACACTGACACCCAGTAACACAGACACATCCTTACACCAAGTAACAAAGACATACACTGACACCAAGTAACAAAGACATACTCTGATACCCAGTAACACAGACACACACTTACACCAAGTAACAAAGACATACACTGATACCCAGTAACACATAAGCTCACTTACACCAAGTAACACAAACATACACTGACACCAAGTAACAAAGAAATACACTGATACCCAGTAACACAGACAAACACTTACACCAAGTAACAAAGACAGACACTGATACCCAGTAGCACAGACACACACTTACACCAAGTAACAAAGACATACACTGACACCAAGTCACAAAGACACACACTGACACCCAGTAACAAAGACATACACTGACACCAAGTCACAAAGACATTCACTGATACCCAGAAACAGTGACACACAATTACACCAAGTAACACAGACATACACTGACACCAAGTAACAAAGACATACACTGATACCCAGCAACACAGACACACACTTACACCAAGTAACATAGACAGACAATGATACCCAGTAACACAGACACACACTTACACCAAGTAACAAAGACATACATTGACACCAAGTAACAAAGACATACACTTACACCAAGTAACAAAGACATACATTGACACCAAGTAACAAAGACATACACTGATACCCAGTAACACAGACACACACTTACACCAAGTAGCACAGACATACACTGACACCAAGTAACAAAGACATACACTGATACCCAGTAACACAAACACACACGGACACCAAGTAACAAAGACAGACACTGATACCCAGTAACACAGACACACACTTACACCAAGTAACAAAGTCATACACAGACTCCCAGTTAAACAGACACACACGGACACCAAGTAACAAAGACACATACTTACACCAAGTAACACAGACACACACTGACACCCAGTAACACAGACACACACTTACACCAAGTAACAAAGACATACACTGACACCAAGTAACAAAGACATACACTTACTCCAAGTAACAAAGCATACACTGACACCAAGTAACAAAGACATACACTGATAACCAGTAACACAGACACAAACTTACACCAAGTAGCAAAGACATACACTGATACCCAGTAACACAGACACACAGTTACACCAAGTAGCACAGACATAAACTGACACCAAGAAACAAAGACATACACTGATATCCAGTAACACAGCCACACACTTACACCAAGTGACAAAGACATGACTGACACCAAGTAACAAAGACATAAACTGACACCCAGCAACACAGACACACACTTACACCAAGTAACAAAGACATACACTGACACCAAGTAACAAAGACATACACTGATACCCAGTAACACAGACACACACTTACACCAAGTAGCACAGACATACACTGACACCAAGTAACAAAGACATACACTGATACCCAGTAACACAAACATACAAGGACACCAAGTAACAAAGACAGACACTGATACCCAGTAACACAGACACACACTTACACCAAGTAACAAAGACATACACTGACACCAAGTAACAAAGTCATACACAGCCACCCAGTTACACAGACACACACGGAAACCAAGTAACAAAGACACACACTTCCACCAAGTAACACAGACACACACTGACACCCAGTAACACAGACACACACTTACACCAAGTAACAAAGACATACACTGACACCAAGTAACAAAGACATACATTTACTCAAAGTAACAAAGACATACACTGACACCAAGTAACAAAGACATACATTGATAACAGGTAACACAGACACAAACTTACACCAAGTAACAAAGACATACACTGATACCCAGTAACACAGACACACATTTACACCAAGTAGCACAGACATACACTGACACCAAGAAACAAAGACATACACTGATATCCAGTAAAACAGACACACACTTACATCAAGTAACAAAGACATAGACTGACACCAAGTAACAAAGACATAAACTGACACCCAGTAACACAGACACACATTTACACCAAGTAACATAGACATACACTGACACCAAGTAACAAAGACATAAACTGACACCCAGTAACACAGACACACACGGACACCAAGTAACAAAGACACAAACTTACACCAAGTAACACAGACACACACTGACACCCAGTAACACAAACACACACTTACAACAAGTAACAAAGACAGACACTGATACCCAGTAACACAGACACACACTTACACCAAGTAACAAAGACATACACTGACACCAAGTAACAAAGACATACACTGACACCCAGTAACACAGACACACACGGACACCAAGTAACAAAGACATAAACTTACACCAAGTAACACAGACACACACTGACACCCAGTAACACAGACACACACTTACACCAAGTAACAAAGACATACACTTACACCAAGTAACAAAGACATACACTTACACCAAGTAACAAAGACATCGACTGACACCTTGTACCAAAGACATACACGGATACCCAGGAACACAGACACACACTTACACCAAGTAGCACAGACATACACTGACACCAAGTAACAAAGACATACACTGACACCAAGTAACAAAGACATAAACTGACACCCAGTAACACAGACACACACTGACACCCAGTAACAAAGACATACACTGACACCAAGTAACAAAGACATACAGTGATATCCAGTAACACAGACACACACTTACACCAAGTAACAAAGACATACACTGATACAAAGTAACATAGACACACACTTACACCAAGTAACAAAGACATACACTGACACCAAGTAACAAAGACATAAACTGACACCCAGTAACACAGACACACACGGACACCAAGTAACAAAGACACACACTTACACCAAGTAACACAGACACACACTGACACCCAGTAACACAGACACTCACTTACACCAAGTAACAAAGACATACACTGACACCAAGTAACAAAGACATACACTTACACCAAGTAACAAAGACATACACTGACACCAAGTATCAAAGACATACACTGATACCCAGTAACACAGACACACACTTACACCAAGTAACACCGACATACACTGACACCAAGTAACAAAGACATGCACTGATACCCAGTAACACAGACACACTCCTACACCAAGTAACAAAGACAGACACTGATACCCAGTAACACAGACACACACTTACACCAAGTAACAAAGACATACACTGACACCAAGTAACGAACACATAAACTGACACCCAGTAACACAGACACACATGGAGAGCAAGTAACAAAGACACACACTGACACCAAGTAACACAGACACACACTGACACCCAGTAACACAGACACATCCTTACACCAAGTAACAAAGACATACACTGACACCAAGTAACAAAGACATACTCTGATACCCAGTAACACAGACACACACTTACACCAAGTAACAAAGGCATACACTGATACCCAGTAACACATAAGCACACTTACACCAAGTAAAACAAACATACACTGACACCAAGTAACAAAGAAATACACTGATACCCAGTAACACAGACACACACTTACACCAAGTAACAAAGACAGACACTGATACCCAGTAGCACAGACACACACTTACACCAAGTAACAAAGACATACACTGACACCAAGTCACAAAGACACACACTGACACCCAGTAACAAAGAAATACACTGACACCAAGTCACAGAGACATACACTGATACCCAGAAACAGTGACACACAATTACACCAAGTAACACAGACATACACTGACACCAAGTAACAAAGACATACACTGATACCCAGCAACACAGACACACACTTACACCAAGTAACATAGACAGACAATGATACCCAGTAACACAGACACACACTTACACCAAGTAACAAAGACATACATTGACACCAAGTAACAAAGACATACACTTACACCAAGTAACAAAGACATACATTGACACCAAGTAACAAAGACATACACTGATACCCAGTAACACAGACACACACTTACACCAAGTAGCACAGACATACACTGACACCAAGTAACAAAGACATACACTGATACCCAGTAACACAAACACACACGGACACCAAGTAACAAAGACAGACACTGATACCCAGTAACACAGACACACACTTACACCAAGTAACAAAGTCATACACAGACTCCCAGTTACACAGACACACACGGACACCAAGTAACAAAGACACACACTTACACCAAGTAACACAGACACACACTGACACCCAGTAACACAGACACACACTTACACCAAGTAACAAAGACATACACTGACACCAAGTAACAAAGACATACACTTACTCCAAGCAACAAAGACATACACTGACACCAAGTAACAAAGACATACACTGATAACCAGTAACACAGACACACAGTTACACCAAGTAGCACAGACATAAACTGACACCAAGAAACAAAGACATACACTGATATCCAGTAACACAGCCACACACTTACACCAAGTAACAAAGACATGGACTGACACCAAGTAACAAAGACATAAACTGACACCCAGTAACACAGACACACACTTCCACCAAGTAACAAAGACATACACTGACACCAAGTAACAAAGACATAATCTGACACCCAGTAACACAGACACACACGGACACCAAGTAACAAAGACACACACTTACACCAAGTAACACAGACACACACTGACACCCAGTAACACAGACACACACATACATCAAGTAACAAAAACATACACTGACACCAAGTAACAAAGACAGACACTGATACCCAGTAACAGAGACACAAACTTACACCAAGTATCAAAGACATACACGTGATACCCAGTAACACAGACACACACTTACACCAAGTAACAAAGACATACACTGACAACAAGTAACAAAGACATACACTGATACCCAGTAACACAAACACACACTTACATCAAGTAACAAAGACAGACACTGATACCCAGTAACACAGACACACACTTACACCAAGTAACAAAGACATACACTGACACCAAGTAACAAAGACATACACTGACACCCAGTAACACAGACACACACGGACACCAAGTAACAAAGACACAAATTTACACCAAGTAACACAGACACACACTGACACCCAGTAACACAGACACACACTTACACCAAGTAACAAAGACATACACTTACACCAAGTAACAAAGACATACACTTACACCAAGTAACAAAGACATAGACTGACACCAAGTAACAAAGACATACACTGATACCCAGTAACACAGACACAAACTTACACCAAGTAACAAAGACATACACTGATACCCAGGAACACAGACACACACTTACACCAAGTAGCGCAGACATACACTGACACCAAGTAACAAAGACATCCCCTGATATCCAGTAACACAGACACACACTTACACCAAGTAACAAAGACATACACTGACACCAAGTAACAAAGACATAAACTGACACCCAGCAACACAGACACACAATGACACCCAGTAACAAAGACATACACTGACACCAAGTAACAAAGACATACACTGACATCCAGTAACACAGACACACGCTTACACCAAGTAACAAAGGCATACACTGATACAAAGTAACACAGACACACACTTACACCAAGTAACACAGACACACACTGACACCCAGTAACACAGACACACACTTACACCAAGTAACAAAGACATACACTGACACCAAGTAACAAAGACATACACTTACACCAAGTAACAAAGACATACACTGACACCAAGTAACAAAGACATACACTGATACCCAGTAACAGAGACACAAACTTACACCAAGTATCAAAGACATACACTGATACCCAGTAACACAGACACACACTTACACCAAGTAACACCGACATACACTGACACCAAGTAACAAAGACATGCACTGATACCCAGTAACACAGACACACTCTTACACCAAGTAACAAAGACAGACACTGATACCCAGTAACACAGACACACACTTACACCAAGTAACAAAGACATACTCTGACACCAAGTAACAAAGACATAAACTGACACCCAGTAACACAGACACACACGGAGAGCAAGTAACAAAGACACACACTTACACCAAGTAACACAGACACACACTTACACCAAGTAACACCGACATACACTGACACCAAGAAACAAAGACATGCACTGATACCCAGTAACACAGACAAACTCTTACACCAAGTAACAAAGACATACACTGACACCAAGTAACAAAGACATACACTTACACCAAGTAACAAAGACATACACTGACACCAAGTAACAAAGACATAAACTGACACCCAGTAACACAGACACACACGGAGAGCAAGTAACAAAGACACACACTTACACCAAGTAACACAGACACACACTGACACCCAGTAACACAGACACACACTTACACCAAGTAACAAAGACATACACTGACACCAAGTAACAAAGACATACTCTGATACCCAGTAACACAGACACACACTTACACCAAGTAACAAAGACATACACTGATACCCAGTAACACATAAGCACACTTACACCAAGTAACACAGACATACACTGACACCAAGTAACAAAGAAATACACTGATACCCAGTAACACAGACACACACTTACACCAAGTAACAAAGACAGACATTGATACCCAGTAGCACAGACACATACTTACACCAAGTAACAAAGACATACACTGACACCAAGTCACAAAGACACACACTGACACCCAGTAACAAAGACATACACTGACTCCAAGTCACAAAGACATACACTGATACCCAGAAACAGTGACACACACGGACACCAAGTAACAAAGACACACACTTACACCAAGTAACACAGACACACACTGACACCCAGTAACACAGACACACACTAACACCAAGTAACAAAGACATACACTGACACCAAGTAGCAAAGACATACACTTACTCCAAGTAACAAAGACATACACTGACACCAAGTAACAAAGACATACACTGATAACCAGTAACACAGACACAAACTTACACCAAGTAACAAAGACATACACTGATACACAGTAACACAGGCACACAGTTACACCAAGTAGCACAGACATACACTGACACCAAGAAACAAAGACATACACTGTTATCCAGTAACACAGACACACACGGACACCAAGTAACAAAGACACACACTTACACCAAGTAACACAGACACACACTGACACCCAGTAACACAGACACACACTTACACCAAGTAACAAAGACATACATGGACACCAAGTAACAAAGACATACAACGATACCCAGTAACAGAGACACAAACTTACACCAAGTATCAAAGACATACACGTGATACCCAGTTACACAGACACACACTTACACCAAGTAACAAAGTCATACACTGACACCAAGTAACAAAGACATACACTGATACCCAGTAAAACAAACACACACTTACAACAAGTTACAAAGACAGACACTGATACCCAGTAACACAGACACACACTTACACCAAGTAACAAAGACATACACTGACACCAAGTAAAAAGACATACACTGACACCCAGTAACACAGACACACACGGACACCAAGTAGCAAAGACACAAACTTACACCAAGTAACACAGACACACACTGACACCCAGTAACAAAGACACACACTTACACCAAGTAACAAAGACATACACTTACACCAAGTAACAAAGATATAGACTGACACCAAGTACCAAAGACATACATTGATACCCAGTAACACAGACGCAAACTTACACCAAGTAACAAAGACATACACTGATACCCAGGAACACAGACACACACTTACACCAAGTAGCACAGACATACACTGACACCAAGTAACAAAGACATACACTGATATCCAGTAACACAGACACACACTTACACCAAGTAACAAAGACATACACTGACACCAAGTAACAAAGACATAAACTGACACCCAGTAACACAGACACACACTGACACCCAGTAACAAAGACATACACTGACACCAAGTGACAAAGACATACACTGATATCCAGTAACACAGACACACACTTACACCAAGTAACAAAGACATACACCGATACAAAGTAACACAGACACACACTTACACCAAGTAACAAACACATACATTGACACCAAGTAACAAAGACATAAACTGACACCCAGTAACACAGACACACACGGACACCAAGTAACAAAGACACACACTTACACCAAGTAACACAGACAAACACAGACACCCAGTAACACAGACACACACTCACACCAAGTAACAAAGACATACACTGACACCAAGTAACAAAGACATACACTTACACCAAGTAACAAAGACATACACTGACACCAAGTATCAAAGACATACACTGATACCCAGTAACACAGACACACACTTACACCAAGTAACACCGACATACACTGACACCAAGTAACAAAGACATGCACTGATACCCAGTAACACAGACACACTCTTACACCAAGTAACAAAGACAGACACTGATACCCAGTAACACAGACACACACTTACACCAAGTAACAAAGACATACACTGACACCAAGTAACAAAGACATAAACTGACACCCAGTAACACAGACACACACGGAGAGCAAGTAACAAAGACACACACTTACACCGAGTAACACAGACACACACTGACACCCAGTAACACAGACACATCCTTACACCAAGTAACAAAGACATACACTGACACCAAGTAACAAAGACATACTCTGATACCCAGTAACACAGACACACACTTACACCAAGTAACAAAGACATACACTGCACCCAGTAACACATAAGCACACTTACACCAAGTAACACAGACATACACTGACACCAAGTAACAAAGAAATACACTGATACCCAGTAACACAGACACACACATACACCAAGTAACAAAAACAGACACTGATACCCAGTAGCACAGACACACACTTACACCAAGTAACAAAGACATACACTGCACCCAGTAACACATAAGCACACTTACACCAAGTAACACAGACATACACTTACACCAAGTAACACAGACATACACTGACACCAAGTAACAAAGACATACTCTGATACCCAGTAACACAGACACACACTTACACCAAGTAACAAAGACATACACTGCACCCAGTAACACATAAGCACACTTACACCAAGTAACAAAGACATACACTGACACCAAGTAACAAAGACATACTCTGATACCCAGTAACACAGACACACACTTACACCAAGTAACAAAGACATACACTGCACCCAGTAACACATAAGCACACTTACACCAAGTAACACAGACATACATTTACACCAAGTCACAAAGACGCACACTGACACCCAGTAACAAAGACATACACTGACACCAAGTCACAAAGACATACACTGATACCCAGAAACAGTGACACACAATTACACCAAGTAACACAGACATACACTGACACCAAGTAACAAAGACATACACTGATACCCAGCAACACAGACACACACTTACACCAAGTAACAAAGACAGACAATGATACCCAGTAACACAGACACACACGTACACCAAGTAACAAAGACATACACTGACACCAAGTAACAAAGACATACACTTACACCAAGTAACAAAGACATACATTGACAACAAGTAAAAAAACATACACTGATACCCAGTAACACAGACACACACTTACACCATGTAGCACAGACATACACTGACACCAAGTAACAAAGACATACACTGATACCCAGTAACACAAACACACACGGACACCAAGTAACAAAGACAGACACTGATACCCAGTAACACAGACACACACGGACACCAAGTAACAAAGACACACACTTACACCAAGTAACACAGACACACACTGACACCCAGTAACACAGACACACACGTACACCAAGTAACAAAGACATACACTGACACCAAGTAACAAAGACATACACTTACTCCAAGTAACAAAGACATACACTGACACCAAGTAACAAAGACATACACTGATAACCAGTAACACAGACACAAACTTACACCAAGTAACAAAGACATACACTGATTCCCAGTAACACAGACACACAGTTACACCAAGTAGCACAGACATACACTGACACCAAGAAACAAAGACATACACTGATATCCAGTAACACAGACACACACTTACACCAAGTAACAAAGACATAGACTGACACCAAGTAACAAAGACATGAACTGACACCCAGTAACACAGACACACACTTACACCAAGTAACAAAGACATACACTGACACCAAGTAACAAAGACATAAACTGACACCCAGTAACACAGACACACAAGGACACCAAGTAACAAAGACACACACTTAAACCAAGTAACACAGACACACACTGATACCCAGTAACACAGACACACACTTACACCAAGTAACAAAGACATACACTGACACCAAGTAACAAAGACATACACTGATACCCAGTAACAGAGACACAAACTTACACCAAGAATCAAAGACATACACTGACACCCAGTAACACAGACACACACTTACACCAAGTAACAAAGACATACAATGACACCAAGTAACAATGACATACTCTGATACCCAGTAACACAGACACACACTTACACCCAGTAACAAAGACACACACTGACACCCAGTAACACAGACACACACGGAGAGCAAGTAACAAAGACACACACTTACAACAAGTAACACAGACACACACTGACACCCAGTAACACAGACACACACTTACACCAAGTAACAAAGACATACACTGACACCAAGTAACAATGACATACTCTGATACCCAGTAACACAGACACACACTTACACCCAGTAACAAAGACACACACTGACACCCAGTAACACAGACACACACTTACACCAAGTAACAAAGACATACAATGACACCAAGTAACAAATACATGCACTTACACCAAGTAACAAAGACATACACTGACGCCAAGTAACAAAGACACAGACTTACACCAAGTAACAAAGACATACACTGACGCCAAGTAACAAAGACACAGACTTACACCAAGTAACACAGACACACACTTACACCAAGTAACGCAGACATACACTGACACCCAGTAACAAAGACACACACTGACACCCAGTAACACAGACACACACTTACACCAAGTAACAAAGACATACAATGACACCAAGTAACAAATACATGCACTTACACCAAGTAACAAAGACATACACTGACATCAAGTAACAAAGACATACACTGATACCCAGTAACTCAGACACACACTTACACCAAGTAACAAAGAAATACACTGACACTAAGTAACAAAGACATACACTTACACCAAGTAACAAAGACATACACTGACACCAAGTAACAAAGACATACACTGATACCCAGTAACAGAGACACAAACTTACACCAAGTATTAAAGACATACACTGATACCCAGTAACACAGACACACACTTACACCAAGTAACACCGACATACACTGACACCAAGTAACAAAGACATACACTGATACCCAGTAACACAGACACACTCTTACACCAAGTAACAAAGACATAAACTGACACCCAGTAACACAGACACACACGGAGAGCAAGTAACAAAGACACACACTTACAACAAGTAACACAGACACACACTGACACCCAGTAACACAGACACACACTTACACCAAGTAACAAAGACATACACTGACACCAAGTAACAAAGACATACTCTGATACCCGGTAACACAGACACACACTTACACCAAGTAACGCAGACATACACTGAAACCAAGTAACAAAGACACACACTGACACCCAGTAACACAAACACACACGGACACCAAGTAACAAAGACAGACACTGATACCCAGTAACACAGACACACACGGACACCAAGTAACAAAGACACACACTTACACCAAGTAACACAGACACACACTGACACCCAGTAACACAGACACACACGTACACCAAGTAACAAAGACATACACTGACACCAAGTAACAAAGACATACACTTACTCCAAGTAACAAAGACATACACTGACACCAAGTAACAAAGACATACACTGATAACCAGTAACACAGACACAAACTTACACCAAGTAACAAAGACATACACTGATTCCCAGTAACACAGACACACAGTTACACCAAGTAGCACAGACATACACTGACACCAAGAAACAAAGACATACACTGATATCCAGTAACACAGACACACACTTACACCAAGTAACAAAGACATAGACTGACACCAAGTAACAAAGACATGAACTGACACCCAGTAACACAGACACACACTTACACCAAGTAACAAAGACATACACTGACACCAAGTAACAAAGACATAAACTGACACCCAGTAACACAGACACACAAGGACACCAAGTAACAAAGACACACACTTAAACCAAGTAACACAGACACACACTGATACCCAGTAACACAGACACACACTTACACCAAGTAACAAAGACATACACTGACACCAAGTAACAAAGACATACACTGATACCCAGTAACAGAGACACAAACTTACACCAAGAATCAAAGACATACACGTGATACCCAGTAACACAGACACACACTTACAACAAGTAACAAAGACATACACTGACACCAAGTAACAAAGACATACACTGATACGCAGTAACACAGACACACTCTTACACCAAGTAACAAAGACAGACACTGATACCCAGTAACACAGACACACACTTACACCAAGTAACAAAGACATACACTGACACCAAGTAACAAAGAAATAAACTGACACCCAGTAACACAGACACACACGGAGAGCAAGTAACAAAGACACACACTTACAACAAGTAACACAGACACACACTGACACCCAGTAACACAGACACACACTTACACCAAGTAACAAAGACATACACTGACACCAAGTAACAAAGACATACTCTGATACCCAGTAACACAGACACACACTTACACCAAGTAACAAAGACATACACTGATACCCAGTAACACAGACGCACACTTACACCAAGTAACGCAGACATACACTGACACCCAGTAACAAAGACACACACTGACACCCAGTAACACAGACACACACTTACACCAAGTAACAAAGACATACAATGACACCAAGTAACAAATACATGCACTTACACCAAGTAACAAAGACATACACTGACGCCAAGTAACAAAGACACAGACTTACACCAAGTAACAAAGACATACACTGACGCCAAGTAACAAAGACACAGACTTACACCAAGTAACACAGACACACACTTACACCAAGTAACGCAGACATACACTGACACCCAGTAACAGACACACACTGACACCCAGTAACACAGACACACACTTACACCAAGTAACAAAGACATACAATGACACCAAGTAACAAATACATGCACTTACAACAAGTAACAAAGACATACACTGACATCAAGTAACAAAGACATACACTGATACCCAGTAACTCAGACACACACTTACACCAAGTAACAAAGAAATACACTGACACCAAGTAACAAAGACATACACTTACACCAAGTAACAAAGACATACACTGACACCAAGTAACAAAGACATACACTGATACCCAGTAACAGAGACACAAACTTACACCAAGTATTAAAGACATACACTGATACCCAGTAACACAGACACACACTTACACCAAGTAACACCGACATACACTGACACCAAGTAACAAAGACATACACTGATACCCAGTAACACAGACACACTCTTACACCAAGTAACAAAGACATAAACTGACACCCAGTAACACAGACACACACGGAGTGCAAGTAACAAAGACACACACTTACAACAAGTAACACAGACACACACTGACACCCAGTAACACAGACACACACTTACACCAAGTAACAAAGACATACACTGACACCAAGTAACAAAGACATACTCTGATACCCAGTAACACAGACACACACTTACACCAAGTAACGCAGACATACACTGAAACCAAGTAACAAAGACACACACTGACACCCAGTAACAAAGACATACACTGACACCAAGTAACAAAGACACAGACTTACACCAGGTAACACAGACACACACTGACACCCAGTAACACAGACATACACTTACACCAAGCAACAAAGACATACAATGACACCAAGTAACAAATACATACACTTACACCAAGTAACAAAGACATACACTGACATCAAGTAACAAAGACTTACACTGATACCCAGTAACACAGACACACACTTACACCAAATAACAAAGACATACACTGATACCCAGTAACACAGACACACACTTACACCAAGTAACACAGACACACACTTACACCAAGTAACAAAGACAGACACTGATACCCAGTAACACAGACACACACTTACACCAAGTAACAAAGACATACACAGACACCAAGTAACACAGACACACACTTACACCAAGTAACACAGACATACACTGACACCAAGTAACAAAGACACACACTGACACCAGGTAACAAAGACATACATTGAAACCAAGAAACAAAGACATACACTGATACCCAGTAACACAGACACACACATACACCAAGTAGCACAGACATACACTGACACCAAGTAACAAAGACATACACTGATACACAGTAACACAAACACACACTTACACCAAGTAACAAAGACAGACACTGATACCCAGTAACACAGACACACACTTACACCAAGTAACAAAGACATACACTGACACCAAGTAACAAAGTCATGCACTGACACCCAGTAACACAGACACACACGGACACCAAGTAACAAAGACACACACTTACACCAAGTAACACAGACACACACTGACACCCAGTAACACAGACACACACTTACACCAAGTAACAAAGACATACACTGACACCAAGTAACAAAGACATACACTGACACCAAGTAACAAAGACATACACTGATACCCAGTAACAGAGACACAAACTTACACCAAGTATCAAAGACATACACTGATACCCAGTAACACAGACACACACTTACACCAAGTAACACCGACATACACTGACACCAAGTAACAAAGACATACACTGATACCCAGTAACACAGTCACACTCTTACACCAAGTAACAAAGACATAAACTGACAAACAGTTACACAGACACACACGGAGAGCAAGTAACAAAGACACACACTTACAACAAGAAACACAGACACACACTGACACCCAGTAACACAGACACACACTTACACCAAGTAACAAAGACATACACTGACACCAAGTAACAAAGACATACACTGATACCAAGTGACACAGACACACACTTACACCAAGTAACACAGACACACACTGACACCCAGTAACACAGACACACACTTACACCAAGTAACAAAGACATACACTGATACCCAGTAACAGAGACACAAACTTACACCAAGTATCAAAGACATACACTGATACCCAGTAACACAGACACACACTTACACCAAGTAACACCGACATACACTGACACCAAGTAACAAAGACATACACTGATACCCAGTAACAGAGACACAAACTTACACCAAGTATCAAAGACATACACTGATACCCAGTAACACAGACACACACTTACACCAAGTAACACCGACATACACTGACACCAAGTAACAAAGACATACTCTGATACCCAGTAACACAGACACACACTTACACCAAGTAACGCCGACATACACTGACACCAAGTAACAAAGACACACACTGACACCCAGTAACAAAGACATACACTGACACCAAGTAACAAAGACACAGACTTACACCAAGTAACACAGACACACACTGACACCCAGTAACACAGACATACACTTACACCAAGCAACAAAGACATACAATGACACCAAGTAACAAATACATACACTTACACCAAGTAACAAAGACATACACTGACATCAAGTAACAAAGACATACACTGATACCCAGTAACACAGACACACACCTTCACCAAGTAACAAAGACATACACTGATACCCAGTAACACAGACACACACTTACACCAAGTAACACAGACACACACTTACACCAAGTAACAAAGACAGACACTGATACCCAGTAACACAGACACACACTTACACCAAGTAACAAAGACATACACAGACACCAAGTAACAAAGACATAAACTGACACCCAGTAACACAGACACACACGGAAACCAAGTAACAAAGACATACACTGATACACAGTAACACAGACACACACCTACACCAAGTAACACAGACATCCACTGACACCAAGTAACAAAGACACACACTGACACCAAGTAACAAAGACATACATTGAAACCAAGAAACAAAGACATACACTGATAACCAGTAACACAGACACACACATACACCAAGTAGCACAGACATACACTGACACCAAGTAACAAAGACATACACTGATAGACAGTAACACAAACACACACTTACACCAAGTAACAAAGACAGACACTGATACCCAGTAACACAGACAAACACTTACACCAAGTAACAAAGACATACACTGACACCAAGTAACAAAGACATACACTGATACCCAGTAACAGAGACACAAACTTACACCAAGTATCAAAGACATACACTGATACCCAGTAACACAGACACACACTTACACCAAGTAACACCGACATACACTGACACCAAGTAACAAAGACATACACTGATACCCAGTAACACAGTCACACTCTTACACCAAGTAACAAAGACATAAACTGACAAACAGTAACACAGACACACACGGAGAGCAAGTAACAAAGACACACACTTACAACAAGTAACACAGACACACACTGACACCCAGTAACACAGACACACACTTACACCAAGTAACAAAGACATACACTGACACCAAGTAACAAAGACATACACTGATACCAAGTGACACAGACACACACTTACACCAAGTAACACAGACACACACTGACACCCAGTAACACAGACACACACTTACACCAAGTAACAAAGACATACACTGACACCAAGTAACAAAGACATACACTGACACCAAGTAACAAAGACATACACTGATACCCAGTAACAGAGACACAAACTTACACCAAGTATCAAAGACATACACAAATACCCAGTAACACAGACACACACTTACACCAAGTAACACCGACATACACTGACACCAAGTAACAAAGACATACACTGATACCCAGTAACAGAGACACAAACTTACACCAAGTATCAAAGACATACACTGATACCCAGTAACACAGACACACACTTACACCAAGTAACACCGACATACACTGACACCAAGTAACAAAGACATACTCTGATACCCAGTAACACAGACACACACTTACACCAAGTAACGCCGACATACACTGACACCAAGTAACAAAGACACACACTGACACCCATTAACGAAGACATACACTGACACCAAGTAACAAAGACACAGACTTACACCAAGTAACACAGACACACACTGACACCCAGTAACACAGACATACACTTACACCAAGCAACAAAGACATACAATGACACCAAGTAACAAATACATACACTTACACCAAGTAACAAAGACATACACTGACATCAAGTAACAAAGACATACACTGATACCCAGTGACACAGACACACACTTACACCAAGTAACAAAGACATACACTGATACCCAGTAACACAGACACACACTTACACCAAGTAACACAGACACACACTTACACCAAGTAACAAAGACAGACACTGATACCCAGTAACACAGACACACACTTACACCAAGTAACAAAGACATACACAGACACCAAGTAACAAAGACATAAACTGACACCCAGTAACACAGACACACACGGAAACCAAGTAACAAAGACATACACTGATACACTGTAACACAGACACACACTTACACCAAGTAACACAGACATCCACTGACAACAAGTAACAAAGACACACACTGACACCAAGTAACAAAGACATACATTGAAACCAAGAAACAAAGACATACACTGATACCCAGTAACACAGACACACACATACACCAAGTAGCACAGACATACACTGACACCAAGTAACAAAGACATACACTGATACACAGTAACACAAACACACACTTACACCAAGTAACAAAGACAGACACTGATACCCAGTAACACAGACAAACACTTACACCAAGTAACAAAGACATACACTGACACCAAGTAACAAAGTCATGCACTGACACCCAGTAACACAGACACACACGGACACCAAGTAACAAAGACACACACTTACACCAAGTAACACAGACACACACTGACACCCAGTAACACAGACACACACTTACACCAAGTAACAAAGACATACACTGACACCAAGTAACAAAGACATACACTTACACCAAGTAACAAAGACATACACTGACACCAAGTAACAAAGACATACACTGGTAACCAGTAACACAGACACACAGTTACACCAAGTAGCACAGACATACACTGACACCAAGAAACAAAGACATACACTGATATCCAGTAACACAGACACACACTTACACCAAGTAACAAAGACATAGACAGACACCAAGTAACAAAGACATAAACTGACACCCAGTAACACAGACACACACTTACACCAAGTAACAAAGACATACACTGACACCAAGTAACAAAGATATAAACTGACACCAAGAAACACAGACAGACACGGACACCAAGTAACAAAGACACACACTTACACCAAGTAACACAGACACACACTGACACCCAGTAACACAGACACACACTTACACCAAGTAACCAAGACATACACTGACACCAGGTAACAAAGACATACACTGATACCCAGTAACAGAGACACAAACTTACACCAAGTATCAAAGACATACACTGATACCTAGTAACACAGACACACACTTACACCAAGTAGCACAGACAGACACTGATACCCAGTAACACAGACACACACTTACACCAAGTAACAAAGACATACACTGACACCAAGTAACAAAGACATACACTGACACCCATTAACACAGAAACACACGGACACCAAGTAACAAAGACACAAACTTTTTCCAAGTAACATAGACACACACTGACACCCAGTAACACAGACACACACTTACACCAAGTAACAAAGACATACACTGACACCAAGTAACAAAGCCATACACTTACACCAAGTAACAAAGACATAGACTGACACCAAGTAACAAAGACATACACTGATACCCAGTAACACAGACACAAACTAACACCAAGTAACAAAGACATGCACTGATACCCAGGAACACAGACACACACTTACACCAAGTAGCACAGACATACACTGACACCAAGTAACAAAGACCTACACTGATACCCAGCAACACAGACACACTCTTACACCAAGTAACAAAGACAGACACTGATACCCAGTTACACAGACACACACTTACACCAAGTAACAAAGACATACACTGACACCCAGTAACACAGACACACACGGAGAGCAAGTAACAAAGACACACACTTACACCAAGTAACACAGACACACACTGACACCCAGTAACACAGACACACACTTACACCAAGTAACAAAGACATACACTGACACCAAGTAACAAAGACATACTCTGATACCCAGTAACACAGACACACACTTACACCAAGTAACGCAGACATACACTGACACCAAGTAACAAAGACACACACTGACACCCAGTAACAAAGACATACACTGACACCAAGTAACACAGACATACACTTACACCAAGCAACAAAGACATACAATGACACCAAGTAACAAATACATACACTTACACCAAGTAACAAAGACATACACTGACATCAAGTAACAAAGACATACACTGATACCCAGTAACACAGACACACACTTACACCAAGTAACAAAGACATACACTGATACCCAGTAACACAAACACACACTTACAACAAGTAACAAAGACAGACACTGATACCCAGTAACACAGACACACACTTACACCAAGTAACAAAGACATACACTGACACCAAGTAACAAAGACATACACTGACACCCAGTAACACAGACACACACGGACACCAAGTAACAAAGACACAAACTTTTTCCAAGTAACACAGACACACACTGACACCCAGTAACACAGACACACACTTACACCAAGTAACAAAGACATACACTGACACCAAGTAACAAAGACATACACTTACACCAAGTAACAAAGACATAGACTGACACCAAGTAACAAAGACATACACTGATACCCAGTAACACAGACACAAACTAACACCAAGTAACAAAGACATGCACTGATACCCAGGAACACAGACACACACTTACACCAAGTAGCACAGACATACACTGACACCAAGTAACAAAGACATACACTGATACCCAGTAACACAGACACACACTTACACCAAGTAACAAAGACATACACTGACACCAAGTAACAAAGACATAAACTGACACCCAGTAACACAGACACACACGGAGAGCAAGTAACAAAGACACACACTTACACCAAGTAACACAGACACACACTGACACCCAGTAACACAGACATACACTGACACCAAGTCACAAAGACATACACTGATACCCAGTAACACAGACACACACTTACACCACGTAACACAGACAAACACTGACACCAGGTAACAAAGACATACACTGACACCCAGTAACACAGACACACACAGACACCAAGTAACAAAGACATACAATGACACCAAGTAACAAAGACATACACTTATACCAAGTAACAAAGACATACACTGACACCAAGTAACACAGACACACACTTACACCAAGTAACACAGACATACACTGACACCAGGTAACAAAGAGATACACTGACACCCAGTAACACAGACACACACAGACACCAAGTAACAAAGACATACAATGACACCAAGTAACAAAGACATACACTTATACCAAGTAACAAAGACATACACTGACACCAAGTAACACAGACACACACTTACACCAAGTAACACAGACATACACTGACACCAAGTAACACAGACATACACTGACACCAAGTAACAAAGACAGACAATTTCACCAAGTAACAAAGACATACACTTGCACCAAGTATTTTGACATACACTGACACCAAGTAACAAAGACATACACTGATACCCAGTAACACAGACACACACTTACACCATGTAACAAAGACAAACACTGATACCCAGTAACACAGAAGCACACTTACACCAAGTAACACAGACATACACTGACACCAAGTAACAATGAAATACACTGATACCCAGTAACACAGACACACACTTACACCAAGTAACAAAGACAGTCACTGATACCCAGTAGCACAGACACACACTTACACCAAGTAACAAAGACATACACTGACACCAAGTCACAAAGACACACACTGACACCCAGTAACAAAGACATACACTGACACCAAGTCACAAAGACATACACTGATACCCAGAAATAGAGACACACAATTACACCAAGTAACACAGACATACACTGACACCAAGTAACAAAGACGGACACTGATACCCAGTAACACTGACACACACTTACACCAAGTAACAAAGACAGACACTGATAACCAGTAACACAGACACACACTTACACCAAGTAACAAAGACATACACTTACACCAAGTAACAAAGACATACATTGAAACCAAGAAACAAAGACATACACTGAGACCAAGTAACACAGACACACACATACACCAAGTAGCACAGACATACACTGACACAAAGTAACAAAGACATACACTGATACACAGTAACACAAACACACACTTACACCAAGTAACAAAGACAGACACTGATACCCAGTAACACAGACACACACTTACACCAAGTAACAAAGACATGCACTGACACCAAGTAACAAAGTCATGCACTGACACCCAGTAACACAGACACACACGGATACCAAGTAACAAAGACACACATTAACACCAAGTACCACAGACACACACTGACACCCAGTAACACAGACACACACTTACACCAAGTAACAAAGACATACACTGACACCAAGTAACAAAGACATACACTTACACCAAGTAACAAAGACATACACTGACACCAAGTAACAAAGACATACACTGGTAACCAGTAACACAGACACAATCTTACACCACGTAACAAAGACATACACTGATACCCAGTAACACAGACACACAGTTACACCAAGTAGCACAGACATACACTGACACCAAGAAACAAAGACATACACTGATATCCAGTAACACAGACACACACTTACACCAAGTAACAAAGACATAGACTGACTCCAAGTAACAAAGATATAAACTGATACCCAGTAACACAGACACACACGGACACCAAGTAACAAAGACACACACTTACACCAAGTAACACAGACACACACTTACACCCAGTAACACAGACACACACTTACACCAAGTAACAAAGACATACACTGACACCAAGTAACAAAGACATACACTGATACCCAGTAACAGAGACACAAACTTACACCAAGTATCAAAGACATACACTGATACCCAGTAACACAGACACACACTTACACCAAGTAGCACAGACATACACTGACACCAAGTAACAAAGACATACACTGATACCCAGTAAAACAAACACACACTTACAACAAGTAACAAAGACAGACACTGATACCCAGTAACACTGACACACACTTACACCAAGTAACAATGACATACACTGACACCAAGTAACAAACACATACACTGACACCCAGTGACACAGACACACACGGACACCAAGTAACAAAGACACAAACATTTTCCAAGTAACACAGACACACACTGACACCCAGTAACACAGACACACACTTACACCAAGTAACAAAGACATACACTGACACCAAGTAACAAAGACATACACTTACACCAAGTAACAAAGACATAGACTGACACCAAGTAACAAAGACATACACTGATACCCAGTAACACAGACACAAACTAACACCAAGTAACAAAGACATGCACTGATACCCAGGAACACAGACACACACTTACACCAAGTAGCACAGACATACACTGACACCAAGTAACAAGGACATACACTGATATCCAGTAACACAGACACACACTTACACCAAGTAACAAAGACATACACTGATACACAGTAACACAGACACACACTTACACCAAGTAACAAAAACATTCACTGACACCAAGTAACAAAGACATAAACTGACACCCAGTAACACAGACACACACGGACACCAAGTAACAAAGACACACACTTACACCAAGTAACACAGACACACACTGACACCCAGTAACACAGACACACACTTACACCAAGTAACAAAGACATACACTGACACCAAGTAACAAAGACATACACTTACACCAAGTAACAAAGACATACACTGACACCAAGTAAGCAAGACATACACTGATACCCAGTAACAGAGACACAAACTTACACCAAGTATCAAAGACATACACTGATACCCAGTAACACAGATACACACTTACACCAAGTAACACCGACATACACTGACACCAAGTAACAAAGACATGCACTGATACCCAGTAACACAGACACACTCTTACACCAAGTAACAAAGACAGACAGTGATACCCAGTAACACAGACACACACTTACACCAAGTAACAAAGACATACACTGACACCAAGTAACAAAGAAATAAACTGACACCCAGTAACACAGACACACGCGGAGAGCAAGTAACAAAGACACACACTTACACCAAGTAACACAGACACACACTGACACCCAGTAACACAGACACATCCTTACACCAAGTAACAAAGACATACACTGACACCAAGTAACAAAGACATACTCTGATACCCAGTAACACAGACACACACTTACACCAAGTAACAAAGACATACACTGATACCCAGTAACACATAAGCACACTTACACCAAGTAACACAGACATACACTGACACCAAGTAAGAAAGAATTACACTGATACCCAGTAACACAGACACACACTTACACCAAGTAACAAAGACATACACTGACACCAAGTCATAAAGACACACACTGACACCCAATAACAAAGACATACACTGACACCAAGTCACAAAGACATACACTGATACTCAGAAACAGTGACACACAATTACACCAAGTAACACAGACATACACTGACACCAAGTAACAAAGACATACACTGATACCCAGCAACACAGACAAACACTTACACCAAGTAACAAAGACAGACAATGATACCCAGTAACACAGACACACGCTGACACCAAGTAACAAAGACATACACTGACACCAAGTAACAAAGACATACACTTACACCAAGTAACAAAGACATACATTGACACCAAGTAACAAAGACATACACTGATACCCAGTAACACAGACACACACTTACACCAAGTAGCACAGACATACACTGACACCAAGTAACAAAGACATACACTGATAACCAGTAACACAAACACACACGGACTCCAAGTAACAAAGACAGACACTGATACCCAGTAACACAGACACACACTTACAACAAGTAACAAAGACATACACTGCCACCAAGTAACAAAGTCATACAATAACACCCAGTAACACAGACACACACGGACACCAAGTAACAAAGACATACACTGACACCAAGTAACAAAGACATACACTTACTCCAAGTAACAAAGAAATACACTGACACCAAGTAACAAAGAAATACACTGATAACCAGTAACACAGACACAAACTTACACCAAGTAACAAAGACATACACTGATACCCAGTAACACAGACGCACAGTTACACCAAGTAGCACAGACATACACTGACACCAATAAACAAAGACATACACTGATATCCAGTAACACAGACACACACGGACACCAAGTAACAAAGACACAAACATTTTCCAAGTAACACAGACACACACTGACACCCAGTAACACAGACACACACTTACACCAAGTAACAAAGACATACACTGACACCAAGTAACAAAGACATACACTTACACCAAGTAACAAAGACATAGACTGACACCAAGTAACAAAGACATACACTGATACCCAGTAACACAGACACAAACTAACACCAAGTAACAAAGACATGCACTGATACCCAGGAACACAGACACACACTTACACCAAGTAGCACAGACATACACTGACACCAAGTAACAAGGACATACACTGATATCCAGTAACACAGACACACACTTACACCAAGTAACAAAGACATACACTGATACACAGTAACACAGACACACCCTTACACCAAGTAACAAAAACATTCACTGACACCAAGTAACAAAGACATAAACTGACACCCAGTAACACAGACACACACGGACACCAAGTAACAAAGACACACACTTACACCAAGTAACACAGACACACACTGACACCCAGTAACACAGACACACACTTACACCAAGTAACAAAGACATACACTGACACCAAGTAACAAAGACATACACTTACACCAAGTAACAAAGACATACACTGACACCAAGTAAGCAAGACATACACTGATACCCAGTAACAGAGACACAAACTTACACCAAGTATCAAAGACATACACTGATACCCAGTAACACAGATACACACTTACACCAAGTAACACCGACATACACTGACACCAAGTAACAAAGACATGCACTGATACCCAGTAACACAGACACACTCTTACACCAAGTAACAAAGACAGACAGTGATACCCAGTAACACAGACACACACTTACACCAAGTAACAAAGACATACACTGACACCAAGTAACAAAGACATAAACTGACACCCAGTAACACAGACACACGCGGAGAGCAAGTAACAAAGACACACACTTACACCAAGTAACACAGACACACACTGACACCCAGTAACACAGACACATCCTTACACCAAGTAACAAAGACATACACTGACACCAAGTAACAAAGACATACTCTGATACCCAGTAACACAGACACACACTTACACCAAGTAACAAAGACATACACTGATACCCAGTAACACATAAGCACACTTACACCAAGTAACACAGACATACACTGACACCAAGTAAGAAAGAATTACACTGATACCCAGTAACACAGACACACACTTACACCAAGTAACAAAGACATACACTGACACCAAGTCATAAAGACACACACTGACACCCAATAACAAAGACATACACTGACACCAAGTCACAAAGACATACACTGATACTCAGAAACAGTGACACACAATTACACCAAGTAACACAGACATACACTGACACCAAGTAACAAAGACATACACTGATACCCAGCAACACAGACAAACACTTACACCAAGTAACAAAGACAGACAATGATACCCAGTAACACAGACACACGCTGACACCAAGTAACAAAGACATACACTGACACCAAGTAACAAAGACATACACTTACACCAAGTAACAAAGACATACATTGACACCAAGTAACAAAGACATACACTGATACCCAGTAACACAGACACACACTTACACCAAGTAGCACAGACATACACTGACACCAAGTAACAAAGACATACACTGATAACCAGTAACACAAACACACACGGACTCCAAGTAACAAAGACAGACACTGATACCCAGTAACACAGACACACACTTACAACAAGTAACAAAGACATACACTGCCACCAAGTAACAAAGTCATACAATAACACCCAGTAACACAGACACACACGGACACCAAGTAACAAAGACATACACTGACACCAAGTAACAAAGACATACACTTACTCCAAGTAACAAAGAAATACACTGACACCAAGTAACAAAGAAATACACTGATAACCAGTAACACAGACACAAACTTACACCAAGTAACAAAGACATACACTGATACCCAGTAACACAGACGCACAGTTACACCAAGTAGCACAGACATACACTGACACCAATAAACAAAGACATACACTGATATCCAGTAACACAGACACACACTTACACCAAGTAACAAAGACATAGACTGACACCAAGTAACAAAGACATAAACTGACACCCAGTAACACAGACACACACTTACACCAAGTAACAAAGACATACACTGACACCAAGTAACAAAGACATAAACTGACACCCAGTAACACAGACACACACGGACACCAAGTAACAAAGACACACACTTACACCAAGTAACACAGACACACACTGACACCCAGTAACACAGACACACACTTACACCAAGTAACAAAGACATACACTGACACCAAGTAACAAATACATGCACTGATACCCAGTAACAGAGACACAAACTTACACCAAGTATCAAAGACATACACGTGATACCCAGTAATACAGACACACACTTACAACAAGTAACAAAGACATACACTGACACCAAGTAACAAAGTCATACACTGACACCCAGTAACACAGACACACACGGACACCAAGTAACAAAGACACTCACTTACACCAAGTAACACAGACACACACTGACACCCAGTAACACAGACACACACTTACTCCAAATAACAAAGACATACACTGACACCAAGTAACAAAGAAATAAACTGATAACCAGTAACACAGACACAAACTTACACCAAGTATCAAAGACATACACTGATACCCAGTAACACAGACACACAGTTACACCAAGTAGCACAGACATACACTGACACCAAGAAACAAAGACATACACTGATATCCAGCAACACAGACACACACTTACACCAAGTAACAAAGACATAGACAGACACCAAGTAACAAAGACATAAACTGACACCCAGTAACACACACACACGGACACCAAGTAACAAAGACACACACTTACACCAAGTAACACAGACACACACTGACACCCAGTAACACAGACACACACTTACACCAAGTAACAAAGACATACACTGACACCAAGTAACAAAGACATACACTGATACCCAGTAACAGAGACACAAACTTACACCAAGTATCAAAGACATACACGTGATACCCAGTAATACAGACACACACTTACACCAAGTAACAAAGACATACACTGACACCAAGTAACAAAGACATACACTGATACCCAGTAACACAAACACACACTTACAACAAGTAACAAAGACAGACACTGATACCCAGTAAAACAGACACACACTTTCACCAAGTAACAAAGACATACACTGACACCAAGTAACAAAGACATACACTGACACCCAGTAACACCGACACACACGGACACCAAGTAACAAAGACACAAACTTACACCAAGTAACACAGACACACACTGACACCCAGTAACACAGACACACACTTACACCAAGTAACTAAGACATACACTTACACCAAGTAACAAAGACATACACTTACACCAAGTAACAAAGACATAGACTGACACCAAGTAACAAAGACATACACTGATACCCAGAAACACAGACACAAACTTACACAAAGTAACAAAGACATACACTGATACCCAGGAACACAGACACACACTTACATCAGTTAGCACAGACATACACTGACACCAAGTAACAAAGACATACACTGATATCCAGTAACACAGACACACACTTACACCAAGTAACAAAGACATACAATGACACCAAGTAACAAAGACATAAACTGACACCCAGTAACACAGACACACACTTACACCAAGTAACAAAGACATACACTGACACCAAGTAACAAAGACATAAACTGACACCCAGCAACACAGACACACACGGACACCAAGTAACAAAGACACACACTTACACCAAGTAACACAGACACACACTGACACCCAGTAACACAGACACACACTTACACCAAGTAACAAAGACATACACTGACACCAAGTAACAAAGACATACACTTACACCAAGTAACAAAGACATACACTGACACCAAGTAAGCAAGACATACACTGATACCCAGTAACAGAGACACAAACTTACACCAAGTATCAAAGACATACACTGACACCAAGTAACAAAGACATGCACTGATACCCAGTAACACAGACACACTCTTACACCAAGTAACAAAGACAGACAGTGATACCCAGTAACACAGACACACACTTACACCAAGTAACAAAGACATACACTGACACCAAGTAACAAAGACATAAACTGACACCCAGTAACACAGACACACGCGGAGAGCAAGTAACAAAGACACACACTTACACCAAGTAACACAGACACACACTGACACCCAGTAACACAGACACATCCTTACACCAAGTAACAAAGACATACACTGACACCAAGTAACAAAGACATACTCTGATACCCAGTAACACAGACACACACTTACACCAAGTAACAAAGACATACACTGATACCCAGTAACACATAAGCACACTTACACCAAGTAACACAGACATACACTGACACCAAGTAAGAAAGAATTACACTGATACCCAGTAACACAGACACACACTTACACCAAGTAACAAAGACATACACTGACACCAAGTCATAAAGACACACACTGACACCCAATAACAAAGACATACACTGACACCAAGTCACAAAGACATACACTGATACTCAGAAACAGTGACACACAATTACACCAAGTAACACAGACATACACTGACACCAAGTAACAAAGACATACACTGATACCCAGCAACACAGACAAACACTTACACCAAGTAACAAAGACAGACAATGATACCCAGTAACACAGACACACACTGACACCAAGTAACAAAGACATACACTGACACCAAGTAACAAAGACATACACTTACACCAAGTAACAAAGACATACATTGACACCAAGTAACAAAGACATACACTGATACCCAGTAACACAGACACACACTTACACCAAGTAGCACAGACATACACTGACACCAAGTAACAAAGACATACACTGATAACCAGTAACACAAACACACACGGACTCCAAGTAACAAAGACAGACACTGATACCCAGTAACACAGACACACACTTACAACAAGTAACAAAGACATACACTGCCACCAAGTAACAAAGTCATACAATAACACCCAGTAACACAGACACACACGGACACCAAGTAAAAAAGACATACACTGACACCAAGTAACAAAGACATACACTTACTCCAAGTAACAAAGAAATACACTGACACCAAGTAACAAAGAAATACACTGATAACCAGTAACACAGACACAAACTTACACCAAGTAACAAAGACATACACTGATACCCAGTAACACAGACGCACAGTTACACCAAGTAGCACAGACATACACTGACACCAATAAACAAAGACATACACTGATATCCAGTAACACAGACACACACTTACACCAAGTAACAAAGACATAGACTGACACCAAGTAACAAAGACATAAACTGACACCCAGTAACACAGACACACACTTACACCAAGTAACAAAGACATACACTGACACCAAGTAACAAAGACATAAACTGACACCCAGTAACACAGACACACACGGACACCAAGTAACAAAGACACACACTTACACCAAGTAACACAGACACACACTGACACCCAGTAACACAGACACACACTTACACCAAGTAACAAAGACATACACTGACACCAAGTAACAAATACATACACTGATACCCAGTAACAGAGACACAAACTTACACCAAGTATCAAAGACATACACGTGATACCCAGTAATACAGACACACACTTACAACAAGTAACAAAGACATACACTGACACCAAGTAACAAAGTCATACACTGACACCCAGTAACACAGACACACACGGACACCAAGTAACAAAGACACTCACTTACACCAAGTAACACAGACACACACTGACACCCAGTAACACAGACACACACTTACACCAAGTAACAAAGACATACACTGACACCAAGTAACAAATACATACACTTACTCCAAATAACAAAGACATACACTGACACCAAGTAACAAAGAAATACACTGATAACCAGTAACACAGACACAAACTTACACCAAGTATCAAAGACATACACTGATACCCAGTAACACAGACACACAGTTACACCAAGTAGCACAGACATACACTGACACCAAGAAACAAAGACATACACTGATATCCAGCAACACAGACACACACTTACACCAAGTAACAAAGACATAGACAGACACCAAGTAACAAAGACATAAACTGACACCCAGTAACACACACACACGGACACCAAGTAACAAAGACACACACTTACACCAAGTAACACAGACACACACTGACACCCAGTAACACAGACACACACTTACACCAAGTAACAAAGACATACACTGACACCAAGTAACAAAGACATACACTGATACCCAGTAACAGAGACACAAACTTACACCAAGTATCAAAGACATACACGTGATACCCAGTAATACAGACACACACTTACACCAAGTAACAAAGACATACACTGACACCAAGTAACAAAGACATACACTGATACCCAGTAACACAAACACACACTTACAACAAGTAACAAAGACAGACACTGATACCCAGTAAAACAGACACACACTTTCACCAAGTAACAAAGACATACACTGACACCAAGTAACAAAGACATACACTGACACCCAGTAACACCGACACACACGGACACCAAGTAACAAAGACACAAACTTACACCAAGTAACACAGACACACACTGACACCCAGTAACACAGACACACACTTACACCAAGTAACTAAGACATACACTTACACCAAGTAACAAAGACATACACTTACACCAAGTAACAAAGACATAGACTGACACCAAGTAACAAAGACATACACTGATACCCAGAAACACAGACACAAACTTACACAAAGTAACAAAGACATACACTGATACCCAGGAACACAGACACACACTTACATCAGTTAGCACAGACATACACTGACACCAAGTAACAAAGACATACACTGATATCCAGTAACACAGACACACACTTACACCAAGTAACAAAGACATACAATGACACCAAGTAACAAAGACATAAACTGACACCCAGTAACACAGACACACACTTACACCAAGTAACAAAGACATACACTGACACCAAGTAACAAAGACATAAACTGACACCCAGCAACACAGACACACACGGACACCAAGTAACAAAGACACACACTTACACCAAGTAACACAGACACACAGTGACACCCAGTAACACAGACACACACTTACACCAAGTAACAAAGACATACACTGACACCAAGTAACAAAGACATACACTTACACCAAGTAACAAAGACATACACTGACACCAAGTAACAAAGACATACTCTGATACCAAGTAACAGAGACACAAACTTACACCAAGTATCAAAGACATACACTGATACCCAGTAACACAGACACACACTTACACCAAGTAACACCGACATACACTGACACCAAGTAACAAAGACAGACACTGATACCCAGTAACACAGACACACTCTTACACCAAGTAACAAAGACAGACACTGATAACCAGTAACACAGACACACACTTACACCAAGTAACAAAGACATACACTGACACCAAGTAACAAAGACATAAACTGACACCCAGTAACACAGACACACACGGACACCAAGTAACAAAGACACACACTTACACCAAGTAACACAGACACACACTGACACCCAGTAACACAGACACACACTTACACCAAGTAACAAAGACATACACTGACACCAAGTAACAAATACATACACTGATACCCAGTAACAGAGACACAAACTTACACCAAGTATCAAAGACATACACGTGATACCCAGTAATACAGACACACACTTACAACAAGTAACAAAGACATACACTGACACCAAGTAACAAATTCATACACTGACACCCAGTAACACAGACACACACGGACACCAAGTAACAAAGACACACACTTACACCAAGTAACACAGACACACACTGACACCCAGTAACACAGACACACACTTACACCAAGTAACAAAGACATACACTGACACCAAGTAACAAATACATACACTTACTCCAAATAACAAAGACATACACTGACACCAAGTAACAAAGAAATACACTGATAACCAGTAACACAGACACAAACTTACACCAAGTAACAAAGACATACACTGATACCCAGTAACACAGACACACAGTTACACCAAGTAGCACAGACATACACTGACACCAAGAAACAAAGACATACACTGATATCCAGCAACACAGACACACACTTACACCAAGTAACAAAGACATAGACTGACACCAAGTAACAAAGACATAAACTGACACCCAGTAACACAGACACACACTTACACCAAGTAACAAAGACATACACTGACGCCAAGTAACAAAGACATAAACTGACACCCAGTAACACAGACACACACGGACACCAAGTAACAAAGACACACACTTACACCAAGTAACACAGACACACACTGACACCCAGTAACACAGACACACACTTACACCAAGTAACTAAGACATACACTTACACCAAGTAACAAAGACATACACTTACACCAAGTAACAAAGACATAGACTGACACCAAGTAACAAAGACATACACTGATACCCAGAAACACAGACACAAACTTACACAAAGTAACAAAGACATACACTGATACCCAGGAACACAGACACACACTTACATCAGTTAGCACAGACATACACTGACACCAAGTAACAAAGACATACACTGATATCCAGTAACACAGACACACACTTACACCAAGTAACAAAGACATACAATGACACCAAGTAACAAAGACATAAACTGACACCCAGTAACACAGACACACACTTACACCAAGTAACAAAGACATACACTGACACCAAGTAACAAAGACATAAACTGACACCCAGCAACACAGACACACACGGACACCAAGTAACAAAGACACACACTTACACCAAGTAACACAGACACACAGTGACACCCAGTAACACAGACACACACTTACACCAAGTAACAAAGACATACACTGACACCAAGTAACAAAGACATACACTTACACCAAGTAACAAAGACATACACTGACACCAAGTAACAAAGACATACACTGATACCCAGTAACAGAGACACAAACTTACACCAAGTATCAAAGACATACACTGATACCCAGTAACACAGACACACACTTACACCAAGTAACACCGACATACACTGACACCAAGTAACAAAGACATACACTGATACCCAGTAACACAGACACACTCTTACACCAAGTAACAAAGACAGACACTGATAACCAGTAACACGGACACACACTTACACCAATTAACAAAGACATACACTGACACCAAGTAACAAAGACATACACTGACACCCAGTAACACAGACACACACGGAGAGCAAGTAACAAAGACACACACTTACACCAAGTAACAAAGACATAAACTGACACCAAGTAACACAGACACACACTGACACCCAGTAACACAGACACACACTTACACAAAGTAACAAAGACATACACTGACACCAAGTAACAAAGACACAAACTTACACCAAGTAACAAAGACATACACTGACACCAAGTAACAAAGACATACACTGATGCCCAGTAACAGAGACACAAACTTACACCAAGTATCAAATACATACACTGATACCCAGTAACACAGACACACACTTACACCAAGTAACACCGACATACACTGACACCAAGTAACAAAGACATACATTGATACCCAGTAACACAGACACACACTTACACCAAGTAACAAAGACAGACACTGATACCCAGTAACACAGACACGCACTTACACCAAGTAACAAAGACATACACAGACACCAAGTAACAAAGACATAAACTGACACCCAGTAACTCAGACACACACTGACACCCAGTAACACAGACACACACTTACACCAAGTAACAAAGACATACACTGACACCATGCAGCAAAGACATACACTTACACCAAGTAACAAAGCCATACACTGACACCAAGTAACAAAGACATACACTTATACCCAGTAACAGAGACACAAACTTACACCAAGTATCAAAGACATACACTGATACCCAGTAACACAGACACACACTTACACCAAGTAACACCGACATACACTGACATCAAGTAACAAAGACATACAATGATACCCAATAACACAGACACACTCTTACACAAAGTAACAAAGACAGACACTGATACCCAGAAACACAGACACACACTTACACCAAGTAACAAAGACATACACTGACACCAAGTAACAAAGACATAAACTAACACCCAGTAACACAGACACACACGGAGAGCAAGTAACAAAGACACACACTTACACCAAGTAACACAGACACAAACTTCCACCAAGTAACAAAGACATACACTGACACCAAGTAACAAATACATACAATTACACCAAGTAACAAATACATACACTGACATCAAGTAACCAAGAAATACACTGATACCCATTAACACAGACACACACTTACACCAGTAGCAAAGACATACACTGATACCCAGTAACACAGACACACACTTACACCAAGTAACACCGTCATACACTGACACCAAGTAACAAAGACATACACTGATACCCAGTAACACAGACAAACTCTTACACCAAGTAACAAAGACATACTCTGATACCCAGTAACACAGACATACACTGACACCAAGTAACAAAGACACAGACTTACAGCAAGTAACACAGACACACACTGACAGCCAGTAACACAGACACACACTTACACCAAGTAACAAAGACATACAATGACACCATGTAACAAATACATACACTTACACCAAGTAACAAAGACATACACTGACATCAAGTAACCAAGACATACACTGATACCCAGTAACACAGACACACACTTACACCAGTAACAAAGACATACACTGATAACCAGTAACACAGACACACACTTATACCAAGTAACACAGACATACACTGACACCAAGTAACAAAGACATACATTGATACCCAGTAACGCAGACACACACTTACACCAAGTAACAAAGAAATACACAGACACCAAGTAACAAAGACATAAACTGACACCCAGTAACACAGACACACACTGACACCCAGTAACACAGACACACACTTACACCAAGTAACACAGACACACACTGACACCCAGTAACACAGACACACACTTACACCAAGTAACAAAGACATACACTTACACCAAGTAACAAAGACATACACTGACACCAAGGAACAAAGACGTACACTTACACCAAGTAACAAAGACATAGACTGACACCAAGTAACAAAGACATACACTGATACCCAGGAACACTGACACAAACTTACACCAAGTAACAAAGACATACACTGATACCCAGGAACACAGACACACACTTACACCAAGTAGCACAGACATACACTGACACCAAGTAACAAAGACATACACTGATATCCAGTAACACAGACACACACTTACACCAAGTAACAAAGAAGACATACACTGACACCAAGTAACAAAGACATAAACAGACACCCAGTAACACAGACACACACTTACACCAAGTAACAAAGACATACACTGACACCAAGTAACAAAGACATAAAATGACACCCAGTAACACAGACGCACACGGACACCAAGTAACAAAGACATACACTTACACCAAGTAACACAGACACACACTGACACCCAGTAACACAGACACACACTTACACAAAGTAACAAAGACATACACTGACACCAAGTAACAAAGACATACACTTACACCAAGTAACAAAGACATACACTGACACCAAGTAACAAAGACAGACACTGATACCCAGTAACACAGACACACACTTACACCAAGTAACAAAGACATACACAGACACCAAGTAACAAAGACATAAACTGACACCCAGTAACACAGACACACACTGACACCAAGTAACACAGACACACACTTTCACCAAGTAACAAAGACATACACTGACACCAAGTAACAAAGACATACACTTACACCAAGTAACAAAGACATACACTGACAGCAAGTAACAAAGACATACACTTATACCCAGTAACAGAGACACAAACTTACACCAAGTATCAAAGACATACACTGATACCCAGTAACACAGACACACACTTACACCAAGTAACACCGACATACACTGACACCAAGTAACAAAGACATACACTGATACCCAGTAACACAGACACACTCTTACACCAAGTAACAAAGACAGACACTGATACCCAGTAACACAGACACACACTTGCACCAAGTAGCAAAGACATACACTGACACCAAGTAACAAAGATATAAACTAACACCCAGTAACACAGACACACACGGAGAGCAAGTAACAAAGACACACACTTACACCAAGTAACACAGACACACACTTACACCAAGTAACAAAGACATACACTGACACCAAGTAACAAATACATACAATTACACCAAGTAACAAAGACATACACTGACATCAAGTAACCAAGACATACACTGATACCCATTAACACAGACACACACTTACACCAGTAACAAAGACATACACTGATACCCAGTAACACAGACACACACTTACACCAAATAACACAGACATACACTGACACCAAGTAACAAAGACATACATTGATACCCAGTAACAGAGACACACACTTACACCAAGTAACAAAGACAGACACTGATACCCAGTAACACAGACACACACTTACATCAAGTAACAAAGACATACACAGACACCAAGTAACAAAGACATAAACTGACACCCAGTAACACAGACACACACTGACACCCAGTAACACAGACACACACTTACACCAAGTAACACAGACACGTACTGACACCCAGTAACACAGACACACACTTACACCAAGTAACAAAGACATACACTTACACCAATTAACAAAGACATACACTGACACCAAGTAACAAAGACATACACTTACACCAAGTAACAAAGACATAGACTGACACCAAGTAACAAAGACATACACTGATACCCAGTAACACAGACACAAACTTACACCAAGTAACAAAGACATACACTGATACCCAGGAACACAGACACACACTTACACCAAGTAGCACAGTCATACACTGACACCAAGTAACAAAGACATACACTGATATCCAGTAACACAGACACACACTTACACCAAGTAACAAAGACATACACTGACACCAAGTAACAAAGACATAAACAGACACCCAGTAACACAGACACACACTTACACCAAGTAACAAAGGCATACACTGACACCAAGTAACAAAGACATAAACTGACACCCAGTAACACAGACACACACGGACACCAAGAAACAAAGACACACACTTACACCAAGTAACACAGACACACACTGACACCCAGTAACACATACACATACTTACACCAAGTAACAAAGACAAACACTGACACCAAGTAACAAAGACATACACTTACACCAAGTAACAAAGACATACACTGACACCAAGTAACAAAGACATACACTTATACCCAGTAACAGAGACACAAACTTACACCAAGTATCAAAGACATGCACTGATACCCAGTAACACAGACACACACTTACACCAAGTAACACCGACATACACTGACACCAAGTAACAAAGACATACACTGATACCCAGTAACACAGACACACACTTACACCAAGTAACAAAGACAGACACTGATACCCAATAACACAGACACACACTTACATCAAGTAACAAAGACATACACTGACACCAAGTAACAGAGACATAAACTGACACCCAGTAACACAGACACACACGGAGAGCAAGTAACAAAGACACACACTTACACCAAGTAACACAGACACACACTTACACCAAGTAACAAAGACATACACTGACACCAAGTAACAAAGACATACTCTGATACCCAGTAACACAGACATACACTGACACCAAGTAACAAAGACACAGACTTACACCAAGTAACACAGACACACACTGACACCCAGTAACACAGACACACACTTAAACCAAGTAACAAAGACATACAATGACACCATGTAACAAATACATACACTTACACCAAGTAACAAAGACATACACTGACATCAAGTAACCAAGACATACACTGATACCCAGTAACACAGACACACACATACACCAGTAACAAAGACATACACTGATACCCAGTAACACAGACACACACTTACACCAAGTAACACAGACATACACTGACACCAAGTAACAAAGACATACATTGATACCCAGTAACACAGACACACACTTACACCAAGTAACAAAGACATACACAGACACCAAGTAACAAAGACATAAACTGACACCCAGTAACACAGACACACACTGACACCCAGTAACACAGACACACACTTGCACCAAGTAACACAGACACACACTGACACCCAGTAACACAGACACACACTTACACCAAGTAACAAAGACATACACTTACACCAAGTAACAAAGACATACACTGACACCAAGGAACAAAGACGTACACTTACACCAAGCAACAAAGACATACACTGATACCCAGTAACACAGACACAAACTTACACCAAGTAACAAAGACATACACTGATACCCAGGAACACAGACAAACACTTACACCAAGTAGCACAGACATACACTGACACCAAGTAACAAAGACATACACTGATATCCAGTAACACAGACACACACTTACACCAAGTAACAAAGAAGACATACACTGACACCAAGTAACAAAGACATAAACAGACACCCAGTAACACAGACACACACGGACACCAAGTAACAAAGACATACACTTACACCAAGTAACACAGACACACACTGACACGCAGTAACACAGACACACACTTACACAAAGTAACAAAGACATACACTGACACCAAGTAACAAAGACATACACTGATACCCAGTAACACAGACACTAACTTACACCAAGTAACAAAGACATACACTGACACCAAGTAACAAAGACAGACACTGATACCCAGTAACAGAGACACAAACTTACACCAAGTATCAAAGACATACACTGACACCCAGTAACACAGACACACACTTACACCAAGTAACACCGACATACACTGACACCAAGTAACAAAGACATACATTGATACCCAGTAACACAGACACACACTTACACCAAGTAACAAAGACAGACACTGATACCCAGTAACACAGACACACACTTACACCAAGTAACAAAGACATACACAGACACCAAGTAACAAAGACATAAACTGACACCCAGTAACACAGACACACACTGACACCCAGTAACACAGACACACACTTACACCAAGTAACAAAGACATACACTGACACCAAGTAACAAAGACATACACTTACACCAAGTAACAAAGACATACACTGACACCAAGTAACAAAGACATACACTTATCCCCAGTAACAGAGACACACACTTACACCAAGTATCAAAGACATACACTGATACCCAGTAACACAGACATACACTGACACCAAGGAACAAAGACGTACACTTACACCAAGTAACAAAGACATAGACTGACACCAAGTAACAAAGACATACACTAATAACCAGTAACACAGACACAAACTTACACCAAGTAACAAAGACATACAATGATACCCAGGAACACAGACACACACTTACACCAAGTACCACAGACATGCACTGACACCAAGTAACAAAGACATACACTGATATCCAGTAACACAGACACACACTTACACCAAGTAACAAAGAAGACATACACTGACACCAAGTAACAAAGACATACACTGACACCAAGTAACAAAGTCATACACAGACACCCAGTTACACAGACACACACGGACACCAAGTAACAAAGACACACACTTACACCAAGTAACACAGACACACACTGACACCCAGTAACACAGACACACACTTACACCAAGTAACAAAGACATACACTGACACCAAGTAACAAAGACATAAACTGACACCCAGTAACACAGACACACACGGAGAGCAAGTAACAAAGACACACACTAACACCAAGTAACACAGACACACACTTACACCTAGTAACAAAGACATACACTGACACCAAGTAACAAAGACATACTCTGATACCCAGTAACACAGACATACACTGACACCAAGTAACAAAGACACAGACTTACACCAAGTAACACAGACACACACTGACACCCAGTAACACAGACACACACTTAAACCAAGTAACAAAGACATACAATGATACCATGTAACAAATACATACACTTACACCAAGTAATAAAGACATACACTGACATCAAGTAACCAAGACATACACTGATACCCAGTAACACAGACACACACTTACACCAGTAACAAAGACATACACTGATACCCAGTAACACAGACACACACTTACACCAAGTAACACAGACATACACTGACACCAAGTAACAAAGACATACATTGATACCCAGTAACACAGACACACACTTACACCAAGTAACAAAGACATACACAGACACCAAGTAACAAAGACATAAACTGACACCCAGTAACACAGACACACACTGACACCCAGTAACACAGACACACACTTGCACCAAGTAACACAGACACACACTGACACCCAGTAACACAGACACACACTTACACCAAGTAACAAAGACATACACTTACACCAAGTAACAAAGACATACACTGACACCAAGGAACAAAGACGTACACTTACACCAAGTAACAAAGACATAGACTGACACCAAGTAACAAAGACATACACTGATACCCAGTAACACAGACACTAACTTACACCAAGTAACAAAGACATACACTGATACCCAGGAACACAGACACACACTTACACCAAGTAGTCACAGACATACACTGACACCAAGTAACAAAGACATACACTGATATCCAGTAACACAGACACACACTTACACCAAGTAACAAAGAAGACATACACTGACACCAAGTAACAAAGACATAAATAGACACCCAGTAACACAGACACATTCTTACACCAAGTAACAAAGACATACACTGACACCAAGTAACAAAGACATAAACTGACACCCAGTAACACAGACACACACGGACACCAAGTAACAAAGACATACACTTACACCAAGTAACACAGACACACACTGACACCCATTAACACAGGCACACACTTACATAAAGTAACAAAGACATACACTGACACCAAGTAACAAAGACATACACTTACACCAAGTAACAAAGACATACACTGACACCAAGTAACAAAGACATACACTGATACCCAGTAACAGAGACACAAACTTACACCAAGTATCAAAGACATACACTGATACCCAGTAACACAGACACACACTTACACCAAGTAACACCGACATACACTGACACCAGGTAACAAAGACATACACTGATACCCAGTAACACAGACACACACTTACACCATGTAACAAAGACAGACACTGATACCCAGTAACACAGACACACACTTACACCAAGTAACAAAGACATACACAGACACCAAGTAACAAAGACATAAACTGACACCCAGTAACACAGACACACACTGACACCCAGTAACACAGACACACACTTACACCAAGTAACAAAGACATACACTTACACCAAGTAACAAAGACATACACTGACACCAAGTAACAAAGACATACACTTATACCCAGTAACAGAGACACAAACTTACACCAAGTGTCAAAGACATACACTGATACCCAGTAACACAGACACACACTTACACCAAGTAACACCGACATACACTGACACCAAGTAACAAAGACATACACTGATACCCAGTAACACAGACACACTCTTACACCAAGTAACAAAGACAGACACTGATACCCAGTAACACAGACACACACTTACACCAAGTAACAAAGACATACACTGACACCAAGTAACAAAGACATAAACTGACACCCAGTAACGCAGACACACACGGAGAGCAAGTAACAAAGACACACACTTACACCAAGTAACACAGACACACACTTACACCAAGTAACAAAGACATACACTGACACCAAGTAACAAAGACATACTCTGATACCCAGTAGCACAGACACACACTTACACCAAGTAACAAAGACATACACTGATACTCAGTAACACAGACACACACTTACACCAAGTAACGCAGACATACACTGACACCAAGTAACAAAGACACACACTGACACTCAGGAACAAAGACATACACTGACACCAAGTAACAAAGACACAAACTTACACCATGTAACACAGACACACACTGACACCCAGTAACACAGACACACACTTACACCAAGTAACAAAGACATACAATGACACCAAGTAACAAATACATACACTTACACCAAGTAACAAATACATACACTGACATCAAGTAACAAAGACATACACTGATACCCAGTAACACAGACACACACTTACACCAAGTAACGCAGACATACACTGACACCTAGTAACAAAGACACGCACTGACACCCAGTAACAAAGACATACACTGACACCAAGTAACAAAGACACAGACTTACACCAAGTAACACAGACACACACTGACACCCAGTAACACAGACACACACTTACACCAAGTATCAAAGACATACACTTACACCAAGTAACAAAGACATACACTGACACCAAGGAACAAAGACGTACACTTACACCAAGTAACAAAGACATAGACTGACACCAAGTAACAAAGACATACACTGATACCCAGTAACACAGACACAAACTTACACCAAGTAACAAAGACATACACTGACACCAAGGAACAAAGACGTACACTTACACCAAGTAACAAAGACATAGACTGACACCAAGTAACAAAGACATACACTGATACCCAGTAACACAGACACAAACTTACACCAAGTAACAAAGACATACACTGATATCCAGTAACACAGACACACACTTACACCAAGTAACAAAGAACACATACAATGACACCAAGTAACAAAGACATAAACAGACACCCAGTAACACAGACACACACTTACACCAAGTAACAAAGACATACACTGACACCAAGTAACAAAGACATAAACTGACACCCAGTAACACAGACACTCACGGACACCAGGTAACAAAGACATACACTTACACCAAGTAACACAGACACACACTGACACCCAGTAACACAGACACACACTTACACAAAGTAACAAAGACATACACTGACACCAAGTAACAAAGACATACACTTACACCAAGTAACAAATACATACACTGACACCAAGTACAAAGACATACACTGATACCCAGTAACAGAGACACAAACTTACACCAAGTATCAAAGACATACACTGATACCCAGTAACACAGACACACACTTACACCAAGTAACACCGACATACACTGACACCAAGTAACAAAGACATACACTGATACCCAGTAACACAGACACACTCTTACACCAAGTAACAAAGACAGACACTGATACCCAGTAACACAGACACACACTTACACCAAGTAACAAAGACATACACTGACACCAAGTAACAAAGACATAAACTGACACCCAGTAACACAGACACACACGGAGAGCAAGTAACAAAGACACACACTTACACCAAGTAACACAGACACACACTTACACCAGGTAACAAAGACATACACTGATACCCAGTAACACAGACACACACGGACACCAAGTAACAAAGACATACACTGATACCCAGTAACACAGACACACACTTACACCAAGTAACACAGACATACACTGACACCAAGTAACAAAGACATACATTGATACCCAGTAACACAGACACACACTTACACCAAGTAACAAAGACAGACACTGATACCCAGTAACACAGACACACACTTACACCAAGTAACAAAGACATACACAGATACCAAGTAACAAAGACATAAACTGACACCCAGTAACACAGACACACACGGACACCAATTAACAAAGACTAACACTTACACCAAGTAACACAGACACGTACTGTCACCCAGTAACACAGACACACACTAACACCAAGTAACAAAGACATACACTTACACCAAGTAACAAAGACAGACACTGATACCCAGTAACACAGACACACACTGACACCCAGTAACACAGACACACACTTACACCAAGTAACAAAGACATACACTGACACCAAGTAACAAAGACATACACTTACACCAAGTAACAAAGACATACACTGACACCAAGTAACAAAGACATACACTGATACCCAGTAACACAGAAACACACTTACACCAAGTAACAAAGACATGCACTAATACCCAATAACACAGACACACACTTACACCAAGTAACACAGACATACACTGACACCAAGTAACAAAGACATACACTGATACCCAGTAACACAGACACACACTTACACCAAGTAACAAAGACATACACTGATACCCAATAACACAGACACACAGTGACACCCAGTAACACAGACACACACTTACACCAAGTAACAAAGACATACACTGACACCAAGTAACAAAGACATACACTTACACCAAGTAACAAGGACAAGCACTGATACCCAGTAACACAGACACACACTTACGCCAAGTAACACAGACACGTACTGTCACCCAGTAACACAGACACACACTAACACCAAGTAACAAAGACATACACTTACACCAAGTAACAAAGACAAACACTGATACCCAGTAACACAGACACACACTTACACCAAGTAACACAGACACGTACTGACACCCAGTAACACAGACACACACTTACACCAAGTAGCACAGACATACACTGACACCAAGTAACAAAGACATACACTGATACCCAGTAACACAAACACACACTTAAAACAAGTAACAAAGACATACACTGATACCCAGTAACACAGACACACACGGAGAGCAAGTAACAAAGACACACACTTACACCAAGTAACACAGTCACACAGTGACACCCAGTAACACAGACACACACTTATACCAAGTAACAAAGACATACACTGACACCAAGTAACAAAGACATACTCTGATACCCAGTAACACAGACACACACTTACACCAAGTAACAAAGACATACACTGATACCCAGTAACACAGACACACACTTACACCAAGTAACGCAGACATACACTGACACCAAGTAACAAAGACACACACTGACACCCAGTAACAAAGACATACACTGACACCAAGTAACAAAGACACAGACTTACACCAAGTAACACAGACACACACAGACACCCAGTAACACAGACATACACTTACACCAAGTAACAAAGACATACAATGACACCAAGTAACAAATACATACAATTACACCAAGTAACAAAGACATACACTGACATCAAGTAATGCAAGACATACACTGATACCCAGTAACACAGACACACACTTACACCAAGTAACAAAGACATACACTGACACCAAGTAACAAAGACATAAACTGACACCCAGTAACACAGACACACACGGAGAGCAAGTAACAAAGACACACACTTACACCAAGTAACACAGACACACACTTACACCAGGTAACAAAGACATACACTGATACCCAGTAACACAGACACACACGGACACCAAGTAACAAAGACATACACTGATACCCAGTAACACAGACACACACTTACACCAAGTAACACAGACATACACTGACACCAAGTAACAAAGACATACATTGATACCCAGTAACACAGACACACACTTACACCAAGTAACAAAGACAGACACTGATACCCAGTAACACAGACACACACTTACACCAAGTAACAAAGACATACACAGATACCAAGTAACAAAGACATAAACTGACACCCAGTAACACAGACACACACGGACACCAATTAACAAAGACTAACACTTACACCAAGTAACACAGACACGTACTGTCACCCAGTAACACAGACACACACTAACACCAAGTAACAAAGACATACACTTACACCAAGTAACAAAGACAGACACTGATACCCAGTAACACAGACACACACTGACACCCAGTAACACAGACACACACTTACACCAAGTAACAAAGACATACACTGACACCAAGTAACAAAGACATACACTTACACCAAGTAACAAAGACATACACTGACACCAAGTAACAAAGACATACACTGATACCCAGTAACACAGAAACACACTTACACCAAGTAACAAAGACATGCACTAATACCCAATAACACAGACACACACTTACACCAAGTAACACAGACATACACTGACACCAAGTAACAAAGACATACACTGATACCCAGTAACACAGACACACACTTACACCAAGTAACAAAGACATACACTGATACCCAATAACACAGACACACAGTGACACCCAGTAACACAGACACACACTTACACCAAGTAACAAAGACATACACTGACACCAAGTAACAAAGACATACACTTACACCAAGTAACAAGGACAAGCACTGATACCCAGTAACACAGACACACACTTACGCCAAGTAACACAGACACGTACTGTCACCCAGTAACACAGACACACACTAACACCAAGTAACAAAGACATACACTTACACCAAGTAACAAAGACAAACACTGATACCCAGTAACACAGACACACACTTACACCAAGTAACACAGACACGTACTGACACCCAGTAACACAGACACACACTTACACCAAGTAGCACAGACATACACTGACACCAAGTAACAAAGACATACACTGATACCCAGTAACACAAACACACACTTAAAACAAGTAACAAAGACATACACTGATACCCAGTAACACAGACACACACGGAGAGCAAGTAACAAAGACACACACTTACACCAAGTAACACAGTCACACAGTGACACCCAGTAACACAGACACACACTTATACCAAGTAACAAAGACATACACTGACACCAAGTAACAAAGACATACTCTGATACCCAGTAACACAGACACACACTTACACCAAGTAACAAAGACATACACTGATACCCAGTAACACAGACACACACTTACACCAAGTAACGCAGACATACACTGACACCAAGTAACAAAGACACACACTGACACCCAGTAACAAAGACATACACTGACACCAAGTAACAAAGACACAGACTTACACCAAGTAACACAGACACACACAGACACCCAGTAACACAGACATACACTTACACCAAGTAACAAAGACATACAATGATACCAAGTAACAAATACATACAATTACACCAAGTAACAAAGACATACACTGACATCAAGTAATGCAAGACATACACTGATACCCATTAACACAGACACACACTTACACCAGTAAGAAAGACATACACTGATACCCAGTAACACAGACACACACTTTAACCAAGTAACACAGACATACACTGACACCAAGTAACAAAGACATACATTGATACCCAGTAACACAGACACATACTTACACCAAGTAACAAAGACAGACACTGATACCCAGTAACACAGACACACACTTACATCAAGTTACAAAGACATACACAGACACCAAGTAACAAAGACATAAACTGACACCCAGTAACACAGAAACACACTGACACCCAGTAACACAGACACACACTTACACCAAGTAACACAGACACGTACTGACACCCAGTAACACAGACACACACTTACACCAAGTAACAAAGACGTACACTTACACCAAGTAACAAAGACATACACTGACACCAAGTAACAAAGACATACACTTACACCAAGTAACAAAGACATAGACTGACACCAAGTAACAAAGGCATACACTGATACCCAGTAACACAGACACAAACTTACACCAAGTAACAAAGACATACACTGATACCCAGGAACACAGACACACACTTACACCAAGTAGCACAGACATACACTGACACCAAGTAACAAAGACATACACTGATATCCAGTAACACAGACACACACTTACACCCAGTAACACAGACACACACGGACACCAAGTAACAAAGACACACACTTACACCAAGTAACACAGACACACACTGACACCCAGTAACACATAAACACACTTACACCAAGTAACAAAGACATACACTGACACCAAGTAACAAAGACATACACTTACACCAAGTAACAAAGACATACACTGACACCAAGTAACAAAGACATACACTGATACCCAGTAACAGAGACACAAACTTACACCAAGTATCAAAGACATACACTGATACCCAGTAACACAGACACACACTTACACCAAGTAACACCGACATATACTGACACCAAGTAACAAAGACATACACTGATACCCAGTAACACAGACACACTCTTACACCAAGTAACAAAGACAGACACTGATACCCAGTAACACAGACACACACTTACACCAAGTAACAAAGACATACACTGACACCAAGTAACAAAGACATAAACTGACACCTAGTAACACAGACACACTCGGAGAGCAAGTAACAAAGACACACACTTACACCAAGTAACACAGAAACACACTTACACCAAGTAACAAAGACATACACTGACACCAAGTAACAAAGACATACTCTGATACCCAGTAACACAGACACACACTTACACCAAGTAACAAAGACATACACTGATACCCAGTAACACAGACACACACTTACACCAAGTAACAAAGACATACACTGACACCAAGTAACAAAGACACACACTGACACTCAGTAACAAAGACATACACTGACACCAAGTAACACAGACACAGACTTACACCAAGTAACACAGACACACACTGACACCCAGTAACACAGACACACACTTACACCAAGTAACAAAGACATACAATGACACCAAGTAACAAATACATACACTTACACCAAGTAACAAAGACATACACTGACATCAAGTAACAAAGACATACACTGATACCCAGTAACATAGACACACACTTACACCAAGTAACGCAGACATACACTGACATCAAGTAACAAAGACACACACTGACACCCAGTATCAAAGACTTACACTGACACCAAGTAACAAAGACACAGACTTACACCAAGTAACACAGACACACACTGACAGCCAGTAACACAGACACACACTTACACCAAGTAACAAAGACATACAATGACACCAAGTAACAAATACATACCCAGTAACACAGACACACACTTACACCAGTAACAAAGACATACACTGATACCCAGTAACACAGACACACACTTACACCAAGTAACACAGACATACACTGACACCAAGTAACAAAGACATACATTGATACCCAGTAACAGAGACACACACTTACACCAAGTAACAAAGACAGACACTGATACCCAGTAACACAGACACACACTTACACCAAGTAACAAAGACATACACAGACACCAAGTAACAAAGACATAAACTGACACCCAGGAACACAACACACACGGACACCAATTAACAAAGACACACACTTACACCAAGTAACACAGACACACACTGACACCCAGTAACAAAGACACACACTTACACCAAGTAACAAAGACGTACACTGAAACCAAGTAACAAAGACATACACTTACACTAAGTAACAAAGACATACACTGACACCAAGTAACAAAGACATACACTGATACCCAGTAACACAGACACACACTTACACCAAGTAACAAAGACATACACTGATACCCAATAACACAGACACACACTTACACCAAGTAACACAGACATTCACTGACACCAAGTAACAAAGACATACACTGATACCCAGTAACACAGACACACACTTACACCAAGTAACAAAGACATACACTGACACCAGGCAACAAAGACATACACTGACACTCAGTAACACAGAAACACACGGACACCAAGTAACAAAGACATACTCTGATACCCAGTAACACAGACACACAATTACACCAAGTAACACAGACATACACTGACACCAAGTAACAAAGACATACATTGATACCCAGTAACATAGACACACACTTACACCAAGTAACAAAGACAGACACTGATACCCAGTAACACAGACACACACTTACACCAAGTAGCAAAGACATACACAGACACCAAGTATCAAAGACATAAACTGACACCCAGTAATACAGACACACACGGACACCAATTAACAAAGACACACACTTACACCAAGTAACACAGACACTCACTGACACCCAGTAACACAGACACACACTTACAGCAAGTAACAAAGACATACACTGACACCAAGTAACAAAGACATACACTTACACCAAGTAACAAAGACATACACTGACACCAAGTAACAAAGACATACACTGATACCCAGTAACACAGACACACACTTACACCAAGTAACAAAGACATACACTGATACCCAATAACACAGACACACACTTACACCAAGTAACACAGACATACACTGACACCAAGTAACAAAGACATATACTGATACCCAGTAACACAGACCCACACTTACACCAAGTAACAAAGACATACACTGATACCCAATAACACAGACACACACTGACTCCCAGTAACACAGACACAAACTTACACCAAGTAACAAAGACATAAACTGACACCAAGTAACAAAGACATACACTTACACCAAGTAACAAAGACATACACTGATACCCAGTAACACAGACACACACTAACACCAAGTAGCACAGACATACACTGACACCAAGTAACAAAGACATACACTGATACCCAGTAACACAAACACACACTTACAACAAGTAACAAAGACAGACACTGATACCCAGTAACACAGACACACACTTACACCAAGTAACAAAGACATACACTGACACCAAGTAACAAAGACATACACTGACACCCAGTAACACAGACACACACGGACACCAAGTAACAAAGACACACACTTACACCGAGTAACACAGACACACACTTACACCAAGTAACAAAGTCAGACACTGATACCCAGTAACACAGACACACACTTACACCAAGTAACAAAGACATACACAGACACCAAGTAACAAAGACATAAACTGACACCCAGTAACACAGACACACACGGACACCAATTAACAAAGACACACACTTACACCAAGTAACACAGACACACACTGACACCCAGTAACACAGACACACACTTACACCAAGTAACACAGACATACACTGACACCAAGTAACAAAGACATACACTGATACCCAGTAACACAGACACACACTTACACCAAGTAACAAAGACATACACTGATACCCAATAACACAGACACACACTGACACCCAGTAACGCAGACACACACTTACACCAAGTAACAAAGACATACACTGACACCAAGTAACAAAGACATACACTTACACCAAGTAACAAAGAAATACACTGATACCCAGTAACACAGACACACACTAACACCAAGTAACAAAGACATACACTGATACCCAGTAACACAGACACACACTTACACCAAGTAGCACAGACATACACTGACACCAAGTAACAAAGACATACACTGATACCCAATAACACAGACACACACTTACACCAAGTAACACAGACATTCACTGACACCAAGTAACAAAGACATACACTGATACCCAGTAACACAGACACACACTTACACCAAGTAACAAAGACATACACTGACACCAGGTAACAAAGACATACACTGACACTCAGTAACACAGAAACACACGGACACCAAGTAACAAAGACATACTCTGATACCCAGTAACACAGACACACAATTACACCAAGTAACACAGACATACACTGACACCAAGTAACAAAGACATACATTGATACCCAGTAACATAGACACACACTTACACCAAGTAACAAAGACAGACACTGATACCCAGTAACACAGACACACACTTACACCAAGTAACAAAGACATACACAGACACCAAGTAACAAAGACATAAACTGACACCAAGTAAGACAGACACACACGGACACCAATTAACAAAGACACACACTGACACCCAGTATCAAAGACATACACTGACACCAAGTAACAAAGACACAGACTTACACCAAGTAACACAGACACACAGTGACACCCAGTAACACAGACACACACTTACACCAAGTAACAAAGACATACAATGACACCAAGTAACAAATAAATACCCAGTAACACAGACACACACTTACACCAGTAACAAAGACATACACTGATACCCAGTAACACAGACACACACTTACACCAAGTAACACAGACATACACTGACACCAAGTAACAAAGACATACATTGATACTCAGTAACACAGACACACACTTACACCAAGTAACAAAGACAGACACTGATACCCAGTAACACAGACACACACTTACACCAAGTAACAAAGACATACACAGACACCAAGTAACAAAGACATAAACTGACACCCAGTAACACAGACACACACGGACACCAATTAACAAAGACACATACTTACACCAAGTAACACAGACACACACTGACACCCAGTAACAAAGACACACACTTACACCAAGTAACACAGACGTACACTGAAACCATGTAACAAAGACATACACTTACACCAAGTAACAAAGACATACACTGACACCAAGTAACAAAGACATACACTGATACCCAGTAACACAGACACACACTTACACCAAGTAACAAAGACATACACTGATACCCAATAACACAGACACACACTTACACCAAGTAACAAAGACATACACTGACACCAAGTAACAAAGACATACACTGATACCCAGTAACACAGACACACACTTACACCAAGTAACAAAGACATACACTGACACCAGGTAACAAAGACATACACTGACACTCAGTAACACAGACACACACGGACACCAAGTAACAAAGACACACTCTGATACCCAGTAACACAGACACACAATTACACCAAGTAACACAGGCATACACTGACACCAAGTAACAAAGTCATACATTGATACCCAGTAACATAGACACACACTAACACCAAGTAACAAAGACAGACACTGATACCCAGTAACACAGACATACACTGATACCCAGTAACACAAACACACACTTACAACAAGTAACAAAGACAGACACTGATACCCAGTAACACAGACACACACTTACACCAAGTAACAAAGACATACACTGACACCAAGTAACAAAGACATACACTGACACCCAGTAACACAGACACACACGGACACCAAGTAACAAAGACACACACTTACACCGAGTAACACAGACACACACTTACACCAAGTAACAAAGTCAGACACTGATACCCAGTAACACAGACACACACTTACACCAAGTAACAAAGACATACACAGACACCAAGTAACAAAGACATAAACTGACACCCAGTAACACAGACACACACGGACACCAATTAACAAAGACACACACTTACACCAAGTAACACAGACACACACTGACACCCAGTAACACAGACACACACTTACACCAAGTAACACAGACATACACTGACACCAAGTAACAAAGACATACACTGATACCCAGTAACACAGACACACACTTACACCAAGTAACAAAGACATACACTGATACCCAATAACACAGACACACACTGACACCCAGTAACGCAGACACACACTTACACCAAGTAACAAAGACATACACTGACACCAAGTAACAAAGACATACACTTACACCAAGTAACAAAGAAATACACTGATACCCAGTAACACAGACACACACTAACACCAAGTAACAAAGACATACACTGATACCCAGTAACACAGACACACACTTACACCAAGTAACACAGACATTCACTGACACCAAGTAACAAAGACATACACTGATACCCAGTAACACAGACACACACTTACACCAAGTAGCACAGACATACACTGACACCAAGTAACAAAGACATACACTGATACCCAATAACACAGACACACACTTACACCAAGTAACACAGACATTCACTGACACCAAGTAACAAAGACATACACTGATACCCAGTAACACAGACACACACTTACACCAAGTAACAAAGACATACACTGACACCAAGTAACAAAGACATACACTGACACTCAGTAACACAGAAACACACGGACACCAAGTAACAAAGACATACTCTGATACCCAGTAACACAGACACACAATTACACCAAGTAACACAGACATACACTGACACCAAGTAACAAAGACATACATTGATACCCAGTAACATAGACACACACTTACACCAAGTAACAAAGACAGACACTGATACCCAGTAACACAGACACACACTTACACCAAGTAACAAAGACATACACAGACACCAAGTAACAAAGACATAAACTGACACCCAGTAAGACAGACACACACGGACACCAATTAACAAAGACACACACTGACACCCAGTATCAAAGACATACACTGACACCAAGTAACAAAGACACAGACTTACACCAGGTAACACAGACACACAGTGACACCCAGTAAAACAGACACACACTTACACCAAGTAACAAAGACATACAATGACACCAAGTAACAAATAAATACCCAGTAACACAGACACACACTTACACCAGTAACAAAGACATACACTGATACCCAGTAACACAGACACACACTTACACCAAGTAACACAGACATACTCTGACACCAAGTAACAAAGACATACATTGATACCCAGTAACACAGACACACACTTACACCAAGTAACAAAGACAGACACTGATACCCAGTAACACAGACACACACTTACACCAAGTAACAAAGACATACACAGACACCAAGTAACAAAGACATAAACTGACACCCAGTAACACAGACACACACGGACACCAATTAACAAAGACACATACTTACACCAAGTAACACAGACACACACTGACACCCAGTAACAAAGACACACACTTACACCAAGTAACACAGACGTACACTGAAACCATGTAACAAAGACATACACTTACACCAAGTAACAAAGACATACACTGACACCAAGTAACAAAGACATACACTGATACCCAGTAACACAGACACACACTTACACCAAGTAACAAAGACATACACTGATACCCAATAACACAGACACACACTTACACCAAGTAACAAAGACATACACTGACACCAAGTAACAAAGACATACACTGATACCCAGTAACACAGACACACACTTACACCAAGTAACAAAGACATAGACTGACACCAGGTAACAAAGACATACACTGACACTCAGTAACACAGACACACACGGACACCAAGTAACAAAGACACACTCTGATACCCAGTAACACAGACACACAATTACACCAAGTAACACAGGCATACACTGACACCAAGTAACAAAGTCATACATTGATACCCAGTAACATAGACACACACTAACACCAAGTAATAAAGACAGACACTCATACCCAGTAACACAGACACACACTTACACCAAGTAACAAAGACATACACAGACACCAAGTAACAAAGACATAAACTGACACCCAGTAATACAGACACACACGGACACCAATTAACAAAGACACACACTTACACCAAGTAACACAGACACACACTGACACCCAGTAACACAGACACACACTTACACCAAGTAACAAAGACATACACTGACACCAAGTAACAAAGACATACACTTACACCAAGTAACAAAGACATACACTGACACCAAGTAACAAAGACATACACTGATACCCAGTAACACAGACACACACTTACACCAAGTAACAAAGACATACACTGATACCCAATAACACAGACACACACTTACACCAAGTAACACAGACATACACTGACACCAAGTAACAAAGACATACACTAATACCCAGTAACACAGACACACACTTACACCAAGTAACAAAGACATACACTGACACCAAGTAACAAAGACATACACTGACACCCAGTAACACAGACACACACGGACACCAAGTAACAAAGACACACACTTACACCGAGTAACACAGACACACACTTACACCAAGTAACAAAGTCAGACACTGATACCCAGTAACACAGACACACACTTACACCAAGTAACAAAGACATACACAGACACCAAGTAACAAAGACATAAACTGACACCCAGTAACACAGACACACACGGACACCAATTAACAAAGACACACACTTACACCAAGTAACACAGACACACACTGACACCCAGTAACACAGACACACACTTACACCAAGTAACACAGACATACACTGACACCAAGTAACAAAGACATACACTGATACCCAATAACACAGACACACACTTACACCCAGTAACGCAGACACACACTTACACCAAGTAACAAAGACATACACTGACACCAAGTAACAAAGACATACACTTACACCAAGTAACAAAGAAATACACTGATACCCAGTAACACAGACACACACTAACACCAAGTAACAAAGACATACACTGATACCCAGTAACACAGACACACACTTACACCAAGTAACACAGACATTCACTGACACCAAGTAACAAAGACATACACTGATACCCAGTAACACAGACACACACTTACACCAAGTAGCACAGACATACACTGACACCAAGTAACAAAGACATACACTGATACCCAATAACACAGACACACACTTACACCAAGTAACAAAGACATACACTGACACCAAGTAACAAAGACATACACTGACACTCAGTAACACAGAAACACACGGACACCAAGTAACAAAGACATACTCTGATACCCAGTAACACAGACACACAATTACACCAAGTAACACAGACATACACTGACACCAAGTAACAAAGACATACATTGATACCCAGTAACATAGACACACACTTACACCAAGTAACAAAGACAGACACTGATACCCAGTAACACAGACACACACTTACACCAAGTAACAAAGACATACACAGACACCAAGTAACAAAGACATAAACTGACACCCAGTAAGACAGACACACACGGACACCAATTAACAAAGACACACACTGACACCCAGTATCAAAGACATACACTGACACCAAGTAACAAAGACACAGACTTACACCAGGTAACACAGACACACAGTGACACCCAGTAAAACAGACACACACTTACACCAAGTAACAAAGACATACAATGACACCAAGTAACAAATAAATACCCAGTAACACAGACACACACTTACACCAGTAACAAAGACATACACTGATACCCAGTAACACAGACACACACTTACACCAAGTAACACAGACATACTCTGACACCAAGTAACAAAGACATACATTGATACCCAGTAACACAGACACACACTTACACCAAGTAACAAAGACAGACACTGATACCCAGTAACACAGACACACACTTACACCAAGTAACAAAGACATACACAGACACCAAGTAACAAAGACATAAACTGACACCCAGTAACACAGACACACACGGACACCAATTAACAAAGACACATACTTACACCAAGTAACACAGACACACACTGACACCCAGTAACAAAGACACACACTTACACCAAGTAACACAGACGTACACTGAAACCATGTAACAAAGACATACACTTACACCAAGTAACAAAGACATACACTGACACCAAGTAACAAAGACATACACTGATACCCAGTAACACAGACACACACTTACACCAAGTAACAAAGACATACACTGATACCCAATAACACAGACACACACTTACACCAAGTAACAAAGACATACACTGACACCAAGTAACAAAGACATACACTGATACCCAGTAACACAGACACACACTTACACCAAGTAACAAAGACATAGACTGACACCAGGTAACAAAGACATACACTGACACTCAGTAACACAGACACACACGGACACCAAGTAACAAAGACACACTCTGATACCCAGTAACACAGACACACAATTACACCAAGTAACACAGGCATACACTGACACCAAGTAACAAAGTCATACATTGATACCCAGTAACATAGACACACACTAACACCAAGTAACAAAGACAGACACTCATACCCAGTAACACAGACACACACTTACACCAAGTAACAAAGACATACACAGACACCAAGTAACAAAGACATAAACTGACACCCAGTAATACAGACACACACGGACACCAATTAACAAAGACACACACTTACACCAAGTAACACAGACACACACTGACACCCAGTAACACAGACACACACTTACACCAAGTAACAAAGACATACACTGACACCAAGTAACAAAGACATACACTTACACCAAGTAACAAAGACATACACTGACACCAAGTATCAAAGACATACACTGATACCCAGTAACACAGACACACACTTACACCAAGTAACAAAGACATACACTGATACCCAATAACACAGACACACACTTACACCAAGTAACACAGACATACACTGACACCAAGTAACAAAGACATACACTGATACCCAGTAACACAGACCCACACTTACACCAAGTAACAAAGACATACACTGATACCCAATAACACAGACACACACTGACACCCAGTAACACAGACACAAACTTACACCAAGTAACAAAGACATACACTGACACCAAGTAACAAAGACATACACTTACACCAAGTATCAAAGACATACACTGATACCCAGTAACACAGACACACACTTACACCAAGTAGCACAGACATACACTGACACCAAGTAACAAAGACATACACAGATACCCAGTAACACAAACACACACTTACAACAAGTAACAAAGACAGACACTGATACCCAGTAACACAGACACACACTTACACCAAGTAACAAAGACATACACTGACACCAAGTAACAAAGACATACACTGACACCCAGTAACACAGACACACACGGACACCAAGTAACAAAGACACACACTTACACCGAGTAACACAGACACACACTTACACCAAGTAACAAAGACATACACTGACACCAAGTAACAAAGACATACACTGATACCCAGTAACACAGACACACTCTTACACCAAGTAACAAATACTTACACTGATACCCAGTAACACAGACACACACTTACACCAAGTAACAAAGACATACACTGACACCAAGTAACAAAGACATCCACTGATACCCAGTAACACAGACACACACTTACACCAGGTAACGCAGACATACACTGACACCAAGTAACAAAGACACACACTGACACCCAGTAACAAAGACATACACTGACACCAAGTAACAAAGACACAGACTTACACGAAGTAACACAGACACACACTGGCACCCAGTAACACAGACACACACTTACACCAAGTAACAAAGACATACAATGACACCAAGTAACAAATACATACCCAGTAACACAGACACACACTTACACCAGTAACAAAGACATACACTGATACCCAGTAACACAGACACACACTTACACCAAGTAACACAGACATACACTGACACCAAGTAACAAAGACATACATTGATACCCAGTAACACAGACACACACTTACACCAAGTAACAAAGACAGACACTGATACCCAGTAACACAGACACACACTTACACCAAGTAACAAAGACATACACAGACACCAAGTAACAAAGACATAAACTGACACCCAGTAACACAGACACACACGGACACCAATTAACAAAGACACACACTTACACCAAGTAACACAGACACACACTGACACCCAGTAACACAGACACACACTTACACCAAGTAACACAGACATACACTGACACCAAGTAACAAAGACATACACTGATACCCAGTAACACAGACACACACTTACACCAAGTAACAAAGACATACACTGATACCCAATAACACAGACACACACTGACACCCAGTAACGCAGACACACACTTACACCAAGTAACAAAGACATACACTGACACCTAGTAACAAAGACATACACTTACACCAAGTAACAAAGAAATACACTGATACCCAGTAACACAGACACACACTAACACCAAGTAACAAAGACATACACTGATACCCAGTAACACAGACACACACTTACACCAAGTAGCACAGACATACACTGACACCAAGTAACAAAGACATACACTGATACCCAGTAACACAAACACACACTTACAACAAGTAACAAAGACAGACACTGATACCCAGTAACACAGACACACACTTACACCAAGTAACAAAGACATACACTGAAACCAGGTAACAAAGACATACACTGACCCCCAGTAACACAGACACACACGGACACCAAGTAACAAAGACATACACTTACACCAAGTAACAAAGACATACACTGATACCCAGTAACACAGACACACACTAACACCAGGTAGCACAGACATACACTGACACCAAGTAACAAAGACATACACTGATACCCAGTAACACAAACACACACTTACAACAAGTAACAAAGACAGACACTGATACCCAGTAACACAGACACACACTTACACCAAGTAACAAAGACATACACTGACACCAAGTAACAAAGACATACACTGACACCCAGTAACACAGACACACACGGACACCAAGTAACAAAGACACACACTTACACCGAGTAACACAGACACACACTTACACCAAGTAACAAAGACATACACTGACACCAAGTAACAAAGACATACACTGATACCCAGTAACACAGACAGACTCTTACACCAAGTAACAAAGACTTACACTGATACCCAGTAACACAGACACACACTTACACCAAGTAACAAAGACATACACTGACACCAAGTAACAAAGACATCCACTGTTACCCAGTAACACAGACACACACTTACACCAAGTAACGCAGACATACACTGACACCAAGTAACAAAGACACACACTGACACCCAGTAACAAAGACATACACTGACACCAAGTAACAAAGACACAGACTTACACCAAGTAACACAGACACACACTGGCACCCAGTAACAGAGACACACACTTACACCAATTAACAAAGACATACAATGACACCAAGTAACAAATACATACCCAGTAACACAGACACACACTTACACCAGTCACAAAGACATACACTGATACCCAGTAACACAGACATACACTTACACCAAGTAACACAGACATACACTGACACCAAGTAACAAAGACATACATTGATACCCAGTAACACAGACACACACTTACACCAAGTAACAAAGACAGACACTGATACCCAGTAACACAGACACACACTTACACCAAGTAACAAAGACATACACAGACACCAAGTAACAAAGACATAAACTGACACCCAGTAACACAGACACACACGGACACCAATTAACAAAGACACACACTTACACCAAGTAACACAGACACACACTGACACCCAGTAACACAGACACACACTTACACCAAGTAACACAGACATACACTGACACCAAGTAACAAAGACATACACTGATACCCAGTAACACAGACACACACTTACACCAAGTAACAAAGACATACACTGATACCCAATAACACAGACACACACTGACACCCAGTAACGCAGACACACACTTACACCAAGTAACAAAGACATACACTTACACCAAGTAACAAAGACATACACTTACACCAAGTAACAAAGAAATACACTGATACCCAGTAACACAGACACACACTAACACCAAGTAACAAAGACATACACTGATACCCAGTAACACAGACACACACTTACACCAAGTAGCACAGACATACACTGACACCAAGTAACAAAGACATACACTGATACCCAGTAACACAAACACACACTTACAACAAGTAACAAAGACAGACACTGATACCCAGTAACACAGACACACACTTACACCAAGTAACAAAGACATACACTGACACCAGGTAACAAAGACATACACTGACACCCAGTAACACAGACACACACTGACGCCAAGTAACAAAGACATACACTGATACCCAGTAACACAGACACACACTTACACCAAGTAACACAGACATACACTGAAACCAAGTAACAAAGATATACATTGATACCCAGTAACACAGACACACATTTACACCAAGTAACACAGACAGACACTGATACCCAGTAACACAGACACACACTTACACCAAGTAACAAAGACATACACAGACACCAATTAGCAAAGACATAAACTGACACCCAGTAACACAGACACACACGGACACCAATTAACAAAGACACACACTTACACCAAGTAGCTCAGACATACACTGACACCAAGTAACAAAGACATACACTGATATCCAGTAACACAGACACATACTTACACCAAGTGACAAAAACATACACTGACACCAAGTAACAAAGACATAAACAGACACCCAGTAACACAGACACACACTTACACCAAGTAACAAAGACATACACTGACACCAAGTAACAAAGACATAAACTGACACCCAGTAACACAGACACACACGGACACCAAGTAACAAAGACACACACTTACACCAAGTAACACAGACACACACTGACACCCAGTAACACATACACACACTTACACCAAGTAACAAAGACATACACTGACACCAAGTAACAAAGACATACACTTACACCAAGTAACAAAGACATACTCTGACACCAAGTAACAAAGACATACACTTATACCCAGTAACAGAGACACAAACTTACACTAAGTATCAAAGACATACACTGATACCCAGTAACACAGACACACACTTACACCAAGTAACACCGACATACACTGACACCAAGTAACAAAGACATACACTGATACCCAGTAACACAGACACACTCTTACTCCAAGTAACAAAGACAGACACTGATACCCAGTAACACAGACACACACTTACACCAAGTAACAAAGACATACACAGACACCAAGTAACAAAGACATAAACTGACACCCAGTAACACAGACACACACGGACACCAATTAACAAAGACACACACTTACACCAAGTAACACAGACACACACTGACACCCAGTAACACAGACACACACTTACACCAAGTAACACAGACATACACTGACACCAAGTAACAAAGACATACACTGATACCCAGTAACACAGACACACACTTACACCAAGTAACAAAGACATACACTGATACCCAATAACACAGACACACACTGACACCCAGTAACGCAGACACGCACTTACACCAAGTAACAAAGACAGACACTGACACCAAGTAACAAAGACATACACTTACACCAAGTAACAAAGACATACACTGATACCCAGTAACACAGACACACACTTACACCAAGTAACACAGACATACACTGACACCAAGTAACAAAGACATACACTGATACCCAGTAACACAGACACACACTTACACCAAGTAACAAAGACATACACTGATACCCAATAACACAGACACACACTGACACCCAGTAACGCAGACACACACTTACACCAAGTAACAAAGACATACACTGACACCAAGTAACAAAGACATACACTTACACCAAGTAACAAAGAAATACACTGATACCCAGTAACACAGACACACACTAACACCAAGTAACAAAGACATACACTGATACCCAGTAACACAGACACACACTTACACCAAGTAGCACAGACATACACTGACACCAAGTAACAAAGACATACACTGATACCCAGTAACACAAACACACACTTACAACAAGTAACAAAGACAGACACTGATACCCAGTAACACAGACACACACTTACACCAAGTAACAAAGACATACACTGACACCAGGTAACAAAGACATACACTGACACCCAGTAACACAGACACACACGGACACCAAGTAACAAAGACATACACTTACACCAAGTAACAAAGACATACACTGATACCCAGTAACACAGACACACACTAACACCAAGTAGCACAGACATACACTGACACCAAGTAACAAAGACATACACGGATACCCAGTCACTCAAACACACACTTACAACAAGTAACAAAGACAGACACTGATACCCAGTAACACTGACACACACTTACACCAAGTAACAAAGACATACACTGACACCAAGTAACAAAGACATACACTGACACCCAGTAACACAGACACACACGGACACCAAGTAACAAAGACACACACTTACACCGAGTAACACAGACACACACTTACACCAAGTAACAAAGACATACACTGACACCAAGTAACAAAGACATACACTGATACCCAGTAACACAGACACACTCTTACACCAAGTAACAAAGACTTACACTGATACCCAGTAACACAGACACACACTTACACCAAGTAACAAAGACATACACTGACACCAAGTAACAAAGACATCCACTGATACCCAGTAACACAGACACACACTTACACCAAGTAACGCAGACATACACTGACACCAAGTAACAAAGACACACACTGACACCCAGTAACAAAGACATACACTGACACCACGTAACAAAGACACAGACTTACACCAAGTAACACAGACACACACTGGCACCCAGTAACACAGACACACACTTACACCAAGTAACAAAGACATACAATGACACCAAGTAACAAATACATACCCAGTAACACAGACACACACTTACACCAGTCACAAAGACATACACTGATACCCAGTAACACAGACACACACTTACACCAAGTAACACAGACATACACTGACACCAAGTAACAAAGACATACATTGATACCCAGTAACACAGACACACACTTACACCAAGTAACAAAGACAGACACTGATACCCAGTAACACAGACACACACTTACACCAAGTAACAAAGACATACACAGACACCAAGTAACAAAGATATAAACTGACACCCAGTAACACAGACACACACGGACACCAATTAACAAAGACACACACTTACACCAAGTAACACAGACACACACTGACACCCAGTAACACAGACACACACTTACACCAAGTAACACAGACATACACTGACACCAAGTAACAAAGACATACACTGATACCCAGTAACACAGACACACACTTACACCAAGTAACAAAGACATACACTGATACCCAATAACACAGACACACACTGACACCCAGTAACGCAGACACGCACTTACACCAAGTAACAAAGACAGACACTGACACCAAGTAACAAAGACATACACTTACACCAAGTAACAAAGACATACACTGATACCCAGTAACACAGACACACACTTACACCAAGTATCACAGACATACACTGACACCAAGTAACAAAGACATACACTGATACCCAGTAACACAAACACACACTTACAACAAGTAACAAAGACAGACACTGATACCCAGTAACACAGACACACACTTACACCAAGTAACAAAGACATACACTGACACCAGGTAACAAAGACATACACTGACACCCAGTAACACAGACACACATGGACACCAAGTAACAAAGACACACACTGATACCCAGTAACACAGACACACTCTTACAACAAGTAACAAAGACTTACACTGATACCCAGTAACACAGACACACACTTACACCAAGTAACAAAGACATACACTGACACCAAGTAACAAAGACATCCACTGATACCCAGTAACACAGACACACACTTACACCAAGTAACGCAGACATACACTGACACCAAGTAACAAAGACACACACTGACACCCAGTAACAAAGACATACACTGACACCAAGTAACAAAGACACAGACTTACACCAAGTAACACAGACACACACTGGCACCCAGTAACACAGACACACACTTAAACCAAGTAACAAAGACATACAATGACACCAAGTAACAAATACATACCCAGTAACACAGACACACACTTACACCAGTCACAAAGACATACACTGATACCCAGTAACACAGACACACACTTACACCAAGTAACACAGACATACACTGACACCAAGTAACAAAGACATACATTGATACCCAGTAACACAGACACACACTTACACCAAGTAACAAAGACAGACACTGATACCCAGTAACACAGACACACACTTACACCAAGTAACAAAGACATACACAGACACCAAGTAACAAAGACATAAACTGACACCCAGTAACACAGACACACACGGACACCAATTAACAAAGACACACACTTACACCAAGTAACACAGACACACACGGACACCCAGTAACACAGACACACACTTACACCAAGTGACAAAGACATACACTGACACCAAGTAACAAAGACATACACTAACACCAAGTAACAAAGACATACACTGACACCAAGTAACAAAGACATACACTGATACCCAGTAACACAGACACACACTTACACCAAGTAACAAAGACATACACTGATACCCAATAACACAGACACACACTTACACCAAGTAACACAGACATACACTGACACCAAGTAACAAAGACATACACTGATACCCAGTAACACAGACCCACACTTACACCAAGTAACAAAGACATACACTGATACCCAATAACACAGACACACACTGACACCCAGTAACACAGACACAAACTTACACCAAGTAACAAAGACATACACTGACACCAAGTAACAAAGACATACACTTACACCAAGTAACAAAGACATACACTGATACCCAGTAACACAGACACACACTAACACCAAGTAGCACAGACATACACTGACACCAAGTAACAAAGACATACACTGATACACAGTAACACAAACACACACTTACAACAAGTAACAAAGACAGACACTGATACCCAGTAACACAGACACACACTTACACCAAGTAACAAAGACATACACTGACACCAAGTAACAAAGACATACACTGACACCCAGTAACACAGACACACACGGACACCAAGTAACAAAGACACATACTTACACCGAGTAACACAGACACACACTTACACCAAGTAACAAAGACATACACTGACACCAAGTAACAAAGACATACACTGATACCCAGTAACACAGACACACTCTTACACCAAGTAACAAAGACTTACACTGATACATAGTAACACAGACACACACTTACACCAAGTAACAAAGACATACACTGACACCAAGTAACAAAGACATCCACTGATACCCAGTAACACAGACACACATTTACACCAAGTAACGCAGACATACACTGACACCAAGTAACAAAGACACACACTGACACCCAGTAACAAAGACATACACTGACACCAAGTAACAAAGACACAGACTTACACCAAGTAACACAGACACACACTGGCACCCAGTAACACAGACACACACTTACACCAAGTAACAAAGACATACAATGACACCAAGTAACAAATACATACCCAGTAACACAGACACACACTTACACCAGTAACAAAGACATACACTGATACCCAGTAACACAGACACACACTTACACCAAGTAACACAGAAATACACTGACACCAAGTAACAAAGACATACATTGATACCCAGTAACACAGACACACACTTACACCAAGTAACAAAGACAGACACTGATACCCAGTAACACAGACACACACTTACACCAAGTAACAAAGACATACACAGACACCAAGTAACAAAGACATAAACTGACACCCAGTAACACAGAAACACACGGACACCAATTAACAAAGACACACACTTACACCAAGTAACACAGACACACACTGACACCCAGTAACACAGACACACACTTACACCAAGTAACACAGACATACACTGACACCAAGTAACAAAGACATACACTGATACCCAGTAACACAGACACACACTTACACCAAGTAACAAAGACATACACTGATACCCAATAACACAGACACACACTGACACCCAGTAACGCAGACACACACTTACACCAAGTAACAAAGACATACACAGACACCAAGTAACAAAGACATACACTTACACCAAGTAGCAAAGAAATACACTGATACCCAGTAACACAGACACACACTAACACCAAGTAACAAAGACATACACTGATACCCAGTAACACAGACACACACTTACACCAAGTAGCACAGACATACACTGACACCAAGTAACAAAGACATACACTGATACCCAGTAACACAAACACACACTTACAACAAGTAACAAAGACAGACACTGATACCCAGTAACACAGACACACACTTACACCAAGTAACAAAGACATACAATGACACCAGGTAACAAAGACATACACTGACACCCAGTAACACAGACACACACGGACACCAAGTAACAAAGACATACACTGATACCCAGTAACACAGACACACACTTACACCAAGTAACACAGACATACACTGACACCAAGTAACAAAGATATACATTGATACCCAGTAACACAGACACACACTTACACCAAGTAACACAGACAGACACTGATACCCAGTAACACAGACACACACTTACACCAAGTAACAAAGACATACACTGACACCAAGTAACAAAGACATACACTTACACCAAGTAACAAAGACATACACTGATACCCAGTAACACAGACACACACTTACACCAAGTAACAAAGACATACACTGATAGCCAGTAACACAGACATACACTTACACCAAGTAACACAGACATACACTGACACCAAGTAACAAAGACATACACTGATACCCAGTAACACAGACACACACTTACACCAAATAACAAAGACATACACTGATACCCAATAACACAGACACGCACTGACACCCAGTAACACAGACACACACTTACACCAAGTAACAAAGACATACACTGACACCAAGTAACAAAGACATACACCTACACCAAGTAACAAATACATACACTGATACCCAGTAACACAGACACACACTAACACCAAGTAACAAAGACATCCACTGACACCAAGTAACAAAGACATACACTTCCACCAAGTAACAAAGACATAGACTGACACCAAGTAACAAAGACATACATTGATACCCAGTAACACAGACACAAACTTACACCAAGTAACAAAGACATACACTGATACCCAGGAACACAGACACACACTTACACCAAGTAGCAAAGACATACACTGACACCAAGTAACAAAGACTTACACTGTCACCAAGTAACAAAGACATAAACAGACACCCAGTAACACAGACACACACTTACACCAAGTAACAAAGACATACACTGACACGAAGTAACAAAGAAATAAACTGACACCCAGTAACACACACACACACGGACACCAAGTAACAAAGACACACACTTACACCAAGTAACACAGACACACACTGACACCCAGTAACACAGACACACACTTACACCAAGTAACAAAGACATACACTGACACCAAGTGACAAAGACATACACTTACACCAAGTAACAAAGACATACACTGACACCAAGTAACAAAGACATACACTTATACCCAGTAACAGAGACACAAACTTACACCAAGTATCAAAGACATACACTGATACCCTGTAACACAGACACACACTTACACCAAGTAACACCGACATACACAGACACCAAGTAACAAAGACATACACTGACACCCAGTAACACAGACACACACGGAGAGCAAGTAACAAAGACACACACTTACACCAAGTAACACAGACACACACTTACACCAAGTAACAAAGTCATACACTGACACCAAGTAACAAAGACATACTCTGATACCCAGTAACACAGACACACACTTACACCAAGTAACAAAGACATACACTGATACCCAGTAACACAGACACACACTTACACCAAGTAACGCAGACATACACTGACACCAAGTAACAAAGACACACACTGACACTCAGTAACAAAGACATACACTGACACCAAGTAACAAAGACACAGACTTACACCAAGTAACACAGACACACACTGACACCCAGTAACACACACACACACTTACACCAAGTAACAAAGACATACAATGACCCCAAGTAACAAATATATACACTTACACCAAGTAACAAAGACATACACTGACATCAAGTAACAAAGACATACACTGATACCCAGTAACACAGACACACACTTACACCAAGTAACGCATACATACACTGACACCAAGTAAAAAAGACACACACTGACACCCAGTAACAAAGATATACACTGACACCAAGTAACAAAGACACAGACTTAAACCAAGTAACACAGACACACACTGACACCCAGTAACACAGACACACATTTACACCAAGTAACAAAGACATACAATGACACCAAGTAACAAATACATACCCAGTAACACAGACACACACTTACACCAGTAACAAAGACATACACTGATACCCAGTAACACAGACACACACGTACACCAAGTAACACAGACATACACTGACACCAAGTAACAAAGACATACATTGATACCCAGTAACACAGACACACACTTACACCAAGTAACAAAGACAGACACTGACACCAAGTAACAAAGACATACACTGTCACCAAGTAACAAAGACATAAACAGACACCCAGTAACACAGACACACACTTACACCAAGTAACAAAGACATACACTGACACGAAGTAACAAAGAAATAAACTGACACCCAGTAACACACACACACACGGACACCAAGTAACAAAGACACACACTTACACCAAGTAACACAGACACACACTGACACCCAGTAACACAGACACACACTTACACCAAGTAACAAAGACATATACTGACACCAAGTGACAAAGACATACACTTACACCAAGTAACAAAGACATACACTGACACCAAGTAACAAAGACATACACTTATACCCAGTAACAGAGACACAAACTTACACCAAGTATCAAAGACATACACTGATACCCAGTAACACAGACACACACTTACACCAAGTAACACCGACATACACTGACACCAAGTAACAAAGACATACACTGACACCCAGTAACACAGACACACACGGAGAGCAAGTAACAAAGACACACACTTACACCAAGTAACACAGACACACACTTACACCAAGTAACAAAGTCATACACTGACACCAAGTAACAAAGACATACTCTGATACCCAGTAACACAGACACACACTTACACCAAGTAACAAAGACATACACTGATACCCAGTAACACAGACACACACTTACACCAAGTAACGCAGACATACACTGACACCAAGTAACAAAGACACACACTGACACTCAGTAACAAAGACATACACTGACACCAAGTAACAAAGACACAGACTTACACCAAGTAACACAGACACACACTGACACCCAGTAACACACACACACACTTACACCAAGTAACAAAGACATACAATGACCCCAAGTAACAAATATATACACTTACACCAAGTAACAAAGACATACACTGACATCAAGTAACAAAGACATACACTGATACCCAGTAACACAGACACACACTTACACCAAGTAACGCAGACATACACTGACACCAAGTAACAAAGACACACACTGACACCCAGTAACAAAGATATACACTGACACCAAGTAACAAAGACACAGACTTACACCAAGTAACACAGACACACACTGACACCCAGTAACACAGACACACACTTACACCAAGTAACAAAGACATACAATGACACCAAGTAACAAATACATACCCAGTAACACAGACACACACTTACACCAGTAACAAAGACATACACTGATACCCAGTAACACAGACACACACGTACACCAAGTAACACAGACATACACTGACACCAAGTAACAAAGACATACATTGATACCCAGTAACACAGACACACACTTACACCAAGTAACAAAGACAGACACTGATACCCAGTAACACAGACACACACTTACACCAAGTAACAAAGACATCCACAGACACCAAGTAACAAAGACATAAACTGACACCCAGTAACACAGACACACACGGACACCAATTAACAAAGACACACACTTACACCAAGTAACACAGACACACACTGACACCCAGTAACAAAGACACACACTTACTCCAAGTAACAAAGACGTACACTGAAACCAAGTAACAAAGACATACACTTAAACCAAGTAACAAAGACATACACTGACACCAAGTAACAAAGACATACACTGATACCCAGTAACACAGACACACACTTACACCAAGTAACAAAGACATACACTGATACCCAATAACACAGACACACACTTACACCAAGTAACACAGACATACACTGACACCAAGTAACAAAGACATACACTGATACCCAGCAACACAGACAAACACTAACACCAAGTAACAATGACATACACTGACACCAGGTAACAAAGACATACACTGACACTCAGTAACACAGACACACACGGACACCAAGTAACAAAGACATACTCTGATACCCAGTAACACAGACACACAATTACGCCAAGTAACACAGACATACACTGACACCAAGTAACAAAGACATACATTGATACCCAGTAACATAGACACACACTTACACCAAGTAACAAAGACAGTCACTGATACCCAGTAACACAGACACACAATTACAGCAAGTAACAAAGACATACACAGACACCAAGTAACAAAGACATAAACTGACACCCAGTAATACAGACACACACGGACACCAATTAACAAAGACACACACTTACACCAAGTAACACAGACACACACTGACACCCAGTAACACAGACACACACTTACACCAAGTGACAAAGACATACACTGACACCAAGTAACAAAGACATACACTTACACCAAGTAACAAAGACATACACTGACACCAAGTAACAAAGACATACACTGATACCCAGTAACACAGACACACACTTACACCAAGTAACAAAGACATACACTGATACCCAATAACACAGACACACACTTACACCAAGTAACACAGACATACACTGACACCAAGTAACAAAGACATACACTGATACCCAGTAACACAGACCCACACTTACACCAAGTAACAAAGACATACACTGATACCCAATAACACAGACACACACTGACACCCAGTAACACAGACACAAACTTACACCAAGTAACAAAGACATACACTGACACCAAGTAACAAAGACATACACTTACACCAAGTAACAAAGACATGCACTGATACCCAGTAACACAGACACACACTAACACCAAGTAGCACAGACATACACTGACACCAAGTAACAAAGACATACACTGATACCCAGTAACACAAACACACAATTACAACAAGTAACAAAGACAGACACTGATACCCAGTAGCACAGACACACCCTTACACCAAGTAACAAAGACATACACTGACACCAAGTAACAAAGACATACACTGACACCCAGTAACACAGACACACACGGACACCAAGTAACAGAGACACACACTTACACCGAGTAACACAGACACACACTTACACCAAGTAACAAAGACATACACTGACACCAAGTAACAAAGACATACACTGATACCCAGTAACACAGACACACTCTTACACCAAGTAACAAAGACTTACACTGATACCCAGTAACACAGACACACACTTACACCAAGTAACAAAGACATACACTGACACCAAGTAACAAAGACATCCACTGATACCCAGTAACACAGACACACACTTACACCAAGTAACGCAGACATACACTGACACAAAGTAACAAAGACACACACTGACACCCAGTAACAAAGACATACACTGACACCAAGTAACAAAGACAAAGACTTACACCAAGTAACACAGACACACACTGGCACCCAGTAACACAGACACACACTTACACCAAGTTACAAAGACATACAATGACACCAAGTAACAAATACATACCCAGTAACACAGACACACACTTACACCAGTAACAAAGACATACACTGAAACCCAGTAACACAGACACACACTGACACCAAGTAACACAGACATACACTGACACCAAGTAACAAAGACATACATTGATACCCAGTAACACAGACACACACTTACACCAAGTAACAAAGACAGACACTGATACCCAGTAACACAGACACACACTTACACCAAGTAACAAAGACATACACAGACACGAAGTAACAAAGACATAAACTGACACCCAGTAACACAGACACACACGGACACCAATTAACAAAGACACACACTTACACCAAGTAACACAGACACACACTGACACCCAGTAACACAGACACACACTTACACCAAGTAACACAGACATACACTGACACCAAGTAACAAAGACATACACTGATACCCAGTAACACAGACACACACTTACACCAAGTAACAAAGACATACACTGATACCCAATAACACAGACACACACTGACACCCAGTAACACAGACACACACTTACACCAAGTAACAAAGACATACACTGACACCAAGTAACAAAGACATACACTTACACCAAGTAACAAAGAAATACACTGATACCCAGTAACACAGACACACACGGACACCAAGTAACAAAGACATACACTGATACCCAGTAACACAGACACACACTTACACCAAGTAACACAGACATACACTGACACCAAGTAACAAAGATATACATTGATACCCAGTTACACAGACACACACTTACACCAAGTAACACAGACAGACACTGATACCCAGTAACACAGACACACACTTACACCAAGTAACAAAGACATACACAGACACAAAGTAACAAAGACATAAACTGACACCCAGTAACACAGACACACACGGACACCAATTAACAAAGACACACACTTACACCAAGTAACACAGACACAAACTTACACCAAGTAACAAAGACATACACTGACACCAAGTAACAAAGACATACACTTACACCAAGTAACAAAGACATACACTGATACCCAGTAACACAGACACACACTTACACCAAGTAACAAAGACATACACTGATACCCAATAACACAGACATACACTTACACCAAGTAACACAGACATACACTGACACCAAGTAACAAAGACATACACTGATACCCAGTAACACAGACACACACTTACACCAAATAACAAAGACATACACTGATACCCAATAACACAGACACGCACTGACACCCAGTAACACAGACACACACTTACACCAAGTAACAAAGACATACACTGACACCAAGTAACAAAGACATACACCTACACCAAGTAACAAATACATACACTGATACCCAGTAACACAGACACACACTAACACCAAGTAACAAAGACATCCACTGACACCAAGTAACAAAGACATACACTTACACCAAGTAACAAAGACATAGACTGACACCAAGTAACAAAGACATACATTGATACCCAGTAACACAGACACAAACTTACACCAAGTAACAAAGACATACACTGATACCCAGGAACACAGACACACACTTACACCAAGTAGCACAGACATACACTGACACCAAGTAACAAAGACATACACTGATATCCAGTAACACAGACACACACTTACACCAAGTAACAAAGACATACACTGACACCAAGTAACAAAGACATAAACAGACACCCAGTAACACAGACACACACTTACACCAAGTAACAAAGACATACACTGACACGAAGTAACAAAGAAATAAACTGACACCCAGTAACACACACACACACGGACACCAAGTAACAAAGACACACACTTACACCAAGTAACACAGACACACACTGACACCCAGTAACACAGACACACACTTGCACCAAGTAACAAAGACATACACTGACACAAGTGACAAAGACATACACTTACACCAAGTAACAAAGACATACACTGACACCAAGTAACAAAGACATACACTTATACCCAGTAACAGAGACACAAACTTACACCAAGTATCAAAGACATACACTGATACCCAGTAACACAGACACACACTTACACCAAGTAACACCGAAATACACTGACACCAAGTAACAAAGACATACACTGACACCCAGTAACACAGACACACATGGAGAGCAAGTAACAAAGACACACACTTACACCAAGTAACACAGACACACACTTACACCAAGTAACAAAGTCATACACTGACACCAAGTAACAAAGACATACTCTGATACCCAGTAACACAGACACACACTTACACCAAGTAACAAAGACATACACTGATACCCAGTAACACAGACACACACTTACACCAAGTAACGCAGACATACACTGACACCAAGTAAAAAAGACACACACTGACACTCAGTAACAAAGACATACACAGACACCAAGTAACAAAGACACAGACTTACACCAAGTAACACAGACACACACTGACACCCAGTAACACACACACACACTTACACCAAGTAACAAAGACATACAATGACACCAAGTAACAAATACATACCCAGTAACACAGACACACACTTACACCAGTAACAAAGACATACACTGATACCCAGTAACACAGACACACACTTACACCAAGTAACACAGACATACACTGACACCAAGTAACAAAGTCATACATTGATACCCAGTAACACAGACACACACTTACACCAAGTAACAAAGACAGACACTGATACCCAGTAACACAGACACACACTTACACCAAGTAACAAAGACATACACAGACACCAAGTAACAAAGACATAAACTGACACCCAGTAACACAGACACACACGGACACCAATTAACAAAGACACACACTTACACCAAGTAACACAGACACACACTGACACCCAGTAACAAAGACACACACTTACACCAAGTAACAAAGACGTACACTGAAACCAAGTAACAAAGACATAAACTTACACCAAGTAACAAAGACATACACTGACACCAAGTAACAAAGACATACACTGATACCCAGTAACACAGACACACACTTACACCAAGTAACAAAGACATACACTGATACCCAATAACACAGACACACACTTACACCAAGTAACACAGACATACACTGACACCAAGTAACAAAGACATACACTGATACCCAGTAACACAGACACACACTTACACCAAGTAACAAAGAAATACACTGACACCAGGTAACAAAGACATACAATGACACTCAGTAACACAGACACACACGGACACCAAGTAACAAAGACATACTCTGATACCCAGTAACACAGACACACAATTACACCAAGTAACACAGACATACACTGACACCAAGTAACAAAGACATACATTGATACCCAGTAACATAGACACACACTTACACCAAGTAACAAAGACAGACACTGATACCCAGTAACACAGACACACACTTACAATAAGTAACAAAGTCATACACAGACACCAAGTAACAAAGACATAAACTGACACCCAGTAATAGACACACACGGACACCAATTAACAAAGACACACACTTACACGAAGTAACACAGACACACACTGACACCCAGTAACACAGACACACACTTACACCAAGTAACAAAGACATACACTGACACCAAGTAACAAAGACATACACTTACACCAAGTTACAAAGACATACACTGACACCAAGTAACAAAGACATACACTGAAACCCAGTAACACAGACACACACTTACAGAAAGTAACAAAGACATACACTGATACCCAGTAACACAGACACACACTTACACCAAGTAACAAAGACATACACTGATACCCAATAACACAGACACACACTGACACCAAGTGACACAGACACAAACTTACACCAAGTAACAAAGACATACACTGACACCAAGTAACAAAGACATACACTTACACCAAGTAACAAAGACATACACTGATACCCAGTAACACAGACACACACTAACACCAAGTAACAAAGACATACACTGATACCCAGTAACACAGACACACACTTACACTAAGTAGCACAGACATACACTGACACCAAGTAACAAAGACATACACTGATACCCAGTAACACAAACACACACTTACAACAAGTAACAAAGACAGACACAGATACCCAGTAACACAGACACACACTTACACCAAGTAACAAAGACACACACTGACACCAAGTAACAAAGACATACACTGACACCCAGTAACACAGACACACACGGACACCAAGTAACAAAAACACACACTTACACCGAGTAACACAGACACACACTTACACCAAGTAAAAAAGACATACACTGACACCAAGTAACAAAGACATACACTGATACCCAGTAACACAGACACACTCTTACACCAAGTAACAAAGACTTACACTGATACCAAGTAACACAGACACACACTTACACCAAGTAACAAAGACATACACTGACACCAAGTAACAAAGACACACACTGACACCCAGTAACAAAGACTTACACTGACACCAAGTAACAAAGACACAGACTTACACCAAGTAACACAGACACACACTTGCACCAAGTAACAAAGGCATACAATGACACCAAGTAACAAATACATACCCAGTAACACAGACACACACTTACACCAAGTAACACAGACATACACTGACACCAAGTAACAAAGACATACATTGATACCCAGTAACACAGACACACACTTACACCAAGTAACAAAGACAGACACTGATACCCAGTAACACAGACACACACTTACACCAAGTAACAAAGACATACACAGACACCAAGTAACAAAGGCGTAAACTGACACCCAGTAACACAGACACACACGGACACCAATTAACAAAGACACACACTTACACCAAGTAACACAGACACACACTGACACCCAGTAACACAGACACACACTTACACCAAGTAACACAGACATACACTGACACCAAGTAACAAAGACATACACTGATACCCAGTAACACAGACACACACTTACACCAAGTAACAAAGACATACACTGATACCCAATAACACAGACACACACTGACACCCAGTAACACAGACACACACTTACACCAATTAACAAAGACATACACTGACACCAAGTAACAAAGACATACACTTACACCAAGTAACAAAGAAATACACTGATACCCAGTAACACAGACACACACTAACACCAAGTAACAAAGACATACACTGATACCCAGTAACACAGACACACACTTACACCAAGTAGCACAGACATACACTGACACCAAGTAACAACGACATACACTGATACCCAGTAACACAAACACACACTTACAACAAGTAACAAAGACAGACACTGATACCCAGTGACACAGGCACACACTTACACCAAGTAACAAAGACATACGCTGACACCAGGTAACAAAGACATACACTGACACCCAGTAACACAGACACACACGGACACCAAGTAACAAAGACATAAACTGATACCCAGTAACACAGACACACACTGACACCAAGTAACAAAGATATACATTGATACCCATTAACACAGACACACACTTACACCAAGTAACAAAGACAGACACTGATACCCAGTAACACAGACACACACTTACACCAAGTAACAAAGACATACACAGACACCAAGTAACAAAGACATAAACTGACACCCAGTAACACAGACACACACGGACACCAATTAACAAAGACACACACTTACACCAAGTAACACAGACACACACTGACACCCAGTAACACAGACACACACTTACACCAAGTAACAAAGACATACACTGACACCAAGTAACAAAGACATACACTTACACCAAGAAACAAAGAAATACACTGATACCCAGTAACACAGACACACACTAACACCAAGTAACAAAGACATACACTGATACCCAATAACACAGACACACACTGACACCCAGTAACACAGACACACACTTACACCAATTAACAAAGACATACACTGACACCAAGTAACAAAGACATACACTTACACCAAGTAACAAAGAAATACACTGATACCCAGTAACACAGACACACACTAACACCAAGTAACAAAGACATACACACATACCCAGTAACACAGACACACACTTACTCCAAGTAGCACAGACATACACTGACACCAAGTAACAACGACATACACTGATACCCAGTAACACAAACACACACTTACAACAAGTAACAAAGACAGACACTGATACCCAGTGACACAGGCACACACTTACACCAAGTAACAAAGACATACGCTGACACCAGGTAACAAAGACATACACTGACACTCAGTAACACAGACACACACGGACACCAAGTAACAAAGACATAAACTGATACCCAGTAACACAGACACACACTGACACCAAGTAACAAAGATATACATTGATACCCATTAACACAGACACACACTTACACCAAGTAACAAAGACAGACACTGATACCCAGTAACACAGACACACACTTACACCAAGTAACAAAGACATACACAGACACCAAGTAACAAAGACATAAACTGACACCCAGTAACACAGACACACACGGACACCAATTAACAAAGACACACACTTACACCAAGTAACACAGACACACACTGACACCCAGTAACACAGACACACACTTACACCAAGTAACAAAGACATACACTGACACCAAGTAACAAAGACATACACTTACACCAAGTAACAAAGACATACACTGATACCCAGTAACACAGACACACACTTACACCAAGTAACAAAGACATACACTGATACCAAATAACACAGACATACACTTACACCAAGTAACACAGACATACACTGACACCATGTAACAAAGACATACACTGATACCCAGTAACACAGACACACACTTACACCAAATAACAAAGACATACACTGATACCCAATAACACAGACACACACTGACACCCAGTAACACAGACACACACTTACACCAAGTAACAAAGACATACACTGACACCAAGTAACAAAGACATACACTGATACCCAGTAACACAGACACACACTTACACCAAGTAACAAAGACAGACACTGATAGCCAGTAACACAGACACACACTTACACCAAGTAACAAAGACGTACACTGACACCAAGTATCAAAGACATAAACTGACACCCAGTAACACAGACACACACGGACACCAAGTAACAAAGACATAGACTTACACCAAGTAACACAGACACACACTGACACCCAGTAACACAGACACACACTTACACCAAGGAACAAAGACATACAATGACACCAAGTAACAAATACATACACTTACACCAAGTAACAAAGACATACACTGACATCAAGTAACAAAGACATGCACTGATACCCAGTAACACAGACACACACTTACACCAAGTAACACAGACATACACTGACACCAAGTAACAAAGACATACACTGATACCCAGTAACACAGACACACACTTACACCAAGTAACAAAGACATACACTGATACCCAATAACACAGACACACACTGACACCCAGTAACACAGACACACACTTACACCAATTAACAAAGACATACACTGACACCAAGTAACAAAGACATACACTTACACCAAGTAACAAAGAAATACACTGATACCCAGTAACACAGACACACACTAACACCAAGTAACAAAGACATACACTGATACCCAGTAACACAGACACACACTTACACCAAGTAGCACAGACATACACTGACACCAAGTAACAACGACATACACTGATACCCAGTAACACAAACACACACTTACAACAAGTAACAAAGACAGACACTGATACCCAGTAACACAGGCACACACTTACACCAAGTAACAAAGGCATACGCTGACACCAGGTAACAAAGACATACACTGACACCCAGTAACACAGACACACACGGACACCAAGTAACAAAGACATACACTGATACCCAGTAACACAGACACACACTGACACCAAGTAACAAAGATATACATTGATACCCATTAACACAGACACACACTTACACCAAGTAACAAAGACAGACACTGATACCCAGTAACACAGACACACACTTACACCAAGTAACAAAGACATACACAGACACCAAGTAACAAAGACATAAACTGACACCCAGTAACACAGACACACACGGACACCAATTAACAAAGACACACACTTACACCAAGTAACACAGACACACACTGACACCCAGTAACACAGACACACACTTACACCAAGTAACAAAGACATACACTGACACCAAGTAACAAAGACATACACTTACACCAAGTAACAAAGACATACACTGATACCCAGTAACACAGACACACACTTACACCAAGTAACAAAGACATACACTGATACCAAATAACACAGACATACACTTACACCAAGTAACACAGACATACACTGACACCATGTAACAAAGACATACACTGATACCCAGTAACACAGACACACACTTACACCAAATAACAAAGACATACACTGATACCCAATAACACAGACACACACTGACACCCAGTAACACAGAAACACACTTACACCAAGTAACAAAGACATACACTGACACCAAGTAACAAAGACATACACTGATACCCAGTAACACAGACACACACTTACACCAAGTAACAAAGACAGACACTGATAGCCAGTAACACAGACACACACTTACACCAAGTAACAAAGACGTACACTGACACCAAGTATCAAAGACATAAACTGACACCCAGTAACACAGACATACACGGACACCAAGTAACAAAGACATAGACTTACACCAAGTAACACAGACACACACTGACACCCAGTAACACAGACACACACTTACACCAAGTAACAAAGACATACAATGACACCAAGTAACAAATACATACACTTACACCAAGTAACAAAGACATACACTGACATCATGTAACAAAGACATGCACTGATACCCAGTAACACAGACACACACTTACACCAAGTAACAAAGACATACACTGATACCCAGTAACACAGACACACACTTACACCAAGTAACACAGACATACACTGACACCAAGTTACAAAGACATACATTGATACCCAGTAACACAGACACACACTTACACCAAGTAACAAAGACAGATACTGATACCCAGTAACACAGAAACATACTTACACCAAGTAACAAAGACATACACAGACACCAAGTAACAAAGACATAAACTGACACCCAGTAACACAGACACACACGGACACAAATTAACAAAGAAACACACTTACACCAAGTAACACAGACACACACTGACACCAAGTAACAAAGACATACACTGATACCCAGTAACACAGACACACACTTACACCAAGTAACAAAGACATACATTGATACCCAATAACACAGACACACACTGACACCCAGTAACACAGACACAAACTTACACCAAGTAACAAAGACATACACTGACACCAAGTAACAAAGACATACACTTACACCAAGTAACAAAGACATACACTGATACCCAGTAACACAGACACACACTTACACCAAGTAACAAAGACATACACTGATACCCAATAACACAGACACACACTGACACCCAGTAACACAGACACACACTTACACCAATTAACAAAGACATACACTGACACCAAGTAACAAAGACATACACTTACACCAAGTAACAAAGAAATACACTGATACCCAGTAACACAGACACACACTAACACCAAGTAACAAAGACATACACTGATACCCAGTAACACAGACACACACTTACACCAAGTAGCACAGACATACACTGACACCAAGTAACAACGACATACACTGATACCCAGTAACACAAACACACACTTACAACAAGTAACAAAGACAGACACTGATACCCAGTAACACAGGCACACACTTACACCAAGTAACAAAGGCATACGCTGACACCAGGTAACAAAGACATACACTGACACCCAGTAACACAGACACACACGGACACCAAGTAACAAAGACATACACTGATACCCAGTAACACAGACACACACTGACACCAAGTAACAAAGATATACATTGATACCCATTAACACAGACACACACTTACACCAAGTAACAAAGACAGACACTGATACCCAGTAACACAGACACACACTTACACCAAGTAACAAAGACATACACAGACACCAAGTAACAAAGACATAAACTGACACCCAGTAACACAGACACACACGGACACCAATTAACAAAGACACACACTTACACCAAGTAACACAGACACACACTGACACCCAGTAACACAGACACACACTTACACCAAGTAACAAAGACATACACTGACACCAAGTAACAAAGACATACACTTACACCAAGTAACAAAGACATACACTGATACCCAGTAACACAGACACACACTTACACCAAGTAACAAAGACATACACTGATACCAAATAACACAGACATACACTTACACCAAGTAACACAGACATACACTGACACCATGTAACAAAGACATACACTGATACCCAGTAACACAGACACACACTTACACCAAATAACAAAGACATACACTGATACCCAATAACACAGACACACACTGACACCCAGTAACACAGAAACACACTTACACCAAGTAACAAAGACATACACTGACACCAAGTAACAAAGACATACACTGATACCCAGTAACACAGACACACACTTACACCAAGTAACAAAGACAGACACTGATAGCCAGTAACACAGACACACACTTACACCAAGTAACAAAGACGTACACTGACACCAAGTATCAAAGACATAAACTGACACCCAGTAACACAGACACACACGGACACCAAGTAACAAAGACATAGACTTACACCAAGTAACACAGACACACACTGACACCCAGTAACACAGACAGACACTTACACCAAGTAACAAAGACATACAATGACACCAAGTAACAAATACATACACTTACACCAAGTAACAAAGACATACACTGACATCATGTAACAAAGACATGCACTGATACCCAGTAACACAGACACACACTTACACCAAGTAACAAAGACATACACTGATACCCAGTAACACAGACACACACTTACACCAAGTAACACAGACATACACTGACACCAAGTTACAAAGACATACATTGATACCCAGTAACACAGACACACACTTACACCAAGTAACAAAGACAGATACTGATACCCAGTAACACAGAAACATACTTACACCAAGTAACAAAGACATACACAGACACCAAGTAACAAAGACATAAACTGACACCCAGTAACACAGACACACACGGACACAAATTAACAAAGAAACACACTTACACCAAGTAACACAGACACACACTGACACCAAGTAACAAAGACATACACTGATACCCAGTAACACAGACACACACTTACACCAAGTAACAAAGACATACATTGATACCCAATAACACAGACACACACTGACACCCAGTAACACAGACACAAACTTACACCAAGTAACAAAGACATACACTGACACCAAGTAACAAAGACATACACTTACACCAAGTAACAAAGACATACACTGATACCCAGTAACACAGACACACGCTAACACCAAGTAACAAAGACATACACTGATACCCAGTAACACAGACACACACTTACACCAAGTAGCACAGACATACACTGACAACAAGTAACAAAGACATACACTGATACCCAGTAACACAAACACACACTTACAACAAGTAACAAAGACAGACACTGATACCCAGTAACACAGACACACACTTACACCAAGTAACAAAGACATACACTGACACCAAGTAACAAAGACATACACTGACACCCAGTAACACAGACACACACGGACACCAAGTAACAAAGACACACACTTACACCGAGTAACACAGACACACACTTACACCAAGTAACAAAGACATACACTGACACCAAGTAACAAAGACATATACTGATGCCCAGTAACACAGACACACTCTTACACCAAGTAACAAAGACTTACACTGATACCCAGTAACACAGACACACACTTACACCAAGTAACAAAGACATACACTGACACCAAGTAACAAAGACATACACTGATACCCAGTAACACAGACACACACTTACAACAAGTAACGCAGACATACAGTGACACCAAGTAACAAAGACACACACTGACACCCAGTAACAAAGACTTACACTGACACCAAGTAACAAAGACACAGACTTACACCAAGTAACACAGACACACACTGACACCCAGTAACACAGACACACACTTGCACCAAGTAACAGAGACATACAATGACACCAAGTAACAAATACATACCCAGTAACACAGACACACACTTACACCAGTAACAAAGACATGCACTGATACCCAGTAACACAGACACACACTTACACCAAGTAACAAATACATACACTTACACCAAGTAACAAAGACATACACTGACATCAAGTAACAAAGACATACACTGATACCCAGTAACACAGACACACACTTACACCAAGTAACAAAGACATACACTGATACCCAGTAACACAGACACACACTAACACCAAGTAACACAGACACACACTGACACCAAGTAACAAAGACATACACTGATACCCAGTAACACAGACACACACTTACACCAAGTAACAAACACAGACACTGATACCCAGTAACACAGACACATACTTACACCAAGTAACAAAGACATACACAGACACCAAGTAACAAAGACATAAACTGACACCCAGTAACACAGACAAACACGGACACCAATTAACAAAGAAACACTCTTACACCAAGTAACACAGACACACACTGACACCCAGTAACACAGACACACACTTGTACCAAGTAACAAAGACATACACTGTCACCAAGAAACAAAGACATAAACTGACACCCAGTAACACAGACACACACGGACACCAATTAACAAAGACACACATTTACACCAAGTAACACAGACACACACTGACACCCAGTAACACAGACACACACTTACACCAAGTAACACAGACATACACTGACACCAAGTAACAAAGACATACACTGATACCCAGTAACACAGACACACACTTACACCAAGTAACAAAGACATACACTGATACCCTATAACACAGACACACACTGACACCCAGTAACACAGACACACACTTACACCAAGTAACAAAGACATACACTGACAAAAAGTAACAAAGACATACACTTACACCAAGTAACAAAGAAATACACTGATATCCAGTAACACAGACACACACTAACACCAAGTAACAAAGACATACACTGATACCCAGTAACACAGACACACACTTACACCAAGTAGCACAGACATACACTGACACCAAGTCACAAAGACATACACTGATACCCAGTAACACAAACACACACTTACAACAAGTAACAAAGACAGACACTGATACCCAGTAACACAGACACACACTTACACCAAGTAACAAAGACATACACTGACACCAGGTAACAAAGACATACACTGACACCCAATAACACAGACACACACGGACACCAAGTAACAAAGACATACACTGATACCCAGTAACACAGACACACACTTACACCAAGTAACACAGACATACACTGACACCAAGTAACAAAGATATACATTAATACCCAGTAACACAGACACACACTTACACCAAGTAACAAAGACAGACACTGATACCCAGTAACACAGACACACACTTACACCAAGTAACAAAGACATACACAGACACCAAGTAACAAAGACATAAACTGACACCCAGTGACACAGACACACACGGACACCAATTAACAAAGACACACAATTACACCAAGTAACACAGACACACACTGACACCCAGTAACACAGACACACACTTACACCAAGTAACAAAGACATACACTGACACCAAGTAACAAAGACATACACTTACACCAAGTAACAAAGACATACACTGATACCCAGTAACACAGACACACACTTACACCAAGTAACAAAGACATACACTGATACCCAATAACACAGACATACACTTACACCAAGTAACACAGACATACACTGACACCATGTAACAAAGACATACACTGATACCCAGTAACACAGACACACACTTACACCAAATAACAAATACATACACTGACACCCAATAACACAGACACACACTGACACCCAGTAACACAGACACACACTTACACCAAGTAACAAAAACATACACTGACACCAAGTAACAAAGACATACACTGATACCCAGTAACACAGACACACACTAACACCAAGTAACAAAGACATACAATGATACCCAGTAACACAGACACACACTTACACCAAGTAGCACAGACATACACTGACACCAAGTAACAAAGACATACACTGATACCCAGTAACACAAACACAAACTTACAACAAGTAACAAAGACAGACACTGATACCCAGTAACACAGACACACACTTACACCAAGTAACAAAGACATACACTGACACCAAGTAACAAAGACATAAACTGACACCCAGTAACACAGACACACACGGACAGCAAGTAACAAAGACACACACTTACACCAAGTAACACAGACACACACTGACACCCAGTAACACAGACACACACTTAGAGCAAATAACAAAGACATACACTGACACCAAGTAACAAAGACATACACTTACACCAAGTAACAAAGACATACACTGACACCAAGTAACAAAGACATACACTGATACCCAGTAACACAGACACACTCTAACACCAAGTAACAAAGACATACACTGATACCCAGTAACACAGACACACACGGACACCAAGTAGCACAGACATACACTGACACCAAGTAACAAAGACGTACACTGATACCCAGTAACACAAACACACACTTACAACAAGTAACAAAGAGAGACACTGATACCCAGTAACACAGACACACACTTTCACCAAGTAACAAAGACATACACTGACACCAAGTAACAAAGACATACACTGACACCCAGTAACACAGACACACACGGACACCAAGTAACAAAGACACACACTTACACCAAGTAACACAGACACACACTGATACCCAGTAACACAGACACAAACTTACACCAAGTATCAAAGACATACACTGATACCCAGTAACACAGACACACACTTCCACCAAGTAACACCGACATACACTGACACCAAGTAGCAAAGCCATACACTGATACCCAGTAACACAGACACACTCTTACACCAAGTAACAAAGACAGACACTGATACCCTGTAACACAGACACACACTTACGCCAAGTAACAAAGACATACACTGACACCAAGTAACAAAGACATAAACTGACACCCAGTAACACAGACACACACGGACAGCATGCAACAAAGACACACACTTACACAAAGTAACACAGACACACACTGACACCAAGTAACACAGACACACACTTACACCAAGTAACAAAGACATACACTGACACCAAGTAACAAAGACATACTCTGATACCCAGTAACACAGACACACACTTACACCAAGTAACAAAGACATACACTGATACCCAGTAACACAGACATTAACTTACACCAAGTAACGCAGACATACACTGACACCAAGTAACAAAGACACACACTGACACCCAGTAACAAAGACATACACTGACACCAAGTCACAAAGACATACACTGATACCCAGTAACAAAGACATACACTGATACCCAGTAACACAGACACACACTTACACCAAGTAACAAAGACAGACACTGATACCCAGTAACACAGACACACACTTACACCAAGTAACAAAGACGTACACTGACACCAAGTATCAAAGACATAAACTGACACCCAGTAACACAGACACACACGGACACCAAGTAACAAAGACACAGACTTACACCAAGTAACACAGACACACACTGACACCCAGTAACACAGACACACACTTACACCAAGTAACAAAGACATACAATGACACCAAGTAACAAATAAATACACTTACACCAAGTAACAAAGACATACACTGACATCAAGTAACAAAGACATACACTGATACCCAGTAACACAGACACACACTTACACCAAGTAACAAAGACATACACTGATACCCAGTAACACAGACACACACTTACACCAAGTAACACAGACACACACTGACACCAAGTAACAAAGACATACATTGATACCCTGTAACACAGACACACACTTACACCAAGTAACAAAGACAGACACTGATACCCAGTAACACAGACACATACTTACACCAAGTAACAAAGACATACACAGACACCAAGTAACAAAGACATAAACTGACACCCAGTAACACAGACACACACGGACACCAATTAACAAAGAAACACACTTACACCAAGTAACACAGACAAACACTGACACCCAGTAACACAGACACACACTTGCACCAAGTAACAAAGACATACACTGACACCAAGTAACAAAGACAAACACTTACACCTAGTAACAAAGACATACACTGACACCCAAGTGACAAAGACATACACTGATACCCAGTAACACAAACACACACTTACAACAAGTAACAAAGACATACACTGATACCCAATAACACAGACACACACTTGCACCAAGTAACACAGACATACACTGACACCAAGTAACAAAGACATACACTGATACCCAGTAACACAGACACACACTTACACCAAGTAACAAAGACATACACTGATACCCAATAACACAGACACACACTGACACCCAGTAACACAGACACACACTTACACCAAGTAACAAAGACATACACTGACACCAAGTAGCAAAGACATACACTTACACCAAGTAACAAAGACATACACTGATACCCAGTCACACAGACACACACTAACACCAAGTAACAAAGACATACACTGATACCCAGTAACACAGACACACACTTACACCAAGTAGCACAAACATACACTGACGCCAAGTAACAAAGACATACACTGATACCCAGTAACACAAACACACACTTACAACAAGTAACAAAGACAGACACTGATACCCAGTAACACAGACACACACTTACACCAAGTAACGCAGACATACACTGACACCAAGTAACAAAGACATACACTGACACCCAGTAACACAGACACACACTTACACCAAGTAGCACAGACATACACTGACACCAAGTAACAAAGACATACAATGATACCCAGGAACACAGACACACACTTACACCAAGTAACAAAGACAGACACTGATACCCAGTAACACAGGCACACACTTACACCAAGTAACAAAGACATGCACAGACACCAAGTAACAAAGACATAAACTGACACCCAGTAACACAGACACACACGGACACCAATTAACAAAGACACACACTTACACCAAGTAACACAGACACACACTGACACCCAGTAACGCAGACACACACTTACACCAAGTAACAAAGACATACACTGACAGCAAGTAACAAAGACATACACTTACACCAAGTAACAAAGACATACACTGACACCAAGTAACAAAGACATACACTGATACCAAGTAACACAGACACAAACTTACACCAAGTAACAAAGACAGACACTGATACCCAGTAACACAGACACACACTTACGCCAAGTAACAAAGACATACACTGACACCAAGTAACAAAGACATAAACTGACACCCAGTAACACAGACGCACACGGACAGCAAGTAACAAAGACACACACCTACACCAAGTAACACAGACACACACTGACACCCAGTAACACAGACACACACTTACACCAATTAACAAAGACATACACTGACACCAAGTAACAAAGACATACTCTGATACCCAGTAACACAGACACACACTTACACCACGTAACAAAGACATACACTGACACCAAGTAACAAAGACATAAACTGACACCCTGTAACACAGACACACACGGACACCAAGTAACAAAGACACAGACTTACACTAAGTAACACAGACACACACTGACACCCAGTAACACAGACACACACTTACGCCAAGTAACAAAGACATACACTGACACCAAGTAACAAAGACATAAACTGACACCCAGTTACACAGACACACACGGACAGCAAGTAACAAAGACACACACTTACACAAAGTAACACAGACACACACTGACACCCAGTAACACAGACACACACTTACACCAAGTAACAAAGACATACACTGACACCAAGTAACAAAGACATACTCTGATACCCAGTAACACAGACACACACTTATACCAAGTAACAAAGACATGCACTGATACCCAGTAACACAGACACACACTTACACCAAGTAACGCAGACATACACTGACACCAAGTAACAAAGACACACACTGACACCCAGTAACAAAGACATACACTGACACCAAGTCACAAAGACATACACTGATACCCAGTAACACAGACACACACTTACACCAAGTAACACAGACATACACTGACACCAAGTAACAAAGACATACACTGATACCTAGTAACACAGACACACACTTACACCAAGTAACAAAGACAGACACTGATACCCAGTAACACAGACACACACTTACACCAAGTAACAAAGACGTACACTGACACCAAGTATCAAAGACATAAACTGACACCCAGTAACACAGACACACACGGACACCAAGTAACAAAGACACAGACTTACACCAAGTAACACAGACACACACTGACACCCAGTAACACAGACACACACTTACACCAAGTAACAAAGACATACAATGACACCATGTAACAAATACATACACTTACACCAAGTAACAAAGACATACACTGACATCAAGTAACAAAGACATACACAGATACCCAGTAACACAGACACACACTTACACCAAGTAACAAAGACATACACTGATACCCAGTAACACAGACACACACTTACACCAAGTAACACAGACACACACTGACACCAAGTAACAAAGACATACATTGATACCCTGTAACACAGACACACACTTACACCAAGTAACAAAGACAGACACTGATACCCAGTAACACAGACACATACTTACACCAAGTAACAAAGACATACACATACACCAAGTAACAAAGACATAAACTGACACCCAGTAACACAGACACACACTGACACCCAGTAACACAGACACACACTTACACCAAGTAACAAAGACATACACTGACACCAAGTAGCAAAGACATACACTTACACCAAGTAACAAAGACATACACTGATACCCAGTCACACAGACACACACTAACACCAAGTAACAAAGACATACACTGATACCCAGTAACACAGACACACACTTACACCAAGTAGCACAAACATACACTGATGCCAAGTAACAAAGACATACACTGATACCCAGTAACACAAACACACACTTACAACAAGTAACAAAGACAGACACTGATACCCAGTAACACAGACACACACTTACACCAAGTAACGCAGACATACACTGACACCAAGTAACAAAGACATACACTGACACCCAGTAACACAGACACACACTTACACCAAGTAGCACAGACATACACTGACACCAAGTAACAAAGACATACAATGATACCCAGGAACACAGACACACACTTACACCAAGTAACAAAGACAGACACTGATACCCAGTAACACAGACACACACTTACACCAAGTAACAAAGACATGCACAGACACCAAGTAACAAAGACATAAACTGACACCCAGTAACGCAGACACACACGGACACCAATTAACAAAGACACACACTTACACCAAGTAACACAGACACACACTGACACCCAGTAACGCAGACACACACTTACACCAAGTAACAAAGACATACACTGACAGCAAGTAACAAAGACATACACTTACACCAAGTAACAAAGACATACACTGACACCAAGTAACAAAGACATACACTGATACCAAGTAACACAGACACAAACTTACACCAAGTAACAAAGACAGACACTGATACCCAGTAACACAGACACACACTTACGCCAAGTAACAAAGACATACACTGACACCAAGTAACAAAGACATAAACTGACACCCAGTAACACAGACGCACACGGACAGCAAGTAACAAAGACACACACTTACACCAAGTAACACAGACACACACTGACACCCAGTAACACAGACACACACTTACACCAATTAACAAAGACATACACTGACACCAAGTAACAAAGACATACTCTGATACCCAGTAACACAGACACACACTTACACCAAGTAACAAAGACATACACTGACACCAAGTAACAAAGACATAAACTGACACCCTGTAACACAGAAACACACGGACACCAAGTAACAAAGACACAGACTTAAACCAAGTAACACAGACACACACTGACACTCAGTAACACAGACACACACTTACGCCAAGTAACAAAGACATACACTGACACCAAGTAACAAAGACATAAACTGACACCCAGTAACACAGACACACACGGACAGCAAGTAACAAAGACACACACTTACACAAAGTAACACAGACACACACTGACACCCAGTAACACAGACACACACTTACACCAAGTAACAAAGACATACACTGACACCAAGTAACAAAGACATACTCTGATACCCAGTAACACAGACACACACTTATACCAAGTAACAAAGACATACACTGATACCCAGTAACACAGACACACACTTACACCAAGTAACGCAGACATACACTGACACCAAGTAACAAAGACACACACTGACACCCAGTAACAAAGACATACACTGACACCAAGTCACAAAGACATACACTGATACCCAGTAACACAGACACACACTTACACCAAGTAACACAGACATACACTGACACCAAGTAACAAAGACATACACTGATACCCAGTAACACAGACACACACTTACACCAAGTAACAAAGACAGACACTGATACCCAGTAACACAGACACACACTTACACCAAGTAACAAAGACGTACACTGACACCAAGTATCAAATACATAAACTGACACCCAGTAACACAGACACACACGGACACCAAGTAACAAAGACACAGACTTACACCAAGTAACACAGACACACACTGACACCCAGTAACACAGACACACACTTACACCAAGTAACAAAGACATACAATGACACCATGTAACAAATACATACACTTACACCAAGTAACAAAGACACACACTGACATCAAGTAACAAAGACATACACTGATACCCAGTAACACAGACACACACTTACACCAAGTAATAAAGACATACACTGATACGCAGTAACACAGACACACACTTACACCAAGTAACACAGACACACACTGACACCAAGTAACAAAGACATACATTGATACCCTGTAACACAGACACACACTTACACCAAGTAACAAAGACAGACACTGATACCCAGTAACACAGACACATACTTACACCAAGTAACAAAGACATACACATACACCAAGTAACAAAGACATAAACTGACACCCAGTAACACAGACACACACTGACACCCAGTAACACAGACACACACTTACACCAAGTAACAAAGACATACACTGACACCAAGTAGCAAAGACATACACTTACACCAAGTAACAAAGACATACACTGATACCCAGTCACACAGACACACACTAACACCAAGTAACAAATACATACACTGATACCCAGTAACACAGACACACACTTACACCAAGTAGCACAAACATACACTGACGCCAACTAACAAAGACATACACTGATACCCAGTAACACAAACACACACTTACAACAAGTAACAAAGACAGACACTGATACCCAGTAACACAGACACACACTTACACCAAGTAACGCAGACATACACTGACACCAAGTAACAAAGACATACACTGACACCCAGTAACACAGACACACACTTACACCAAGTAGCACAGACATACACTGACACCAAGTAACAAAGACATACAATGATACCCAGGAACACAGACACACACTTACACCAAGTAACAAAGACAGACACTGATACCCAGTAACACAGACACACACTTACACCAAGTAACAAAGACATGCACAGACACCAAGTAACAAAGACATAAACTGACACCCAGTAACACAGACACACACGGACACCAATTAACAAAGACACACACTTACACCAAGTAACACAGACACACACTGACACCCAGTAACGCAGACACACACTTACACCAAGTAACAAAGACATACACTGACAGCAAGTAACAAAGACATACACTTACACCAAGTAACAAAGACATACACTGACACCAAGTAACGAAGACATGCACTGATACCAAGTAACACAGACACAAACTTACACCAAGTAACAAAGACAGACACTGATACCCAGTAACACAGACACACACTTACGCCAAGTAACAAAGACATACACTGACACCAAGTAACAAAGACATAAACTGACACCCAGTAACACAGACGCACACGGACAGCAAGTAACAAAGACACACACTTACACCAAGTAACACAGACACACACTGACACCCAGTAACACAGACACACACTTACACCAATTAACAAAGACATACACTGACAACAAGTAACAAAGACATACTCTGATACCCAGTAACACAGACACACACTTACACCAAGTAACAAAGACATACACTGACACCAAGTAACAAAGACATAAACTGACACCCTGTAACACAGACACACACGGACACCAAGTAACAAAGACACACACTTACACCAAGTAACACAGACACACACTGACACCCAGTAACACAGACACACACTTACACCAATTAACAAAGACATACACTGACACCAAGTAACAAAGACATACTCTGATACCCAGTAACACAGACACACACTTACAACAAGTAACAAAGACATACACTGACACCAAGTAACAAAGACATAAACTGACACCCTGTAACACAGACACACACGGACACCAAGTAACAAAGACACAGACTTACACCAAGTAACACAGACACACACTGACACCCAGTAACACAGACACACACTTACGCCAAGTAACAAAGACATACACTGACACCAAGTAACAAAGACATCAACTGACACCCAGTAACACAGACACACACGGACAGCAAGTAACAAAGACACACACTTACACAAAGTAACACAGACACACACTGACACCCAGTAACACAGACACACACTTACACCAAGTAACAAAGACATACACTGACACCAAGTAACAAAGACATACTCTGATACCCAGTAACACAGACACACACTTATACCAAGTAACAAAGACATACACTGATACCCAGTAACACAGACACACACTTACACCAAGTAACGCAGAAATACACTGACACCAAGTAACAAAGACACACACTGACACCCAGTAACAAAGACATACACTGACACCAAGTCACAAAGACATACACTGATACCCAGTAACACAGACACACACTTACACCAAGTAACACAGACATACACTGACACCAAGTAACAAAGACATACACTGATACCCAGTAACACAGACACACACTTACACCAAGTAACAAAGACAGACACTAATACCCAGTAACACAGACACACACTTACACCAAGTAACAAAGACGTACACTGACACCAAGTATCAAAGACATAAACTGACACCCAGTAACACAGACACACACGGACACCAAGTAACAAAGACACAGACTTACACCAAGTAACACAGACACACACTGACACCCAGTAACACAGACACACACTTACACCAAGTAACAAAGACATACAATGACACCAAGTAACAAATACATACACTTACACCAAGTAACAAAGACATACACTGACATCAAGTAACAAAGACATACACTGATACCCAGTAACACAGACACACACTTACACCAAGTAACAAAGACATACACTGATACCCAGTAACACAGACACACACTTACACCAAGTAACACAGACACACACTGACACCAAGTAACAAAGACATACATTGATACCCTGTAACACAGACACACACTTACACCAAGTAGCACAAACATACACTGACGCCAAGTAACAAAGACATACACTGATAGCCAGTAACACAAACACACACTTACAACAAGTAACAAAAATAGACACTGATACCCAGTAACACAGTCACACACTTACACCAAGTAACGCAGACATACACTGACACCAAGTAACAAAGACATACACTGACACCCAGTAACACAGACACACACTTACACCAAGTAGCACAGACATACACTGACACCAAGTAACAAAGACATACACTGACACCAAGTAACACAGACATACACTGACACCAAGTAACAAAGACATACATTGATACCCTGTAACACAGACACACACTTACACCAAGTAACAAAGACAGACACTGATACCCAGTAACACAGACACACACTTACACCAAGTAACAAAGACATGCACAGACACCAAGTAACAAAGACATAAACTGACACCCAGTAACACAGACACACACGGACACCAATTAACAAAGACACACACTTACACCAAGTAACACAGACACACACTGACACCCAGTAACACAGACACACACTTACACCAAGTAACAAAGACATACACTGACAGCAAGTAACAAAGACATACACTTACACCAAGTAACAAAGACATACACTGACACCAAGTAACAAAGACATACTCTGATACCAAGTAACACAGACACAAACTTACACCAAGTAACAAAGACAGACACTGATACCCAGTAAAACAGACACACACTTACGCCAAGTAACAAAGACATACACTGACACCTAGTAACAAAGACATAAACTGATACCCAGTAACACAGACGCACACGGACAGCAAGTAACAAAGACACACACTTACACCAAGTAACACAGACACACACTGACACCCAGTAACACAGACACACACTTACACCAATTAACAAAGACATACACTGACACCAAGTAACAAAGACATACTCTGATACCCAGTAACACAGACACACACTTACACCAAGTAACAAAGACATACACTGACACCAAGTAACAAAGACATAAACTGACACCCAGTAACACAGACACACACGGACACCAAGTAACAAAGACACAGACTTACACCAAGTAACACAGACACACACTGACACCCAGTAACACAGACACAGACTTACACCAAGTAACAAAGACATACAATAACACCAAGTAACAAATACATACACGTACACCAAGTAACAAAGACATACACTGACATCAAGTAACAAAGACATACACTGATACCCATTAACACAGACACACACTTACACCAAGTAACAAAGACATACACTGATATCCAGTAACACAGACACACACTTACAACAAGTAACACAGACATACACTGACAACAAGTAACAAAGACATACATTGATACCCAGCAACACAGACACACACTTACACCAAGTAACAAAGACAGACACTGATACCCAGTAACAAAGACACACACTTACACCAAGTAACAAAGACATACACAGACACCAAGTAACAAAGACATAAACTGACACCCAGTAACACAGACACACACGGACACCAATTAACAAAGACACACACTTACACCAAGTAACACAGACACACACTGACACCCAGTAACACAGACACACACTTGCACCAAATAACAAAGACATACACTGACACCAAGTAACAAAGACATACACTTACACCAAGTTACAAAGACATACACTGACACCAAGTAACAAAGACATACACTGACACCCAGTAACACAGACACACACTTACAGCAAGTAACACAGACATACACTGACACCAAGTAACAAAGACATACACTGATACCCAGTAACACAGACACACACTTACACCAAGTAACAAAGACATACACTGATACCCAATAACACAGACACACACTGACACCCAGTAACACAGACACACACTTACACCAAGTAACAAAGACATACACTGACACCAAGTAGCAAAGACATACAGTTACACCAAGTAACAAAGACATACACTGATACCCAGTAACACAGACACACACTAACACCAAGTAACAAAGACATACACTGGTACCCAGTAACACAGACACACACTTACACCAAGTAGCACAGACATACACTGACGCCAAGTAACAAAGACATACACTGATACCCAGTAACACAAACACAAACTTACAACAAGTAACAAGGACAGACACTGATACCCAGTAACACAGACACACACTTACACCAAGTAACAAAGACATACACTGACACCAAGTAACAAAGACATACACTGACACCCAGTAACACAGACACACACTTACACCAAGTAGCACAGACATACACTGACACCAAGTAACAAAGACATACACTGACACCAAGTAACACAGACATACACTGACACCAAGTAACAAAGACATACATTGATACCCAGTAACACAGACACACACTTACACCAAGTAACAAAGACAGACACTGATACCCAGTAAACACAGACACACACTTACACCAAGTAACAAAGACATGCACAGACACCAAGTAACAAAGACATAAACTGACACCCAGTAACACAGACACACACGGACACCAATTAACAAAGACACACACTTACACCAAGTAACACAGAAACACACTGACACCCAGTAACACAGACACACACTTACACCAAGTAACAAAGACATACACTGACAGCAAGTAACAAAGACATACACTTACACCAAGTAACAAAGACATACACTGACACCAAGTAACAAAGACATACACTGATACCAAGTAACACAGACACACACTTACACCAAGTAACAAAGACATACACTGATACCCAATAACACAGACACACACTTACACCAAGTAACACAGACATCCACTGACACCAAGTAACAAAGACATACACTGATACCCAGTAACACAGACACACAATTACACCAAGTAACAAAGACATACACTGATACCCAATAACACAGACACACACTGACACCCAGTAACACAGACACACACTTACACCAAGTAACAAAGACATACAGTGACACCCAGTAACAAAGACATACACTTACACCTAGTAACAAAGACATACACTGATACCCAGTAACACAGACACGCACTAACACCAAGTAACAAAGACATACACTGATACCCAGTAACACAGACACACACTTACACCAAGTAGCACAGACATACACTGACACCAAGGAACAAAGACATACACTGATACACAGTAGCACAAACACACACTTACAACAAGTAACAAAGACAGACACTGATACCCATTAACACAGACACACACTTACCCCAAGTAACAAAGACATACACTGACACCAAGTAACAAAGACATACACTGACACCCAGTAACACAGACAAACACGGACACCAAGTAACAAAGACACACACTTACACCGAGTAACACAGACAAACACTTCCACCAAGTAACAAAGACATACACTGACACCAAGTAACAAAGACATAAACTGACACCCAGTAACACAGACACACACGGACACCAAGTAACAAAGACACAGACTTACACCAAGTAACACAGACACACACTGACACCCAGTAACACAGACACACACTTACACCAAGTAACAAAGACATACAATGACACCAAGTAACAAATACATACACTTACAGCAAGTAACAAAGACATACACTGACATCAAGTAACAAAGACATACACTGATACCCATTAACACAGACACACACTTACACCAAGTAACAAAGACATACACTGATATCCAGTAACACAGACACACACTTACAACAGGTAACACAGACATACACTGACACCAAGTAACAAAGACATACATTGATACCCAGCAACTCAGACACACACTTACACCAAGTAACAAAGACAGGCACTGATACCCAGTAACAAAGACACACACTTACACCAAGTAACAAAGACATACACAGACACCAAGTAACAAAGACATAAACTGACACCCAGTAACACAGACACACACGGACACTAATTAACAAAGACACACACTTACACCAAGTAACACAGACACACACTGACACCCAGTAACACAGACACACACTTGCACCAAATAACAAAGACATACACTGACACCAAGTAACAAAGACATACACTTACACCAAGTAACAAAGACATACACTGATACCCAGTAACACAGACACACACTTACACCAAGTAACAAAGACATACACTGACACCAAGTAACAAAGACATACACTGACACCCAGTAACACAGACACACACTTACACCAAGTAGCACAGACATACACTGACACCAAGTAACAAAGACATACACTGACACCAAGTAACACAGACATACACTGACATCAAGTAACAAAGACATACACTGATACCCATTAACACAGACACACACTTACACCAAGTAACAAAGACATACACTGATATCCAGTAACACAGACACACACTTACAACAGGTAACACAGACATACACTGACACCAAGTAACAAAGACATACATTGATACCCAGCAACTCAGACACACACTTACACCAAGTAACAAAGACAGGCACTGATACCCAGTAACAAAGACACACACTTACACCAAGTAACAAAGACATACACAGACACCAAGTAACAAAGACATAAACTGACACCCAGTAACACAGACACACACGGACACTAATTAACAAAGACACACACTTACACCAAGTAACACAGACACACACTGACACCCAGTAACACAGACACACACTTGCACCAAATAACAAAGACATACACTGACACCAAGTAACAAAGACATACACTTACACCAAGTAACAAAGACATACACTGATACCCAGTAACACAGACACACACTTACACCAAGTAACAAAGACATACACTGACACCAAGTAACAAAGACATACACTGACACCCAGTAACACAGACACACACTTACACCAAGTAGCACAGACATACACTGACACCAAGTAACAAAGACATACACTGACACCAAGTAACACAGACATACATTGATACCCAGTAACACAGACACACACTTACACCAAGTAACAAAGACAGACACTGATACCCAGTAACACAGACACACACTTACACCAAGTAACAAAGACATGCACAGACACCAAGTAACAAAGACATAAACTGACACCCAGTAACACAGACACACACGGACACCAATTAACAAAGACACACACTTACACCAAGTAACACAGAAACACACTGACACCCAGTAACACAGACACACACTTACACCAAGTAACAAAGACATACACTGACAGCAAGTAACAAAGACATACACTTACACCAAGTAACACAGAAACACACTGACACCCATTAACACAGACACACACTTACCCCAAGTAACAAAGACATACACTGACACCAAGTAACAAAGACATACAGACACCCAGTAACCCAGACACACACGGACACCAAGTAACAAAGACACACACTTACACCGAGTAACACAGACAAACACTTCCACCAAGTAACAAAGACATACACTGATACCCAGTAACAAAGACAGACACTGATACCCAGTAACACAGACACACACTTACACCAAGTAACAAAGACATACACTGACACCAAGTAACAAAGACATAAACTGACCCCCAGTAGCACAGACACACACGGACAGCAAGTAACAAAGACACACACTTACACCAAGTAACACAGACACACGCTGACACCCAGTAACACAGACACACACTTACACCAAGTAACAAAGACATACACTGACACCAAGTAACAAAGACATACACTTACACCAAGTAACAAAGACATACACTGACACCAAGTAACAAAGACATACACTGATACGCAGTAACACAGACACACACTAACACCAAGTAACAAAGACATACACTGATACCCAGTAACACAGACACACACTTACACCAAGTAGCACAGACATACACTGACACCAAATAACAAAGACATACACTGATACCCAGTAACACAAACACACACTTACAACAGGTAACCATGACAGACACTGATACCCAGTAACACAGACACACACTTACACCAAGTAACAAAGACATACACTGACACCAAGTAACAAATACATACTCTGACACCCAGTAACACAGACACACACGGACACCAAGTAACAAAGACACACACTTACACCAAGTAACACAGACACACACTGACACCCAGTAACACAGACACACACTTACACCAAGTAACAAAGACATACACTGACACCAAGTAACAAAGACATACACTGATACCCAGTAACACAGACACACACTTACACCAAGTAACAAAGACATACACTGATACCCAATAACGCAGACACACACTTACACCAAGTAACACAGACATACACTGACACCAAGTAACAAAGACATACACTGATACCCAGTAACACAGACACACACTTACACTAAGTAACAAAGACATACACTGATACCCAATAACACAGACACATACTGACACCCAGTAACACAGACACACACGGACACCAAGTAACAAAGACACACACTTACACCAAGTAACACAGACACACACTGACTCCCAGTAACACAGACACACACTTAGACCAAGTAACAAAGACATACACTGACACCAAGTAACAAAGACATACACTGACACCCAGTAACACAGACACACACGGACACCAAGTAACAAAGACACACACTTACACCGAGTAACACAGACAAACACTTCCACCAAGTAACAAAGACATACACTGACACCAAGTAACAAAGACAGACACTGATACCCAGTAACACAGACACACACTTACACCAAGTAACAAAGACATACACTGACACCAAGTAACAAAGACATAAACTGACCCCCAGTAACACAGACACACACGGACAGCAAGTAACAAAGACACACACTTACACCAAGTAACAGAGACACACACTGACACCCAGTAACACAGACACACACTTACACCAAGTAACAAAGACATACACTGACACCAAGTAACAAAGACATACACTTACACCAAGTAACGAAGACATACACTGACACCAAGTAACTAAGACATACACTGATACGCAGTAACACAGACACACACTAACACCAAGTAACAAAGACATACACTGATACCCAGTAACACAGACACACACTTACACCAAGTAGCACAGACATACACTGACACCAAATAACAAAGACATACACTGATACCCAGTAACACAAACACACACTTACAACAAGTAACCATGACAGAAACTGATACCCAGTAACACAGACACACACTTACACCAAGTAACAAAGACATACACTGACACCAAGTAACAAAGACATACTCTGACACCCAGTAACACAGACACACACGGACACCAAGTAACAAAGACACACACTTACACCAAGTAACACAGACACACACTGACACCCAGTAACACAGACACACACTTACACCAAGTAACAAAGACATACACTGACACCAAGTAACAAAGACATACACTGATACCCAGTAACACAGACACACACTTACACCAAGTAACAAAGACATACACTGATACCCAATAACGCAGACACACACTTACACCAAGTAACACAGACATACACTGACACCAAGTAACAAAGACATACACTGATACCCAGTAACACAGACACACACTTACACCAAGTAACAAAGACATACACTGATACCCAATAACACAGACACATACTGACACACAGTAAGACAGACACACACTTACACCAAGTAACAAAGACATACACTTACACCAAGTAACAAAGACATACACTGATACCCAGTAACACAGACACACACTAACACCAAGTAACAAAGACATACACTGATACCCAGTAACACAGACACACACTTACACCAAGTAGCACAGACATACACTGACACCAAGTAGCAAAGACATACACTTACACCAAGTAACAAAGACATGCACTGATACCCAGTCACACAGACACACACTAACACCAAGTAACAAAGACATACACTGATACCCAGTAACACAGACACACACTTACACCAAGTAGCACAGACATACACTGACGCCAAGTAACAAAGACATACACTGATACCCAGTAACACAAACACACACTTACAACAAGTAACAAAGACAGACACTGATACCCAGGAACACAGACACACACTTACACCAAGTAACGCAGACATACACTGACACCAAGTAACAAAGACATACACTGACACCCAGTAACACAGACACACACTTACACCAAGTAGCACAGACATACACTGACACCAAGTAACAAAGACAGACACTGGCACCAAGTAACACAGACATACACTGACACCAAGTAACAATGACATACATTGATACCCTGTAACACAGACACACACTTACACCAAGTAACAAAGACAGACACTGATACCCAGTAACACAGACACACACTTACACCAAGTAACAAAGACATGCACAGACACCAAGTAACAAAGACATAAACTGACACCCAGTAACACAGACACACACGGACACCAATTAACAAAGACACACACAGTGATTTCAAGATGGCTCCTGGGCTGGAAGCTCCCTAGGAAGCTCCCTTGCTGTTCAACTCTATCCATGGCCATCTGCTCCCATCCCTAACGTTTTCTCCCCCAATCTGCCCTCTTAAACTGTTTAAATTCCCCTGGCTCTTTAAATCAGTTCATTTTAGCCCTATCTAAAAGTTAACAGTTAGTTTAGTGTATGTTACCTGGGCCCACTGCCCTCCCCCAGCCACACCTGCTCTTTGTTTTCTCAATGAAATTGATCCGGATGAAACTGACGAGAACAGCTGCCGATACTTTAATCTCCGATCCTGCTGTCTTCACAGTCCAGAGTGTCTGCAGCCACGGCATGCGGTAAGTCCATTGAGGTGAAGAAGGAGCTGCGGGACCCGAGAGAAGTCCTGTGAAAAGGTGCCCCGAACACCCAAAACATCCACGAGCGGCCCCCCCGGCCGCAACTTCAAAGCGCCCGCGGGAGATGGCTCGGAGAGCATCTGCAGCGCACTGTCGGCAATGCTGCATGCCTTTATTTAAACCACTGCAAAAAAAAAACCCTTAGCAAATGTAACCACCTCTAAGTCTGCCAAATGATGCTTCACCTCCCGAAGGACGTAGATGAGCTTTCCGGACGTCGATGGTGGGCACTGAGGAAATGGCTTATTACCTGCACCAGATTCCACCCCCCTCCCCCCCCCTTTACCCCCCCTTCCACCCCCCCCCACCCCCGTCCCCTTCCCTGCTCCACCCTCTCAGCTCACCCCCTCACAACCCCGTCCCAGCCTGCCCCCCCCGCACCATCTTCACCCCGCACCCCCTTCCCCTGCACCCCACCCCCTCCCTCTACCCCTCCCCCTTGCATCCCCTCCTCCCACCGGCACCATCCTACACCTGTGTAGGGGCCCCAACAACCCCACTGCCTTGTGGGCGTCTCGGGAGAGACCAAGGCTAAGGGAGTAAACCCTAACAGAAAATCCGGAGCGGAACCCCGTAGGCGGTCATGTGTCACCTTTGGCATGTTTCCGGCAGTTCCTGCAGCCATACTGGTGCCAAACGTCGTGTCCTGCACTCCTTTGGACCCCACCAGAAAGGCCGAGAGGGGGGTTTTGACGACTGGGCAACTCTCAACCTCCATAAATTTGCCCAGGCATGCGCCATGGAGAGGTCACTCCATAGTTGCCTCACAGCGACTGAAACAACACGGAAGGCAGCAGTTACGGGTTATAAGTCCAGATAAGTTGGCGTAGAAACTGGGCGCCACGGGTTGCCTTTGTCGGTGGGAGAGGTCATTGCACCTCACTGGACAGCTACCGCCCGCCTCAAACCGGGCAGCCCCCGGTCAATAAGGTTCTGTCCCGCCACAGTCTGCCTGCTTCAATGGGTGCTTGGAGCTCAGGGTCATTGCCCGAAAGGTGGACTGATACACCGCACCAAACAACATGAAAAAAGGAAAGAAGGTACCAGCCCTTCGCTTTGCAAGCTGGAACGTCAGAACTATGTGTCCTGGCCTGTCGGAAGACCTTACACAAATCAACGATTCTCGGAAGACCGCCATCATTAACAACGAGCTCAGTAGATTCAATGTGGACATTGCAGCACTTCAGGAGACTCGCCTCCCCGCGAGTGGCTCTCTAGCAGAGCAAGACTACACCTTCTTCTGGCAGGGCAGGGATCCTGAAGAACCAAGACAGCATGGAGTGGGCTTCGCCATCAGAAACTCCTTGCTCAGCATGATAGAGCCTCCCTCAAATGGCTCGGAACGCATACTGTCCATCCGACTGCTCACCACCTCTGGTCCAGTACACCTACTCAGCATCTATGCTCCAACACTCTGTTCCGCACCTGAAGCTAAAGACCAGTTCTATGAACAACTCCATAACATCATTAGCAGCATCTGCAACACCGAACACCTATTCCTGCTGGGGGACTTTAATGCCAGGGTTGGGGCCGACCATGACTCATGGCCCTCCTGCCTTGGGCGCTATGGCGTTGGAAGGATGAATGAGAACGGGCAGAGACTGCTTGAGTTGTGTACCTATCATAACCTCTGCATCACCAACTCGTTCTTTCACACTAAACCCTGTCACCAGGTTTCATGGAGGCACCCAAGATCACGTCGTTGGCACCAGCTAGACCTCATTGTCACAAGGCGAGCCGCCTTAAACAGTGTTCAAATCACACGCAGCTTCCACAGTGCGGACTGCGACACCGACCACTCCCTGGTGTGCAGCAAGGTTAGACTCAGACCAAAGAAGTTGCATCATTCCAAGCAGAAGGGCCACCCGCGCATCAACACGAGCAGAATTTCTCACCCACAGCTGTTACAAAAATTTCTAAATTCACTTGTAACAGACCTTCAAAACACTCCCACAGGGGATGCTGAGACCAAGTGGGCCCACATCAGAGACGCCATCTATGAGTCAGCTTTGACCACCTACGGCAAAAGTGCGAAGAGAAATGCAGACTGGTTTCAATCTCATAATGAAGAGCTGGAACCTGTCATAGCCGCTAAGCGCATTGCACTTTTGAACTACAAGAAAGCCCCCAGCGATTTAACATCCGCAGCACTTAAAGCAGCCAGAAGTACTGCACAAAGAACAGCTAGGCGTTGCGCAAACGACTACTGGCAACACCTATGCAGCCATATTCAGCTGGCCTCAGACACCGGAAACATCAGAGGAATGTATGATGGCATGAAGAGAGCTCTTGGGCCAACCATCAAGAAGATCACCCCCCTCAAATCTAAATCGGGGGACATAATCACTGACCAACGCAAACAGATGGACCGCTGGGTTGAGCACTACCTAGAACTGTACTCCAGGGAGAATGCTGTCACTGAGACTGCCCTCAATGCAGCCCAGCCTCTACCAGTCATGGATGAGCTGGACATACAGCCAACCAAATCGGAACTCAGTGATGCCATTGATTCCCTAGCCAGCGGAAAAGCCCCTGGGAAGGACAGCATTACCCCTGAAATAATCAAGAGTGCCAAGCCTGCTATACTCTCAGCACTACATGAACTGCTATGCCTGTGCTGGGACGAGGGAGCAGTACCCCAGGACATGCGCGATGCCAACATCATCACCCTCTATAAAAACAAAGGTGACCACGGTGACTGCAACAACTACCGTGGAATCTCCCTGCTCAGCATAGTGGGGAAAGTCTTTGCTCGAGTCGCTCTGAACAGGCTCCAGAAGCTGGCCGAGCGCGTCTACCCTGAGGCACAGTGTGGCTTTCGTGCAGAGAGATCGACTATTGACATGCTGTTCTCCCTTCGTCAGATACAGGAGAAATGCCGTGAACAACAGATGCCCCTCTACATTGCTTTCATTGATCTCACCAAAGCCTTTGACCTCGTCAGCAGACGTGGTCTCTTCAGACTACTAGAAAAGATCAGATGTCCACCAAAGCTACTAAGTATCATCACCTAATTCCATGACAATATGAAAGGCACAATTCAACATGGTGGCTCCTCATCAGAGCCCTTTCCTATCCTGAGTGGTGTGAAACAGGGCTGTGTTCTCGCACCCACACTTTTTGGGATTTTCTTCTCCCTGCTGCTTTCACATGCGTTCAAATCCTCTGAAGAAGGAATTTTCCTCCACACAAGATCAGGGGGCAGGTTGTTCAACCTTGCCCGTCTAAGAGCGAAGTCCAAAGTACGGAAAGTCCTCATCAGAGAACTCCTCTTTGCTGACGATGCTGCTTTAACATCTCACACTGAAGAATGCCTGCAGAGTCTCATCGACAGGTTTGCGTCTGCCTGCAATGAATTTGGCCTAACCATCAGCCTCAAGAAAACGAACATCATGGGGCAGGATGTCAGAAATGCTCCATCCATCAATATTGGCGACCACGCTCTGGAAGTGGTTCAAGAGTTCACCTACCTAGGCTCAACTATCACCAGTAACCTGTCTCTAGATGCAGAAATCAACAAGCGCATGGGTAAGGCTTCCACTGCTATGTTCAGACTGGCCAAGAGAGTGTGGGAAAATGGCGCACTGACACGGAACACAAAAGTCCGAATGTATCAGGCCTGTGTCCTCAGTACCTTGCTCTACGGCAGCGAGGCCTGGACAACGTATGCCAGCCAAGAGCGACGTCTCAATTCATTCCATCTTCGCTGCCTTCGGAGAATACTTGGCATCAGGTGGCAGGACTATATCTCCAACACAGAAGTCCTTGAAGCGGCCTACATCCCCAGCTTATACACACTACTGAGTCAGCGGCGCTTGAGATGGCTTGGCCATGTGAGCCGCATGGAAGATGGCAGGATCCCCAAAGACACATTGTACAGCGAGCTCGCCACTGGTATCAGACCCACCGGCCGTCCATGTCTCCGTTATAAAGACGTCTGCAAACGCGACATGAAATCGTGTGACATTGATCACAAATCGTGGGAGTCAGTTGCCAGCATTCGCCAGAGCTGGCGGGCAGCCATAAAGACAGGGCTAAATTGTGGCGAGTCGAAGAGACTTAGTAGTTGGCAGGAAAAAAGACAGAGGCGCAAGGGGAGAGCCAACTGTGCAACAGCCCCAACAAACAAATTTCTCTGCAGCACCTGTGGAAGAGCCTGTCACTCCAGAATTGGCCTTTATAGCCACTCCAGGCGCTGCTTCACAAACCACTGACCACCTCCAGGCGCGTATCCATTGTCTCTCGAGATAAGGAGGCCCAAAAGAAGTAACAAAGACATACACTTACACCAAGTAACAAAGACATACACTGACACCAAGTAACAAAGACATACACTGATACCAAGTAACACAGACACACACTTACACCAAGTAACAAAGACAGACACTGATACCCAGTAACACAGACACACACTTACGCCAAGTAACAAAGACATACACTGACACGAAGTAACAAAGACATAAACTGACACCCAGTAACACAGACACACACGGACAGCAAGTAACAAAGACACACACTTACACCAAGTAACACAGACACACACTGACACCAAGTAACACAGACACACACTTACGCCAATTAACAAAGACATACACTGACACCAAGTAACAAAGACATACTCTGATACCCAGTAACACAGACACACACTTACACCAAGTAACAAAGACATACACTGATACCCAGTAACACAGACACACACTTACACCAAGTAACGCAGACATACACTGACACCAAGTAACAAAGACACACACTGACACCCAGTAACAAAGACATACACTGACACCAAGTCACAAAGACATACACTGATACCCAGTAACACAGACACACACTTACACCAAGTAACACAGACATACACTGACACCAAGTAACAAAGACATACACTGATACCCAGTAACACAGTCACACACTTACACCAAGTAACAAAGACAGACACTGATACCCAGTAACACAGACACACACTTGCACCAAGTAACAAAGACAGACACTGACACCAAGTATCAAAGACATAAACTGACACCCAGTAACACAGACACACACGGACACCAAGTAACAAAGACACAGACTTACACCAAGTAACACAGACACACACTGACACCCAGTAACACAGACACACACTTACACCAAGTAACAAAGACATACAATGACACCAAGTAACAAATACATACACTTACACCAAGTAACAAAGACATACACTGACATCAAGTAACAAAGACATACACTGATACCCAGTAACACAGACACACACTTACACCAAGTAACAAAGACATACACTGAAACCCAGTAGCACAGACACACACTTACAACAAGTAACACAGACATACACTGACACCAAGTAACAAAGATATACATTGATACCCAGTAACACAGACACACACTTACACCAAGTAACAAAGACAGACACTGATACCCAGTAACAAAGACACACACTTACACCAAGTAACAAAGACATACACAGACACCAAGTAACAAAGACATAAACTGACACCCAGTAACACAGACACACACGGACACCAATTAACAAAGACACACACTTGCACCAAGTAACACAGACACACACTGACACCCAGTAACATAGACACACACTTGCACCAAGTAACAAAGACATACACTGACAGCAAGTAACAAAGACATACAATTACACCAAGTAACAAAGACATACACTGACACCAAGTAACAAAGACATACACTGATACCCAGTAACACAGACACACACTTACACCAAGTAACAAAGACATACACTGATACCCAATAACACAGACACACACTTACACCAAGTAACACAGACATACACTGACACCAAGTAACAAAGACATACACTGATACCCAGTAACACAGACACACACTGACACCAAGTAGCAAAGACATACACTTACACCAAGTAACAAAGACATACACTGATACCCAGTAACACAGACACACACTAACACCAAGTAACAAAGACATACACTGGTACCCAGTAACACAGACACACACTTACACCAAGTAGCACAGACATACACTGACGCCAAGTAACAAAGACATACACTGATACCCAGTAACACAAACACACACTTACAACAAGTAACAAAGACAGACACTGATACCCAGTAACACAGACACACACTTACACCAAGTAACAAAGACATGCACTGAAACCAAGTAACAAAGACATACACTGACACCAAGTAACACAGACATACACTGACACCAAGTAACAAAGACATACATTGATACCCAGTAACACAGACACACACTTACACCAAGTAACAAAGACAGACACTGATACCCAGTAACACAGACACACAATTACACCAAGCAACAAAGACATGCACAGACACCAAGTAACAAAGACATAAACTGACACCCAGTAACACAGACACACACGGACACCAATTGACAAAGACACACACTTGCACCAAGTAACACAGACACACACTGACACCCAGTAACACAGACACACACTTACACCAAGTAACAAAGACATACACTGACAGCAAGTAACAAAGACATACACTTACACCAAGTAACAAAGATATACACTGACACCAAGTAACAAAGACATACACTGATACCAAGTAACACAGACACACACTTACACCAAGTAACAAAGACATACACTGATACCCAATAACACAGACACACACTTACACCAAGTAACACAGACCTCCACTGACACCAAGTAACAAAGACATACACTGATACCCAGTAACACAGACACACACTTACACCAAGTAACAAAGACATACACTGATACCCAATAACACAGACACACACTGACACCCAGTAACACAGACACACACTTACACCAAGTAACAAAGACATACACTGACACCAAGTAACAAAGACATACACTTACACCAAGTAACAAAGACATACACTGATACCCAGTAACACAGACACACACAACACCAAGTAACAAAGACATACACTGATACCCAGTAACACAGACACACACTTACACCAAGTAGCACAGACATACACTGACACCAAGTAACAAAGACATACACTGATACACAGTAACACAAACACACACTTACAACAATTAACAAAGACAGAAACTGATACCCATTAACACAGACACACACTTACACCAAGTAACAAAGACATACACTGACACCAATTAACAAAGACATACACTGACACCCAGTAACACAGACGCACACGGACACCAAGTAACAAAGACACACACTTACACCGAGTAACACAGACACACACTTCCACCAAGTAACAAAGGCATACACTGACACCAAGTAACAAAGACAGACACTGATACCCAGTAACACAGACACACACTTGCACCAAGTAACAAAGACATACACTGACACCAAGTAACAAAGACATAAACTGACACCCAGTAACACAGACACACACGGACACCAAGTAACAAAGACACACACTTACACCAAGTAACACAGACACACACTGACACCCAGTAACACAGACTCACACTTACACCAAGTAACAAAGACATACACTGACACCAAGTAACAAAGACATACACTTACACCAAGTAACAAAGACATACACTTACACCAAGTAACAAAGACATACACTGATACCCAGTAACACAAACACACACTTACAACAAGTAACCATGACAGACACTGATACCCAGTAACACAGACACACACTTACACCAAGTAACAAAGACATACACTGACACCAAGTAACAAAGACATACTCTGACACCCAGTAACACAGACACACACGGACACCAAGTAACAAAGACACACACTTACACCAAGTAACACAGACACACACTGACACCCAGTAACACAGACACACACTTACACCAAGTAACAAAGACATACACTGATACCCAATAACGCAGACACAAACTTACACCAAGTAACACAGACATACACTGACACCAAGTAACAAAGACATACACTGATACCCAGTAACACAGACACACACTTACACCAAGTAACAAAGACATACACTGATACCCAATAACACAGACACATACTGACACACAGTAACACAGACACACACTTACACCAAGTAGCACAGACATACACTGACACCAAGTAGCAAAGACATACACTTACACCAAGTAACAAAGACATGCACTGATACCCAGTCACACAGACACACACTAACACCAAGTAACAAAGACATACACTGATACCCAGTAACACAGACACACACTTACACCAAGTAGCACAGACATACACTGACGCCAAGTAACAAAGACATACACTGATACCCAGTAACACAAACACACACTTACAACAAGTAACAAAGACAGACACTGATACCCAGGAACACAGACACACACTTACACCAAGTAACGCAGACATACACTGACACCAAGTAACAAAGACATACACTGACACCCAGTAACACAGACACACACTTACACCAAGTAGCACAGACATACACTGACACCAAGTAACAAAGACAGACACTGGCACCAAGTAACACAGACATACACTGACACCAAGTAACAAAGACATACATTGATACCCTGTAACACAGACACACACTTACACCAAGTAACAAGACAGACACTGATACCCAGTAACACAGACACACACTTACACCAAGTAACAAAGACATGCACAGACACCAAGTAACAAAGACATAAACTGACACCCAGTAACACAGACACACACGGACACCAATTAACAAAGACACACACTTACACCAAGTAACACAGACACACACTGACACCCAGTAACACAGACACACACTGATACCCAGTAACACAGACACACACTTACACCAAGTAACAAAGACATACACTGATACCCAATAACACAGACACATACTGACACACAGTAACACAGACACACACTTACACCAAGTAGCACAGACATACACTGACACCAAGTAGCAAAGACATACACTTACACCAAGTAACAAAGACATGCACTGATACCCAGTCACACAGACACACACTAACACCAAGTAACAAAGACATACACTGATACCCAGTAACACAGACACACACTTACACCAAGTAGCACAGACATACACTGACGCCAAGTAACAAAGACATACACTGATACCCAGTAACACAAACACACACTTACAACAAGTAACAAAGACAGACACTGATACCCAGGAACACAGACACACACTTACACCAAGTAACGCAGACATACACTGACACCAAGTAACAAAGACATACACTGACACCCAGTAACTCAGACACACACTTACACCAAGTAGCACAGACATACACTGACACCAAGTAACAAAGACAGACACTGGCACCAAGTAACACAGACATACACTGACACCAAGTAACAAAGACATACATTGATACCCTGTAACACAGACACACACTTACACCAAGTAACAAAGACAGACACTGATACCCAGTAACACAGACACACACTTACACCAAGTAACAAAGACATGCACAGACACCAAGTAACAAAGACATAAACTGACACCCAGTAACACAGACACACACGGACACCAATTAACAAAGACACACACTTACACCAAGTAACACAGACACACACTGACACCCAGTAACACAGACACACACTTACACCAAGTAACAAAGACATACACTGACAGCAAGTAACAAAGACATACACTTACACCAAGTAACAAAGGCATACACTGACACCAAGTAACAAAGACATACACTGATACCAAGTAACACAGACACACACTTACACCAAGTAACAAAGACAGACAATGGTACCCAGTAACACAGACACACACTTACGCCAAGTAACAAAGACATACACTGACACGAAGTAACAAAGACATAAACTGACACCCAGTAACACAGACACACACGGACAGCAAGTAACAAAGACACACACTTACACCAAGTAACACAGACACACACTGACACCAAGTAACACAGACACACACTTACGCCAATTAACAAAGACATACACTGACACCAAGTAACAAAGACATACTCTGATACCCAGTAACACAGACACACACTTAAACCAAGTAACAAAGACATACACTGATACCCAGTAACACAGACACACACTTACACCAAGTAACGCAGACATACACTGACACCAAGTAACAAAGACACACACTGACACCCAGTAACAAAGACATACACTGACACCAAGTCACAAAGACATACACTGATACCCAGTAACACAGACACACACTTACACCAAGTAACACAGACATACACTGACACCAAGTATCAAAGACATAAACTGACACCCAGTAACACAGACACACACGGACACCAAGTAACAAAGACACAGACTTACACCAAGTAACACAGACACACACTAACACCCAGTAACACAGACACACACTTACACCAAGTAACAAAAACATACAATGACACCAAGTAACAAATACATACACTTACACCAAGTAACAAAGACATACACTGACATCAAGTAACAAAGACATACACTGATACCCAGTAACACAGACACACACTTACACCAAGTAACAAAGACATGCACAGACACCAAGTAACAAAGACATAAACTGACACCCAGTAACACAGACACACACGGACACCAATTAACAAAGACACACACTTACACCAAGTAACACAGACACACACTGACACCCAGTAACACAGACACACACTGATACCCAGTAACACAGACACACACTTACACCAAGTAACAAAGACACACACTGATACCCAATAACACAGACACATACTGACACACAGTAACACAGACACACACTTACACCAAGTAGCACAGACATACACTGACACCAAGTAGCAAAGACATACACTTACACCAAGTAACAAAGACATGCACTGATACCCAGTCACACAGACACACACTAACACCAAGTAACAAAGACATACACTGATACCCAGTAACACAGACACACACTTACACCAAGTAGCACAGACATACACTGACGCCAAGTAACAAAGACATACACTGATACCCAGTAACACAAACACACACTTACAACAAGTAACAAAGACAGACACTGATACCCAGGAACACAGACACACACTTACACCAAGTAACGCAGACATACACTGACACCAAGTAACAAAGACATACACTGACACCCAGTAACTCAGACACACACTTACACCAAGTAGCACAGACATACACTGACACCAAGTAACAAAGACAGACACTGGCACCAAGTAACACAGACATACACTGACACCAAGTAACAAAGACATACATTGATACCCTGTAACACAGACACACACTTACACCAAGTAACAAAGACAGACACTGATACCCAGTAACACAGACACACACTTACACCAAGTAACAAAGACATGCACAGACACCAAGTAACAAAGACATAAACTGACACCCAGTAACACAGACACACACGGACACCAATTAACAAAGACACACACTTACACCAAGTAACACAGACACACACTGACACCCAGTAACACAGACACACACTTACACCAAGTAACAAAGACATACACTGACAGCAAGTAACAAAGACATACACTTACACCAAGTAACAAAGGCATACACTGACACCAAGTAACAAAGACATACACTGATACCAAGTAACACAGACACACACTTACACCAAGTAACAAAGACAGACAATGGTACCCAGTAACACAGACACACACTTACGCCAAGTAACAAAGACATACACTGACACGAAGTAACAAAGACATAAACTGACACCCAGTAACACAGACACACACGGACAGCAAGTAACAAAGACACACACTTACACCAAGTAACACAGACACACACTGACACCAAGTAACACAGACACACACTTACGCCAATTAACAAAGACATACACTGACACCAAGTAACAAAGACATACTCTGATACCCAGTAACACAGACACACACTTAAACCAAGTAACAAAGACATACACTGATACCCAGTAACACAGACACACACTTACACCAAGTAACGCAGACATACACTGACACCAAGTAACAAAGACACACACTGACACCCAGTAACAAAGACATACACTGACACCAAGTCACAAAGACATACACTGATACCCAGTAACACAGACACACAATTACACCAAGTAACACAGACATACACTGACACCAAGTATCAAAGACATAAACTGACACCCAGTAACACAGACACACACGGACACCAAGTAACAAAGACACAGACTTACACCAAGTAACACAGACACACACTAACACCCAGTAACACAGACACACACTTACACCAAGTAACAAAAACATACAATGACACCAAGTAACAAATACATACACTTACACCAAGTAACAAAGACATACACTGACATCAAGTAACAAAGACATACACTGATACCCAGTAACACAGACATACATTGATACCCAGTAACACAGACACACACTTACACCAAGTAACAAAGACAGACACTGATACCCAGTAACACAGACACACAATTACACCAAGCAACAAAGACATGCACAGACACCAAGTAACAAAGACATAAACTGACACCCAGTAACACAGACACACACGGACACCAATTGACAAAGACACACACTTGCACCAAGTAACACAGACACACACTGACACCCAGTAACACAGACACACACTTACACCAAGTAACAAAGACATACACTGACAGCAAGTAACAAAGACATACACTTACACCAAGTAACAAAGACATACACTGACACCAAGTAAGAAAGACATACACTGATACCAAGTAACACAGACACACACTTACACCAAGTAACAAAGACATACACAGATACCCAATAACACAGACACACACTTACACCAAGTAACACAGACCTCCACTGACACCAAGTAACAAAGACATACACTGATACCCAGTAACACAGACACACACTTACACCAAGTAACAAAGACATACACTGATACCCAATAACACAGAAACACACTGACACCCAGTAACACAGACACACACTTACACCAAGTAACAAAGACATACACTGACACCAAGTAACAAAGACATACACTTACACCAAGTAACAAAGACATACACTGATACCCAGTAACACAGACACACACTAACACCAAGTAACAAAGACATACACTGATACCCAGTAACACAGACACACACTTACACCAAGTAGCACAGACATACACTGACACCAAGTAACAAAGACATACACTGATACACAGTAACACAAACACACACTTACAACAAGTAACAAAGACAGACACTGATACCCATTAACACAGACACACACTTACACCAAGTAACAAAGACATACACTGACACCAAGTAACAAAGACATACACTGACACCCAGTAACACAGACGCACACGGACACCAAGTAACAAAGACACACACTTACACCGAGTAACACAGACACACACTTCCACCAAGTAACAAAGGCATACACTGACACCAAGTAACAAAGACAGACACTGATACCCAGTAACACAGACACACACTTACACCAAGTAACAAAGACATACACTGACACCAAGTAACAAAGACATAAACTGACACCCAGTAACACAGACACACACGGACACCAAGTAACAAAGACACACACTTACACCAAGTAACACAGACACACACTGACACCCAGTAACACAGACACACACTTACACCAAGTAACAAAGACATACACTGACACCAAGTAACAAAGACATACACTTACACCAAGTAACAAAGACATACACTGATACCCAGTAACACAGACACACACTAACACCAAGTAACAAAGACATACACTGATACCCAGTAACACAGACACACACTTACACCAAGTAGCACAGACATACACTGACACCAAGTAGCAAAGTCATACACTGATACACAGTAACACAAACACACACTTACAACAAGTAACAAAGACAGACACTGATACCCAGTAACACAGACACACACTTACACCAAGTAACGCCGACATACACTGACACCAAGTAACAAAGACAGACACTGACACCAAGTAACACAGACATACACTGACACCATGTAACAAAGACATACATTGATACCCTGTAACACAGACACACACTTACACCAAGTAACAAAGACAGACACTGATACCCAGTAACACAGACACACACTTACACCAAGTAACAAAGACATGCACAGACACCAAGTAACAAAGACATAAACTGACACCCAGTAACACAGACACACACGGACACAAATTAACAAAGACACACACTTACACCAAGTAACACAGACACACACTGACACCCGGTAACACAGACACACACTTACACCAAGTAACAAAGACATACACTGACAGCAAGTAACAAAGACAAACACTTACACCAAGTAACAAAGACATACACTGACACCAAGTAACAAAGACATACACTGATACCAAGTAACACAGACACACACTTACACCAAGTAACAAAGACATACACTGATACCCAGTAACACAGACACACACTTACGCCAAGTAACAAAGACATACACTGACACCAAGTAACAAAGACATAAACTGACACCCAGTAACACAGACACACACGGACACCAATTGACAAAGACACACACTTGCACCAAGTAACACAGACACACACTGACACCCAGTAACACAGACACACACTTACACCAAGTAACAAAGACATACACTGACAGCAAGTAACAAAGACATACACTTACACCAAGTAACAAAGACATACAGTGACACCAAGTAACAAAGACATACACTGATACCAAGTAACACAGACACACACTTACACCAAGTAACAAAGACATACACTGATACCCAATAACACAGACACACACTTACACCAAGTAACACAGACCTCCACTGACACCAAGTAACAAAGACATACACTGATACCCAGTAACACAGACACACACTTACACCAAGTAACAAAGACATACACTGATACCAAATAACACAGACACACACTGACACCCAGTAACACAGACACACACTGATACACAGTAACACAAACAGACACTTACAACAAGTAACAAAGACAGCCACTGATACCCATTAACACAGACACACACTTACACCAAGTAACAAAGACATACACTGACACCAAGTAACAAAGACATACACTGACACCCAGTAACACAGACGCACACGGACACCAAGTAACAAAGACACACACTTACACCGAGTAACACAGACACACACTTCCACCAAGTAACAAAGGCATACACTGACACCAAGTAACAAAGACAGACACTGATACCCAGTAACACAGACACACACTTACACCAAGTAACAAAGACATACACTGACACCAAGTAACAAAGACATAAACTGACACCCAGTAACACAGACACACACGGACACCAAGTAACAAAGACACACACTTACACCAAGTAACACAGACACACACTGACACCCAGTAACACAGACACACACTTACACCAAGTAACAAAGACATACACTGACACCAAGTAACAAAGACATACACTTACACCAAGTAACAAAGACATACACTGATACCCAGTAACACAGACACACACTAACACCAAGTAACAAAGACATACACTGATACCCAGTAACACAGACAAACACTTACACCAGGTAGCACAGACATACACTGACACCAAGTAGCAAAGTCATACACTGATACACAGTAACACAAACACACACTTACAACAAGTAACAAAGACAGACACTGATACCCAGTAACACAGACACACACTTACACCAAGTAACGCCGACATACACTGACACCAAGTAACAAAGACAGACACTGACACCAAGTAACACAGACATACACTGACACCATGTAACAAAGACATACATTGATACCCTGTAACACAGACACACACTTACACCAAGTAACAAAGACAGACACTGATACCCAGTAACACAGACACACACTTACACCAAGTAACAAAGACATGCACAGACACCAAGTAACAAAGACATAAACTGACACCCAGTAACACAGACACACACGGACACAAATTAACAAAGACACACACTTACACCAAGTAACACAGACACACACTGACACCCGGTAACACAGACACACACTTACACCAAGTAACAAAGACATACACTGACAGCAAGTAACAAAGACATACACTTACACCAAGTAACAAAGACATACACTGACACCAAGTAACAAAGACATACACTGATACCAAGTAACACAGATACACACTTACACCAAGTAACAAAGACATACACTGATACCCAGTAACACAGACACACACTTACGCCAAGTAACAAAGACATACACTGACACCAAGTAACAAAGACATAAACTGACACCCAGTAACACAGACACACACGGACACCAATTGACAAAGACACACACTTGCACCAAGTAACACAGACACACACTGACACCCAGTAACACAGACACACACTTACACCAAGTAACAAAGACATACACTGACAGCAAGTAACAAAGACATACACTTACACCAAGTAACAAAGACATACAGTGACACCAAGTAACAAAGACATACACTGATACCAAGTAACACAGACACACACTTACACCAAGTAACAAAGACATACACTGATACCCAATAACACAGACACACACTTACACCAAGTAACACAGACCTCCACTGACACCAAGTAACAAAGACATACACTGATACCCAGTAACACAGACACACACTTACACCAAGTAACAAAGACATACACTGATACCAAATAACACAGACACACACTGACACCCAGTAACACAGACACACACTGATACACAGTAACACAAACAGACACTTACAACAAGTAACAAAGACAGACACTGATACCCATTAACACAGACACACACTTACACCAAGTAACAAAGACATACACTGACACCAAGTAACAAAGACATACACTGACACCCAGTAACACAGACGCACACGGACACCAAGTAACAAAGACACACACTTACACCGAGTAACACAGACACACACTTCCACCAAGTAACAAAGGCATACACTGACACCAAGTAACAAAGACAGACACTGATACCCAGTAACACAGACACACACTTACACCAAGTAACAAAGACATACACTGACACCAAGTAACAAAGACATAAACTGACACCCAGTAACACAGACACACACGGACACCAAGTAACAAAGACACACACTTACACCAAGTAACACAGACACACACTGACACCCAGTAACACAGACACACACTTTCACCAAGTAACAAAGACATACACTGACACCAAGTAACAAAGACATACACTTACACCAAGTAACAAAGACATACACTTACACCAAGTAACAAAGACATACACTGATACCCAGTAACACAGACAAACACTAACACCAAGTAACAAAGACATACACTGATACCCAGTAACACAGACACACACTTACACCAAGTAGCACAGACATACACTGACACCAAGTAACAAAGACATACACTGATACACAGTAACACAAACACACACTTACAACAAGTAACAAAGACAGACACTGATACCCAGTAACACAGACACACACTTACACCAAGTAACGCCGACATACACTGACACCAAGTAACAAAGACAGACACTGACACCAAGTAACACAGACATACACTGACACCATGTAACAAAGACATACATTGATACCCTGTAACACAGACACACACTTACACCAAGTAACAAAGACAGACACTGATACCCAGTAACACAGACACACACTTACACAAAGTAACAAAGACATGCACAGACACCAAGTAACAAAGACATAAACTGACACCCAGTAACACAGACACACACGGACACAAATTAACAAAAACACACACTTACACCAAGTAACACAGACACACACTGACACCCAGTAACACAGACACACACTTACACCAAGTAACAAAGACATACACTGACAGCAAGTAACAAAGACATACACTTACACCAAGTAACAAAGACATACACTGACACCAAGTAACAAAGACATACACTGATACCAAGTAACACAGACACACACTTACACCAAGTAACAAAGACATACACTGATACCGAGTAACACAGACACACACTTACGCCAAGTAACAAAGACATACACTGACACCAAGTAACAAAGACATAAACTGACACCCAGTAACACAGACACACACGGACAGCAAGTAACAAAGGCACACACTTACACCAAGTAACACAGACACACACTGACACCAAGTAACACAGACACACACTTACACCAATTAACAAAGACATACACTGACACCAAGTAACAAAGACATACTCTGATACCCAGTAACACAAACACACACTTACACCAAGTAACAAATACATACACTGATACCCAGTAACACAGACACACACTTACACCAAGTAACGCAGACATACAATGACACCAAGTAACAAAGACACACACTGACACCCAGTAACAAAGACATACACTGACACCAAGTCACAAAGACATACACTGATACCCAGTAACACAGACACACACTTACACCAAGTAACACAGACATACACTGACACCAAGTAACAAAGGCATACACTGATACCCAGTAACACAGACACACACTTAAACCAAGTAACAAAGACAGACACTGATACCCAGTAACACAGACACACACTTACACCAAGTTGCACAGACATACACTGACGCCAAGTAACAAAGACATAAACTGACACCCAGTAACACAGACACACACGGACACCAAGTAACAAAGACACAGACTTACACCAAGTAACACAGACACACACTGACACCCAGTAACACAGACACACACTTACACCAAGTAACAAAGACATACAATGACACCAATTAACAAATACATACACTTACACCAAGTAACAAAGACATACACTGACATTAAGTAACAAAGACATACACTGATACCCAGTAACACAGACACACACTTACACCAAGTAACAAAGACATACACTGATACCCAGTAACACAGACACACACTTACAACAAGTAACACAGACATACACTGACACCAAGTAACAAAGACATACATTGATACCCAGTAACACAGACACACACTTACACCAAGTAACAAAGACAGACACTGATACCCAGTAACAAAGACACACACTTACACCAAGTAACAAAGACATACACAGACACCAAGTAACAAAGACATAAACTGACACCCAGTAAAACAGACACACACGGACACCAATTAACAAAGACACACACTTACACCAAGTAACACAGACACACACTGACACCCAGTAACACAGACACACACTTGCACCAAGTAACAAAGACATACACTGACACCAAGTAACAAAGACATACACTTACACCAAGTAACAAAGACATACACTGACACCAAGTAACAAAGACATACACTGATACCCAGTAACACAGACACACACTTGCACCAAGTAACAAAGACATACACTGATACCCAATAACACAGACACACACTTACACCAAGTAACACAGACATACACTGACACCAAGTAACAGAGACATACACTGATACCCAGTAACACAGACACACACTGACACCAAGTAGCAAAGACATACACTTACACCAAGTAACAAAGGCATACACTGATACCCAGTAACACAGACACACACTAACACCAAATAACAAAGACATACACTGGTACCCAGTAACACAGACACACACTTACACCAAGTTGCACAGACATACACTGACGCCAAGTAACAAAGACATACACTGATACCCAGTAACACAAACTCACACTTACAACAAGTAACAAAGACAGACACTGATACCCAGTAACACAGACACACACTTACACCAAGTAACAAAGACATACACTGACACCAAGTAACAAAGACATACACTGACACCCAGTAACACAGACACACACTTACACCAAGTAGCACAGACATACTCTGACACCAAGTAACAAAGACATACACTGACACCAAGTAACACAGACATACACTGACACCAAGTAACAAAGACATACATTGATACCCAGTAACACAGACACACACTTACACCAAGTAACAAAGACAGACACTGATACCCAGTAACACAGACACACAATTACACCAAGTAACAAAGACATGCACAGGCACCAAGTAACAAAGACATAAACTGACACCCAGTAACACAGACACACAGGGACACCAATTAACAAAGACACACACTTACACCAAGTAACACAGACACACACTGACACACAGTAACACAGACACACACTTACACCAAGTAACAAAGACATACACTGACAGCAAGTAACAAAGACATACAATTACACCAAGTAACAAAGACATACACTGACACCAAGTAACAAAGACATACACTGATACCAAGTAACACAGACACACACTTACACCAAGTAACAAAGACATACACTGATACCCAATAACACAGACACACACTTACACCAAGTAACACAGACCTCCACTGACACCAAGTAACAAAGACATACCCTGATACCCAGTAACACAGACACACACTTACATCAAGTAACAAAGACATACACTGATACCCAATATCACAGACACACACTTACACCCAGTAACACAGACACACACTGACACCAAGTAACACAGACACACACTTACACCAATTAACAAAGACATACACTGACACCAAGTAACAAAGACATACTCTGATACCCAGTAACACAAACACACACTTACACCAAGTAACAAAGACATACACTGATACCCAGTAACACAGACACACACTTACACCAAGTAACGCAGACATCCACTGACACCAAGTAACAAAGACACACACTGACACCCAGTAACAAAGACATACACTGACACCAAGTCACAAAGACATACACTGATACCCAGTAACACAGACACACACTTACACCAAGTAACACAGACATACACTGACACCAAGTAACAAAGGCATACACTGATACCCTGTAACACAGACACACACTTACACCAAGTAACAAAGACATACACTGATACCCAGTAACACAGACACACACTTACACCAAGTATCACAGACATACACTGTCACCAAGTAACAAAGACAGACACTGATACCCAGTAACACAGACACACAATTACACCAAGTAACAAAGACATGCACAGACACCAAGTAACAAAGACATAAACTGACACCCAGTAACACAGACACACACGGACACCAATTATCAAAGACACACACTTACACCAAGTAACACAGACACACACTGACACCCAGTAACACAGACACACACTTACACCAAGTAACAAAGACATACACTGATACCAAGTAACACAGACACACACTTACACCAAGTAACAAAGACATACACTGATACCCAGTAACACAGACACACACTTACAGCAAGTAACAAAGACATACACTGATACCCAATAACACAGACACACACTGACACCCAGTAACACAGACACACACTTACACCAAGTAACAAAGACATACACAGACACCAAGTAACAAAGACATAAACTGACACCCAGTAACACAGACACACACGGACAGCAAGTAACAAAGACACACACTTACACCAAGTAACACAGACACACACTGACACCAAGTAACACAGACACATACTTACACCAATTAACAAAGACATACACTGACACCAAGTAACAAAGACATACTCTGATACCCAGTAACACAAACACACACTTACACCAAGTAACAAAGACATACACTGATACCCAGTAACACAGACACACACTTACACCAAGTAACGCAGACATACACTGACACCAAGTAACAAAGACACACACTGACACCCAGTAACAAAGACATACACTGACACCAAGTCACAAAGACATACACTGATACCCAGTAACAAAGACACACACTTCCACCAAGTAACAAAGACAGACACTGATACCCAGTAACACAGACACACACTTACACCAAGTAACAAAGACATGCACTGACACCAAGTATCAAAGACATAAACTGACACCCAGTAACACAGACACACACGGACACCAAGTAACAAAGACACAGACGTACACCAAGTAACACAGACACACACTGACACCCAGTAACACAGACACACACTTACACCAAGTAACAAAGACATACAATGACACCAAGTAACAAATACATACACTTACACCAAGTAACAAAGACATACACTGACATTAAGTAACAAAGACATACACTGATTCCCAGTAACACAGACACACACTTACACCAAGTAACAAAGACATACACTGATACCCAGTAACACAGACACACACTTACAACAAGTAACACAGACATACACTGACACCAAGTAACAAAGACATACATTGATACCCAGTAACACAGACACACACTTACACCAAGTCACAAAGACAGACACTGATACCCAGTAACAAAGACACACACTTACACCAAGTAACAAAGACATACACAGACACCAAGTAACAAAGACATAAACTGACACCCAGTAACACAGACACACACGGACACCAATTAACAAAGACACACACTTACACCAAGTAACACAGACACACACTGACACCCAGTAACACAGACACACACTTGCACCAAGTAACAAAGACATACACTGACACCAAGTAACAAAGACATACACTTACACCAAGTAACAAAGACATACACTGACACCAAGTAACAAAGACATACACTGATACCCAGTAACACAGACACACACTTACACCAAGTAACAAAGACATACACTGATACCCAATAACACAGACACACACTTACACCAAGTAACACAGACATACACTGACACCAAGTAACAGAGACATACACTTACACCATGTAACAAAGACATACACTGACACCAAGTAACAAAGACATACTCTGATACCCAGTAACACAAACACACACTTACACCAAGTAACAAAAACATACACTGATTCCCAGTAACACAGACACACACTTACACCAAGTAACAAAGACATACACTGATACCCAGTAACACAGACACACACTTACAACAAGTAACACAGACATACACTGACACCAAGTAACAAAGACATACATTGATACCCAGTAACACAGACACACACTTACACCAAGTAACAAAGACAGACACTGATACCCAGTAACAAAGACACACACTTACACCAAGTAACAAAGACATACACAGACACCAAGTAACAAAGACATAAACTGACACCCAGTAACACAGACACACACGGACACCAATTAACAAAGACACACACTTACACCAAGTAACACAGACACACACTGACACCCAGTAACACAGACACACACTTGCACCAAGTAACAAAGACATACACTGACACCAAGTAACAAAGACATACACTTACACCAAGTAACAAAGACATACACTGACACCAAGTAACAAAGACATACACTGATACCCAGTAACACAGACACACACTTACACCAAGTAACAAAGATATACACTGATACCCAATAACACAGACACACACTTACACCAAGTAACACAGACATACACTGACACCAAGTAACAGAGACATACACTGATACCCAGTAACACAGACACACACTGACACCAAGTAGCAAAGACATACACTTACACCATGTAACAAAGGCATACACTGATACCCAGTAACACAGACACACACTAACACCAAGTAACAAAGACATACACTGGTACCCAGTAACACAGACACACACTTACACCAAGTAGCACAGACATACACTGACGCCAAGTAACAAAGACATACACTGATACCCAGTAACACAAACACACACTTACAACAAGTAACAAAGACAGACACTGATACCCTGTAACACAGACACACACTTACACAAAGTAACAAAGACATACACTGACACCAAGTAACAAAGAGATACACTGACACGCAGTAACACAGACACACACTTACACCAAGTAGCACAGACATACACTGACACCAAGTAACAAAGACATACACTGACACCAAGTAACACAGACATACACTGACACCAAGTAACAAAGACATACATTGATACCCAGTAACACAGACACACACTTACACCAAGTAACAAAGACAGACACTGATACCCAGTAACACAGACACACAATTACAGCAAGTAACAAAGACATGCACAGACACCAAGTAACAAAGACATAAACTGACACCCAGTAACACAGACACACACGGACACCAATTAAAAAAGACACACACTTACACCAAGTAACACAGACACACACTGACACCCAGTAACACAGACACACACTTACCCCAAGTAACAAAGACATACACTGACAGCAAGTAACAAAGACATACACTTACACCAAGTAACAAAGACATACACTGACACCAAGTAACAAAGACATACACTGATACCAAGTAACACAGACCTCCACTTACACCAAGTAACAAAGACATACACTGATACCCAATAACACAGACACACACTGACACCCAGTAACACAGACACACTCTTACACCAAGTAACGCAGACATACACTGATACCCAGTAACACAGACACACACTAACACCAAGTAACAAAGACATACACTGATACCCAGTAACACAGACACACACTTACACCAAGTAACACAGACATACACTTACACCAAGTAACAAAGACATACACTGACAGCAAGTAACAAAGACATACAATTACACCAAGTAACAAAGACATACACTGACACCAAGTAACAAAGACATACACTGATACCAAGTAACACAGACACACACTTACACCAAGTAACAAAGACATACACTGATACCCAATAACACAGACACACACTTACACCATGTAACACAGACCTCCACTGACACCAAGTAACAAAGACATACACTGATACCCAGTAACACAGACACACACTTACACCAAGTAACAAAGACATACACTGATACCCAATAACACAGACACACACTGACACCCAGTAACACAGACACACACATACACCAAGTAACAAAGACATACACTGATACCCAGTAACACAGACACACACTAACAACAAGTAACAAAGACATACACTGATACCCAGTAACACAGACACACACTTACACCAAGTAGCACAGACATACACTGACACCAAGTAACAAAGACATACACTGATACACATGAACACAAACACACACTTACAACAAGTAACAAAGACAGACACTGATACCCATTAACACAGACACACACTTACACCAAGTAACAAAGACATACACTGACACCAAGTAACAAAGACATACACTGACACCCAGTAACACAGACGCACACGGACACCAAGTAACAAAGACACACACTTACACCGAGTAACACAGACACACACTTCCACCAAGTAACAAAGGCATACACTGACACCAAGTAACAAAGACAGACACTGATACCCAGTAACACAGACACACACTTACAACAAGTAACAAAGACATACACTGACACCAAGTAACAAAGACATAAACTGACACCCAGTAACACAGACACACACTTACACCAAGTAACAAAGACATACACTGACACCAAGTAACAAAGACATACACTTACACCAAGTAACAAAGACATACACTGATACCCAGTAACACAGACACACACAAACACCAAGTAACAAAGACATACACTGATACCCAGTAACACAGACACACACTTACACCAAGTAGCACAGACATACACTGACACCAAGTAACAAAGACATACACTGATACACAGTAACACACACACACACTTACAACAAGTAACAAAGACAGACACTGAGTCCCAGTAACACAGACACACACGGACACCAAGTAACAAAGACATACACTGATACCCAGTAACACAGACACACACTTACACCAAGTAACGCAGACATACACTGACACCAAGTAACAAAGACACACACTGACACCCAGTAACAAAGACATACACTGACACCAAGTCACAAAGACATACACTGATACCCAGTAACAAAGACACACACTTCCACCAAGTAACAAAGACAGACACTGATACCCAGTAACACAGACACACACTTACACCAAGTAACAAAGACATGCACTGACACCAAGTATCAAAGACATAAACTGACACCCAGTAACACAGACACACACGGACACCAAGTAACAAAGACACAGACGTACACCAAGTAACACAGACACACACTGACACCCAGTAACACAGACACACACTTACACCAAGTAACAAAGACATACAATGACACCAAGTAACAAATACATACACTTACACCAAGTAACAAAGACATACACTGACATTAAGTAACAAAGACATACACTGATTCCCAGTAACACAGACACACACTTACACCAAGTAACAAAGACATACACTGATACCCAGTAACACAGACACACACTTACAACAAGTAACACAGACATACACTGACACCAAGTAACAAAGACATACATTGATACCCAGTAACACAGACACACACTTACACCAAGTAACAAAGACAGACACTGATACCCAGTAACAAAGACACACACTTACACCAAGTAACAAAGACATACACAGACACCAAGTAACAAAGACATAAACTGACACCCAGTAACACAGACACACACGGACACCAATTAACAAAGACACACACTTACACCAAGTAACACAGACACACACTGACACCCAGTAACACAGACACGCACTTGCACCAAGTAACAAAGACATACACTGACACCAAGTAACAAAGACATACACTTACACCAAGTAACAAAGACATACACTGACACCAAGTAACAAAGACATACACTGATACCCAGTAACACAGACACACACTTACACCAAGTAACAAAGACATACACTGATACCCAATAACACAGACACACACTTACACCAAGTAACACAGACATACACTGACACCAAGTAACAGAGACATACACTGATACCCAGTAACACAGACACACACTGACACCAAGTAGCAAAGACATACACTTACACCATGTAACAAAGGCATACACTGATACCCAGTAACACAGACACACACTAACACCAAGTAACAAAGACATACACTGGTACCCAGTAACACAGACACACACTTACACCAACTAGCACAGACATACACTGACGCCAAGTAACAAAGACATACACTGATACCCAGTAACACAAACACACACTTACAACAAGTAACAAAGACAGACACTGATACCCTGTAACACAGACACACACTTACACAAAGTAACAAAGACATACACTGACACCAAGTAACAAAGAGATACACTGACACCCAGTAACACAGACACACACTTACACCAAGTAGCACAGACATACACTGACACCAAGTAACAAAGACATACACTGACACCAAGTAACACAGACATACACTGACACCAAGTAACAAAGACATACATTGATACCCAGTAACACAGACACACACTTACACCAAGTAACAAAGACAGACACTGATACCCAGTAACACAGACACACAATTACAGCAAGTAACAAAGACATGCACAGACACCAAGTAACAAAGACATAAACTGACACCCAGTAACACAGACACACACGGACACCAATTAAAAAAGACACACACTTACACCAAGTAACACAGACACACACTGACACCCAGTAACACAGACACACACTTACCCCAAGTAACAAAGACATACACTGACAGCAAGTAACAAAGACATACACTTACACCAAGTAACAAAGACATACACTGACACCAAGTAACAAAGACATACACTGATACCAAGTAACACAGACCTCCACTTACACCAAGTAACAATGACATACACTGATACCCAATAACACAGACACACACTGACACCCAGTAACGCAGACACACTCTTACACCAAGTAACGCAGACATACACTGATACCCAGTAACACAGACACACACTAACACCAAGTAACAAAGACATACACTGATACCCAGTAACACAGACACACACTTACACCAAGTAACACAGACATACACTTACACCAAGTAACAAAGACATACACTGACAGCAAGTAACAAAGACATACAATTACACCAAGTAACAAAGACATACACTGACACCAAGTAACAAAGACATACACTGATACCAAGTAACACAGACACACACTTACACCAAGTAACAAAGACATACACTGATACCCAATAACACAGACACACACTTACACCATGTAACACAGACCTCCACTGACACCAAGTAACAAAGACATACACTGATACCCAGTAACACAGACACACACTTACACCAAGTAACAAAGACATACACTGATACCCAATAACACAGACACACACTGACACCCAGTAACACAGACACACACATACACCAAGTAACAAAGACATACACTGATACCCAGTAACACAGACACACACTAACAACAAGTAACAAAGACATACACTGATACCCAGTAACACAGACACACACTTACACCAAGTAGCACAGACATACACTGACACCAAGTAACAAAGACATACACTGATACACATGAACACAAACACACACTTACAACAAGTAACAAAGACAGACACTGATACCCATTAACACAGACACACACTTACACCAAGTAACAAAGACATACACTGACACCAAGTAACAAAGACATACACTGACACCCAGTAACACAGACGCACACGGACACCAAGTAACAAAGACACACACTTACACCGAGTAACACAGACACACACTTCCACCAAGTAACAAAGGCATACACTGACACCAAGTAACAAAGACAGACACTGATACCCAGTAACACAGACACACACTTACACCAAGTAACAAAGACATACACTGACACCAAGTAACAAAGACATAAACTGACACCCAGTAACACAGACACACACTTACACCAAGTAACAAAGACATACACTGACACCAAGTAACAAAGACATACACTTACATTAAGTAACAAAGACATACACTGATACCCAGTAACACAGACACACACAAACACCAAGTAACAAAGACATACACTGATACCCAGTAACACAGACACACACTTACACCAAGTAGCACAGACATACACTGACACCAAGTAACACAGACATACACTGATACACAGTAACACACACACACACTTACAACAAGTAACAAAGACAGACACTGAGTCCCAGTAACACAGACACACACGGACACCAAGTAACAAAGACACACACTTACACCGAGTAACACAGACACACACTTCCACCAAGTAACAAAGGCATACACTGACACCAAGTAACAAAGACAGACACTGATACCCAGTAACACAGACACACACTTACACCAAGTAACAAAGACATATACTGACACCAAGTAACAAAGACATAAACTGACACCCAGTAACACAGACACACACGGACAGCAAGTAACAAAGACACACACTTACACCAAGTAACACAGACACACACTGACACCCAGTAACACAGACACACACTTACACCAAGTAACAAAGACATACACTGACACCAAGAAACAAAGACATACACTTACACCAAGTAACAAAGACATACACTGACACCAAGTAACAAAGACATACACTGATACGCAGTAACACAGACACACACTAACACCAAGTAACAAAGACATACACTGATACCCATTAACACAGACACACACTTACACCAAGTAGCACAGACATACACTGACACCAAATAACAAAGACATACACTGATACCCAGTAACACAAACACACACTTACCACAAGTAACCATGACAGACACTGATACCCAGTAACACAGACACACAATTACACCAAGTAACAAAGACATACACTGACACCAAGTAACAAAGACATACACTGACACCCAGTAACACAGACACACACGGACACCAAGTAACAAAGACACACACTTACACCAAGTAACACAGACACACACTGACACCCAGTAACACAGACACAAACTTACACCAAGTAACAAAGACATACACTGACACCAAGTAACAAAGACATACACTGATACCCAGTAACACAGACACACACTTACACCAAGTAACAAAGACATACACTGATACCCAATAACACAGACACACACTTACACCAAGTAACACAGACATACACTGACACCAAGTAACAAAGACATACACTGATACCCAGTAACACAGACACACACTTACACCAAGTAACAAAGACATACACTGATACCCAATAACACAGACACATACTGACACACAGTAACACATACACACACTTACACCAAGTAACAAAGACATACACTTACACCAAGTAACAAAGACATACACTGATACCCAGTAACACAGACACACACTAACACCAAGTAACAAAGACATACACTGGTACCCAGTAACACAGACACAAACTTACACCAAGTATCACAGACATACACTGACGCCAAGTAACAAAGACATACACTGATACCCAGTAACACAAACACACACTTACAACAAGTAACAAAGACAGACACTGATACCCAGTAACACAGACACACACTTACACCAAGTAACAAAGACATACACTGACACCAAGTAACAAAGACATACACTGACACCCAGTAACACAGACACACACTTACACCAAGCAGCACAGACATACACTGACACCAAGTAACAAAGACATACACTGACACCAAGTAACACAGACATACACTGACAACAAGTAACAAAGACATACATTGATACCCAGTAACACAGACACACACTTACACCAAGTAACAAAGACAGACACTGATACCCAGTAACACAGACACACAATTACACCAAGTAACAAAGACATGCACAGACACCAAGTAACAAAGACATAAACTGACACCAAGTAACACAGACACACACTGACACCCAGTAACACAGACACACACTTACACCAAGTAACAAAGACATACACTGACAGCAAGTAACAAAGACATACACTTACACCAAGTAACAAAGACATACACTTATACCAAGTAACACAGACACACACTTACACCAAGTAACAAAGACATACACTGATACCAAGTAACACAGACACACACTTACACCAAGTAACAAAGACATACACTGTTACCCAATAACACAGACACACACTTACACCAAGTCACACAGACATCCACTGACACCAAGTAACAAAGACATACACTGATACCCAGTAACACAGACACACACTTACACCAAGTAACAAAGACATACACTGATACCCAATAACACAGACACACCCTGACACCCAGTAACACAGACACACACTTACACCAAGTAACAAAGACATACACTGACACCAAGTAACAAAGACATACACTGACACCAAGTAACAAAGACATACACTGATACCCAGTAACACAGACACACACTAACACCAAGTAACAAAGACATACACTGATACCCAGTAACACAGACACACACTTACACCAAGTAGCACAGACATACACTGACACCAAGTAACAAAGACATACACTGATACACAGTAACACAAACACACACTTACAACAAGTAACAAAGACAGACACTGATACCCATTAACACAGACACACACTTACACCAAGTAACAAAGACATACACTGACACCAAGTAACAAAGACATACACTGACACCCAGTAACACAGTCGCACACGGACACCAAGTAACAAAGACACACACTTACACCGAGTAACACAGACACACACTTCCACCAAGTAACAAAGGCATACACTGACACCAAGTAACAAAGGCAGACACTGATACCCAGTAACACAGACACACACTTACACCAAGAAACAAAGACATACACTGACACCAAGTAACAAAGACATAAACTGACACCCAGTAACACAGACACACACGGACAGCAAGTAACAAAGACACACACTTACACCAAGTAACACAGACACACACTGACACCCAGTAACACAGACACACACTTACACCAAGTAACAAAGACATACACTGACACCAAGTAACAAAGACATACACTTACACCAAGTAACAAAGACATACACTGACACCAAGTAACAAAGACATACACTTACACCAAGTAACGAAGACACAGACTTACACCAAGTAACCCAGACATACACAGAAACCAAGGAACAAAGACAGACAATTACACCAAGTAACAAAGACATACACTTACACAAAGTATTTTGACATACACTGACACCCAGTAACAAAGACATACACTGAAACCAAGTCACAAAGACATACACTGATACCCAGTAACACAGACACACACTGACACCAAGTAACAAAGACATACACTGACACCAAGTAACAAAGGCATACACTTACACCAAGTAACAAAGACACACACTTACACCAAGTAACACAGACATAAACTGACACCAAGTAACAAAGACATACACTAACACCAAGTATTTTGACATACACTGACAGCAAGTAACAAAGACATACACTGATACCCAGTAACACAGACACACACTTACACCAAGTAACAAAGACATACACTGACACCAAGTCACAAAGACACACACTGGCACCCAGTAACAAAGACATACACTGACACCAAGTCACAAAGACATACACTGATATACAGTAACACAGACACACACTAACACCAAGTAACACAGACATACACTGACACCGAGCAACAAAGACATACACTGATACCCAGTAACACAGACACACACTTACACCAAGTAACAAAGACAGACACTGATACCCAGTAACACAGACACACACTTCCACCAAGTAACAAAGACATACACTGACACCCAGTAACAAAGACATACACTGACACCCTGTAACACAGACACACACGGACACCAAGTAACAAAGACACACACTTACACCAAGTAAAACAGAAACACACTGACACCCAGTAACACAAACAAACACACTGACACCAAGTGACACAGGCATACACTGACACCAAGTAACAAAGACATACACTGACACCAAGTAACACAGACACACACTTACACCAAGTAGCACAAACACACACTTACACCAAGTAACAAAGACATACACTGACAACAAGTAACAAAGACTCACACTTGCACCAAGTAACACAGACATAGACTGACACCAAGTAACAAAGACATACACTTACACCAAGTAACAAAGACACACACTTACACCAAGTAACCCAGACATACACTGACACCAAGTAACAAAGACAGACAATTTCACCAAGTAACAAAGACATACACTTAAACCAAGTATTTTGACATACACTGACACCTAGTAACAAAGACATACACTGATACCCAGTAACACAGACACACACTTACACCATGTAACAAAGACATACACTGACACCAAGTCACAAAGAAACACACTGACACCCAGTAACAAAGACATACACTGACATCAAGTGACAAAGACATACACTGATACCCAGTAACACAGACACACACTTACACCAAGTAACAAAGACACACACTTACACCAAGTAACACAGACACACACTGACACCCAGTAACACAAACAAACACACTGACACCAAGTGACACAGACATGCACTGACACCAAGTAACAAAGACATACACTGACACCAAGTAACACAGACACACACTTACACCAAGTAACACAAACACACACTTACACCAAGTAACAAAGACATACACTGACACCAAGTAACAAAGACACACACTTACACCAAGTAACACAGACATAGACTGACACCAAGTAACAAAGACATACACTTACACCAAGTAAGACAGAGATACACTGACACCAAGTAACAAAGACATACACAGACACCAAGTAACAAAGACACACACTTACACCAAGTAACGCAGACATAGACTGACACCAAGTAACAAAGACATACACTTACACCAAGTAACACAGACATACACTGACAACAAGTAACAAAGACATACACTGATACCCAGTAACAAAGACATACACTGACACCCAGTAACACAGACACACACGGACACCAAGTAACAAATACACACACTTACACCAAGTAACACAGACATACACTGACACCAAGTAACAAAGACATACACTGATACCCAGTAACACAGGCACACACTTACACCAAGTAACACAGACATACACTGAAACCAAGTAACAAAGACAGACAATTTCACCAAGTATCAAAGACATACACATACACCAAGTATTTTCACATACACTGACACCAAGTAACAAAGACATACACTGATATCCAGTAACAAAGACACACACTTACACCAACTAACAAAGACATCCACTGATTCCAAGTCACAAAGAAACACACTGACACCCAGTAACAAAGACAAACATTGACACCAAGTAACACAGACACACACTTACACCAAGTAGCACAAACACACACTTACACCAATTAACAAAGACATACACAGACACCAAGTAACAAAGACACACACTTACACCAAGTAACGCAGACATAGACTGACACCAAGTAACAAAGACATACACTTACACCAAGTAACACAGACATACACTGACAACAAGTAACAAAGACATACACTGATACCCAGTAACAAAGACATACACTGACACCCAGTAACACAGACACACACGGACACCAAGTAACAAATACACACACTTACACCAAGTAACACAGACATACACTGAAACCAAGTAACAAAGACAGACAATTTCACCAAGTATCAAAGACATACACTTACACCAAGTATTTTCACATACACTGACACCAAGTAACAAAGACATACACTGATACCCAGTAACACAGACACACGCTGACACCAAGTAACAAAGAGAGACACTAATACCCAGTAACACAGACACACACTGACACCAAGTAACCATGACATACACTGACACCCAGTAACAAAGTCATACACTGACACCCAGTAACACAGACACACACGGACACCAGGTAACAAAGACATACACTTACACCAAGTAACAAAGACATACACTGACACCCAGTAACACAGGCACACACTGACACCAAGTAACAAAGACATACACTGACACCCAGTAACATAGGCACACACTGACACCAAGTAACAAAGACATACACTGACACCCAGTAACACAGGCACACACTGACACCAAGTAACAAAGACATACACTGACACTCAGTAACACAGACACACACTGACACCAAGTTACAAAGACATACACTTACACCAAGTAACAAAGACATACACTGACACCCAGTAACACAGGCACACACTTACACCAAGTAACACAGACATACACTGACACCACTTAACAAAGACATACACTGACACCAAGTAACAAAGACATACACTTACACCAAGTAACAAAGACACACACTTACACCATGTAACCCAGACATACACTGAAATCAAGGAACAAAGACAGACAATTACACCAAGTAACAAAGACATACACTTACACCAAGTTTTTTGACATCCACTGACACCAAGTAACAAAGACATACACTGATACCCAGTAGCACAGACACACACTTACACCAAGTAACAAAGACATACACTGACACCAAGTCACAAAGACACACACTGACACCCTGTAACAAAGACATACACTGAAACCAAGTCACAAAGACATACACTGATACCCAGTAACACAGACACACACTGACACCAAGTAACAAAGACATACACTGACACCAAGTAACAAAGGCATACACTTACACCAAGTAACAAAGACACACACTTACACCAAGTAACACAGACATAAACTGACACCAAGTAACAAAGACATACACTAACACCAAGTATTTTGACATACACTGACAGCAAGTAACAAAGACATACACTGATACCCAGTAACACAGACACACACTTACACCAAGTAACAAAGACATACACTGACACCAAGTCACAAAGAAACACACTGACACCCAGTAACAAAGACATACACTGACACCAAGTCACAAAGACATACACTGATATCCAGTAACAAAGACACACACTTGCACCAAGTAACACAGACATACAATGACGCCAAGTAACAAAGACATACACTGATACCCAGTAACACAGACACACACTTACACCAAGTAACAAAGACATACACTGACACCAAGTGACACAGACATACACTGACACCAAGCGACAAAGACATACACTGACTCCAAGTAACACAGACACACACTTACACCAAGTAACACAAACACACACTTGCACCAAGTAAGAAAGACATACACTTACACCAAGTAACAAAGACATACACTGATACCCAGTAACACAGACACACGCTGACACCAAGTAACAAAGAGAGACACTAATACCCAGTAACGCAGACACACACTGACACCAAGTAACCATGACATACACTGACACCCAGTAACAAAGTCATACACTGACACCCAGTAACACAGACACACACGGACACCAGGTAACAAAGACATACACTTACACCAAGTAACAAAGACATACACTGACACCCAGTAACATAGGCACACACTGACACCAAGTAACAAAGACATACACTGACACCCAGTAACACAGGCACACACTGACACCAAGTAACAAAGACATACACTGACACTCAGTAACACAGACACACACTGACACCAAGTTACAAAGACATACACTTACACCAAGTAACAAAGACATACACTGACACCCAGTAACACAGGCACACACTTACACCAAGTAACACAGACATACACTGACACCACTTAACAAAGACATACACTGACACCAAGTAACAAAGACATACACTTACACCAAGTAACAAAGACACACACTTACACCATGTAACCCAGACATACACTGAAATCAAGGAACAAAGACAGACAATTACACCAAGTAACAAAGACATACACTTACACCAAGTTTTTTGACATCCACTGACACCAAGTAACAAAGACATACACTGACACCAAGTCACAAAGACACACACTGACACCCTGTAACAAAGACATACACTGAAACCAAGTCACAAAGACATACACTGATACCCAGTAACACAGACACACACTTATACCAAGTAACACAGACATACACTGACACAAAGTCACAAAGACATACACTGATACCAAGTAACAAAGACATACACTGACACCAAGTAACTAAGACACACACTGACACCCTGTAACAAAGACATACACTGAAACCAAGTCACAAAGACATACACTGATACCCAGTAACACAGACATACACTGACACCAAGTAACAAAGACATACACTGACACCAAGTAACAAAGGCATACACTTACACCAAGTAACAAAGACACACACTTACACCAAGTAACACAGACATAAACTGACACCAAGTAACAAAGACATACACTAACACCAAGTATTTTGACATACACTGACAGTTAGTAACAAAGACATACACTGATACCCAGTAACACAGACACACACTTACACCAAGTAACAAAGACATACACTGACACCAAGTCACAAAGAAACACACTGACACCCAGTAACAAAGACATACACTGACACCAAGTCACAAAGACATACACTGATATCCAGTAACAAAGACACACACTTGCACCAAGTAACACAGACATACACTGACGCCACGTAGCAAAGACATACACTGATACCCAGTAACCCAGGCACACACTTACACCAAGTAACAAAGACATACACTGACACCAAGTGACACAGACATACACTGACACCAAGCGACAAAGACATACACTGACTCCAAGTAACACAGACACACACTTACACCAAGTAACACAAACACACACTTGCACCAAGTAACACAGACATAGACTGACACCAAGTAAGAAAGACATACACTTACACCAAGTAACAAAGACATACACTGATACCCAGTAACACAGACACACGCTGACACCAAGTAACAAAGAGAGACACTAATACCCAGTAACACAGACACACACTGACACCAAGTAACCAACACATACACTGACACCCAGTAACAAAGTCATACACTGACACCCAGTAACACAGACACACACGGACACCAGGTAACAAAGACATACACTTACACCAAGTAACAAAGACATACACTGACACCAAGTAACAAAGACATACACTGACACCCAGTAACACAGGCACACACTGACACCAAGTAACAAAGACATACACTGACACTCAGTAACACAGACACACACTGACACCAAGTTACAAAGACATACACTTACACCAAGTAACAAAGACACACACTTACACCATGTAACCCAGACATATGCTGAAATCAAGGAACAAAGACAGACAATTACACCAAGTAACAAAGACATACACTTACACCAAGTTTTTTGACATCCACTGACACAAAGTAACAAAGACATACACTGATACCCAGTAGCGCAGACACACACTTACACCAAGTAACAAAGACATACACTGACACCAAGTCACAAAGACACACACTGACACCCTGTAACAAAGACATACACTGAAACCAAGTCACAAAGACATACACTGATACCCAGTAACACAGACACACACTTATACCAAGTAACACAGACATACACTGACACAAAGTCACAAAGACATACACTGATACCAAGTCACAAAGACATACACTGATACCCAGTAACAAAGACACACACTTGCACCAAGTAACACAGACATACACTGACGCCAAGTAACAAAGACATACAATGATACCCAGAAACACAGACACACACTTACACCAAGTAACAAAGTCAGACACTGATACCCAGGAACACAGACACACACTTACACCAAGTAACAAAGACATACACTGACACCAAGTGACACAGACATACACTGACACCAAGCAACAAAGACATACACTGACGCCAAGTAACACAGACACACACTTACACCAAGTAACAAAGACACACACTTACACCAAGTAACACAGACATAGACTGACACCAAGTAACAAAGACATACACTTACACCAAGTAACACAGACATACACTGACACCAAGTAACAAAGACATACACTGATACCCAGTAACACAGACACACGCTTACACCAAGTAACTAAGACAGACACTAATACCCAGTAACACAGACACACACTGACACCAAGTAACAAAGACATACACTGACACCCAGTAACAAAGTCATACACTGACACCCAGTAACACAGACACACACGGACACCAAGTAACAAAGGCACACACCTACACCAAGTAACACAGACACACACTGACACCCAGTAACACAGACACACACTTACACCAAGTAACACAGACATACACTGACACCAAGTAACAAAGACAAACATTGATACCCAGTAACAGAGGCACACACTTACACCAAGTAACACAGACATACACTGACACCAAGTAACAAAGACATACACTGACACCAAGTAACAAAGACATACACTTACACCAAGTAACGAAGACACAGACTTACACCAAGTAACCCAGACATACACTGAAACCAAGGAACAAAGACAGACAATTATACCAAGTAACAAAGACATACACTTACACAAAGTATTTTGACATACACTGACACCCAGTAACAAAGACATACACTGAAACCAAGTCACAAAGACACACACTTACACCAAGTAACACAGACATAAACTGACACCAATTAACAAAGACATACACTAACACCAAGTATTTTGACATACACTGACAGCAAGTAACAAAGACATACACTGATACCCAGTAACACAGACACACACTTACACCAAGTAACAAAGACATACACTGACACCAAGTCACAAAGACACACACTGGCACCCAGTAACAAAGACATACACTGACACCAAGTCACAAAGACATACACTGATATACAGTAACACAGACACACACTAACAACAAGTAACACAGACATACACTGACACCGAGCAACAAAGACATACACTGATACCCAGTAACACAGACACACACTTACAACAAGTAACAAAGACAGACACTGATACCCAGTAACACAGACACACACTTCCACCAAGTAACAAAGACATACACTGACACCCAGTAACAAAGACATACACTGACACCCTGTAACACAGACACACACGGACACCAAGTAACAAAGACACACACTTACACCAAGTAAAACAGACACACACTGACACCCAGTAACACAAACAAACACACTGACACCAAGTGACACAGGCATACACTGACACCAAGTAACAAAGACATACACTGACACCAAGTAACACAGACACACACTTACACCAAGTAGCACAAACACACACTTACACCAAGTAACAAAGATATACACTGACAACAAGTAACAAAGACACACACTTGCACCAAGTAACACAGACATAGACTGACACCAAGTAACAAAGACATACACTTACACCAAGTAACAAAGACACACACTTACACCAAGTAACCCAGACATACACTGACACCAAGTAACAAAGACAGACAATTTCACCAAGTAACAAAGACAAACACTTAAACCAAGTATTTTGACATACACTGACACCTATTAACAAAGACATACACTGATACCCAGTAACACAGACACACACTTACACCATGTAACAAAGACATACACTGACACCAAGTCACAAAGAAACACACTGACACCCAGTAACAAAGACATACACTGACATCAAGTGACAAAGACATACACTGATACCCAGTAACACAGACACACACTTACACCAAGTAACAAAGACACACACTTACACCAAGTAACACAGACACACACTGACACCCAGTTACACAAACAAACATACTGACACCAAGTGACACAGACATGCACTGACACCAAGTAACAAAGACATACACTGACACCAAGTAACACAGACACACACTTACACCAAGTAACACAAACACACACTTACACCAAGTAACAAAGACATACACTGACACCAAGTAACAAAGACACACACTTACACCAAGTAACACAGACATCGACTGACACCAAGTAACAAAGACATACACTTACACCAAGTAAGACAGAGATACACTGACACCAAGTAACAAAGACATACACAGACACCAAGTAACAAAGACACACACTTACACCAAGTAACGCAGACATAGACTGACACCAAGTAACAAAGACATACACTTCCACCAAGTAACACAGACATACACTGACAACAAGTAACAAAGACATACACTGATACCCAGTAACAAAGACATACACTGACACCCAGTAACACAGACACACACGGACACCAAGTAACAAATACACACACTTACACCAAGTAACACAGACATACACTGACACCAAGTAACAAAGACATACACTGATACCCAGTAACACAGGCACACACTTACACCAAGTAACACAGACATACACTGAAACCAAGTAACAAAGACAGACAATTTCACCAAGTATCAAAGACATACACATACACCAAGTATTTTCACATACACTGACACCAAGTAACAAAGACATACACTGATATCCAGTAACAAAGACACACACTTACACCAACTAACAAAGACATCCACTGATTCCAAGTCACAAAGAAACACACTGACACCCAGTAACAAAGACAAACACTGACAACAAGTCACAAAGACATACACTGATATCCAGTAACAAAGACACACACTTGCACCAAGTAACACAGACATACACTGACGCCAAGTAACAAAGACATACACTGATACCCAGTAACACAGACACACACTTACACCAAGTAACAAAGACAGACACTGATACCCAGTAACACAGACACACACTTACACCAAGTAACAAAGACATACACTGACACCAAGTGACACAGACATACACTGACACCAAGCGACAAAGACATAATCTGACTCCAAGTAACACAGACACACAGTTACACCAAGTAACACAAACACACACTTACACCAAGTAACACAGACATAGACTGACACCAAGTAACAAAGACACACGCTGACACCAAGTAACAAAGAGAGACACTAATACCCAGTAACACAGACACACACTGACACCAAGTAACCATGACATACACTGACACCCAGTAACAAAGTCATACACTGACACCCAGTAAAACAGACACACACGGACACCAAGTAACAAAGACATACACTTACACCAAGTAACAAAGACATACACTGACACCCAGTAACACAGGCACACATTGACACCAAGTAACAAAGACATACACTGACACCCAGTAACATAGGCACACACTGACACCAAGTAACAAAGACATACACTGACACCCAGTAACACAGGCACACACTGACACCAAGTAACAAAGACATACACTGACACTCAGTAACACAGACACACACTGACACCAAGTAACAAAGACATACACTTACACCAAGTAACAAAGACATACACTGACACCCAGTAACACAGGCACACACTTACACCACGTAACACAGACATACACTGACACCAAGTAACAAAGACATACACTGACACCAAGTAACAAAGACATACACTTACACCAAGTAACAAAGACACACACTTACACCATGTAACCCAGACATACACTGAAATCAAGGAACAAAGACAGACAATTACACCAAGTAACAAAGACATACACTTACACCAAGTATTTTGACATCCACTGACACCAAGTAACAAAGACATACACTGATACCCAGTCACAAAGACACACACTGACACCCAGTAACAAAGACATACACTGAAACCAAGTCACAAAGACATACACTGATACCCAGTAACACAGACACACATTTATACCAAGTAACACAGACATACACTGACACAAAGTCACAAAGACATACACTGATACCAAGTCACAAAGACATACACTGATACCCAGTAACAAAGACACACACTTGCACCAAGTAACACAGACATACACTGACGCCAAGTAACAAAGACATACACTGATACCCAGAAACACAGACACACACTTACACCAAGTATCAAAGACAGACACTGATACCCAGTAACACAGACACACACTTTCACCAAGTAACAAAGACATACACTGACACCAAGTGACACAGACATACACTGACAATAAGCAACAAAGACATACACTGACTCCAAGTAACACAGACACACACTTACACCAAGTAACAAAGACACACACTTACACCAAGTAACACAGACATAGACTGACACCAAGTAACAAAGACATACACTTACACCAAGTAACACAGACATACACTGACACCAAGTAACAAAGACATACACTGATACCCAGTAACACAGACACACGCTTACACCAAGTAACAAAGACAGACACTAATACCCAGTAACACAGACACACACTGACACCAAGTAACAAAGACATACACTGACACCCAGTAACAAAGACAGACAATTTCACCAAGTATCAAAGACATACACTTACACCAAGTATTTTCACATACACTGACACCAAGTAACAAAGACATGCACTGATATCCAGTAACACAGACACACACTTACACCAAGTAACAAAGACATACACTGACACCAAGTCACAAAGAAACACACTGACACCCAGTAACAAAGACATACACTGACACCAAGTCACAAAGACATACACTGATATCCAGTAACAAAGACACACACTTGCACCAAGTAACACAGACATACACTGACGCCAAGTAACAAAGACATACACTGATACCCAGTAACACAGACACACACTTACACCAAGTAACAAAGACAGACACTGATACCCAGTAACACAGACACACACTTACACCAAGTAACAAAGACATACACTGACACAAAGTGACACAGACATACACTGACACCAAGCGACAAAGACATACACTGACGCCAAGTAACACAGACACACACTTACACCAAGTAACACAAACACACACTTACACCAAGTAACACAGACATAGACTGACACCAAGTAAGAAAGATATACACTTACACCAAGTAACAAAGACATACACTGATACCCAGTAACACAGACACACGCTGACACCAAGTAACAAAGAGAGACACTAATACCCAGTAACACAGACACACACTGACACCAAGTAACCATGACATACACTGACACCCAGTAGCAAAGTCATACACTGACACCCAGTAACACAGACACACACGGACACCAAGTAACAAAGACATACACTGACACCCAGTAACACAGGCACACACTGACACCAAGTAACAAAGACATCCACTGACACCCGGTAACATAGGCACACACTGACACCAAGTAACAAAGACATACACTGACACCCAGTAACACAGGCACACACTGACACCAAGTAACAAAGACATACACTGACACTCAGTAACACAGACACACACTGACACCAAGTAACAAAGACATGCACTTACACCAAGTAACAAAGACATACACTGACACCCAGTAACAAAGACATACACTGACTCCAAGTCACAAAGAAACACACTGACACCCAGTAACAAAGACATACACTGACATCAAGTGACAAAGACATACACTGATACCCAGTAACACAGACACACACTTACACCAAGTAACAAAGACACACACTTACACCAAGTAACACAGACACACACTGACACCCAGTTACACAAACAAACATACTGACACCAAGTGACACAGACATGCACTGACACCAAGTAACAAAGACATACACTGACACCAAGTAACACAGACACACACTTACACCAAGTAACACAAACACACACTTACACCAAGTAACAAAGACATACACTGACACCAAGTAACAAAGACACACACTTACACCAAGTAACACAGACATCGACTGACACCAAGTAACAAAGACATACACTTACACCAAGTAAGACAGAGATACACTGACACCAAGTAACAAAGACATACACAGACACCAAGTAACAAAGACACACACTTACACCAAGTAACGCAGACATAGACTGACACCAAGTAACAAAGACATACACTTCCACCAAGTAACACAGACATACACTGACAACAAGTAACAAAGACATACACTGATACCCAGTAACAAAGACATACACTGACACCCAGTAACACAGACACACACGGACACCAAGTAACAAATACACACACTTACACCAAGTAACACAGACATACACTGACACCAAGTAACAAAGACATACACTGATACCCAGTAACACAGGCACACACTTACACCAAGTAACACAGACATACACTGAAACCAAGTAACAAAGACAGACAATTTCACCAAGTATCAAAGACATACACATACACCAAGTATTTTCACATACACTGACACCAAGTAACAAAGACATACACTGATATCCAGTAACAAAGACACACACTTACACCAACTAACAAAGACATCCACTGATTCCAAGTCACAAAGAAACACACTGACACCCAGTAACAAAGACAAACACTGACAACAAGTCACAAAGACATACACTGATATCCAGTAACAAAGACACACACTTGCACCAAGTAACACAGACATACACTGACGCCAAGTAACAAAGACATACACTGATACCCAGTAACACAGACACACACTTACACCAAGTAACAAAGACAGACACTGATACCCAGTAACACAGACACACACTTACACCAAGTAACAAAGACATACACTGACACCAAGTGACACAGACATACACTGACACCAAGCGACAAAGACATAATCTGACTCCAAGTAACACAGACACACAGTTACACCAAGTAACACAAACACACACTTACACCAAGTAACACAGACATAGACTGACACCAAGTAACAAAGACACACGCTGACACCAAGTAACAAAGAGAGACACTAATACCCAGTAACACAGACACACACTGACACCAAGTAACCATGACATACACTGACACCCAGTAACAAAGTCATACACTGACACCCAGTAAAACAGACACACACGGACACCAAGTAACAAAGACATACACTTACACCAAGTAACAAAGACATACACTGACACCCAGTAACACAGGCACACATTGACACCAAGTAACAAAGACATACACTGACACCCAGTAACATAGGCACACACTGACACCAAGTAACAAAGACATACACTGACACCCAGTAACACAGGCACACACTGACACCAAGTAACAAAGACATACACTGACACTCAGTAACACAGACACACACTGACACCAAGTAACAAAGACATACACTTACACCAAGTAACAAAGACATACACTGACACCCAGTAACACAGGCACACACTTACACCACGTAACACAGACATACACTGACACCAAGTAACAAAGACATACACTGACACCAAGTAACAAAGACATACACTTACACCAAGTAACAAAGACACACACTTACACCATGTAACCCAGACATACACTGAAATCAAGGAACAAAGACAGACAATTACACCAAGTAACAAAGACATACACTTACACCAAGTATTTTGACATCCACTGACACCAAGTAACAAAGACATACACTGATACCCAGTCACAAAGACACACACTGACACCCAGTAACAAAGACATACACTGAAACCAAGTCACAAAGACATACACTGATACCCAGTAACACAGACACACATTTATACCAAGTAACACAGACATACACTGACACAAAGTCACAAAGACATACACTGATACCAAGTCACAAAGACATACACTGATACCCAGTAACAAAGACACACACTTGCACCAAGTAACACAGACATACACTGACGCCAAGTAACAAAGACATACACTGATACCCAGAAACACAGACACACACTTACACCAAGTATCAAAGACAGACACTGATACCCAGTAACACAGACACACACTTTCACCAAGTAACAAAGACATACACTGACACCAAGTGACACAGACATACACTGACAATAAGCAACAAAGACATACACTGACTCCAAGTAACACAGACACACACTTACACCAAGTAACAAAGACACACACTTACACCAAGTAACACAGACATAGACTGACACCAAGTAACAAAGACATACACTTACACCAAGTAACACAGACATACACTGACACCAAGTAACAAAGACATACATTGATACCCAGTAACACAGACACACGCTTACACCAAGTAACAAAGACAGACACTAATACCCAGTAACACAGACACACACTGACACCAAGTAACAAAGACATACACTGACACCCAGTAACAAAGACAGACAATTTCACCAAGTATCAAAGACATACACTTACACCAAGTATTTTCACATACACTGACACCAAGTAACAAAGACATGCACTGATATCCAGTAACACAGACACACACTTACACCAAGTAACAAAGACATACACTGACACCAAGTCACAAAGAAACACACTGACACCCAGTAACAAAGACATACACTGACACCAAGTCACAAAGACATACACTGATATCCAGTAACAAAGACACACACTTGCACCAAGTAACACAGACATACACTGACGCCAAGTAACAAAGACATACACTGATACCCAGTAACACAGACACACACTTACACCAAGTAACAAAGACAGACACTGATACCCAGTAACACAGACACACACTTACACCAAGTAACAAAGACATACACTGACACAAAGTGACACAGACATACACTGACACCAAGCGACAAAGACATACACTGACGCCAAGTAACACAGACACACACTTACACCAAGTAACACAAACACACACTTACACCAAGTAACACAGACATAGACTGACACCAAGTAAGAAAGATATACACTTACACCAAGTAACAAAGACATACACTGATACCCAGTAACACAGACACACGCTGACACCAAGTAACAAAGAGAGACACTAATACCCAGTAACACAGACACACACTGACACCAAGTAACCATGACATACACTGACACCCAGTAACAAAGTCATACACTGACACCCAGTAACACAGACACACACGGACACCAAGTAACAAAGACATACACTGACACCCAGTAACACAGGCACACACTGACACCAAGTAACAAAGACATCCACTGACACCCGGTAACATAGGCACACACTGACACCAAGTAACAAAGACATACACTGACACCCAGTAACACAGGCACACACTGACACCAAGTAACAAAGACATACACTGACACTCAGTAACACAGACACACACTGACACCAAGTAACAAAGACATGCACTTACACCAAGTAACAAAGACATACACTGACACCCAGTAACAAAGACATACACTGACTCCAAGTAACACAGACACACACTTACACCAAGTAACACAGACATAGACTTACACCATGTAACCCAGACATACACTGAAATCAAGGAACAAAGACAGACAATTACACCAAGTAACAAAGACATACACTTACACCAAGTATTTTGACATCCACTGACACCAAGTAACAAAGACATACACTGATACCCAGTAGCACAGACACACACTTACACCAAGTAACAAAGACATACACTGACACCAAGTCACAAAGACACACACTGACACCCAGTAACAAAGACTTACAATGAAACCAAGTCACAAAGACATACACTGATACCCAGTAACACAGACACACACTTATACCAAGTAACACAGACATACACTGACACAAAGTCACAAAGACATATACTGATACCATGTCACAAAGACATACACTGATACCCAGTAACAAAGACACACACTTGCACCAAGTAACACAGACATACACTGACGCCAAGTAACAAAGACATACACTGATACCCAGAAACACAGACACACACTTACACCAAGTAACAAAGACAGACACTGATACCCAGTAACACAGACACACACTTTCACCAAGAAACAAAGACATACACTGACACCAAGTGACACAGACATACACTGACACCAAGCAACAAAGACATACACTGACTCCAAGTAACACAGACACACACTTACACCAAGTAACACAGACATAGACTTACACCAAGTAACACAGACATACACTGACACCAAGTAACAAAGACATACACTGATACCAAGTAACACAGACACACGCTTACACCAAGTAATAAAGACAGACAGATATACCCAGTAACACAGACACACACTGACACCAAGTAACAAAGACATACACTGACACCCAGTAAAAAAGTCATACACTGACACCCAGTAACACAGACACACACGGACACCAAGTAACAAAGGCACACACTTACACCAAGTAACACAGACACACACTGACACCCAGTAACACAGACACACACTTACACCAAGTAACACAGACATACACTGACACCAAGTAACAAAGACATACACTGACACCAAGTAACAAAGACATACACTTACACCAAGTAACAAAGACATACACTGAAACCAAGTCACAAAGACATACACTGATACCCAGTAACACAGACACACACTGACACCAAGTAACAAAGACATACACTGACACCAAGTAACAAAGGCATACACTTACACCAAGTAACAAAGACACACACTTACACCAAGTAACACAGACATAGACTGACACCAAGTAACAAAGACATACACTTACACCAAGTAACACGGACATACACTGACACCAAGTAACAAAGACATACACTGATACCCAGTAACACAGACACACGCTTACACCAAGTAACAAAGACAGACACTAATACCCAGTAACACAGACACACACTGACACCAAGTAACAAAGACATACACTGACACCCAGTAACAAAGACAGACAATTTCACCAAGTATCAAAGACATACACTTACACCAAGTATTTTCACATACACTGACACCAAGTAACAAAGACATGCACTGAAAGCCAGTAACACAGACACACACTTACACCAAGTAACAAAGTCATACACTGACACCAAGTCACAAAGAAACACACTGACACCCAGTAACAAAGACATACACTGACACCAAGTCACAAAGACATACACTGATATCCAGTAACAAAGACACACACTTGCCCCAAGTAACACAGACATACACTGACGCCAAGTAACAAAGACATACACTGATACCCAGTAACACAGACACACACTTACACCATGTAACAAAGACAGACACTGATACCCAGTAACACAGACACACACTTACACCAAGTAACAAAGACATACACTGACACCAAGTGACACAGACATACACTGACACCAAGCGACAAAGACATACACTGACTCCAAGTAACACAGACACACACTTACACCAAGTAACACAAACACACACTTACACCAAGTAACACAGACACAGACTGACACAAAGTAAGAAAGACATACAGTTACACCAAGTAACAAAGACATACACTGATACCCAGTAACACAGACACACGCTGACTCCAAGTAACAAAGAGAGACACTAATACCCAGTAACACAGACATACACTGACACCCAGTAAATAAGTCATACACTGACACCCAGTAACACAGACACACACGGACACCAAGTAACAAAGGCACACACTTACACCAAGTAACACAGACACACACTGACACCCAGTAACACAGACACACACTTACACCAAGTAACACAGACATACACTGACACCAAGTAACAAAGACATACACTGACACCAAGTAACAAAGACATACACTTACACCAAGTAACAAAGACATACACTGAAACCAAGTCACAAAGACATACACTGATACCCAGTAACACAGACAAACACTTATACCAAGTCACACAGCCATGCACTGACACAAAGTCACAAAGACAGACACTGATACCAAGTCACAAAGACATACACTGATACCCAGTAACACAGACACACACTGACACCAAGTAACAAAGACATACACTGACACCAAGTAAAACAAAGGCATACACTTACACCAAGAAACAAAGACACACACTTACACCAAGTAACACAGACATAGACTGACACCAAGTAACAAAGACATACACTTACACCAAGTAACACAGACATACACTGACACCAAGTAACAAAGACATACACTGATACCCAGTAACACAGACACACGCTTACACCAAGTAACAAAGACAGACACTAATACCCAGTAACACAGACACACACTGACACCAAGTAACAAAGACATACACTGACACCCAGTAACAAAGACAGACAATTTCACCAAGTATCAAAGACATACACTTACACCAAGTATTTTCACATACACTGACACCAAGTAACAAAGACATGCACTGAAAGCCAGTAACACAGACACACACTTACACCAAGTAACAAAGACATACACTGACACCAAGTCACAAAGAAACACACTGACACCCAGTAACAAAGACATACACTGACACCAAGTCACAAAGACATACACTGATATCCAGTAACAAAGACACACACTTGCACCAAGTAACACAGACATACACTGACGCCAAGTAACAAAGACATACACTGATACCCAGTAACACAGACACACACTTACACCAAGTAACAAAGACAGACACTGATACCCAGTAACACAGACACACACTTACACCAAGTAACAAAGACATACACTGACACAAAGTGACACAGACATACACTGACACCAAGCGACAAAGACATACACTGACGCCAAGTAACACAGACACACACTTACACCAAGTAACACAAACACACACTTACACCAAGTAACACAGACATAGACTGACACCAAGTAAGAAAGATATACACTTACACCAAGTAACAAAGACATACACTGATACCCAGTAACACAGACACACGCTGACACCAAGTAACAAAGAGAGACACTAATACCCAGTAACACAGACACACACTGACACCAAGTAACCATGACATACACTGACACCCAGTAACAAAGTCATACACTGACACCCAGTAACACAGACACACACGGACACCAAGTAACAAAGACATACACTGACACCCAGTAACACAGGCACACACTGACACCAAGTAACAAAGACATCCACTGACACCCGGTAACATAGGCACACACTGACACCAAGTAACAAAGACATACACTGACACCCAGTAACACAGGCACACACTGACACCAAGTAACAAAGACATACACTGACACTCAGTAACACAGACACACACTGACACCAAGTAACAAAGACATGCACTTACACCAAGTAACAAAGACATACACTGACACCCAGTAACAAAGACATACACTGACTCCAAGTAACACAGACACACACTTACACCAAGTAACACAGACATAGACTTACACCATGTAACCCAGACATACACTGAAATCAAGGAACAAAGACAGACAATTACACCAAGTAACAAAGACATACACTTACACCAAGTATTTTGACATCCACTGACACCAAGTAACAAAGACATACACTGATACCCAGTAGCACAGACACACACTTACACCAAGTAACAAAGACTTACACTGACACCAAGTCACAAAGACACACACTGACACCCAGTAACAAAGACTTACAATGAAACCAAGTCACAAAGACATACACTGATACCCAGTAACACAGACACACACTTATACCAAGTAACACAGACATACACTGACACAAAGTCACAAAGACATATACTGATACCATGTCACAAAGACATACACTGATACCCAGTAACAAAGACACACACTTGCACCAAGTAACACAGACATACACTGACGCCAAGTAACAAAGACATACACTGATACCCAGAAACACAGACACACACTTACACCAAGTAACAAAGACAGACACTGATACCCAGTAACACAGACACACACTTTCACCAAGAAACAAAGACATACACTGACACCAAGTGACACAGACATACACTGACACCAAGCAACAAAGACATACACTGACTCCAAGTAACACAGACACACACTTACACCAAGTAACACAGACATAGACTTACACCAAGTAACACAGACATACACTGACACCAAGTAACAAAGACATACACTGATACCAAGTAACACAGACACACGCTTACACCAAGTAACAAAGACAGACAGAAATACCCAGTAACACAGACACACACTGACACCAAGTAACAAAGACATACACTGACACCCAGTAAAAAAGTCATACACTGACACCCAGTAACACAGACACACACGGACACCAAGTAACAAAGGCACACACTTACACCAAGTAACACAGACACACACTGACACCCAGTAACACAGACACACACTTACACCAAGTAACACAGACATACACTGACACCAAGTAACAAAGACATACACTGACACCAAGTAACAAAGACATACACTTACACCAAGTAACAAAGACATACACTGAAACCAAGTCACAAAGACATACACTGATACCCAGTAACACAGACACACACTGACACCAAGTAACAAAGACATACACTGACACCAAGTAACAAAGGCATACACTTACACCAAGTAACAAAGACACACACTTACACCAAGTAACACAGACATAGACTGACACCAAGTAACAAAGACATACACTTACACCAAGTAACACGGACATACACTGACACCAAGTAACAAAGACATACACTGATACCCAGTAACACAGACACACGCTTACACCAAGTAACAAAGACAGACACTAATACCCAGTAACACAGACACACACTGACACCAAGTAACAAAGACATACACTGACACCCAGTAACAAAGACAGACAATTTCACCAAGTATCAAAGACATACACTTACACCAAGTATTTTCACATACACTGACACCAAGTAACAAAGACATGCACTGAAAGCCAGTAACACAGACACACACTTACACCAAGTAACAAAGACATACACTGACACCAAGTCACAAAGAAACACACTGACACCCAGTAACAAAGACATACACTGACACCAAGTCACAAAGACATACACTGATATCCAGTAACAAAGACACACACTTGCCCCAAGTAACACAGACATACACTGACGCCAAGTAACAAAGACATACACTGATACCCAGTAACACAGACACACACTTACACCATGTAACAAAGACAGACACTGATACCCAGTAACACAGACACACACTTACACCAAGTAACAAAGACATACACTGACACCAAGTGACACAGACATACACTGACACCAAGCGACAAAGACATACACTGACTCCAAGTAACACAGACACACACTTACACCAAGTAACACAAACACACACTTACACCAAGTAACACAGACACAGACTGACACAAAGTAAGAAAGACATACAGTTACACCAAGTAACAAAGACATACACTGATACCCAGTAACACAGACACACGCTGACTCCAAGTAACAAAGAGAGACACTAATACCCAGTAACACAGACACACACTGACACCAAGTAACCATGACATACACTGACACCCAGTAAATAAGTCATACACTGACACCCAGTAACACAGACACACACGGACACCAAGTAACAAAGGCACACACTTACACCAAGTAACACAGACACACACTGACACCCAGTAACACAGACACACACTTACACCAAGTAACACAGACATACACTGACACCAAGTAACAAAGACATACACTGACACCAAGTAACAAAGACATACACTTACACCAAGTAACAAAGACATACACTGAAACCAAGTCACAAAGACATACACTGATACCCAGTAACACAGACAAACACTTATACCAAGTCACACAGCCATGCACTGACACAAAGTCACAAAGACAGACACTGATACCAAGTCACAAAGACATACACTGATACCCAGTAACACAGACACACACTGACACCAAGTAACAAAGACATACACTGACACCAAGTAAAACAAAGGCATACACTTACACCAAGAAACAAAGACACACACTTACACCAAGTAACACAGACATAGACTGACACCAAGTAACAAAGACATACACTTACACCAAGTAACACAGACATACACTGACACCAAGTAACAAAGACATACACTGATACCCAGTAACACAGACACACGCTTACACCAAGTAACAAAGACAGACACTAATACCCAGTAACACAGACACACACTGACACCAAGTAACAAAGACATACACTGACACCCAGTAACAAAGACAGACAATTTCACCAAGTATCAAAGACATACACTTACACCAAGTATTTTCACATACACTGACACCAAGTAACAAAGACATGCACTGAAAGCCAGTAACACAGACACACACTTACACCAAGTAACAAAGACATACACTGACACCAAGTCACAAAGAAACACACTGACACCCAGTAACAAAGACATACACTGACACCAAGTAACAAAGACATACACTGAAACCAAGTCACAAAGACATACACTGAAACCAAGTCACAAAGACATACACTGATACCCAGTAACACAGACAAACACTTATACCAAGTCACACAGCCATGCACTGACACAAAGTCACAAAGACAGACACTGATACCAAGTCACAAAGACATACACTGATACCCAGTAACACAGACACACACTGACACCAAGTAACAAAGACATACACTGACACCAAGTAACAAAGGCATACACTTACACCAAGTAACAAAGACACACACTTACACCAAGTAACACAGACATAGACTGACACCAAGTAACAAAGACATACACTTACACCAAGTAACACGGACATACACTGACACCAAGTAACAAAGACATACACTGATACCCAGTAACACAGACACACGCTTACACCAAGTAACAAAGACAGACACTAATACCCAGTAACACAGACACACACTGACACCAAGTAACAAAGACATACACTGACACCCAGTAACAAAGACAGACAATTTCACCAAGTATCAAAGACATACACTTACACCAAGTATTTTCACATACACTGACACCAAGTAACAAAGACATGCACTGAAAGCCAGTAACACAGACACACACTTACACCAAGTAACAAAGACATACACTGACACCAAGTCACAAAGAAACACACTGACACCCAGTAACAAAGACATACACTGACACCAAGTCACAAAGACATACACTGATATCCAGTAACAAAGACACACACTTGCACCAAGTAACACAGACATACACTGACGCCAAGTAACAAAGACATACACTGATACCCAGTAACACAGACACACACTTACACCATGTAACAAAGACAGACACTGATACCCAGTAACACAGACACACACTTACACCAAGTAACAAAGACATACACTGACACCAAGTGACACAGACATACACTGACACCAAGCGACAAAGACATACACTGACTCCAAGTAACACAGACACACACTTACACCAAGTAACACAAAAACACACTTACACCAAGTAACACAGACACAGACTGACACAAAGTAAGAAAGACATACAGTTACACCAAGTAACAAAGACATACACTGATACCCAGTAACACAGACACACGCTGACACCAAGTAACAAAGAGAGACACTAATACCCAGTAACACAGACACACACTGACACCAAGTAACCATGACATACACTGACACCCAGTAAAAAAGTCATACACTGACACCCAGTAACACAGACACACACGGACACCAAGTAACAAAGGCACACACTTACACCAAGTAACACAGACACACACTGACACCCAGTAACACAGACACACACTTACACCAAGTAACACAGACATACACTGACACCAAGTAACAAAGACATACACTGACACCAAGTAACAAAGACATACACTTACACCAAGTAACAAAGACATACACTGAAACCAAGTCACAAAGACATACACTGATACCCAGTAACACAGACAAACACTTATACCAAGTCACACAGCCATGCACTGACACAAAGTCACAAAGACAGACACTGATACCAAGTCACAAAGACATACACTGATACCCAGTAACACAGACACACACTGACACCAAGTAACAAAGACATACACTGACACCAAGTAACAAAGGCATACACTTACACCAAGAAACAAAGACACACACTTACACCAAGTAACACAGACATAGACTGACACCAAGTAACAAAGACATACACTTACACCAAGTAACACAGACATACACTGACACCAAGTAACAAAGACATACACTGATACCCAGTAACACAGACACACGCTTACACCAAGTAACAAAGACAGACACTAATACCCAGTAACACAGACACACACTGACACCAAGTAACAAAGACATACACTGACACCCAGTAACAAAGACAGACAATTTCACCAAGTATCAAAGACATACACTTACACCAAGTATTTTCACATACACTGACACCAAGTAACAAAGACATGCACTGAAAGCCAGTAACACAGACACACACTTACACCAAGTAACAAAGACATACACTGACACCAAGTCACAAAGAAACACACTGACACCCAGTAACAAAGACATACACTGACACCAAGTCACAAAGACATACACTGATATCCAGTAACAAAGACACACACTTGCACCAAGTAACACAGACATACACTGACGCCAAGTAACAAAGACATACACTGATACCCAGTAACACAGACACACACTTACACCATGTAACAAAGACAGACACTGATACCCAGTAACACAGACACACACTTACACCAAGTAACAAAGACATACACTGACACCAAGTGACACAGACATACACTGACACCAAGCGACAAAGACATACACTGACTCCAAGTAACACAGACACACACTTACACCAAGTAACACAAACACACACTTACACCAAGTAACACAGACACAGACTGACACAAAGTAAGAAAGACATACAGTTACACCAAGTAACAAAGACATACACTGATACCCAGTAACACAGACACACGCTGACACCAAGTAACAAAGAGAGACACTAATACCCAGTAACACAGACACACACTGACACCAAGTAACCATGACATACACTGACACCCAGTAACAAAGTCATACACTGACAGCCAGTAACACAGACACACACGGACACCAAGTAACAAAGACATACACTTACACCAAGTAACAAAGACATACACTGACACCCAGTAACATAGGCACACACTGACACCAAGTAACAAAGACATACACTGACACCCAGTAACACAGGCACACACTGACACCAAGTAACAAAGACATACACTGACACTCAGTAACACAGACACACACTGACACCAAGTAACAAAGACATAGACTTACACCAAGTAACAAAGACATACACTGACACCCAGTAACACAGGCACACACTTACACCAAGTGACACAGACATACACTGACATCAAGTAACAAAGACATACACTGACACCAAGTAACAAAGACATACACTTACACCAAGTAACAAAGACACACACTTACACCATGTAACCCAGATATACACTGAAATCAAGGAACAAAGACAGACAATTACACCAAGTAACAAAGACATACACTTACACCAAGTATTTTGACATCCACTGACACCAAGTAACAAAGACATACACTGATACCCAGTAGCACAGACACACACTTACACCAAGTAACAAATACATACACTGACACTAAGTCACAAAGACACACACTGACACCCAGTAACAAAGACATACACTGAAACCAAGTCACAAAGACATACACTGATACCCAGTAACACAGACACACACTTATACCAAGTAACACAGACATACACTGACACAAAGTCACAAAGACATACACTGATACCAAGTCACAAAGACATACACTGATACCCAGTAACAAAGACACACACTTGCACCAAGTAACACAGACATACACTGACGCCAAGTAACAAAGACATACACTGATACCCAGTAACACAGACACACACTTACACCAAGTAACACAGACAGACACTGATACCCAGTAACACAGACACACACTTTCACCAAGTAACAAAGACATACACTGACACCAAGTGACACAGACATACACTGACACCAAGCAACAAAGACATACACTGACTCCAAGTAACACAGACACACACTTACACCAAGTAACAAAGACACACACTTACACCAAGTAACGCAGACATAGACTGACACCAAGTAACAAAGACATACACTTACACCAAGTAACACAGACATACACAGACACCAAGTAACAAAGAAATACACTGATACCCAGTAACACAGACACACGCTTACACCAAGTAACACAGACACACACTGACACCAAGTAACCATGACATACACTGACACCCAGTAACAAAGTCATACACTGACACCCAGTAACACAGACACACACGGACACCAAGTAACAAAGACATACACTTACACCAAGTAACAAAGACATACACTGACACCCAGTAACACAGGCACACATTGACACCAAGTAACAAAGACATACACTGACACCCGGTAACATAGGCACACACTGACACCAAGTAACAAAGACATACACTGACTCCCAGTAACACAGGCACACACTGACACCAAGTAACAAAGACATACACTGACACTCAGTAACACAGACACACACTGACACCAAGTAACAAAGACATACACTTACACCAAGTAACAAAGACATACACTGACACCCAGTAACACAGGCACACACTTACACCAAGTAACACAGACATACACTGACACCAAGTAACAAAGACATACACTGACACCAAGTAACAAAGACATACACTTACACCAAGTAACAAAGACACACACTTACACCATGTAACCCAGACATACACTGAAATCAAGGAACAAAGACAGACAATTACACCAAGTAACAAAGACATACACTTACACCAAGTATTTTGACATCCACTGACACCAAGTAACAAAGACATACACTGATACCCAGTAGCACAGACACACTCTTACACCAAGTAACAAAGACATACACTGACACCAAGTCACAAAGACACACACTGACACCCAGTAACAAAGACATACACTGAAACCAAGTCACAAAGACATACACTGATACCCAGTAACACAGACACACACTTATACCAAGTAACACAGACATACACTGACACAAAGTCACAAAGACATACACTGATACCAAGTCACAAAGACATACACTGATACCCAGTAACAAAGACACACACTTGCACCAAGTAACACAGACATACACTGACGCCAAGTAACAAAGACATACACTGATACCCAGAAACACAGACACACACTTACACCAAGTAACAAAGACAGACACTGATACCCAGTAACACAGACACACACTTTCACCAAGTAACAAAGACATACACTGACACCAAGTGACACAGACATACACTGACACCAAGCAACAAAGACATACACTGACTCCAAGTAACACAGACACACACTTACACCAAGTAACAAAGACACACACTTACACCAAGTAACACAGACATAGAATGACACCAAGTAACAAAGACATACACTTACACCAATTAACACAGACATACACTGACACCAAGTAACAAAGACATACACTGATACCCAGTAACACAGACACACGCTTACACCAAGTAACAAAGACAGTCACTAATACCCAGTAACACAGACACACACTGACACCAAGTGACAAAGACAGACAATTTCACCAAGTATCAAAGACATACACTTACACCAAGTATTTTCACATACACTGACACCAAGTAACAAAGATATGCACTGATATCCAGTAACACAGACACACACTTACACCAAGTAACAAAGACATACACTGACACCAAGTCACAAAGAAACACACTGACACCCAGTAACAAAGACATACACTGACACCAAGTCACAAAGACATACACTGATATCCAGTAACAAAGACACACACTTGCACCAAGTAACACAGACATACACTGACGCCAAGTAACAAAGACATACACTGATACCCAGTAACACAGACACACACTTACACCAAGTAACAAAGACAGACACTGATACCCAGTAACACAGACACACACTTACACCAAGTAACAAAGACATACACTGACACCAAGTGACACAGACATACACTGACACCAAGCGACAAAGACATACACTGACTCCAAGTAACACAGACACACACTTACACCAAGTATCACAAACACACACTTACACCAAGTAACACAGACATAGACTGACACCAAGTAAGAAAGACATATACTTACACCAAGTAACAAAGACATACACTGATACCCAGTTGCACAGACACACGCTGACACCAAGTAACAAAGAGAGACACTAATACCCAGTAACACAGACACACACTGACACCAAGTAACCATGACATACACTGACACCCAGTAACAAAGTCATACACTGACACCCAGTAACACAGACACACACGGACACCAAGTAACAAAGACAGACACTTACACCAGGTAACAAAGACATACACTGACACCCAGTAACACAGGCACACACTGACACCAAGTAACAAAGACATACACTGACACCCAGTAACATAGGCACACACTGACACCAAGTAACAAAGACATACACTGACACACAGTAACACAGGCACACACTGACACCAAGTAACAAAGACATACACTGACACTCAGTAACACAGACACACACTGACACCAAGTAACAAAGACATACACTTACACCAAGTAACAAAGACAGACACTGACACCCAGTAACACAGGCACACACTTACACCAAGTAACACAGACATACACTGACACCAAGTAACAAAGACATACACTTACACCAAGTAACAAAGACAGACACTGACACCCAGTAACACAGGCACACACTTACACCAAGTAACACAGACATACACTTACACCAAGTAACACAGACATACACTGACACCAACTAACAAAGACATACACTTACAACATGTAACCCAGACATACACTGAAATCAAGGAACAAAGACAGACAATTACACCAAGTAACAAAGACATACACTTACATCAAGTATTTTGACATCCACTGACACCAAGTAACGAAGACATACACTGATACCCAGTAGCACAGACACACACTTACACCAAGTAACAAAGACATACACTGACACCAAGTCACAAAGACACACACTGACACCCAGTAACAAAGACATACACTGAAACCAAGTCACAAAGACATACACTGATACCCAGTAACACAGACACACACTTATACCAAGTAAAACAGACATACACTGACACAAAGTCACAAAGACATACACTGATACCAAGTCACAAAGACATACACTGATACCCAGTAACAAAGACACACACTTGCACCAAGTAACACAGACATACACTGACGCCAAGTAACAAAGACATACACTGATAACCAGAAACACAGACACACACTTACACCAAGTAACAAAGACAGACACTGATACCCAGTAACACAGACTCACACTTTCACCAAGTAACAAAGACATACACTGACACCAAGTGACACAGACATACACTGACACCAAGCAACAAAGACATACACTGACTCCAAGTAACACAGACACACACTTACACCAAGTAACACAGACATAGACTTACACCAAGTAACACAGACATACACTGACACCAAGTAGCAAAGACATACACTGATACCCAGTAACACAGACACACGCTTACACCAAGTAACAAAGACAGACAGAAATACCCAGTAACACAGACACACACTGACACAAAGTAACAAAGACATACACTGACACCAAGTGACACAGACATACACTGACACCCAGTAACAAAGTCATACACTGACACCCAGTAACACAGACACACATGGACACCAAGTAACAAAGGCACACACTTACACCAAGTAACACAGACACACACTGACACCCAGTAACACAGACACACACTTACACCAAGTAACACAGACATACACTGACACCAAGTAACAAAGACATACACTGACACCAAGTAACAAAGACATACACTTACACCAAGTAACAAAGACACACACTTACACCAAGTAACCCAGACATACACTGAAACCAAGGAACAAAGACAGACAATTACACCAAGTAACAAAGACATACACTTACACCAAGTATTTTGACATACACTGACACCCAGTAACAAAGACATGCACTGAAACCAAGTCACAAAGACATACACTGATACCCAGTTGCACAGACACACACGTATACCAAGTAACACAGCCATACACTGACACAAAGTCACAAAGACAGACACTGATACCAAGTCACAAAGACATACACTGATACCCAGTAACACAGACACACACTGACACCAAGTAACAAAGACATACACTGACACCAAGTAACAAAGGCATACACTTACACCAAGTAACAAAGACACACACTTACACCAAGTAACACAGACATAGACTGACACCAAGTAACAAAGACATACACTGACACCAAGTAACACAGACATACACTGACACCAAGTAACAAAGACATACACTGATACCCAGTAACACAGACACACGCTTACACCAAGTAACAAAGACAGACACTAATACCCAGTAACACAGACACACACTGACACCAAGTAACAAAGACATACACTGACACCCAGTAACAAAGACAGACAATTTCACCAAGTATCAAAGACATACACTTACACCAAGTATTTTCACATACACTGACACCAAGTAACAAAGACATGCACTGATATCCAGTAACACAGACACACACTTACACCAAGTAACAAAGACATACACTGACACCAAGTCACAAAGAAACACACTGACACCCAGTAACAAAGACATACACTGACATGAAGTCACAAAGACATACACTGATATCCAGTAACAAAGACACGCACTTGCACCAAGTAACACAGACATACACTGACGCCAAGTAACAAAGACATACACTGATACCCAGAAACACAGACACACACTTACACCAAGTAACAAAGACAGACACTGATACCCAGTAACACAGACACACACTTACACCAAGTAACAAAGACATACACTGACACCAAGTGACGCAGACATACACTGACACCAAGCGACAAAGACATACACTGACTCCAAGTAACACAGACAGACACTTACACCAAGTAACACAAACACACACTTACACCAAGTAACACAGACATAGACTGACACCAAGTAAGAAAGACATACACTTACACCAAGTAACAAAGACATACACTGATACCCAGTAACACAGACACACGCTGACACCAAGTAACAAAGAGAGACACTAATACCCAGTAACACAGACACACACTGACACCAAGTAACCATGACATACACTGACACCCAGTAACAAAGTAATACACTGACAGCCAGTAACACAGACACACACGGACACCAAGTAACAAAGACATACACTTACACCAAGTAACAAAGACATACACTGACACCCAGTAACATAGGCACACACTGACACCAAGTAACAAAGACATACACTGACACCCAGTAACATAGGCACACACTGACACCAAGTAACAAAGACATACACTGACACCCAGTAACACAGGCACACACTGACACCAAGTAACAAAGACATACACTGACACTCAGTAACACAGACACACACTGACACCAAGTAACAAAGACATACACTTACACCAAGTAACAAAGACATACACTGACACCCAGTAACACAGGCACACACTTACACCAAGTAACACAGACATACACTGACATCAAGTAACAAAGACATACACTGACACCAAGTAACAAAGACATACACTTACACCAAGTAACAAAGACACACACTTACACCATGTAACCCAGACATACACGGAAATCAAGGAACAAAGACAGACAATTACACCAAGTAACAAAGACATACACTTACACCAAGTATTTTGACATCCACTGACACCAAGTAACAAAGACATACACTGATACCCAGTAGCACAGACACACACTTACACCAAGTAACAAAGACATATACTGACACCAAGTCACAAAGACACACACTGACACCCAGTAACAAAGACATACACTGAAACCAAGTCACAAAGACATACACTGATACCCAGTAACACAGACACACACTTATACCAATTAACACAGACATACACTGACACAAAGTCACAAAGACATACACTGATACCAAGTCACAAAGACATACACTGATACCCAGTAACAAAGAAACACACTTGCACCAAGTAACACAGCCATACACTGACGCCAAGTAACAAAGACATACACTGATACCCAGAAACACAGACACACACTTACACCAAGTAACAAAGACAGACACTGATACCCAGTAACACAGACACACACTTTCACCAAGTAACAAAGACATACACTGACACCAAGTGACACAGACATACACTGACACCAAGCAACAAAGACATACACTGACTCCAAGTAACACAGACACACACTTACACCAAGTAACAAAGACACACACTTACACCAAGTAACACAGACATAGACTGACACCAAGTAACAAAGACATACACTTACACCAAGTAACACAGACATACACAGACACCAAGTAACAAAGAAATACACTGATACCCAGTAACACAGACACACGCTTACACCAAGTAACAAAGACAGACACTAATACCCAGTAACACAGACACACACTGACACCAAGTAACAAAGACATACACTGACACCCAGTAACAAAGTCATACACTGACACCCAGTAACACAGACACACACGGACACCAAGTAACAAAGGCACACACTTACACCAAGTAACACAGACACACACTGACACCCAGTAACACAGACACACACTTACACCAAGTAACAGAGACATACACTGACACCAAGCGACAAAGACATACACTGACTCCAAGTAACACAGACAGACACTTACACCAAGTAACACAAACACACACTTACACCAAGTAACACAGACATAGACTGACACCAAGTAAGAAAGACATACACTTACACCAAGTAACAAAGACATACACTGATACCCAGTAACACAGACACACGCTGACACCAAGTAACAAAGAGAGACACTAATACCCAGTAACACAGACACACACTGACACCAAGTAACCATGACATACACAGACACCCAGTAACAAAGTCATACACTGACAGCCAGTAACACAGACACACACGGACACCAAGTAACAAAGACATACACTTACACCAAGTAACAAAGACATACACTGACACACAGTAACACAGGCACACACTGACACCAAGTAACAAAGACATTCACTGACACCCAGTAACATAGGCACACACTGACACCAAGTAACAAAGACATACACTGACACCCAGTAACACAGGCACACACTGACACCAAGTAACAAAGACATACACTGACACTCAGTAACACAGACATACACTGACACCAAGTAACAAAGACATACACTTACACCAAGTAACAAAGACATACACTGACACCCAGTAACACAGGCACACACTTACACCAAGTAACACAGACATACACTGACATCAAGTAACAAAGACATACACTGACACCAAGTAACAAAGACATACACTTACACCAAGTAACAAAGACACACACTTACACCATGTAACCCAGACATACACTGAAATCAAGGAACAAAGACAGACAATTACACCAAGTAACAAAGACATACACTTACACCAAGTATTTTGACATCCACTGACACCCAGTAACACAGACACACACTTATACCAATTAACAAAGACACACACTGACACCAAGTAACAAAGGCATACACTGACACCAAGTAACAAAGGCATACACTTACACCAAGTAACAAAGACACACACTTACACCAAGTAACACAGACATAAACTGACACCAAGTAACAAAGACATACACTAACACCAAGTAACAAAGACATACACTGACACCCAGTAACACAGGAACACACTGACACCAATTAACAAAGACATACACTGACACCCAGTAACATAAGCACACACTGACACCAAGTAACAAAGACATACACTGACACCCAGTAACACATGCACACACTGACACCAAGTAACAAAGACATACACTGACACTCAGTAACACAGACACACACTGACACCAAGTAACAAAGACATACACTTACACCAAGTAACAAAGACATACACTGACACCCAGTAACACAGGCACACACTTACACCAAGTAACACAGACATACACTGACATCAAGTAACAAAGACATACACTGACACCAAGTAACAAAGACATACACTTACACCAAGTAACAAAGACACACACTTACACCACGTAACCCAGACATACACTGAAATCAAGGAACAAAGACAGACAATTACACCAAGTAACAAAGACATACACTTACACCGAGTATTTTGACATCCACTGACACCAAGTAACAAAGACATACACTGCTACCCAGTAGCACAGACACACACTTACACCAAGTAACAAAGACATACACTGACACCAAGTCACAAAGACACACACTGACACCCAGTAACAAAGACATACACTGAAACCAAGTCACAAAGACATACACTGATACCCAGTAACACAGACACACACTTATACCAATTAACACAGACATACACTGACACAAAGTCACAAAGACATACACTGATACCCAGTAACAAAGACACACACTTACACCAAGTAACACAGACATACACTGACGCCAAGTAACAAAGACATACACTGATACCCAGAAACACAGACACACACTTACACCAAGTAACAAAGACAGACACTGATACCCAGTAACACAGACACACACTTTCACCAAGTAACAAAGACATACACTGACACCAAGTGACACAGACATACACTGACACAAAGCAACAAAGACATACACTGACTCCAAGTAACAGAGACACACACTTACACCAAGTAACAAAGACACACACTTACACCAAGTAACACAGACATAGACTGACACCAAGTAACAAAGACATACACTTACACCAAGTAACACAGGCATACACAGACACCAAGTAACAAAGAAATACACTGATACCCAGTAACACAGACACACGCTTACACCAAGTAACAAAGACAGACACTAATACCCAGTAACACAGACACACACTGACACCAAGTACAAAGACATACACTGACACCCAGTAACAAAGTCATACACTGACACCCAGTAACACAGACACACACGGACACCAAGTAACAAAGGCACACACTTACACCAAGTAACACAGACACACACTGTCACCCAGTAACACAGACACACACTTACACCAAGTAACACAGACATACACTGACACCAAGTAACAAAGACAAACATTGATACCCAGTAACACAGGCACACACTTATACCAAGTAACACAGACATACACTGACACCACGTAACAAAGACATACACTGACAACAAGTAACAAAGACATACACTTACACCAAGTAACAAAGACACACACTTACACCAAGTAACCCAGACATACACTGAAACCAAGCAACAAAGACAGACAA